>NC_044559.1:34129045-35329045 GCF_007565055.1 Rhinopithecus roxellana
CTAAGAAATTTGTTTTGAGGGATTTGACAATCTTGCAGATAAAGTGCCTGCCTCCTGCACTCTCGGTTGATCATTTTCCCTCATGGCTGACCGTAATTTCTTTGCTACTCTTAGCGGCAGCTCTCTCCCTCCTGCCCAAGGTAACGGGTGAGGGAGGGGACTCTGCTGAGGTGCCCTGAGCTGGCTGGGGAACATGGACCTTCCCCCTTCCTTCACAGATTCTGTAGTGGCAAAGATTAGAAAGTAGAAGGAGTTTTTAATTTTTTTTTTTTAATTAAATCTGCAACCAGCTGAACTCTAGATTATTAGTGGATTTTTTGTTTTTTATTTTTAAGATTTTGTAAGGGATGTGTGTGCAGGGGGAAGGATTAACACAATAATTCTAGGCAATATGAGTGACAACTTTGAGCATTTTGAGCCTATTTGGCCAGGAATCTGGGGCCATTTCGATCTTTTTAGATGCTTTTTTTCAGTTCTTTAAGTGAAAGCTTTAAAGGGAGGGGAAGCTGGGAGGAAAAAGAAAAGTGAGAAAAGCAGAAAGGGAGGAGAAAAAAAAACTGGCCCAGTCCTATCTCGAAGGTACAGAGAAAGTTTTTTTAGAGGTGGAGAGAGGGAAAACCAAGGCTGTTATGTACCCTAGGGATACAGTTTTAGTGGGAATGGAAGATTTGAGTGGTAAGGGAGGTGCAGTAGCCTCCGGGGTCTCTCTGTTCCAGCAGTTGGGCGGTTGGCACCTCAATTTGAATTGCTGGGTGAGTAGTGGGGTGTGCGGTGTGTGTATGGGGTGTGCGTATGGGGGGATGTGTGTGTGTTCATGTCCCTGCTTATGGTATTGACCATTAAACCTATGCCCCCCCCCCCCATTTAGATCATGGGAAGGAAAAAACAAAACAAGAATAAATGGTCAACTCAAGCTATGCCCTTTCTCTGAGTCATTTTCACAGCAGTTTTTTGGGGAGGGGGAGAAAGGGTTAAAAAAAGATGGGGAGGAGAGAAGTCTGACTTTCATCACCGTCCTTACACTTCTATGGTAAGGCAGACCCTGTTCCCCAAGTACGGGTGAGCTGGAATCTGGGAAGGGGTGGTACGGTTTGGAATTTCTTCTAACAAATAATTTTTTTCTTCACCCACCAGGGTGGGCTCCATTGGAAGAGAGAGAAGGAAAACGACATTGCCTCATAGATGAGCATACTTTAAAAGCTTGAAAGTTTTGAGCGATAAGGCTTTTTTAACAGTAGCAGCGCTGTTTAAACTGTGTATTTTGGTTTCATATTTAATGCTAACTTTCTGTTGTTCCGTCTTTAGTTGTCAATCTCCAGATTTAGATGCCGGCTTTTTAGGGCTATGGTCTTGCTTGTGGTATGTTTTGTAAACTTAATAGAAAATGTGTTTGGGAAAAGAGCCTGATGACAGCTCATTGTGCTGTTAATGATTAGGGAGAAGGCCCTTTTGCAATATGAATTTGGGGTTTAGGATCCATTATACTCTCTTCGACTGTGTCTTGATATCTTTTCTTTTAATTATTATATTATTATTTTATTTATTTATTTATTTTGAGACGGAGTTTCACTCTTGTCGCCTAGGCTGGAGTGCAATGGCGAGATCTCGGCTCACTGCAACCTTCGCCTCGCGGGTTCAAACAATTCCCCTGCCTCAGCCTCCTGAGTAGCTGGTATTACAAGCATGCACCAACACGCCCAGCTAATTTTTGTATTTTTAGTAGAGAAGGGGGTTTCATCACATTGGCCAGGCTGGTCTTGAACTTCTGACCTCAGGTGATCTGCCCGTCTTGGTCTCCCAAAGTGTTAGGATTACAGGCGTGAGCCACCGTGCCCAGGTTGAGTGATTATCTTTTGCCATAAGCTCTAAGGGGATTCTCTTGAATTTGGAGGCAATTCCTTAATTACTTTTATTATTACTTTTATTATTTGTGGTGTTATTGTAATTCCAAACAGAAGTAATCTGCAGTGGTCGATAAGCTCTTCGATCCAATTTTGGGGTGAGAAGGAATGAAATATACCATAGTCTTATGTTTATATTTTCAACATCATGAATTAAATTCTGTGTGTCATATTAAAACACAAGATCATAGATAGTTCTCTAGTTGAGCCTAAAATAACAATGGGTGTAAATTTTCGTTTTCCTTTCTAGCTGTGTGCAACTTTTTTGGTTCAATCTAGGATTGTGTAAACTGTCAGGAATGGTGGGGAAGAGAGTGGAGGCTGTGTTGCAAATGTGGACATTGTGTTACTGCAAATATCACACGCAGTACAGTCTCCCATCTTGAGGTTCTAGACTCTAGTTTTCTCAAATTACCTGTGTTACTTAATAGTGGTCCTGTTGGCTTGGTGGGAGTAAACCACTATTCTTGATGTCTTATGAGAAGGGAGTTCTTTGAAACTGTAAATTCCCGACTCCAGTGATACAGATATTATGATCTCCGTATTGTCACAACAGGCTGCTGCATCGGCATTTTCTGGAAGCAGCAGAGCCTGAAACCTTGTATTCTTAGGGAAACCTCCCCTTTGTGGTTTGGGGTTGTTGGGGACCTAGCTGAGCTGTGTAATAGAATTCTTTCCTTCTGCAATATTTTGGAATGTGATGAAATCCTGACATGCCCTCCAGATTACATACTTCTGCACACACTTGAGGATTTTTGAAAAAATTCAACTTTGCCTGGGTCACTCCCTCGTTCCCTAAACTTGCAACACATCACCTGGAGATCGGAGGGACAGCAATTGTGTTTACCCTCTTCGTCCCATGGTGACTCGGCGTCATTTTCGTGCATGTTATTTATTCTGACTGCAGATGCCCGTTAGAGGATGCCCACGTTTGGGATACTAACAAGGCAGGATAGAACAGAACAATGCAGTTCTGCCTTTGTGTTCGTCTTCCCTTCCGTCAGTCTTTGCTGAATCACAGGGTTTGGGCATTTGTATTTGTTGAGCCACATGAGTGGAAACGTTCATTCTTCCTCTTGGCTTACCTCCTCTTTTCTATGGGGGAAATTTACCTGATCAGTGAAGGAAAAAAGCTGTTTCTTGAGCTTTTCTCAGACTCCATGGAGTAGGCATGATTTTCAGATAAGACTGAGATTTGAAAGTTAGGCACAGGGTATACAAGAAAAACAAAAGAGCTTTTTATGCAGCTGTTCCTTGTAAATAAATTAGAAAGTCGGTGTCAGATTTTGTTCACTATTTCTTTCTTTAATTCCTCAGGATGTAATAACCATTATGCTCTTAAAATTTGCTCTACATCAAAATTGGTGATTTCCTTTCCATTATATTTAGGAATCTCTAGATTTGGGGTTGTTGTGTTTGGTGGCGAGGGGGTGGTCTGGAAATCATTATTATTTGTTAAAAGTTGTTTTGAATTTGAGCTTTTGAATTTCTTCATTTGGGATAGGTTCGATTTATTTCTGGCTCGGTTTTGAAGATCCGCTCTCCTAGAAACAGCTGTACTCTCTTACCCAATTCCCAAACATTCTCTGCAAATTCGGACACTTAACAAGATTGATTATGTTAACGCTAATCATTTAATACCCAAGTAGTAGAGAAATATTTGGCGGGAGGGTGGAGGTTGCAGATTCCTGGGAAATTACTTAGGGGTGAAGTGGCTGGTTCTTCCTCACTGAGACCTGGTGGAGGATTAGGACAGAGGGCCCCGTTGTGCCTGTTGCACCCCCTCACTGACCTCCAGGTTGAGAATTTTGTGACGCTGCCGGAGGGAGGCAGAGGCAGGCAGGAAGAAAACCCTGGAAACTCGCTGATCAGGGGCGAGCCTGGACTGGGTGGGCTAAGAAGTAAGCTTGCAAGTGTTTTAAAGGTTGGCTGGGGGAGGCACAATGGGATGTTTTCTTTTTAATTGGAAAATAAATGAGAATGAGTGGAAATAAATTATGTTTAATGAACTTAACTGGAAGTAATTGTTCAAGAGCCTGTGAATGCACAGCTTTGCTGGGTCAGGCCTTGGCTGCGGTTTTCACAAAGCCAAGCAGCTGGTGTACATCTTTATTTTCCAGGTTCGAATGTTCCTCTATTCCTCCATCTCAACACCTTCTTTATTTTCCAGGTTCGAATATTCCTCTATTCCTCCATCTCAACACCTTCTTTATTTTCCAGATTCGAATGTTCCTCTATTCCTCCATCCCAACACCTTCTTTATTTTCCAGATTCGAATGTTCCTCTATTCCTCCATCCCAACACCTTCTTTATTTTCCAGATTCGAATGTTCCTCTATTCCTCCATCCCAACACCTCCAGCCCACCCACCACCTCTCACCCCCCAGCCCTTCCATCCTCCTTTCGAGGATTGAGAAAAGGTCTTTAAGAGTTGAACTTGGTCCTCTCGACCCTTCACATTTGGCAGTCTGTTTGGTGTGTTACCAGCTGGGTGGTTATAATATAGAAAGGGCTAACCCCCCCAAAAAGGTCAAGGACTTGAAGTGATCGAGTTTGTTCTAGGTATTTGCATGTGTGTGTGTGAGAATTTGGATGAAAACTGACTGCACGTTTCTCCTCTCCCTGCTTGCTCTGTTCAGTCATTTCCCAGCAAGGAGAATTTTAATGCCTGTGTGAATCCATGAGAAACTATGAGTCGGCAGAATTTCACAGACGGCAGGGAGAATCGTCTCTCTTCCTCCTCTTGCTGTCTAAATAGATTTGATTCCAGAGAGAGAGAGAGAGAGAAAAAGAGAAATAAAAGCCAGCCATTGATAATTTACAAAACAAATAAGCAGCACCCTTCCTGGGAGGCTCTCAGGGGTTGGAGATGCTCTGACGCTCTAACTCTGCAGCCTGCGGGGGTAGGTTCTGCAGCAGCCCAGCCGGAGGATGCAGGCTGTGTGCTGTGGCTGGCAGGGTGGGCTTTGCTTTTCTGCATCTCACAGGCAGATCTCTTTTCTCTTACCACCTTGTGTCTTCAAGTAAAACTCGAACCCTGTGAAACCTTCTGTCTTTTATTTATTATTTCCAACAGGCAGTGCTGTAGCTATCAATAGAAGTCTTGTCCAGGGAAACAATCCACCATTAGCTGGGAGCAAGGCCTTAGACAGAAAGGAGCAACATTCAACTAAGAAAGGACCCCGGCCACGGCGCTGGATAGGTCCTGTCTAGCTGCAAGGGGAGAGGGGCACGGGCCAGGGTAAAATGCTCTGAGGAAGCCCACCCATTTGGGGCCACGGGAGGAAGTCATGCCTGCTGTTTTTTTTCTGTGTATATATAGGAGGTTTGCAGGATGCAAAAGCAAGTGTTGGGCTGCTGGGTTGGGATGGGACTGTCCATGCAGGGCTGGGCCCAGATTGCACTGGCTGTGTATCCTGTGACCATCCCATCAGCAGAAATAGTTCCTAACTGCTGAGGTCATAGGTTGTTGGGGACAGGAGGGTTACCTTGGCTGACTGTTCACCACCCTCACAGGCTGGAAAAACGGGACTAGTTGAGTTGCCAAAGGGTGGTTGATAGATAAGAAACAGTCCTTCCTTCATTGTGTCCCCAACCTGTCCTCTTCCCCAACTTGCCACAGCTTCAGTGACGTGAAATTTTTATTAACGTTTTAGCTGTTGCCATTGGTCTTGCTGTAGCCATAGCAAACGGCATCTGGAAAAATGCATAGAGGTGGACTATAAACCCATTTTTAAATGTAAACCTGGAGTGAATACTGTCCCTTCCTCATGCTGATTTCAGCCCCTGGGAGGGCTGGTAAGTGAAGACCCCCAAAGACCTTCTATGCCCACCCTGAGGAGGGGAAAAGGCTGACAAATGCTTCTCTGTTGCTTTAGTTTTATTGTGCGGAGCTCCTAAAGGCACTTTCTGGCCCCATTTTCCTTCTGCAGAAAGAGGCAGCAATAGGGGCGTATTGAAGAGGAGGGCCAAGGGAGACACCAGGGCCAGCACTTGTTGAAAACAACAGACACTTGTTTTCAGTGTCTGTTGATTAATAGGTTGCGGAGGTGAATGGCAAGCTTTCATTCCCTCTAGGTTGCCCACAGTTATAGAGGCTTGTGGGGTCGGGGTGAGAGGGGGACTAAGCAAAGGGATCTTAGAAGTGCCTTAATCAATCTTTCACTTGCCAGGTTCCAAATGAAGAACAGCGTCTGGATGGGTGTGTGGGCGCTTGGCGATGAGGGTGGCATGGCCAAGTTGCAGAGGGCTATGCTTAACGGTTCTTGAAAGGTCAAAGGTCAGCCACAGGGGCTCCTCACCCTCCCCATTCCCCCCCACTGTAGTCGATGAATACGATGAATACTTTGGGTGGAAGGGCTTTGTGTGCCTTGAGGGCTGTTAAAGGACCTTTTCTTTATAATTTAACTATTCAATGCTGAAAACCCATGGAACCTAAGGAACCAGACAGAGGAAAGCTTGGCTTTGCGAAATAGCGATTTCTCCAGGTAGAAAGCATAAAGCCCTGAATGATTTAAAGTCAGATGAGGATTTTTGTTCCTTTTAAATAGATACTGTTTACTTCATTTAATGGCTCGGTTTTTTGGTGGCCTTTTTCTTTAGATTCTTGTCAGCCCAGGACTGACCACGTAAAGTGTTTTTATCATCTGAATCCTGCTGGGCCGATATATTGCGTGTTTGTATTTGAGAAGCAGAAACATCCTATTAAATGTCTTTATCCCCTCCATCCCCAGTCCTCTTCCCATAATCAGCCACATGTGTAAAAATCCCTGCTAAAAATACTCAATGCCCTGTGGCAAGGGTATGCCTGGCTAAGGCAGGGAACCCTGAGCTCCTCCTAATTTGGGTTTTGGGGGTAATATCTGCCGAAAATGGTCTAGGATGCAGCGATTGGTAGGTGGGAGTTTGAGGACAGATCCCACCGAGAGTCCTGAAGCAGTTGTGTCCAATGGGAAGGTTGGCCCAGGCTGATCTCATTGGGTGCATCTCACTAGATGAACACAGCAATTAACCCCATCCCAGTAATGCCAGTTTCTGCAGACTGGGACAGTGCAGAAGTGGGGTGGTGGAGGCAGGCAGGTGAGGCTGCAGAGCTTAGAAACACCACTCTCTCAAGGCATGTAACCTGGAAAAAAAATGTCTTTACCTACTGCGTGGAACTGATAACAAATGCCGACTACTTCATAGGCCCATTGTGAGGATTTCCTAGAATAAAGCACACCATGAACTCAGCACAGAGGCACACAGACACAGAGCCCAAGGCACCATTGAACAGTGGCCACCCTGAGCTGTGCTGGTGTGGATGGTAGTGCTTGAGGGGTAGCAACTGGTCAATCCCCATCCTACCCTCATTTCATCTAGAAAAGGTGTTCTAAGCTGATGGTGGTGGTGTGACTTCGGTAGCTATAGTATAACAGTTTTGAAATTGTGTGAGTTATTCGTATATGAGTGTTTGCTGTTTTTGTGGCTCAGAGAGTCCATTTTCATCATGTTTTCAGAGTTCAGTACAGCAACGCAGGCTCTTCACACAGCTCTGCTTGACCATCACTACCATGACCTTGAACGTTGGTTTGCTGTCACTGGTCGCAATGACTTTGTATCCCCATGTAGTTTGGAAGATGTATTTAGGTAAAATAGTTCCCAAAAAGGCACCTGGCCTTATGTCGAGCTGTTTCCCTTGCACATTGGGCTCTGTTTATAAAGAGAGAAAAAGAGGAGGGAGTAAGTACTGCAGGCTAATGAGCCCACCAGCACCCCCAGCATGGATAGTTACTGCTAATTTAGTTGCCATGAATGCATTTCTGGAAGGTTGTCTATGTTGCAACCAAGTTACTTTTCACATCTGAATTTTCTTAGGGTGGTGCGGTTTTGAATACAATTCTTAAAGACCTCGTTAGAGAAGTGGGAAGTGTTCAAAGAGAAGGAGATCGTCCAAGGGGCATCTTTCTATTTGGATTCTTTTGTGTTTCATTTGTGACAGCTCTTACTTAAAGGCCCTTGCCCTGATCTGGAAGGGACCATGATCATCTCCACCTGTCTTTTGTTTGTTTGTTTGTTTAACTTTCAGCTCCTCTGTGGCAATCTCATTTATTGGCATAGTAAAATGATGACTCTTCTCACAAGAGATATTAAAATATATGGATTAATTAAACACCTCATTTTGAAGAAGGGTACGTGCCTGAGGAAAGTGCCACTAATCATCTAGAACGATCTTGCCCCATAAACAAACATCCTTACCTTTGAAATCAGGAGTGGAGTCGTGGCTGTGTGTACCCCTCGCTCCGTGAATTAAATCAGAAGAGGCTAGAGGGATAGTGAACTGAGTCATCATTGGTATTCATCGGATCGCATTTTCAAAGCATCTTTGTATTGCACATTTAGCTTGTGCCTGTCACTGTGCTAAATACTTTACATGCAAGTTCTCATTCAGTTTTCACAACCCTGCGAGGTAGACATGATTCTCATCCTGAGTTGACAGAGACAGAAGGGAAGTCTTGAGAGAGGTCACACAGCCAACCTGGTGAGGAAGAATTAAAACCCAGGTATTCCTTGAATTCAGTTCTTGAATCACTGTGTGCATTGCCAGTTGCCCCTAAAACCCTTTTAAAGGCACAGTTGTATTTGAGATAGTGTCTGCAAGGGTATTGAACTGGATGGTCCGGAAGGACCACTACGCTCTGTTCCGTGATTCTAAGGAGATTACCTTTAAAGAGCACCGCCGTTTACTTGAAGTGAATCTGTGATTGGCTTTGTCTTTCCCTTCGAATGCTTGCAGTTGCAATTTGGTGGTTCTTATGCAGTTTAGGAGAATGTGCTCTCCATTCCACAGGCTGGTCACTTGGGAGGACACAGAGTTCTAAAAGACATAGTCCTTGTCCCTAAGGAACTTAGGTATAGTGGGACCAAGAAGGGTGCACACACCCCCCCAGCAATGGGCATTGTGTGGTGTAGGAAGAAAGGGTTCTGGGGTCTGAGGCCGGAGAGACATAGGCATTTGCAAGAAGAAAATCCTTCCATTATAGAAGATTCCAGGTAGAGGGAGGTTGGATGGAGTGGCAAGTAGTCCCTGGTTTTGGCAGGTATGACCACAGAGTTCTCCTCTCTTGCAAGGGAACCCATGAGCTTGGACAGAGAGGAAGTTCTGTTCTTTCACAGGGACCTGCCTGGCATGCAGTTGAGGTCAGAAAGGAGTAGGGCTAGTCCTAGTACAGGTCCCATTTTTTCCCCCTAAAGCCTGGCAGCACCTAAAGCTTCCAATTCCCTACCACCCCTTCCACCCCACCCCCACCCCCATGATATAGTTTTGACTGAACAGGAAAAAACTAGTTGGCTAGGCTCAGGTGTGCAAAATAATACTGGGAGAGGTGTTGGTAGCCAGAACACAGGGGGATAGAACCTTTTGTTGGAATCGCCTTCATATGTATATCTAAGAAGGTGGAGACTTAATTTTTAAATCTTATGCTCAGTGAACTCCATGATTGCCCAAATGCTGTCTTCCTCTTTTGTTGTAAAGTAGCGAAAGAGGGTTTTCCCCACATCTCCCCTTAGTCCTGCTTAGAAGATGGCTGTGGGATTTGTGCTTCTTTACTGTAAACAGATCATGTCATCTGGACAGCTTCTTCTTAGCAGTAAAAATAACTTTACTAATAAACCACTGTAATAGATAATAAATAACAAACTTATGTGCTAGGTTATGTGCTAAGGCTTTTCCTGGGTTCCTTAAGAACTAGGACTTGATTCATCATCAGAACTCATGGCTCTTTACCTCTGTGCTTGCCTGTGTGCATGTGGTCCTCATGGCTGAACACAAGAACCACCCACAACACCCAGGAAGCAGGCCCAAGATGCTTGGGTCCTGAGTCCAGACCCACTGTGAATGAATCAGGGCCTACTGAGATTTCCTAGGATCGGGGAATCTGAGTGAGTGGGAAGCATCCTGGGAGATGCTTGACTCGGGGCTGACTGCTGCTGGTTCTGATGCCCACCACTAGCCCTTTCTTCTCCCATGTGCTGCTTCTCATGGCTGATGGTGGTCCTCCTCCCGTGGTACTTGATCAGTCCTTCCACCCCTGAGTGATCGTCTTCCCTTCTCTGGGCTATGGGTGGCTCTCCCCACTGGCCCCGGTGTTTTTTCACACTCACTTTAAACTGTCTGGAGCTGGTCTGCTTTCTTTCATGTCAGCGGGTATGTATCTTTCCAACCAAAGAGAAAACTTCGGGAAGGCAGCAACAGCCTTGCGGGAAGACACGCAACAGCGTGTCTGTCTCTTTCCCTCCTTTCCTCTCCTTTTCTCTTTTCCCTCCCCACCTCAGCACACAGTGTGGGAGCTTCCTTGTTCCTTATTTCTCAAGTTGTCCTGAGCAAATGTTCTTCTTAAGGAATCCTTAGTGCCTGTCCATGAGGTGCCAGCACTGGCCATGAGGTAGCAGCCCTTCACCCTGGCCCTGGCCTGCCCAACCCTTCATGGCTGCCCCTTCTGTGGAAGTGTTTCTGGTTTCCAAAGCTCCCTCTGCTTTGGTGGCTTTTAACTTACTTGCTTTGATTGCAAAATGGTAGCATATAACACAAAGCTCCTATAAGCAAAAAAACTAGTTGGCTAGGCTCAGGTGTGCAAAATACTACTGGGAGAGGTGTTGGTAGCCAGAACACAGGCGGATAGAACCTGTTGTTAGAATCGCCTTCATATGTATATCTAAGATGGAGACTTAATTTTTAAATCTTATGCTCAGTGAACTCCATGATTGCCCAAATGCTGTCTTCCTCTTTTGTTGTAAAGTAGAGAAAGAGGGTTTTCCCCACATCTCCCCTTAGTCCTGCTTAGAACATGGCCGTGGGATTTGTGCTTCTTTACTGTAAACAGATCATGTCATCTGGACATGATCTCCCCTTTCTCCAAGAGTCCAGTTATACATGGGAATTGGTAAACCAGGCTGTTGGAAATGTTGACTTCTTTTTCTGCAGTTTTTTTCCGGGGCATCTAGAGAGAAGGCCTTATTTTTCTTTCCACACATAACCACAAAAAAGTTAAAAGCACTTTTTAAAAGATGCTTTCCCCCTCAGTTACCTGTGGTAAGAAATGCTGTTCCTATATTACATTCCTTCCTCACCCATTAGAAAAAAAAAAAAAAAGAGACAAGAAGAGAACCAGTAAAGAGAACTAACTAACTGCTTAGTGATCCCTGAACTCAACAGGCGCTAGTGGGCAGCACTAGAACCTTCCTTCTTTTCTTTTAATGCAATTCCTTTTCCTTGATGTTAATGCAAGTTGTGCCTTCCTAAAAGTAATAAAAGGAAATGAAGACACGTTCTGAAATGAAACTTGACTCTAATCCATTCATCATCTAATACTTGCCTCTTTATCTTCGCTGGTACCTAATCTGGTTAAATGTCCCTGTTGTAGGATTTTAGTGAAAATCCTCTATGGGGAATAGGGTTTTTTGCAATTGGATTACTCTCCGTAAATGGCCCAGTAGTTCGCTTGTTTCAGCTTAATTTTTTCTTTGTGATCTTGCTGGGCTAAGTTATAGCACAGTGTAGTGGAGTGGGGAGGGGTGGACTGAGCAGGAGGTGGGGAAAAGAAGAGGAGAATAATTTGGGAAAGCCTGGGTATGGCAACTAGAAACATTTTTTAAATGCTTTTCTTCCCCCCACCCCGTCCTCTGCTTCTCTCCACTGACCCACCCTTCCCAAACACAAAAATGCCTGTACTTTGTTTTCTAGAACTGCCCATTTCTAAAATGTGCGTACCTTTTATTCGCCCAATTCGTCATCATCCAGTTAATGTATTAGCATTCCCGGATGACTTTCTAATGAAATTCCTAATGAATCAGGGCTGCTGTAATCTGCATAGAATATGCAGGTGATTGCCAGGCAGTTTAGAGCTTTCTGGTAAAGTTCACACTCCCACCCAAACCATGAGTGGGGCTTTGCATCCATACTGTCTGAGAAGGACTGTAGCATGCCTGCTGTTTCTAAGGGCAGGGAGGGGATAGGAGCTGTGGAGGGCGGGGGGAGGGTGGCTAAGGAGGCTGGCTGGGTGGGATTTGGGCCCGGCCGGTTTCTTATAAGTGGTGGTTTTCCTAGATGGTCCCCTGTGCAGCCTGCCTGCCTCCTGGAGGTGGGGCCTTGGGGTAGGAGGTCCCCACCACATGCGGAAACGCAGTAGGCATGGGAGATTAAAGTCCCCGCTTCCAACTCACCTGCGGACCGGAAAAGTGCAGACTCTTGGGCTCCATAATGGGGAAGGGATGGAGAAGGTATTTTAAAAGCCAGGCTTAGTGGGGAAATAAAAACTAAAGCAGACCCACCCAGAGAGCTGTCTTACAACTATCTATTTATTTGGACTCGGGGGAGTATGGGACGGGCAGCGTTGAGTGCATCTTAGAAAATCCAGGTGGGAGGCTGCAGTCAGGGGAACCTACGGGCCCGGTGCTCTGAAGACCTGGGCTGCCGGAACCGGCTTGATGGTGTCTTTCTCTGTTCTTCTCCCCACAGTCGAACAAAGTGCCAGTGGTGCAGCACCCTCACCATGTCCACCCCCTCACGCCTCTTATCACGTACAGCAATGAACACTTCACGCCGGGAAACCCACCTCCACACTTACCAGCCGACGTAGACCCCAAAACAGGTAGGCTATGGGCTTGGGAGCCAAGGTAGAGCGCTGGTCCTGGGGTTCTAGGGAATCTGTTGAGGCCTCCACAGGAACCCCAGGGGCCGAGCTGTAGGGGACTGGGTGGGAACGGTGGTGGGGGGCCCGTGTTGCTTTTTTGGGTGTTGAAAAGGAAGCTCTTTGGGGTGATTGAGGCCTGGTGTGGGAGTGGTTTTCCACTCCCTTTGGAGAAGTTCATTTGCAGTGTGAAATATCTCTTTATGGCTTCCAGTACCCCTGAAGGGGCTGTCTTGGGAACCCAGCTCTGAGTCCTCAGTATGTTTCAGGAGTGGCTTTGAACTCTAAGAGCCTCAGACAGACCTGGATGCAGGAATCATATTGAAGGCATTTCTTGGGTTCCTCCTCAGCTTCCTGGGAAGATGAGACAGCATGACTTTCCAAACCTCGGCTTCCTCACTGGCTAAGAGGCTCCAGTCACTACTTGACAATGGCTTGTTGGTATAGCCTCAAAAGCCACATCACTGGATTCTGCATTTTCTTTGCTAATTTATTTAACTTTTTTGTCCCCTACAATATTCTAGGTATTGTTGAGCCCATTTTACAGATGTGAATACTGAAGCCCAGGCAGGTTGCTTCATTTCTTCATGGAACAACCAATGGGTGTCTGGGAGAAGTTGCCATGCTTTTCAGTGTCCCTTTTGTTGTTGTTGTTGTAGTTGTTTTGAAACAGAGTCTTGCTCTGACATCCAGGCTGGAGTGCCGTGGAGCGATTTTGGCTCCCTGTGACCTCTGCCTCCCAGTTTTAAACAGTTCTCCTGCCTGAGCCTCCCAAGTAGCTGGGACTACAGGCATGTGCCACCATACCTAGCTAATTTTTGTATTTTTAGTAGAGACAGGGTTTCACCATGTTGGCCAGGCTGGTCTCGAACTTTTGACCGCCTCGGCCTCCCAAAGTGCTGGGATTACAGGCATAAGCCACCACACCCAACCCAGCATCCCCTTTTTATCCCAGTTGTTCATTGACTGCTTTTTTCCCAAAGGGGAGAAGGAGAGAAGGTGGGGTTACTTTTAGTTCTCCTTCAACAAGATCTAAATCAGGCAGGCAGCCCCAGCTCCTGGTGGGGTGGTCTTGGGAGGACAGGTAAGCTTAGTGTGTGTCTTTCAGGCTACCCAGTGTGTTGGTAGGAGTTTCCCTTCCCAGCTCAGTAATTGAAAGGATGGGTTTAAGTCAGTGATCACGCATCACTTCGTTAGAGGGGACTGGTAGTGTTGGGGTAGGTAGGCTACCTGGTTAGGCGGCCTTCACTGCCCCTGAAAGAAGCCACACATGAGCTGGGTTTTACTGGTCTCTGAGCCCCTTTGTGCTGGTGCAGGACTGAGCCTGGCGCTTGGATGCCTGGATGCCTGGCAGCCTCCTCCAGCCAGCCCCAGGCTCCACCAGTGAATGGCAGCGTCAACGTCTCATTTAAATAATGGTAGTACAGGGAATAGCTTTTAAATGGTTATCGTAAAACATATGATTAACGTCTGTGGACTGTTTACTTTTCCTCTGCGAACATTCTTTCAAGTGTGCAAATGGCTCGGTGTAGGGTCCAAGCCCAGCTAATCTGTTTGGTTTTTGTAATAGAGAGAAAGCAATGTCTGCATGAAAATGTCACCCAGGGAGACTTAATTTACAGATTAAAAGCTTCCTGAATGAATTTTTTAAAAAATGAAGTCGTTTTCATCCACGAACATGCAGTCCGTTCCCTCCTTTACTCTGTTTTAATTCTGTGGTATTGTGCCTTTTGCCTCCCACTTCAACGGCACAGATCAGTTCTTCTCTGTCAGAGTCGACTGCAGGATGTGCTCCTGTGGAACTGGCAGGCATGCGGTGGCACGTACTTGCAGAATCCACTCGTGTGTGCCTTGTGAAGCTCTTAGCCCCTGCAGCGCACAAGGTGCCCATTCAGCAGATGGGCTTAATCCCCACAGGCGACTCTGTCCTCTAGCGGATGAAGTTCCAGAATGGAGTACACAAGCCTCCAACACCTCCTTGTCTGTTCAGCTCTGGTTCTACCTTGGATAGGATGCCACATGGCATTTGATCAGTTTCTCCAGCTCATCCAAATAGAGGCGGAGACATTTTAGAGAAGTCACCATTTTTGAAAAAAAAAAGCAAGGTAGTAACCTTTTGAATGCCACAGCTCAAAAAGTCTGTTAGAAATCAGAGGAGTAACTTTCGTGCAGGTAAGGCATGAAACTCCACAGGGCAAAGGGCCAGTGTTGTAAGAGCAACAGGGATTACCATTGCTTCATTCCCCACCAGCTGCCCAGGCTTTTTGAGGTTGTTCCTTTTCAACTTGAAACAGTCACACCAGTCACGTGAGGCAGAAAGACCCAAGATGGCATATTCTGAGTCTACCCACTATCCCAGTCCATTTAGAAGGAGATAAACTAATTTTTCAAACTGAGGCTAAGAGAAAAATGAGATGAAACCTACCAACAACTCTTAGGGTTTATAATCACAAATGAACCTTGTGTTAGGATTCCAGAAGAGATGCCTGTCTTCCTCCTCTTTCCCTGTTCCCCTCCCCTAACGGGTTGCTCTTTCCTTCTCTCCCTCCTTTGTACCTAAAATGCTGCTTCTTCCCTCAGGAATCCCACGGCCTCCGCACCCTCCAGATATATCCCCGTATTACCCGCTATCGCCTGGCACCGTAGGACAAATCCCCCATCCGCTAGGATGGTTAGTACCACAGTAAGGAGTTCCATTTTTTAATTCCCTTTTTGTTTCTTACACGGGCATGCTTATTTTTTTATTGTGTGTGTGTGTGTGTGTGTGTGTGTGTGTGTGTATTAGAAGCCAGGGTTGGGGAGGGGGCTGTGAGAGGGTACAGGAAAGGTGTTGCTGAGGTGTCCTGTGGGAATACAGGCAAATCCATAACCATTCAGGTGGATTATGTAGGAAAAGAGTTATTGGCACTTAGCATTTCGAGACCATGGTCCCCAAAGGCTCTGTGGACAGAGGTGCCCTGAAGATCCTTTGGGAATTGCAGAAGACTCCTGGGACTTCCACCCCATGAAGCTGATCATGGCCGTTCTGCTGTTGGCTGTCCAAACTGCAATCATGTCATTGGGTTGAGGCTCTCGAGTCCTCCCTTTTAGGTGTTACATATTTGAGGGCACAGAAGCGGGAACAAGAACTGCCTTGTTTTGAAATCCAGGGTTGGGATTAGGGCATGTTCTCGTATGATTCCAGGACACCCCACCTCATGCTGAGCATTACTCCCAAGTTGACAACAGCAGTGGAAAGTTTTGTCTGTTGAGAAGCTCCTTGGGACTGAATCAGCATCTCTCTGAGAGTCTTTGCACGTTGAATGACTGTGAACAGTGGGAATGGGGCAGTTGGAACTGTCACTGTAGCATGTGGGGCCTTCGTAAGCATCAGTCCTAGTTCCTGGCAGTACCAGATTATTTGACTGTCTTTTTGCGACTTTAAGGCCTTTGATGCATTAGCATACTGTGGCGGGTTGTGTGTATGTGTGTTTTTGCATGAGCACGTGTGTAATATGTGTTTCGTGATTGTTTCTGTGGATATATTTCTCCTTGTTTGTCAGTGATCTGAACAACACAGGACAATACATTGAATGCTAAAAGGAATAAATCCTGGTAAAAGTCAGGTTTGAGTCTTAGGGAAGATGGCCTTACAAAGCCTTAAGGAAGATAACATTTTGGAGTGGCTTACCCCACAATTCTACCTGTATTTTTTTTTTGGTTTGTTTTTGTTTTTGTTTTTGTTTTTAAAAAAAAACAGATTGCATTATGTAGTAGCTATACCAAATACCAACCCTGGGTGTAGTTTCTGTTTCTTTGTCTCGCCTTATTTTTATTGGGAGGGTAGACAGGAACATGAGCTTGTGACCCATTTCTTCTAAATAGATGGGGCCAACCCTCAAATAGTTCTCAGTGATCATTTGCCCCATTCAGCTGATGGGGAGATATTTGAAGGCTAGATGAAAAGGAATAGCCAACTCAGACAACCCTCTGTCAGAAAAAGTTGTGTGTCTTTCATGAGGATGCTATTTTGCATGTTGCTGTATTTTTTAATTATTGTAATGAGATGTGATTGTCTATTGGTTACCCACAATTCTTCTTGGGGACTCTCCCCCCGGTAACTCTTGTCAACACTTGTTAATTTGACAAAAGGCTACAAATTAAGCTCTGTTAATTTAATGTTTTCTCACCGAGATCTAAATACCGAAAGAGGCCCAAAGCGCAACTGAAGTCCTTTGATTCACTGTACTTTATTTTGGTATAAATTTACATTCATTATTGTTTTCCTTTGGATGTGTAGCCCTCAATTAGTGTGATGGCTCCATTAAAGCAAGCGAGACTTCGCCTTTAATTATTACAACAAAACACCTAGTTTCAGCTTGGGGAGAGGGTCTCTATTGACATAAGCAGAGGTTATAAAATTTAATTAGCCATTCCTATCAGATTTATGGCATTCAAATTGTTCTGTGTTTCTTCCCTTTGATCCTTCCTGTACAATCCCCAAGATTTTTGTTCTGATCAAATGAGAATAAAGCTTACTGTGCAGAGAGAACTTTTCCCTTTTCTTCTTTTTCTTGTCCCCACCCCCACCCTTGTTTCAAGTCTCTTACTTTGTACCCCTTCTTTGTAGGCAAGGTCAACCAGTGTACCCAATCACAACAGGAGGATTCAGACACCCCTACCCCACAGCTCTGACTGTCAATGCTTCCATGTCCAGGTGAGTTCCAAGAACCGGGGCCTTCATCCAAGGCCATGGGTGACTTCCCAGGAAGTTCTCTAGATGGCCACCAGGCCACCCAGGGACCACGGCTACATGTAGTTCTATTAGTGTAAAGCCAATGTGACATTAGACTGTACTCCCAGAAAATCCTGAAAAATTGCCCTGAAATTCCAAGGTAAGTGATGTCTTTCTGGGTAAAATTTTTGAGTCGCTCAGTTGAACAATGTATTTTAAAGAATTAAGAAGGCAAGGGAGAAACAGGACCGAAGCTTTTAAAAATGCCATTTCTCTGTTGTCCTGTCCTCAGCAAGAAAGGTAGCGGCGAAGGTAGTTTTATTATTATACCAAGAAGAGTTCGAATAAAGATTATTGGTGTTTTCAAAGCTCAGACTCTGATTCCAAGTCAACAAGAAAGCATCCGCCTCCTCCCCTCGATGGTAGCACTGTCCAATAGAAGTATAGTGTAAGCCACAGAGGGAATTTTAAATTTCGTAGTAGCCGTGTTTTTAAAAAAGGTTTTTTTTTGTTTTTTTTTTTAAAAAGATAAAATTATTTTTAATGACATGTTTTTATTCAATGCAATATAGCCAAAATATTATCATTTTAACATGCTATCCCTGGACAACAACTATTAATAAGATGTTATGTTCTTTTTTGTACTGAGCTTTGGTACACAATCTGATGTGTATCTTATACACACAGCACTTCTCAGTTTAGACTGGCCACATTTCAAATATTCAGTAGCCACACGTGGTGGGTGCGTATCATAGTGGTCTGTGCAGCTCTAAGTCTTTGAAAGTTAAAAAAGAAATCATGTGTGTATGTGCTGTACATTCATATATATTTATATTTCAGCCTAGAAATATATTTACAAGATACACTCCTATCCCCATGTTCTTCTTTTCCTCCCTCTGATTAATTCTGGCTAATTTTTCAGTGACTGCTAGTTTATTTACAAACTGGTTGGCAGCAGTATGTTTAAGTAGTCGCTAATTGTTTCTAATGATAGTTTTATTTTCTGTTCATCTGATTTTCAGTCAAGTTAATTAAATCGGTGGAGGTTTAGACTTTGCTGATGGTCTGAAATCACCAACCCATTCTGATGATGGCACATAATGAAATTAGCATGCGTTACACGGCAGGGATGCTGTCCCCAGCTTCTTTCCCCAATCCCTGCGGCCAACATGTCAAGCCAAGACCAGAGAAGGGCCTGGAAAGACAGGTCAAGATGCTGCTTTTCCTACTTACAAAACAGTAATTTTGGCAGTGACAGAGAGTTACATTCATTAAGAAAAACAAACTGTGGCATATCTAGCATCGGTAACTATGCCATGGATATCGCAGTTGAAAAGATCAATTTTCTACCTGCGATATATCGTCAAAATTTCAAAATCCATGCCAGTATTAGTTAGGCAGGAAAACGCTTGTGTGTTCTCTGGCCTGGAGAGAAGAGGAAGTATACACTTAGTAAATAGTGTCATCACAGCTTCGCAAAGCATGGGAATGAATAGGGGGTCTCCCAGGTGGAGAGCACCCAGGGACCACAGCTACATGTAGTTCTGTTAGTGTAGCAGCTTATAGTCCACAGCTCCTCTTCCCACCTTGCCAGCATTTGTATATTGTACCTGGTTCTTTTTCATGTTTGTTTATTTGGTGCATTCCGGAGGTTAAAAGTGGTAAAGTAATTGTAGGATAGGGATTGGGGTTAAGCTGATCGATTGAATTATCATTAGGAGGTTAGTCGATGATTTATAGGTGGGCAGGGGGTGGAGGAAAGGAAGGGAACGTCAGGAAGAAAGGTTAGGGGCCTCAAGGTGCGGGGAGAGGTGGCCGATTCCCCAGGTAGACCAAATGAAAGATAGCTAGTTAAAAAGCGTATACAGCAAATTAAATACATTATTGTGGTAATGGGGCGACAGAAGTATAGGTCTATTATACTTATGGCAGTTATAGCAAATGTAGGCAGCTTGCCCTGTTCCAGAACATCCTTTGATATTCATTCTATTCGGCAGTGGGGCCAGGACTTCTCAGAATTAAGTGATGGGTCATTATACTTTAAACACCATGGAGAAGCCTAGATTGGCAATTAAACAGCTCTTGCTGACACTCACTTGTGCCACCCTGTGACCCCCTTTAGATTGAGATGTTGGAGCTCCGGGCCCTCAGCCCGCTAAATTGGTGCAAGGCTCTTCTCCTGACGAGAGCCGGCTCTGAAATCTGCCGGCTTCAAAGGGAGCGAGATCATGTATAAACCATAATGTGGGTGCACCGTGGCTCACAAAAAATAAGGCAGGAAGAGATGAAATGTTACAAGTGCAAGGGGGAAAATGAGAGAATAATGACAAACCTAATGCAACTCAAAGCAGGATTGTTGCACAGGAAAATGCATCCTACTGCTTGTGCATAAAATCAAGGCCGGCAGATGACATCCGGTTAACAGAAACGTGTCAACAGTGAAGTAAAGTGAGAGTGAGTAAGAGAGAAGCCCCTGAGACAGCCAGAAACAAAAATTAGTTGTTCTTAACAAGTTAAGGTTCATCATTATATTCTGGCTTGGAGCCATGAAAGCAGACGGGGGTATATAATGAGCTGCTTAGAATTTTTAGGGTGTTTATTGCATTTCATGAAATAGTTGTCTGCAGAAAGAAATTTCTTAAGCGAAGGTATATGTATACAGCCCACATGCATGTTCACACACGGTCTCTTTCTGTGCTGAACATTTTTCAGATACGGGAATATACGTGTAGGTATGGGAACTTGGAAATGTGTCTTCTTCATGGCTGCATTGGAAGTTTGCACCCCAAAATGTACTCAGATTGTGGCATCTTCCCATGGTATTTGGTGTATGTACACACACGTACACATACACACTCACACACGCAGCCTTGTTCTCTCTCCCCCTCCCTCTCCCTCGCACGTCTGTACACATATTCTCATTCTGCACGAAGGGAACATATGTATTTGAGGAATGTCAGGCCTTTAAAATTCACAGTAAAAGCTGCCACCCACCACTTCACCCAAGGGTTTCCAAGAACACATGTTCTTAGCTTCTGTTTCCTCTGAGGCCTTCAAGCAGTGGGAAGGAACAGGGTGTCACTTGGAGCCCAAGTGTCTCCCAAGGGCTCTGCTTTTTTTGTTTTCCACATTATTTTGAGGGGAAGGGGATGAAGGTTGTTCGCTTGTTTGTTTCCTTACATTTTCCTTCTCTCTTTCTTTTTTTGATACATTCAAAGGACTTGTATGGTTGTTATTTTTAAAGTCATGTCATGCAGTCTTCACCACTGGCTTAAATTTGTAAAGGCAGTGGCAGGAGAGGCCACATCAGGGTGGGATTTTTGAGTGAAATGTCTACTGTGGCTTGGGCCTTCTTCAAGAATCAGCATTGTTCATTAACTTTCCTTCCTCTGTTGATCTGTGTAGATTCAGTTAGTACTTTAATCATTTTATTATTTTTCAAATTAACGTTTGTTACCTTATTTTGGCTGAATAGAAACTATCTCTAGCCCACTTCTGGAAGAAACTTTGTAAATAAATACGGAATCCTTTTGAGAGAATTGTCGTGATAGATCCTCATTAGGCAGGCCCTCTAGTTCCCACCAGAATTGGCTTTGTGAAAAGCAGGTTATTATTCCTTGGGTAGTACGTTGGACTGTTTTGGTTTGGACTTACTAAGAAAGCAACAGTTGCCATGATCTTCATCTGAACAGCTTCCCATCTGCTCACTTGAATCACCTTGCCAGGTTGGAGCAGGAGGCTGCCATTTTGTTTTCTTTTGGGATTCTGCCCTCTCCCTCACTACTTTTTTCTATAGTAGGATATGTTGCTTGAAGAAGAGGGGTGAGTCTTCCAACCCAGTACAAATCATGGTGACACAATGCAAAAGAGAAAATGAGAAAGGTGTTTGATCCAGTTGTCAGTTTGCAGATGGGCCAAGAATAGGTTGAAATTAGCTCTCTCTGTCCTGGCTAATGTACTTGGTTGGGAAATGCCAATTCAGGCCCTAAAATGTGTCTTAGAGAACTGTCCAAAAAAGGAGCAGCATGAGAGGAGAGAAAATAAACTATATCTTTCATTTATAATTTTGATAATCATTCAGGAGACTTCTTAATGATGCATAGACAACATATGAAGTAAAGTGATACAGGAATCCTAAACTTTAGAGGAGAAAGGGCATACAAATCAGAATCAAAGCTTTATTGTGTGTGTGTGCGCACCTGTTCTTTCCTTTCCTTTTTTTTTTTGCATCTTTCCATAAAGGGATACAAACTTATTTAAAATGTCCATGACTTATGATATGAACCAAATAGGAACTATTTGAATTTTCCCTGTCTTCCTGCCTCACTCTCTCCCATTCCTGTCAAATGATGGGACATAGCACAAAAGAAAAATAAAAATTGTATTGCACTTCATCAACAGGATGAGGCCTAATGAGGCTGGCACAGCATTGTCAAAAATGTATGTATATTTCAACCACGTTAATATTTTATTTAGCTGTCAATATACAACAAAAGATTTCACCTTTCATTTTAGAGCTGATTAGGACTTAGGAAATTGTCTTCTTAGATACCACTAATAATGCCTCAAAAAATAAGTGGACGTGCGATTTCTGGCAGGTAGTCCAAGCCCACTTTTCTGCCCAAGTACGTCAGTTAAATTTGTCTTTTGCTAAATATGTTAAAAATCATAATGTCTTATGTCAGTAGCAATAATGAAGGGGGAGATTGGCTTTAATGACATTATGAGAATCATTATGTTTAATTTATCGCTAATTAATGCTGACAGGTTTCATATGCCTTGCGTTGCTTTCATGTGAGTGTTACGTGCTTTTTTTTTTTTTTCTTTTTAATTGTGTGTACACATCCC
This sequence comes from Rhinopithecus roxellana, assembly GCF_007565055.1. Lineage (NCBI taxonomy): Eukaryota > Metazoa > Chordata > Mammalia > Primates > Cercopithecidae > Rhinopithecus > Rhinopithecus roxellana. Next base: position 34,151,175 of record NC_044559.1, read on the forward strand.
TCCTCATTCATTCATTTTGATTCTGACGATTTACACAGCTTTCTGTCTTCTAGGTTCCCTCCCCATATGGTCCCACCACATCATACGCTACACACGACGGGCATTCCGCATCCGGCCATAGTCACACCAACAGTCAAACAGGAATCTTCCCAGAGTGACGTCGGCTCACTCCATAGCTCGTAAGTGTTGCTGTTTTTCTCACTTCTTCATTGCCGCAGTGTTCTGTAAGCCTGTTGCAGCTACTGGGTGGTGGCCTTCTCCCTAAGGCTGGCCTCGTTTAGTTTGACTCCAGCCAATACCCAGCCTGTGTGGGCTCTGCACTCCCTTACAAAGATAGAGAGAGTGCACAGTGGCAGAATCTCACTGCACCACCGCAGGTTAGAACAGAACTGGTTTTTGTGTGTGTACGTGGATACACTGGGATTGCAACCACTTCCCTGCCCCCTAACCCTGTACTTGAACATTTGGAGCTTTGTTCTGCAAGCAGGAGAAAACCCTGCCGAGGTGAAGACAGCAACCATGTGCTTTCCTCTGGCTTGGGAAAATTGTGTATTTGTGAAACTTGAGGGAAGTGATTGCAAAATCCCTCCCTTCCCCCAACCCCTCCCCAAGCTATTTTCATTCCATTTTCCGGGGTACAGAAGACTAAAAACATGGTTTTTAATCCAAAACTGCAAGACTTGGGGGTTAGGAGACAAGGAGATATGCTCTCTGCCATGGAGGAAGTTGGACCACTACCTCGTTTATTGGGTTGTGTCTGTTTTGTCTATCTCCAGAAAGCATCAGGACTCCAAAAAGGAAGAAGAAAAGAAGAAGCCCCACATAAAGAAACCTCTTAATGCATTCATGTTGTATATGAAGGAAATGAGAGCAAAGGTCGTAGCTGAGTGCACGTTGAAAGAAAGCGCGGCCATCAACCAGATCCTTGGGCGGAGGGTAGGTGACGCCCTTCTCAGGGAGAAGTGGGGGGCGGGTGGTGAGGGACCAGAGTGCAGCAGGTCAGGTGGCAGAATGTCTCTGTCCCCATTTCTGTGGAGAATTCTTGCCCTTCAGCCACATTCTGAGTCCTCGAATGACCTTCATGGAGTCAGGACTGGTTATTCTGCACTCAGATAGCATTCAGAACAGTCACAGCCATACTCTTCCCCCACCCGTGAGAGTGAGTAAATGACAGAATGACATAGATAACAAATCAAGTTTTGTCTAAATATTCCTGTTAGTGCCAGGACCCAGCAAACAGTATGTACAGATTATACCATTTCTGGATGGACTCAACCAAAAAAACAGCAGCATTTATTCCCTGACCTTGGCTTAGTGTGTGATGTTCTTTCATGCTTTTCTGTTTGTTCATGTCTTTCTCGTCTGCACCCCACATCCCCTCCAGTGGCACGCACTGTCCAGAGAAGAGCAAGCGAAATACTATGAGCTGGCCCGGAAGGAGCGACAGCTTCATATGCAGCTGTACCCCGGCTGGTCTGCGCGGGATAACTATGTAGGTGGATCATTTTCCTTAGGATAAGAGTCCGTAGAGCTGTGTTGTGCGTCTATATGGACAAAGAAAACAGGACCTGCCACTTGACTGGGGTGGGCCTCAGGAGCGTCCAGTCTGCCCACTTTGGGGACCAGTAGCATCTTCCTGGATCACTAACCTGCAGGGAGGGGCTTCCAGTATGGATGGTTCGATCAGCTCGCAGTCATTCTTCGGGGTGGAGAGAGGAGGCTGCAGTCCCATTGTTCCAGCTCAGGACCAATGAGGTTGATTTGGTGCTTGTCTACTTCCTAGAGGAGGCAAGGCTCTAGGATACACCCGGAGGACCTTATGCTCTGAATTAGGTTCCTCAGGCTCCTCAGCAGTGATCAGTGGTGTGGCCTAAGGAAGACCAGTGGGTAGGTGTGGAGGAACAGAATTTAATTCCTCCCAGGTCTTTCAGCAGGCCCTTTACACTTAAGAAGGAAAAACAAAACTATTGCTTTGTGCCATGGTGCAGTAGAAGTTAGAAGCCTATTTCATCCTGAGAAGAGCATGATGGGAATATCCCTGAAAGCAGCCAGAGGAAGTCAGCCTTTGGCAGGATGCATGGACTGACTCTGGGCCCAGCAGGGGCAGGGAAAGGTGTGCTATGTGGTGTGTGTGATCCTGGGCTCTGTGTTGGCTACAGGATCTGCCTAGTCCTCTCTTGGGTTGTAGGAAACACCATGGTATGATTGTTTTTTACTAATTGCAGTGGTTGTGACCCCACGATTCCTCTCCTCCCATGAGCACACTGTCTTCCAGAGACTTCTGTCACTTTTCACCATTGCTGGTTATCCCACATTTTGCCCAGTAACTCTGCTTTCCTCTCTCGAGGGATGAAATGCCTCTTGTTTTGCCTGATACTTTATTTCATGACATTTGGTTCCATGAAGGGATTTCAACATCCACTCTTAGGGGAAAACCAAAACTTGTCTTAAGGCCGGCACAGGCCTCTCATCCCCTTCCTGTCAATGTCTTGGAACCGTGGATGGTTACTTTTCCAGTTATTTTGACTCTCCCACTGGCATCATCCGTGGTGAAGCAGCTCTACATTTGGGGGTTGAGGTCATTAAATTATTACTGAACTGAGTGTGCACTTACTGTGCACAAGTTATTACAGGGATTCAGAGTTAAGTCAGACATCTTTACTCCCTCAGAACTTAGCATCCGCCAGGAAATCGCAAACATCTGCGGGCCTATGTGATCCTGAGGAGGAGCTGCTTCTGCCTGCTCTGATGAGTGATTTCAGGCCTCTTTCCTTTTTCTTCTCATACTTTTAAACCCGTGCTTGCAGTGCAGACGAGGGAGAAGGGAGGTGCCCCTGGCCATCTTTCTCAAGGCCCTGCCCCCCTAGCTTTCAGCGCTAGACTGTGCTCCTCCTGGGAGTTGAATCAGGAAGGAGTGCTGGCACCTCTTGGATGGTGCGTGTGTTCTAGTGAGAGAGCCCTTGTCGCGGACAGACGGGCTTGCACGGGGTCTCCACTGCTTGGGACCTTTCTGTTTGTCCCCAGCATGTGTGCAGTGGGGAAGCCTTTCTTCTGGAGCTGAAAGGAAGAGGATGAGAAAGTGAATGCTCTCCCACAGGCTTGCTGTTCACCCCCACCTGACCCTGAGGTGGAGATTTCCAGCAGCAGGCAGGCTCCATAGCCTCCACGTACACAACCATATCATTTCAGGAAAGCTGCTCTCCTGGTTTCGGGTCAGAAGTTCTTAGAGTTCATCTTGAGCTTCTACCTGCTACAGACCCAATTCTTTGAGTAATCTAGAATGATACCACAGAGCGGAATTCAGCTTCTCTGTAGAGATCATATCCCCAATGGACATTTTGGGTCATAGTAGGGCCTTCATGTACAGCTGTGCAGGGCGTGCACTGCACAACTCTAGAGTATGTCATTTACACTGGGGTCTATGTGAATGGTGCCCCCTGGAGTTGTGCAGGGTGAGATCTCTACAAAGGTACAAGGCAGACCGTGATAGCTTCAAAAGAATACCGTGTTTGACTTGCCTCAGAGTCGTTTAGAGAAAGTATTGCTCGAGGCTTTTTGTGACATACTTTCTGGGTTTCAGAAGGGCTGTGAGGCACTCAAAATGGCTTTAGCTCAGTTTTAAATTTGGAAGATGGTTTGGTATAATAAGGGAACTCCTGAGACGATTTGAGGTTTAGAGATCTGGATTTAGGGCTCTAGGAACTTTATCTCTTGTAAGAGGTACTTAGATTCCTATTACAATGACTCATTACACATGGGTGTGAACACACACACTCACACTCACTCCTATCCTTTTATGCACTAGGGAACACTGGGACTAAGAACCGCATCATTGAGGCTTTTATGGGTTTGAATGTGGTAGCAACTTACTAGTTTTTTTTTTTTTTTTTTTTTTAAACTAACTTGACATGGGAGTTTCCATAAATTACTTTAGTCATTGTAAACGCCGAAAGGTTCTTCTGGAAAATATTTCCTGAGCTCACCTCATGCCTCTTTCACATTCCTGCTTTTTCAGCCAACCGGTAACGGAAGACTTTATGTCTCTTCCTTAGGAAAACAGAATTGAGTGAAAACAGTCACATTTGGGTTGTCAGACTTGGCACATTCTCTAGAGACGAAGAGAAAAAACTCTTGAGTCCCACAGTAATATCTAAGCCCTGGGGTTCTATTTGACATTGTTTCCTGTCTAACCCTCTACACTGGGTAAAGGATAGAGGTCCCATGCCATTTGCTCACCTGAGTTTCTTTTCTTCCACCCCTATATTAGGCCCTTTCTTTCTTTTGTTACATTGAAGGGGGTAGTAGGGTGGCCACCTCCCTGGAGACGCATCTTCCTCTTCACTAAGCTTAGGGTTTATCCACTTTCTCATGTCTTCTTTCTATGAAAACACAGTCCCTGTCCTCCAGAAGTCTCTAATCTAAATGAGAACTTCTTCAGTAGTCACCATCTCTATGCTGTATCCTAAAGGGACAGCTTCCTTGTGGGTAGAGGAATTTTCAGATGCCTCCACAGTATATTGCAAGGAACTGGAAATGGAGATGCTTTTTCACACATGGCTGAGAAGCCCTTGTCTATGGGGATGCTGATACTCCATGAAGTTAAAACATTTCTGTGCCCGGTTTTTATGAATACTTCAGGCTCCTAAATGAACCGAAACTAGGCCCACCTGCCTGTTCCAGGACAGCCAGGTGGCACTTTGCCCCTCACGTGGGAGAGGCGCGGGCATGGAGATGGTCTGTTGCAGGCCCATGAGATGCCAGCTTCATGATAAAGCACGTGAAGTCCTTTTAAAAGAAATTGTACATGAAGGGACATAGTACGTTTCAATAAGAGCCCTGAACAGAAGGTCAAAACAAAGCTCCCGAGTGGCACAGGCCCCTTGACCTCATGGAAGTGAGAGGCCATTTCTACAACAGATGGCCCTCAGCCCTAGGGTGGAGCCTAAGCTTGGTGGCATCACCGAGCTTGAGGTTCTCCTGACAGAGCCTAACGTGTTCTCGAGTTAGTTTCTTTCTTTTCTTTTCTTTTCTTTTTTTTCTGAGACAGAGTCTTGTTCTGTCACCAGGGTGGAGTGCAGTAGCACAATCTCAGCTCACTGCAAGCTCCGCCTCCCGGGGTCACGCCATTCTCCTGCCTCAGCCTCCCCAGTAGCTGGGACTACAGGCATGTGCCACCATGCCCAGAAAATTTTTTGTATTTTTAGTAGAGATGGGGTTTCACCATGTTGGCCAGGATGGTCTCGATATCTTTACCTTGTGATCCGCGCGCCTTGGCCTCCCAAAGTGCTGGAATTACAGGCGTGAGCCACTGCACCCAGACCTCAAGTTTCTTTCTACCTGTCATTGTCTTTTTCTCTTCTGAGTTGACATCAGCATATTGTGAGAAGCTTTAGGCGAAGGCAACTTTTAGCTGTTCTGAAACATATAGAAATGTATGCCAGGCAGCTGCTTCATCTGGGCAGGACTATGAGGGGAGGGAGAACTAGTTCAATCTGGAATGAGGCAGTCACCCTCTCCTGAATTCCCCCCAGTCCCATTCCATATTTGCAACCTCGAGCAGACGGTCAGGATACCAAGAAGGATCAGGTTGGAGAATATGAAAGACTCTATGCAGTTCATCCCCTAAACCCCTCACTAAAAGAGCTTCCTTGGAGGGCTAGGCATTAGACATGCAGGCAGCAGAGCTTTGTGGTTGAGGGTTTGGAGCCAAGACCACCTGAGTTCTCTCCTGGCCCCACCACTTGCTAGACGTGTGACCCTGGCAAAGTTACCTAACTCCTCAGTGTTCTCCTCTGTGAAACGGGAATGGTGGTAATACCTGTTGAAAAGGATTGTTGTGAGGATTAAAATGAGTCCATCTGTGTAGCACACCTAGAATCATGCCTGGCACCTGGCATATGCTCAATACATGCACCCATTCTCGGGAGGAGTCGTATCCTCATTATGTCAGCTAGAAGAGAATTGAGGGAATGTCTTCTTTCTTACAGATGTCCACTCAGCAGGTTTTTGTTTGGTTGGTTTGTTTTCTTGTTTGTTTGTTTTTAAACAAAGTTTCACTCTTGTCGCCCAGGCTGGTGTGCAGTAGCATGATCTTGGCTCACTGCAACCTCCGCCTTCCAGGTTCAGGCCATTCTTCTGCCTCAGTCTCCTGAGTAGCTGGGGCTACAGGCATGCACCACCATGCCCGGCTAATGTTGTATTTTTAGTAGAGACGGGGGTTTCACTATGTTGGCCAGACTGGTCTTGAACTCCTGACCTCAGGTGATCCTCCCACCTTGGCATCTCAAAGTGCCAGGCTTATAGGCATCAGCCACGGCTCCCAGCCCACTCAGCAGTTGTGAAAGGAGCCCATATGATTCCTGGTCCTATTTCACCCTTTTTCCCCACATCTTTAATAACCAGCTCTAAGAGAAGCCCCTGCTAAAGCTTTCATTCTCTTGATTCAGAATGGGACCCTTTGGCATTCGTAAGTAAGAGCTGTGAGCAGGTCAGGCAGGGCAGGCCTTGAAGCTGGTGCAGCCATGACCACCTTCATGTGCTCCTCAAAGATGGGCTCTCAGACTGCTTGCAATGTCGTCATCGCACTCCTCTCCGAATCTTCGTCTTGCAGTCCCCCCTTCCCTTTTATGGATCAAATGCCGTGGGTCAGGTTTGACAATGGACATAGGTATATGAGAAATGAGGGCTTCCCTTCACCACCCGCCAGCCCCTTCTCTTCTCCCAAGAAGGGTGTGTCCCTCCAGCTGGGGTACAGTGCAAGGGCATTTGGCTTGAAGCGGGGTTGGAGGTTGGACAAATACCGGGAGTTGATGTGGATGGAGATGGCAGTATGGTCACTTCCTCCTGCCTACTCCTTCCAGGAGAAGAGCGCCCAGACACTCTTCTCATGTCTGTTTCTTGCAATAATTCCCTGTGTTTTGTGTGTTCATCTAGGGAAAGAAGAAGAAGAGGAAAAGGGACAAGCAGCCGGGAGAGACCAATGGTAAGTGACAATCATCAGGTTAGAGGAAGGAGCCGTAGCCTGAGGACCACCCTTTTATGTTAGGTTTCCATCTGGGGGAGGCAGGAGAAATTCAAGGCCAGGACATTGTGGGGGAACCCTTCTTAGCCAGACTTTTTGTTTATGCATTTTAATTAATTGCTTCATGACTGCCCTTTTAAAGCTAGTAACATCCATTGTTGCATGAAAAGCACATTGTAATTCTAGTGGAATGTGTTTTAAAATAACTGCAAAGCCTATAACTGGAGAGCAAGCGGTAGGCATGCCTATGCCGGGATTTATACAGTCTGCTTATTTTGTATGTGCCTGAGAAGGAATGAGGAGGGGGCGGGGCTTAGGGGAGTAGGAGGGGGTGTGTGCGAGTGTTTGATATTAACTGGGCTGTTCCTGAATGTTCTGATGCATGCCTTTACAGTGGTAAATTACACCCATTTTAAATTAAGGAGGTTTGTCATTCTCTAGAAGAAATTAGAAATACTGCATAGGCAATCTCAGAGGTCCCTTGGAGAAGGCCAGGCTTTTACAAACAAACAAAACAAAAATTTTGAAGGCTTTGTATAATTTGTTCTTTTTTTTCAGAACACAGCGAATGTTTCCTAAATCCTTGCCTTTCACTTCCTCCGATTACAGGTGCTAATGTCATTTTGAGTCATTAAAATAGTTGATAAACTGTTTTTTAATTTTTCTTGCCATTATAGTTTTATTAACATTTAAACACGTATGACATTTGAACATTCTTTAAAGTGACCATCAACACGGTTTCGTATGTTTCGGTAGATTTTTTTTTTTCAGTTGCTTCTGTTTTTTTTTTTTTTTTAATTTAATTTAACCTTTGTTTTGTTTATTTATTTATTTTTCCCATAACAGTTGTTTAAGCAGTGATGACAGTGATTTAGAGTTGAACTAACTGTGCAAATTGAATATGCAGTATTTCTTTAAAAGAGACTGGTTAAAAAAAAAAATGGAAGGAATTCAGTAATAAACCTCCTTAATCTAATGGCATTTTTTTTCATTGCTCCCACTAAGTTTTCTCACGCAAGCATGCATCCGCAGTATGATTATTTTTTCCTTTGCTTTTTTTTATTTCAGTTTTTTCCTTCCTTTTGCTTTTCTGCTTATAATTTGCAAATCCACTAGCATTTTACTGACTGTGCCTGCTTAAATGCCGCTATGAGCTTCTAACTAACTCCTAACAGCTCATTCACACAGCCTGTTTACCTGTATCTGTTCCTCTCTTAATAATTAATGAAAATAGATTTTAAAAGAAAAGACGAACATTCCAAAAGCTGCAATATCCCAGTACCACAACCTTTTCTTTCTTTACTTCTTTCTATTTTGTTTCATTTTGTTCTGTTTTTATTTGTAATTTTTTTCTTTTTTTAAACTATTGTATTCTGAGAAGAAAAAAGCATGTTACAAACTTAATTCCCTCCTTCGCTTTATTTTCTTCTTTAAGAAAAAAAATTGAGAGAAAAAAAGGGAAAGCAGAACTAAAAGAGGAAAAATATTTAAAAGAGTTCTTCCGTGTCTAACTTCCCTTTGTCAGCTCGAACCAAATCTGAGAGACAGTCCTTAAAGAAGGGATACTGCAGCTTTATTTGCAACAGCTAATTTCAAAAGTTGAATAAGAATGTGATTTTTACCTTTTTTTTTTTTTTAATTAAAGAAAGTTAAAAAACTAAAGTCAATATTTTGCAATTAGTAACCAGGTCATTGATTTATTCCCTTTTTTATTTTTATTTTTTTCTTATTTGTATCTTTCTCTTCCCCCCCCTCCCTCCCTCTCTCTCTCTCTCTCTCTTTCTCTCTTTCTCTCTCTCTCTCTCTCTCTCTCTCCCTTTCTCCCACGTTCTCCTCCTCTGCTCGCTTCTCTCTTGAACTCATTCAGACCTGAGCGCTCCTAAGAAATGCCGAGCGCGCTTTGGCCTTGATCAACAGAATAACTGGTGCGGCCCTTGCAGGTGTGTATAGTTTTCCAGATTCGCTGTGCTGGTTTGCAGCTGGTCTATTCGATCCTCTCCCCCTTCTCTGGCCTGTTGCTTTGTAGCTCTGTGTGTGGATCTCAGGAGACACGGGGAGTGGGACACTGCCAAGTGTATGGGCTCTATGAGGGATGTGCTTGTTCTCCTGCTGCTGCCAGCCAAAATGCCACTGTAAAACAGCATCACTCATGCCTCCTCGGGTCAGCAACAGCAAACCTTAGCGCGCCCCCTCCCAGGCAATGTTACCTGCCAACCCCTGTCCCTTCCTTGTGACAGCCCAGGATCGGAATCCTGGCCTAGGTAGAAGCAAATGACGTCACCTTCTCCCCTCCTCTTCTCTCTCTCTTTTTATTTATTTATTTTTTTTCACTGTTGTTTTTTGGTTTCTGGTTGTTGTTTTGTGTGTGTGTGTTTTATTGTTTTATTTTATTTTTTTTTCTTTTGACTCATAGAAGTCCTTTCCTTTCATGTCCTTGGTGAGGGAAGATTATCAAGTAGAACCAAGGTGATAGAGAAGAAAAGGAAGCGGTAGCTGAGATTTCACATCCAACTGAGCACGACCCACCATTGTGTTGTATTTTTTGTGTTTACCTTATGCTAACAGATGCAAATACTCCAAAGAAGTGTCGGGCACTGTTCGGGCTTGACCGACAGACTTTATGGTGCAAACCGTGCAGGTATATTACCACTGCGAGGCCTTTGGGAAAATCAAAGCATTCTGTCCTTCCGGTACCTTAGCGTGATAATTTATTTTGACCTCATTCCCATCTACTTCCCCTCTGGCATCAATGACTAATGATCCTCATTCTTCAAAATTTCCTTCCTAATTTTATGCTGTTTCCTCTCCCCACTTTCTCTTTCTCTTTCCCCCCTGCTCTCGTCAGTAATATCCCTGGTGGCAGGACTGAGACCACAGCCTTAACAAACAAGGAGGGGCACTTATCTTTTTGCTTTGAAAGCCAGCATCCTGGAGCTGGCCCGGCCCTATGAATGCCTCGGTGGCCTGGGTACTGAGCACAGAGAGCCACCATTTCCAAAGGTTTGAATGAGTTAACACTTGGCAGCAATTGCATTCCCGTGCACTTAGAGTCGAGACACATGGAGAAGGATTCTGGGGTAGGCTTCTTCTTTCCCTTTTTCTTTTTCCTTTTTGGTTGTTTTATGTTTAAAAAACCACATGTCTGTACAGAGGAGCTTGGTTAGCTGACATTGTTTTACAGTGCTGAAAAAGAAGCGTGGCATTGAACGGCATGCACCAGCTAAAGGGCTGCAAGCAGTGAGTCATGCGGTCTCAGACTGCAGCGTCCCTAGGCCTGCAGAATTAACAAAATATGTGTATATATATAGCACTGGTTCCAAAATGAATCAGAATAGCCCAGAAGTGTCCAAATTAAGCACCCATGTTCCACCTGCAGGTCTCCATCCAGCCTGCATTCTCAGGGAAAGTGTAGGTACTTCCTTCTTGGTGGAGGGATACCGACTAGCTCCTGTCTCATTTCTTTTCCTTTAATGACCACCTTTGGTTAAATTTGTTGTTTCTTTGTTCTGATACAAGCAGTCTTTGAATTTGGAATATTATGATGGTAGGTATTTCAACACCCCAAACATGCTTCCCTGTTTGTAGTGCCTCCCTCGTCACGTGTCCCTCCCCTTCATGACTTTGCCATGTGCTCCGTGTTTAGACGTTAGATCAGATGTGCATCCCATTACGTGCATGCCCACGAGTCTCCTGTGTCTCTTCCCCCTTTTCTGATGCCAATACTAGAGATCGGTGAAGTGCCTCATGTTGACCCCAGCACATTAGAGGAGAGAGGGCCTGAGAGTCTTCCCTGAGAGGGAGCCACACAGACAGTCCTCTGCCCGTGGAATGAGGGATTTGGGGGCGAGTTGAACACCCAGCAGGAGAGGAATTCCCAGGCATTCTGTGAGACGGGAGTGTTCACAGAGCTGACAAATGTCCCTTTGACACAGTCCTGGGGTCTTCTCTGCACAACAGAAAGGAGTTTTGTGACAAAGTTGATGGAGGAGGTTAGGTATTTAATTAGGACTAGCCAGGGAGGGCAGGGACTCTGTTGAGCAGTGAGTTTGTCAAAATTTTACTTGTACCAGGTGGGAAGATAACTAGCTGTGGAAGCCTGTTCTGAGATGCCCTGCCATGGCCAAATGACTGGTTAATCACAAGGGTCACTAAAAGAGAGGGTTTCTTGTGATGTGTAGAAATATACAACTGACACTATTGTGTGTGCCTCACAATAAGGCTGGTTCAGGTACCTGGTTTGTTTATTTTATTAATGGAGTGAGTGGTGGTTTATGAATCCTTTTTTTTTGTTTGTTTTGGAAGCAGTTGCTGCAAGTCAGACTTTTTGTTTCTTGAAGTTATTCCTAACATTGACCCAAACGTACGTCCCCCATTTGGACATAGCTTACACCTTGCTTACAGCCTGGGTATATCTTCAGAGCCCAGAATTTTATTGATATTAAAAAAAAAAATCTGCCAACCTAAAACTTTTGTAGCTGCTTCCTGTTTGAGCAGCATGGTTTTCTAAAATGCATCTTGGAGGGGCTGTCAGTATGGCAGCATTTCTGCAGATGCTGAGCTCCTGGTCCTAGGTGCCAGAGTGCCCCAGGTCCCCGTCTCCACCTGGTTTTCTTTCCAGTCTCAGCAGTGTTCAGACTTTCCTGGCAGATGTTTTTCTTCGTTGGTGACTTTTCCATACCATGGAATGATGAGCAAATGCATTTCTGCTGTCTTTGAGGGACGTTATTCCAAAACAGGATCAGGAAGAACCTTTAGTTTCCTTCCAGAATAAATAAGAAGCTAGAAAGGGGTTTTTAAGAGGCCACTCCTCTGAATTGAGATGAAGCCTAGGTTGGGGGTGCTAAGAGTATGGGTTACCTTCCCCCTTTTACTCAACTTTTCCTTTTAACGTGGCTGTGGCCACCCCTGGCTTGATGCTGAAACCCAAGGACAAAATGTACTTAAAAAAAAAAAAAAAAAAGGAAAAATAAGAAAAGAAGTTGCCAACTGAGGCATTTTCTGACTTGTCAGAAATGTGTGTGCGTGCCAGCTGCCCTGTGCTCAGCCACCTTAGAAGACCTGTCGCTCTGTCCCCATAGTCTTCATGTCCCCTGTTGCAGATGCCCCTCCCGTTCCTGTGATCTGGAAACTTCCACGTCATGAGGGTGGGAGGGGTGAGGAAAGTACCAGAATGCTCCTAGCCAATCAGGGCTCCTAGCTTGCCACACAAGGTTTCTAGTTTTATTTGACATTTGTGGACATTTTAACAAGATGCTGTTTTGAGCCCACCAAGTTGCTTTTCCCATCTTTTCACTCTGCCCTAATATAGCATGGAATGCTGCTTGGTGCCGTTCCCTTGTCTTCCTGGTTGTTCTCCCCGCTTCTTTCCTTCTCCCTTTCCTTTCCTCTCTCTGTTTTTCTCTGTTGCTTTCTCAGTTTTGCTTATGCCCCCCCACCTCCTTTCCTTCTCCCATTTTTAAAATGCATGGACATCTTAGTTTTTTGAGCATGTTTTGATCTGCAGGCTAAGGTGGTTTAAAACTCTGAGAGGCTTAATTATTTATCTTGGTTTCTGGGATGGAAGCAGAACCCATAGTCTATTTACTCTCTCCCAGGGAGAAAAAGGAACCTTGCCAAATTGAGGGTGACAGGGGGTGGTGCTTGCTCCCCTAGAGTTCCTTCTGACCCAGAGGGAACAGACAGACACCTGAGGCCACTAGCCCCCATGAATCTCAGCCTCTGGGAGGCAGGGAGGACTGAGCATGCTCCCTTAAACCCCTCCCCTCCTTCCCTGCCTTCCTGCCATCTTGCTGAGTCCAAACCCCATGCACAGAGGGGCAGGATCAGACAGCTCTGGGGCACAGACCAAGAGGAGGAACTCAGCACAACTTTCCTTTCCAAGGCCAGTGACATTGTCTGACAGTGGTTGCCTTCAAGCAGGCAGCATCTTGGTTGCTTCCAGCAGCAGAAAGCTGGCCAGCGCTTACACACGTGTTTCTGGTTGGAGTGTTATCAGCCATGGTTCTGACAATATTCTAGGGTCCTTAGATGAGCACACTTCCTGTATCTGCATTATTTTTATAGCATTAGTGGGGTTGATCCCCAGGCTCACCTTTCCTTACCAAATACCATCCCATCAGACTGGGATTAATGGGAGGAGAAGCTTTGAAGTCACATGCTCAATTTCTTGAGTTGATTTTCCCCGACCTCATCCTTTGATGCTAAGCAAGAAAGGCTCTGAAATTCTCATTCCTATTTCTTACATGAATGAGTAGTGAAGAGGGGAGTGGTTTTGGTGTAGGGCAAAATTAGTCTTTCTGGTTTAAACACGCACGATAACCCAAACCCAGGAAGGTCCATGCGATTCCCTGGCACTTCTTCTTTGTTGCCACTTTGGTGACCGGCTTGTGCTGCACCCTCCATTGACTGGCCTCGGCATATTGACAAGGGCAAGATGCCCCTCCATCCATCCCATCCTCACCATCTCTCCTTCCAACCTTCTCACTATGGGGTGGGGGAGGGGAAAGCCCCAAATCTTAAAAAGAAATTCTAAAAAAATCAAGTTTGAATCTTAATTTAATCCACAACCTGCAGGCCATACAACCAGTTATTCTTGTTCCTTTGAATCATTTTCTGTTTTTCTTATTCTTCCCCCTCCCCCACCTTTGTTTATCCTCTTCTACCTGTTTTTGGTGATTTCTTTTTTTGTTTGTTTGTTTTTTGGTTTTTTTTTTTTTTTTGGTTTTTTTTTTTTAAGTTTATTTTGTTTTATTTTTGTTTCCCTTCCTCCTTTCTCACCTGATTCTGACCTCTCTTGATTTGGTGTGGTTCTTAACAGACAAGCCCGAAAGCTCTCTGGGCGCCAGCAGCCTCACGGTGGTGGTGTGTTAAAACCTTTAAGCCTCTTGCTAGCGCTGCCTTCAGCTATGTGGGCTCAACAGTGAGCATTTTGAGAGTTTCATATTGATACGAGGCGGCTGGGGAAGGAGCTCTGTCTTTCTCTTTTAAACACACACACACTCACACACAGACATCACTGGGGGATGGGGGTGGTAGTGGTGGGAATGGGGGTGAAGGGCCGAGGAAACTTGATGGGAAAGTGAGGGACTGTCTAAGCCAAAAGAGCTTTTCAGTTCATGTCAATTTGGACAAAGCCACTTGCTGGCAAATAGATGCCACTGTCTGCAGGTGGCCGCCTCCATGCTGCTCTCGTACATTTGGGCAGGGTGGGGCCGTGGGTGTTTAGTAGGGGTTGGGGGAAGCAGGTAGAGAGTTCAGAGTCTTAAATATATGGTTTGCCAGAACAGGCTTAGATCTGGGCACCGTGAAGTGAGCGACCCACCCCCGGGGGGCGCCACCGTCATTGTCCTCGGACCATTGGGCATGCCACCTCTGTGGGACATCCCTTGGGTGACCTCAGCTTGGGTGTGAGCATTAGGTAACTCTCTCCCTTGGCATCTGTGCCCTCTATTCACAGATAACTCTCTCCCCTGTTTCTAGGAGAAAAAAAAAGTGCGTTCGCTACATACAAGGTGAAGGCAGCTGCCTCAGCCCACCCTCTTCAGATGGAAGCTTACTAGATTCGCCTCCCCCCTCCCCCAACCTGCTAGGCTCCCCTCCCCGAGACGCCAAGTCACAGACTGAGCAGACCCAGCCTCTGTCGCTGTCCCTGAAGCCCGACCCCCTGGCCCACCTGTCCATGATGCCTCCGCCGCCCGCCCTCCTGCTCACCGAGGCCACCCACAAGGCCTCCACCCTCTGTCCCAACGGGGCCCTGGACCTGCCCCCAACCGCTTTGCAGCCTGCCGCCCCCTCCTCATCAGTTGCACAGCCGTCAACTTCTTCCTTACATTCCCACAGCTCCCTGGCCGGGACCCAGCCCCAGCCGCTGTCGCTCGTCACCAAGTCTTTAGAATAGCTTTAGCGTCGTGAACCCCAGTTGCTTTGTTTATGGTTTTGTTTCACTTTTCTTTATTTGGCCCCCTCCCCCCCCCACCTTGAAAGGTTTTGTTTTGTACTCTCTTAATTTTGTGCCACGTGGCTACATTAGTTGATGTTTATCGAGTTCATTGGTCAATATTTGACCCATTCTTATTTCAATTTCTCCTTTTAAATATGTAGATGAGAGAAGAACCTCATGATTCTACCAAAATTTTTA
Source organism: Rhinopithecus roxellana (assembly GCF_007565055.1). Taxonomy (NCBI): domain Eukaryota; kingdom Metazoa; phylum Chordata; class Mammalia; order Primates; family Cercopithecidae; genus Rhinopithecus; species Rhinopithecus roxellana. The sequence continues at coordinate 34,166,333 of NC_044559.1, forward strand.
TCAACAGCTGTTTAAAGTCTTTGTAGCGTTTAAAAAATATATATATATACATAACTGTTATGTAGTTCGGATAGCTTAGTTTTAAAAGACTGATTAAAAAACAAAAAGAAAAAAAAAGAAGCAATTTTGAAGCAGCCCTCCAGAAGGAGTTGGTTCTGTATTATTTGTATTAAATACGAGCTTGCGAACCAATCATTTTACATCTGGTTTTTAAACCGTAAGGGCACCACGAATGCAGTGCCATTACTTTTTTGTTTTTTTTTTTTCTGTGTGAAACAACTTTTATTGTGATGTTACTTGTTATTGTTTAAATGTACAGAAACAAAGGGTAAAAATGTGTTAATATACCTTGTTCCATGGTGTTGTTCTTTTGGGGGGAGGGGATGCTACTCAACACTTAATAGAATCACAATGCTGTTGGGCCAGTAGTATTTATTGCTTTAGAGATTGCTTGTCGTACCTGTATGTCGTCCCTTTTTAAATATGTTTTCCTTTTTCTTGAAACTGTATAAAGTTTTTTTCCCCCTTAGCATAAGCATCTTATATATAACAACTCATTTGTACAAGGTTTTTAAGTTTATATATAAAATGTGTATATATATTTTTGTTTCCCTTTTTGACTTTTTTTTTTTTTTTTCTGTATGAAACCCAGTTGTCACCAAATGGACATTAATAGTTGCATTAAGGATCAGTAGCATTAACAAAAGTTGCTTTAAAAGCCATTATGTAAAACAAGACTTGAAAATGAGTGAGGGAATTTTAGCGACACTGTCTGAGCAGCAGTGGGAACCATCTTTTTCCCCTTTGAACTCCCAGTGGGATGCCCTACCCTGCGCCCTTAGGGCCTGGACTGACCGTGTGCAGAACTTTACGTGCCAAAATTCTCAGTGAATTTAGCTTTCTCCCTCTTTTTGATGCTGTAATTTTTGTTCATCATGTTTTGCTGTGATGTTACATAGGTAGATTTGTATGTAGTTTTAATGTCACCTATAACAAAATGTGTTTGGTAGCAGATTGTCCAGAAAGCATTTTAAATGAAGAGGTATAAACCCTTAAGGGCCAAAATTCTGTATATTAGATTACTCTTACACGAAAAACCAGCTGCCGCTTTTATGTACACATATTACATACGAGTAGGCAGCAGACTTTAAAACTAAAAAAAACCTAGGCATGTTGATGTTGCAGACTGCTGTATAAAGCTGAAACCTGTTCATTCAGTGCCATTGTAGTTGACATGAAGCGATTGTAAACCTGTCTCCGATTTTTCTCTGGTTTATTAAAATGCTAACTATAACATTTTTTGTGAATACTTTGAATGTTTCCTAACAGTTGTGATGTTACTGTTCCGTTTTATGCTCTTATTCCAAGTTCATTTTTAATGGTTTGGAAGCCATTTTTGTAATGAATAAATGTTCATGCTGTACAGTATCTGTAGCATGCCGTTCTGGATTAATAAAAGCAACTTAGTCTGTGCAGATAAAGGCTGGTCACTTGTTTCTGTGATTTGGATTTTTATCTCTAGGGAAACTGGACCTACCGTAAGCAAGAAAAACATATTCCCAAGTTGGAACTTGACCATACAGTTAGTGTGTGGGTGATGACTTAGGTACCAGAATGTGGTCTTGGACTCTTGTGAGGGGTTGCTCCCCTTCCCTCCATCCCCGTGGCCCGTTTGGTGCACCTTGTGTATCTGGTTTGCGTAATGTGTCATTTGCAATGAAGATGGTCAGTATCAAACAGGATCCTTGGCGTGTGTCTTCTCCTGTAGTAGTTCACTGTGCCATCCCCAGTAGTTTATTGCTGAAAGCAAAGCACAGTTACAGAGTAAATGTCACTTTTTGGGGGGCTATAAACCAGTTTCTCTGACATATCCTACTCATCCTCTCACAGTATCAAACAGAAAGAATTTAATTCTGGCGAATGAGACTTAGTCCACCAAGAGTGCACTTAAGAAACCACCTCCTTAGCAGTGAAGGATCATGGGTGTGACAGCATCCTAACCTCCAAGAGTTGCGTGCAGGGAGAGATGCAAGGGTGTCAAACTGCCCTTTCTCTAGCGATGAGCCATTATTGAGTAAGCAGCTTTTTAGAAAATTGGATTAAGGTGATGCACTGAAAGGTGTGTGGAAGCGCCTTGCTGTGTGTGGGATCCAAGTGTTTTGGCTGTACCCTGGTAAGAGCACAAGTTCATCACCATCACTGAGCAGGGGCCACGATACAGATCTTCCTAAGGTTTCCCCTGGATTTCATTTCCCTTGCTGACTAGCTGGATGGATGGACACATTGTTCCATTTATCTAGGACATCTATACCTTCAAAGGATGATGATTTCAATGGGCATGGAACTGTTCGTGTTGCCGTTGTGGTTACTTAAGGTGAGCGCAGTGTCGCATCAAGGACTTAAAAGCCCCTCGGAAACTGCTTTGCTCAAGCAAGTTTTTGTTCTGTAAAATCTCAGCATTTTGTTTTTGCTTTGCTTTGTATTCCCAGGGAGGAGTGTTTCTGGTTGTCCTTCCTCATTTTATTTTGCACACTGGGCCGAGTGACCTTTGAAAACACAAATAAGAACAGTATCTGTTATTCGTGGCAGTGTGCCAAGCCGTTTATGTGCATTTTCTCATTTAATCCTAACACGACCACCTAAGGTAGACAGTCTTCTCCCCTGCCACCCTCTGCTTCATTTTCTGAAAATGGATTTAGGAACTGAGGGTTTTAGGTGCCTTGTCTAAGGCCACACAGGAGGTGGTGGCGCTGAGATTTAAATTCAGATCTGACTCCGGGCTCCTGCTCATAACACGAAGTTCTCCCGCCTCACATGATAGAGACGGCCCTTCCCTCCAAAACAGAAATGAGGGAACAGTCCTTTCAGAGGATTTTCTTCATTCCCCCACCTTCTCTGCCTCACACACTCGCTCACTCTCTTTCCTCTCTAGCTGTACTACAGAGTTAAGCTTACCTAAAAGCGTTTTTGCTCTTCCTGCCTGGAAAACAACCCCTCATGCTTCAGGTCTTGGCGAAGACATGCCTTTGCTGGGGGAGATGGTCCAGAGCCCTCAAGGGTTGCCTGTCTCCCTCCTGTGTGGTCTTTCAGGCCTGTCTTCCGGTCTCCTTTGACTCACTCACTATCATCGTGAAAGTGGCTGTCGTCTGCTTAGGTCACTCCAGCCTCACCGTGTTTCTCAACCTCAGAACTCATGACATTTTGGGCCAGATAATTGTTAGCTGTGGGGGCCTGACCTCTGCATTGTTGGATGTTAACACCACTGGCCTCCACCCACTAGATTAACCTGTCAGCCCTTGCCCTCCCACCAGTCGTGACAGTCAGAAACATCTCCAGATGTCACCAGATGTCCCCTGGGGGGCAAAATCACCCCCAGTTGAAAACCATTTCTCTAGAGAGCCCTCCAGGATGACAGGATTGTGACTTTCGTGTCCCTGCTGTATGCTAGGGTCTTGTTTAGTGCCGGGCACACAGTGGGGTGCTCGATATACATTTTTTGAAGGAAAGAAGGAATGAGGTTGGCCAGCTCAACACCCATATTGTGGGAGGCAGCAAAATGGAAACTTTCCATGAGGCTTCCAAATTTTGTGTTCTCACAACTTTCAGGGTGGTGCTGACCTTCTTAATCCTTTCGGCCATGCTGGGATGTAACTCACTGCCCTTGTTACAAAGGCCAGAAAAAAGGGCGGGGGGGGGGGTGGTCAGTCCCTCTGCTGTCAGCCAGCCGAGTGCCGATCTCTCTAAAAATCGAAATAGGGGTCACCGAGTCACACGGTTGCCTGCCTTACAACACCTGGTTGATACTTGGAGGATCCTTTCACTCAAGACAACTTCCTTTCCCCCAGGCCTGTGTTCTCAGCAGCCCGAGCTCCAGTCTCCCAAATGCCCAGCCAAGTCTTTGCCCTTCAGCGCTTCCTCTCTCTCTCTAATTTCTTGCTACCTCAAGAGTTTCTTTTCAAACTGAGCATCCTCTAATTTCATCTGTTAAGAGTGGATCTGCGGGTTTTTCGTTACTAAGAGACTCTGAAACAACGTCTGGGAAACGATAACTCTCACTCGCCGAGCCACATCACTTTCGGCTTCTTACGGGGCTTCGCCAAAGATGTTTGCGTATTAGTAGGGCGTACGTTTCCTGTGGCGGCTGTAATGAATCACCACAAATGTGGTGGTTTGAAACAACAGAAAATTGCTCTTGCACAGCCTGGCAAACCAGAAGTCTGAAATCAAAGTGGTGGCAGGGCTGAGCTTCCTGCAAGGCTCTGGAGGCTCATCTCCTCCGTGTCTGTTTCAGCTTCCAGTGGCTGCCTGTAATCCTTGGCATTCTGTGGATTGAAGCCACATCACTCCAATCTCTGCTTCCATCTTCACGTCGCTTTCTCCTCTTGTCTGTTCCCAGACTCCCTCTGCCTCTCTCTTACAAGGATACCTGTTTTGTATTTTGGGCCTACCTAGATAATCCTGGATAAATATCCCTTCTCTTTAGATCTTTAAGTTAATCACATATTTTGCTATATAAAGCAATACAAGTTTTAATAGGATTTGCATATGGGCGTGTATTTTGTGGGGGCCACCATTCAGCTCACTACAGAATCATTTGCCAACTGCTGAGTCTTAGCACAGAACTCTTCAGAATGGGCAATTGTTCCACTATTGGTGGTGGTCTTAGACAGGCCCATGTGGAAAGCAATTTTTACAGTAGACGGCTTTTCATTTCAGGTATAAAAACGTTCATTTGTTTTCCTGATGACATGGATTCATGTAGGGTCAGAGAGCCTTGCATCTGGATGCAGGATTTTTGAGAAAGTAAGTAGCTTGGAGCAGTGGAGTGAATCTGAGCTTGGAGGATCCCACATCTGACTCTCGCTGTGTGTCCTTGGGTAATTCCTTTATCTCTCTGAGTCTTTGTTTCTTCAGCTAACAAGTGATGATGTTGGTGTTCATCTGGACAGATTTGTATGATGGCTAAGATGCAAAGTTGCTAGACTAGTATGTCATAGTGTTTATTATTAATATAAAAGCCAAAGGCCGGTCTTCTATTTGTTTTCATTATTTCTTTTTTTTTTTTTTTTTTTGAGACGGAGTCTCATTCTGTCACCCAGGCTGGAGAGTGTATGGAGTACAGTGGCACAGTCTTGGCTCACTGTAATCTCCTTCCAGTTTCAAACGATTCTCCTGCCTCAGCCTCCTGAGTAGCTGGAACTACAGGCGTGTGCTACCACACCCCGCCAATTTTTTTATTTTTAGTAGAGATGGGGTTTCACCATGTTGACCAGGCTGGTCTTGAACTCCTGACCTCAGATGATCTGCCTGCCTGGGCCTCCCAAAGTGCTGGGATTATTGTTTTCATTATTTCTCTTTGGGATTCTGCTGGTTAGTCCAGTTCTTCACACCCAAGTGAGAGAATCACAAAGATCTAGATGCAGAAGACACATCTACATGACCTAGGGACAGACATTGTGACTCATCCACACTGATTCATTTTACCTGCAACTTAATGGCCTCAGGAAAATGACTTCTAGTCTCTGGGGAGCCGCAGCCCTGTCTGGGTGGCTTTTTGTGGTATAGAAATGTGGCATAGAAATGTGTTTTCAATTAAAGCTCTTTGCAAAGAAACTGAGGAGTAGCCTAAAAGCCTCTTGTGAATGGTGCCTGAGGCAAGTGCCACAAACCAGAGCTGGGAATCACCAATGAGCAGGGCCATACATTGGATTTTCGAAAGGATTCCTATCTGGGGTTGGCTTCTTTGTCTCCCATTCCATATCTGGTTCCGCACTCCCAGGCACCTGGCCATCGGAGAGTCCTGCTGTGAACTCTGGCCTGTGTCCGAGGGCTAACACTGGTGACTTCTGGCTCTGAAGCTGGGTTTTTTAAAAGATGGCACCTTGTGGGTACACTTGATGGGAGCTGTAAGTACTTTCCTTCATTTAGTGACTATTTCTGCTTACACCAGGGACTGTTCTAGCAACTGACACGTAAGTCTGGGTGAAGCCAGCTTGGTCTCCAGTTTTCCTGGGTTTATTTCTGCACCATCTTATAGGCTGGAGTTTCTAAGGAAAGGGAACGCCAACATTCCTGAGGCCTGGACAAGCCTCTCACCTAGAAAGAAGTTTTATGTAAGGATAATAACAAAAGAATTTGCTAAAAACTCAACGTGCATTTCTCTTTTAGTATTCATGGGGATGGAAATTGCTTTTCTGTTCATTTTACAGATGTAGAAAGTGACACTAAGAGAGGTTAAGTTGCTTCCCCAAAAACGTATCTGGGAAGCAGAGAGCCTTAGATTTGAACCTAGGCAGGCTGACTTAGGAGCCTGCATAGCTAAATACCATGTTATATTTCTTATTATGAAGACAGCTCATCAGGGTAACTAGGGAGCGGTGGAAGGTAGAGCCAATTTGATCCATGGTCTTGTGAGAGGGTGTTGCTATGGGACCGCCAGGCACTCTTTCTGCCTGTCAGTGTGCAGAAGTTTTCTTTTCTTACTCTGGTATCTGTGCATGTAATAATAATAATGACAGTTGATAATTACATAAATCAAGCATTTTGGACTCAGCACTAAAAGTTATATGATCCTGGAAATGGAAGAAAATTAGAAGTATATATTCTAATTTGTATATACATATTATATAGTGTTTGAAATTTCAGATTGTGGCTTGCAATCTATCCATAGGTCAGGGATAGATTTTGTGGAATAAGACCAATATTTTTAAAAAATGAGATTGAATGGGCCAGGTGCAGTGGCTCACACCTATAATCCCAGCACTTTGGAAGGCCAAGGTGAGTGGATCACTTGAGGTCAGGAGTTGAAGACCAGCCTGGCCAACATGGTAAAACCACATCTCTACTAAAAATACAAAAATTTAGCTGGGCAAGGTGGCACATGCCTGTAGTCCCAGCTACTTGGGAGGCTGAGGCACAAGAATTGCTTGAACCTGGGAGGTGGAGGTTGCAGGGAGCCAAGATCACGCCACTCACTGCAGCCTGGGCAACACAGTGAGAGTCCATCTCAAAAAAAAAAAAAAAAAAAAAAAGATAGGATGAAATAGAAAATATGGAAAACAGAATCTATTGCCGTATGTGTGTACTGTATTTTGTAAAATCTTTCTTACTGTGGTTAGGGTAAAAAAACTTTAGAAGCCAAGTCTGAACATTAATATTAGCCATCATATATTGAATATAATAGTTTCAATATTAAAATACAGTATGCATGGTGTATAAAATTCAGTTAATGGAGTAAAGTTTATTGATGGGCATTTGTTAAGTGTTACACCAGTATTTAGACCCCAAGACGTCTTCTTGGGCAAATCTGTCGGGGTAACATCTCATACTTTGCCTCCTCCTAGAGTTTCAGAATGCTCATTCATTTATAAGGCTTTATGAAAGTCTGCCAAAAAGGACCCTCTTTCACTTCACCTATCACATTTCCCAAATGTAATTGACCATAGAAAACTTTTTTGAGAGGGTAATACTTATTAATTTCCTTCTGAATTAATGTTCCTTGGAGTGCATCTTCAGAAATATAATGCTTTACATGTATATTAGATGTCTTAATTCTTTTAACAACTCTATGTTGTTGTATTATTCCCAATTTTCAGGTTATAAAACTGGGGTGTAAGTTAAATAACTGCCATTTATTAAACACTAATTATATGGCAAGTGTATTTGTTAGCTATTTCTGCAATAATGCTGTTAATACACTATCTCAAAACTCAGTGGCTTACAAGAGCAAGCATTTCTTCTCTCGCCATTTGGTCTGTGAGTCGGCTGTGACTCTCGTGCGATTAGCTGAGCTTGGCACCAGGCTAAGTTGGGTTCAGGTCTGTTGAACACGTTTCTTTTTCAGAGACTAGTGGCTACCCAGGGCATGTCCCTGTAGTTACAGCAGAAACATGCGTTTTCTTAAGAACTCAGTTTGAAACTGGCACATGGTCAATTCCAACCACATTCCATTGGCCAAAACATGGCTCAGCTGCACATCAATACGTTGGGAAAATATACTTTGCCTACATTTAAAGGAACAATACAATCAAATGGCACCAGGCATGGTAGTATAGTTCTATTATAGGGAAGAATAACTAGGCACAAGAATAATACAATTTGCCAAGGATGGCATGAATTACTTATTATCTCCTTTAATTTGTACAAGAGTTTGGTTGAGGTAGATATACTTATTGCCCCCATTTTATATACAAGTAAATTGAGGCTGAGAGATTTCAACCTTCTCGCACTGGCAAGAGCCTCCAGTGGAAGGTTGAATAGGAGTGGTGATAACTGCTTCCTTGACTTTTTTCTGAACTCAGAGAAAAATCATTCTCTGATTTTCTATTAAGTATAGTGTTAGCTGTCTGTTTTTATAGATACATGTTACCAAGTTAGGAAAATTCCTTTTTCCACGATCTTGGCTCACTGCAACCTCCGCCTCCCGGATTCAAGCAATTCTCCTGCCTCAGCCTCCCAAGTAGCTGGGCTTACAGGCGCCTGCCACCATGCCCGGCTAATTTTTGTATTTTTAGTAGAGATGGAGTTTCACCATGTTTGCACCAGGCTGGTCTCGAACTCCTGACCTCAAGTGATCTGCCTGCTTCAGCCTCCCAAAGTGCTGGGATTACAGGCGTGAGTCACTGCGTCCAGCCTGAAAATTCTGTAGATTTAGTTTGCCGAAAGTATCTACCATAAACTTATCTTAAAAGTGAAAAAGGCAAGCCACAGTCTAGAAGATAATGTTTGTAATACATTTATCTGACAAAGTACTAATACCGAGAGATAAAAAGAATTCCTAAAAATCAAGAGAAAAGATAGCTCAACCAATTAAACATGGGCAAAAAGCAAAACAAAACTGAATGACAGAACTAGGTAATTCACAAAAATGGCTATCCAAATGGGATATGTTTTACCTTAGTAGATGATCATGGCAGCTTCATTCATAATGGCCAAAAACTGGACATGAGCTGCCCGCCCATCAGTGGTAGAAAGGATGAATAAATTGTGGTTGTCATACAATAGATGAGCAGTTCTCATCCAATGCCCTCAGGATTCCTCTGGATTTTTCTCATAGATTATATATGCTCCATTCTGCTGAAATGATCAAGAAGCTGACATTGGAAGAATAAGGGAAACAAAAGGCCTCTAGGTTGTGTGTGTCATATAGAACCAGTAACTAAACACGGGAGCTATGACTGCCATATATGGTCTATCAAGTGGGACCCAAGCAGGAAGCCACCATGGCCAAGTCATGAAACAAGCCTTTTGAAAAAAAGATTTAACGCCCCATTCACTTAATTTTATGGAATTATGAAGAATTCAGGTTAAGCAATGTTAACTTCCTCTGGATTCTAAAGGTAGTGCTGGTTGCTCCTTAAAATAAAACCAAATAAGCTATGTATTGCCCACCCCCTCACCCACATTCCTGTTAGCTTTATGAGATCAACTATGGCAAGAAATTCACAGTGAAAAATGTAGATGCAGTGTGGCTTCTGGAATGGCCTCTAAGAATACATAATAATAAAACATTAAATTCCTATTAATAACGGTTTCAGATAACACACCGCTAGAAATTGCCCTCGTGTCTATTTGCTTTACAGGGTCAAGGGTTGACAGGAGGGTAGAAATAGAGAATCTTGGGCATGTTACTGAGATTCGAGCTTGTTTCTGGTGTCGGAATATGAGGAAACTCACACAGGTCCTGGGGCTCCTTGTTTAGTCCCCCTCCCACTGGGGCCTCAGAATGCCCAAGGAGGAGGTGCGGATACATCTAAGTCTTATCTTGCTGAGTAGAAATTCCAGGAGGACTTTGTAGGCAAAAGCATGTGCTCTCAATAGAATCTGACCGCCTGGTCCTTAAGAGCTGGAAAGAAGGACCAGAGGAAACTGAAGCCCAGAGAGGGGGCCCCAGCAGTGTCTCACCTGAAGCCACACAACTGGGTGCTGGTTGGATCTTGGCTAGATGCAATGATTCCTTGTAATCCAGATCAGGGATCTTTCTCATAACTACCTGTTGCCTCGAATTCTCTACTGGCTTGCTTTGATGTGGGGAATGCTAACCCTGCTGCCAGCTGTAAGACTTGTTCCTGATCCTGGGTGATTTTCAGGTTTGGAGACTCCAATGCAAAATGAAGGGCTTGAGTGTGAGGCTCCTGGAAATCCAGCCACCACCTGCTAGCGGTGCCTCCGATGTGCCAGGCACCATACGTGGCTCCCAGGCATCTGGGGCAGCATACATTATTTTATTTGTTCTTCACCCAAATACTGTGATGTAAGTCTTCCTACTCCCGTTGTCATGGGAAGCAGCGAAGTGACGTGTTCAGGATGGGTCAGCCAAAAAGTGGCAGATCTGGAATTAAAATGAGGCATGTGACTACAGAGTTCTTTTTTTTTTTTTTTAATTCCACTTACCCTGTGAATAAGAATCTTAAGAAGCAACTGAGCCCCCAACATTTCTCGGAATCTTGGGAAACTTCATAAGGGTTAGGCTAGACAGGGACGTTTGTCTGCGTAGTAGAAACAGAGTTGTCCCATCGGGAACCTAATATCCTGTGGCTTCCACATCCCGGGTTTGGGGGTTGTATGGAGGAAGATGCAAGTGACCAGCCACCAGGCTAAGGAGGCCTGGACACTTCTCCTTCCCCTGGTCCCAGGAACTGTGGCCTCACCCAGCAGCCCAGCTGTAGTGGGCAATGGGGCAAGATCACCACCCAGGCCAGCATTGGTGCAAACTGTGATGGCTGACCCCTAAGGCCAGGTGGGTGTAAGATGGACGTCCATAATTACCAGGGCCCCATATTTGGGGGTTCCTGACTGCAGCTCCCTGAGGTAATAAGACTCTCTTGGTGCCTCAGGGCCAGTGTAGGGCATCGGAGGTGGAGGCTCAGCCTTTGGAGTGGACAGCCTGGCCCTCTGCAAGGCTGTCTCTGTTTTCCTCAGGAAAGGGCTCTGCCCACCACACGGCATCCTCCCACCCGGCCCTCCCCTCCGCCCCCTCCACCTTATATAATGGCACATTATACAACATCGCAAAGCAGGTGGTATTTTTAAAGACAGCAAGTGAGCATTTTTTTGGCCTAAATTTGGGAATGAAACAGATGGATTTTTAAGACTCTGGGCTTTTCCTATGAATAGTAACCGTTGTTCTCCTCTGCTTTTAAACACCAGTTTCAAGACCACCTCCAGCAACCAATCAGCACTCTGTTATTTAATTATAACAAAATTCTTAGCCCTGTCTGCTGCTGCTCGGACAAGTGGGGGGGCACTGGATCAATTTCTGGAGCCAGACAGACTTGCCAACAACAATTTTCCTTTTCCCAAGGGACCTCAGAGGCCTGGAGTGGGTCCCAGGTTCCTCCTCTCCAGTCTGCTCAATGTGGGCTCCCTGACAGCGAGTTTGAAAGGGTTATAGAGAGGCAGATAAAGGCCGCGCTTGTTGCAGCCTTCACTGACAGGGCCGACCCCCACGCCAGTGAGCTCATGCCTGCCTCATTATGGCTGGTGCCAGATTTTTTCCATTAACAGGTAATTGAGTAGAAACTAAAATAAGCGAAGTTTGTTTCATCCCTTGGATTTTCTTGCTGGGATTTGAAAGAAAAACACTTTAGCATCGTTAGTGGAGGAGTGTCCTTGAAAACGTATTTATGTTTTCCAAGTGATTTGTCGCTTGGTAGGTGTAATTAGCCTGTCCCCGGCCTCTCTCCCTTCTTGTTTTTATTCTTGAAGGGCCACAGCCTTCAGAGAATGGGAGCTGGTTTCCTGGACCCTTCGCTGTCAGTCACCCTGTTTTAAGAGCGGATGGGTTAGGTATGCTCGCGGTAGATAACTAGCTTTTCTCTCTGCCCACTCTTTCCCTCACGTGCACACGCACCTGGAGAATCAGCAGGAGCCTGAGGGTCACGCAGCCTCAGGTGCTACCTATGAGGGCCTGCTCACGCCTCCTGGATGGTGCCTGCCTCCCTCCACCTTTGCGCCAGGTAGATGGCTGAGGGGCAGAGGGGCTTTCTCTCACTGTATCTCTCTGCAGCTATCTTCCTGTACGCCCAGTCCCAGGTTCTAATTTCACAGCTGCTTCTTCCAGGAGCAGATGCTGAGGACTGACAGCGCCTGTCTCAGCTCTGGCTTGTGTTACATTTCATGGAGATTCCCCATGAAGTCCGGAGCGTCAGATGGGTTTGTTTGTGAGAAAGAGGGAGAGAAGGAGGGAGCTGGAGCAGGCGTGGGGGCATGGTCTCCACACTTGGGAGCTTTCATTTCACCTGTAGCCCGCGAGCATCTTGTTTCCATCGTGAACCCCACTGAGATTCTGGTAAGTGCTCATGACTGTCACCCCAAAGAAAATGTAGATTCTTGGACACAAGCAGCATGCTGCGTATGTTTTCTGTCATTTCAGGAGCCCCAGGGTAAGAATCACTGCAGAAGCCATGCAGGGCAAATGAATCAATGTCATTAAAGCAATTCCCCCCCTCCGCGTCCCCCGAATGAGCCACTCTTTCACACACCTGATAGAGAGGTCTTTCTAAGGGAAGGAAGCCTCCAGAAATTTGCGACTTTTTGGTGAACAAAAACTTAGTTCATCTGACTGCCTTCATTTGGTATGCAACCAGTAATAACTATTGTTACTAAATATTCATAAATCCCTGCTTTGTGCCCCACAGGGTGCCTTTACAACGAGGATAAGGTCCTTGCTGGCCTAAAGCGAACATTCCAGTAGTGGGGCTTAGGGACAGACAGACAATAAGGATCACACAAAAGGTCGTAGATTTCAGTAAATGCCCCAGGGAAGTAAATACCTGAGCAGTAACCTCCAGGGGTCAAGGAAGGCCTCTCAAGGAGATGCTGTCTTACTTAGGGATAGCAGTTCCCTAAGGAGATGAGTTCTCTCTCTGCTCAAAGTTAGGGTCCTGAAGCCATCCCCCTTAGACCCTCACATCACTGTGCTAAGGCCTTTCAACACATCTCATTGGATCCTCATGGCCTCCAAAGCTCTGGTGGAGACCTCATGTCACAGATGTGGACACTGGGGCCTGGAGCCACCTGTCTGAGGCATGGGAGTAAGGAACCAGGACTGGAGCTGGGCCTCTCAGATCCCCAAGCCTGTGTTCTTCCTTTTTTTAAAAAAAATAGCTCTATGGAAGTATAATTTAGATACCAGAAAACTCACTTGTTTGAAGCGTACAATTCAATGACTTTTAGGAAATTTACAGAGTTGTGCAACCGTCACCACAATTCAAGTTTAGAACATTTTCATCACCCCAAAACCTCCGTTTCGCTCGGCTGTAGTCACTCCCTGTTCCCACGCCCAGCCCCAGGCAGCTGCTAATCTACTTCCCTCCTCTGCGGATTTGGCTTTTTGCGCATTGCGTGTACATGGAATCATACGACATATCGTCTTTTGTGTCTGGCTTCTTTTACTCAGCACAGTGGCTCGAACATTTTTTCATTATCATCCACTCCTCCCCCAAGGAGAAAAATTAAATGTAATTTAAATTCTCCCTAAAGACAGAAATTAAACACCAAGAAACATGAGTTTGTCTGTTAGGCTTGAGCTTTGGAGGGCTACAAACCACTGTAATATCTAAGGAGATACACACACACACACACACACACACACACACACACATATATATATATATATATATATATATATATATATTTTTGGTCTCTAAGAACCAATTTTCTCCCCCTTAGGGGAAAAACCATCTCCCTTGAGAATATTTCTGAGGTTCATTCATTTGTAGTGTGTATCATCAGGAGTGCTGTCCTTTTGGTGGTTGTAGAGTGTTTCATTGTGTGGATCTGCTGTGTTTTGTTTATGCATTCACCAGCTAATGGACCTTACTTTGGCTATTAAACACCTGGCCCTTTGAACACCATGTTGAAGCATGCAGCCCACTCCCCATTTTAGAAAGAGCCCTTGGGCATCTCAGCACCACTCCTGGGGAATGGGATCATCCTCAGTGCAGTGTCCTCATCTGTAAACGGGAGGTGATCATCCCTAGGCCACAGGGCTGCAGTGGCGATGATCTGAAATAATATCTGCTTGATGTCGCTTAGTAGATGACCACAGCTCAGTTCAAGTTCAAGGCCCTCTGCACCTCCTCCCCCTTTCCATGGGAAAAGGTGCCCCCTTTGAAATTTGCCCCACCCAGCTTCCATCCACGTCTTCATGGATTGTGTAGTGTCTGACTTTATTATTTTCCCCTTTTTTTCTGGTGTTATTCAGATCAATCCTAACATGGCTTCTTAACAAGAATCTCAAGTATTTCTCTCCTTTGGTGCTTGTTTTCTGGTCGCTGTGACTGGCACATTTCCAGGGACCAGCTGATTTTATCTGCTGCTAAAACAGGGGGCCTCTTGTGGGTGGGGGTGCATGTTGATACCGTAGTCAAAAGAGCACTGTACAGAGAGTCCAGAGACTGTGCTTCAGACCCAGCAGGGCTGAGTGGCCTGGGCCAAACCCCAGAGGTATTTTAAATCAACTTCTCCTTTCTGTAAAAGGCGTCCTCTTTACATACCCTGGCCTCACAAAATTATAAACAGCAAATGAGAAATCAACTTGGGAAGTGCCTTAACTTGGCAAGGCCCATGGGAAAAGAAAGACCCTGCTGGAGTCCCTTCACGGAGTCCTGCCCAGTGATGCGCTCCTGTCTGCTATGGGAGACTGGGGTGGGGGTTGAGGGGTGTGCTCATAGCGCCCCTGTGCAGCTCCCTGGCCTGCCACAGTGCCAAGGGCTTTGGCTCCTCCTGCTTCCCTGTAAGATGTGAAATAATTGAAAGCAGATATTGAGCCCAGTGTGTCAGGACATGAGGGAAACTTCAGAGCTGGCCGGAGGGAGCCTTGCCCTGAAGTGAGTGTCCTCCTGGGAGGGTCCAGGGATGCCCAGTCAAGGGGAGGGGCAGCAGGCAGCTCCCTTGCACACTGTAGTTTTCGTCCCACTCCAGCCTCCCCTTTCTTACCCCCCAGCCTCCCTCCCCTGCCATTTTTCTATTTCTTTATTTCTTTTCTTTTCTTTTTTTTTTTTTTTCGAGACACAGTCTCGCTCTGTTGCACAGGCTGGAATCCAATGGCACAATTTCGGCTCACTGCAACCTCCACATTCTGGGTTCAAGCAATTCTCCTAACTCAGCCCCCTGAGTAGCTGGGACTACAGGCACGCACCACCACGCCTGGCTAATTGTGGCATTTTTAGTAGAGACAAGGTTTCACCATGTTGGCAAGGCTGGTCTCGAACTCCTGACCTCAAGCCTGCTTTGGTCTCCCAAACTATTTTTCTGTTTCCATTGATCAGACCTGCATGGTAGGGAACCAACTGGATTTGTGATCTGAGCATAGGGGTTAGGAGAGAGAATTCTGGATTTAGATTGCCTGGGTTTGAATTTCAGATGAGTAGCTTTTTGGCTAAGCAGCTTGGACCAAGTTAAGGAACTTTGCAAAGTCTTGGTGTTCACCGCTGTAAGAGGGGACAAAGGCACCACCTACTTCTAGGAGGCTCAGAGAGGCACAGTGCTTAGACCTGAGGTTAACATTTCGGCCTGATGAGCTATTATTACTATTTCTGTTGCCTTGAGTTCTCTGGGGCAGGAGAGAGGAGGACCCCAATCAAGAGCAGCCTTCTGGGAGGAAGGAGGCAGTTGCCTGCATGATGTGTGTTGGGAAAACCACCAGACTCAAATTTGCAGATCACTCCCCTGGCCTGAGATCCCCTGCAAGATTCATTCAGTGTGGCTCTGAAGGCCTTTCAGCCTCTCTGCACCCCTATTCAAAGGCAGTTGTCCCATGGGAGGACAGCTTCCGCCTTTTCAGCCTTCACAGCTGAGTTCCAGAGACAGGGGCCCTAGGCGAGCACAGGTGGGTGCAAAGGGAGATAGGGTCCCCAGATCCAGGAACTCATCCCTCCTGGCCCCCATCCCTCAGCCCAGCATGGCCTTCAGGATCAACTATTTGGCCCTGAATTATTCTCATTAAAGGCAGACACTGGAGCAGATGTTTCATCAAGGGTCTTGGAGTTGGAAATGATATTTTTCTCTGATAAGATATTTGTGTTTAGAGAAAGAGAGGAAAAGATAGGTCGAATGAATGAATACACTCACACACATGAATATTGTGTCAAGCAGCTCAGAGTCTGTCTCAGCTTTATACTTGCATACCGTTTGTCTTCAGAGCAACATGCCATTCCATTTCTTCTTCCTTTGTCACCATATTGACTTGTTTCAGAGGGAAAGTGGCTTGGTCCAGTAACCAAGGATCTGGGTCAGATCAGTCTCCAACCAGTGTACCAGTAAGTATTTAACAACTAGCCCTTAGGGGAAAAGGTTCTGATTTGTGGCATTTGCCAGTTTCTGTGGTGTAAATACTCCACTGTGGCTCTCTGTGTGACATCACAGTACACGCAACTGGGAAGAGATGCTCAGAAACACACTATTTATCCAGTATCTCTGCCATATAGATACAGTAATCATATAAAACCTCGGGCATAGAGAATAGTGAAGTAATTACGAAGAGATGAGTTTTGAATATTACCTTTGCTGTATTTATTTGTTAAGTTTATATAAGTTAATTTTAATTTTAATTTTTACATTTTTGCTTATTTATTTTTGAGACACAGTTTCACTCTGTTGCCCAGGTTGGAGTGCAGTGGCACAACCTCCGCCTCCTGGGTTCAAGTGACTCTCCTGCCTCAGCCTCCCAGGTATCTGGGATTACATGCACGTGCCACCACGCCCAGCTAATTTTTGTATTATTAGTAGAGGTGGAGTTTCACCACGTTGGCCAGGCTGGTCTCGAACTCCTGACGTCAAGTGATCCACCCACCTCGGCCTCCCAAAGTACTGGGATTACAGGTATGAGCCATTGCACCCGGCCTCGTAAGTTAATTTTTAAAAAACTGGCTTGCAAAAAATTTACTGAAAAGTTAGCCATCAGCTCTCAAAAGCCAGTATGCGCTGGATCTGGCATGCTACTGCCCCCAACTCTTGGACTTGTGGGAGCCCATGGAGACTCTGAGGAGCAGTTCTAGAGCCTTCCCTTTGCCGGTCTCTGGAATGTTCCATTTAGAGGGCATCCCCTCTGCATGTCCCGTCAGGATGACTGCCCTTGTTGACAGTCCTGAGTCTGCAGAATGAATGGAGCTTAGCTCACCTACAAATGCAGCCTTTGCCATGCACTGCTTCCTCCAAAAATGTGGTGGATTGTCCTATCTGAGTCTGGACTTCTTCAGAAAGAAGATTCAAAGATACTCACTTTTCAGCCTATTCACGTCGTGAGAAAATTCTAGCAACCCTCACAAAGGGAGATTCATATGAAAGGAAAAGTGCTCAGAGGTCCAAAGAAATCAGAGTGGAAATCCCACTTTATTCAAGGATATTGAAGAGAAGTTCCAGGGGCCAACTCTATTCTCCTGATGTCCCGTCAGGAGAGCAGGGCATTGTGGGTAACCCTCTTGCAGACAAGAAGCAAGGTCAGGGCCCAGGCCCCATGCAGGCTTTGGGCTGGCCTTGCTCCTGTGCACAGTGCTGGGCCTGGCCGCGAGAGATGCCAGCGGGGAGCCCTGGCTTTCAGGCGCCTCTCCCCCTGCCTCACCCATGACTCCCTGGGCTTCCGCTGCCCATTGGAGCATTATCCTGGAAGAAAGCCACGCGGGCTGAATGAGCGGCATCTGCTTTCTGAAGGAGCCGCTCTGCTGCCCCAGAGACTGCCTGGCTCCTGGCCCTGGATCATTGTGGAAGGACAAAGCTGACACACACAACAATCTCACGACAATCTCCTCTGGGCCCTTTCTTCTTTATTATTGTTATGATTACCTTTCAAACACTCCAGCTCCTTGGGCTCGTTATCTCTGGTGAGGCCTTTGGCCAAAGTGTGTGGAGGCCACCTCTCCCTCCCTTGCACCCCCTCACCCTCATGGGCCCGCTTCACTGCTGTCTCTTTGACAAAATACATAAAACTGATACTGATCGGTTAACATACATGACATCTTTAATCCGTTTTCCCTCTCTCGACGCGGCGGGCTGGCCTCTGTAGAGGTGTCTGTCCATTGTTCCCTGTCAAAGCCTTCTTGAGTGGGTTTCCCACTGAGACACTTTTGTGTGAGTCAAATCAAGATGATAGGTAGCGGAGAAGAAAAAGCAGAGACGAGAAGGTTAGCCCCTCATTTTAGACTTTAAGAAAAATCTGCCAGCAGGTGCCAGTCGGAGTGGGTAACACACATGAAAGGCCAAGTCCAAGCTGGGTCACCTGTGTCACAAGAGGAGTTTTTCAGGGAGAAGCACACAAAACACACATTGTCGTGGTCGCACACAGAGACATAAATTTAGGAACATGCTCGCCCTTCGCCTGAACATAGTTAGCTCTGATAATGAGGAACAATGAGCCAGAATGAAGCCTCCTGGATCGAGTAGGAAGAACATTGACACTTGCTTATGCTCTCTTAAAAGTGGCTTCCCTCCTCTTCCTCCTGTCATCCCTCCCCCAGGGCCAAATGACCCTCCGCCACACACTGCTCTCCTTCCGCACCCTTGCTCGGTGGAAGCATAGAAAGGACATGGAGCCAAAAGGAGGCAAGGACCTCTGTGGCTTTCCTGGCTCTTCCATATTGGAGAAGAATTCATTTTGGCATCTGAAGTCCGTGTAGGGAAAGTTCAATATAGGATGTGTGTTACCTAATGGACAAGGTGTGCAGCTACAGATTCTCAAGATGGCAGTGGAAAATTGAGATGGGAGAAGGGGAGGCAGAAAGGTGAACTAGCCAAACACAAGGCTCTGGAATCAGGCTGCCTGGCTTCAATCTGGTTCTACTACTCCTACATTTAGTTGTGGGGTCTTGGTGAATTGCTTCATTTCTCAGTACCTCCCTTTCGTCTTCTGTTAGATGGGTTAGTACCAGCTCACAGGCTTGGCAGCAAGATGAAATGTCTATAAACCACGTAGCACGTAGAAAGTACTCAGTATGTGTTGACTGCTATTATCACCACTGGGCTAAGGAACCAATCCCCTGAGATAAAAAAAGAAAGTAATTGATAAGATTGTGAAGACCTAAAGCTGTAGATCCTATGATTCTCATTTAATCTTCTCATATAATCTTGAGATGGTGAAATGATCCCCTTCTCACAGAGGGAAACCAGGGTCTAGGAAGAGTGAATGACATATCCAAGGTGACACAGCAAATAGTGACAGATGAAGGAATATGACTAGGTCCCCCAACGTCAGGGGATCTGGCCCTGCAATTCTCAAGCATGGCAGAGTCAGTGGCCTGAGTATTTGAGTAAGGATGACTGTATTTTCAGCCAACTTAGAAATATTGTTAGCAACAGGGGTTAAAAGAAAAATGATTTGGAAACTTCAGTTAATTAAAAAAAAAAAAGCCAATTCCTCAGAACCTACTATTTTCTACGTCCTGGTGAGTCCAGATCTCTTGGTAATTGAGGCTCAGACCAGATGGTCTCCAGAGCAACCGATATCCTTGTTCAGCACAGCGGTTAAAAAGCTGGGTCAAGAGTCAATCTTGACTGCCGTTGGACAAGTTACATCTCCTTGAACAGCTGATTTTTTTTAACCATTAAAAAAATTAAGGTTTAATATGCATATAGAAATATTCACCCTTTTTAGTGTACAGTTCTGCAAGTTTTGACAAACATACATAATGGTGGAAACACGACCCCAATCAAAATCTATAGGCCACGTGCAGTGGTTCATGCTGGTAATCCCAACATTTTGGGAGGCCAAGGCAGGAGAATCCCTTGAGCCCAAGAGTTCGAGACCAGCCTGGGCAACATAGGGAAACCCTGTCTCTACATAAAATAAATAAAATAAAATAAAATTAGCTGGACATGGTCGTGCATACCTGTGGTTCCAGCTACTTGGGAGGCTGCAGTAGGATGATCACTTGAACCTGGGATGTGAGCCATGATTTTGCCACAGCACTCCAGCCTGGGAGATATATATGTGTGTGTATATATACAGACACACACACACACATACACATATACACACATACATATACACACACATACAGACACATATATATATACACATACATATACATATATACACATGCATATATGTATATGTGAGTATGTGTATATCTATACACATACACATAAATATGAGTGTGTGTGTGTGTCTGTGTGTAGAGAGAGAGAGAGAGAGAGGGAGAGAAAACGTTCCCCAAAGCCTCCTAAAATTCATTTCTGCCCCACCTCCAGCCCCTGGCAGCCACTGATCTGTTTTCAGACCTTACAGTTTTTCTTCACAAGGGTGTCGTACAAATAGTGTCTTACATTATGTGGTCTTTTGATTCTGTTTTCTTTTACTTAGCCTAATGCATTTGAGATTGGCCACATTTTTATGTATCAGTAGTGTGTTTTATTGTTGAGTAATATTCTGTGGTGTTGAAGAACTAGTTTGTTTACCCATTCCTCAATTGAAGGACATTTGGGTTATTTTCAATTTGGGGTGACTATGAATACAGCTACTGTAAGCATTTACACATGGGCTTCATTCCATTTAGATGAATACCTGGGAGTCAGCTTGATGGATTGTATAGTCTGTGTCTGTTTGACTTTCTAAGAAACTGCCAAATTGTTTTTCAAAGTGACTGTACCATTGTGTTCCCACCAGCAGTGTAAGAGAGTTCCAGTTGCTCTGTATCCTCATCAGCATTTGACGTTATCCATTTTTAAAATTTTAGCCATTCTAATAGGGTGTGAAACTTGGCTTTTAATCTATACAATGGGGACTGTAATTGCGTCTTCATGATATTCTTAGGCAAGGCAGCTGACATGTCCGTGTAAAGCACCGAGCATGGTGCCTGGTGTGCAAGGACGGTTTTGCCACATGCGAGCTGTATTATTTATTGTTCTGTCTAAGCCCAACATTCTTCCATGTGATAGATATTGTACATTATGCTTCTCGAGTCCCCTTTTCTGCATGAAAACATTAGTGTGTATTGGTCCAGATTGCTACAGAGCTCTGTGAAGAGACCACTTTGTGTGTCTGTTTTAAAATCAGGCTCTGTTTTTGTCTCCCTGGCTCTCTGCAAAGAGACAGAGCAATGGCTGCTGGCATCGGGCCAGGCCTCTCCCATAGAGCTCTGAAGCCAGGCTTTGGTGAACAGGCCGTTCGGGCAAGCCCTCCTGCCACAGCCTGAAGCCTGGGGGTTTTTCTTGGCCTCCTCCCACCCCTGCTGCTGGGCTTTCTTGCTGGCCTGCCCTGCCAGCACTGAGCTCCCAGCCAGAGGCACAGGGGCACTACACACACGGTTCCCTATTAAACACAGATCACCAAAAAAAAAAAAAAAGCAAAACGGCGAAATGAATCAATCTCTGGGGGATTTGGCCTTGGAGGTCTCGTGGAGGGAAACAAACCATACAAATGCTCCTTTCAAAGCCCAGCTGAGCTGTTGGCCTCATCACAGTGGTCACTGCTGGAGGCTGGAGATGGTGACATTTATTCTCCCTTCCTGACAGCAGCCCCACAGAGCCGTGTTAATGTTCCAGGTAGCTCTGATACTCAGCAGCAGCCCAAGTTTCCAGGACTTTGGGCATTCTGGCGGCAAGCCCAAAGATATGACATGATAGGCTTAAATAATCCAGGCAGCGAAACTGAAGAAATATGGGGTGGACCCAAAGACATCAGGAGGCTGGCCCAGGCACGAGGCAATGGGTCTGAGTAATGCAAATGGCAGGCTTAAAGAGAACGGGCTGCGGGCCCAAAGATATCAGACAGCGGATGTCTGATACTAAGGAAGCCAGGCAGTGAGCTCAAAGAAGTCTAGTGTCAGGAACAAAGAATGCAGGTGACAGGTCCAAAGTAGGGTTACATGGCACTGCTTCTATGGCACTTTTGCACAAATTAGAAAAAGTTGCCCCCTCTGAGCAAACATAGCTCTACGGGTGCCCTGTTTTGATGGGCAGAACACTCCTGTGGTAGGACACATCATGTGTAACCCATGAGGCAGCCATGGGTCCAAGGCCCTTACCTTCCCTGTCACTCTCCTGGGTTCCTTTCCAAGTAGTTTTTCACGGCCATCAGATGCACCCTACCTACGAGTTGAGCTCTAAGCAGGCCCTCTGTGGATCACTGGGATTGTCTTTCAGAGACCATCACTTCATGGTCTCTGGGGGAGGAAGTCCTAACAGGAGGAGAGCTTGAGCTCCATGGGAGGGAGAGTCTGAACCTGAAGTCCTTGTAGCACAGGGAGTGCTGTCAGCAAGAGAGCACCATTTCCAGCCTCCTTATTTGTCCCAGGAAGAACTGAGAACCAGGGAAGGAAAAGACCTGGCAAGGACCACACCATCCCTTGCTGCCAGGTTGCTGAGGGAGACTGGGAGGGGCTGTTCGATTGGTCAGGGGGTTCATTGTGGTGCCACCGAGAACTGCTGATCTGAGGGCCAGCGAGCCACCTTTACCATTCAGGAGGATACGTACGGGTGGATCTGGGAGGTCTGGGAGTAGGCAGCAGGGAAGCAAAACTACAAAAGAAAGACAAATTGACAACTTGAACCTCCCTTGCTTTGGCTCCTGGAACCCACGCTCTCTTAGTTTTCCTCCCACCTCTCTTGCTGTTCCTTCTTCGTCTCTTGGCTGGCTGCCTCCTCCTCTTGTAAACTTCCCAATATTGGAGTGCTGGGAGCTCTGTCCTGAACGATTTCCTCTACCTACACATTTTCTTTCTCCAGGCAATCTCATCTAGACCCATAGTGGTAAATGTCACCTTTTAGTCAATTTGGGCTGCTATAACAAATTACTATAGCATGGGGGGTTTAAACAACAAATCCTCTTTATTTCTCACAGTTCTGGAGGCTGACAGGTCCAAGATCAAGGTGCTAGCAGATTTGGTGTCTGGTGAGGGCCCTCTTCCTGGTTTGCAAATGGTAATCTTGTATTCTAACATGGCAGAGAGCAGAGAGAGAGAAAACAAAAGCCTTCTCATGGCCTTCATAAGGGCACCAATCTCTCTCATGAGGGCTCCACCCTCATGACCATAATTAGGTCCCAAGGGCCTCACCTCCAAATATCACATTGAGGGTTAGAGTTTCAGTGTATGAATTTTGGGAGGGAAACAGACATTAAACCCATAGCATTCTGCCTACATATTTTCTCTCTCCAGGTCATCTGAGCCAGACCCCTAACATTAAATGTCACCTAAGGTAGATGATCCCCAGACATGTGTGCCCAATCCTGTTCTCCCCCAGAATTTCAGCCTGTGTATCCCACTGTGAAATGACATTTGCCTTTAGAGATCTAACAGACAAATATAAATTAACAGGGCCTAATATATTGGATAATCTGTCTCAAGCCTTCTCTACTCTCCTCCTTACCTCATTGTAAAGGGCACTCCCATCCACTCAGTTCCTTGATTCCTCCTCCTCTCACCCTCATGTCCTCATATCTAATCCATTAGCACTTTCTATCAATTCTACCTTCTGAACATGAGCATGTCCCAACAATTTTTCTTCCAGCATGGATCAATGTACTTCTTTCTCTTCATCATCACTGTGACCATTGTAGTTTAAGCCAACATCATGTCCTGCTTAGACTGGCACAATAGCATCCTATCTCCTGTCTCCACTTCTGTGCTTGTTCCAACCCCTCCATTCCATTTCAAAATGGTGGTCAGACCAATCTTTTGAAAACGTGATTTATATCACATAACTTCCAGCTTAAAACCCTCCCATGGACTTCCATCCCACTAAAAGAAGACCTCCTTATTGTGGTCCACAAGGCTCTACACAAACTGGTCCTTTCCTACTTCACCAGCTTTGTCTGGAACATTGCATTCAAGCACATTGATCTTTCTTCTTCTCTAACCTCCCCATTAAAAGTCCCTTGTACCTTCTAAGAGAGGGCTGTCCCTCTCCTGGCATGCTCTTCCCATTCAACTCACGAATTTTTTTTTTTTTTTTTTTTTTTTTTTTTGAGACGGAGTCTTACTCTGTCACCCAGGCTGGAGTGCAGTGGCGCCATCTCAGCTCACTGCACGCTCTGCCTCCTGGGTTCATGCCATTCTCCTGCTTCAGCCTCCCAAGTAGCTAGGACTACAGGTGCCTGCCACCACACGCAGTCAATTTTTGTATTTTTAGTAGAGACGGGGTTTTACCATATTGGCCAGGCTGGTCTCAAACTCCTGACCTTGTGATCCGCCCACCTCGGCCTCCCAAAGTGCTGAGATTGCAAGCATGAGCCACCACACCCAGCCCTTTTTTTTTTTTTTTTTTTTTTTAACATTTCCTTTCAGTCCTATCCCTAGAGAGGCCTTCCCCATCTATTCAGTCTAAAGTGTCCATGTGGTCAAGCTCTATTACATTAGCCTATTTTAATTTTCTGTATAGCACTCATTAATCTCTATTGTTATCATCTGTTATTTCCTGTCTTTTCCAGCTAGAATGCAAACTCCCTGAAAACCAAGAACTTGTCTTTTTCCCCACTGTATGCCCAGCACTAGGCAGAGTGCCTGGCCTGTTGAAGGTACTCAACAAGTACTTGTTTCATGGGCAAATAATTGAATGAATCAACACTCGGCTCATAGACAGAGGACCTGGGTCCACCATCCTTTAGCTGATAAATATCTACTTATGGTTTCAATCAGTACACATTTTCCAAGCCCCTACTCTAAGGATGCTGATGGTTAAGAAGCAGTCTCTGCTGTCAGAGCACTCATGATCGTGATGAGAGACCGTTATCTAATCGTGGACCCAGGGCACTGGAAGAACCCAGCAGAGGGGCCCCTCTTCCAGCCTAGAGGAAGAGATATCTAAATTGAGACCCAAAAGATGAGGTGGGACAAGAGTTGTTCAGGAAGTGGCACAACAGGTGCAAAGGCCCAGAGATTAGAGAGAGGAAGCATGGGCTATTTCAGGAATGGAGAATAATTGTCAATGGCTGGCGCCATACAGCAGAAAGAAGGAAAAAAAGGAGAGGGATCAAGGAAAGAAAGGGCAAAAGGAGAAGGCAAAGCAGATGGAAAGAATGTGAACCTTGTGTTCAAGAACCTTCTGTTTGGAAACAGGGGGCAGAGGTCTTGAGCCTGTCAATGGCCTTCTCTTGTTGTAGTCCTCAGGCCTTGGTTACATGATCAGTTCCCTTTTGGTTGTCCCCTATGCCCAATGATGGCAATGGGATATTCAGGGTGGTCTCAGTCTGCTGTAATATGACCCCTCCCCACTCCAGACAGCCTTTTACAGTTCAATAGAGTCTTTAAGGCTTCACTATAACCTCCATTTACAGGTGAGGAAACCAAGTCCCAGAGCCAGAGGGACTTGCTTGGAGCTGCAGAGCTGGGACAAGAACTAGTTCTTTGTTTCTTAGCTGGAGTTTTCCACACTGCACCACATCCCCTTCTCTCTTGAGGTGTGTCTTCCGGGGCAGATTTTTTGCCTCCATCTAGGGAGCGTGTTCTGGAGGTCCTAAAATATCTGAACTGGCACCTTCCAGGGGGCCCACTGTCACATTCCCTCTGGTCCAAAGAGCCTTCTGTAAGCCGTTGGTGCCACTGATGGCTCCAGGCCAGGCTGAGAGCATCTGTTCTGACTTAAAGTATTTACTTGGAGAGTCGAGTATAGTTGAGCTGCATGTTTCTTGGCAGAGCTGGGCTGGAACGGACTTGGCCTGGGACGGTGGCTGGCTCCATGAGTTGATGATGCCTGGGCTGGGGAGGGTTCTGTTTACACTGAGAGAGTCTCATCAGTCCTAGATGAGGTGGCTGCTCCATTTCCCCGGAGTCCCTGGTGAAGGGTGTTATATTCATGACATACTATGAAGGGATGTGAGATGAAGGGAGCCATGGAGGGGCAGTTCCACTTTTAGTTCTTTCCAAATCAGTGTATATCATTGGGCAAATTTCTCTGCTTCTCTGGCCTCCTGTGTCCTATGGAGACAATGCTGCCGGTTTCAGAGTCCCTGAGAGATATCAGTGAGGTTGGAGAAATGAAAACTGCTACCAACCAGAGGGAGTTACAGTGAGGGGTCAAGAGGTGTTGGGTGGGGCAGCCTGGTTTTCCATGGTCCTTGCCTTGGTATCCTGAACCCACCCACTGAAAGCTGAATCAGGAAGATGACTGGGTAGCTGTCACTATCCTCAGCCGTAAGAATCCCTGTGTGAGACTTTAATATTGGTAACAATTTTAATGGCTAATATTGTTAGGCACCATGGTGCCAGGCACTATTGTTTGCAAGTGTTATCTTGTGTAACCCACCTAAACCAGTCCCAGGGTCAGGACATTATTCATGAGTTCCAGATAAGGAAAAGGGGCTCAGAGAAGTTTAGGAATACACTCCATGCTTTTAAGTGGCAAATTTGGGCTTTGAACTTAGGTTTGTCTTATTCTAAAGCCTGTGTTCTTAACAAGTGTACCAGATGTATTGTGCTTTATTGAATGTGGGATAAGTATTCCCAAGCCTGAGGATCCACTATTGACAGAATGCAGAGTGCCAGGGGAGGATAATAAAGAAGGAAGGACAGGTGAGTAATGGAAACACCCACTTCAGCTCCATAATGGGAATGGTTCTGTGAACTGGAAGCAACAGCTGCAACTGGGAGGGTTAGGGTCCCAGCTCGGCCATTTTTCTGTTGGATAGCAATTGGCTTAACCTGGTTAAGAGCTTTGACTTTGAAGTCAAACATTTCTGCATTCAACTCCATGTTCTGCTGCTAGGTGACAGGCAACTTACTTCATTGATCTGTGCCTCACGTTCCTCCATTATGAAATGAAGGTGACAATTCCTACCTTATCAATATTTCCTATTATTGTAAGGAGTAAAACAAGCTAAAAGAAAGCCCATGGGAGAAGGTGATGCTAACTCAAAATAATGAATCTCTAACACTGGTTAAACAGCCCTTCCCCTCTTGACCATTCTTGAAACACATACATATGTGCCCATGCCTCAGACCAAAGGTGAAAATGATTCCTTTTCAATTTTTCCAGTATAGTTAGGGCCATGCTATATTTCTGTGGGACAATACCTGTAATATATCTGTATCAGCCCTTCACCATGGTGACACCATTGGACTTTCCATACTGGTTAATAAAACCAACTATGAATGTATTTATTGGAAGCATTTATTTAGGGTGGAGATGATTAAAAGGGACACTAGGTTGAAGAGAGACTTTGGGAAAGAGCCATAAATCTTACTTTGAGTAGATGAAGCTCTCAAAGAAACAACTTTGAGATTTGGGTTTGGAAACATGCAAACCATGTTTTGGAAAAGGGTTGGGAGGGTTGTGTGGAGGGAAGACCCAGAGGAGCCAGGCTGCTGATCTCAAGCACCTAGAGGAGTGGTGGTGAAGGGCTCAGGTCATTCTTGACACTCTTGGGGATGGAAGAGCCACAGCCAAGAAGGTGTTTCCTCTATTAGAGCCTGTCTTAGTCTTATTTATGCTGCTGTAACAAAATACTACAGACTGAGTAACTTATAAAGGACAGAAATATGTTTTCTCACAGTTCTGAAGTGCAAGATCAAGGCGCTGGCAGGTTCAGTTGTCTTCTGAGGGTTGCTCTGTGCTTCCGAGGAGGAATGCCATATTCTCCCATGGCAAAATGTGGAAGGGCAAGAAGGGCAAACTTCTTCCGTTAAGCACTTTTATAAAGTCACCTAATTCTACTCATGGGATGGAGCCCTCATGACTCAATCACCTCCCAAAGACCACACCTCTCAATATGGTTGCATAGGGGATTCAGATTCAACATGAAGTTTGAAGAAGACAAAGAGACTGAAACCAAAGCAGGGCCGTATGATGGTGGAGTGGGTTGCTTCAGGAGGGACTGAGCTGAGGGAACTCTCCCTGTAGTTTTTTTTTTTTTGAAAATGTATCCACTCATTGGATGTCTTATAACCCTGACAGCCATGTGAAAGAGAAAACAGAGGAGGGTGCTACTGGGGCTACTGTCTGGAGAGTTCTGGTTTCTGGACCAAGGTTACACCAAATGATCTTTTAGATAGGCATCCATGTGGGTTATCTTCCTGCTCCCTAAAAGATGTAAAATGCTGTTTATTTTATTTATTTATTTATTTATTTATTTATTTATTTATTTATTTTTTGAGACAGAGTCTCGCTCTGTCGCCCAGGCTGGAGTGCAGTGGCCAGATCTCAGCTCACTGCAAGCTCCGCCTCCCGGGTTTACACCATTCTCCTGCCTCAGCCTCCCGAGTAGCTGGGACTACAGGCGCCCGCCACCTCGCCCGGCTAGTTTTTTTTTTTTGTATTTTTTAGTAGCGATGGGGTTTCACCGTGTTAGCCAGAATGGTCTCGATCTCCTGACCTCGTGATCGGCCTCCCAAAGTGCTGGGATTACAGGCTTGAGCCACCGCGCCCGGCCAAAATGCTGTTTATTAAGACAAAGATCTCTGTGCAAGGAGAATAGTTGAAGAACTCACGCTGGCAAACTCAAACCTTCAGGGAGGTGGGCTATTGACTTGAGCCCAGGGAAACCAGCATTGACCTTCAAGCATCTTAAGGGCAGGGATCTAGCAGTGGTACTACCTAGTACTCAATGTTCCCAGTGTTTAGCATAATGCCTGGCACATAGTAGGCACTCAGTATATATTCACTGAATGAATAAAGTTATATTATTGTACAAACATTTTATGGATATGTAGCTACTTTAAAGGCAAAATTGGAAATATGTCATAGGTATTGTTTTGTACATTACTTTTTTCACTTAGCAAAATAGCCTGAAAAACATCTAGGCCATTACATTTTATTTTTTCTGAACACAATGTCTAATGACTGCATAACTTCCATCAAATGATTATATCATAACCTAACTAGCAAAGCTTGTATATTTTTGGACACCAAGGTTGTTTCCAGTTTTTTTTTTACATTATCAATAATACTGTGATGAACAACCTTTCATTTAAATCTGTGAATGCACTTTTAATTATTTCTTTAAGATCAATTCCTAGAATTGGCATTACCAATGTAAAGGGAATAGGCACTTACACTTTTGTTACATTCTGCTAAATTGTTCTTCAGAAAGACTGCCTCAATTAAACAGCCATAAATGAAAGCAGCCATTTGCACTCTCAATGTCTAGATACTATCATTTTAATCTTTAAATCTGTGCCAATTTGTTAGATAATAGAATGTTCTTGCTTTCAAATCTATGTATATTTAAAGAACAATTTTATCTACTGAACCTAGTTTTCTTTCTATAACTTCCACCCATTAGTTCAATTCCACACAGAATCAATTTCTTATTTCAAGAGAGCTATCATGTCCCTTAAAAAAATTATGTCCTTTTAAGTGCTATTCTTTTTTCCTGGCTAAACATTCTCATTATTTAAAAGTGGATCCCCAGCTATTGTCATTTTCCAGATCTTTCATCATCCTGTTATCTTTGGGAGATGATTCAATTGTGCGTGTCCTTCTTGGAGTAGGTGCTCAGAATTCAGTGTTAAACTGTGCTGGCACGCACAGCATAGACCAAGACCATCACCTCTTCTGCTGCAGACCCCTCTTCTCTAGTGGGTAGCCTAAGAGTGTGTTGACTTTATTTTCTGGAGTTTATTCATTTTAAAATTAAACATAAATATATTCTCTTAGAAAATATTCAATTTAAAATATCTACAGCAATATATTAAAGTTCTCACCAACTTTTTTCTTATTCCCAATTCTATTCCCCTCCCTAGAGCCTATTTCTCCTCATTAGCATATGTAACCATGTATTTTTGTTTTTTTAAAAGCAGCAACCTATTTTTCATTTAACATTATTTCTTGGAATTTTTCATGTCAGTACATATATTTTTAAATGGCTACGTGGCATTTCTCAGTTTGGATGTACCATTCATCTATTCATCAACTTCCTATTTATTGACATTTAAGTTGTCACCAACTTTTTTTCTTTTTTTTTTAGAGACAGGGTCTCATTCTGTCATCCAGACTGGAATACAGCAGCATGATCATACTTCACTGTATCCTTGAACTCCTAGGTTCAAGGGATCCTCTCACCTCAGCCTCCCAAAGTGCTGGGATTACAGGTGTAAACCACCATGCCCAGCCCCAACTTTTATTTTTACTACTATAGATCATAAAACAGTGAATACTCCTGGAATACATGCAAGTATTTCCTTATCATAAACTTCCAGAAAAGTGACGATTTAGGCCAAAAAATATCTGAATTTAAAATTTTTGATAATTATTGCCAAATTGCCTTTCAAAGAGACACTAATAACATAGGAGTGCCCATTTAATTGCATTTATATTGGCACAAATGTAACTAATCTTTAATTTTTATCAAACTGATGATCTAAAATCTATACATTAATAGTTTAATAGTATTGCTAGTGAAGTTGACTACCGTTTTAAAAATGTTTTCCTTTAACCATTTATATTTCTACTGTGAAGTTTTTGCTCAGATTGAAGCATTTCTAATGGCATTTCTTTTTTTCTGTAGTTGTTTTTAAATTCACGTTCTTAATATCTTCCAAATTCTTCCCTCCCCCTTCTTTTCTCAGCTGTATCTCTCCTAGAGTCCTCTATGAGCTATTTATCTCTGTAAGGTTGAAGTATAAGTGTTATTCTGGCACTTACACTGATTGCCGTATATGGTTAGTTATACTCTTTTCTGGATTTTATATTCTCTTCTTCCTTATTATTCTCTTGTTTTGTTAGAACATGACCTCAAGTAACTTTCAAAGAAGGAATGCAAGTGAGGTAAAAATTGTAAGTCCTCGTATGTCTGAAAATGTCTTTATCCTACCTTTTACCCAGATTTGCTGGGTACAAAATTATATGAAGAAAATAAAATCAAAGGCACTTTCCCATTTTCCTCTGGTATCCCGTGTGCTGCTGAGAAATATGATCTCGATCTGATTCTGCCTCCACTGTAGGCAAACTTTTGCTCTTCTAAGATTACTTTAAGGATCTGTTCTTTATTCTTAATCTTCTGAAATTTTATGTTCATTTGTTATGGTGTTATTTTTTTCATTTATTGCACTCTTATAATCTTGTGTACCTCAATTTTTGAAAATCTCCTATATTGTTTGATAACTTTTTCCTTCCATTTTCTCCATTCTCTCTTTCCGTAATTCCTTTTAGTCTAAAGTTAAAAAGATAATTTTTTCATTTAAGTCTATTATCTTATCTCTTGTATTTATTTATAATAAATAATTTTCTTTTTGTTTTATTTTCTGTCTGAATTTCTCATTTTTAAGCTCCCAATATTCTTATTGATATTTTAATATCAACAATTATATTTTTACTTTCTAGGAGATCTTTCTTACCTGATATTTTCCTTTCCTCATTTTTTTTGTACATGTGGGTGCAGGGGCTTCTTGAAACACTATAAAAAAAAAACTTTTCTTCTGTATCCTGCATTACCACATTTGCCTTAGAATTTTTTTTCTGTTATTTATTTGGTCCTTTTCTCTCCCTTTAATGCTTTCCTCAAATATTGATAAACATTTAATTTTCTGACAGACATGGTGATCCCAGCACTTTGGGAAGCTGAGGTAGGTGGATCACTTGAGTTCAGGAGTTTGAGACCAACCTGGGCAACATGGTGAAACCCTGTCTCTCCAAAAAAAAAAAAAAAAAAAAAAAAAAAAAAAAAAAAAGAAAAGAAAAGAAAGAAAAATTAGCCAGGTGTGGTGGCATGCACCTGTGGTCTCAGCTACTCAGGAAGTTGAAGTGGGAGGATTGCTTGAGCCTGGGAGGCAGAGAATGTGGTGAGCTGTGATTGCATAATTGCTCTCTAGCCTGGGCAACAGGGTGAGATCCTGTCTCAAAAAATAGATGATAATAATTTTCAGCTCATATTTAAAAATGAATTACTAAGAAAATGTAATAGAAGCCACTTTGCTAAATATTGCTAATTGGTACTTAGCTGCATTCCTGCCCTTCCATAAACTCTTCTGTTTCTTATGGGACTAGAAGCCTGAAAACTACATTTCTCAAACTTTCCTGCTAGCTGGACTCTGGTTAAGTTCTGCTAACAGGAAACACTTGTGAGACATTGAATGGTGGAAGTTAAGGAGAATTATTCTACCTCGACTCCATCAAGAGTGGGTACACAGGCCACTATGTACTCCAGCAGTTGACATTCAGTGGATGTGGCTCCTGTTCAGAGGTAGTGATGTCTAGCAGCATCAGTGCTAAAAGCTCTAACAGCATTGGCAGCAGTGGAATGAAGGTGATTCCCACCATATGGCAGCAATGGTAGCTCTAGCAGCTCAGGGAAGAGGTAAGGTGGGGTGTGGGTATAGGTTTGTGAATTCTAGGGATGACCAACGTCCTAAGGTCTGGGTGACACCTTCTTTCTCTGAGTTCTCTAGCCCCTTTAACAGTATTGTAACCATTGAAGTCCTGTTATTGAATCTCATTTAGCTTGAACTCTAGAATTATTTCTGTTTACCTAATTGGGCACTGACAGATACGGATATCTACAATACCAATAAAAGGTCTATCAATCTATCTAATCTCTATCATCTACATCTGTTTATTATATCTATCTACATAGTACTGGAAAAAATCTAACAAAGGTTAACAAGAAATTTAAGAAGAAAAAAATAAATTGTATCCAGAGATATTAAAGTCTAAATAAATGGAGATATATGTCATATTTGTGGCTAGAAAGGCTCAATTTTGTACAAATGACATTTCTTTCCAAGTTGATCTATATGCTAAATACAAATTCGATAAAAATCCAAGCAGAGCTTTTTTTTTTTTTTCCCCTGAGGAACTTGGCAATCTTGTTCTAAAATTTATATGAGAAAATAAAAGGCCAAGAGTAGCTACAGTGTTCCTGAAGAAGGGGGCATAATTTGCTTTGCCAGATATTTATACTTTTTATAAGGCCATGGTTCACTCTGGTCTCCCTGGAGACAATAAATTGGCTGAGGAGGGAGGGAGAAGACTGAAGCAGTGAGAAGACTTAGAAAAGAACTGTATTGAAGTCAAAAAATAATATGGCTGCTATTAAGACAGTATTGATGTAGAGATAGGCAAACTGACTAAGGACAAGCTAGCCCAGAAACACGCATTGATATATGAACACTTAACAAACCTGCATTCCTGGGGGGAAAGAAACCAATTTGCTAACATTTTGTTAAAGATTTTTGATATCTTTTTTCATGAGGGATATTGGTTTGAAACTGCATTTTTATTCTTAATGTTCTTTTCAAGTATCAAGGTAACGTTGCCCTCATAAAATTAATTGGGAGGTGTTCCCTTCTCCTCTACTGACTGAACAACTCTGTGTGAGGTCAATATTGTTTCTTCTCTAAATGTCTGATAGGCTTCATTCTAAATCTGGGCCTAGAGGCATTTTTGTTTTGTTCTTGTGGGAAAAACTTTTGCTCTTGTTTTCTTAATGCATTAAATTTATTTTATAGATGTGGGACTATTCAGATTTTCTATGGCCACCAGATAATGATGTCAACAAGATGGTGTGATAGGTAGTCCCAGCCTCATTTTCCCCATGGAAACTCAGATTTACCAAGCATTCATGAACAAGTTTCTCTATGAGAGCTCAAGAATCCGCTTTGGAAGTTCTAGCATGACGGTGGAGCACAGAAATGAGAACAGATGCACTGAAAAGGGCAAGAACAATTTCACTTTTACCTGTATCACCCCTTTCCCAAGCAAGCACAGCACAGCAAGAGATCCTTTCAGTCCACAAGTTCTCCAGTGGGGGAAAAGAAGAGTAAAGTGAGGTCTGATTTCCACAGCCTTGTTTCATGCTACCTGAGAGGCTTGCTTTAGTTGTGCCTCAGCCAGAAAGATCACTGAGGAAACCAGTGTGGCTAGATTTCTTTGGGGTATCTAGTAACAACAAAAAAAGGGCAGGGACTCTCTCAGCAACCAGCATATGGATCTCAAGAGCTGACCTGTGGTCCCCAGTAGCAGGGTTTCTCACAGACCAAAACAGGAGGCTTGCCAACTTGAGACCCTGCCAGCAAGCCTGCCCACTGACTCCTTGAGCTGGCCTGCCTAGAATCTCTGACCAGGCTGACTAGTGACGGGCATTCCCTGCTGAAGCCAGTCTGTAAAGACTGGGAGAGGTGACTGCTTCTTCAAATGTGCAGAAAGCAATGCAAGGTTTTCTTGCATGACATCACCAAAAGAACAAAATAAAACTTCAGTGACTAATCCTAAAGAAATGGAGATCTATAAATTGCTTAAAAAAGAATCAAAATAATTGTCTTGAAGAAATTCAGTGTGCTACAAGAGAGTACAGATAGTGAACTAAATGAAATTAGGAAAACTATACATGGACAAAACGAGAAGTCAACAAGAAAAACAGAAACCATAAAAAAGAACTAGACAGAAATTCTGGAGCCAAAGAATGCAGTGAATAAACTGAAAATTTCAATAGCGATTTTCAACAGTAGAATTGATCAGAGAGAAGAAAGAATCAGTGAACTTTGTGATGGGAAATTTGAAATTATTCAGAGGAACAAAAAAAGGAATGAAAAAGCAAAGAAAACTCATGTAATTTTGCTTTGGGACACCATTAAGTGAACCAATATACACATTATCTGTGTTCCAGAAAGAGAAGAGAAAGAGAAAGGGACAGAAATATTATAATATTACTTAAAGAAATAATGGCTGAGGCCGGGTGCAGTGGCTCATGCCTGTAATCCCAACACTTTGGGAGACTGAGGTGGGCAGATCATGAGGTCAGGAGATCAAGACCATCCTGGCTAATACGGTGAAACCCCATCTCTACTAAAAATCAAAAAAATTAGCTGGGCGTGATGGCGGGTGCCTGTAGTCCCAGCTACTCGGGAGGCTGAGGCAGGAGAATGGCGTGAACCTGGGAGGCGGAACTTGCAGTGAGCCAAGATCCCACCACTGCACTCCAGCCTGGGTGACAGAGCAAGACTCCATTTCCAAAAAAAAAAAAAAAAGAAAAAAGAAAAAGAAAAGAAATAACGGTTGAAAACATTCTAAATCTGGGGAAGAAAATGGACATCCAGATTCATGAATCACAAAGGACCTCAAATAAGTTTTATAATATAAGTAATAATATAATAAAAATAATAAGGTTTATACTGAGACACATTACAATTGTCAAAATTTGAGGAGTGGGAACAAGATGGCTGAATAGAGGGCTCTTCTGAACATCCCTCTCCAGGAACATCAAATTTGACAACTATCTACACAAAGGGAGCATCTTCATAGAAACCAAAAATCAGATAAGCACTCACAGTGCCTCGTTTTGACTTTATATCACTTAAAGAGGCACTAAAGAAGGTAGGAAAGACAGTCTTGAATTGATTATTCTATGCCTCCCACATCCCCTGGCAGTAGTCAAGTGGTGTGGAGAGGGAGTCTGTGCACTTGGGAGAGAGTGCAGTGATTGTGAGGTTTTGCATTGAACTCAGTGATGTCCTGTCACAGCGGAAAGTAGAACTGGGATGAACTCAGCTGATGCCTGCCTGTGGAGGGAGTATAGAGACCAGCCCTAGCCAGAGGAGAATTACCCTTCTTAGTGGTTGGAGCTTGGGTTCCAGCAAGCCTCACCACTGTGAGCTGGAGTGCTCTGAGGCCCTAAGTGAACTTAAGGGACAGTCTAGGCCACAAAACCTGCAATTCCTAGGCAAGTCCTAGTGCTAAGCTGGGCTCAGAGCCAGTGGACAGGGTTCTTGTGACCTACTGAGACACCAGTCAGGGAGACTAAGGGAGCACTTGCCCTACCCCATCCTGAACCCCAGGCAGCACAGCTCATGATTCCAAAGGAGACCCCTTCCTTCTGCTTGAGAAGAGAGGGAAGAGT
This sequence comes from Rhinopithecus roxellana, assembly GCF_007565055.1. Taxonomy (NCBI): domain Eukaryota; kingdom Metazoa; phylum Chordata; class Mammalia; order Primates; family Cercopithecidae; genus Rhinopithecus; species Rhinopithecus roxellana. The sequence continues at coordinate 34,202,031 of NC_044559.1, forward strand.
AAAAAGGACTTTGTCTTGCATCTTGGATACCAGCTCAGCCACAGCAGGACAGGGCATTGGTAAGGGACGTAAGACTCCCATGCCAGGTCCTAGCTTCTGGATGACATTTCTTGACACATCCTGGGCCAGAAGGGAACCCGCTCTCTGGAAGGGAAGGACACAATATAGGCAGGACCCATCAGCTACTGACTAAAGAGCTCTTGGGCCCTGAAGAACTAGCAGTGATACCCAGGTTGTACTGCAGGCCTTGGGTGAGACTCAGAGACGTACTGGCCTCAGGTGAGAACCAGCATATTCCCAGATGTGGTGGCTACTGGGGAAGACTTCTTCTGCTTGAGAAAAGCAGAAGGAAAAGTAAAGGGTACTTTGCTTGCACCTTAGGTAACAGCTCGGCCACAGTGGGATAGAGCACCAAGTGGGCTCTTGGGGTCCTTGATGCTAGGCCTTGGTTCTTGGATAGCATTTCTAGACCTGCCCTGGGCCAGAGGGGAGCCCATTGCCATGAAGGGTGAATCCTAGGCCTGACAGCCTTCACTACAAGTTGACTGGGGAGATCCTGGGCCTTAAGTGAGCATTGATGTTAGCCTGGCAGTACTCCTCATGGGCCTTGTGGTAGTGGTGGCCTTGGGGTGAGGCTCCTATGCCTGTGGAAATGGTAGGGAAGAATGGGAAGGACTCTGTGATGTGGTTGGAGTGCAGCTTAGCCACAGTAGAATAGAACACCAGATAGATTTCTAAGATTTTTGACTCCAGTCCCTGGCCCCTAGATGGCATCTCTAGACTTGCCTGGGGCCTGGGAGATCTCACTGTCCTGAAGGGAAAGACACAAGCTGGGCTTGCTTTGCCACCTGCTGATTGCAGAGCCCTAGGGCCTCGAGCAAACATAGGCCGTAGCATAGTAGTGGTTACAGCAGGCCCTGAGTGAGGCCCAGTGCTGTTCTGGCTTCAGATGTGACCCAGCTCAGTCCCAGTGGTGGTGGCCACAGGGGTGCTCATGTTACCCCACCCCCAGCTCCAGTCAGTTCAACACACACACACACACACACACACACACACACACACACGCAGAGAGACACTCCGTTTGGGAGAAAGTAAGGGCAAAGAACAAGAGTTTCTGCATGGTAATCCAGATAATTCAACCGGATCTTATCCAAGACCACCAAGGCAGAACCTCTACCACAGTGTTAGTGCACTGGGGTACTCCCTAATGTAGATATGGCTTAGATCACAACCCAAGTCCTTTTGAATATCTGGAAAGCCTTCCTGGAATGGAAGGCAGGTACAAACAAGCCGAGACATCAAAGAATACAATAATACCTAACTCTTCAATGCTCAGACACCGACAAACTTCCACAAACATCAAGACCATCCAGGTCTTGACCTCACCAAATGAACTAAATGAACTAAATAAGGCACCAGGGACCAATCCTGGAGAAACAGAGATATGTGACCTTTCAGACAGATAATACAAAATAGCTGTTTTGAGGAAACTCAAAGAAATTCAAGATAACACAGGGAAAGAATTCAGAATTCTATCAGGTAAATTTAACAAAAAGATTAAAATAATTTAAAAGAAGCAGGAATTCTGGAGTTAAAAATGCAATTTACATGCTGAAGAATGCCATGAGAGTCTCTTAATAGCAGAAGTGATCAAGCAGAAGAAAGAATCAGTGAGCCTGAAGATAGGCTAGTTGAAAACACACAGAGGAGACAAAAGAAAAAAGAAAAAAAAAGAAGAAGCCTACAAGATCTAGAAAATAGCCTCAAAGTGGCAAATCTTTGGCCTTATTGGCCTAAAAGAGGAGGTAGTAAAAGAGATAGGGGTAGAAGTTAACAGATAACTTCCCAAACCTAGTGAAAGATATTAACATTCAAGTACAAGAAGATTATAGAACACTGAGCAGATTTAACTCAAAGAAGGCACTTAATAATTAAACTCCCAAAGGTCAAAGATAAAGAAAGGATCTTGAAAGCAGCAAGAAAAAAGAAACAACATAAAATGGAGCTCCAATATGTCTAGCAGCAGACTTTTCAGTGGAAACTTTATAGACCAGGAGAGGGTGGCATGACATATTTAAAGTGCTGAAGGGAAAAAAATTCTACCTTAGAATAGTATATCTGGCAAAAATATCCTTTAAATATGAGAAGAAATAAATACTTTCCTAGACAAGCAAAAACTGAGGGATTTCATAAACACCAGACCCACCCTCTAAGAAATGCTAAAGGGAGTACTTCAATCAGAAACTAGAGGATGTTGATGAGCAATAAGAAATCATCTGAAGGTACAAAACTTCCTGGTGGTACTAAGTACACAGGAAAACATAGACTATTATAACACTGTAACACTATTATTACACTATAAAACTGTAAACATGGACTATTATAACACTGTGTAAACTACCCTTCAGTAAAAACACTAAATAATGAACCAACAAAAAATAACTACAAAAACTTTTTGAGACATAGTACAACAAGATATAAATAGAAACACAAAAAGTTAAAAAGTGGGGGAAGAAGTTAAGTCACAGAGTTTTCATTAATTTTCTTTTTGCTTATTAGCTTATTTATGCAAGCCATGTTATTATCAGCTTACAATAATGGGTTATAATCCAAGCCTCATGCTAATCAAAATAAAAAACATACAATGGATACACACACAAAAAAATTAAATCATACCACCACAGAAAATCATCTTCACTAAAAAGAAGACAGGAAGGAAGGAAAGAAGGAAAAGAATGTCACAAAACAACCAGAAAACAACAAAATGACAGGAATAAGTCCTTACTTATCAAGAGTAACATTGAATGGAAATGGACTAAACTCCAAGACCCAATAACCTGTGGCCTACAAGAAACACACCTCACATATAAAGAGACACATAGTCTGAAAATAAAGAGATGGAAAACAGATATTCTATGCCAATGGAAACCAAAAAAGAGCAGGAGTAGCAATACTTGTATCAGACAAAATAGATTTAAAGACAAAAACTATAAGAAGAGACAAAGAAGGTCACTATATAATGATAAAGGGGTCAATTCGGCAAGAGAATATAACAATCTTAAATATATATGCACCCAACACTGGAGCACCCTGATATATAAGGCAAATATTTTTAGAGCTAAAGAGAGAGAAAGACCCTAATACAATAATAACTGGAGACTTCAATAACTTTCAGCACTAGACAGATCTTCAAGAGAGAAAATCAATAAAGAAACATCAGAGTTAATCTGCCCTATAGAACAAATGGACCTAATAGATATTTACAGATATTTCATTCAGTGGCTGCAAAATACACACTCTTCCTCAGCATATGGATTATGCTCAAGGATAGACCACATTAGGTCACAAAGCAAATCTGAAAAAAATCAAAAAGTTGAAATGATATCAAGCATTTTCTCTGGCCACCATGGAATAAAACTAGAAATCAATAACAGGAGGAATGTTGGTATTTATACAAACACATGGAAATTAAACAATATGCTCCTGAATGACCAGTGGGTCAATGAAGTGATTAAGAAGAAAATTGGAAAATTTCTTGAAACAAATGATAATGGAAACACAACATGTCAAAACCTATGGGATACAGTGAAAGCAGTACTAACAGGGAAGTGTATAGCTTTAAGCACCTACATCAAAAAAGAAGAAAAACTTCAAATAAATAACTGATGATGCATCTTAAAGAGCTAGAAAAGCAAGAGCAAATCAAACCCAAAATTAGTGGAAGAAGAAAAAGAAAGATCTGAGCAGAAATCAGTGAAATTGAAATGAAGAAAATGATACATTTATCTTTTTTTGAAAAGAGAAACAAAATTGACAAATCTTTAGCCAGACTATGAAAAAAATAAGACCCAAATAAATTAGAGATTAAAAAGGAGAAATTACAACCGATACTGTAGAAATTTAAAGGATCATTAGTGGCTACTTTGAGCAACTGTATGCCAATAAATTGGAAAACCTAGAAGAAAGGGATAAATTTCTAGATACATACAACCTTACCAAGATTGACCTATAAAGAAACCCAAAACCTGAACAGTCCAATAACAAGTAATGAGATCAAAGCCATAATAAAGTCTCCTAGCAAAGAAAAGCCCAGGTCCCAGTGGCTTCACTGCTGAATTCTACCAAACATTTAAAGAATTAATACCAACCCTATTCAAACTGTTCCAAAAAATAGAGGAGGGAAATACTTCCACATTCATTCTCAAGGTCAGTATTACCCTGTTACCAAAATCAGACAAAAACACATAAAAAAAGAAAACTACATGCCAATATCGCTGAGGAATATTGATGCACAAATCCTCAACAAAATACTAGCAAACCAAATTCAACAACACATTAAAAAATCATCTATCATGACCAAGTAGGATTTATTCCAGGGATGCAAGGATGGTTTAACATATGCAAATCAATCAATGGGATACATCATATCAACAGAATGAAGGACAAAACCATATGATTATTTTAGTTGATACTGAAAAAGCATTTGATAAAATTAAACATTCTTTCATGATAAAATTGCTCAAAAAATGGTGACAGAAGGAACATGCCTCAACATAATAAAAGCCATATAGGACAGACCAATAGCTAGTATCATAATGAATGGGGAAATACTGAAAGCCTTCCTCTAAGATCTGGAGCACAACAAGGATGTCCAAGTTCACCACTGTTATTTAACATAGTACTGGAAATTCTAGCTAGAGAAATCAGACAACAGAAAGAAATAAAGGGCATACAAATTGAAAAGAAGGCAAATTTTCTTTGTTTACAGATCTTGTTCATAGATGATCTTATGTTTGGAAAAAGCTAGATTCTGCCAAAAAACTATTCGAACTGATAAATTTAGTAAAGTTGGAGGATACAAAATCAATGTACAAAAATTAATAAAATGTATGTGCCAGCAGTGAACAATCAGAAAAAGAAATCAAGTAAGCCCATATACAATAGCTACAAATAAAATAAAATACCTATACATAACCAAAGAAGTGAAATATATCTACCATGAAACTATGAAACACTGATGCAAGAAATTGAAGAGGACACACAAAAAAATGGAAAGATATCTGATGTTCATGGATTGGAAGAATCAATATTGTTAAAATATCCATACTACCCAGCAATCTGCACATTTAATGCAATTCCTATCAGAATATCAATGACATTTTTCACAGAAATGGAAAAAGTAAGGCTAAAATTTATATGGAACCAGAACAGTCAAAGCTATCCCGAGCACAAAGAAAAAAATTGGATGGCTCACATTACCTGAATTCAAATTATACTACAGAGTTATGGTAGCAAAAACAGCATGATACTGGAATAAAAAGAGACACATAGACCAATGGAACAAAACAGAGAACCCAGAAATAAGTCCATATATCTACAGTGAACTAATTTTTGACAAAGATGCCAACAACATACATTGGAGAAAGAATAATCTCTTCAATACATGGTGCTGGGAAAACTGGATATCCATATGCAGAAGAATGAAACTAGTCCCCTATCTCTCATATAAAAAAATTGAGCCAAAATGGATTAAAGAGTTAAATCTAAGACTTCAAACTATGAAACCACTAAAAGAAAACACTGGGGAGACTCTCCAGGACATTGGAATGAGCAAAGATTTCTTAATACCCCACAAGCATAGGGAACCAAAGCAAAAATGGACAAATAGAATCATGGCAAGCTAAAAACCTGTTGCACAGCAAAGGAAACAATCCACGAAGTAAAGCAACTACCCACAGAATGGGAGAAAGTGTTTTCAAACTACCCATCTGATAAGGGATTCATAACCACAATATATAAGGAGCTCAAACAGCTCTGTAGGAAAAAAATTAATAATCTGAATTAAAAATGGGCAAAATATCTGAATAAACATTTCTCAAAAGAAGACATACAAATGGCAAACAGGTATATAAAAAGGTGCTCAACATCATTGATCATCAGAGAAATGCAAATCAAAACTACAATGAATATCATTTCACCCCGCTTACAATGGCTTTTATTCAAAAGACAGGCTGTAACAAATGCTGGCAAGGATGTGGAGAAAAGAGAACCCTTGTACACTGTTGGTGGGAATGTAAATTAGTACAACCTTTATGGATAACAGTTTGGAGGTCAAATAACTGAAAAATAGAGGTATCATACCATCCAGCAATCCCATTCCTAGGTATATAGTTAAAAGAAAGGAAATCAGTATATCAAAGAGATATCTACATTCTTCTGTTTATTGCAGCACTATTCATAATAGCCAAGATTTGGAAGCAACATAACTGTCCATTAACAGATGAATGGATAAAACAAAATGGTATGTATATACAACAGGGTATTATTCAGCCATTAAAAATAATGAGATTGAACTGGAGGTCATTATATTTAGTGAAATAAGTCAGGCACATAAAGACAATTTTTGCATGTTCTCACATAATGTGGGGGCTAAAAAATGAAAAATTTTAATTCATGGGAATAGAAAGTAGAAGAATAGTTACCAGGGGCTGGGAAGTATAGTGTGTGTTGGGGATTATGGGGTGGAGTGGGGATGGTTAATAGGTAGAAAAAATAGTTAGAAAGAATGAATAAGACCTAGTATTTGCTAGCACAACAGGGTGATTAAGGTGAAAAATAATTTAATTGTACATCTTAAAATAACTAAAAGAACATAATTAGATTGTTTGTAATAAAGGAGAAATGCTTGAGGGGTGGATACCCAATTTATCCTGATGTGATTATTATACATTGCATGCTTGTATCAAAATATCTCATGTAACCCATAAATATATACACCTACTGTATACTTATAAAAATAAAAATTTAAAAAGTATCAAAAGTAAAAGACAAAGAAATAATTTTGAAGGCAGTAAGAGAAAAGCAACATGTTACCTTCAGGGAATTCCACCTATAACACTATCAGCATATTTTTCAGCAGAAACGTTGCAGAATAGTAAAGAGTGGGATGATATAGTCAAAAGCTGAAAGAAATAAACTGCCAACCAAGAATACTAAACCCAGCAAAACTATTCTCTACAAATGAAGAAGAGATAAAGACTTTCCCAGACAAACAAAACTGAAGGTTATCACTACTAGACCTGCCTTACAAGAAGTACTTAAGGGAGCTTTTCAAATTGAAACAAAATGATACTAAATAGCAACATAAAAGCATATGATAATGTAAATCTTAGTGGTAAAGGTAAATATATAGACAAAACAATGTAATACTGTGACAATGATGCATAAATTACTTTTCACCTTTGTGAAAATGTTAAAAGACAAATGTATTAAGAATAATTATGATCACAAAAATGTGTTAGTGGGTACACAATACAAAAAGAGGTAAATTTTGACATCAGTAACATAAAGTGTGTTTGTAGAGGAGGGAAAATATAGTTTTTATAAGTGATTTGAGTTAGGTTGTTATTAAAACTTAAACTGTTATAACTATAAGAAGTTTTAGTTAAGCCTCATGAAAAAACACAAAGAAAAAACCTACAGTAGGTACAAATAAGATAAAGAGAAACGAATCAAAGTATATCACTACAAAAATCTTCAAATCACAAAGGAAGATAGCAAGAGAGGAAAAGTGGAACAAAAGAACAACAAAACAGAAAACAACTAACAAAATGGCAATGATAAGTGTTTACCTATTGATAATTACTTTAAATGTTAATGAATTCATCAGTCAAAAGATACAAAGTGGCTGAATAAATAGATAAGATCACTTTTCCGCCTGCTCCCCACTCCCACTGAGTGCCGCTCAGGCTGCACTGCGCAGCCATCGTCTCCCTTCAGTCGCCGTCATGATTATCTACTGGGACCTCATCAGCCATGATGAGATGTTCTGCGACATCTACAAGATCCGGGAGATCGTGGACGGGCTGTGTCTGGACATGGAGGGGAAGATGGTCAGTAGGACAGGAGGTAACATTGATGACTCGCTCATTGGTGGAAATGCCTCCACTGAAGGCCCCGAGGGCGAAGGTACAGAAAGCACAGTAATCACTGGTGTTGATATTGTCATGAACCATCATCTGCAGGAAACAAGTTTTACAAAAGAAGCCTACAAGAAGTATATCAAAGATTACATGAAATCAATCAAAGGTAAACTTGAAGAACAGAGACCAGAAAGAATAAAACCTTTTATAACAGGCTGCAGAACAAATCAAGCACATTTGTTAATTTCAAAAACTACCAGTTCTTTATTGGTGAAAACATGAATCTGGATGGCATGGTTGCTGTATTGGACTACTGTGAGGATGGTGTGACCCCATATATGATTTTCTTTAAGGATGGTTTAGAAATGGAAAAATGTTAACAAATTTGGCAATTACTTTGGACCTATCACCTGTCATCATAACTGGCTTCTGCTTGTCATCCACACAACACCAGGACTTAAGACAAATGGGACTGATGTCATCTTGAGCTCTTCATTTATTTTGACCGTGATTTATTTGGAGTGGAGGCATTGTTTTTAAGAAAAACATGTAGGTTGTCTAAAAATAAAATGCATTTAAACTCAAAAAAAAAAAAAACCAACAAAATGCTGTCTACAAGAGGCTCACTCGAGATTTAAGTACACACATAGGCTGAAAGTAAAGGGATGAAAAAATACGATTTAATGCAAATGGTAACCAAAAGGCAGCAGGGATGGTGACTTTTAGACAAAGCAGATTTTATGTTAAAAAAATACAAAAAACGATAAAGATCATTACATTAAAAAAGTGTCAATAGAAAGATACACAAATTAAAAAAATATATGCACCCAACATCAGAGCATGCACATATATGGAGCAAACACTGACAAATTTAAAGGGAAAAATATGCAGGAGTACAAGAATAGCAGGAGACTTTAATACTCCACTTTTGATAATGGATAGGTGATCCAGACAGAATATCAGTGAGGACATAGTAGACTTAAATAACACTGTAGACCAAATGGACTTAATAGACATACACAGAACGTTCTATCCAGCAGCAAAAGAATGTACATTGTTCTCAAGCACACATGAAACATTTTCCAGGATAGATCACGTGCTAGGTCACAAAACAAGTCTTAAAAGTCTTAAGAAAATGGAAATCACTTTAAGTATCTTTTCTGACCACAATGGAATGAAACTAGAAACCAGTAACAAAAGAAAAACAAGAAAATTCACAAATACATGGGAATTAAACAACGTATTATTGAACTATTGGGTCAAAGAAGAAATCAATTAGAAAATAACCACAAGACAAATGAAATTACAGCATAGCCACATTCACAGGATACAGAAGACGCAGTACTAAGAGGGAAGTACTGATAAATGCTTAAATTATAAAAGAAGAAAGATCTCAACTATACAAGCTAACTTTACCATTACAGAATTAGAAAAAGAAGAAGAAACTAAGTCCAAAGTTAGCTGAAGGAAGAGATAATAAAGATTATATAGAAATAAGTAAGATAGAGAACAGAAAACAATCAACAGAAGTAAGAATTGGTTTTTTGAGAAGATAAAATCAACAAACCCTTAACTAAGAAAAAAATGAGAGAAGACTCAAATAAATAAAATCAGAAAAAGAAAAGAAAAGACATTACAATTGACACAATAGATGTTAAAAAGACCATAAGGGACTGTAAGAACAATTATATACCACCAAATTAGACAGCCTAGAAGTAATGGATATCCTAAAAACCTACAACCTCACAAGACTGAATGAAGAATAAATAGCCTAAATAGATTAATAACAAATAAGGAAATTGAATCAGTAATAAAAAATCTCCCAAGAAATACAAACCCAGGACCAGATGGCTTAAGAGATGAATACTACCAAACATCTAAAAATTGACACAAATTCTTCTTAATCTCATCCAGAAAATAAAACAGTAGAGGACACTTCCAAACTCATTTTATGGGATCAGCATCACCCTGATACCAAAGTCAGAGAAAGAGTCCACAAGAAAACTGCAGGTCAGTATCCCTGATGAATATGAATGTAAAAATCTCCAACAGAATATTAGCAAACCAAATTCAACAGTACCTTAAAAAGATCTTATGACTAAGTGGAATTTATCCCTGGAATGCAAGAATGATTCAATACGTGCAAATCAATTAACATGATACTACGTGATTCATTAACAGAATGAAGGATAAAAATATTAGATTTTCCATTTCTTCTTGTGTCCATTTTGATAAATTTTTAAAAGAAATTTTTGTATTTTATCTAAGTTTTCAAAAAAATTTGTGCACAATATTTGATAAAGTTTATTATTTTTTTAATGTCTGTAGAATCTGTAGTGATATTCCCGTTTTCATTCCTGCTATTAGTAATATGTATTGTTTCCCTTTTGTTCCTGCTCAGTACAGCTAGAAAGATACTAATTTTGTTGAGCTTTTAAAGGGTTAACTTTTGTTAATTTTCTCTATTGTTTCTTTGTTGTTTATTTTATTGATTTCTGCCCATATATTTATTATTTTCTTCCTTCTACTTACTTTGGATTTACTTTGATTTCTTTCTTTTCTAGCTTCTTAAAATAGAAATCAGGTCACTGATTTTAGACCTTTCCCTTCCTTCCTCCCTCCCTCCCTTCCTTCCTTCCTTCTTCCCTCCCTCCCTCCCTCCCTCCCTCCCTTCTTTCTTCCCTCCCTCCCTCCCTTCTTTCTCTTTTTCTTTCTCCCCTCCCCTCCCCTCCCCTCCCCTCCCCTCCCCTCCCCTCTCCTCTCCTCTCCTCTCCTCTCCTCTCCTCTCCTCTCCTCTCCTTTCTTTTTCTTACAGGATCTCACTCTGTCACCCAGGCTTGAGTACAGTGGCATAATTATAGCTCACTGTAGTCTCAAACTCTTGGGCTCAAGATATCCTCCTATCTTGGTCTCCTGAGTGACTGGGACTGCAGTCATGTATCACCATGCCCGGCTAACTTATTATTTTATTTTTATTATTATTATTTTTGTAGAGACTGAGTTTTGCTACATTGACCAGGTTGGTCTTGAACCTGTGGCTCAAGCAATTCTCCTGCCTCGGCCTCCCAAAGCACTGTGATTACAGGCATGAGCCACCATACCCAGGCTTTTGTTTGTTTTTCTTTTTCTAAAGTAAGCATGTAATGCTATACATTTTCCTCTAAGCACTTGTGATAGGCTGAATAATGACTTCTCCAAATGTTTTCACATCCTAATCCCTGGAATTTGTGCGTATCTTATGTGGCAAAAGAAACTTTGAGTATGTAATTAAATTAAAGATTTTGAAATGAGGATATTATTCTGGATTATCAAGGTGGGCTTCATGTAATTACAATGATCCTTAGGGAAGCATGAAGAGTCAGAGCAGAATGCATTGTGATGAAGCAGAGACTGGAGTGATACACTTTGAAAATGGAGGAAGGGGCCACAAGCCAAGAAGTACAGGCTTCCACTGAAAGTGGAAAAAGGCAAGAGAATTGATTCTTCAGAGCTTCTTGAAGGAAGCAGCCCTGCTGACACCTTGACTTTAGTCCAGTGCGACTGATTTCAGAATTCTGATCTCCAGAACTGTAAAAGCACACATTAGTGTGTGTGTGTGTGTGTGTGTGTGTGTGTGTGTTTCAAAAGCAACCCAGTGCTACGGTTTGAATGTGTTCCTCACAAAGCATGTGTTGGAAACTTAATTACCAATGCAACAGTGTCAGAAGGTGGGTCCTAATAAGAGGTGTTTAGGCCATGGGAGAATGGCCATTAATGTGGATTAATGTTATTATGAGAGTGGGTTCATTATAAAAGGATAAATTTGGCCCCGTCTTGTTTCTCTCTCACCATCTCTTTGTCTTTCCACCATGGGATAATGCAGTAGGAAGGCCCTTGCAGATCTAGTCCCTCAATCTTGGACTTGCCAGCTTCCAGAACCATGAGCCAATAAATTTCTGTTTATTATAAATTACTTAGTCCATGATATTCTGTTATAGCAACACAAAATGGAACTAAGATACTTAGTTTGTGGTAATTTGTTACAGCAGCAAAAGGAAACTAGTACAGTACTGCTTTAGTGACAGCCCACATTTTTGCACGTTATAAATTTATTATCAGTTCAAAATATTTTCTGATTTCCTTTTGTGTTTTTTTTCTGATACCAAATGCATGTATTTTCCCAGCAGCAACCAATTCTTCAATTCGCTGACACCAAATGGGTGTCCAATAATACACTTTGATTCTATACTGACACTAACTATACTAACTAACCAGGGTTAGTCCAGATCTCACAGGTCAAGGGCTCAGTTCTGCAAGATTGCCCTCACTTCAGATGCTAGCCAAAAATGGGGTCCCCAAGCTGCCCACACTTCTCTTCATGAGAATTTATAGTCACAAATTCAGTGGTTCCCATGACTCATGCCTCAGGTTTGATAATTTGCTAGAACTCACAGAATTCAGGTAGGTGCTTTGTTATGTTTACCAGTTTATGATAAAGAATATAACTCAAGAACAACTAAATGGAGGAAATGCATACAGCAAGGTACAGGATGGGGATGGGAGAAACATAGAACTTTGTTTCTAAACCCTATCATTTAGGGGTTTATATGGAAGCCTCTTACATAGACTTCATTGATTGAATCATTGGCTATAGTTAATTTAACTCAATTTCCAGCCCCTCTCCCCACTCTGGAGGTTGGGGAATAGGGCTGAAAATTCTAACTCTAATCCTGTGGTTCATTTTTCTATTGACTGGCTTTCATCTTGAAGTCGTCTAAGGCTCTCCCTCCATGAGTCACCTCATTAACTTACAAAAGACTGTAAATTACAACTGTTACAGGAGCTCTATGCTCTGGGAACAATGACCAAATATCTACTTGTTTTATTATACCATATCTTTGATCCATTAAGTTTTTAGAAGTATGTTATTTAATTTCTAAATATTTTGGAATTTTACTGGATCTCTTTGGTTTTTGATTTCCAATTCTATTGTGATCAGATAATACACTCTGTATGATTTCAATCCTTTTATTGAAACTTGTTTTACCTCCAGCATATGGTCTATTGCGGTGAACAGGTCACGTGCCCTTAAAAATGATGCGTATTCTGCTGTTGCTGGGCATAGTGTTCTTTGAATGTCAATTAGGCTAATGTGGTTGACACTGTTACTCAGAAATTTATGTCTCATTACCTATCTAGTTTTTCTATCAATGATAAATAAGATGGCAGAGAGAAAGCTATGTTAAATCTCCAACTATGATTGTAAATTTGACTGTGTAAATCTTTTTTGCTTTATAGGTTTTTGAAGCTCTGTTATCAGAAAAATCTATACTTATCATTGTTTTGTCTTCCTGATAAATTGTTACTTTTCACATTGGGAAATCCTCTTTATCTCCCATAAATTTTGTGTTCTTGATGTCTATTTTATCTCATGATAACATAATAACTCTAGGCTTCTTATGCCTGATATTTGCATAATACATCTTTTTCTATCTATCTTCTTTCAGCTACCTGGGTCTTTATATTTAAAGTATGTCTCTTACTGAGTGCATATAGTTGGGCCTTGCTTTGTTATTATTTTCATGATCTTGTCTTTTAATTAGAGTATTTAGTCCACTTACATTTAATATAATTTATTATATGACTGAATTTTGTTTTACTATTTTTCTATTTGTTTACCTCATCTGATTTTTTGTTTATTGCTCATTTCTGGCCCTCTTTTGGATTTATTGAATATTTTAAGAATTCCATGCTATTTTTATTATTATATATTTGAATTAGTTTTGTTTTAAGAGGTAGCTATAAGGATTACAATGTATTTCCCTATCTTTTCCCAATCTACCTAACTTTCAGATTATACTACTTCACATAAAACTTAAGAATTTGGTAAACGTGTAGGTCTGTTAAGCCTCCACACATTACATTATAGTTGTGGCCATGGTTTGGTTTGTTTGACCCCTCCAAATCTCATGTTGAAATTTGATCTCCAATGTTGGAGGTGGTCCTAGTGGGAGGTTTTTGGGTCATGGGGGCAGATCTCTCATGAATGACTCGGTGCCATCTCGTGGTAATGTGTGAGAGTTCTTGTTCTGTTAGTTCCCAAAAAAAGATAGTTGTTTAAAACAGTCTGGCACCAACCTCTTTGCTCTCTTGTTTTCTCTTTCACCATGTGATGTCTATACACACCAGCCTCATCTTTCCCTTCTCTCATGAGCGGTAGCAGCTTGGGGATCTCATTAGAAGTAGATGTTGGTGCCCTGCCCACCCTGCCCCTGCCATGTTTCTTATCCAGTCTGCAGATTCATGGGCCAAGTAAACCTCTTTTCTTTATAAATTACCCAGCTTCAGGTATTTCTTATAGAAACAGAAACAGACTAAGACAGTTGTCATATGTATTACGTTTACTTGTGTTATAACTTCCACAATACATGTTTTATTTTTTGCTTAAAACAGGTGCATGTACTTTAAAGAAATTAAGAAAAACAGTATTTCATGTTACCCAGTATTTACTCCTTCTGATGCTCTTCATTCTTTCCTGAAGTTCCAAATTTCCCTTTACCCTCAAAATTTCCTTTAGCATTTCTCGAAGCTCAACTCTGCTGGTGATGTGTTGTTTTAGTTTCCATTTATCAGAAGATGTATTTATTTTACCTTCATTCTTGAAAGGTATTTTTCTGGATATAGAATTCTGGGTGACAATTTCCTCTTTTCTGTACTTTAAAGATATTTTCCCACTGTCTTTTGACCTCCACGTTTTCTGCTGTCTGGAGTAATTTGTATTATTTCTTTCTGTTTAATGTGTCATTTAAGTCAGGCTGCTTTCAATTTTTCTTTATGTTTGTTTCCCATTAGTTTGATTGTAAGGTGCCCGTGTGATTCTTATTTGTATTTATTCCTCCTGAGATTTGCTGAGCTTGTAGGTGTAAACTTATATTTATCACCACATTTGGAAAAAAACCTGGTTATTATTACTGCACATTTTTCTCCTGCCCCATTCTTTCTACCTGCTCCTTCTGAGAATTCAATCATGTGATATTACATATTTGATAGTGTCCTGCAGCTCTCTTTATCTCTGCTCATTTAACTATCTTTTTGTTCTTCTGATTCCATCATTTTTTGCTCTATTTTCAAGTTAACTGACTATTCTTTTTATCATATTCAATCTGATATTAATCCCATTTTAAGAAACTTTAGTGTTTTTCAGTTATGGTATTTCTACTCGTCTCTTTTTATCATTCTATTCCTCAGCTGAGATTTCTTGCTTTTGTTTATTCCTATGAAGATATTTTCCATTACACCTTTGGGCATAGTTACAAAAGCTGCTTTAAAGTCCTTGTTTGATAATGTTTATATCGGGTTCATCTTGCAAAAGACCTTTCTTGATTGCCTTTTCATTTGGATATGAACCACATTTTCCTGTTTCTTCACATGTCTAGTAATTTTGTGTGTGTCCTGGACATTTTAAATGATACATTTTAAAGACTTTGAAGGTTGTTATAATCTTCTGAAGTACACAGACATTTTTTGCTTTAGCAGACCTTTAACTTGATTAACTTGAACTTCAAACTCTAGGTCCCCTGTGGTTGTTGGGTTAGCTGGACTTCTTGGAGTCTTCCTCATGCTTGCATAATTCAAGTTAGTCAGCATAGTTTATTTATAGACTTGAGGCTCCTCTTCTCTGGCTCTTTTCTTTCTGAGACTTTTCTTCTCATTCTTTAGCTTCTGTGGACAAATTCTGTCCCGTAGATCTTTGAGCCAGTGAAACTATGGGTTTCAACCCAAGTTTCAGTTGCCCTACCTCTCACTGTCTGTCTTCAGGTGGAGAGCTATAAAAATGGGAAACTCACCCATTGTTGCTCCTTTTTTCCAGGTGTTGATTCTCTTTCAGTTTCTGCCTGCTTTTGGTTCCTCTCCACTTCCTTCAGAAAATTGTTTTATATATTTTGTTGAGCTTATATATGGTATCTGAAGGAGTTTATACCAACGCGAGCTACTCATTACCAGAGACCCTCCCCACACTTTTTACACACATCATTTATCCTTTTCTCTGTTAATGTCTAGTTAGTACACACACACACACGCACACACACAATCTTAGCTTGCTTTATTAATTGCTTTTATATATCTTTTATTAA
Source organism: Rhinopithecus roxellana (assembly GCF_007565055.1). Classification (NCBI taxonomy): domain Eukaryota; kingdom Metazoa; phylum Chordata; class Mammalia; order Primates; family Cercopithecidae; genus Rhinopithecus; species Rhinopithecus roxellana. The sequence continues at coordinate 34,218,067 of NC_044559.1, forward strand.
TCTTATATTTTATATTAATCTTATCTTTTATTAATCTTATATATATATCTTTTATTAATCTTAGCTTACTTTCGTTAATTGCTTATATATATATAATCTTAGCTTGCTTTTATTAATTAACCTTAGCTTGCTTTCATTGTCCTCCCTCCCCATCCCATCTTGTTTTCATGTTGGTATGATTTGAGATTTTTTCAAATATGATTAATTTTTATACATTTCATTATGCACAAAAGTTATTTGTATTTAACCATATATTAAACAACACCATGTTTTGAATTCCTCATATACTCCTTGCTTTTTTTTTTTTTTTTTTTTTTTCTGAGATGGGGTCTTGCTTTGTCCCCACGCTGGAGAGCAGTCGTGCAATCATGGCTGCTTACTGCAGCCTCAAACTCCTGTGCTCAAGTGATCCTCCTGACTCAGTCTCCTGAGTAACTGGGACTACAGGTACATGCTGCCATACCTGGCTAATGTTATTTTTATTTTTTATCTTTTAGAGACAGAGTCTTGCTATGTTGCCCAGGCTATTCTTGAAATCCCGGTCTCAAGCAATTCTCCTGCATCAACTACCTGAGTAGCTGTGATTACATGTGTGAGCCACTGTGCCTGGCTCCTTGCTCATGTTGCTTTTGTTTCTGCTGAAGTGATTATTTCACAGAATAAGAGAATACAAATGTGATAATGTTTATGACTTTCTGAATGTCAGACAAAATATTTATTTTGTCCTCCCAGGTGAATGTAATTTGAGTAGATACGAGACTGTAGTAAAAAAATTATTTTCTCTCAGAAATGTAAGATATTGCTTTGTTTTTTCTATCAGTGTGTTATTTCCAAGTCTGATTCCATTTTTTTCTTATTTTTTGATAGATAATATTTTTTCATACCTGAAAGCTTCTAGGATTTTTCATTCTATCCTCAGTTTTATGAAGTTTTGTGTCATGTGTTTAGTTTAAAGTCATCTTATTTTTCTACAAACTTAGTAGGTCCCATAAATATGCAAGATCTGGTCTACAAAATTTTTTCTATTAAAATACAATTTATTTTGTATTGTGCATAATGAATATTAAAATACAATTTATAAATTGTATTAAATAAAATACAATTTATTTTCACTGCTATCTTTTCATTCTTTCCATCTAAAAATTCTATTAGATAAAATCTGAAACAACAATCCTACTAGATGAAATCAGCAAAAACAGCAACCAGTTTTCTGTCCTATTTTGAGCTCATAATCATTTTACACTAGATTCCACACAAATAGGTCCTCTCAGTTTTCTAAATGATTAAGTTGCTCTGCATCTATTTCACACTGTTTTTCAGCCTACATATTAATTATATTTGTGGCCAAAATTTTGATTCCCAATATTTCTATTTTTTTTGCAAAGTTTAATTATACAAATTCTAAAATGTTTTTCTCTTGCCTTAGTTTTAGTTCTTATGTTTGAGGTTGGTGCCTCTCAAACATTTGACAATCCTTAACTCTCTTTTCCGTTATGTTCAAGACTCTATGTGCACCTGCCCATTCTTTTAACATGTGACTTGGGTATGGGATTTGGGAGACAGCACTCTGCTAATACCTTATCTCAGCGTTGAAATAAAGAAGCTGTATTGTAAACTTGAATTGTGTCTTTGACACAAAACTTAAAAGACCTTAAAAGCAGACATGTGAAATTCTACGGTACAAATGGATTCTAGAAAGTACGTGTCTTTGAAAATATCTGAAAACTTTGTCTTTTACTCATGTTGGGAAAGTGGCACAGAAATGAAGTTCCCTGAAACTGGGATAGGCAAAGATCAGGAAGGACTTTCAGGAAGAAAAGCTCTGGCACTTGGCCAGTGGCCTTTCCTATTTAGGACACTCTCATACCCAATTTGTATATGACATTGAATTCCCCAACCTAGGAATGTAGCAGTCTTCATTGGCATAATTGAGCAGAGTTGAACATAGTTAATGGGGATCTGAGGATGTAATTGTCTTCACTTTCTGCCCTGGCATCATCCTTGTCTCTCAAGACCTAAGAGACAATGGGAACGAAATGGATGTTATGGCCGAGCATTGCAAATTGTGGTCCTATCTGAATGGCATTATTTCTGTTGGCCCAGTTTCTCAGAGCATACTGCTGGGCCTAATTTCTGTGTTCACTGATTCTGCTGGGACTGCAGACCCTCAAGAGTACAAAAAGAACATAGGCAGTATTAGGAGCATGAAAAGCCATTCACCACATTGATGCTTCTCTCTTGAATACAGTGTTTCCCCCAGGATAGCATCTAATTGCTACTTGAATGAACCCACTGTCTTTACCTCACCAGCCTTGCCCAGTAGGCCATTGCAAACATTTATTATTCTTTGAGTGGCAAAACTCTTCCTGTCTGTCTCTTCTGTATTTGTTTTTTTTTTTTTTCTGAACTGTTACTTCTGCCCCCACTCCAGTCATTGACGTAATATCAAAAGTAGCAGCAATATGCAATTGATATTATCTACTCTGCTAAAGATCTTGTATACCTCACTAATATCTCCTTCAATGTCTTTTTTGAAGTTAGAGAGATGGAGGATTTTTTTCTTAACTTTTAAGGAACTTGTACGATTTTCTCAGGAAATCAGCATGAGAGAATATATTTGCAAACATCTGACTTCCCTTCAATGAAACCCACCTACTCTGGAAAAACTGCTGGAGTGACACATTTCCAGAAGGTTCTTTTTGGAGACAAAATGATTGTCTTATTTCCTTGACTATTTCTTAATACACTCAGAGGAAAGGAAGAACAATGTCAAGAATGTATTTTGATGATTCAAAGAAAGAGCCGAGGAAAGAGCAAGGGCATCTTGAAAAATAATATTTCCACCTTATCAAGCTAGTTACCATTATATGGCATGACCGTGATAGGCCAGGTTCTATACTACAGCATTGCAGAACCTCATAATAATCCTACAAAGTAGGTCTCATTGTCGTCATTTTCTTTGTATAGCTGAGGAATCTGAGGCCACACAGATAGATAGAGGTAATAACAATGATAGTGGCTACTACATACTAGGCATTCGCAACATGCCTCACATCGCTTAGCTCTGTTCCTGGGGATTTTACTGAATCCTTACGACTAGTCATGTGGTGGTAGCCAATGTTACCCAGGGCTTTCTGACTCTGATACCCTGTGTTTACCATTTTCCCATGATGGCATTGACAATGATTAAGTCCTTGTGCATGAGCTTTCTTCATTGCCTCATTCCCGCAGACTCCCTCCATCTTTCTCACGCTCCAGTGCACTGAGGGGCTAAGCAAAGCCTTTCATTTCAGAAGGCGTTGCTGTCCATTGCCTCACTAAGTCAGAGAGGTTGCTCAAATATAAATCCCTGGCTCTTGGTTTTTTATGACTGATTGATTGATTTGAGATGGAGTTTCTCTCTGTCACCCAGGCTGGAATGCAGTGGTGTGATCTCAGCTCACTGTAACCTCCACCTCCTGGGTTCAAGGGATTCTCTTGCCTCAGCATCCTGAGTAGCTAGGATTACAGGCATCTACCACCACACCCAGTTAATTATTGTATTGTTAGTAGAGACGGGGTTTCACCATGTTGACCAGGCTGGTCTCGAACTCCTGACCTCAGGTGATCTGCCCACCTTGGCCTCCCAACGTGCTGGGATTACAGGTGTGAGCCACTGCGCTCGGCCAGCTCTTGGTTGTCTAAAATCACCCAGTGTCCATCATGGTGGCTACCTCCCTCTCTCAGGGCAGGACACATGATCCTTGCTGGCCAATTAGAGTCTTCCTTCTCCTTTGTCTCAGTGACTAGTTCAGGGATGGGCATATGACAGAACGTTAATCAGAATCCACTCAGGACTTTTCTTTAGAGCCAACAGGAGAATGATTTTTTCCCCCTAGAGTTTTACAGGTTGGGTCAATGTGGATACAGGACAGGTAGTTACCATCTTCCTTGCCAGATAGAGAAAGTCTATCTGCAGATTGAAACCAACACAGAGAAAGGCAGAACTGAAAGATGGAGAAAGAGACAAAGATTTAATGGTATCTTTTAAGCTTTTAGATCCAGCTGTCTCTAAAAACAGTTCTACTCGTGGACTTTCTAGTTATGACAACAAGTAAGTCTTCCTTCTTACTCAAGATGGTTTGATTAGCCTTTCTGTCACTTGCAACCAGTAAACTGGTTCTGTGTGTGTGTGTGTGTGTGTGTGTGTGTGTATAGCCTTGATTTTTAGTGTTTGCCAATTATTGTGGTGTAATTAGTGCCCACCATGGCAGATTTCAAGCTGCTAAGATTTAATAACCAGTTTGCAAATTTCTAAATATGTGACAATTGGTTATTGAAAGCAGGTACAAGCCAGCTCCAATACCATTTCCCATGGGGACACTGACATGAGAGAAGTGGTCATGGGACACTTGACTGGCCTGTTTTTGCCCTTCTGGATGCCAGAAAGTTCTCAGACCTCCACAGATACTCCTGGGTGAGGAGGGATAAATGCTTAGTAACACCAACTAGCACACTTTCAGTTCAAGGATTTAAAAGTTCTATGATTGCATTTTTCAAAGCATGGTTTGTGGCTGCCTCCTTCATTGGGACCACCTGCTGGTCCAGAGTCTTCCTGAGGATGCCTGTGTATCATGCTTCCCTGTTGATAGATGCACTGCATAATCGGAGCATTGCCATTCTCTGTGGTTTGGTGCATGTGTTGCGTGCTTAGAGGGATGAAGCATTGCTTCATCTTGCCTGTGACTTAAATATAGGTCTTAGAGGGACCTCTGCCTTTCTCGAGGTCCAGGATTCAGAGGGGAAAAGGGCCAAGGAAGATGCAAGGAGAAAGTGGGGGACTTTTCGCAGATTAATTAGTGTTCTGTCTCCTCTCATGCCCCACCCTCAACCTTGACCTCTGCTTCCTGGTGTTTTCCTCCTGGCTTGCTTTTCTTTAACCTGAGGCTCAGTTTCCACATTTATGAAATGGGGATAGAAATACTTAGCTCATAGGGTTATGGAAAGGAGAGTATCACATCCAGCACTCTGCAGGCACTCATTGCCTGTCATTTCGCCCTTACCTGCCCTTTTGCTGTCACTTCAAGTAGCTGGCAGAGCTCCAGTGGGCCTAAGAACTGGGATGGGCTTTTAAGAAAATTTCCAGGTGTTTAGGAGATGCACTTTCTGGGTTGATATTTCTGGGTTCTTTTGTAGCGACGTCATCTTAGTGACGTACTTCCTGAGGCGGTTTCCTTGGGTGCCACAGATGGTGAGGAAGGAGAATTGCTGCTGACAGAGCCAGGGATGGTACCAGCACCCTCTCCCTAACTGCAGCAGGATCCCACTTTCACCAGGGCCATGACTCACCCTGGATTAATTGCACTGCAATTATCCTGGGAGCTTGAGTTTCCTCTTGATGTCTCCTGTCTGGTTTCCTTTTGACCTGCACAGCTGTCTAATAGAGATGGCTTTTGTGATTTCTTAGTTAATGTGGTTCATTATTTCCAGCTCTGCCTTCTGCCTTCAGTGGCTGGAGGTTTTTCTGAATCTGACTTGGAGACTTTCCTGAGTTGTGTCTTCAATCAGGGCTTGATACTGCCTGCATTGTCTGTAGGAGAAATTTCATTTGCAAATCAGAAGTTCACAGAGCATGTCACAGTGTGGCTTCACAAGACGGCATTTTCATCTTCCCTGCCTTTCTCCCCAGTCACCTCCACGTGTCTCGATTGAGAAAGAAAAAGGCCCTTTCTCCCAGACTTCCACAAGAGCCACGTAGATAGAGCGGTAGGCAGGAATTTGTTTGCTTCTTAGCTGTGCTAATTATCTGCAGAGGGCTGCAGAATGAGCGATGTCTGTTCTCTCGGCATCTTGCCTCACGCTGGGTCATGCCACAGAGACCCAGACATCTGGAGCCCCAGAAGCTTCTGATGTCAAATGTCTTTAGGAAATTACAAAAATCAAACCAATTCACCTAAAACTTTCTATTCCCCACAAAACTCGGCACAACCTTGCATGGCTTGGGGAAGTTTCTGTGGCTCACACTGATCCTTTATGTGCAGAAGCCAAAGATAGTCCTGAGCAGTAAGAAGTTTCTTGTTCAGTAACTACTTTGCAGAGTCAACCAGCCAGTTTTTTATGGAATATCAAACATCTTTAATTCTCTACCAGGAGTGGCGGTCATTTAGAAGGAGGGTGAGAACCTCTATTATCTGGAGGCTTATGATCATGGTCCAGCATGAGAACTGGCCTCAATGGGGACCTGAGGACCCAAGGAGGGAGGACCCCAGATGCTGTGACCTAAGAAGGGGAGGCCACACATTTCCATACAAGAGCCAAGATGTGTTTAAGAGGAGACAAGGAAGAGGTGGATGAAGCCCAAGGAAGAGATAAGTAGGAAGAGTGTCAACAATAAGAAGCAGTTACAGGGGCTGTCGAGGGATTAGATTTGATGACAGTAAGCAAAGGACTGACTCCCAAAGAGGAGAGGTAGACGTTAGTGAAGAAGTAGGAGATGTGGGATTGCTCTGTGGTAAGAAACACAGAAACCCTTGCACGTCTCAGCAGTGTTGGACATACTGACTTAACCCTTCCTAGACTCTGCTATGTGTCAGGGCTCACGGTTGGGGGGTGTTGTGGTACAATAGTCAGAACCAACTTATCTGAGGATATCTGTGTGCCATCCTCAAAGAGTTAAACTCTCAGCTACCCGGGAAATTCCTGTGATCTAGAACAATCCATTTCCCAATGATGATAAATAGTTAAGCTTTACTTCTGAAGACACGATTCTCATCCTCAAGGAGCTCCCATTCAATTGAAGACATAAGCACTAATAAAGACTACACAATGTCTTATTAGGGATAATAATTGAACACCTACTACATGTTCAGTCCTGTGTTGGATGCTTTATTTACAGTATCAATAATTTTCAGAAAACTTTAAAAGGTGGGTATTGAGTTGGCTATAGGGGTTCAGAGAAGGAAGTGATTATAGATGGATGGATAGTCTCAAAGGATTTCCTTATGGGGAAGGGACTTGAGTGGGATCTGAGGATGAAGAAGACTTGGAAAATGGCAGGCATATTTGGAGGTTCATGGTAACTCTTAAATTGTCCTTCCATACGCTGGTTCTCCTCCAAAGTGGAAAATGTATCCCACTCCCCACTGTGTTTTTGAGCCACCACCTAACTGGGTGATTTCTGTGAGTCCTTCCTACACACATCAGTTAACTGGATTTCTCTTGCATGGTGAGGGAAAAGGAAATGATAGGGGCTGCAGAAATGTTCCTGTTGGCAAGGCATCAGGAGGCAGGAAGAGAACATCCTTGCACTTGGGGATCTTTGAGTCTTCAGAGTCTTGGATTGAGGTCTAAGTTGATAACAACTCTTGGAAAACCCTGGTACTAGAGATCAGGGTGAGATGGCTGGCCATGTTGGTCTCAGTCTATGACATTCAACACTTCTAGCCCAAGACTTAGGAGGTGAAGGGAATGAGTCATGACTATACATCTAGTACTTACGTTTTCAAGATGAGGATGTCCTTTGTTTCTAGGGACAGACATCCTCTAGGAACCCTTGAATTTCATCTTTGTATTCTGCAGTGAATATTGCCAAGTGTCTCTTGAACTTGCTAACACAAAGAGACCAGAGGTGAGTTGACACTGGCATTCTCTTCTTTTCTGAAGAAATAAATAAATAAAGGTTATTTGAGCTACTTCTCTTCAGGCTAGTTCCCTGCAGGACAAGATGCACGGAGATGCCTAGGATGGTTAATGCAGATGTTTAGACTCTCCAGGCAATGACCCTTTTAGCCATAGAGGCTGAGTGTGGCCAACTCAGGCGGAAAATACTCATGGAGCACACTCAGCTGTGTGCTGGGCTGAGTGAGGAGGCAGTCATGATTCGGAGTCCTTGCTCCTAGGTCCTGCAGAGTCAAGAGGGAGGGGCAAAGATGTACACAACAACTTAAATACAAAGCACATGCCATGGTAGGGGGCTCAAATGAAGAGACAGTTACATGCAATTGGTAGAAGTCAGTGGTTTGGGGCAGGAAGTACAGCATCAAAATAGGCTTTGAAGAAAGAATAAACTTTGAGGTGACATTTGAACAATAGTAGGATTTTTATTGTTTATTTGCTCAGTTATTTTTTTAAAGAAATGATATCTTGCTATGTTGCTTAGGCCAGCCTCAAACTCCTGGGCTCAAGTGATCCTCCCACCTCAGCCTCTGAAGCAGCTGGGACTACAGGCATGCGCCATTGCACCTGACTATTCACTGTTTTATTTCTGGTACTTTTAAATAATAAAAACAATACACCTTCATTATAGCAAATATAAGAAGCGTAAAGAAGAAAATTAAAATACTCATAATCCCAGCACCCAGAGAGAAAACACAAGTAACATTTTGATGTAGTCTTTCAGATTTTTATTGATGTGTGTGTGTACACACACACACACACACACACACACATACATCCGCACACATACACATATATATTTCATGAAATTGGGCTTATACTGAATAAATACTTTTGAAGTCTACTCACTTAGCAGAATAATGCATTTTCACATATCATTAAATATTCTTCAAAGACATATAAAGTCATGCATGCTTGTCCAATAACTTAACTATTTTCCAGTAAGACATTCAATTTGTTTCTATTTTCTCACAATCATGAATGATGTTTTGCTTAGCCTTCTTATACATAAAGCAAATAGAAGAGCTTTTTCTCTGCAGAGATTGGGGTGCAGGTGGAGGTGGTGGGTCGAGGGCACTCCAGAAAGAGAACTCGGGGTTAGTGAGTGGGTGGGGACAGAAGGCACAGGGGACATGGAAAAAGCAAGCTGTGCTGTTTGGCTGGAGAGTTGGTGGTTTTAGGGAAGCGGTGGGACAAAAACAGAGGCCGAGGCAGCTTGTAGAGGAGTGGGACTGGCTGAGTGAGAAGCACAGTATCACCTTTACTGAGAGGCAGTGGGGAACCACTGATGGGCTTTGAACAGGTTAAGGACAGAATTAGAAAAGTGTTTATGGTGGTGAATCTGAAAGTGGTGTGAGGGTGGAGTGCAGGAAGGAAAAGGCGGAGAAACTGGAGATGGGAGGTGCGTTAGGAGCCCTTGGTAGTGTCAAGGCAAGAGGTGGTGAGTGCCTGAACCCTGGCAAGGGCAGCCAGGATGGAAAGGTGGGGTGGTTGGAGGCCATGACTCTAAGACAGAAACTGGTTGGGAATGTGGCCAATGAAGACAGAGGCATCAATAACCTTCTGACTCTGAGTCTCACTAAGTGGGAGAATGGAGAAGGCATAAAGAAATTGAGGCCCAGAAAACACAGTGACGTGTGCAAACTTGTGACTGAGTTAGAGGTTAAACCAGGCCGGAAGCGAGATGCCCTGTCTTCCAGTCAGGAAATCATGAATGGCAGATATTAGAGTTCCCGTGTTAGATGCTAGACGCGGCACATCTGGAGGATTAGACATAGTGGATCCTGGAGCCCGCGTCTGAAAGCGGATCAATCCAAGGTGAACTCCTGTCAGCTGTGACTCTGGCCCTTAAAGTTTATTGGAACATGGGCTGAGCACTGCCCGTGAATTAAGTAAAAGGGGCAAAAATAACAATAATAATTCAACTTCTAACTTAGTTCTTCACTAGGCCAGGTCGAATGAGCAGCGTGATGAAAGAGAAAAAGAGACAAAAAAAAAAAAAAAAAAAAGGCCAACAATGTGTCTTTTTGCATGGAAAACCCTCTTTGGCTCTCCAGCCAGAGCTGATCGCTGATCCTTGGCGGCATCTGCTCTCGAGAGAGACGCTGGGTTGCTGGAGCACATGAGGCCATCCTGGAAGGCAGTGAACGGTTTGTTCCATTGGGTTGACATCTTGTTATACATGTATGCATAGTTCCTTTTTATCTCACATTTAAATTGTGGTTTCCCTCCCATAATTGGTTTTTGCCACGTCAAACAGTTTTCAACAGTTTCAAAAATCAATACCTGTGTATAATAACAAAAATAAAACTGAGAAAAAGGAAAATAAAAAAAAAAAAAACCCTCACCTGATCTCTCCAGCATTTCACTGCTGCTTTGGAAATTGAGAGCTGTGCGTGGGATATTGGCGGCTAACAACCATGGAAATAAAAAATGATTTTTGATCTCAAGGCCTAATATTATTCATATTTTTTCATAGCCTCAAACAATGTCTTCAAATAATTCAGGTACAGGCAAGCCAGAAACAAAGCAACATCATAAAGGCATTATTATATACAGACACTTTCAGCTACGCTACACGCCTCACAGTGTCTTTGAACCCCGTATGTGAGAGAACCGTCTCACACTCCAGGGAATACTCTTGGAGCTGTTTTTACTTCAACGAAGGGTAGTGAAACAAAATTCCTTGGCTTTAGATATGTGTTTGGCATTGGCTCTGTAGAGTTCTGCCTCTTTTTCTGTGTTTACCATCCATCAGGTCCGTTTGAGAGGCCATGGGACGGGCTGAGATGTGCCCAGCTGTGCTCCCCACCTGTGGTGCAGGGTCTTTAATCTTGGGTCCTGGAAGTTTAGGCCAGCCCTCCAAGTGGGTGGGGGTTATGGAACTGAGAATGGAAAGGCTTTCATCTAGAAGAATTTGGCAAGGGAGGCTTTCCCAGCCCTTGTTCCTCCCCAGATAACGCTGGCCAGCAGCATCAAATTGGATAAGGGCTGTGGATTGGGCTATGCTAAGAAAGGACAGAAGAAGCAGAGAAGGGGAGAGGGAATTGTTCTCTTGGGAAGTCTTTCCCTCCTTTTTGAAACTATCTGCTCTCTGGTTTGAAAGTGCCAATAGCATCTCAGCCAAGGAATGCGTCTTCCTCTCCTCCTTGCCTCCTGTTTCCCTGTTAGCATTCTTCACCTACAGGAGGGTCTTCAGTGTCTTTATCACCTTTGAGTTCAAGTCTATGTTCTTTTTTTTTTTTTTTTCCAGACATCCTCACTGCTTTCTGTGGTCTTGAGGCACAGGAAATTTGAGCAATGGTCATTGGCCTTTCCCACATGCAGTTGTTTTTTTGTTTTTGTTTTTTTTAATTTTTTTATTATACTTTAAGTTCTAGGGTACATGTGCATAACGTGCAGGTTTGTTACATATGTATACTTATGCCATGTTGGTGTGCTGGACCCATCAACTCGTCAGCACCCATCAATTCATCATTTATATCATGTATAACTCCCCAGTGCAATCCCTCCCTCCTCCCCCCTCCCCATGATAGGCCCCAGTGTGTGATGTTCCCCTTCCCGAGTCCAAGTGATCTCATTGTTCAGTTCCCACCTATGAGTGAGAACATGCGGTGTTTGGTTTTCTGTTCTTGTGACAGTTTGCTAAGAACGATGGTTTCCAGCTGCATCCATGTCCCTACAAAGGACGCAAACTCATGCTTTTTTATGGCTGCATAGTATTCCATGGTGTATATGTGCCACATTTTCTTAATCCAGTCTGTCACAGATGGACATTTGGGTTGATTCCAAGTCTTTGCTATTGTGAATAGTGCCGCAATAAACATACATGTGCATGTGTCTTTGTAGTAGAATAATTTATAATCCTTTGGGTATATACCCAGTAGTGGGATGGCTGGGTCATATGGTACATATAGTTCTAGATCCTTGAGGAATTGCCATACTGTTTTCCATAATGGTTGAACTAGTTTACAATCCCACCAACAGTGTAAAAGTGTTCCTATTTCTCCACATCCTCTCCAACACCTGTTGTTTCCTGACTTCTTAATGATTGCCATTCTAACTGGTGTGAGATGGTATCTCATTGTGGTTTTGATTTGCATTTCTCTGATGGCGAGTGATGATGAGCATTTTTTCATGTGTCTGTTGGCTGTATGAATGTCTTCTTTTGAGAAATGTCTGTTCATATCCTTTCCCCACTTTTTGATGGGGTTGTTTTTTTCTTGTATATTTGTTTGAGTTCTTTGTAGATTCTGGATATAAGCCCTTTGTCAGATGAGTAGGTTGCAAAAATTTTCTCCCATTCTGTAGGTTGCCTGTTCACTCTGATGGTAGTTTCTTTTGCTGTGCAGAAGCTCTTTAGTTTAATTAGATCCCATTTGTCAATTTTGGCTTTTGCTGCTGTTGCTTTTGGTGTTTTAGACATGAAGTCCTTGCCCATGCCTATGTTCTGAATGGTACTACCTAGATTTTCTTCTAGGGTTTTTATGGTATTAGGTCTAACATTTAAGTCTCTAATCCATCTTGAATTAATCTTCATATAAGGGGTAAGGAAAGGATCCAGTTTCAGCTTTCTACTTATGGCTAGCCAATTTTCCCAGCACCATTTATTGAATAGGGAATCCTTTCCCCATTTCTTGTTTCTCTCAGGTTTGTCAAAGATCAGATGGCTGTAGATGTGTGGTATTATTTCTGAGGACTCTGTTCTGTTCCATTGGTCTATAGCTCTGTTTTGGTACCAGTACCATGCTGTTTTGGTTACTGTAGCCTTGTAGTATAGTTTGAAGTCAGGTAGCGTGACGCCTCCAGCTTTGTCCTTTTGACTTAGGATTGTCTTGGCAATGCGGGCTCTTTTTTGGTTCCATATGAACTTTAAAGCAGTTTTTTCCAATTCTGTGAAGAAACTCATTGGTAGCTTGATGGGGATGGCATTGAATCTATAAATAACCTTGGGCAGTAGGGCCATTTTCACGATATTGATTCTTCCTATCCATGAGCATGGTATGTTCTTCCATTTGTTTGTGTCCTCTTTGATTTCACTGAGCAGTGGTTTGTAGTTCTCCTTGAAGAGGTCCTTTACATCCCTTGTAAGTTGGATTCCTAGGTATTTTATTTTCTTTGAAGCAATTGTGAATGGAAGTTCATTCCTGATTTGGCTCTCTGCTTGTCTGTTACTGGTGTATAAGAATGCTTGTGATTTTTGCACATTAATTTTGTATCCTGAGACTTTGCTGAAGTTGCTTATCAGCTTAAGGAGATTTTGGGCTGAGACGATGGGGTTTTCTAAATATACAATCATGTCATCTGCAAACAGGGACAATTTGACTTCTTCTTTTCCTAACTGGATACCCTTGATTTCTTTCTCTTGCCTGATTGCCCTAGCCAGAACTTCCAACACTATGTTGAATAGGAGTGGTGAGAGAGGGCATCCCTGTCTTGTGCCAGTTTTCAAAGGGAATTTTTCCAGTTTTTGCCCATTCAGTATGATATTAGCTGTGGGTTTGTCATAAATAGCTCTTATTATTTTGAGGTACGTTCCATCAATACCGAATTTATTGAGCGTTTTTAGCATGAAGGGCTGTTGAATTTTGTCAAAAGCCTTTTCTGCATCTATTGAGATAATCATGTGGTTCTTGTCTTTGGTTCTGTTTATATGCTGGATTACGTTTATTGATTTGCGAATGTTGAACCAGCCTTGCATCCCAGGGATGAAGCCCACTTGATCATGGTGGATAAGCTTTTCGATGTGCTGCTGAATCCGGTTTGCCAGTATTTTATTGAGGATTTTTGCATCGATGTTCATCAGGGATATTGGTCTAAAATTCTCTTTTTTTGTTGTGTCTCTGCCAGGCTTTGGTATCAGGATGATGTTGGCCTCATAAAATGAGTTAGGGAGGATTCCCTCTTTTTCTATTGATTGGAATAGTTTCAGAAGGAATGGTACCAGCTCCTCCTTGTACCTCTGGTAGAATTCAGCTGTGAATCCATCTGGTCCTGGACTTTTTTTGGTGGGTAGGCTATTAATTGTTGCCTCAATTTCAGAGCCTGCTATTGGTCTATTCAGGGATTCAACTTCTTCCTGGTTTAGTCTTGGGAGAGTGTAAGTGTCCAGGAAATTATCCATTTCTTCTAGATTTTCTAGTTGATTTGCGTAGAGGCGTTTATAGTATTCTCTGATGGTTGTTTGTATTTCTGTGGGGTCGGTGGTGATATCCCCTTTATCATTTTTTATTGCATCTATTTGATTCCTCTCTCTTTTCTTCTTTATTAGTCTTGCTAGCGGTCTGTCAATTTTGTTGATCTTTTCAAAAAACCAACTCCTGGATTCAATGATTTCTTGGAGGGTTTTTTGTGTCTCTATCTCCTTCAGTTCTGCTCTGATCTTAGTTATTTCTTGCCTTCTGCTAGCTTTTGAATGTGTTTGCTCTTGTGTCTCTAGTTCTTTTAATTGTGATGTTAGAGTATCAATTTTAGATCTTTCCTGCTTTCTCTTGTGGGCATGCAGTGCTATAAATTTCCCTCTACACACTGCTTTAAATGTGTCCCAGAGATTCTGGTATGTTGTATCTTTGTTCTCATTGGTTTCAAAGAACATCTTTATTCTCCTTTCATTTCGTCATGTACCCAGTAGTCATTCAGGAGCAGGTTGTTCAGTTTCCATGTAGTGGAGCGGTTTTGATTGAGTTTCTTAGTCCTGAGTTCTAGTTTGATTGCACTGCGGTCTGAGAGACAGTTTGTTATAATTTCTGTTCTTTTACATTTGCTGAGGAGTGCTTTACTTCCAATTATGTGGTCAATTTTGGAATAAGTGCGATGTGGTGCTGAGAAGAATGTATATTCTGTTGATTTGGGGTGGAAAGTTCTATAGATGTCTATTAGGTCCGCTTGGTGCAGAGATGAGTTCAATTCCTGGATATCCTTGTTAACTTTCTGTCTCGTTGATCTGTCTAATGTTGACAGTGGAGTGTTGAAGTCTCCCATTATTATTGTATGGGAGTCTAAGTCTCTTTGTAAGTCTCTAAGGACTTGCTTTATGAATTTGGGTGCTCCTGTATTGGGTGCATATATATTTAGGATAGTTAGCTCTTCCTGTTGAATTGATCCCTTTACCATTATGTAATGGCCTTCTTTGTCTCTTTTGATCTTTGATGGTTTAAATTCTGTTTTATCAGAGACTAGGATTGCAACCCCTGCTTTTTTTTGTTCTCCATTTGCTTGGTAGATCTTCCTCCATCCCTTTATTTTGAGCCTATGTATGTCTCTGCATGTGAGATGGGTCTCCTGAATACAGCAGACTGATGGGTCTTGACTCTTTATCCAGTTTGCCAGTCTGTGTCTTTTAATTGGAGCATTTAGTCCATTTACATTTAAGGTTAATATTGTTATGTGTGAACTTGATCCTGCCATTATGATATTAACTGGTTATTTTGCTCGTTAGTTGATGCAGTTTCTTCCTAGCCTCGATGGTCTTTACATTTTGGCATGTTTTTGCAATGGCTGGTACCGGTTGTTCCTTTCCATGTTTAGGGCTTCCTTCAGGGTCTCTTGTAAGGTAGGCCTGGTGGTGACAAAATCTCTAAGCATTTGCTTATCTGTAAAGGATTTTATTTCTCCTTCACTGATGAAACTTAATTTGGCTGGATATGAAATTCTGGGTTTAAAATTCTTTTCTTTAAGAATGTTGAATATTGGCCCCCACTCTCTTCTGGCTTGTAGAGTTTCTGCTGAGAGATCTGCTGTTAGTCTGATGGGCTTCCCTTTGTGGGTAACCCGACCTTTCTCTCTGGCTGCCCTTAAGATTTTTTCCTTCATTTCAACTTTGGTGAATCTGGCAATTATGTGTCTTGGAGTTGCTCTTCTGGAGGAGTATCTTTGTGGCGTTCTCTGTATTTCCTGAATTTGAATGTTGGCCTGCCCTACTAGGTTGGGGAACTTCTCCTGGATGATATCCTGAAGAGTGTTTTCCAACTTGGTTCCATTTTCCCCCTCACTTTCAGGCACCCCAATCAGATGTAGATTTGGTCTTTTTACATAATCCCATACTTCTTGCAGGCTTTGTTCATTTCTTTTTCTTCTTTTTTCTTTTGGTTTCTCTTCTCGCTTCATTTCATTCATTTGATCCTCAATCGCTGATACTCTTTCTTCCAGTTGATCGAGTTGGTTACTAAAGCTTGTGCATTTGTCACGTATTTCTCGTGTCATGGTTTTCATCTCTGTCATTTTGTTTATGACCTTCTCTGCATTAATTAGTCTAGCTGTCAATTCTTCCACTCTTTTTTCAAGATTTTTAGTTTCTTTGCGCTGGGTACGTAATTCCTCCTTTAGCTCTGAGAAGTTTGATGGACTGAAGCCTTCTTCTCTCATCTCGTCAAAGTCATTCTCTGACCAGCTTTGATCCGTTGCTGGCGATGGGCTGCGCTCCTTTGCAGGGGGAGATGCACTCTTATTTTTTGAATTTCCAGCTTTTCTGCCCTGCTTTTTCCCCATCTTTGTGGTTTTATCTGTCTCTGGTCTTTGATGATGGTGACGTACTGATGGGGTTTTGGTATAGGTCTCCTTCCTGTTTGATAGTTTTCCTTCTGACAGTCAGGACCCTCAGCTATAGGTCTGTTGGAGATTGCTTGAGGTCCACTCCAGACCCTGTTTGCCTGGGTATCAGCAGCAGAGGTTGCGGAAGATAGAATATTGCTGAACAACGAGTGTACCTGTCTGATTCTTCCTTTGGAAGCTTCCTCTCAGGGGTATACTCCACCCTGTGAGGTGTGGGGTGTCAGACTGCCCCTAGTGGGGGATGTCTCCCAGCTAGGCTACTCAGGGGTCAGGGACCCACGTGAGCAGGCAGTCTGTCCGTTCTCAGATCTCAACCTCTGCGTTGGGAGATCCACGGCTCTCCCCAAAGCTGTCAGACAGAGTCGTTCGCGTCTGCACAGGCCCCCGCTGCTTCCCCTGTTGGTCTTCAGCTGTGCGCTGTCCCCAGAGGTGGAGTCTCAGTTGAAAATGCAGAAATCACCGGTCTTCTGTGTCGCTCGCGCTGGGAGTTGGAGACTGGAGCTGTTCCTATTCGGCCATCTTGCTCCGCCCCTCGCAGTTGTTTTTAGTTTTATCAAGTCTATGTTCTTAAGCTAGTTCTCCCAGCTGCCAGGACCTGGGGGGTGACACTTGTCCTCACTTTCCACAGCATCAGCAACCGTGCCACTTATTTGGAACCTACTGTATACTTCCTGCAGTTGTTAGATTTAGATGGCAAGGCTGGTGGGATGGTATATATCCTGTTCTTTAAGTTGATTGCCATTTGCAGATACTAAATTTGTTACCTCTTCTCTTCTCATTTCTCCACAGCACTTAAGTTTCTGGTGCAGGGTAGACATCTAGTTAATTTTTGCAGATCATCTGATCATTCTTCCATCTCACAGAGAAAGTAAGGATTAGCCGGGCACAGTGGCTCACACCTGTCATCCCAGCACTTTGGAAGGCCAAGGCAGGTGGATCACTTGAGATCAGGAGTTTAAGACCAGCCTCGCCAAAGTGGTGAAACCCTGTCTGTACTAAAAATACAAAAAAAAAAAAAAAAAAAATTATCTGGGTGTGGTGGCATGTGCCTGTAGTCCCAGCTACTCAGGAGGCTGAGGCAGGAGAATCGCTTGAACCTGGGAGGCGGAGGTTGCAGTGAGCCAAGATCATGCCACTGCACTCCAGCCTGGGTGACAGAACAAGACTCTGTCTTTAAAAATAAAGAAAGAAATAAATAAAAGAAAAAGTAAGGATTGAACTCAACAGTGTGAGTTCAGGTAGGCAAAATTGAAGGCATGAAATCCCAGGAGTTTCCACCCTCCAGTGTTGTAGGAATTTCTGAGCACTTAACAGGACACAGCTTCTTTAGCTGAGTTGTTTATCAAGGTCAGGGCAATGCTGTCTCCACCGAGAAGACTTCCTGTTGTTCTGTTGTGTCCCAAACCCAAATAATTTATTCTGTGCTGTTCAAAAGATAGTTGGCCCACACCATCTTGTATTCTAGATTTGCTAACTAGTCTTGCTTTCTTTAGTAAGCTCGAGGGAGACAAGGGCTGATTCTCACATGTCATTTGCAAGTTCATCCCACCATTATTCCTTGTGTATCAGATGTGGCTCTATCATGTCATGTGCCAGTAATCATAGTGGGTCGAATGAATTGACCTAATCTGCTTTTACTATCTATGAGAAGCTTGCCAGGGTTTTGTGAAAAGAGAAAAATGATTTATCTAGAAAGTGTCCACAAACCCTTGAAAAAGCAAGAGAAACAAATGCTTGTGGTTTCCACCATTTCTGCCCCTTGTT
This sequence comes from Rhinopithecus roxellana, assembly GCF_007565055.1. Lineage (NCBI taxonomy): Eukaryota > Metazoa > Chordata > Mammalia > Primates > Cercopithecidae > Rhinopithecus > Rhinopithecus roxellana. The sequence goes on from NC_044559.1 coordinate 34,236,034, forward strand.
TTATTTTATTTATTTACACTTTATTATTTATTATTTTATTTATTTATTTATTTATTTATTTATTTATTTATTTATTTATTTAGAGACAGTCTCTGTTGCCCATGCTGGAGTGTAGTGGCGCATCTCGGCTCACTGCAATGTCCACCTCCCAGGTTCAAGTGATTCTCCAGCCTCAGCCTCCTGAGTAGCTGGAACTATAGGCATGGACCACCGTGTTCAGCTAATTTTTGTATTTTTAGTAGAGATGGGGTTTCACCATGTTGGCCAGGCTGGTCTTGAACTCCTGACCTCAGGTGATCCACCTGCCTTGGCTTCCCAAAGTGCTGGGATTACAGCCGTTAAGCCACCACACCTGGCCTGCTCCTTCTTTTTCTCCATGTTGGCTGCCCTGTTCTCCCCCAACCACTGAGTGAGTGCTTAGCATTTCACCAGCTTTTCTTCCCAGGCAAAATTTTCCCCTTCCCTTGACTTAGTGTGTGTTGAACTAGAACATTCACTCACTGGAATCTAATTTCAGTCCTGCAAAGGTTAATTTATCCCTTTTCAGGCTATGTACTCATTTAAACCAAAATTACCCGGCTACTAGCCTTCCTGATAGCAATTATGTCCAACGAAAGCAAACTACTGAGCTTCATGTATTGGTAATGGCCTTTCTTTCTATATTTTTCCTTAGGGATAAAGTTGAATGGGGAAATTAGTCACATTAAGCTGGAAAAATAGTGAACAAAATACATATTTTATATTTTTAAAAAATATCCTCCTGCTACCAATTAAGGTCTTTATTAGAAACAGGTATTTTCACATTATGGGGGTTGTCTTTATATTAAACAGAGCAAACCCAAATGAATAGTTACTTAAGAGGATCTTTTTAATAAATACTCAAGTCCATTTTAATATCTAATAATAGTGGCTGCCTCAAGTATTCAAATTTTAGCATAACCAGCAGGAAAACTGTTTGATGTTTTAATTATGTCCCTGAAAATGCTGAATGGGTTATAAAAAGCAATTTGAAGAAAATAAAAGAAGGGATTTTAAAAAATTATTAGTGTTTCAGGGGAAAAGACATTTTCCACATCCCATTAAAAACCTTTCTGCGTTGTAAAAATACTATCTGCTGATAAACTGGGCCAAGTAAGCAAAGGATTTGAATCTGTTGCAAGTGTTCTCATTTGGGGGAAAAAAATCTGAAAAACTGAAAAGAAAAAAAAGACCTCAGAGGAACCGTATCCCAAGGAGTGGGGGGCTATGGAAATTGAGCATGCCTTGAAAGAAAGGAAGAACATCTTTTAATTATGTTTAAAATTAGCCAGAACCTTGTACTTGTCCCAAAGAGATTGCTGGGAGGGTTGGAACATTTCTGATGAACGGGCTGATGTAATCACTTCAAAAACCCCACCTGGAAGTCTGGACTTGGGAGGAGGCTGTGGGGACATTCCGGGGCTAGATCCTGCTGCCCCCAGGTCATCCTTCTGGGCAAGAATCAGGAAAGCTGTCCCTGAGGAGGGGGAAGCAATGAGAAGAGAAGCCATTTCCAAGGAACGGAACCAGATGTCCAAGCTACAGGGCTGCGAATGAGGCTCAGCAGAGGACAGGCACACACGAAACAGGGACTGGGAAGGCTGGATTCCGGGTTAACTCTTTCTCCTCTTAGTAGATGGGGGCCTGGCCCCAAGATGACAGGAAATCCGCCTTCCTCATGACCAGATATGAGGTACCATGAAGAACTCAGGGAGGTAATTCTACCCAAGAAAATGGGTCCTTTCCCTGCGTTAGCTGCCTGGTGGTGGTTCAGGCAGAGAACTCCACCCGGGCTGCAAATTAGAATTCCCTGGAGGGATTCAAATCTCTTTTCTTTTCCTCTTCTCTTCTCTTCTCTTCTCTTCTCTTCTCTTCTCTTCTCTTCTCTTTTCTTTCTTTTCTTTTTCTTTCTTTCTTTCTTATAATAACTTTGTCCAAGCTTCATTCCTGACCAAAGAACCTAGCATCTTGGAGGTGGAGCCCAGGCATCAATATTTTTTAAAAAACTCCCCAGATAGGCCAGGCAAGGTGACTCATGCCTGTAATCCCAGCACTTTGGGAGGCCGAGGTGGGTGGATCACTTGAGGTCAAGAGTTCGAGATCAGCCTGGTCAACATGGTGAAACCCTGTCTTTACTAAAAATACAAAAATTAGCCAGTTGTGGTCGTGGGTGCCTGTGGTCTCAGCTACTCGGGAGACTGAGACAGGAGAATCACTTGAATCCAGGAGGCAGAGTTTGCAATGAGTGGAGATCACGCCACTGCACTCCAGCCTGGGCAACAGAGTAAGACCCTGTCTCAAACAAACAAACAAAAAAAACAAGAACAACTCCCCAGATGATGTTCAGCCAAGTTATAAAACCAGTGTCGATGTATCCCACATTTGAGAATCACTAGGGGGGCTTGTAAACTGCAGATCCTGATCCAGCAGGTCTGGGGCAGGACCTGAGCTTCTGCCTTTCTGCACAAGCTTTCACATGATGCCAGTATTGCTCAGTGGACCGTGCTTTGAGTAGTAAGACACTGCAGTTTTCTGCTATTTGTGCTTCTTCAGTTTTCTGCCTTTTAGACCAAATGATATATATATTAAATGATTAGGAGCTTAATGGTTCTCTTCAGAATAGGTCCTACTAGTCAAGTGATTTGTATTTACAGTGCAGGGAGAGCTTGGTCTTAGGAGACATTTTATTCCATTAAGCTAGGTCATTATTGAATCAGGTTCCCACCTGGCTTGTTACGGGCAGCAAGAAATGCTACCGTAGCTGGGCATGATGGCTCACACCTGTAACTCCAGCACTTTGGAAAGCCAAGGCAGGTATATTGCTTGAGTCCAGGAATTTGAGAACAGCCTGGGCAACATGATGAAACACTGTCTCTACAAAAAATACAAAAAATAAGCTGGGCATGGTGGTGCGTGCCTGTAGTCCCAGCTATCGGAGAGGCTGAGGTGGGAGCATGACTTGAATCCAGGAGGTTGAGGCCGCAGTGAGCCAAGATCACGCCACTGCACTCTAGCCTGGGAGACAGAGTGAGATCCTGTCTCAAAAAACAAAGCAAAACAAAAATCCCCCAAAATGAAAAACAAAACAAAACAAAGAAATGCTATCATACTTGTCTTCAAAGATCTTGGTTTTGCACATGGTGTCTTCTTTGAAGTATATTTTTGTTGTGCTCTTCTGTTCTGAAAAGCAGCCCGTTTGTTTTATTTATCAACACATATTGATAAGGTCCCTACTATGTGCAGGCACTGTGTTGGGAGTGAGGAAAGACTAGCTGAGTAAGACTCAAACTTGAGTGTCACCCCCCAGTAGGCCTTGTACTGTCATGTAGCATAAACGTGTTGCTGATAAGCTCAACTTCAATTATGTCTCACTGTATCATTCGTATTTCTACTCAGAAGTCTGAAATGTTTACTTAAAACCCCTAAACATTTAGTTACTGGACCACATGTACCCTGGAGATAAGATGGAACCAACCAATGCTGAGTTCCTATTATGTGCCTGACACTGTAAGAGATTTATAGGATGCTGTTCCTTTTAAGTTTTGCAGCAGCCCTGTGGGGTGGGTATCATACCCATTTTACAGATGAAGAAATATAGAACAGATAAGAAACTTGCTCAAAGTCATGTAGCTACCAAGTGGACAGAATTAGCATTTAAGAACCATTATACCATTTTTTTTCATTATAGTCAGTTGTCTTCCTGAAAAGGAAAGTAAATGCTAGAAGCTACTTGAGAAATAATTGTTGCAGCAATGATTACAATGCTTTTTTTTTTTTTGACTGATGAGGTAATAGAGATGCAGTCTTAATAAATATTTGTTGAATGAACAAAGAAATGAGTGAATGAATTAAAGAAAGTCAAGGGTTAAACTTGTCTACTCCTACATTTAAATAGAGCAGACATTACCCTTCCTAAAGTCTCAGCTTCGTGAGCCTTCTAGATCATGAGAAACTCAAGATGTACTTTATTTAAATAGTAATTATGATTATGTCAACTATCACTGATAATGTTCCAGCACTACACTTTCTATGTGCCCAGTTTAGTACCACTTTATATATAGCATTTAACTTAATCTTTAGTATAATCTTTACAGATGAAAAAAACGATGTTTAGAGACATAAACTCACCCGGTGGCCCAGCTAGTAAATACCATAAGAGATTCAAGTTCAAGGCTTGGATTTCAAAGACTAGTCTCTTCCCACTTCACCACACTGCTCAAAGGGAAGCTTCCTTGGTGGTCTCTAAGGGTTTCCACTTTAAGGCATTTGAATTCTATAGCTGGTGCTGTTGGGGTCCCCACACATATCCCCTTGACCCTGCATGCAGTCCCCAGCAGACAGCTCCCAGATACTCTAATGGCTCCTGACTGTGCTTGGCCAGATCACAGGGCAAGCCAGAAGTGCCAGGGAATGAATGCCCCAGAAGGACTCTCCCAATCATTGATGGATAGGAATTGGTGGATAACTACCCCTGCTTCCTTGCCCCTCTAACAGGCAATTCAGAAGCAACCTCCACGGTCTCTCAGGTCTGCTGTGAGATTGAGCCCAGCTGCCTGCAGATGTAGCCTGATCATTAGTCCATTAGCATCCTCTTTATGGTGTTACTTTCTTTCTCCCTCTAGTGCTTTCTTGGCTCAACTCTCAAATAAACCACTTATACCTAGGTTCTGCTTTTGGGGAAACTCAAACTAAGAAAGGTACCGCCTTCTCAATGCCCAGAACTTAGGGAGCTCCGCGATGATGCGGGTGGCCCAAGAAAAAAAAAAAATGGCTGCAACTGAGTATCTTTTTCTGTTTTTGTCTTTTTTGTTACAGGGTCTTGCTCTGTCACCCAGGCGGGAGTGCAGTGGCACAGTCATGGCTCACTGCAGCCTCAACGTCCTGGGCTCAAGTGATTCCCCTGCCTCAACCTCCCTAGTAACTGGAACTACAGACACACACCACTATGCCCTGCTAATTTTTAAAACTTTTTTTTTTTTTTTTTTGTAAAGACTGGGTTTCTCTATGTTGCCCAGGCTGGTCTCAAACTCCTGGACTCCAGTGATCCTCCTACCTTGGCCCCCAGAGTGCTAGGATTACAGGTGTGAGCCACTGCATCCAGGCCAAGTATCTTCTTTAATGAAAGAAAAATGTTCCTTCTTTTACCTTGCTCCTTCAGAGGAAAGACTGCCTGGTGTGAAGAGTTGGTATTTAGGTGGTCATATTCTTTTGAAATGGTGAGTGGCGTTCCTAGGGTCACATGACTTCTACTGAAGTGGGAATTCCCTAGAGAATTTCAGCAGAGGGTGAGGCAAGGGTACCTGCATGCCTCTACTCCTGCTGCCAACCATATGCCATGGACTTCAGAGCCCAGGCAGGCAGGCATAGGCCTGCGCCTGCTGTAGTGCTATTGAAGGCTGGAGTGGGGAGTGGGGATGCTCAGAAGGACTCATGAGAGAACAGGACCATGTCACCTTCTGGAGCTTGCCAAGAAAGCCCTTTATGTCAACTGGGGGCTGGGGCGGGGAACAGCAGGACAAAGCAGAAAGATAACTAACAGGGAGTTGAGAGATCTGGACTGAAACAGTAGCTCCACCACGATTCTTTCAGTCAACCTATGATTAGTAAGTGTCTGTTGTATGCAGGCTGGTGTGATAGTTAAAACATTTAGCTGTCACTATCTGAGCACTGTGCCACACATGAACCCTTTAATTACTGGATTATCGGGAATCCAAAAGGTCCAGAGGAGGGAATGGGTTAGCTGGGGTACCATGGGGGCACTGGGAAGGTTTGGGGCAGTGGTTAATTGCCAATGGATACAGAAACATTTCAATATCTTAACAACTGTCCCAGTCGTCCACCCGTGTAATGACTGAAAACATACCTGGTAATATGGTTTGGCTGTGGCCCCACCAAAATTTCATCTTGAGTTGTAGCTCCCACAATTCCCACGTGTTGTGGGAGGGACCCGGTGGAAGGTAATTGAATCATGAGGGCGGGTCTTTCTCGTGCTGTTCTTGTGATAGTGAATAAGTCTCATGAGATCTGAGGGTATGTTTTTTGGAGACGGAATCTCACTCTGTTGCCCAGGCTGGAGTGTAGTGGTGTGGAGATCTGATGGTTTTATAAAGATCTGGTGGTTTTACATGCTCTCTGTTGCCTGCCACCATGTCAGATGTGCCTTTTGCCTCTTCTGCCATGACTGTAAGGCCTCCCCAGCCATGTGGAACTGCGAGTCAATTAACTCTCAATCTCTCTCTCTTTTTTTTTTTTTAAATAAATTACCCAGTCTCTGGTATGTCTTATTAGCAGCAAGAGAACAGACTAATATACCTGGTATCTGGAACTATGCTAGGCACTGGGAAATAACCGTGAAACCAAGCCAATTTCATCCTTATTGCCTAGGGAAACAGACTTTGTTCACCCCTTCACACTAATAAGCATATGATTCTACACCAGATGAATGTTCTCCAGGAAAGAAGCTTTGCTCTGAAAGCATTACGCACAGGAGCTTCACCCGGTGCTGGGGGTCAGAGAAGACTTCCTGGAAGAACACAAACCAAAACCTGTAAGCGAATCAAGTGAGCAGCAGGACGAGAACTTTCCAGAGAGGGAACAGCAATCTTGAAAAAGGCCTGGGGTGGAAGGGAACATGATGTATTTGAAGGATGGACGGGTGGTCAGTGTGGCTTGAACAAGGAGAATGGGGGTGGGGAGTGGACCAAGACGACCTCGGGGGCTCACACAGGGGCCAGACCAGGCAGCACCTGCTGGACATCAGGATTTGGGCTTTATTACTAGGGCCTTCAAGAGTTTTAAATGAGGAGCAGCATCACTGTAAAGCCACTACACCTGTGGTTTTTGAGGATAGTTGGGGCTGGGAGCAATGGCAGATGATCGAGTGCAGTGAAGCGGTGAAGCAGAGGCCATGACAGCCTGTTCTAGGAGGTGGCCCAGGAAATGGAGAGGACATAGGAGGGGCAGATTGGGGATAGATTGGATGGGGTGCTGTTGGTGATGGTGCCTCTCAAGAGTGTGTCCTTGGTTTCCAGAGGGATGGTGGGTGATGCCCTTCCCAAGCATTGGGGCACTGAAGCAGGATTAGCTGTGTCTGTGAAATTCCACTTCCTCTCTGGGGCTGAGTTTCCTCATTTATATACAGAGAGATGGACTTTATGGCCTCCAAAAGGCCATTGTCCACATTCCTAGACAAGAACAATTAAACCTGCAGTAAAGGCTATCAAGGCTGGGTGCAGTGGTTCACGCCTGTAATCCCAGCCCTTCGGGAGGTTGAGGTGGGCAGATCACTTGAGGAGTTTGTGGCCAGCCTGGCCAACATGGTGAAACCCCATCTGTACCAGAAATACAAAAATTAGCCGGGCGTGGTGGCACGCCTGTAATCCCAGCTACTCGGGAGGCTGAGGCAGGAGAATCGCTTGAACCTAGGAGGCGGAGTTTGCAGTGAGCTGAGATCATGCCACTATTCTTAGCCTGGGTGACAGAGCGATTCTCTGTCTCAAAAAAAAAAAAAAAAAAAAAAAAAAAAAAAAAAGGCTATCAAAAGATGTGGTTTTAGGTTACGGTTACCTAAATATTAGAATATAAAAATCTTAGGTCTCCTTGTCTCATCCCTGGAGTCAGATACAATAGAGATAGGAATCTTAAGTGATATTCTTTATTTTCTCCAGTGAACTGCCGCCTCTGTGAGGGAAAGTGGTGGAATCCCGCAGCCTGACATGAGCTGATCATGTGACCCCGTAGGGTCGTGGACCCTGTCTGGTTCTCAGTGTCCTTGTTTCTAAGGGGAGGATATTGGACCAGGATGACCCTGGGGTCCTCTGTGGTGCCTGCATTCTATGACATGCCATTGATGGTATTATCCCATGACAGTGCTCATTTGAGCATTCTAGGGGCCTTGCAGACTTCTAGGAAGGGTCGGACCGTTTCACCTGGCAGGCTGGGAGATCACTCAGGATGCTTTGCTATCGGGTACACCAGAAAGGGTAGGGCTACCTTAGGCCTGGGTCAGAGCATGCTTGTGGGAGGCTGGCCGGGAAACTTACTTGTCCTGGGATTTTGAGGGAATACCTGCCCGGTCTTTGGAGAATTTATGAAACAAAACTCAGTCCAGGCTGACTGTAAGGGGGAAGGGGAGTCAGGTCTGGATTCCCAGGAACCCAGATATCCTTTGTCCTCATGAGGGAGGGACTTTTATTTTTTAAACCAAAGCCTGGGTTCTGCAGCAATGTCTCAGAAGATGTGCTGTGGCAAGGCCAAGGTGGGGCCTCTCCCCCTTCTCTTCTTGTTATTTAGTGTACAAATCCATTAGCATTGCTCTTTCTTGAGCATCCAAGATGTTACAGCCTATCACTCAAGTCATTCACATGGCCTTTCAGCCTTTCTCTGGAAGACAATTGTGTCTTCAGTCAAAGACCTCTTGACAAGAGAAAATGGAAACCTGGGAGGGCTTAATGCAGCCAAGTGCTTGCTGTACACCTGCAGAATGTGAATGCGTGGGCCATTACTTCCCAAATTGTTGTGCTGAAAGATTTCTCTTGTTTACATCTCTTTATGCCCCAGTATTTAACCTTGGGGCTCCAAAGACTCTCTCTCCTCCCTGCATCTTACCATGGCAATTATTGCCTTTGTGGCCTTCATTTTATGTCATTATCTTGAGGCAGTCATCATGCAAGCATTTACTTAGCTTCACTGCTGTGCCGAGACTTCTGCCTCGAATTCTCTCTGCTCTGGGAACTTGCTTTAGGTCATTTACTGATTCCAATCTTTTGGGCTTTTTCAGGGGCTGTGCCTCCAAAAGTGAAATGGAGAAGGTCTATGTCTAAAACCTTGACAAAAAGGAAGGTATTAAAAATGACAGTGATTTGTGATCTTATATCAGAGTGCCCATGTCGATAAAATGGCCATGGACACGTTAGAAAAAGTCATAGTGGTCAACATGGTGATGATGCGTTGGTGGTTTCCAGCCAGTGAGGGTAAGTTTTTTGTAAAAACTCAAGTTTATGATGGAAAATTTCTAATGTATATAAAAACAGGATATTTCTGGTAGGAATGTAAAATGGTACAGCTACTTTGGAAAATAGTTTGGCAAGTTTTTGTTTTGTTTTGTTTTGAGAGAGTCTTGCTCTGTTTCCCAGGCTGGAGTGCCATGGTGCGATCTCGGCTCACTGCAAACTCTGCCTCCCGGGTTCACGCCGTTCTCCTGCCTCAACCTCCCGAGTAGTTGGGACTTACAGGCACTCGCCACCACGCCCGGCTAATTTTTTGTATTTTTAGTAGAGATGGGGTTTCACCTATTAGCCAGGCTGGTCTCGATCTCCTGACCTTGTGATCCGCCCGCCTCGGCCTCCCAAAGTGCTGGGATTACAGGCAATTTCTTAAAGGGTTAAACATGGAGTTATCATATGATCCAGCAATTTCATTCCTAGATGTATGATTGTAGATTTCCAAGAGAAATGAAAATATGTCCACACAAAAACCTGTACACAAGTTCATAGCGGCATTATTCATTATAGCTTCAAAGCAGAAATAGCCTAAATGTTTATCAGTGGATAAATTGAGAAATAAAATGTGGTATATCTATATAATAGATAATTATATGGCAATAAAAAGAAATGTTTTGATACATGCTACAATATAGATATACCTTGAAAACATTATACTAAGTGAAAGAAGCTAGGCCGGGCGCGGTGGCTCATGCCTGTAATCCCAGCCCTTTGGGAGGCCGAGGCGGGTGGATCACGAGGTCAGGAGATCGAGACCAGCCTGCCTAATATGGTGAAACCCCGTCTCTACTAAAAATACAAAAAAATTAGCCGGGCGTGGTGGCACATGCCTGTAGTCCCAGCTACTCGGGAGGCTGAGGCAGGAGAATGGCATGAACCTGCCAGCCTGGGTGACAAAGCGAGACTCTGTCTCCAAAAAAAAAAGAAGCTAGTCACAAAGGACCATAAATTGCAGGATTCCATTTCTGTGAAACGTTCAAGATAGGCAAATCCATAGAGACAGAAAGTAGATGAGTGATTTCCTAGGGCTGGTGGGGTAGAGGTAGGGTGGAATTGAGAGGTTATGGCTAAGGGGCATTTCTCTTTAGGGTAATGAAAATGTTATGAAATTGCCAGTGATAATGGATGCACAACTCTGAATATACTAAAAGTCATTGAGTTGTATACTTTAAATGGATGAGTTGTATGGTAAATTGTACTTCAATAAAACTTAGAAAAAAAAGGAATAAAAATGGAATAGTATAGTGAAGCCTGTGTACCCATTTCCCAGCTTCAATAATTACCAGCTTGGAGCCGATCATGTGCCATCTGTATTTTCACCCTTTTTCTCTCAGACATTGATATCCCATCTGTAAGTATTTCTGTATGGACCTCTAAAAGATAAAGGGCCTTTAAAAACTATAACCTCGAAACCATGATCACACCTAAAAATTTAACAATAATTTCTTAATATCATCAAATATCCAGTGTCAAAATTTCCACCTGTCTTACCTGTTCTGTTGTTGTTGAGATGTAGTCTCAAGCCATTTCCCAAGCTGGAGTGTTGTGGGGTGATTTCGGCTCACTGCAAATTCCACCTTCTGGGTTCAAGCAATTCTCCTGCCTCAGACTTCCCAGTAGTTGGGATTACAGGTGTGCGCCACCCACCCCCAGCTAATTTTTGTATTTTTAGTGGAAATGGGGTTTCACCATGTTGGCCAGGCTTGTCTCGAACTCCTGACCTCAAGTGATCCACCCACCTTGGCCTCCCAAAGTGCTGGGATTACAGGCATGAGCCACTGTGCCTGGCCTCACCTGTTTTTTCTTTTCTTTTTTTTTTTTACAGTTGTTTGAACCGGGACTCAAAAAGTCTACACATTGCAAATGGTTGAAATGTTTCTAAGTATCTTTTAATTTATAGAGTCTCACTCTTTTTTCTCTTCCCTTACAATTAATCTATTCCAAAAAACAGTCATTTGTCCCATGGAGCTCCCCACAGCCTGAACTTTGTTGGTTGCATCCCCATGGTGAAGTTTGACGTGCTCCTCTATCCTCCAAATCTCTTATAAATGAATCATTCCACCTGGGGGCCTGGCCGAGATTCCTAGGTGGTTTTGTTTCCTTTCATCAGGAGGTACAATATGTCTGGTAGTCTCTCACTGAGACATCTACTGGGATAGTAAGATATTTTTTTTTAATAAAAGAGCACAAAACAGATATGATTCCTTCCCCATATACTAATTGCAGCGCTTCTTTATCTTACTTCCCTGCACTCATCAGAAACTTGTCCCATCCTGAGACAGGGAGTCCTGTGCTTTGGGAGAGGAGCATGGGGGCTGGGAGGCACTTCCCTAGAGCTTCCCCAATCCCCACTGCCTTACCCCAATGCACTGTGAGAGGAAACCAAACTGCATGGTGCAGGGGTTGGAATGGCAGAGAACTGCCCGGCTCTCTCCCCTTCCACCTAATGCCTGGGCTGCTGGCCCATTTGCTTCTTCAAGCACATCACCTGCTTACACACCTCCGCACTTTTGCTGGTGCTGTTCTCTGCTTTGTTCATTTATTCACTGAATATTTATTGAACATCTACTGTGTGCCCAGTACCATTGCAAGGAATTGATGATAGAATAAACAAGAGACTGTCTCTTGAACCCTTGAGAAGTTCCCACTCTGGTGAGGGTGATTATTATGAAATTCTTCTCAACGCAACTCATCTGTTACCTCCTGTGTGAGGTCTTCCTCTTCCTCCCTCCCACTCCTCCTGCAGAACTGACCATTTTCTTTGTGTGTGCCCTCTGCCCCAGCTGCTGATCTAGTGCTTATTACATAGAGAGAGTCAGGAGCATGGATATTTATGTTGACTGCATGACTGTGGACTCCACTGGGAAGAATCTATATCCCATTCATTGTTGCTTTTGTTTCTATAACTTACTAACTGTGTGATCTGGGGCAAGTTACTTAATTTCTCTGACCTCAGTTGCCTTATCTGTAATATGGGGCTAACCCCAGAACCTACCTCCAAGGAATGTATCGAGGATTGAGAGGATTTTGCACGCACAGCTTTTAGCTACCTTTGTTATCATCTTTGAGTCTAATGCATTCCTTGGCACTCACTAAGTATTTGTTGAATCACCGATCAATGAACAGATAGGATGTAATCTTTACTTTTAAGCAATTAACAAACTAGTAAATAAGATATGTGTGAAAAAATAATTAGCAAGGTAACGACGTATGGTAAAAGGACTTTGGGTCAGTAGATAGAAAAGTGAAAGATGCTAAGCTTCAATTGTCCCCTAACGAAGTAGTTCTTAACTGGGAGTGATTGTGTTCTTTCCAGAAAACATTTGGTGTTGTCTGGGAACGTTTTGTTTGCCATAGTTTGGGGAGGTGCTAGTGACATCTGGGCGAGTAGAGAGAGCTGCTGCTAAACATCCTACAATGCACAGGACAGTGCCTTCTGCAGCTCCTGCTCCAACCAAAGAATTATCCAGGCCAAAATGCCAATATTCTGGAGTTGGGAAATGCGGTTCTAGAGCCTTCCTATGCAAAGTACAATTCAAAGACCAGCAGCATCAGCATCACCTGAGAGCTTGTTAGAAATGCAGAATCCTGAGCTGTAGCCCAGACCTACTGAATCTGCACTTTAGCCAGATCACCATGTGATATGTGTGCACACTGAAGTTTGAGAAGCACTGCTCTGGAATAGTGCTTCTCAACCTTGAATGCTTTTTGGAATTACTGGGCTGGGAGGGAGCTGGTCATGGTGTTAAAACTCCTAATGCCCAGGCCACACACCATACTAGTGAAATAAAAATCTCTGGGGTAGAACCCAGGCATAAATAATTTTCAAATCTCCCCAAGTAATTCCAATAGGCAACCAGGGTTGAGAATCACTGGTCTGAGCCCACAGATCAGTCTAATGGGGTAGAGAGACTTGTGAGTAGATCACAGGTCGTGGTAGTAGCCTTCTCTGGAAGACAGAGCCTGGAGGGAAGATATTAACAGGGACCAGTTTATTGAGAGTTGTGGTCGCCCAGAGGACCCACTGAGACAGTTTGACCTTGGGCAAGTCATTCCCCACCCCTACTCCTGACTAAATTCCCAGGGTTGTCTCAGTTTCATTGCATGTAAAAAGATCTTCCAGGGCCCTTCCACCTCAAACCTTCTGAGTAGCATATAGCATGGCTTAATAAGGGTCTGATGAGCACATTAACAAATAAATGATCTATACTAAGGAAGAAACAAATGGTATAGACGACAGATGCTCTAGGAGATACAGAGCAAGGAGTCACTCATCAGTGAGAGCTTTGTAGAAAAAATAGGATTTTAGCAGGGCTCTGGGGCCAACCCACCAACAGAGGAAGAACACACATCTGTTTCCTTTTGTTTCTGTTTTGGGAAGGGGCCTACTTAGGCTCAGTGTCTCCAAGGAGATGCATCAATCCTATGCTCACCCCACTCGGATTTATAATTAACACAGGTCTGTATTTCAGCACAGCTGTAGATCATTAGCAACCATTTTTAAAGCTCAGCAGGTAGGGGCTTCTTCCTCTTATGGAGTCAGAGGAAAAAAGTTCCAGAACTTTCCACAGCTTCTGCCTCCTGGTGCTCTCCATGGAGTAAGAGCCCGATTCTTTCTCTACCCCCTGCACATTAAAGCCCTTCACTTCTTAAAACAGATGATGGATTTAAACGCCAGAATAAAGGGTTGGAAATGGACTTAACCTCATCAAACACTTCCATATCTGATCTTACCTTCCTAGCTGCCGATCACGGGCAACATGAAAGGGTTCCATTTGCCGGCTGATTTTCAGCGTGTTTTTCTGCCTCAAAGTTTTCCCTGTCATGGCATGTGGAGGGGCAGGATGGAAATGTGGTGGGTACTTGGTGGGAGATGGCCCTGCTCCTAGGATCTGGGGAGCTAGAGAGGTGAAAAATGTCACCTGGGCCTGGGTGGAGGCTTTTGGCCAGCTTCCTTGGGAAAACTATACTCTGCAATGAGCTGAGTTGGAGGAAGATGTTTTCTTTTATTGGAGACCCAGTATCTAAAACTCCTTTTTATATTTGGGGAATTCTCCACCCTATGAGTCTTGGAGGAGAGGAGAAGTGGAAAGGGCAGTACCTACTTTCTCAGCCCTCCTGGTAGTGAGGTCTTGGGCACATGACCTGGTTTCAGATCATCAGACTCACCTGTCTAGGGAAAGCCCATTGGAAACTATAGGGTACTGTTGCAAAGTAATAGCTGCTCCACCACTCCATTCCTTCCTTTCCCTCTTTCCTCTCCATTCCCCGGGGTAGCCATAGTGTTGGTTTTCACCTCCAGGTGTCACCTGGAGCTGGTCTTGCATCCCTTGTCTCAGGGGATCCAGTCTGGCACAAGACCCAGAGACATCAAGATATTAAGGCAAGGCAAGGCTTGAATTGTGATTTGGAAATCAGAGGTCCTGCTCGGGAGAGATAGTAGAGGCACCTCCCAGGCAGGGCTGGGATGAGGGTGAGGAGAGCGATGATGAAGTGTGACTTTTATCCCATAAGCAATGGGAAGCCATTGGAAGGTCTTAAGTGGGAGGGGTTTGTGAGTGCAGATGTGAGATTTTATGATCAAATCTGAATTTTTAGAACATCACTGGTTTCTGTAGGAGAATGGATACATGGATGCAGGAGGGCCAGGGCAGCCACTTAAGTGAACAATGGGGTCTCTGGACCAGTGTGGCAGCCCACACCTCCCCTGGGCACCTTCCTTCAGAGCCTGTATCCAGACCCTTTGTTCAGGCTCTCAGTTCCTGCTGACACTCCAGGGCACGCATTTATCAGAGATGGAAGCCCTAACCCAGAGGCTGGGCCCTGGGAGAGGATTTGAGGCCTTGGCCGGGTGGTAGGGGAGACTTTGTGGATGAAGGCCCAGTCTAACTTGGTATCGCAGGAACAAATTAACAAAAATAGCATCTGGCAAAATATTGTACTTGGAGAATTCTAAGGTCATCCCCCGAGAGGGGCTTTGAGTGTCTTTGAGCCTGGATGTCCCTAGGAGGCTTGGCTCTCCCATGCCACATCCCACAAGTAATTGCTGAGTGTGAACGTGTTTGATGACAGAAGCCTCACTTTTTCCCCAGACCTCAATCTCATCTTGGGCAATTCCCATGGAATTTCTCCTTTCTCTGCTACTCTCCTGTGCTTGTCCTCACTGTATAGCCCTACCCCTTGTGTAGGTCTATGTGGATCTGGGGGCTAAGCCTTTTTGGTGGTGGGGGCTGGCCTCCCTTAGGGTCCCTGGGTCCTGGGATAGAGAAAAACCAACCTTACTGTTGGGTGAGACGTAGCCCCCTGCTGCCGGGTCTAGGAAGGAGGAGGTCAAGTTGCTGGGCATTGTTCTCTGCTTCCGAGTGGACCTTCCCGTGGTGCTCAGCCCCTCTTCTTCCAGGAGAAAGGACAAGCCAGAGTGAATCTGAAACAGAGAAGAGGGTGGCTGGAAGTGACCTTGGGCTGGAACTTTCCCCATGGGAAGCCATCAGCCCATCAAATCACCTTTCTTTTGGGCTCAGGCTTTGATCTCCTCCCAAATCCAGGTCAAAGCAAGGCCTCGGGCATCTTTTCCGGAAAGCTGTCGCTGATGCACCTTTCTCTGTGTCCCCAGGCCTCTGGCCAGCACTGGGTCCTCCTGGGCCCTCCTGCTCGTTCAGCATGGCAGGGAGCTGCCCTCTGGCACACGGGCCAAGCAATTAAGAAACTGCATTTTTCTCCTCCTCGCTTCCCTAATTGTTATTTTTGTCCCTGCTTTCAAACCATCCCCAGTTTTTATTTCATCTTGCCCCAGTGCGGTGCGCCCGGCAGAAAAAGCCAGCCCGCTCAGTGGGAGGCAATTTTCCCAGCGTGTCCAGCGATAATTCCAACACGACCGCTTTGTACATATAATTATAAAACTAGGGGCCACCAAAGTGCACCTATAGAGCAGAGTCTTGACTGTTCTTCGTTCTGTTTTAATTATTAAGCCTTAAAGCAAAAACTAGGTTTCAAAGAAAACTTTCTGTACAGCCCTCAATAGAGTTAAAGGAGGAACATTTTAAGCTGATGAGCTGACACTTGTAGAAGCAAATATATTAAATAAATCATGATTCGTTTTGGGGGCAAAGTCTGACTTACATCAACTCTGGAAAAAATGGATCTTAATGAGTGACAGTTGGGTGTTTTCTGTCACTTCCTGAGGTAATGGCCGCAAGCTGACATTGCTCAGTGGGTGTCTCATACTTCTGAACAAAAGTTTTTTGGAGTGAGATAGACAAGGTAGAAATCCCAAGGTGACTAGGAGGAATGTCTAATGAGTGGAAAGACATATTTACTGGCAGTCTGTATGTAAGCTGTGACAGTTGACAGGACTTGATTGTAACAAATATAGTTGATGAAGAAAAGGCTGACAGAGAGGGGGCCTTGGTGGGGGGAGACAGTCAAAAGCCCTGCCTTGGCTGAACCCTGTTAATGGTAAGTTGGATACAAAGCTCAGTCATGAAAGGGAGCTGGGATCTGGCACTGATGTCTAAACACAGAAATGTGTCAAGCTTGCAAGAGGTCGTAAGAGGTTCAGACTTGTTGACCTTTTTGCCCATGACTTTAGAAGCTGGTGTTTCTGGTAGCATCTGGGGCCAGAAGATAACCCCCGCTTTAGGGACGTAGGTGACTTTGGGGCCCAGGATATCCAGTCTGGGGCATGGACAGGGCCTTTGTCCCTAATTCATGGAAGGCTCACCTGGGTAGCTACCATGACCAAGAGTCACTGGGCTCTGGCCAGTTGACCCCAGTGGGCACCCGTAAGGTACGCCTTGAGGTGGGAGGGAGATTGGACAAGAAAACATTTCTGGAATCTTCCATTCTTGTGTATTCCTGACCCCCTTCATTCTACTACTCTCGCCAACTTCCCCCCTGCTCAATTTCTCCTCTGCCTCCCACTCCCACCCTCTCCGAGGCACAAAAGGAGTGATTGGCCTGGAAAAGGCAGAGCTGACTGGCATATTAAATCATGACACTTTGTAACTCACTGGTCAGGGCTTCAACAATCAGCTTGCCAATGAGCTCTGCACTTCTTCCCCCAGGCAAATGTCACACTGAAACTAAACAGGATCTTTTTTCATCCTACATGCTGTTTTCTATGCCACATATTATTTTATAGTTGAAAATAGGCTAACTCTTTAAAATGCACAGAGCCTGCTGTACTTTTATCATGGGCTTATTTTGGAGGAGAGGCTGACTGAGGAGGGGTGAGGGGTAGAGGAAAGAATGTGTTGACTGGTGATGAGAGTTTGACCAACATCTTGACCTTGCCTTGTTTGAATGAATGAATGAATAAATGAAGGTAAAGAAATAGACATTTTTAAAGATGGAAAGAGAGACGGATGGAAGTGATTAGAGCAGGGAGGCTAACGAGCCATCCACCTCATACATCAGGAGAAGTTGAATTCTTTTCCTGTGCATCCTCTTCAGCACCTTGACTTGTCATAATCACCCTCTTTCCTATTTTGATTGGCCAGAGCAAGTATTCCTTACCTCTGTGTTGATTTTACATCTGCTCTGTGATTTGGAAAATGGGATCCATTTCTGTTAATTCCTCAGATCTCAAGTAAAGTATCCGTTTCCTGACTTTGATATAGATCCAATTAGAAAACCCTTAGCAATAGTCTTGGCTAACATGACCCCACTTTCTTCAGGCTAGTTCATGTGAACTCCATTCACTGCCTTGGAAGGAGAGCTTCAGTAATACTAAGCTAAATGGAGCCCTTCACTGGCCATGAGGTATCGCCCGGCTCAGTGTCAAGGATACTGGTTGACTTTAGCTCAGTGGGTCACTATTTCCCATGATTCCCAGTGATGCCTGAAAATGTTCCCTACATGGCTCAGCCACTTGGGATAATAGAGGAATAAGGTATTAAGACTTACCCAGAAGTTAGGGCTTCTTATTAACAGGGCAACCAGTTTTAGAATAAAATCTGGGCGAGAGGAGGAGGTGTGGATTGAGTAGAGACGGCCTTGTAGCTCAGGAAAGAGGATGCATTTGGTTTGAGATGAGGCAGATATGATTTGGGAAGGAATGGAAGGCAGTGGTTCCTCTCTTCTACCCCAGAAGCATAGGTCTATTATTATATATTTTTACTTTTTTCCACTTGAGCAAGTAACTTTTGCTTTCTGAGCTTCAGTGTCCTCGTCTATAGAATAAAGTAATTCATTAGTCTAGATAAACTTGGATGAAACTTCCTGCTCAAAATCTTTCAGATTTCATTACCCACCACAGCATGAAGGTTAACAATGAGAAGAGAGAACAGAGGACGAGCTTTTCATTAAACACTCAGAGGTCACACCTGTATGTCCAGAGCTCTCTGATAGAAGGACAGTTTGGGACTCCTAAACCATGAGACCTGGCCTCAAACATTTTTAAGGATGAGCTCCCAACATTGTCCAACCAGAGTCAAGACTGCCTGGGTATGGCTTCCGACAGCGAATGGCCCTCTGGGCTGATGTGTTTCCTTGCTCATGGATGGTGCCAGGCAGGCCTGAGAGATTCCTGGTGAGAAGGCTTGAAGGGGAGTTGCCTTCTGGAGCTGTGGGTGGAGGTCTCCAGGATGGGGCAGGACCCACTTTCCTGCTGTAGAAAATGCCTCAATACTGTTCCATGTAAGAGACAGATAACTCTGAGAGGGCCTGGCCAACTGGATTTAGTCTTATCTGGTTTAACAACAGATAAGGGGAAGATTTTCTCAAAGCTTCTCTGGCTCCTGGATATTTTTCCATTCCTTCCAAAAATTGTTTTCATGTGCGGATCCCCAGCCCACTCTTCCAAATACACCATGCCTCATCTCCAGTGCCGGGGCAGGCTCGAGTTCTGGCTTCACCTTGGCTGAGAACCAGCTGTGCAGAGAAGTCATGGAACCTTCCCTAGGTCTCAGCTTTCTCTGTGTAAAATGAAGGAAATGAACAAAATCAGTCATATTTCACTTTTAGTGGTCACTTTTAAAAAGTGACTTTCCATCCTCAAATAAACCCTCTCCTAGAACCCCAGTACATATATCAGACAAACTCGTAGTTTGATTGAAGCTCTGATTGAAATGGGTCTGGGACCCCATCAGTGACTCTAGGGTGTGCCTCTGCAGCCCCTGTAGCTCA
The DNA here is from genome assembly GCF_007565055.1 of Rhinopithecus roxellana. Classification (NCBI taxonomy): domain Eukaryota; kingdom Metazoa; phylum Chordata; class Mammalia; order Primates; family Cercopithecidae; genus Rhinopithecus; species Rhinopithecus roxellana. Next base: position 34,255,179 of record NC_044559.1, read on the forward strand.
CACTGGGGATATCACAGGTCTGGACAGCCAAGGCCCCTCCTGGCCCACCCCTCCTGCCACATCTGAGTTCCTGTTGCCATCTGCCTGAACTCATTCTGAGTGAAAGAGAGTTCATGGGATCAGCAGGCAGAAAGCGATTTTCCAGGGGGCTGAGGAGTCTGCAGTGGGCTGGAGCACAGGGAGGTTTTTCATTCCTTGAAGCCTTAAATTATTGGCTGGGGAAGGAACCAGATTTGTGCTTTAATTCCAGATAAGCACATTCTGGCCATTCCGGCTGCATGATGGTTTCCCCCTCCAACACCCCTATCCTGATGTGTGGAGAAGGAATAGCACCTGCTAGGATTAACTCTTCCATCTCCAGGCCTTTAGTTGTTTTCAGGAAGAGGCAGCAGAGAGGAAGAGCCAGACAAGAGGCTCTAGTCTTCTGAAAACCCTCCATACTGGGGAAAGCACCCCTTGTTTTGGAAGGCAGAGGTGTTGTCACCAACACAATTCATCTAGGGGCAATATCTAGGGAACGCCAGAGGTTGGAAGAATTCTAGAAAGAGTTGTCCTCCACAAACAATCTGATTCCTCTTTGGAAATGTTGGTGGCTGTGACTATGGGAGTACGTTGGGTCAAAAACATGAGGCCTCACTCGGTTCATTCCACTGAATGAGAGAGACTCCAGCAAGTGGCTTTAATGATATTGCAGAGAGCTAAACCATGCTGAATGCTTACCAAGGCTTACAATGAAGCCTCTTGCGAAGAGCTTCACAGGGTTTGTCTCACTCAATGCTCACAGCAACCCTGCGAGATGCATCTCTTCCTGTCTCTTTTTTAGAGGAGGAAACCAAGACCTGAGAAGGCTAAGAAAACTGCTCATGATCACATCTATAGTTAGAAATGGAACCAAAACTCAAATTGGGCCTTTGCAACTCTCTGGCAATCCCATCTACTATCCTGTGTCAACTATGATGTCTTCAACTCAACCACAGGCCAAGGAGATGGGCTGTGATGGATTCCTGTCCTGCTGGGACACTTGCTAGCTGTGCCAGCCTGGGGCAATAATTCCTGCCACATGGGGTTGTTCTAAGGACACATGAGACACTGAGCACCCACCTGCAGTGCACACTAGTTCCCTGAAAATAACAATTCTGAACACTGGGGGTACTGACTATGCATCAGGCATGTGTGGCTCAAGTGTTCTGTACACGTCATTTCGTGTAAAGCTCACAATGATTCTATGAGTTACTCATTTTATCTCCATTTTCCTGATGAGAAAAGCAGCACAGAGAGGTTAAGAAATTTACCTGAGATCACACAGCCAGCAGCAGAAGTAGATATGAAAGTGGGCAGTCTGCCTGCAGAGCCTGCCCCCACAACACTGTGTTCTATTGCTTTCTCCTTTTTCATTATCTAATCAGCTCAACACATTTTTAGGGGATGTTTATTACATCCAGCACTGTGCTGGGCACTGAGGCAACAATGGTGAACAAAAACACAAACGTGGTTTCTGCTCCCTTAGAACTTATATTCCAGAGAGAGACAGACAAGAATCAAATAGGTGTAAATATATAATAAATATAGAATTGCAACTGAAGAAAGATTTATGGACAAGTGCTGTGATGCTCTGAGAGCCTATGATAGGGGACTTGACTTAGTTGGGGAGGACAGGAAGGACTTCCTTGAGGAAGTGGCAATTTATCAGTGGTGGGGAGGGGTCTGGGCGTGTAGGAGCATTGCACGCAGAGAGAACTAGACTTTCCAGGGCCTCTGGTGGGAGGGAGCTTGGGAAAGTATGCAGAGCATAGTGAGGGGAATAGGAGGCAGGGTGTGCAGGGCCCTGTGCAAAATGAAAATTTGGGCTCTTAAAAAAATTATTAAGAATTTCAGGACAATAAGAGCAGGAACCTTCAGAGTGTGTGTGTTTTTGGGGGTCTTGTTGGTTGCACAGGTCACATGTCCTATGAAGGCAGTCCAGGTGCAAGGGAAGGCTGGGGACGGAGTTGGGCAGATCATGGAGCCCCCGAGTCCACCTCCAGGATTCCCAGTCGGTATCCTGAGAGCAATGGAAGCCACTGAAGGCCTCAGCTGTGGGTGGGGCCTGCTCAGCTCTGTCTCTAGAGGGACCCTCTGGCTGCTGTATAGGAAAGTGTTTGCAGGGGACTGGGTGGGTGAGCTCTTAGCAAGCAGGAAAAGAGCCAAGCACCTGGGGAGATTCTCCACCTCCCCAGGACTGGCCTGGTTTTCTCCTCCAGGGAAAGGAGAGTGCCGCCCACTCCCTTGATGACCAGAATGCGTGGGCAGAGATCTGGGCCATGGAGCTTTTTCATGGTCGATGTGCACAGACCTGGCACAAAAGCTCCTACTGACCTCCCGAAGGCTGATAGATGAGCATGACTCCCACCAACGTCCAAAGCCTAGGGCATGGGGACAGCTTGTGAGTGGGAGTTTTTGAAGAGCTCTTTTTTTTAAAAGAAGGACCCCAGAGCTGAGGACATTGAGAGCTGAACCCCTGAGCCTTTCGCCTTCGTGTTCAATTTCAATGCGAGTTGACTGCCTCTGTGCATATATATATATATACATATATATATATATATATATATATACATATATATATATATATATATATACATATATATATATATATATATATATATACACACATACACACACACACACACACACACATACATGACAAAGCAAAACCAACCAGAAATGTCTCTTCTCTGAGCCACAGAGAACTTTTCTGAACACCAAAATCAATGGCTTTTTCCCCCATCCTGGTGTGTTGTATGCAGACAGACATTTTACTGTAACAATTAGAATAGCTCAGTTGGAAATTACCGTCTGGTTAGGCAGCTGAACCCATGCCTGGATCCAGCTTCAAACGCAGGTATCAGGGGCAAATTAGCACCGACATCAAGTTTTGGATTTTATAAAAAGTGCCAGGTTGGGAGAAGAGCAATGTAATTGTTCCCGTAGCTGAGGGTGAAGGTTAATACCCGGGGCCTTGGCTGCCTGTGTCCGGGGCTCTTACACCTCACAGTGCACTCTCTGTAGACTGCCAAGCACACTGAAGCTCATTATATTTTCGATCTTCATTGAATTCTCCCAGAACACCCATCCTGTCTTTGATTGCTATCAAGAAGGAACAGCCATGATTCCCAGAGTATCGGAGACCCATCCTTTCCTTTCCTCATGCTCCCCTCACTCAGAGGGAGGCCCCTGTCTCTGCTCAGGGGTCTCTGGGACTCGATGGCCGAAGACTGTTGTCTTTGGGGACCTCTCTGTTTAGGTTAATTACACAGACGACAAGGCATTGATGCCTCCTCTCTGGGATGGTTGGCAAACTTGACTAGACTCAAAATGAACCTCTTTGATTCCATCTGCAAAATGAGATCAGATTTGATAAAGTAAAGATGTACCCTTTGAAGTATTCCCCATCAACATAAGTGCTAAGAACACTTGAGTGAAGGAATTTGAGCAGTTTTGAAAGCAGCAGCACAGGAACTTCAATAAGGATTGCAGCTAAGGGCATGCCCAGAAGGCACGGGACTAACTGCATCTATCCTGCAGGCAATAAGCAATTGCTAAAGATTCCAGACTTCTCAAAGTTCAGAGTTCAACGTGGAAAAACTTTGTTGAACTTGTGATAGGCTGGGCTCTGTGGTTTGCATTCTGTTTTCAGAGGCTCTTAGGGTCCCAGCAGTTTTTCTGTTTCTGAGCTGTGTCTCTGCACCACAGGAACAAGGCTGTTTCTTTCTCTTTAACTACCATGCCGAGGTACGAGTTAAACTCTCAGCTGCTTTCCTGGGGTATGGTCCCTTCAGAGCTACAGGGCAGGATATCAGCAGGTGAAAAGTGTCTGTTTATCCAAATGAAAGGTGAAAGATTTGTGTCAAAGCCCAGCTCTGTCACCACCTAGCTGTGTGTCCTTGATGGAGTCCTTTAGTGTGCCCGTGTCTCAGCTTCCTCATCTCTCCAATGTCCCATGACAGCTACGAGTTACTAGTCCTTTCTATGTGTCAATCAAATCCCTAACTTGCAATTGAACTATGCCTAAATGTGGTTATTGGGCCCCTTGTCCACACTGGAGCCCACACTTGGTGCCGGGGAAGAGATGCTGAATTAATCACTGCACGGTCCCTCTAGGTCTAGCAGGGCATAGAGAGACCTCAACTAAGGCTGTAATAGAAAGTGTCAACTGTGGGGACAGGTGCACGTATAAAGTGCCATGGGAACTCAGAGGAAGGAGCAATTAGCTCTGCTGGAGGGAGCCAAGGAAAGGCATGGAGGTGAGAGGCGAGGATTTGATCTGATGAGCCAATGAACAAGAAAGCATTTTGCAATTTCGAGAGTTATAAAAGGAAAGCTTTTATTCTGATATTAGGTAACATGAAACAGCTTGCAATTTGGATTATTTTCTCTTAGCTTGGAATGGATTGATGGCAACTTGGGAAACCCAGGCTTCAAAGGTATAAAGGGATGCTGTGAAGGTTTGAATCCAATAATCAATGCTAAGGGGAAATATTTTTATTAAAAAAATTAAAGTTTGTGAGCATTAGGCCAGTGGGAGGGTTCTTGGACCTGAAATGCTGCTGTTTGGGTAGCTTAGATACCCAAACATGGGTGGAGCCTGTGTGCTGTGACCCTGGGGTCTTCATCTGTCTTGAAGGGAGCTGGTGGTTCAGGTGTTGATTTATACTGTTGGAAAGTCCAGGAAGGCCCAATGAACACAGTTGTGGTGGGTTTTTTTTTTTTTTCTGGTTCCATGTTGAATAAGAGTGGTGAGAGTGGGCATCCTTGCCTTTTCCCCAGTCTCGAAGGGAAAGCACTCAGTCTTTCACCATTAATTATGGTGTTAGCCCAGCTGTGGGTGTTTTGTAGCTGCTCTTTATCAAGTTGAGAAAGTTTCCCTCTATTCCTAGTTAGCTGATAAATTTTTATCATGAATGGGTGTAGGCTTGTGTCAAATGCTTTTCTCGCACGAATTGATATCATATGGTTTTTCTTCTTTTCTCTGTTGATATAGTGGATTATATTGATTGATTTTTCAGCGTTGAACCAGCCTAGCATACCTGCGGTAAATCCCACTTGGTCACAGTGTATAATTCTTTTTACATACTGCTGGATTCAACTTACTAATACTTTGTTGAGGGGTTTTGTGTGTAAGTTTATGAGAGATGCTGGTTTGTAGTTTTATTTGTACTGTGTCTATCTGTTTTTGGTATCAGGGTGATATTAGCCTCATAAACTGAGTTGCTTTCTGGAAATGCTTTCTGGAAGAGATTGGGTAAAATTGGTGTTAATATACTATTTTTTAAAGGCAAGTCTGATTATCTTCAGTAAATCTATATGCAACCCAGAAGTACCTCTTGGTTAGTACGGCAGGAAAGACGGCTTAGTAGCATACTCTGAAACCAGAGGGAACCACAGGCCAGAGTCCACCCCCTCTAGAAATTGTTTAAATGTAACCTCACCTTACCATGATTTAAACATCTTTTGTACCTCCCTTTACAGGTCCTCCTTAATTTTAGATGTTCCTCCCTTTACAGATCATCAGTTTGCATCTTTGTGTGTTCATTCAGCACATCTGGAGCACCAGGCACTTAGTTAGCGAGACACGAGGGGCCTGGTATGACATGTGCCGCAAACCAGCCAGCCTGCCTCCCTCCCTTCCCTCTCCCTCTTGTCCTTTTTTTTTCCCCTCGCCCCAGGTAGACAGTTTAGTTTAGCAGCCTACCCAGTGCAGGGCGCACATCCCCTGTGGTCCAGGAGCTGCACTGCCCGATCCCCAGTCTTTACCCGCGTTCCTCCTGCCTGTTAGCATGCTACTTACGCTTACATGTTTGATAGCGCATTAGCTTCCTGCTGCTGCACTAACAAATGACCACAAACAGGACAGCTCTAAACAACACAGCTTTATCATCTTCCAGTTCTGGAAGCCAGGTGTCTGAAAGGAGTCGCATTGGGCTAAATAATTTGTCAGAAAATGATTAGAGCCTGTGTTTCTTCTGCAGGCTCCAAAGCGGAACCTGTTTTCATGCCTCTTTCAGTTTTTAGAGGCTGACCATATTCTCTGGCTCTTGGCCACCTTCCATCTTCAAAGCCAGGAATGGATGGTCTAGACTTTCTTGCCTGTATCATTTTTTTAAAAACAATTTACTTTTTTTTTTTTAAGACATGTTCTCACTCTGCTGCCCAGGATGGAGTGCAGTGGCATAGTCATATCTCATTGCAGCCTTGAACTCCTGGACTAAAATGATCCTCCCTCCGAGCCTCCTGGGTATCTGGGACTATAGGCATATACCACCATGCCTAACTTTTTTATTTTGTAGAAATAGGGTTTCACTTTGTTGCTGAGGCTGATCTTGCACTCCTGGCCTCAGGCAGTCCTCCCGCCTTGGCCTCTCAAAGTGCTGAGATTACACATGTGAGCCACTCACTTGGCCTCTGCAATCACTCCTACGTTCTTTCTCTCTCTCGCCTCTTTTTTTCACTAATAAGGACCTGGTGGTTATTACACTGGGCTCACCCAAATTCTCCAGGAGAGTTCCCCCATCTCAAGGCAAGCTGATGAGCAATTTTAACTCTGCAACTTTCGTTTTATCTGCCATCTAACCTGACAGGCTCACAGGGTCTGGGGATTGGATGTGGACATCTTCATGGGCTATTACTTAGAGAGATAGATATATACATTGGATAAATGTACATCATTACAAAATACACAATATTGTTTTGACTGTGCAAGTGTTCTTTATTTACATGAAGGGAAATGGGCTATAGATTTCTTTCTGACTCGTACTTTTTCATCCAAACCGGTATTTTAAAGTTCTATTCATGTTTACATGTGCATGGGACATTGCCCCTGACTTCAACATTGTATTCCATACGAGACCTCCTCCATGATCTTCTTATTCAATTCCAATTTGTAGACATCTGGATTGCTTCCAGCTCCCCTTTGTTATAGACAATGCTGTGATGGATACCTCAGCCTATCCCTTTGTGGATCTGGTTGGATTTTCTTACGTGTCATTAGGTGATGTTAGGGTGCTGCCCACATGGCTGCACTTGTCTACACTCACACCAGCAGTGTGTGGGAGTTCCTGTTCCTCCTGTACTTTGGGCCTGTTTTTGCTTTGGGGTACCAGCCCCCACCATTTCCCAGTTGAGAAGCAACCAGAAAGAGAAAACAATATTAACTGAGCACCTACTCTGTGACCTACTAGATGATCCTTTGTTGGATGCTTTATGTACTTTATCATGTTTTATTTAAAGACTATCCTATATGCTTAATACCACCAAACCCATTTTAGAGGCTGAAAAACTAAAGCCAAGAGGAATTAAGTTCTTTGCTCAAGGTCTCATGTTTAGTAAGTGGTAAATCTAGAATAAAATCCAAGCTGGGATAAATGTCCACTCTTAGTACTTCCGTTACACCCTGGGCACACCTGGCTATTCACATGTACAATAACTCTAAGTTAAATTCTTTGTAGGCAGAGTGGTTGGAGCATGGCTTTGCAGCCAGACCTCAGTTCAAATCCTGACTCCATCACTCGTTGGCTCCGTGATTTGGGGTAAGGAGCCTAACTACTTTAAGTCTTGGTTTTCTCATTTGGAGATGGGGACAATGTCCTTCGATTATGTTTGCAAAGCACTTCACAGTGTGCTGTGCCTAGAAGGGCTACATAACTACTAGGTATTCCTACAGTATCATATCTGTGTCTCCCCACCCACCCCAAACTCAAAGCTCCTCAAGGGTAAAGACTGGGCTTTATTCATCTCTGTACTGGCTTCATAGCAACAAGTTCAGTACTGTTGATTCAATAACCGTTGGTTGAAACACTCAGCTCCAAAGCTCACTCTAAATAGAACTGACAATTTTTAGTCTTTGGGGTGAAAGTCTTGGATCCCCAGGATGCCTATCAGGGTAGGGGAGAAGAGGATCTTTGACTCGCATTTCTTTAGTGATCTTGGCTAAACTTTCTTCATAATATCTGTTCCTCCTGGTCACTCCCTCTGTCTCCTGCCTAACTGGTCTTTTTTTTTTTTTTTTTTTTTTTTTCTGGAATTTTAAAAATTTACTTAAAAAAACAATATTATACTTTACCACTTTTGCTCCCTCTTGGGAACCAAGGTGGGATTCGCCTCTGCGTTGTGGAGGTGTCTCTCTTTGGGGGAGGGGCCATCACATTGCCTTCAGCACTGCATTCCCTCCTCTGCAGGAAGAGGGTTCTGCACTACTCGAGACTTTGCTGTCAATTAGGCAATTCTGAACCTGCGCGATTTCCTTGAGCGTTTAATAAAAATTGGGTGATTAGAGAACCTCAGGCAGCACTTTCTTAAATAGTCATTAAACAATCATTACAGATGGAAACAGCCACAACCGGCCGCTGTGAGGGAGTGTGTGGCTCCTTACAACATAATCCTTTTTCAAGTCAGAGTGAATGTGTAATCAAAGCACAAAAGGGAACAGTTTCAAAGTTCTGAGCTTTCTCAGGCAAACCTATCATACATCCAACCAGCCTAAATTGGTGCCCAAAAATGTTCAATGAGAATTGACACACGGTGTAATGTTCTAAGTAATTCATCACTTAAGTCAGTTTGGGTTTCCCCCCCCCCCCTCTCCTTTTAGGGGTATCTTCACACCCTTTCAAGTCTGAGAAGTTGTAATTGAGACAGGTATGCCTTGATATTTGAAATAAGTCCTCAAGAGGGTTTCTGAAGGCTACCTGGGTTCCAAAGCTAGACCTAACATTTAGAGCTGTGTGACCTTGCAGAAGTTAATTATTCATCCTGAGCCTCAGTTTCTCCATGGTTAAAACACAGGTGATAACAATGCCTGCTGCATAATAAGCATTTATTAACTGTTAGTGGAATTACCCCTATTTTTTTATGTGAGTTCTCCTGGAGCAGAAAGGGGGTCATTTAATGGTGAAGACCTCCCTGGCTCAAAGATATCTCTCCTCCATATTCCACCAGTTATGAAACTTTACCGTGCATAAGAATCAAAGAGACTTGTTTAAAATATAGATTTGGGCTGGGAACGGTGGCTCATGCCTGTAATTCCAGCACTTTGGGAGGCTTAGGCACAAGCAATCCTTCAGCTCAGGAGTTCAAGACCAGCCTGAGCAACACAGTGAGACCCCATCGCTACAAAAAATAAGAAATAATAGATGCAATGCAGATCCCTGGAGCCCACCAGGAGAGATTCTGATTCGGATAGGAGTAGGGGTTCAGAAACCTACAGTTTTAACCAGCACCCAGGTAATTCTAATACAGATGGTTCAAATGCCACACTTTGGAAAGAGATGGATTAGTGTTATTTAAAAGACAGGGAGATAGGGCTAGAGTCATGTATATGTTAAGTGAATAATTCAGTCAGATTGCTTTCTTTTCAATGCCCTTAACCAGCTGCTCTTGAGGGAATAGTATTTTTTGATAGCTTGGAAGGAGAGAGGAGTAATTTTGATCATGAAATATACTTGGAGAGGATGAACCCTAGATGTTACACCTTGGATAGCCAGAGGTATCAGCCTGCCAAAGAGAGGTAATGGTAGAGGAAGAATTCTGAAGACAAACATGGCTAACTTATTTCTAAGATGTGCTTTGTGGCAAAGATGGCCCTTTATGCCACTGAAAATTGTTTTGAGTCCTGTTGGTTAGTAATGACTGTTTTATATCAATTAGAGCTCTCTCTAATCTTGTTTTGTGGTTTTTCAGACATATTGTTTGTTCCCTCCCTCCTTTCCTTCCTTCCTTCCTTCCTTCCTTCCTTCCTTCCTTCCTTCCTTCCTTCCTTCCTTCCTTCCTTCCTTCCCTCCCTCCCTCCCTCCCTCCCTCCTTCCTTCCTTCCCTCCCTCCCTCCCTCCCTCCCTCCCTCCTTCCTTCCTTCCTTCCTTCCTGAGTCTTGCTCTGTCACCCAGGCTGGAGTGCAGCAGTGCTCTAGCCTGCAGTGATCTGGGCTAACTGCAACCTCTGCCTTTTGGGTTCAAGTGATTCTCCTGCCTCAGCCTCCCAAATAGCTGAGACTATAGGCATGTGCTACCACACCTCGCTAATTTTTGTATCTTTAGTAGAATGGGATTTCACCATGTTGGCCAGGCTAGTTTCGACCTCAAGTGATCTGCCTGCCTTGACCTCCCAAAAGTGCTGGGATTATAGACATGAGCTACTGTGCCCGGCCAATATAGTGTGATTTCTTAAGAAAAGATGCTGTTCTGGTTTACTTATTACAATCTTTCTTCCTGTAGGCATCACGTTCTTAGTATGAGGGCTGGAATTCCTAGGATTTCTCTGCCTTTGGATGTTAAGTAATTTAGAAGTACCATGTGAGGCTATTCACAGGAAAGCTGTGCCTTGGTTGATATCCTGGCAAGATTCCCGGTGGAAGTGATGGCAGGGACGTGGGCAGGGCAAGTCCAGGCCACCTAGGTTTAGGAGCATATCAGTCCCGAATGTCAGACATGCAAATCCATGTATTTCCTCACAGGTGAAGGGTGTGAAGAATATTCCATTTTACCTGGAAAATCACACAGTGCAATGTACACGTGATATAATTAAGTTCATATGATTGGATGAGGTTAGCTGATAGCAGTGTATAGATTAAACAAGATCTGATATTTGAGAACAATTAGTTTGAAAACTGAGAGTAAGGGTTGAGGTGTTAGATCTGTAAAAAGAAAAGATGCTGTTTACTCCACTGTCCCTCTATGTTTATAGCTGAAGCATTGATTTCATTTCCTTAAAATTTTCATTTCTGGTTATAAAAGTGATATATGTTCAACGCTGAGCATATGGGAAAATGTGGGTATTTTAGCCTTCTAATATTTGTTCTTAGCAACACACAACCATACATACATAGATTTTATAAAATTACAGTATTACTGTGCAAGCTATTTTGTAGTCTGACTTCTTTTTATTTACAATTATAATATGGAAAAAGTTTCCTATTTTATTTATTTATTTTTTTTGAGACACAGTTTCACTCTGTCACCCAGGCTGGATGGAGTACAGTGGCATGATCTGGACTCACTCCAACCTCTGCCTCTCAGGTTCAAGCATTTCTCCTGCCTCAGTCTCCTGAATAGCTGGGATTACAGGTGCCAGGCTAATATTTGTAGTTTTAGTAGAGACAGGGTTTTGCCATGTTGGCCAGGCTGATCTGGAACTCCTGACCTCAGGTGATCCACCTGCCTCAGACTCCCAAAGTGCTGGGATTATAGGCATGAGCCACCATACCTGGCCAAAAGTTTCCTGTTTTAATAGATAATTGTAATTTTCTATTACAATGGCTTTATTGCACTGTATCTTTTTTTTAAAGCGAATCTCTCTTATTAGGCATTTAGATTATTTTTGTTTTTTTCTACTATACAGATTGCTGTGATGAAATTCATACATGTGGATCTTCGTAACATTTCTGATTATGTCCTTGGAGTAAAATTCTTAGAATTGCTTTGTCAAGGGGCGTGCACATTTTCAAGGCCTTTGGCGTGTATTTGTCAAATTGCCATTCAGAAAGGTCATTTCAGTTTTCATTTCTACCAACGTTAGCAAAGTGCCCATTTCCCAGCCTCTTTGCTACCAACTGAGTATTACTATTGATTTCTTTTAAAATATCTTGAACTTCTTTAGACAACTCCTATAACTACCTTATCATTTTCTACCCAATCTCCAAATGGTTGTCAGCTATAGTTTAAATGAAATTATTCATTGTGCTAATTTTCTGAGGTGTGGACATGGCAACTTATGTGAGAACCACTAACATTCCTGACCTCAAGGGATGAACATTTAGAGTAGCAATCATCCTGTCCCCTCCCCAGCGAAGAATTAGACCCAACCCATCATCTCCTGGTTCACCTGGGACACTAATCAGATTAAGCCATCCCTAACCGGGGTGGGATGTGTGCAGAGGGATGAACGTTCATGTAGACAGTGCCAAGAATAACTCTTGCATCTATAAACACAGGGACAGACGGATGATCAGATGGAGTTTCAAGTGCGGACTGACAGGAGTTGTGTAGTTTGCTCCTCTTCACAGAAACTCACACGTTTCCTAATGTCCAGATTTTGGGATTTGCTTGGAAAAGGGATATTTGTGGCACAGTATGTTTCTTCCAGGCTGACTGCCTTGAAATCTGCCCCCTCTGAGTTTATGACTCTTGGATCCCACGGCGACTTCAGTGCCAATGGACTGTGAAACGGGATTAACACTCAGGCCAGGCTTTCCCTGGGTCGGCGTGGACCCTTGGATACAGAGGCTGCCTTCCCGAGAAGGCCTTGCCATCCTCTTCTGCGTGCAGCCGGGAATGGCATGTGAAAGCACAGAGGCTCCGTCCTTCCCCTCTGAGTCAGAGTGCGGGAAGGCTGTGTGTCCTCTTGCTTGGATTTATTGCTGACGCCTGGGTTGTTCAGATTTGCAACCTGAAAGGTCAGGAGGGGAGAGGGAAGTGAGACAGAGAGGGGTGGGAGATGGGTTCTGTCTCAAGTGAAAAAGCCGTTAGAGGACCCCTCAGCTGGGAGTCACGAGGCTGGAGTTCTAGTTCTGCCACCACAGCTATGGGACCTCAGGCAAGCCATGGAACCCCCAGGGCCTTGTTGTCCTTACTGTTGGTCAAGGTGAGGGTCCTTACAGCTTTGACTTTCTAAGCATGAAAAAGGGGGATGAAGGAAGATGGAGGCAAGATGGAATGAGACCTTTTAGAGCAGCACTTCTCTACTTTTTTCATGTCTTGATGCCATAAAAATAATTCTAAGAACTGCCAGGCTGGGGTAATTGGAGGAGGCTTCTCTGAGCTGGAGGCACCACCTCAGGGGCTCTGGCTGCCTCGAAGGCTGAGAACGTTCTATCTCGGGCACACCTCGAAGGCTGAGAACGTTCTATCTCGGGCACTTCAGAGGACTGAGTCCTCAAACATCATGGCGCACATCTCCAACTGCATTCCCAACAAATGGAAAACGATACTAAACGGGGAATGAGTGTCAGGTAACCCTGCGGCATTCTGACTTTGCTTGGAATGGCTTTAGTGACATTTTGAGAAATATCAAATTCTCTTGTCAGACTTTGTTTTCATTGTCCTGCTTCCTGCCGCTGTCACCATGCTTATTCTTTCTGTTGGTGGGGAAGGGTGGCCAGGAAGTAGGGTCTCTAGGGAAAGGAGGGAAACAGGGCTGCCAGGGACGAGGGGAGCCCACAGTCCAAGAATCCTCATAATTTCACTGGATTTTGTAGCCAGAGAGTACCAAAATCATCTCTGTGTCTCCAATTCTGAGGGCAACTGGGCGATGTCCAGCTCTTAAAGCCACAGGCGAGAGTGAAGGGATCACGCATTCCACTTGGGGTGCTGCCTGTCTTTTAGGCTTTTCCTATTTTGCAGTATCAACCCTTTTAATGTGCCTTTTTTGTTTTTTCCATACACCCTAAGAAATGGTGAGGTAACCGGGCTAAGATAATTGCTGAACACCTGCAGACGCAGGCCCTGTGCTGTGAGCACGGCTGAGCGAATATAGGACTCATGACCGCACGGATCAGCTGGCTGTCCCCTCGCCTGCCTCCTAAACACCTGCAGGGGCCTGTCACTTGGGACAGCAGGGCCTATTAGGGTTCTTGTAATTAAGATGGGGTGAGGGAGTTCACAATGGCTCCGGAGTGGGGGAGAGAGAAAGACGGCTTAGATGACAGGAAACTGTCTCCTCAGCTTCATGGAACAGATTGAACAAGGTGGCCTGGGTAATAACGGGGTTAGCTAATCTAGATAGTAATAAGGGTAGGAGAGTCCGTCATCATAATCACAGCTAATGGATTCCAGGTGGAGGGATCTAATTGTTCTCATTAGCATGGCTGCACACACACGCATCTCCACGCACACACACGCTCACACTCTGAGAGGCCAGTTCTGCCCGTGTACCTGACTTTGCTAAGTACTGTCGGATAAGAATAGCCACCCTGCAGAGCTAGATGGAGAGCGTTGTCAATTACATCTTTTCCTGTGTCCCCTTCCACAACATCCGTGCATATGTAATGGTTTCATTAACCTTGAGACTTCTGCAGATGAGTTGAAAACCCAGGCTTACACGGCCAATTAATTGGCAGTACATTTTGCACAGAGCATGGAAGTACCTTTCTCTCTCACTAAATACTGCCTGACTTTTCGGCTGTATTTCATATGTGCTAATGTAATGTTGCTGAAAGGAAATATGGCCCAAAGCAGGAAACTCCCCGCCACCCCCCCCCCGGGATGCAGCTGTTGATTTGGTTTGGGTTGTTAATTCAAACCACTCCCAGGTGCCTATTTCATATTATCTCTTGTTTAGAACAAAATAAAATGAAACTGTCAAAGCCTTTCTGCCTCACTCAGTCCTGGGCTCAATAGTCCCATAAAGGGACATGTGCAAGGAAGCGACTGCTAAAACTTGCTTTTCCTCAGCAAGGTCTCAGTTTTTCTGTGGGTCATCCAGGTGAGACCCCAACCTGGAGCCAGTAGACCTTCCCATGGAAAGGTCTTCATTGTCGCCCTGCTCTGGACCTGCATTCCTACTTCCAGGCCTTTGCTCCTGACCTGCCTTGCCAGGAGCACCATTCCCTTCCTGTTTCAAACTCATCTCACAAAGCCTCCTCTCTCAGTCTTCCACTGAGCCCTCTGATTTTCTGGTTTGGACTTACAGTAAGTGCTCAATAAATGCTAGCCATTATTAATGTTCCGACTTAATGAAGCAAGTCGGTTGTTCGGTGTTCATAAAATATTTAATAGAGTAAGAACTCTCAAGTGGATTTGCCTATGATTTGCATGTATCCCAGTATGCTATTTATAGCCATGCACTCGCTTTTTTATATAGTGAATGTCTCCCTAAGGTAGGCTTTTATATTCTTTGTCATCTGCCCTTGGCCACTCTGCCAGTGGGCCAGAAGCGTGCACCGAGAGAGGCTCAGAACCAGAGGAGGGGAGGAGAGACTGAGGCTGGGGAATCTTTACTTGGAGCCTGGGAATCCTCCTGGAGAGGAGGGTGTATGGCTTTTAAATCCTAGGCTGTTAAAATCTTCAAGACTCTTTGCTTTCTATCCAAAGTGATCTCTTGTTTTCAGCAGCACAAGGAGAATGGCTCATTGGGGTGACTTTGTTTTCACAGCAGAATTTCTGGGGCTCAGTTACATGGCATCAGGGTCTATGAGTGGCTGTCACCCCCTCTGAGTGAGAAATGGTCTCTTCCTGACTGAACTAGAGCCTTGACCCCAGAACTTAGTCTGCTTGAGGCCTCTGATGATGGGCGGTGATAGGGCTTGACTTTGTGTCCCCACCGGAATCTCATCTTGAATTGTAATCCCCATAATCCCCACATGTTGAAGGAGGGACTTGGTGGGAGGTGATTGGATCATGGGGGTGGTTTCTCCCAGGCTGTTCTCATGATAGTGAGTTCTCATGAGATCTGATGGTTTTATAAGTGTTTGACAGTTCCTCCTTCTCTGTCTCTCTCTCACTCTGTCTCTCCCTCTCTGTCTCTCTCTTCTGCTGCCTAGTGAAGGTACTTGCTACTTCTGCCATCATTGTAAGTTTCCTGAGGCTGCCCCAGCCGTGTGGAACTATAAGTCAATTAAACCTCTTTCCTTTATAAATTACCTAGTCTTGAGTATTTCTTTATAGCAGTGTGAGAATGAATTAATACAGGAGGTCTTCACATCTTCCCCACATGGCCCTGGTGAATTGTGGTCAGCTGTTGTGTGGCAGGAGGGAGGTGGGCTTGGTCTCCTTCCTTCGTGCTTTCTGACAAGGTTGCCCAAAAGAATCCTGCTTTCACTCACTACATGGTGCCCTGTTTTCTTTCTCTCTCTCTCTCTGAATTCCCTTGGCTTCCTTTATGTAAGAGCCAGCAAGCAAGAGGACAAGGAGGCCAAATTGGCTATATCATGTGTTACTCAATCGGGAAATTTCTGGAAAACAGGGTTTCAATAAATGGTGGTCTTGAAATGCTAAGTGGGATGCCTTTTTGTTATTGTTGTTTTTTGCATAATCCTTAAAAGGATCCGACCACCATAGACTGATGTCTGTGCTGTTCTGAAACCACTCAGAACCAAAGAGTGGCTGGGCTTGGTGGCTTACACCTGTAATCCAAGCACTTTGGGAGGCTGAGGTGGGAGGATCGCTTGAGCCCAGGAGTTTGAGACCAGCCTGGAAAACATAGCAAGACTCTATTTCTACAAAATTAAAAAAAATTAGCTGGGCATGGTGGTATGTGTCTGTAGTCCCAGCTACTCGTGAGGCTGAGGTGGGAGGATTGCTTGAGCTTAGGAGTTTGAGGTTACAGTGAGCTATGATTATACCACTGCAATCCAGCCTGGGTGACAGAGTGGGACACTGTCTCAAAAAAAAAAAAAATACAAAGAACATTCATGATCCAGAGAAGGAAGCCTTGTACCTTGTGTTAGAGAGCACATTTTGTATTTTGAGCTGCTTTTTCTATTGCCTGGGGCCTGATTGATTTTGGGTTCAGCCTAACATCTTGGCCTGGGGTCTTGTGCAGAGTTGAGGGACTTAAAGACAGAATTCAGATCCAAAACCCTGTGTGTGTGTGTGTGTGTGTGTGTGTGTGTGTGTGTGTGTGTGTGTGTGTGTTTAGCACTGACCTTCCATCTGTTGACAATCAAATACTGAACCTATTAAGAGTGGCAGGTCCCCAAGCGGGGAGGAAGGAAGGAATTTCCCATAATCCCTGGAGACAAAGGGCCTTTTGACTGCACCTGGGGGTGAATGGGGACTACCCAGGTCAGATGGTGCTGGGGATCATATGAGTGGGAGAGTAGCAGGTGGGGGTGTGTGCACCCACCTAGCTGAGTTCTGATTTGCCACACGAGGGTGAGTTGGGAGAAGGAGAACATAATAGAGACTGATTAGCCCTGAGAGACTGTAGAATCAGACACTGGCCCCTGCCTGGTCTCCCTGAGCCCCTGTATTTTCTCTTTCCCATGGTCTGTGCCTGTCTCTTTGCCTTCCTCTCCCACTAGCCTTTCAGTTTCTTGAGAGCAAGGGCTGTGTCTCCTCATGTTTGAATAGCCCAGCATATAGCAAACACTCAGCCAGCCTTCATGGAGTAAGTACAGAGACCCCGCAAGAGGAGTGCTCAGAATAGGACCAAAACTCACTCCCATAGCGCCTTTGCATGGATTAGAAAAATGTCACCCTTACAGGCAGACACAGCTCAGTGGGCACACATAGCTTGGTAAGTGAAGAACCCCTCTCTTGGCCAAGTGTACTGTACAAGCCATGTTCTGAACAAGTACACACAGTAGTCATCCCTATGGCATAGGTATCAGGGCTGATGTCTCTGGACCCAGCCTTAGGGACACTTTAGGCTGTGATGTGCTGATGGATGCTGGTCTCTCAGGGAGGCAGGAGATGGCTAAAGGCAACATCCTACTCCAGGTAACAATGCCCCCAACCTTAAGATCCACATATGGGCATTCACCTCCGACAGGCTTGTCCAGTCTCTTCTTCCAGGGCCCTCTCTCTGCCCTGTTTACATTATTCTCTGGCTGTTCTCCTTCTGCATTGGAAATTTGGTCCCCACTGGGGCTTTCTTTGGCATATCTTTAGTAGAGAGTTTGCAGTAATCTTTTGGTTCATCCAGACCTCAGGTGAAATCCTGGTTCTGCCCCTAACCTGCTGTGAGCTCCTGGGAAGATGTTTTAACTCTGCAAAGAAGTCATCTCAGCTGCACAATGGGAACATGTTGAGGTTATGTGGTGATGCCTCTGTAGGGGCCAGTGTGTGTTGGACACAGAAGCCCCTTCCTGAAAGCTCCATGAGTCTGTACCAGAGATGGTGACCACTCTCTGGCAGTGGGGAGTGAAAATGGAGAAGAAATCTGAGTAGTGGTGGTGGTGGTGGTGATGGTGGCAGTATCCACAGAAGCTGGATGTGGGGAGTTTATTGACCAAGGCAGACAAAGTGTGATACTAGTTATTGTTCCTGTCTGCCAAGCACACGTGCATTCTCCTTCCCTCTCTCTAGTAGCACAAACTGCCTTCCATGTAGCTGGGTCTATATCAGTCCCAACACTGCCTTCTCCTGGCCATATGATTGGCTAAGGAATTAGCATATGGCCCAACCAGGGCCAACTGGAGTCCTTCCCTGTGATCGATATATGGATGCTGGGAGAAAAAAACTGGCCCTCCTTCTGGTGGGAGAGTTAAGCTTTGAAGCTGTAGTTTTGGAGTTTCTGGTGACTAGCTTTCTCATTCCAGGGAGAGGGCCTGTCCACTGAGGGGTTCCTTCTTTACCATTTCCTTAGATTCCGTTTCTTGGGGGTGGCCTCTAAAGGGAGCCTTCTGGAATGAAATTCCTAGTGTGCTTCCTGAGAACTCCAGGGTGAATTGCCCTAGACAGATCTCTCTGAAGGATAGGGGGAGGGTGCTTCCAAACTTCAGCAGATTCCTGGGACTGATGTGACCTCAGCAGTGACTAGAGGCCCTGGCTATGACGGGTCCCCTCCCACAGGCCTTCCACCCACCCCAACTGTCTTTCCCTTATATTAGGAAGACTGGATTCAGCTGATTTGATCAACAGATGTGAGCTGAAATTACAGTGAAAGAGATGCTGCCTCTACATAAGGAACATCTTGACAGTTGTACACAGCCAGAAAGGTCCTTAGAATGTGTCCAGTCCTTTCCCCTTTGCTTTACAAATCAGAAAACAGGTCCTGGGCGATTAAGAGATTTTGTTTAAGGCTCAGTAGCCCTTCTGCTATATCCCAGGGCCTCCCTTAACTGTGAGACTGTTTACACTCTAAACTTGCCCTGCCGTGGGACGGTGTTATAAAAATTGTTGAAAATGTGACAGCAACCCATGTTTAAGTTTCTGAGGGGTTGCAGGAAGGCCTTGCCCAATCCCGCCTCCCCTTCATGACATTCATCTCCCACTCTTCTCCCTGCAGACCATCTCTGATCTTCACACACAGAGACACCACTTCCATTCTTGTTTGCAGGTGCTTGCTTCAGATGGCTCAGGGCTAGAACCCAGGGAAGCAAAGGGAGCCAGTGTTAGCAGGGGGCCCACTGTGTGATGGATATTGTGGTAGATTCTTCACACATACAAGTGTCCTCATTTAATCCTCCCAAGCACCTTAAGGTCAGCTGAGAATTGTTGTAATGGATGGTTATTGAATTAATGATTAATGGAAGGATGACTTACTGTTAATTATATAATGCTTATTATTTTGCTTGGCCTATATCATCTGCATTGCTCTGAAGGATTCTCATCCTTTTGCTCCTTTTCTTGTTCTCTTCTTATGCCTGTGGTACCTATTCTAAACGAACCATAGGCCTGTGGATCTAGTGAGATAAACACATTCATATCCCTGTTGATTTGAAGGAGGCCAAGAACCCAAACCTCAGAGTACAAGAAGTAGATTTGGTGTATTTCTCAACTCACAAATCCTACAATCCTAGCATATAAACAATAATCTGTATATTCTCAGCTTTCCAGAGAGACAGTGGGGCACGTCAAAGGAGTGTGTGATTCTTCTTCCTTCTTCATGGTTGTTACATTCTCATCAGGTGGGTGATAGAAAATTGCCCTTTACAAAGTAGAATAACATGCTGTGTCTGGGTAAGGATGTGTTTCTATGTCTTTTTCTTTTTTCTTTTTCCTTTTCTTTTTGAGACAGAGTCTCACTCTTTCACCCAGGCTGGATCGCAGTGGCGCAATCTCGGCTCACTGCAACCTCCGCCTCCTGAGTTCCAGTGATCCTTCTGCCTCAGTCTCCTGAGTAACTGGGACTACAGGTGCATGCCACCACACCTGGCTAATTTTTGTATTTTTAGTAGAGATGGGGTTTCACCATGTTGGCCAGGTTGGTCTTAAACTCCGGACTTCAGGTGATCCACCTGCCTCAGCCTCCCAAAGTGCTGGGATTACAGGCCTGAGCAACTGCACCCGGCCTGTGTTTCAATTTCTATTTTGGCCACAGCTATTTGCATGATTTATACTGACCCTTCCTGTTTCAGTTTATTCAGTATAAAATGAGGCTATGCTGTCTGCTTAATTGGCTTCAAGGTTGTGATTTTCAAAAGATTTTGCCTTGTTTCAGCTGATTTTGTATGGTACGCTGGGAAAAGATGTATAGGAGAAGGATGAGTTGATGGATATCAGTTCTAGTCTGATACCAACTTCATACTTGATCTTCCATTCTTGACTCCAAAAGGCTTTCTGTAAAGGCCACTGTTCAAGGTGGATCTGCTATTTCTCCACTTGCAAAATGGAAATAAGAATGATCTCTATTACACTATCTTTGTATGTGGTTGTAGACACTGAAATGAGTTGGTAGAAACAAAAGTGCTTTGAGAACGATAAACTGCTACCCGTGCCAAGTGAGGGCTAATAATGATAATGCCAGTTGCTCATTCTGCAAAAGTTTCTTTAGCTTGTGGATGACTCATTTGAAAATGGAAATTATGTGGTTCTGTTTATTTGCTTCATATTTTGTGATTTAGTTCTCAATTTGGCACGGGCAGACAGTTAAGGAGGATCCAACTATTTTCAGCAAATACTGCTATTATTTCCTAAAGCCTTGGTCTCTGGCAGTTTGAAATGTTGGTCCAAGTTCACCTATAGGCAAGAGGTATTTGCTGAGCCTCAGAGGGAAGAGAAGCTTTTTTCCAAGGTGGAACTGGGGTGCAGCAAGGGAAAGGGGAGACAGACAAGAAGAGGAAGAAGGTGCCAAGTATTAGAGCTTGTCCATGGAGGCGAGCCAGAGATGAATTAATCATGACATGCTGCAAAAAAACAAAAAAAAAAAAAAACAAATAAAAAAAAACAAAACCAACAACCCCCACAGCAAACAAATGAGCCTGGCTTTCATTTACCAGTCAATCAAATGGCAAAGAAACCTTATGCCTCTGTGATGAGGAAACCAGATCTTTCATCCAGTCAGGTCTGCTGTGAGTCAAGGGGAAGAGACAGTGTAATGACCAGGCTTTACCATGACCATTTGGCTTGCAGCAATCATCAGAGCCTTGGACTGCAGTGACAAAGATCCAAGGATGAGCAGGGAGCCACACGCATGGCTTCATGCTCTGTGCAATGTAAACAGCAATACATCTGGGCACCTCATGTTCTTATACCTTACAATGGAGTAGAAACAAGCTGTGCAAAGATGAGCCAAGCCTGGGGAGTGATTTGGAAGAAGCAGCAGATGATGAAAATGTTTAGATAGGGCAGTGTCTCCTCCAGAAAGGGAGGGGGCAGAGGGTTGCATTCTTTCTAAAGCAGCCTGCTCTGGCTTCATTCACTCTCTGGCAATGGGGAGTGAAAATGGGGAAGAAATCTGAGTAGTGATGGTGGTGGTGGTGGTGGTGGTGATGGTGGCAGTATCCACAGAAGCTGGGTGTGGGGAGTTTATTGACCAAGGCAGACAGAGTGTGATACTAGTTACTGTTCCTGTCTGCCAAGCACGCATGCATTCTCCCTCTCTCTAGTAGCACAAACTGCCTTCCATGTAGCTGAGTCTACATCAGTCCCAACACTGCCTTTTCCTGGCCATATGATTGGCTAAGGAATTAGCATATGGCCCAACCCCAGTTGGAGTCCTTCCCTTAGATCTATATATGGATGCTGGGAGAAAAAAACTGGTCCTCCTTCTGGTGAGAGAGTTAAGCTTTGAAGCTGCAGTTTTGGAGTTTCTGGTGGCTAGCTTTCTCACTTCAGGGAGAAGGCTTGTCCACTGCAGGAAAGAATCATTCAGAGTAGCAGAGCTGAGAGATAAAGAGGCTGATGACATCATTTTAATCCCGGATCCAATCATGAGAGAGGCTAGATGTGTCCCTACTTTCCCAGTTAAATGAAACCCAAAAGTCTTTTTGTTTGTGTAAGCACAGTTGAGCTGGGTTTCTGTTACCTGAACCTAGACAGTCTGGAGGAGGACAATGTGGAGACAGGGTCAGGGGAAGGCAAGATTGAGCAGGAGAGAAGTCAAAGGGAAGGAAGCATGAGTCAGTAGCCCTCTGTAGGAAGCTGGGAGCCCACTCTGGTTTTCTGAGCCTTCATGAAGCCAGAGCTCTGAGAAAGGACACTCATTGTTGAAAGACACCTCTGATTTTGTTGAGGAATCAGTCCCTGGTTCCCGGAATGTGGACATCTACATATATTCAGGTTCCGTATCTCCATCCCCTGCCAGACCACTCCTTGGACAACCAAAAAAAAAAAAAAAAAAAAAAAAAAAATCATGAGGAATGTCATTAGTTAAGATGCCGAGGTTAGGCAGGTGAACTTGAGAGTCAGACAGACTTTGATTTCTAAACTCAGTCCTTACCAGCAGAATGGCCTTGGGCAGATGACTTAAGCTCTCTACCACAGTTTCCTTGTCTCTCAGAAGAGGCTGATAGTTAGAACCATCTCAAAGGATTGTTGTGAGAATCCAATCAGCCAATGGATGCCAAGAGCTTTGCACCATGGGAAACACCCAATGGTAATGGCTATTCAATTCCCATAAATGGGGAAATGATGAGATGGATTATGAGACCTCCAGCAATTCAGTGCATGAAGGTGATAATATGGAAGCACCCCATTAGTATACTGTTAAGATTTTTTTAAGTGATAAAATCTTCAAAAAAAGTTTACTTAATTTTTTTTTTAAAAAAGGAAGTTGGAAGGCATATACCGCAAATAATGGAAAGCAGGGACAAAAAGATGCCCACATTCATAGCAGCTTCATTCACAATAGCTAAAAGGTAGAAGCAACCCAAGTGTTCATCAATAGATGAGTGGATAGGTGATGTGTGGCCTATAAAAAAATTAATGTTCAGCCTTAAAAAGGAAGGAAAATCTGACACATGCTACAACCTGGGTGAACCCTGAAGATGTTATGCCAAGTGAAATAAGTCAGTCACAAAAGTACACATATTATATGATTCCACAGAAAGCAGAATGATGGTTTCCAGTGGCTGAGGGGAAGAGAGAAGGGGGAGTTATCATTTAATGGGTATAAAGTTCCAGTTTAGAAGGTTGAAATGAGCTCTGTGGATGGATGATGGTGATAACTGCACAAGTGTGAGGGACTGTATTTAATGCCATGGAACTATATCCTAAAAAATGGTTAAGATGGTATTTTACTATAATTTGAAAAATAAAAGGAGACATTAGAGCTGTATGCATAGTCAGAATGCATTTTTATTTTAATGAAAGTATTAGGTTGGTGCAAAAGTAATTGCAGTTTTTGCGATTATGTTCAAATACATACATTCTGTATAAGTATGGTGAGCAGAGGAAAGAAGGAGGAATGGACTGCATACCAAATTGTTTACAGTGCCTCTATGTGGGATTGGGGGACTGGAGGGAGAGGTGTCACTTTAGATACCTCAGTCTTGTCTACAAATTATTATGATGATCAAATATTCTTGCCATTTCAATGACTAATATTAGATTAAAATCATTTGCATCGAACTTTTACACTTTGAAAGTGCCTTTGTGGAGTATAAAATGGTGCAGCCATTTGGAAAACAGTTTGGCAGTTTCTCAAATGGTTGAACACAGGCTTCACATATAATCCAGCAGTTTCACTCCTAGATATATACTGAAGAAAGTTGAAAACATGTCTACACAAAAACGTGCACATGAATGTTCATAACAGTATTATTCATAATAGCCAAAAGTGCAAAGAGCTCGAATGTCCATCAACTGAATGATAAATGAACGGATAAACAAAATGTGGCATGTCCATACGATGGAACATTATTCAGCACTAAAAAGGAATGATACACTGACACATGCTACAACATGGATGAAACTTGAAAACAATGTGCCAACTGAGAGAAGACAGACACAAAAAGACCACATATCGTAGGAATTCATTTATAAGAAATATCCAGATAGACAAATCTATGGAGACAGAAATTAGATTAGGGGTTGCCAGTGGTTGGGGAAACTGGAGGACAGAAAAAGTCAATGGGTGTGAATCTTTTTTTAATTGCAGTAATGAAAATGTTCTAAAATTGATGGAGGTGATGGAAGCGTAACTCTGTGATTCTACTAAAAGACATTGAATTGTACACTTTAAATGGGTGAATTGTATAGTATGTGAATTATATCGCAATAAAGCAGTTATAAAGAACAAAACAAAATCACAAAATCTCTTTATAAGTCATACAATTGGTTATTTATACCAAGCTTGGGAGGCCAAAATTAAATGAAGAAATACAGCTAAAGAGGCTGCAGAGCTCTGGAGAAGGATAAGTGTGATAAAACCTTGGGCAGGACCGGCATATTTTTCATAATCCCCACCAGCAAAAATATCCCATGAAAGACAAGGTCAAAAGTCCATGAGGGAGACGGCAACCCAAATGTTATGTTCCTCAGTGAAAAAATCAACAAACTGGTACATCCACACGACAGAACACTACTCAGTGATCCAAAGAAACACGTGACTCACGTGGCAACCTGAGCGCATCTCAAATGCATCGTGCTGACAGAAAGAAGCCAGTTAAGAAGTCTAGATGCCACATCACTTCATTTATAGGACATCCTGGAAAGGGCAAAACCATAGGGATGGACCACAGATCAGTGGTGGCCAGGGGGCCGTGGGGTGAGGGGAGGGTTTGATTTTCAAAGGGGAACAAAGGGACATTTTGGAATGACAGAAAATTTCTATATCTTGACTCTGGTGGTGGTTACATAACTGTATGCAATTATCCAAACGCGTAGCTCTGTATGCTAACAATAGTGAGTTTTACTGTTTGTGGATTGTAACTGAAAAATGAGGGGAAAGGACATGAAAAGCACATTTGGATGTTCAACTGTGTGGACAGGCACTGAGAAGAGGTATCTGGTCAAAAAATGGGGGCTGTCTGCAGGATGCTGTGACACTCAGGTGACCCGTAGGTCAGCTGGGGCTTCCCTGTGTCTCGGACCTCCAGCGTGTAAATCCCCAGGACTTTCGCAGCGAATGTCTGCCCCTTCCCAAGGCTGTTTGCGCTTGTGGTCCCTTGGCCTCTAGTATCTGCACACACCGTGGACTTTTTGCCTAGCAACACCCTGTAATAACCTCTTCACTGTGTTCCCTGAAATCCAGGCACACCAGGCACTGAGAGCTTGGCTGGCTTCCCAGAAGCTAGGGATGGATGCCACAAGAAGGGGCAGCTCATACCATCCTTGTCTTCCTTTCTTTCCATTTCTGTTCCCCATTCCCTTCTGTTGGTTTGCTCCTGGGAACTCCAAATCCTTTGCCCTTTTTTTTATACAGAGCATTTAAGCTTTTCCCAGCTCTTCTTCCCCAGAGATGTGCTCCAAGCTGATCAGTCCTCTGCAGAACCAGGGGCCTTCTTTTCATTAAGGATCTCTTTACTATTATAAATTGCATTGCATTTTTTCCTGTTATACTTGATGATTGGGACCTGCCTAGTGCTTCTCAGCCTGGATAAGCAGCCCCATGCATTTCTGAGTTCTAGTCCTTCCAAAGGCCTTCAGAAAGCACCCAGCCCCAGTCCACGCCTCTGCTCGCTGATGAGGCTGCTTTGCCATGTGCCATCTCTCTCCTGTGCAGCTATGACTGTCACTCCCAGATGCACTGAAAGGTCCCCACACCAGCTCTGTGACACTGCAGTTTCTCTCCTGCCTTCCAGAGCCTGCCTTCCAAATTCATTACAGCAATTTGCAGTTGGTATTTCCTCTTGTCCCTGCTTTTCTTTTTGCTCGCATCCCCTTTTCACTTCCTCCATTTGTCATCTCTGTCAGAAGACAGACCCTGATTGTTCCAGGCCCACAGCTTCAGCCCAAGCAACTGTGGCCAGCCCCCATTACTGGGCTAATTAACTGCTGGGCTCCCTCAATTCCAAGTCCTTCCAGGGAAGGGCTTGCCTGCTCCCCAAAGAGGCCACTCTCTGGCACTCTGGGAGCACTGCTGCAGCACCCCAACCTAGCTCCCCGGCTCGAGTCTGGGCCTTCTTCCCGTTCCGAGAGCCCTTTCCCCTTGTCTCTCGGAGAGTAAGCGTGAAACAATTTCCTCTTTTCACAGGGGCTCGGTGGCAGGCAGATTAATGAATGCGAGCCCAGCACAGAGGCCAGCCTGCCAAAACTGTCTGCGGTGCATTCAGTGGTCCCCACGGCGGGCTGCAGGAGGGATAATCGGAGGTGACAAAAGACACAGAGCTGCGCAGTCAAGTTCCCAGCAGCGGCTGCTGCTCCTATATGACCTCAAATTCCACTGCAGATATGATCTTCCACCTCCAGCTCCTCCAATGCCCACATCCAACACCCCCTCCCTGAAAGCCTCCACTCCAGAGAAGCCAGCTCTGAGCTCCTTGCTTGATATTTTGTGAATAAAGGGCCAGCAACAGCTAGTGGCCCCTGCCATAAACACCCGGTGTCTAGCATGCTCCCATTAAGGCTTTGGCTTGGGGCTTCCATGGAGGGGCACAAAAATTATGAGGCCCTCTGGTTAGCAGGCTCTCCACCAGGCCCTCTGCTGCCCGCCTCCGTTATAAAACTGCAGGGCATGGGCAGGACTAGTTGGGTGTTTTTAAGAGGCTGTTATTTTTCTTTCCTTCAGTGCAGTTCTTAACAAACTAGTATATAGAACTCACTCCTCAAAATGGGAAACAGATGGTCCTAGTGTGGACCTTGGGGATATTTGCTTTGGAAACACCCAGCATGACAGAGTCTGTGAAAGAATTCTCAGCAGCTGGGTCCCGCTGGGCCCAGCCAAGTGTCCAGGGAGCCTGTTGCTCCCTGAAAAGGTGGTTGCCAGCCCTGGAGTTTCCCTGGAAGGCTTTGTAGCCATGACTTGACAGCAGGAGCACACTGATCTTATGAGTTACCCTGTGCCCCCTGATGGAGTGGAATTGTTACTTTCCCTTTGTGGGTCAATATCCCTTCCCCCAAGGCTGGTTGATAACCGAAGTTAATCATATCTTGGCTTCCTCATGGCAGAATTCTCCAGCCTTTTGAGAGGGGTGCTTTTGTGTATAGGCCCCTGTGTCTGAGCTACCCAGTTTAGATGTTCAGCTCCCAAAGGACAGATAGCTAAGGCCCAGCTAGTACCATGGCTAGGTATTTTTAAAAGGAAGAGGGATGAATTTACAAAGCCCAGAAACATTTTGGTCACACAGTCACAAACACACACACACACTCTTACACACATATACACACATGCAGACACACTCCAACATACACACATACCTCACAGATATTTTAGTTTTATCTTTGCCATATTGATGCTCCTTACATAACATGTGTTTTGACTTTTTAGGACTGTGACTGTTTCAGTTAGGAAAACAGCCAGGCTTCCAGATTGTCTCATTTAATGTTTCTAATTTTAAATTCTCCTTTCATCTGATATCAATATTACTACATCAAGTCTATTTTTATTTGCATTTGGTTGGCTTTTATTCTTTTTTTAAAATTTCATGTCATTTTGTTTTCAGATTAAATTGTGGGTAGCATACAGATGGATTGTAAAAATCTGAAAGTTTTAGACTTTTTATAAAAGAATTTTATCCATTCACATTTATTGTGATCATAGATATGTTTAGACTTATTTCTGAGATTTTATTTCCTGTTTTCTACTGGCTGTGAGATGTTCATTGTTTTTTGTGTATTTGGATGGAGTTTTTGTGTTTTGGTTAAACTCTTTTTTTTTTCTCTAGTTTGGAATTTATATATGCTATTTCTCCTGTTCTCAGAGTAAGAATGGTGCTGGGCTGGGAGGCAAGAGGCAGGCTCTATTTGCAACTTGGTCATTAACTATGTGACTGTTGGGTAGGTTACTTTCCCTCTTTGAACTTCAGGTACCACTACCACAATGAGATAGTTGGATTAAATGATTTTGAAGGCCTTATCTAATCACATTGATGATTTGGTGATTTAGAGAAGTCTAGAGGATAGAGGAAGTTTTGGTCTGTCCAGGGAATGTGAATTTTCAAAATTGGAGGGAACATTTCCACCACCACTCTTCAGTGAGGTATTATATCTGGCTGTCAGATGAACTCAAACTTGAGCTTTGTTGGCACAGTTCATCTTTTCAGGCGACAATTGGGCTCAGCGCATCCCTCATTTGGGATGATCATAAGTGGGATATTTGTAACTCAGCAGTACCTATGTAAAAGTTTTCACTGCTTAATATTTATTGCTCACCAAATATACTACCCTATATTTCCAAGCCCCCTTGCAGTTAGGTAGATCAGGTAATTAAGCCTTGCCAATGGACTATCAGCCAAAGTGATTTCACATTTGTGGAAAGTGTTTTACTTTTGGGTTAAAGCATTTAAGAGCTAGTATCTGACCCTTAGTACTCTCTCCTCTGCTGAATTTACTGGTATCGGGTCCTAATCCAGACCCCAAGAGAGGGTTCTTGGAAAGCATTCAGGGCAAATCCGTAGAGTAAAGTGAAAATGAGTTTATTAAGAAAGTAGAGGAACAAAAGAGTGGCTACTCCATAGACAAAGCAGCCCCAAAGGCTACTGGTTGCTCATTTTTATGGTTATTTCTTGATTATATGCTAAACAAGGGGCGGATTATTCCTGCCACCCCTTTTTAGACCAGTCAAAACCATGTAGGGTAACTTCCTGAGTTTGTCATGGCATTTGTAAACTGTCATGGCACTGGTGGGAGTGTAGCAGTGAGGACAACCAGAGATCACTCTCATAACCATCTTGGTGTGGTAGGTTTTAGCCAGCTTCTTTACTGCAAGCTGTTTTATTGGCAAGGTCTTTATGACCTGTATCTTGTGCCAATCTTCTATCTTATCCTGTGACTTAGAATGCATTAACCAACTGCGAATGCAGCCCAATGGGTCTCAGCCTTATTTTAACCAGCCTCTATACAAGGTGGAGTTGCTCTGGTTTAAATGCCTCTGACAAAGTGACCAAGGAGATATACAAATGACATAGCTCTATCAGCCTGGGTCTCTGAGTCACTGTGTGGACCATAGTTCTTTCTCTCTGATTCCTTTGGACATACAGTATTAACAAGAAACAAATTTATATTAAGCCACTGGGATTTTCTTTTTTTTTTTTTTTTAAACAACAGGGTAACCTAGTCCATTCTAATATATGCTATAAATATACTTAAGACATTATTAAGTATGTGCAATGATATAGTTTGCCTGTGTCCCCACCCACAACTCATCTTGAATTGTAGCTCCCATAATAACCATGTGTCATGAAAGGGACTGGATGGGAGGCAGTTGAATCATGGAGACAGGTTTTTCCCATCCTGTTCTCATGATAGTAAATAAGTCCCACGAGATCTGATAGTTTTATAAAAGGCAGTTCCCCTGCACACATTCTCTTGCCTGCCATTATATAAAATGTGCCTTTGCTCCTCCTTTGCCTTGTGCCCTGATTGTGAGGCCTCCTCAACCATGTGGAACTGTGAATCAATTAAACCTCTTTCCTTTATAAATTACCCAGTATTGGGCATGTCTTTATTAGCAGCATGAGAACAGACTAATACATGCAAGTTCTGTCTTTCAACTTGCCTGTCAACTTGGATTGAATTGGCTAACTGATTCAACTCATTCCTCTGACCCTAGCACTGGTAGCTTCAGCTGCCGGAACCCAATCACAAATTTGTAAAATCTCTCATCTCAGAAATATTCTCAACATTAGCTCAGAGGCACTTATTTTCTGGTCTCTCATTGTTTACAAAATCTTGACTCACCTTTTATGGTACCTGTCCTCTCAGTTCCTCAAACATCTGAGCTCCTTCCTGCCTCAGGACATTTGTGAAAGCTGTTCCCCCAGGCCTAGAATGCTCTGTCTATATTTTTTCACCTGGATAACGCCTGATCCTTTTTTAAGTTTTATCCTCCTCAGGAAAGTTTCTTTTTTTAAAGACCTCCCCAAGCTAGGTTATAGGCTCCCACAGCATCCTCTGTTTCATGGCACATGCAGGGCACAATCACAATTTTCATTAAACAATTAAACAGTGAGTTGTGTAATCATTTGCTTAATGTCTATCTCTACATTGGGCTCTAAACTCCAAGGATCAGGAACAATGTTCATCCAGTGCCTAGCATAATACCTGGTATACAGTGGGTGCTTAATTCATTATGAATTAAAGGCATAATGAATGATGATGATTTAATGTTGAGATGAATGAATGAATAGTCCTCAGGATCTAGAGAAATTTTCCACAAACTTTAGTGTGCATCAGGCAGAATCATCTAGCAGGCTTTTTTTTTTTTTTTTTTTTTTTTTTAAACAAACAAAAAAATACTTATTTTTAAATTGAAGCAAAATATATACAACATAAAATATTTTATTTGAACTGTTTTTATGCATGCAGTTCAGTGGCATTAAGTATATTTGCATGATTATGCAATCATCACTACCATCTATCCACCGAGCATTTTTCTTCTTGCAAAAATGAAGTTCCATCTCCATTAAACAATAACAACCCATTCCTCTCCCTATCCTACCTGCTCAGCTCCTGGCAACCACCATTCTACCTTCCATCTCTATGAATCTGCCTTCTCCTAGAGGGCTCTTTAAAACAGATTGCTGGACCTGACTCCCAAAGTTGCTGATACAGTACATCTGGTATGGGGCCTGGGAATTTGTATTTCTAACAATTTCCCCAGTGATGCTGATACTGTAAATCCAGGACCACCCTTTGCAAACTGCTCTGCAGAATCCCTAGATTGCTACCTCCTACTAAGTTTTCATCACATATCCTGCACACGTTAAGAGTTCAGAAAATGTTGGTGACAGATGAGTTGATTACACTCAGCTGTCCCTGGAAGAACACGTGAGTTGTTTTGGCTAAGGCATAGGATCATAACTCTGCTCATTGTATTCAGCTGGGGAGATTTTTTAAAAATACAAGTGCCTGGGCCCCACTGTAGACAAATGGAATACAGTTTCAGGGAGTGGGACCTGGGCATTAGTATTTGTTGAAATTTTCCAAATGATTCTACTGTGAAGCCAGGTTTGAGAATCACTGGGTTACAGGAAGGAAGTAGAGGGTGGAGGATCGGAAGAGACAGATGGAAATCAGAAGGAAAAACACCCGCAGAGATAGCACCCCTTGGTTTTTGTAGAAATGCCTTTGTGAGTTTAGCATGGAAATGATTCTTTGCCAAGAATCATTAGTTTTTATACTCAGAAGGTGGGTCTCCCCTCCAGGGAGTCCCTAGAGAAAACAATTCTCTAGGGATAGGTTATGCTCTTCTCAGATATTTGGATTAACAGGAAAGGATTCTCGTACAGGAGCTGACCTCTTCCTAGCCAACTTCCCCTCGGGCTATTATTTCTGGACATCACCTCATATTTCCATGAGTGTACAAAATTATCTTCAGGTATATATCACAGTTTTCTTTTATGCCTGCTCTAATTCACAGCTATCATCTTGGAGTTTTCTCAGTAGTTTTGAAATATGTGTCTTCTCTATATTCGTTGGTTTAAAGTAGGAGAACCCTTGGTTAACATGCAACATACTTCACTAAATTAAACCCAGCGAAGGCTTCATTCTGCAAAGGAATCTGCCTACCAAGTTTTTCTCCTCTGGATAACTGAATCTTGGCAGCAATAGTATAGGCTACTGCCACTCGAAGTATGGGCCACAGACCAGTGCCAACCAAGAGCTGTTACCATTCTGCAATGAGACCAAATATTTAGAAACATCTGTGGCAATCTGACAATGATGTGACATTCAAGTGGGTTCTTAGCAGACTTCCCTCGATGAATAGGGAATTGACCAACCCAGGTATTTCTGACCTGGGTGGTGAGTTGCAGGGTTGGGGTAGGCTTCGGATGGGGGCTGCATAGTAGGGATGCGTGTTGGTCTGTGATTCCAGTCAACTGCTCTTTTTCATTTGTGTGTTCTTTTGTTGTGAATTTCTTTTGTGTTTCCCCGATGACTACTAAAGGTGAGCTCCTTTGCTTATGTTTATTGGCCTTTTGTGTATCCTATTTAAGTGCCTGTTCCAGTGTCTTGCCCATTTTTCTATTGGGTTTTAGTCTTTTTCTTATTGGAGAGTAGGAGTTAGTTTAGTATTCTAGATATAATTCTCTTGTTGGATATGTGGTCAATGGAAATTTTTTTAAAATGTCCTTCCGCCAGACAGGTTGAGAAGCAAGATCACTATGGATTAACCCTGAGGTTCTATCCATGACAATACCTTGTGAATTTCTTTTTGAAGATCAGAGTAAGGAGTTGAGAATTGGCTCTCGAGAGCCTCGGTCAGGACTCTGAAAGTTGCAAGTATCAGATGCCCAATTCAAAATAGTTCAAGCAAGCAAGAGAGTATATCAGTTGACAGAACTGGGATAGAGATTCAGATATGTGTAGGTCTAGGTGTTCAAGGTTGCTCTTTCTCTCTCCCTCTCCCTCTCCACAGTCTCTTGCTCTGCATCTTCTGTGCTGGCTTTATTCTCTGGCAAAATCTCTCTGTCTCTGTTGGAGAGAATGGCCTGCAAAACTCCAGACTTACATGATTATTGCTTGTCTCAGCTTGAGAGACACACTCTGTCTTCCAGTGTCTGTATACATGTCCCCAGAGGACTTTGATAGGCCATGCTTGGGCTATAAGTTCACCAAGGGAACAGTCTGAGTCATGAATTATCCTATACCAGGGGACACAGAATCCTGAGCCTAAGATTTTCAACCAGAAAGTGTGTGGACTTAAGGAGCGTCAGTTCTCAAAGAGAAGGAATACAGGTGGACCCACAAATAATAGCTGTCCATGACCTCAACTATAAAGGGAAAGGGCCACCTTGGGAACTATTGAAGCAAGGCTTAGCAGTGTGTGTTTATGTGATAGTAGAGGAGGAGGGAG
The DNA here is from genome assembly GCF_007565055.1 of Rhinopithecus roxellana. Classification (NCBI taxonomy): domain Eukaryota; kingdom Metazoa; phylum Chordata; class Mammalia; order Primates; family Cercopithecidae; genus Rhinopithecus; species Rhinopithecus roxellana. Next base: position 34,287,921 of record NC_044559.1, read on the forward strand.
GTATAATGTGGCCAGTGTGGTGCTGGAGAAAGTTTAATTTGGCATTACTGGGTTGGTAGGGAATACTGAGTGCCTAATGACAATGAGAACCGTTAGGTGAATATACATTTAAATATGGTTCCTTCTTTTCATGATTATCTCATTCCTTTATTCCTTCACTTACTCATCTAACTAATATTTGTTGATTACCAGCCCTATTGCTAAACTTCCCTACTTGATGATGTTACTTTGATAAATAAGACAGATGTAGTCCCTGACCTTACGGAGCTGAGAGTTCCATCATTAAGTATCTCAAAAGTGTTTTTTTCTAAAAAGATAATGTAACTGTCTTCTGTGACAGGACACTGAGCAAAACCAGCAGGCTGGATCTTGCTAAGAATTCAGAGGTCAGCAGTTTTTATCGTGGATGATAACTCCCACCAGAGGCTGAGATAAACCTTGTTAATAAGCATGAGGTTTATTTCTGAGCTTCCTGGCAGCTAAGGCAAAAAGGAAAATCTGGTGAATTGTTTCATTCTCATTGTCTGATGCCAATTCATTGTGGAAAGAAAAGCATTTCCCTGGGTCTAAGTACTTGGAGAAATTTATTGTGTGACCATATACAAAATATTTTGAGTAATACCATAAAATCATATCCCCTAACCTGACAAAATGACAGGGACCTCATACAAGTATTTCAGACGGCAGCATTTCTAGTCTACCACCCTCGGTTTCTCCCCAAATCAGCCTCAAACAACATGGAATCAGAATGACATCACTTTCCTCTGCAAGAAGTGCTCTTAGGGAAGCCTTTTCTAACTTCTTCAAATAGTAATTTGATTTTTCTTTTTGTTGCTTCTTTTTTTTTCAATTTATTTATTTATTTATTTTTATTATACTTTAAGTTCTAGGGTACATGTGCATAACGTGCAGGTTTGTTACATATGTATACTTATGCCATGTTGGTGTGCTGCACCCATCAACTCGTCAGCACCCATCAATTCATCATTTATATCATGTATAACTCCCCACTGCAATCCCTCCCTCCTCCCCCCTCCCCATGATAGGCCCCAGTGTGTGATGTTCCCCTTCCCGAGTCCAAGTGATCTCATTGTTCAGTTCCCACCTATGAGTGAGAACATGCGGTGTTTGGTTTTCTGTTCTTGTGATAGTTTGCTAAGAATGATGGTTTCCAGCTGCATCCATGTCCCTACAAAGGACGCAAACTCATCCTTTTTTATGGCTGCATAGTATTCCATGGTGTATATGTGCCACATTTTCTTAATCCAGTCTGTCACAGATGGACATTTGGGTTGATTCCAAGTCTTTGCTATTGTGAATAGTGCCGCAATAAACATACGTGTGCATGTGTCTTTGTAGTAGAATAATTTATAATCCTTTGGGTATATACCCAGTAGTGGGATGGCTGGGTCATATGGTACGTTTAGTTCTAGATCCTTGAGGAATTGCCATACTGTTTTCCATAATGGTTGAACTAGTTTACAGTCCCACCAACAGTGTAAAAGTGTTCCTATTTCTCCACATCCTCTCCAACACCTGTTGTTTCCTGACTTCTTAATGATTGCCATTCTAACTGGTGTGAGATGGTATCTCATTGTGGTTTTGATTTGCATTTCTCTGATGGCGAGTGATGATGAGCATTTTTTCATGTGTCTGTTGGCTGTATGAATGTCTTCTTTTGAGAAATGTCTGTTCATATCCTTTGCCCACTTTTTGATGGGGTTGTTTGTTTTTTTCTTGTATATTTGTTTGAGTTCTTTGTAGATTCTGGATATTAGCCCTTTGTCAGATGAGTAGGTTGCATCTTTTTGTTGCTTCTATAGCCTCTTCTACATACCTATGATTCCACTCATATAACCACATGACTTTGAATTTTGATTATTTATTGACATATTTATTCTCCTCGTCTCCCCTTCCCACTAAATTTCAGTTACTTAAGGTAGATTCCATGTCTTCTTCAAGTCTGTGTTCCTAGGATCTGCCATAGTATCCAGCGTAAGTGTGATGGGAATGGAGGGAAGGAAGGAAGGAGATAGAGAGAAGGAAAAAGGAAGAGAGAGGAGGAGGGCATCTCTTCAAGGAGGGAGAAGAAAGAGATCAATCAGGGAGGTCCCAAGTCTAGGCTGAAAGAGGCCAATCTGATTCAATCCAGTGAAGGCAGGGAATCACGTAAGGGAACTGCAGGAAGGCTATTCATGGAAGTGAGGAGCCAATGAGAAGAATAAATTAAAGATCGTTCCATTTTAAGAAGACTATAAGAACTTAGCATGTTCAGAGAAAAAAAATCAATGCTTAATGGAAATTGCCTTTAATCAGTTATGATGAAGCAATGAGGAAATTCGTATTTTATATGCAAACTCTTTCTATTGCCCCACCAAGAGCCCATGGTGGGTCCCTGGAGTTGCTGCTCAGGCGCAGGAAAGGCCAGGGCCCAGGGCATGGCTCTCCCAGTCTTGTTATCAGTGGGCTTGGCAGGGCGTTTTAGGATGGAGGCAATGTGTGCCATGGCCTTTGGTATAGCTAGGGCCATTTTAAGTCTTCTGTTAACCCTGGGCACGTCCAAATTTTGGTTGGCCCACCTCACATCCTGTCAAAAATATTAAAGGGGCCCACAACGTGGCAAAATTTATTTTTGGTTCTAAAAAACTTCAAAGGATTTTTATAATTTTGCTTTTGAAAATATACGGCTCGAAGTCACTCATTTATTTTGTAATTAGCCGTGGGTTCTCAGGTTTTGCAGCTCATTGTACATGGCAAAGCAAGAAAATCTAACCTTCAGATTGCCTTTAAGTGCTGTAAAATTTTAATGCATACTAAATTTAACGAGTAATGACATTCATGTATATGAATTCAGCATTTACTTATTTTTAGTTTGCACTTTGCTTCTAGTATTTTGATATTTCAGATCCCAAGCACCTTTGTAAGCCCTTGCAAAGTTTGCAGGCCCCGGGCACAGTGCCTAAAGCAATTTGTGGGTAAAATGGCCTCACATACTAAGGGCTGGCACATGTCAGGCTGGACAAACCTCTCTTTAGATGTCGGGGATTTGATGTTGAAAGAAGGACACAGTTATTTCCCTTCTGAATTCAGGGCCTCATTAAAAGGGGTGGCGAGGGTATTTTTTAGCCAACTGTTTCATTATAAGAGTTCTGCTTTGGGGACAACAGTCCTGACATCGTAGACCAGAGTTTATGTCCTGGCTGTGCTCCCAGTAACTCAGTAACATGCAAGAGTCACTTGAACTCTCAGAGATTTAGTTTTCCTATCTGTGAAATGGAGCCCATAATATCCATCCATCCTCACTCCTAGGGTTGTTTTGAGGATCAAATGAGATGATCTACAAGAGTATTCTTTATTGAAAAGCACCAGACATCACAATCATGTAAGAGAGCTTAGAACAGTCATTCTCAATGCTGGATGTGCTTTGGAACCATCCCAGGGGTTTTGAGAAAGGTCTGAAGTCGGGGCCACTCTGGAGGCCAATTAGGTCACATTTGCAGGGGAGTCAACACATGGTGGTTTCTTTTCTTAAAGGCAACTCCTACTGGTGATTCTAATGTGGAGCTAATGCCAAGGACAGAGGTGCCCCTAGAGGACATGTGTGTCCACCGCTGGGAATGGTGAGTAGGTCATTCTGGCTTCCAGGTTCAACAGCAGCTGTCCTTTAGCCCTATCCAGACCTGTCCTGTGGCAAGCTTCTGGCTCATTCTGCTTATCCGGCCTCTTGGCAATTGATTCCATGAGTTTGGCAAAAAAAGATTTGGGCTTTCCTGGCATGCGGCCAGACTATACCTCCCAGGCTTGCAGTTGCACCGGCTGTGTGGGCAAGTTTGGGTCAATGGGCAATGAGCAGGAGTAATGTGACCCCTTCCTGGGCTTACCCAATGTGTTAGTTCCTGGGGCCGCCATAACAAATCACAAACGGGGTGGCTTAAAACAACAGAAATGTATGCTCTTACAGTTCTGGAGGCTACAAGTCTGGAAATCAAGATGTTGACAGGGTCATGATCCCTCTGAAGGCTCTGAGAAGGACCCTTCCTTGCCCCTTCCAGCTGCTGGTGGCTCATTCCTTGGCTTGTGGCAGCATCACTCTCATCTCTGCCTCCATCTCCACATGACCTCCCCCAGTTTCTTCTCTTCTGTCTGTATTTTTCTTCTTACCAGGACATTCATCACTGGATTTAAGGCCCACCCAGTTACTCCACAAAAATCTCATCTTGAGGTCCTTAATTATATCTGCAAAGACTCTCTTTCCAAACAAGGTCACATTCACTGGTACTGGGGTTAGGACTTGAGCATATATTTTCAGTGGGGGTGGGGGAAGCCATGATTCAAACCTATGACATCCCCAGATGACTTGACTTAGAGGTGGATGTTCCATCATCATCTTTTTAAGCCCTTTTCTCCAATTCTCTTACTTCTCATCACTGTACTCACTGCTTGTGGGAAGGAGAATGTTAAGTATGCTACTAGGATCGGACTAAATATTCACACAGAGATGCAGTGAGGATGAAGATGTAGTTTATTTCCTAATATCAGAGCTGGATGCCTGGCTTACGAGCAACTCACATTCTCATTGGAGGTGAGTGAGTCTTGCACTGATTGACCTCTGTCAGGCTGGCATGATCTGAGGCATTATTTCCTTTGGCTGTCAAAACAACCAGCAAGATGGTTGCTGCTATCACCATTTGTACATGAGAAAATCAAAGATGAGTTTGCCCAGCAGATCCTAAGATGATCTGAGTGTGAGTTTACTTGGGTAGTGACTCCAGGAAGAGCTGATGAGGGGATCGATAAGTGAGACCAGAACCAGAAGGAAGCCTAAACCAAGTTGCTATAAGCAGGACAGTATTGCAGCCAGCTGGAGTTCAGTCCCATTGGGGACCTCTGGGCATCAGGTAGAGCCCACCTCAGAGGGGTGAAGAAGTTGTACTATTTATCTACCAATGTCCATCTGATGCAGGTGTAGAGTTATTTCCAGAAGTGTTAACTCCCTGGCTTCTCCAGCCTGTATTACTAACAGGCAGAACAAACTCTGGTGGCCAGAGAGACTGTCAGACCAAGATTTTGTTATAGAAAGCTACCGGTGCCAAGGGAAACAGGCAGGGGCTGAGGGGCTCAGGGCGGGACACCGATGCTGTCTGCTGCAGAACTGAAGAGCTTTTGCTCTTTGCGCCATGCTACAGTGCCTTGTATCAACCGGGCGCTCTACTGTCTGCCCACTGCCTGTCCTGCTGTCAGTTCTCACACTGAAGTCCCATGCTGTTTGCAAGACTTCCTGAAGCCCAAAGACTTGGAGATCAAGTCCAGAAGATTCTTTTCTTAGATGCTTCTACAGTGTGTATTTTTGTGTGATGGGTTCCGTGTGACCCAGTGACATGCATCATACTTGAAATATTTCCACTCCTGACAAAATAAATCAGCTCTGCCCGCTGTAGCGCTCAACTTATTAGGGGAAAATGGAATAGGGGCATTAAATATTAATGCTGCATATTTTCCTCTCCCTTGGCACCTTCTATGCTGCTGATCACTGCCCAGCCAGTTCAGTTTTCTGTATTTTTTCTTCTGAGGATGATCGGGGACAGGCGGGACCTTGACAAAGCAGTGAGGGGCAGATATGTGCAATGGCACTCTAACCGGCTTTCTAGGTCCCTGCTTGGGAACATCCCTGCTTGGCACCAGATGCCAAGGACTATAGCACTACCAGGCTTCATGCTCATAGAAAGCTCCCCACTCCATGTGTGCAGCTTGGAAGCATTCACAGTAAGGACAGTGCAGTTTATTGAAGGAAAGTGGTTTCAGGAGAGGCGAGTTGGAGAGAACGAACCCCAGCAAAGCAGTTGATAAATCCTGAACGAAGAAACAGATGAGATCACTGGCTTTGACTCTTGCTTTATTAATTTTCAGCAAACATGCCATAAAGGCACCCTCACTTCTAAGCCTAGGCCAGTAAGGATGTGTGTGGGTAGGCAGCTTTTAGGCCCTGGAAAGAAATTCTTCCAGAGATGTTGGTGTTTCATTTGGCTAATCTGTGGAAACCTCTGGACAAAAATCAAAAATAAATTCCTGAGAGGGATTTTCTTTCAGAGTGCTGGGAAGTTCGATTTCTTAGTTGTTTTTTAATTAATTTTTTATTACACAAGTAATGCATTAATCCAATTTTGTAAAAATTAAATCATTACTCGTAAGGCTAGAGCAGCCCCTCCAGGCCCACGTCCTGATGCCTTCCCACTGCCTGAAAAGTGGGTGCTGGGGGGTTGATTGCAATATGATCATGATGAGATGTGCTTAGGTTTTTACGTTTGTTTTTTCTTGGTTTCCGATGCCCCTTCTGAAAAACACTTCTGTCATTTTCAGATGAGATCTATTGTGGTTTGGTCTCCTCTCTCTCGTCAACAGACATCCTTCCTCCTTCCCCCCATGCCACCGACATGGAGGCCTGATGAATTTCTTCCAATGACCATTTTCATCCACTGCGTCTGAGCTCAGGACACTTGGAGGGCTCTGTGTTCTGTGACATCGGGGCGGAGCTTCTCCACCTGGCTTTCAATACTTGTCACAATCTGTCCTTCTCTGTTCCTCTCTGATCCCCTAGCCTCCTGCCCCCAGCCCTCTTGTGTCTAGTCCCTCTGGGGCAGTGCACACATCCCTTGTGTGGCTTGGTCCTGGGCATTTGCTCCTACTGCTCCTCTCTCACCTCCCCACTGTGGATCATGCTGTTGTTTCAAGACAAGGCATCCTCTGAAAGGATTCTTTGTGTCTGTGCTGGTCTTTCTTCCTGACTTATCTCCAGTTATCACTAGGAGCTTGGGGGACTTTAATCTCTGTGGTGGCTATATTTGTTCATATTCTCTCTCCAGTCACAGAGATTCTTTTAGGTCAGAGTCAGTCATCATCATCATCATCATCATCATCATCATCATCATCACCGTCATCGCTGTTGTTGAGGCCTCTGCTGTGTTCCAGCCTTTGGGCGCATCCCTTCCATCATCCCACTTCATCCCATTCCTGTTTATGGCTAAGGATCTGTGACTGGGAGAGGCTATGTGTCTTGTCAAAAAAGTCCCATAGCTAATACAAGTCAAAGGCAGGATTCAACCTTAGGGCAGCCTCCCAAGCACATGAATGATAAGAATGAAGGTTTGATATGAACCTGATAGTGCGTGTCCCCTAATTTTGCTTAATCAGTGGCCCTGGTCCTGGACGTCCCATAATTGTATCTCTGCAGGGTGCCTAAAGGGCAAGCCCTGGAATTTGTGGTCCCCTCTGCTTGCCCTTTGCTCAGGCGCTTGGAGAGCTAAGATCTGAAGGGGGTTAGGGGAGGGCTGCCTATCAGGTGGTCTTAGGCCTCCAGGGACCCCAGCGAAGCTGTCAGCAATTTAGGTTAAATGAGCGTCCAAAGGCCAGCGCTGTGGAAAGATCATGGGAAGACATTATCTACGGTTGTTTATTAGTGAGACTGAGAAACTCCTTAGTGGCTTTCTTGAGGAGGGAAGACATGTCCCTTGAGGGAAAATTAGGCAAATTGTGTGCTTGTTTGGGCCATGCGGGCCCTAGTCCTCACCGGGGAAATTAACTTGTCACTGGCTTGGCTGTCACTTGTGCTCTTCTCATGGTTTCGGCATCATTGCAGCCGCAGGGAGCACGTGTGCATGAATCCTCATGCCTGGTACCTGCTTCTGGGGAGAGGAACTTCGTTTAGGGCACTTCACAGACTGACTGGGATGTTCTGGTGATTTGCCGTACTCCCACAAAGGATAATAATAGATAACCTGTCCCCTTGTCTGCACCTGCTGAAGCCTCCTTTAGCCCTTAGGGCCCAAAAGTTCTCCCCTGTAGACCTGCTCTGTGTCATAGTCTACCTCTCCCAATCAGAATGAAGGGCTGTGAGACTGTGAGAGTCCCTGGTTCCAAGGGCATGAGCAGATGGTGCATGAAACAATGGCTCAGTGGTCAAGCAAGTGTGAAAAATGCTCTTGTGAGTGTCTTGCTGCAGGACTTCTCAGAGCCTTCAATGTGCTAGATGGGGCTGACATCACATCCCCCACATCTTTGATCATGGGACCCTTTTACAAGTTGAGTATCCATTTCCAGATGGTGGTGGTCCATTCCTCACACTGTAAAACACTGATGCGGAGAAAAAAAAAATGAGAATTTTAGAGCTCAGCAGAGTTGGGGAAGGAAGAAAATCTTCCTCACCTCAACTGCTGCATGTCCCTAGGCCTTCTGGGCCTCTGTTTCCTCATCTTGAAGCACGGAGAACAGAATGTCCTCAAGCAGTTGTTGAGAAGATTAAATGAGATATAGTTCTTGGAGCATTATTCTCAACCAACCCCAACATTGTACTCCTGTGACATTGTACTCCTCCCTAAGGGGACTTTGTCAGACTGATGGGGATGAGAGCTATTTTTGTATGAATTTTTTTCCTTTCCCACAAGATCATGAGCTACTTGAGGGCAAGGGCTGTATCCTAGCTCAGCAAGGTGCCTGCCTCCTAGAAGGTGTTTGATATACAGTAATTACATTCCTATTGAATCTTGCCATTTTTTCAGTGTTGTGGAATCACAAGAGTCTGTGGATCTCTTGGAAAATGTTCAGGGTTGGGCAAAGCTTATGCAGAAATAATTGACCGAGGAGGGGTAAGTGGATCTTCTATTTCTTTTAAATCCACTGAAACCTTGCTGTGCATAGATAATTTTAAAAACTTTTTTCTCTATAAAATAATCATTGCTCATTGTAGAAAGTTTGGAAAATGTGGAAAAGCATAAAGAAGAAAATTAACTCACATAATCGCAACTACTGCTATTACTTTAAATATACATCTTTTCAGTCTATTTTCATTGACTTTGTGTGTATATATAAATATGTATAATATATATTTAATGAGAATGGGTTGTTTTGTTTCAATTGTATAACCTGCTTTGTTCACTTAACAGTATTTAGGAAATATATGTAGACATCTTCAGATATTCTTCCATATCATTTTAAATGGTTGTCACTCTCTGGCATTCTGCTGTTGGATATCAAATGATTTATTTAAATAATCCCTTATTTTGGTGGTTGCTGTTCCTCTGAACTACAAACAATGAAACAATGAACATTCATCTGGAAAATCTTTGAAAACATCCTTGATTGTGTATTTAAGATACAATTTTAGAAGTAAAATTGTTGAATCACAAATTAATAGTAGATATAGAATTCTTTACCAAGGAACATTTGATATTTGCCAAGTGTTATTCTAGACAAGAGGTTGGTAAAGTACAGCCTGCAGGCCAAATGTAGCCCACTTTGTGTTCTTCAAATAAAGTTTTATTGGAACACAGCCATGCCCAATCATTTGCATATAATTTGTGGTTGCTTTTTGCTCTAAAATGGCAAAGCTGAGTGGTTACAGTAAAGACTGTATATTCTGCAACACTTAAAGTATTTACTAAGTGGTCTTTTACAGAAAATGTTTGCTGTTCTAGACAATGACACTGTTCTCAGGCAAAAGCTTATGGCTGGACGTGGTGGCTCACGCCAGTAATCCCAGCACTTTGGGAGGCCGAGGTGGGAGGATCATTTGAGGTCAGTAGTTCGAGACCAACCTGACCAACATGGTGAAACCCCCATCTCTACTAAAAATAGTAAAAATTAGCCAGGCATGGTGGGAAACACCTGTAATCTTACCTACTCAAGAGGCTGAGGCAGGAGAATCACTGAACCTGGGAGGTGGAGGTTGCAGTGAGCTGAGATTGTGCCACTGTACTCCACTCCTGCCTGAGCAACAGAGTGAGACTCTGTCAAAAAACAAACAAGCAAAGAAACAAACAAAAAAACAACTTATGTGGCCCTTAAAATTTTGCTAAGATTGGAAAGAAAGAGCAAAAATACTGATGAGGTCATTGATGACCCTTCTGGCACGGCCTCCTAGGTGTTAAATTCTATGCTGACTTTTTAGTCCTTACCCATTTCCTCTTTTTTTATATTTCAAACAAAACACCATTTCCTTATTATTGAAACTTTTGCCTCTACTGTCTTCAGCAACATTCTTACCCAGGTCTTTGCAGAATTTCCTTATTAGTTTGCAATAGAGTCCAGTGGCTAAGAACTTGTGCTGTGGAGACAGACTGGCCTGGCTTGAAATCCCAGCTCCTTTCTTTCCTAGTCTTTGGCCTTTAGCCCCAGTTTCAAATTCTCTGAAAAGTGAGTGGAATCCACACCTATTTGAGAAGTTCCTAGCTCTACACCCAGCACATACTATGTGCTCCATAAAGGATGGCTTTGTGTCTTAGTTACCTTTCCCAGCATCTCTTCTGCACTAGTCTATTCTCACACTGATATAAAAATACTCCTTGAGACTGAATAATTTAGGAAAGAAAGAGGTTTAAATTGACTCACAGTTCCACATGGCTGGGGAGGCCTTAGGAAACTCACAGTCATAGCAGAAGGGGAGGCAGGCACCTTCTTCACAAGGCAGCAGGAGAGAGGAATGAGTAAAGGAAGAATTTGCCAAACACTTATAAAACTACCAGATCTCATAAGAACTCATTCACTATCAGTAGAACAGCATGGAGGGAACCACCCCATGATCTAGTCACTTCCCACCAGGTTCCTCCTGAACACCTGGGGATTATGTGAGTTAAAATTCAAGATGAGATTTGGATGGGGACACAAAGCCTAACCATATCATCTTCCCTGCCTGCTTTCCCTTGAAATGATGGTGTTCCCAGGGCTCTCTTTTCTTTCTATTCTGGCTTCCCTTTGGTTGAAAATTACTGCTCAACTGATTGTGTCCTCTCTGCCCTTTCTGGGTTTTACCCATCTCCGCATATGAAACTTTTGTAAGTTGCAGATCGTTACATGGTGGTCAATAGTACCCCAGTCTAGAAACTTAGGTACAGTTTTGTCCAAAGCCATCAAAAGACTTTTAAAATAATTATTAACCTTCCACCTTGTAAAAATCTAACCTTATAATACAACTTTTCTTTGATTTATATAAAAATTTCTGTCTCAACTTATTCTCCCCAAACCTGCTCTCAAACAACCTCCCATACTCCCCACCAGAGGTATAGATCGATAGATAGACAGATAGATAATTTCTGATAATTTCATAGCATTTAAATTCAACAGGAAAAAACATGAGTCCAATTTTTTCTGGCCAAAGCATGCTTCCAGAAGGTTTGAAGGCATATCATGCTCATCTTGCAAATCACAGATCATCCTCCAAAGTATTTAACTGCAATCAACTGTTGAGTTTTAAAATGTTGTCTGATTTTCCTAAAAAGAAACAAGAAACAGAATGCAAGCACACACACATATATTTTAGGAGAGCTGGCGCTCCTTACTGTGAGCCACTTATCATGATCCAAAAGATTTACTCAGAGGCATAATTAATTGGAACTTATTTCAGTGGAAGTTATTTCCCTTCATCTCATTACAGAAACAAAAGAAGATTATAGGCCAGGGGATCCATGAGGTTTCAAGAGAGGCTATTGATTAATGAAGTTGGAAGGAGTTGATACACAGTCAGAGATGGTTAACATCCAGAAATTCTTACAAAGAAATGGCAATTCTCTTCCATTAATCCTGTCTTGCCTCTTTGATCTTGAATGATACCATGGCTGCAAGTTAAGTGTAAAACTACCCTGGCGTTAAAGGCCTTCAGAGATCTTGCCCTGGAGAAAGATTCTTCAAGAAATTGGAAGATTAAAATAACAAAAATAATAATAATTATTAAAAAACAAAAGCAGTCAAACCAACAAAACAAAAGTCAGAAACATGTGAACAAGTAGAGGATCCTTTAGGAAGGTTTTATATAGCTGCTGAACTGTAAATCTGCCATCTGTACTTGTTACGACAAGGATGTCTACGTTAACTTATCACCCCAGCAATTGTGAGCCAACATTTACAGGCCCAACGTGATTCATTTCGGGGCACATGGATCATGTTGGGCCTGTAAATGTTGGCTCACAATTTTTTTTTAAGATAAAATAATTAAATGAAGGAGAAAGTTGGGAGAAGATACAGTTTGGAGGGCACTTGAAAGATTTCTTAGTAGATGACCTACTGATTTTTCTTTTGTCCTTTTCATTTTTCCTAAGGTTCTAAAGAGCCTCTCCAGGGCTCTCAGAACTCTAGTAAGGAAGCATTGTGGAAGGTTAAGAGCTCCAACATTTGTGGCAACTATTTGAGATGCCAAAAATTAGAAGGGGCTCAGAGCACCTGTACTCTCACTTTGTATCGTCTTCTGACCCAACAGACTGAGCCCCCAAATGTTTCAACATTCTTTTAACTCTGGAAGTGGCCTAAAGCCATAAAACATTCTTTTAATTCTGGAAATGGGGGAAGAGGAACAAGTATGGCTGTAGAGTGAAGATATTGTCACCCGGCACAGCTGGTGGTCAAGCTCCATGCTCAAAATTGTCCAATTAAAGAAATGAAAAAATGTAAGCTCTGTCAGGAAAAAATGCAAATAAGGTGGCTCGGGGTTAAGATTTTGAGTGGCTTGGTGATTAAAATTATGCTTTTGTTTACTGGGGAAATGGAGTTTAAAAAAAAAATCTATATACAGTTGGATGAATTAGGCAACCATCCATTATGTAATAGGGTAACAACATAATCCACCCTAATGGCAGTGAGGCCGGCCAAAGCCATGGTAACGCTGAGGGCCTTGGGCTTTTTCACTTTTCCTACTTTAGCTCTTGGAGAAGCAAGTGTTTGAGGGAGTTCAGTCTTTCTCTGTCCAGAGTGTGATGTCTAATGGTGCTTTCCCTCCAATTTGAGTTCTCATTTTTAATACAGAAGGAAAACTTCCTCTGAAACAGCATATATCATTTTTGTCCTCACTAGAGGGATTGCATTCCCTGGTTTTGTATCTGGACATCATCCAATGTGAATCGTTAGGACAGAGGACAGGGAGCGTCTACCATGGTTTGTGCAAATTGAAGCATTTGAAGCCACTGGGCCATTTTAGAAGTCGTTTCTTTGAGACAGAAGGGATAACTCCCCTTCATCTTCCAGGCACTTCCAGACTGATGAAGGGATCCTGAAAATAAAATAGAGTCAGCTGTTTTCTGTTCTGTGGCGTTTGCATTGAGGTGGGCTTCCTCCTCACACTGGCCTTTCTATTGCCCCAGTTGGTGGGAGAGCGGGTAGAGCTGCAGAGGCTTGGGCAGGGCTGGGAGTGTGTGTCTGTGTGTGCAGGCCTGCATGTGCCTGCACTGTGCATGTTCCAAAGGCTATTTATAGTGGACACTATGGTGCACTATGGTGCACTTCCATGCCTAGCTTCAGGGTCAGGGTGCTCGTTCACTCAGCTACTGATGATATTGCTTGTGGGAGGCTCACAGCCAGGAATTTCCCTCAGCCAAAGGGAGCTGCCTGGCTCAGGTATACCTGTCCCTGGGGCATCATGTATGCAATGACTGATCTATGCAGGAGCACAAGGCCTCAGTCCCCCACCTGGATTCAAGAAAACATTGAGAGCCCTCCCAGCTCCAAAGCTCCCTGTAAGATCAATAGAGGCCTCTGCTGTGACTGTACTACAGCTCAACTTCTCCCTCTGCCCAGTCCTGCTTCCCCCTCACCCCTCCCAGTGTGAATCCTGGGAGCGTTCCCCAGTATACCTCCTGCAAGCCAATCTGTCTCAGTCTGTTGTCCAGGGAACTGTCCACTGACCACATGTCTGCTCCTCTTGAAGTGGATGGTAAATAAGAATTGGCCAATGCATTATTGGTCTGCTGCTACGTGATCACAATGGCAGCTGGATTCCACAAAGTCACCAGGTGTTTCTGGAGACAGTGCTAGTCTCAGGACCCCAGCTATGGCCGACTGTAGGGGTGCAACTTTAGGGACTTGGGGATGTTGGAATGTTTCCTCTCATGTGGCCTGTCATCCTGACTCAAATTCCACCTTTTTACTACACATTTCTTTTTACCTGAGGACTTTTGGGTTTTCCAAAGTTTTCTGTTGCAAATATCTGGAAGTCACAGTATGGTTCTGTGGAGACAGCACACGTTCGAGCGCCAGCTCTGCCACTTACCAGCTGTGTGATCTTGGAGTTGACCAAGCATCTTTCTGGGCCTCAGAGTTCTCATATGGGAGGCAGGTGTCTGCCCACCTTACAGAGCACTTGTGAGGTCCAACAATTCTGCGTGGGATGCCAGTAAGGGCACTGGGAGAAGTCCAGGCTTGAGGAGGGGGGGTGGGAGAATAATGCCTCAACACATCAGTTTGTGTCTTAGTGAGACTTTATCCATCAGCCCCAGCCAGGCCCTGCCAGAGAGGAGCTCAGAAGAGAACTGAAGGAGGGGGCCTGGGAAGAAGCTCTGGTTTTGAGGCCATGCAGAGTGGAGTTTAAATCTCATTTCTACCAGTGATTTGGGAAGACTACTTAGCCTCTTTGTGCTTCAGCTTCCGTATCTATATATTAGTATAACTGCAATCATAGGGTTGTTTATGAAGAGAAAATGAAGGAAATTTGGACGAAGTATCTAGAGCATAGTTTAGGAACTCACTGGCTTTCACTAGTGGCAGAGTGGAGTAACTCCCAGCTTGATCAATTACCAGCTGAGTGACTTCAGATGAAATATTGAATAACCCTGGGCCTCAGTTTACTTGTCTGTAAAATGGAATGATACCACTTACTTTACATGGTAGCTTTAGAGACTAATGTAGACAAAGAACCTGGTAGTAACAGCTCTTATTTTTATTTTTCGAGACGAAGTCTTGCTCTGTCACCCAGGCTGGAGTGCAGTGGTGTGATCTCGGCTCACTGCAAGCTCTGCCTCCCAGGTTCAAGCAATTCTCCTGCCTCAGCCTCCCTAGTAGCTGGGATTACAGGCATGCGCCACCTCGCTGGACTAATTTTTTGTATTTTTAGTAGAGACGGGGTTTCACCATATTGGCCAGGATGGTCTCAGTCTCCTGACCTCATGATCCACCTGCCTCGGCCTCCCAAAGTGCTGGGATTACAGGCGTGAGCCACTGCACCTGGCCAGCTCTTATTATTGTTATTATTTCTAAGGAGGTTTATTTTTTATTGAGGATCCCAGATCAATAACAGCAACACAATGATCCAATGGAGAAGTTATGTGGATTATTCCCCATAATGAGCCCCAGAATGAATGGGTCCCAGCATTCTCGCTGAGGATGGAAAGTTCCCAAGTGACTTCTCTTGCCAAATTGTTTGTTTCCTAGCAGGGAAATAAAACATGGAACTCGGCCACCGTGGGCTCGAGTCTCACTGTTTTCTGGGAATCACCTGATGTCAGGATTTGCAACATGAATACCTGGGCCAGGACAGGGAGCTCTGCCAGGCCACAGACAAAGGCTCCTTTGGTCCCTGGGGTGGCTTTAGCCACTGCCTTGGCCAGTTGTCTGCCAGTTGACTCTCAGGTGTCATGTGACCACTCCTACTCAGAGATCTTCAGATAGAGTTGAGTCGTTTGTGGGCTTTGTGTCACATCCACAACCTTGCAAGGGTATAGAAAAAGTACATCTTCACCACAAAATACTCGGACCACATTCCTACCAAAGGAATCTGCCTTATGCCAAGGGAGAAAGCAGGTGGTGTGGTACAGAAGGAGCACTGGGCTGGGAGTCCACCTGACATGCTATGGCGGGCCTCGCCCCTCTCTGCTGATGGGCCCAGGGATTGTGGTTGCGGGGAAAAGAAACTCATACAATTTAGTTTAAGTGAAAAAACAGGGGTGTTATTATCAACATTAAAGGGCATTTCCTGGGACCTCTTTGCCAGAAGTCCGCCTGGAGTCACCGCAAGTGGGAAGACACCATCTCTCTCTGACATCCCATAGGTGGCTGTGTCTGCAGCTCCCAGGACACTTGCTCAACTCTCCTCCCTGCAGACCAACTGTTCTTGCCAGGCCTACTTTCTATGCCTTACTTTGGCCACCCCTGGCTTTGGATGACTGTGACATTGACTCTGGACTCAACACTTGAGGCTTTTCACAACTCACTGATGCAGCCAAGACCAACAATCCCCTTGTTTAAATAGTTAGGCGAGAGAATTTGATTGGCTTAACTCGAGTCAGGTGTTTGCTTCTGGTCCGATCAGCTGTGAGCAGTGGCAGTGGGCCCCATTATGCCATGGGCTGCTCCTGCTGGAACGACAGACCAAGTAGGCTCTCCTGCAGGGGGATGCAGGTGGCAGAGAGAGAACGGACATTTGGAAAAATTGGTTCAGCTTTCTGGGCTTTATTTTCCCCAACTGAAAATAATCATCATTATTATGTTGGTCATTAAGTGGCCGATTAAATCATTTTGCATATGGAACCCAGTTGACCTTTCCCTCACCACAGCCCACCCCACTTCTGCACCTGTTCAGTCATCTGTGGCCACATACTAATACCCTAACTCCATTTCACAGGATAAACAGAGTGTTCTTTTGTTTCTCTTCCTTCTTTTCTTTTCCTCATTGCAGTAAGACTGCTTAACATGAAATCTATCCTCTTAAATTAGTAAGTATACAGTATATTATTTGCGATCATAGGTTCAGTGTTGTACAGCAGATCTCTGCAGCCTATTCATCTTGCAGTATTCATCTTTCTGTAATTAGCTTAATTAACTTAGCATAATTTCTTCAAGCTTCATCCATGTTGTCCATATTGCAGAATTTCCTTATTTTCTAGAGGCTGGATAGTATTTCATTGTATGTTTACGCCACATTTTCCAATTTCAGTTCTTTGGATGAATACCCAGAAGTGAGATTGCTGGATCATATGGTAGTTATAGTTTTAATTTTTTGAGAAACCGCTATACTGTTTTTCTTTTTCTTTTTCTTTTCCTTTTTTTTTTTGAGACAGAGTCTCTCTCACCCAGCCTGGAGTGCAGTAATGTGATCTTGGCTCACTGCAACTTCCGGCCCCCAAGTTCAAGCAATTCTCCTGCCTCAGCCTCCCAAGTAGCCAGGACTACAGGTGTGTGCCACCATGCCTGGCAAATTTTTTGTATTTTTAGTAGAAACGGGGTTTCGCCTTGTTGGCCAGGACGGTCTCGACCTCCTGACCTCATGATCCACCCGCCTCTGCCTCCCAAAGTGCTGGGATTACAGGCGTGAGCCACTGCACCCAGCCTGAGAAACCGCTATACTATTTTTCAGAGTGGCTATATCATTTTGCATTCCCACCAATGGTGTGCAAAGATTTCAATTTCTCCACTTCTTTGTCAACACATGTCTTTTGGTTTTTGGTAATAGCCATCCTAACAGATGTGAGGTGATATCTCATTGTGGCTGTCATTTGCATTTCCCTGATAACTAGTGATGTCGAACTTTTTTTTCATATACCCGTTGCCCATTTTGTATGTCTTCTTTGGAGAAATGTCTATTCAAGTTCTTAGCCCATTTTAAATTGATTATCAGGGTGGTTTTTTTTTTTTTTTTTTTTTTGTACTACTGAGTTGTAAGTTTCCTTATATGTCTTAGAGATTAACCTCTTATCAGACATATGGTTTGCAAATATTTTCTCCCATTCCATAGATTGCTTTTTCACGTTATTGATTGTTTGCTGTGCAGAAGCTTTTTAGTTTGACATTGTCCCACTTGTTTACTTTTGGTTTTGTTGCCTGTGTTTTTGGTGTCATATTCATTGTAGGAAGTGCATTCTTCAAGAAAGTTCTCTGGGACTCCTCAGGAATGTGTACAGTTTCCTTAAGTGGTGGTGTGTCATCCCCTGCAGGCCACTTGCTCTGCATTCTTGCCCCTCTCGAGCTCAGCTGGACATCTCCAGCATCCTGTTTTCCAGGCTGCAGATGCGTATCTTTATCCCTAATGTGGATGTGAGCTCCTTCCTTCAGGACCCAAAGCACAGCTGAAATATGATGGAAATGGTATAACTTTACTGACTATGTGGGGACAATGGAATTTAACTAGAAGAATAAGGTTTGCCCTTGTTTAGCTTCTATGGGGCTTTCATAGGCTAGAGGACCCCAAAGAGACCTTCAGAACATTTCTGCTGATGAGTCCCAGCCACTCTCAGAGAGAGAAAGAGCTCTGTCCCCGAGTCCCAAGTCCACCTCATCTCATTCACCATTTTCCGGCAAGCCTGCCAGTGGGCTCCCGTTTTCTTTCCTCTGAAGGAAACGTCCCCTCTGCTGCCCCAACCAGGCTGCCGTCTGACTCCACAACCTCTACCAGGTGGTCACACTTGTCATTGCCCCTCTCCCAAATCTGGCTTCTTCAACTAAAGTAGCCTGCAGGAGTAACTCAATTGCCCAGACCTGGTTTTGGGGGCCAAGCCTGGCCAGGGCCTTTCATCATCTGCCTACATTCAGGAAAGAGAAGATGGGGCCTGCATCTCCCTCCTGGAGGCGGGGGCAGGTCTTGGCAGCAGATCACCTGTGAGCTCGTTCTTGGTCAAAAACACAAATGAATCTTCCAAGAATAAACAATGATCTTCAGACACAGGACACTGAAATCTCATGTTTTACAGAAAATGAATTTCTGACTTTAGATTTCATCTGAAGAGTCTCTCATTGACGTTTGTTAATGATATGCATTAGAATGAGAACTGGTCCTACCCGCACTACCAGGAGGGCCCAGTGACATGGCCCCTCCTGAACAAAGGGAGTATCTGCTCAAATGTAAATTCATTTGTTTTTTCTTTATGGACTAAAGAGATTATCTGACATTCCCCAAATGGCGATTTTCCACCTTCAATATTTAAAGCCCCAGTCTCTTCCAGGTGCCCTGCTACAATAAATTATGTCCTTTGTTCCTCCAAACAACTTTATAAGGTGTAAGGTATCATTTTCTTCTTCTTGGAAATAAGGAAAGTGAGGCTCAGGGGCATGTGATAATTAGCCTAAGGCTGGTAAATTGCAGGGTAGGATTTAAACCCAGCTTGGACTATGTCCTTTGTCCTACATCAGGTTTGTCCCATGGCCCTTCCAGGTTACAGTTCTGAGGTCCTTATGAGACTGGGCGGCTCTGATGCTAGTGTGTGGAAAGGCAGGAGGTAACTCTCCAAAGTGAACTTCTAAGGAACGACCAGCTATGTTATGTGCAGGGCCCACTGCAGGATGGCAGCATGGGGCCCTTATTCAAAAGTTTCTAAGAATTCAAGGGCCGGGCGCGGTGACTCATGCCTGTAATCCCAGTACTTTGGGAGGCCAAGACAGGCAGATCACTTGAGGCCAGGCATTTGAGACCAGCCTGGCCAACATGGTGAAACCCGGTCTCTACCAAAAATAGAAAAATTAGCTGGGCGTAGTGGCGCATGCCTGTAATCCCAGCTACTCGGGAGGCTGAGGCTTGAGAATCGTTTGAATGCAGGAGGTGGAGGCTGCAGTGAGCCGAGATTGTGCCACTGTACTCCAGCCTGGGCGACAGAACGAGACTCTGTCTCCAAAAAAAAAAAAAAAAAAAAAGAAAGAAAAGAAATCAAGACCCCAACAGCATAGCATTAAACAAAGCACAGGGCCCTGTGCAGGTGGCATGCCTGTGGAGCTGCGGACCTGGATAAGTCACCTTGCTCCTGGAAGGAGTACAGGCTGTAGGGTGATCTGGCACTGTGGGAAATGGGGCAGTTTTCTAGTGAGTCTTCTTTGCCTGCTCCCTGTCAGGTGACATGATTGTCAGAGAGAGCAAGAGACCGAAGTGTCGAACGTACCAGATAATTTTTGCAGTTTAGCTGCTTTTATTCCTTCCCTATTGTTGTTGTTTTGAATAATCTGTGTGGCTTTTGAAGAAATTGCTCGAACCGGTTTGAGCCTTAATAAGATATGAAAAAATTGGAGGCAAAGGGGGCCTGGTGATAAAAGCACAGCTTTCATTTGGCGCTGCAGGCGCCTGGAGCGGAGGAGCCGGGTGCGGCGCACTCATCAGAGGCAGGTGGGCGGCCAGAGTGCTGTGCGCAGTGGGACTTGGCACTAAACAGCAGAATGACAATTGGAAACATAAAAGCCAAGGCAGAAAGTGAGAAGGAAATAGAGAAAAACAAACCCCCAACTCAACTACAGCCACCTGAACCAGGGGGAAGGCGAGAGAGCAAGGCCGCCACGAGGGGGAAGGCGAGGGAGGAAGGCCGCCGGTAAGGATCGTTAAGTGGTGAGCAGCCCCTGCTGGCAGGTGAGGTCTCTGGTGGTTTCCCCCACGGACAGAGGTATTTGGGCACCTGGCTGGGACTCCCCAAAAGGCTAGAGAGGGACTAATGTGAACTGACACCTCCCAAATTCCCAGGTCATTGTTGTCTGTCTAGCTCCTCTGAAAGCCAGTCTCTGGTGTGGTGCTTCATCAAATGTCAGTGACTAGCCTATGTGCAGCTTGGAACTGGCCTTGGGGATACAGTGGCTAACAGTCAGGTGTGGTCCCTGTCCTCTTGAGATTCTCAGTCTGGAGGAGGAGCTGTACAAATGGGTAGGCAGGTAGACTTGCAGGGGAGGTGCTGAGGGGTGTATGCAGAAGAGCCATCTCACCCAGAGATGACTCTCCCTGCGAAAGCAACATGTGACATTTCCATCCAACAGGAAATCTGAAGGACGAGTAAAATTTATCTGTGGGCTGGAGATGGTGAGGGTGAGGAGGGGATTCCTAGCTATGGGGAAAACATGGGTAAAGGAAGCAAGAAATGGGATGTTGCATTGGAGTGATGTAAAAACCTTTCAGTCAGCAAGCATTAATTGAGTGGCTACTATGTGCTGCAATGCTAGTGAGTCATCCATTACACTTGACAGTGCCACTCCCAGTCACTTGCTTTTCCACTTTGAGACCCTTGCCTGCTTCCCTGTTTTCTCTATTCTTTCCATCCCACAACATCAATCCCCTCCCTTGAATTTATTCTATGTATTAGCAGAATACAAATTTAATTGCTATTTTAAAGACCAAAATACCATTGACTCAAATAAGAAAGACGGAAGTTAATTGTGCTGTCACAAGACTCCCCCAGAATAAGCAGTGTTCAATTAGCCTAAAGCTGTCTCCTTATGTATTTTAAGTTCAGCCTAAAGTTTGTGCACAGTGAACTGTAACCTAACTGGATGTCTAAACAGACTGTAACCTACTCTTGTGCCAATCACCAAGTCTTGGCCAATCAAACTTGGCCAACTGTTACAAACCATGTTCAAATAAGGCAAATGTGGAACTTTAAACAATCCAGCTGTTTCTAAACCTGACTTCCATTTTCGGAACATCACTTTCTCTCTCTCTTTTTTTTTTTTGTCCATAAATGTTCATCCTCATGTAACTGTGCTGGAGCCTCTCTGAACCTATTCTGGTTAGGGGGCTGCCCAACTTGTGAATCATTCTTTGCTCGATTAAACTCTGTTAAATGGAGTTTGTCTAATCTCTCTCTCTCTCTCTCTCTCTCTCTCTCTCTCTCTTTCTCTTTCTCTTTCTTTCTTTCTTTTCTGAGACCGGATCTTGCCCTGTTGCCCAGGCTGGAGTTCAGTGGTGCAATCACAGCTCACTGCAACGTCTGCCTCCCAGGCTCAAGTCATCCTCCCACCTCAGCCTCTTGAGTAGCTGGGACCATAAGTATGTCCCATTGTGCTTGGCTAATTTTTGTATTTTCGATAGAGATGGGGTTTTGCCATGTTACCCAAGCTGGTCTAGAACTCCTGAGCTCAGGTGATCGGCCTGCCTTGGCCTCCCAAAGTGCTGGGATTACAGACGTGAGCCACCGTGCCTGGCCCAGGTTTTTCTTTTAACAGCAGTTGGTTGCTGAGGTGACTCCACAGAGGTGAGGACCCAGGATCTTCCCATCTTGTTCCACAATTCAGAAAGTGTCCTTGAATGTATGCTTTAAAATGGCTCTCCACTACGTCGGCTTTGCCTAAGACAAGACACAGACAGAAAAGCACACACCCCTTTCCTTTGCAGCTATGGCCCGGAAGTTCGGGGCATCATTTCTGTTCACATCCCATTGACTAGAGCTTAGTCATGTGACCAGGCCAGATGCAGGGAAATCTGGGAAATTATTACCCGTGGCTCCCATGCCCAGTGAAAACTCCAAGATACTCTTTCCATAGAGCAAAGAGAGAAATGGATATCGGGGTAACTAGAAGTTTGTATCCTATTCCATTTCTGGTGTGTGATCTCAGAAATCTACCTTCACACTAAGCCCACCGTTATGACTCTCTTGGCCCCCTGCCTGTCATGTGGACAGAAGAAAGGCCAAGAACCTCAACACTTGAA
The DNA here is from genome assembly GCF_007565055.1 of Rhinopithecus roxellana. NCBI lineage: Eukaryota > Metazoa > Chordata > Mammalia > Primates > Cercopithecidae > Rhinopithecus > Rhinopithecus roxellana. The sequence continues at coordinate 34,310,053 of NC_044559.1, forward strand.
AGCCAAGTATCATCACGTGCTCAGGTTAAAACTTACAAAGGTCAAGTCAAGGGGTAAAGCATTTATGGAGGTATTTTAGGTCAATAAAATTCCTGTTCTCAGGTTAGGGCAAGTGAAACCTATTCACTTTATTTAAAAGAGCTTTGTTGATTAAATACCAAGTCAGTCCTGTTTGGACCTTAAAAGCTCGCAGTTCAGAGGGGAGAGTGAAGGCCAAGGGCTTGCCCATAAGCCCTTAATCAGGGCCCAGACTGAATTCCTTAAGCTTTATTCCTTTGCAGGGCAGAGAGGGAAAAAAGTGATGGATTGACAAGGAAAACTGGCTGGCGGTGATTGCGTTCCCCTGCAAGAAGCCCTCGGAAATGTGAGAGGTAGGCCATCCCTAAGTGGATGGGTTCACCCAGGCGCAGAAGCCAGATAATCCCATAAAACACTTCTTGTTTTTGTGGCTAATCCCACTGTCATACTCTGTTTCCAGGTGCTCAAACCTTCAAAAAGTGTTGCTGAGTCTTGATGTTCACTTTCTGGTTTGTCCAGAATTCATTTCTCATCTCAACCTTATCTCCAAGCTGCTTACTCATATATCAGACAATAACATGCTAAGTAAGAAGAAATTGGGAAGGCAGCAAGGCCGTCCTGTACACTCAGTGTTTGTAATTTGGGTCTTATCGGCTGTTTGGGATTGTGTGTGTTTCCCAGTTCCCTGCCCCTCGTCATACTCAGCGGCATGATTGTTATTTGTGTACATGTCTGTCTCTCACAGGAGGAAGAGTGATTCTCAGGAACAAGGCTCCATCCTAGTTTGTGTGGTCTTTCCAGAATGCAGGTTAGTGCCAGCACGTGGCAAGCATTGAATCAATGATTATTGAATTGCTGAGTTCATTCAGATAACCAAGATTGACCGTGGCTCTTTTTAGTTAATCCACTTTGTCATTGTCAGTAGCATAAGTTATCAGAATGCCATATTTCTGTTGCATTTGCATGTTTTCTAGATGCATCTCCATCCACTCCCTCCTCCTAACTTTCCTCCAAGAGTCTATTGCTATTTTTAAAAATGGAAGGAGTGCTTATCAGAGGTTGGAGAGAGTCTACTCATTATAAAAATTAATGATATGGGAAAATTGTTTGGCAATTTCTTATCAACTAAGTATATGTTTGTCTTAATTCCCAGTAGTTACACTCTTGGACATTTTTCTCAGAGAAATAAAAACCTATTTTCAAAACCTATTTTCAGACAAAAACCTGTACATGAATATTCATAATTTATTTATAATAGCCTAGAACTGGAAACAATCGAAATGGCCTTCGATGGATGAATGGTTGAAAAAAACTCTCATGTATCCATATATTGCAACTCCACTTGGTAATGAAAAGGAACAAAGTTGAGAGGGATAGCATTAGGAGATATACATAATGTAAATGATGAGTTAATGGGTGCAGCACACCAACATGGCATATGTATATATATGTAACAAACCTACACGTTGTGCACATGTACCCTAGAACTTAAAGTATAAAAAAAAAAAAAAAAGGAACAAAGTTTTGAGACATGCAATGTACTAGTTTGCTAGTACTGTCATAACAAAGTACCACAAATGAAGCAGCCTAAACAACAGAAATTTGTTTCACTGTCCAGGAAGCTAGAAGTTTGAGATCAAAGTGTCCGGAGCACGTGAGGTCATGCTCTCTCTGAAGGCACTAGGGAAGGCTTCTGGTAGTTCCTTGGCTGGGGCAGTATAACTCTAGTCTTTGCATGCTGTTTTGTCTGTGAGGTGTATATGTCCAAATCTCTCTTTTATAAAACACCAGCCATATTGGATGAGGAGCCCACTCTACTCCAGTCTGACCTCATCTTAGCTAATTGTATTTGCTATGACTCTGTTTACAAGTAAGTTCACATTCTGAGCTACTGGGAGTTGAGACTTCAACATCTGAATTTTGGGTGGGACATAATTCAGCCCATAATATGCAATAACATGGATAAGGGCGTTGTGCTGAGTAAAAAAAGGCCAATTCCCAAAGCCTTCATATTATAGGATTCCATTTCTGTAACATACACCAAATAACAAAATCATAGAGATGGAGGTTAGTGGTTGCCGGGGGACAGAGACAGGAATGGGAGGATGGATATGTAAAGGGTAGCAAGAGGGAGTTTCCTTGGAGTGAAGAGATTGTTGTGTATCCTATTTGGTGGTAGTTATGCAGATCTAGATGAAGGATCGAATTGCATTGAACTAGCAAACATACACACACATGCGCATGCAAAAACTGGTGAAAACTGAACAAGGTCTGTAGTCTAGTCAACAGTATTTCACTATATCTATTTTCTAGTTTTGATGTTGTACAAGAGTCAGAAATGATGGCACAGCAGGAGGAAGCTGAGTGAAGGACTGAAGGGACTACTCTATGTGCCATTTGCATCTTCCTGTGAGTGTAATCGCCTCAAAATTCAGTCAAACAAAATGAATGATAAAACTATGTTGAGAGCCGGGATGGAGGAAATGAAAGACTGGGAGTGTGGGTAGGATTAAAAAGTTTCTCCTGATAGGGTCACCATTCTCAAAAAGATCTTTGTCCTCCAAATTCTCTGGCATTTGCAGTCATGCCACATTGCTTCTCTACTAGCAGTAGAGAGATGTGTGTGGGTGAGATAGGCAGCACTGGGCAGAAAGATCAGAGCACAAATACTTACCTGTTTCCCTCTAGACTTCTACCTTGGACTTCATTTCCCAGATTTTCAGATTTGCTCTATCTTGCTGGGCTTGCTCCATGCTCTGCCACTTGGATGAGATGAACTGCCTCAAAGTTGACTTTGCCATCTTTCACCCTTGGTTCAGGTGATCCAGGTTCTGGGCTGGCTCTGTCTGCTACATGCTTTTAGGCAAGTCACTTCGCCTATCTTTGCCTCCGTTTCCTCAACTGTCCAATGGGGGTAAATCTTCCTTATCTAATCTTCAACTCTGGAATATCCTAAAGCTTAAATTATAATTGCTGGAAGTTTTCATGCAAACGAAGTTCTATTATAATGACTTCATAATAATAATGTGATCGTGATTTAATTATTAAGCATCTCCTACATACTAAGCACAAACATTACCTCTTAATGCTCATAAAAATCATGCAAGAAAATGATGAATTGATGGGTGCTGACGAGTTGATGGGTGCAGCACACCAACATGGCACAAATATACATATGTAACAAATCTGCACATTATGCACATGTACCCTAGAACTTAAAGTATAATAAAAAAATGAAAAAAAAAATCATGCAAGAGAAGTGTCATGGACAACTTGGGGGGTAATACCAAGCACATTCCATGCCTGCTCAGGAAACTGCCCCCACTGAAGGGGCCAACATTCCCTGTTTTCCCTAAAAGCTAAAGGAATCTTTGTTTGAGTCTTGATCCAGGAGACCGGGAGCTTTGTTTACTTTCAAGGGTCCACATCACCCTTTTACACAGGATCCCTGGGGCAGGGGCATGACTGAGTCAGCTTGACAGGCTCGTGAGAGCTGATTGTACACATCTCTTCCCACCCCTGGGCTCAGTGACGTCACATTCCAGCTTGAAATTGGCCACGGTGGGAGTATTTACACCATGGAAATCAGCAAATGCTACAAATCAGAGCTGCGTTTGTTTCCTCGAAAAGCCAGTTTTCCAGCCTGGGATGATCCATTGCAAATGGGATTTTTGGTGGTATATTAAGATGTCCCCAAGTTCCCAAGATGGATAGGAGGGTTTGGCCACCAACATAAAATACTGATTATGAACATACTTGAGAAATCTACTCCACAGATTACTAGCTGTGTTACCATGGGCAATATACTTACCCTCTCAAGATCTCAGTTTCCTCCCCTGTAAAATGAGAATATTGATGGTGTCTGCTTCCAACTCCTAAAGCACTTTTCACAATGAGGGCCTCAGTAAACATTAGCTCTTATTGAACTGTTGGTTACTTCTATTTTTATTATAAGATTCCTAGTCTCTATAGGTAGGCAGGTTTTAAGCATTTGACCATACCACTTTTCTGAAAAATAATTTGAATATAACATTGAGAGGACAGATTCTGGAAATTTCCACCTGAGTTCAAATCCTCACACTGCTACTTATTCACTGAATGACTGAGCAAGTGACTTAGACACTCTATGGGCCAATTTCCTCACATGTAGGCTGATGATTATGATAATACCTACCCTTTAGGGTTGTCCCAAGGATAAAGCGGGTCAGTGTGTATAAATCACAGATATCAGAGTGTCTCACTCGTAGTATTACGTAAGTGTTTGCCGTTATTATTCTGAAAGTGGTTGCACTGGGTTGAATAGTATCCCTCAAGAATTCATATCCTTTCTGGAACCTCACGATGTGGTTCCAAGTAAGCACTTGGAAAGACCGATGTATGTAGTAGATGTGTAGTATGTGTAATTAGTTAAGATGGCATATGGGAGTAGGGTGAGCCCTTGATCCAATATGACCCGTGTCTTATAAGAGGGGAAGGGACACAGAGACAGACACACACACACGGAAGATGATGTAGATACAGAGAAAATGCCACGTGACGTCAGAGGCAGAGATTGGTGTGTTTCAGCTGCAAGCTGGAGATGCCAAGAATTGCTGGCAACAGCAAGGAGCTACGAAGAGGTAAGCAGGGAGCCTTTCTGGAGCTCTCAGAGAGAATGACCCTGCCAACACTGTGACGTTGGAACTCTAGACTCTGGAACTGTGAGACTCACTTTTGTTGTCTTAAGGAAATTAATACGATGAAGCGGTGCAACCATAGCTCGTTGCAGCCTCCAACTTCTGAGCTCAAGCGATCCTCCTGCCTCAGCTTCTCAGGTAGCAGAGAGGTTTGAAGGAGGCTGAAACACCCTTATCCACTGCCGTCCTTTTGAGCCCCACTGCTTGTGTTTTTTTATGTCCTTTCTGCTTTTGCTCTGGCAGCTCTTTCCCCAGGCTCCGGCCCCCGACAGCAGTGCCCTCCATGGCCCTGAATTCCTCACTTTTTGCAGCTACAAAACAGAGCTTGGTGCATGTGTCCTGCCAGAAGCTTACTTGGGTTTCACAACACTCCTATGCGGCCCTCTGGACTACCCTCGGAGGTCTCACCTGGAAAGATGACAAACACATATACCAACTTGAAAGACAAATCTGAGTTTGCAAGTGGCCTTAAAGCATTCACTTATTTTGCCTCTCACTCTCTGAGATGCTGCCTTTCTTTGTCAAAAGATATATTTTGCTGACTTCTTTGTTTTTAATGGTTGAAGGCAAAGCTTTTATAAGTCCTCTTCCCACAAGCCACACACTGATGCCATCCCCATAGCACGGTGGCATCATGTACTCACCAGCACTTACAGAAAAGAAATGCATGTTCCCAGTACTGGTCTGAACTTTCATTTACATCATCTCATTTAAACTTCCCAGTGACTCTAAGAAGTCATTGTTGTTATCTTCATTTTACAGAATAGGGAACTGAGGTCCAGGAAGATTATGTGACTTACCCAAGGTCACACACCCAGAGTCAGGGTTGAGATTTTATTTGATCCCTTTCTGCCTGACTCAGGCGTAAATGGATTTGCCACTATACCAGTGTTTGCTAAAGTGTGGCCTGAAGTGTGGATTACCTGTCCTATGCATGTGCCATGAAAAGGAGTTTTATGATAAAAATATGTTTGAGAACAGCTGTAGATTATGGCTCCCTCCTTAGGAACGCCAAATAAAATACAAACACCCAGTTAAATGAAAATTTCAGATAAATAACAAATAGTTTTTCAGTGTAAGAGTATACCATACAATTCAAATTGAACAGAGTGTCCTCCCCCACCCTCCTATATCTGGCAGCTCTATTCCTGGATATTTACAGACGTATGTTTGTAGATTTAAGCTTTCAAGAAATGCTGTGGTAAACAAACCTGTTTGATTTTGTTTAACAAGGCATTGTTCAAATCTACTTGGAAAAGCTTCCTTGGGATATAGTTTGGGAAATACTGCACTATAAAACGTAAACGTGACTGCCTCACCATCAGTCCATCCATTTGGCTTTTAAAGTGAAATAAATCCAATTAGCCAGGCCTGGTGGTGTGCACCTGTAGTCCCGGCTACTCGGGAGACTGAGGTGGGAGCATCGCTTAAGGCTGGAAGATTGAGGTTGCGGTGAACTAAATATGATCATACTACTGCACTCCAGCCTGGGTGACAGAGTCTGGGTGACAGTGAGATCCTGCCTCTAAAAAAAAAAAGAAAAGAAAAGAAAAGAAAAGTGAAAATATCCATGATGGGTGATTTTTTTTTTTCATTCCCAAGCAATTCCAACTGCCACCTTGCCACCTTGACTGGTACTTTATGAGTGTAGGACAACTACCTAATCATTTCTAATCCTGTCCCCTCCAGTTTCACTGATGCTGTCACAGGAATCTTCCTAAAATTACCCTTGATTCATGCCAGCTTTCTGCTCAAAACACTAGCAAGGTCCCCTCTTCCCCTCTAGGAGAAAGGTTGGACATACTCTTTGAGAGTCTGGATAATTTGGCTTTGGCCAACTTTCTCCACTGTCCGTCTCCTCCTCCCTCTGTGCCTACAGACTGCTCACCCCCTGTTCCCAAGACTTTGACACTTTTACCTTAGAAACTTTATTTGTGACCTTCTCTGGCCTGGAAAGCCCTCACCTTCATTCTTCAGACAAAGACCTGGCTCGTGCCTGCTCTTGTCACTAACTGAAATCTCTTCCCGTCTCAACCCAACCATCTCATAGCCTGGCCCTTTCATTTTGCTCTTGTGTTAGTTACATGAAAGCTTTGTCTTGTTATGCATGTGTTGTTTCATCAGCTATATATATTTTTTATTATGATCAGAAAAATTCTGTTATCTATTATGTTTAACATTTTCTAGTTTTTGGTGGATTTTCCTTTTTCCATTTGAAAGCTTGAGTGGGTTTTCCTTTTGAATGTTCCTTTTTTAGAAGGATAATTTATTGAAGTGGAATTCACCTAACATAAAAGTAACCATCTTAAAGTGAACAATTTGGTGGCATTTAGCACATTCACAATATGATGCCACCATCACCTCTTTTTTTTTTTTTTTTTTTTTGAGACGGAATCTCGCTCTGTCGCCCAGGCTGGAGTGCAGTGGCCGGATCTCAGCTCACTGCAAGCTCTGCCTCCCGGGTTTTACGCCATTCTCCTGTCTCAGCCTCCCGAGTAGCTGGGACTACAGGCGCCCGCCACCTCGCCCGGCTAGTTTTTTGTATTTTTTTTTTTTTTTTTTTTTTTTTTTTGAGACGGAGTCTCGCTCTGTCGCCCAGGCTGGAACGCAGTGGCCAGATCTCAGCTCACTGCAAGCTCCGCCTCCCGGGTTTACGCCATTCTCCTGCCTCAGCCTCCCGAGTAGCTGGGATTACAGGCGCCCGCCACCTCGCCCGGCTAGTTTTTTGTATTTTTTTTTTTTTTTTTTTTTAGTAGAGACGGGGTTTCACTGTGTTAGCCAGGATGGTCTCGATCTCCTGACCTCGTGATCCGCCCATCTCGGCCTCCCAAAGTGCTGGGATTACAGGCTTGAGCCACGGCGCCCGGCCTGTATTTTTTTAGTAGAGATGGGGTTTCACCGTGTTAGCCAGGATGGTCTCGATCTCCTGACCTCATGATCCGCCCATCTCGGCCTCCCAAAGTGCTGGGATTACAGGCTTGAACCACCACGCCCAACCCTCCACCATCATCTTGATATAGTTCCAAAACATTCCCATCACTCCAAAGTAAAACCCCTTATCCCTTAAGCAGTTTCTTTATGTAATCCCTGAGCCCGTGGCAGCCACCAATCTGCACTCTGTCTCTGTGGTTTATTCTGAATAAAATAGAATCATACAATTCTTTTTACACATGGCTTCTTTTGTTTAGCATAATGTTTGCAAGGTTCATCCACCATTGTAGCATGTATCAGTGCTTCATTCCTTTTTAAGGCCGAGTAATATTCCACTGCATGTATGAACCACAGTTTCTTTATGCATTCATCTATCGATGGACATTTGGGGTTTCCACCTTTTTGATATTGTGGACATTCTTGTGCATTACTTTGCTTGATTTACTTTCCACAAGAATTTCTCTAAAGGAATGGTACTAATGGGGAAAATGGAATCTCAGAGACTCAAAGTAACTGCCCACTAGATCGTTTGGGAAATGGGGAGGAAATAGATGGCCCCCTCAAATGATGGCAGTAATGCCGAAATTGGGAGCAGGAGTGAGGAAGGCAGTGAGAGATGGGGAGGCACCCAGAGCTTGCATCAGCAGGAAGCCACCTCTACTCCTGGGCCTGCAGGGGTGAAGGGAAGTCGCTGCTGCTGGGATCCGGAGAGTGCTGTGGGACAGGGCTGCCTGGCAGGAGCCAAGACCTTCAGAAAAGAAACACACCAGCTATAATCTACAGCCTGGGGGAAGGGAGCTGGGACAACAAATACCGGGATCTCCTTTTCTTCCCACCCTCCAGCCTCCTGCCAATGCCTCCCATTGGCCAAAGCTGAGTGGAAGCCGGAGGGTGGGGGAGCCAGGCTTCTGGGCCTAGAGTGGGTGCAAGAGAATAGAGAGTGTATCTGGAGGGCAAACTGAGCCTGTCCAGGATAGCCTTTGTCACACATGTCACACAGCCAGAATCAGGACTGAAAGGGGAGTCTCTGACTCCAGAGCCCGTGCTCTTCCCAGTCCCAGAGGCTCCTGCCAAGTGACACAGCTCAGACTTTCTGCTGCTGGGGCCTTTATTTCCCCATCCCTCTGAAGGAGAGGTCCCAGGGAGGCTGGCATTTGCAAAGATGCGGGACCTGGTTATTTGGCCCTCTCTTCTCATCTCCCCCCACCTCCTCCCACAGGGGCTGCTCAGGCAGTGGACCTCCAGCACTTTCCCCGCTTTGCTGTGTGCCCTACGTCTGCACACCAAGTGCGGCAGACCAGTGGGCCCCTGGGGGCTGGGGGCTTTTCTTCTTTCTCCCTTGTTCCTGTTCATTTTGGAGCCATAAGAGAGCCATGGAGAGAAAGAACTGAGAAAATCAAGGGCTGAGAGACTGTTGTGAAAAGAGTCTGTGGAGACAATACAGTGAGTGCTTAGTGAGGTCCTGAATGCAGGGCTTACGGGGCTGTGCTGAGCCCTCAAATAGGCCTTTTGTGCTCCTTTCTATTGACTGTTACTAAACCCTTCAATGGGCTCCCATTGTGCTTGGAATAAAATCCAAACTCCCCACCCAGGCCCACAGCGCTCCAGCTTCATCTTATACGCTGGCCTCTCTCTTCTCCCCACTTGCCTTCCTGCAGCTTCTGGGCACACCCAGCCGTCTCCCACTTCTGGAACTTTGCACCTGCTGGCTCATCCTCTGCCTGGGATGCAGCTTCTTGCATTCTCCCCAGGGATGGCACCTTCTCCAGCTTCAGGTCTTGCATGAAACATCACCCTTTTAGAAAGACCAAGTTTTCTCTTTTGGTACCTCTGTATTGTGTCTGTCTCACCCTCTAAGCTGTCAGCTCCATGATGACACAGAGCTTGTTGGCCTTGTTTACTGATTCATCCGCAGTCTCTAGCAGGGCCCAGCGTAAAGCAGGCCCTTGAAACGTGCTTGCTGAATCAGTAAATGGAGGTTTTGCTTCTTGGCAGAAGTAAAGAGTGGTGAATTTCTTTTTTTTCTTTTCTTTTTTTTTTCTTTTTACCACTCAGCTATTTAGATTTGACTTCTCCATTTGGATTTCTGGTCTCAGATAATCTACAAAAACATCTCTGATCCCTTGACTTGGGTTTTGCGCGCTGTCTTTTGTCAGCAGAGGTTCTGGATTTTTGTCTATGGTTTCCTCTATAGTTGTTATGATACAGAAATATATCCATTGCTTCTGAGCTGTAATAGTGAGACCGTTCATCACAGGTCTCTGTAGGTTTGAGTTCTGGCTACTAAATAGCCACTGAGTCTTGTAAATGAGTCTTTCTTCGCCCCATTCTGCTTCCCTTCTCCTCTTTTTGCCTCCCTCTCTTCCCATGACACATGGCAGGTTCTAAAAAGGTATTTGATTATTGTGATTAAATGATGTGATATTACCCTTCATCTAGTAAGAAAGAGTATCTTGCTGGCGCCTGTTGATAACTTGTAGTTATTGAACATGAGTGGCTAACTTGGTTTTGATTCTTATCTCTCAACTCAGTTCATCGTATTGTTAGGATCTGAAGTCTCTTCTATATTAACCTTTTGTTGTTTGAACAGAGACCTAAGATTTTTGTAATGTTCAAGGATGGTTGTAGGTATAATATTAGATGCTATCACGGGATGCTCTGGGACAAGTGGCTGCCTGGAAAAGGTAGATCAACATTTTGTACCAATTGTGCCACTTCCAAGTTGAGAGGCTGAAGACAATCTCTTCACCTCTTGGTCTTCAGTTGTCTCGGTTTTCTTATCTGTAAATGCAAATATCTAAAAGTTGTAGGTTTCTAAAGTCCCTTCCAAGGCCAAGGTTTTATTATTCTTTTTTTTTTTTTTTTTTTTTTTTTTTTATTATACTCTAAGTTCTAGGGTACATGTGCATAACGTGCAGGTTTGTTACATATGTATATTTGTGCCATGTTGGTGTGCTGCACCCATCAACTCGTCAGCACCCATCAATTCATCGTTTATATCATGTATAACTCCCCACTGCAATCCCTCCCCCCTCCCCCCTCCCCATGATAGGCCCCAGTGTGTGATGTTCCCCTTCCCGAGTCCAAGTGATCTCATTGTTCAGTTCCCACTTATGAGTGAGAACATGCGGTGTTTGGTTTTCTCTTCTTGTGATAGTTTGCTAAGAATGATGGTTTCCAGCTGCATCCATGTCCCTACAAAGGACACAAACTCATCCTTTTTTATGGCTGCATAGTATTCCATGGTGTATATGTGCCACATTTTCTTAATCCAGTCTGTCACAGATGAACATTTGGGTTGATTCCAAGTCTTTGCTATTGTGAATAGTGCCGCAATAAACATACGTGTGCATGTGTCTTTGTAGTAGAATAATTTATAATCCTTTGGGTATATACCCAGTAGTGGGATGGCTGGGTCATACGGTACATCTAGTTCTAGATCCTTGAGGAATTGCCATACTGTTTTCCATAATGGTTGAACTAGTTTACAATCCCACCAACAGTGTAAAAGTGTTCCTATTTCTCCACATCCTCTCCAACAACTGTTGTTTCCTGATTTTTTAATGATTGCCATTCTAACTGGTGTGAGATGGTATCTCATTGTGGTTTTGATTTGCATTTCTCTGATGGCGAGTGATGATGAGCATTTTTTCATGTGTCTGTTGGCTGTATGAATGTCTTCTTTTGAGAATTGCCTGTTCATATCCTTTGCCCACTTTTTGATGGGGTTGTTTGTTTTTTTCTTGTATATTTGTTTGAGTTCTTTGTAGATTCTGGATATTAGCCCTTTGTCAGATGAGTAGATTGCAAAAATTTTCTCCCATTCTGTAGGTTGCCTGTTCACTCTGATGGTAGTTTCTTTTGCTGTGCAGAAGCTCTTTAGTTTAATTAGATCCCATTTGTCAATTTTGGCTTTTGCTGCCATTGCTTTTGGTGTTTTAGACATGAAGTCCTTGCCCATGCCTATGTCCTGAATGGTACTACCTAGATTTTCTTCTAGGGTTTTTATGGTATTAGGTCTAACATTTAAGTCTCTAATCCATCTTGAATTAATCTTCGTATAAGGAGTAAGGAAAGGATCCAGTTTCAGCTTTCTACTTATGGCTAGCCAATTTTCCCAGCACCATTTATTAAATAGGGAATCCTTTCCCCATTTCTTGTTTCTCTCAGGTTTGTCAAAGATCAGATGGCTGTAGATGTGTGGTATTATTTCTGAGGACTCTGTTCTGTTCCATTGGTCTATAGCTCTGTTTTGGTACCAGTACCATGCTGTTTTGGTTACTGTAGCCTTGTAGTATAGTTTGAAGTCAGGTAGCGTGACGCCTCCAGCTTTGTCCTTTTGACTTAGGATTGTCTTGGCAATGCGGGCTCTTTTTTGGTTCCATATGAACTTTAAAGCAGTTTTTTCCAATTCTGTGAAGAAACTCATTGGTAGCTTGATGGGGATGGCATTGAATCTATAAATAACCTTGGGCAGTAGGGCCATTTTCACGATATTGATTCTTCCTATCCATGAGCATGGTATGTTCTTCCATTTGTTTGTGTTCTCTTTGATTTCACTGAGCAGTGGTTTGTAGTTCTCCTTGAAGAGGTCCTTTACATCCCTTGTAAGTTGGATTCCTAGGTATTTTATTTTCTTTGAAGCAATTGTGAATGGAAGTTCATTCCTGATTTGGCTCTCTGCTTGTCTGTTACTGGTGTATAAGAATGCTTGTGATTTTTGCACATTAATTTTGTATCCTGAGACTTTGCTGAAGTTGCTTATCAGCTTAAGGAGATTTTGGGCTGAGACGATGGGGTTTTCTAAATATACAATCATGTCATCTGCAAACAGGGACAATTTGACTTCTTCTTTTCCTAACTGAATACCCTTGATTTCTTTCTCTTGCCTGATTGCCCTAGCCAGAACTTCCAACACTATGTTGAATAGGAGTGGTGAGAGAGGGCATCCCTGTCTTGTACCAGTTTTCAAAGGGAATTTTTCCAGTTTTTGCCCATTCAGTATGATATTAGCTGTGGGTTTGTCATAAATAGCTCTTATTATTTTGAGGTACATTCCATCAATACCGAATTTATTGAGCATTTTTAGCATGAAGGGCTGTTGAATTTTGTCAAAAGCCTTTTCTGCATCTATTGAGATAATCATGTGGTTCTTGACTTTGGTTCTGTTTATATGCTGGATTACGTTTATTGATTTGTGAATGTTGAACCAGCCTTGCATCCCAGGGATGAAGCCCACTTGATCATGGTGGATAAGCTTTTTGATGTGCTGCTGAATCCGGTTTGCCAGTATTTTATTGAGGATTTTTGCATCGATGTTCATCAGGGATATTGGTCTAAAATTCTCTTTTTTTGTTGTGTCTCTGCCAGGCTTTGGTATCAGGATGATGTTGGCCTCATAAAATGAGTTAGGGAAGATTCCCTCTTTTTCTATTGATTGGAATAGTTTCAGAAGGAATGGTACCAGCTCCTCCTTGTACCTCTGGTAGAATTCAGCTGTGAATCCATCTGGTCCTGGACTTTTTTTGGTGGGTAGGCTATTAATTGTTGCCTCAATTTCAGAGCCTGCTATTGGTCTATTCAGGGATTCAACTTCTTCCTGGTTTAGTCTTGGAAGAGTGTAAGCGTCCAGGAAATTATCCATTTCTTCTAGATTTTCTAGTTGATTTGCGTAGAGGTGTTTATAGTATTCTCTGATGGTAGTTTGTATTTCTGTGGGGTCGGTGGTGATATCCCCTTTATCATTTTTTATTGCATCTATTTGATTCCTCTCTCTTTTCTTCTTTATTAGTCTTGCTAGTGGTCTGTCAATTTTATTGATCTTTTCAAAAAACCAACTCCTGGATTCATTGATTTTTTGGAGGGTTTTTTGTGTCCCTATCTCCTTCAGTTCTGCTCTGATCTTAGTTATTTCTTGCCTTCTGCTAGCTTTTGAATGTGTTTGCTCTTGTGTCTCTAGTTCTTTTAATTGTGATGTTAGAGTGTCAATTTTAGATCTTTCCTGCTTTCTCTTGTGGGCATGTAGTGCTATAAATTTCCCTCTACACACTGCTTTAAATGTGTCCCAGAGATTCTGGTATGTTGTATCTTTGTTCTCATTGGTTTCAAAGAACATCTTTATTTCTGCTTTCATTTCGTTATGTACCCAGTAGTCATTCAGGAGCAGGTTGTTCAGTTTCCATGTAGTGGAGCGGTTTTGATTGAGTTTCTTAGTCCCGAGTTCTAGTTTGATTGCACTGTGGTCTGAGAGACAGTTTGTTATAATTTCTTTTCTTTTACATTTGCTGAGGAGTGCTTTACTTCCAATTATGTGGTCAATTTTGGAATAAGTGTGATGTGGTGCTGAGAAGAATGTATATTCTGTTGATTTGGGGTGGAGAGTTCTATAGATGTCTATTAGGTCTGCTTGGTGCAGAGATGAGTTCAATTCCTGGATATCCTTGTTAACTTTCTGTCTCGTTGATCTGTCTAATTTTGACAGTGGAGTGTTGAAGTCTCCCATTATTATTGTATGGGAGTCTAAGTCTCTTTGTAAGTCTCTAAGGACTTGCTTTATGAATCTGGGTGCTCCTGTATTGGGTCCATATATATTTAGGATAGTTAGCTCTTCCTGTTGAATTGATCCCTTTACCATTATGTAATGGCCTTCTTTGTCTCTTTTGATCTTTGATGGTTTAAATTCTGTTTTATCAGAGACTAGGATTGCAACCCCTGCTTTTTTTTGTTCTCCATTTGCTTGGTAGATCTTCCTCCATCCCTTTATTTTGAGCCTATGTATGTCTCTGCATGTGAGATGGGTCTCCTGAATACAGCAGACTGATGGGTCTTGACTCTTTATCCAGTTTGCCAGTCTGTGTCTTTTAATTGGAGCATTTAGTCCATTTACATTTAAGGTTAATATTGTTATGTGTGAACTTGATCCTGTCATTATGATATTAACTGGTTATTTTGCTCGTTAGTTGATGCAGTTTCTTCCTAGCCTCGATGGTCTTTACATTTTGGCATGTTTTTGCAATGGCTGGTACCGGTTGTTCCTTTCCATGTTTAGGGCTTCCTTCAGGGTCTCTTGTAAGGTAGGCCTGGTGGTGACAAAATCTCTAAGCATTTGCTTATCTGTAAAGGATTTTATTTCTCCTTCACTGATGAAACTTAGTTTGGCTGGATATGAAATTCTGGGTTGAAAATTCTTTTCTTTAAGAACGTTGAATATTGGCCCCCACTCTCTTCTGGCTTGTAGAGTTTCTGCCGAGAGATCTGCTGTTAGTCTGATGGGCTTCCCTTTGTGGGTAACCCGACCTTTCTCTCTGGCTGCCCTTAAGATTTTTTCCTTCATTTCAACTTTGGTGAATCTGGCAATTATGTGTCTTGGAGTTGCTCTTCTGGAGGAGTATCTTTGTGGCGTTCTCTGTATTTCCTGAATTTGAATGTTGGCCTGCCCTACTAGGTTGGAGAAGTTCTCCTGGATGATATCCTGAAGAGTGTTTTCCAACTTGGTTCCATTTTCCCCCTCACTTTCAGGCACCCCAATCAGATGTAGATTTGGTCTTTTTACATAATCCCATACTTCTTGTAGGCTTTGTTCATTTCTTTTTCTTCTTTTTTCTTTTGGTTTCTCTTCTCGCTTCATTTCATTTATTTGATCCTCAATCGCTGATACTCTTTCTTCCAGTTGATTGAATCGGTTACTGAAGCTTGTGCATTTGTCACGTATTTCTCGTGTCATGGTTTTCATCTCTGTCATTTCGTTTATGATCTTCTCTGCATTAATTAGTCTAGCTGTCAATTCTTCCACTCTTTTTTCAAGATTTTTAGTTTCTTTGCGCTGGGTACGTAATTCCTCCTTTAGCTCTGAGAAGTTTGATGGACTGAAGCCTTCTTCTCTCATCTCGTCTAAGTCATTCTCTGACCAGCTTCAATCCGTTGCTGGCGATAGGCTGTGCTCCTTTGCAGGGGGAGATGCACTCTTATTTTTTGAATTTCCAGCCTTTTCTGCCCTGCTTTTTCCCCATCTTTGTGGTTTTATCTGTCTCTGGTCTTTGATGATGGTGACGTACTGATGGGGTTTTGGTATAGGTCTCCTTCCTGTTTGATAGTTTTCCTTCTGACAGTCAGGACCCTCAGCTATAGGTCTGTTGGAGATTGCTTGAGGTCCACTCCAGACCCTGTTTGCCTGGGTATCAGCAGCAGAGGTTGCAGAAGATAGAATATTGCTGAACAGCGAGTGTACCTGTCTGATTCTTCCTTTGGAAGCTTCCTCTCAGGGGTGTACTCCACCCTGTGAGGTGTGGGGTGTCAGACTGCCCCTAGTGGGGGATGTCTCCCAGTTAGGCTACTCAGGGGTCAGGGACCCACTTGAGCAGGCAGTCTGTCCGTTCTCAGATCTCAACCTCCATGTTGGGAGATCCACTGCTCTCTTCAAAGCTGTCAGACAGTGTCGTTCGCGTCTGCTCAGGCCTCTGCTGCTTCCCCTGTTGTTTTTTTAGCTGAGCCCTGCCCCCAGAGGTGGAGTCTATAGAGACAGGCAGGTTTCCTTGAGCTGCTGTGAGCTCCACCCAGTTCGAGCTTCCCAGTGGCTTTGTTTACCTACTTAAGCCTCAGCAATGGCGGGCGCCCCTCCCCCAGCCTCGCTGCTGCCTTGTGGTTAGATAGCCACAGACTGCTGTGTTAACAATGAGGGAGGCTCCGTGGGCGTGGGACCCTCCCAGCCAGGTGAGGGATATATTCTTCCGGTGTGCCCATTTGCTTAAAGCACGGTATTGGGGTGGGAGTTACCCGGGTGGGAGTTACCCGATTTTCCAGGTGTTGTGTGTCTCAGTTCTCCTGGCTAGGAAAAGGGATTCCCTTCCCCCTTGCGCTTTCCAGGTGAGGCGATGCCTCGGCCTGCTTCAGCTCTCGCTGCTCAGGCTGCAGCAGCTGACCAGCACCGATTGTCCGGCACTCCCTAGTGAGATGACCCCAGTACCTCAGTTGAAAATGCAGAAATCACCAGTCTTCTGTGTCGCTCGCGCTGGGAGTTGGAGACTGGAGCTGTTCCTATTCGGCCATCTTGCCAGGTTTTATTATTCTATCTCCCCTTTTACCTTCTTCCTTTTTGTAGTAGCTCTGCTTTATTAATCTAATCAAGAAAGGTTCAAATAAAGGGAGCCATTGTCAAGATGCCTAAGGAAAAATCAAACCACGTGGGCAGACTAGGGCCCAGGAAGCAGCTCACCTCCACCCATAAGTGCACTTCCTTCAGTTTCTTCTTTCCTACTTTCTCCTACCGCTTGTTTGCTTTCTTCTTCTTTTAAAACTCAAAACAGTGAAGGGAGAAATATTCTAGCTGCTCAAAACCCAACACACTCATCTTGCCGTTTAGCCTTTCACAATGGAGAAATCCTCTTGTCCTCAACGAAGTGCAGCTATTGTGATCTTCTGTAAAGGAAACAATCATCACTGTTCACATGGGTTCAGTTGTTTATATGTAATTCATTCAGCATTGCGTTTAGCATACAAGACTTCTTTAAACCTCCCAGCCCAGGATCCATTTAGTTTTAGAAATAAAGCCAAATTCCTTTTTTCCATAAGTGCCCTTTCTTATTCCTGGATAAAATCAATAAACCATGAAATGTCTGTATTGAAAAATGATATGACCAAGCTCTCTCTGAGAATTCAGGGGTTAAAATGTGGTTTGAGGCTTAAAGGCCCATTAAGGTACTATCGGATTATGGTAAAATCCTTCTGAATGTGAACTTTCCTACATTTTGATTTAGAAATGTAATTCAGCTCCAGGTCCTCAAAATCCAGATGCTAAATATTGCTTTTAGGATACATTAGTGCCGAGGAAGGCAGTGGCATGAAGTCTTGAAAATATGATTCATTTGGCCTCTACTTGTAATGACCTTGAAAGAGGATCATTTTCCCACTTGGCACTGGGAAAAAATGATAACCAACCATCTATGAGGGAGTGTTATTAAATTAATATATGCCTCAGGTGAGGTATGCATAAATTTTCTTAGAAATCTACCATCTTGATTTGGAAATATGCACCGTAAAATGTTGTTTGAGAAACTCTATGTCGTGAAGTTAATTACCCACATTTCACAGATGAGGAAACCAGGGCCCCAAGAGGGAAATGACTTGTCCAAGTTCACATAGTGGCAATGCTTTGATCAAACTGGGGAAACTGACATTCAGTGAGCATGATGTTTAGGACTTTGCAGTGCTGAGAAAGAAAGACTTAGCTCAGATTTTTTTTTTTTTTTTTTTTTTTTTTTTTTTTTTTTTTTTTTTTTTTTTGAGCCATAAAGACTGTGTTATAATAAGGCAGGGGAGATTATAGAGATTGAGGCTCAGCTCTGTCGCTTATAGCCCTGGGTCATTAGCAAACCCCTAACTTTTCTAAGCTTTAATTTCCTCATCTGCAAAGTGGGATTCATGGAGATGACAGAGACCGTGGGTAGTGGTAAGAAGGTAGTGCAACAGCACAAGAAAGCTTCATATACAGCAGGGTGTTTGATGAAGCCGTGGAATCATCGTAAAGGAGCTTCTCAGTCACACCTTTACTAATTCAGAAATTCAGATTTCATAAGTAGAGTCAATAACCCCAGAGAAAAATTCAGATTCTATATTGCCATATTCTATATTGCCAGTAGTCTGTGTTGAATTTTTAAGGATTGAAAAATGACATGTGGGGTTGCCCTATATGGGGAGTTCATAGTAAAATCCTCCAGAAAGCATCTCTAAACCAAACCAAGATTGATGATCATAATAGCCATATGCACATGTAATAGAAATTAAAGAGTTTTTGAATATAAATGCCTGGCATTCAGAAAGTAACCAACAAATGTCTATTGAATTAAATTACATTGAACAAGGCAGTAGGGAGGTCTTGCCACCAGATTTAACAGAAACCGGGAAATAGACACTCCATTTAAGCCTTCTAATACCATAGAGCAGGGATGACAAATACCACTTTCGTATTCCATGCCCAGGGCAGACATGACTAATCCATCCCAGCACTCATAGCTGCCAGCCTTATGTTCATTTGTATGTGTGTCTCTCCCATTAGGCCACAGGCGCTTAGAGAGAGCTGACTGAGTTCTGTTTCTTCTTTATCTCCCGCAAGCTTCACATAGAATGCAAATGCTTGCTAGATGGATAAGCTCAGAGGAGTTTAAGAGGTTGCCTAAGGCCACCCAGGAAGTAAGTCTGATCTGCAGCCATACTTCCTTCCCTGGTGGAAAGAACTGGAGTCTACTGGTGTAGTGGAATAATATTGTGAGGTACTGATGGAAGCCTTGTAAAAAGTATAAACTGAAGCATAATTTACATGTGGTAAATGCAGAGCATTTAACTGTACAGTTGTATGAATCTTGACATATGAATATACCCACATAAGCACCCCCGGGTCAAGATATCTTTCATTCTAGAAGGTTCTTTTGTGCTCCTTTCCAGTCAGTTCCTCTCCAGAGGCAACCTGTTCTAAAACTTCATAACATTGAATCCTAAAGTGTGTACTCTTTTGTGTCTGGCTTCCACTCACCATAACATTTTAGAAGTTCATCCGTGTTATGGGTCCATTCGTAGTTTCTTCCTTTAAACTGCTGAGTGCTATGTTATTGTGTGAATACATGTTGCTTATCCATTCACCCAGGGGCGTCTGGGTTGCTTCCAGTTTAGTCTGAAATGGCTCCCAGTGGTCCACTCCTGCAGGTATTTGTATCCTTGTGTAATCTCCTCCCTTTGTGTGTGGGCCACACCCACTGCCTTGCTTCTAACAAGGAGAATACTGAAAAAAGGGATGGGATGTCAGCTCTGAGGTTAGGTGTTGAAGAGCTGTGACTTCTGCTTTCTCACTAATTTTTACTTTCCCATTCACCCATTCTGATGAAAACAGCCACAGTGTTGTAAGCCAGAGTTGCGTGTGGCAGGGAACTGAGGAAGACACATAACCAGCAGCCAGGGAAGAACTGAGGCCCTCAGTCTGACAGCCTGTGAGGAACTGAGCCTTGATGTAGCCACATGAGTGAGTTTAGAAGCAGATCCCTTTCCAGTGGAGCTTTGAGATGATGGCTTCCCTGACCAGCACGGTAATTGCAGCCTTGTGAGAAACCCTGAGCAAGAGGACCCAGCTAAGCAGAAACTGAGACAATACAGATGGTTGTTCAAGGGACTAAGTTTTGGGGAAATTCGTTATGCAGCAGTGGATAACTAATACAGGGTTATTTTAAATAATACTATGGAAATTCTTGAGCAGATGTTTTTATGGGCATTTGTTATGTATGTTTAAAAAATATCCTATAATTCCTTCAAACTCCATCGTTATCACCACCGATCTGATCCATTCAAATTGAGCTATGCAGCACTCATTTTCCTGGCAGAGGGTTGTCAGAGTGGCACAAAGGCATTGCATTTTGTACTTGAGTGAGTTTTTGTGAGTTTACAAAGCTGAGGTCAGGGAGAGGAAGAAGATCCAAGAGACTGACTCATCTCATCTAGAAGACGTACTAATTCCCTGGGTTAGACAAAGATGGTGAGTGTGAGAGGAGAAGCTAGAGCCTGGTGGGACTCCAAGAAGTCTCCTTGTCCTCTGCTGCTCCTCCCCTGTGGAACTTCAGTGATAGACCCTCTGGATACACTTGGAGATCTGGAACAGAGGGGACTCATTCCTCCCATCCTTCCATTCCTTGCTGGGTCCTAGGAGAGATCTGAGTCCCAGATTATCCTTGTGCTTGTGTGGGTACCATGGGCAGTGGCAACCATGGTGATGAGACCTGTTGAGGCACAGAAGGCTTGAGACAGCTCCAGTGAATTTTCCACAGTCCCAGGGAGGACAATTATAGTGACCATCATTTACCTTTGCTGGAGACTTCCTGAATGGGAGCACGGACAGATACTTTTGACCAGGGACCCACACGAATGAGACTGCATAAAAGATGCTGAAGAAGACAGATGATTGCCATGAGTTAGATCCCCCCTCCCTACCATCCTTGGAACTTGGACGCAACCCTGAGGAAGATAGGATAAAAAAATGCTGAAGTCAACAAACTCACCTACATTTACTAAGATTAGTTTTCTCCTATCATTTTTGCCTGAGGAGCTTGACAGAAATTAAATTAAACTGAATTTCATACAATTAAAGAAAATGACTTTTTCTTTTACATTTGAGTTTTTGTGGCACATGGGTGTCGTATCTGCTACCCTGGCACTGTTCAAGCTTATAGCAGCATTGCTGAAATCAATGTGGTAGAAGAAGGCACTAGAGGCCGGGCGCGGTGGCTCACGCCTATAATCCCAGCACTTCGGGAGGCCGAGACGGGTGGATCATGAGGTGAGGCATTCAAGACCAGGCTGGCCAAGATGGTGAAACCCTGTCTCTACTAAAAATGCAGAAATTAGCCGGGTATGGTGGTGCATGCCTGTAATCCCAGCTACTCAGGAGGCTGAGGCAGAAGAATTGCTGGAACCTGGGAGGTGGAGCTTGCAGTGAGCTGAGATTTTTCCACTGCATTCCAGCCTGGGCGACAGAGTGAGACTCCATCTCAAAAAAAAAAAAAAAAAAAAAGAGGCACTAGAACGGGGAGTTGGAGAGGCCATCAGTCAACTGCCTCCTCCTCATGCTCCAATGATTTATCTTGGAAAACCTGACCCTGTCTGAGTTTATCAGCTGTTACTTCTTGGTGCAGCCACTGGAGATTCCCAAGTCATCATCCTCACTGAGGGGCATAGTAAAATATCTTTCATTTGGAATACCTCGTTTTCCCTTACAATTTGTCAGTATGTCAAGGAGACCTGCATTATAGGGCCAGACATGGTTCCTTTATTCAATGAGACTCCTGATCTCAACATTCACAGAAGATGGGTCTGTGATGTAGTCTCAGGACCTCAGATCACCTCAATGTGCAAGACGCCAATAAAAAAATTAAAACGTAGAACCCCCAGTGTATCCCATTAGAATGAAAAGTACCAATGCTTTGAAATCACACAAATTTGGCTTTTAATAACTGTGTGGAAGATCCTTAAGTTTTATTTTCCCTCTCATATAGATATAATCCTTCAAATGGACTTGGCATGAGATAAAAATAAGAAAGAAAGATTAATGGTTGAAAACACAGGCTCTGGAATCAATATCTGGGAGTACATACTCTGCCTACCACATATGTGTTTCTTTGGGCAAATGACTCAACCTCTGTCTTCTATTTCCTTTGAAAAGGGACATTAATAATATCTATCTTATAGGATTGTGTTGGGGTTTGGAGATGTATGAACACATCAAATCTTTGTTCTTTGATGAAGTTTGACACTAATTCAGAAAAGGACACAGGAGTCAGGTAGATGGAGATGAAAACACCACCTTTAGAACTTTCATAAGCGAGGCTGGAGGACGTGCTTGGGTTCATGGCAAGCCAGCAACAGTGAGCTGTGGAACACCGAAACCAGCTGGAGACAGACTATCTTCTCAGATACAGGCAAGTGGAGATGAAAAGCACACTACCACTTAGTGGTCCCAGAAGGAGCAGAGCCTGCTGCAGTTAAACTTAAGGAGTAGAAGGACAGAGCTGAATGGAGACACTCTGCAAGCAGGTCCATCCAAAAGAGAAGCAGAGAAAGGGACAAAGCCACATATACTCTGTTCTTCTCCCCAAATCCCTCATCAATTAAGTAATTCTTCCTGTCTTGGAGGGTATAACGAGGGGAGGAGGGCCAAGAGTGGTGTGTCAAACTGAGGGCTTTCCCCCTGTATTAGACTGTTTTCGCGCTGCTGATAAAGACATACCCGAGACTGGGTAATTTATAAAGAAAAAGAGGTTTAATGAACTCACAGTTCCATGTGGCTACGGAGGCCCCATAATCATGATGGAAGGTGAAAGGCACGTCTTACATGGTGGCAGGCAAGAAAGAATGAGAGCCAAGTGAAAGGGGTTTCCCCTTATAAAACCACCAGATCTCATGAGAACAGTATGGGGGAGCTGCCTCCCTGATTCAGTTATCCCCCACTGGGTTCCTCCCACAACATGCAGGAATTATGGGAACTACAATTCAAGATGAGATTTGGGTGGGGACACAGCTAAAACCCTATTACCCCCAAAACACAAGGAAGAAATTATGGTTTCCCTAATAGATCATGGGCATTAAATCAGATGCTCACCTGAGAGGTGTTTAGCATAGTACAGAGTGCTTGGCAGGTACACTGCAAATCTTAGTTCCCTGCCTGAACATTCATGCTCTAGAATTCTTACAAAAGGATTCAAAATACTACTACTCAGAAATAAATTAAGAGCTTGATATATGGCTGGATCCACCAGTGTCTCATCTTTTTTTCTTTCTGCACTTCATCATCTGGAAGAAAAGGAAAGCATATTTTTGAGGAGCTGGACTCCCAGTGCACTCGAGGACTCTCTGCAGCATGTCAAGCAGATATTGACTTTTGAGCTGCACTAGTGTAGTGCGATCAATGTACACCGTTCCTGGCCCCTGGCTTTTTCCCTTGCAGAGCTGGCTCAGCTCTTAGCCACGGGGCTTCGGAGGGCACCGAGTCATACTGTTCTCCACTGCACAACAATGTCAGTGCCGTCGCCGACAGCACGGAGAGCTGTACTAACAGAGCAGAGAGAAGCCCCGTGGGGGTCAAGGAGGGCCACAGCTTCTTCTCTAGCTGGGCCTTTGCCAAGAGCCTCTTCTAGGCTCCTTTTCTTCTGTAGATCATACTCCTCACTGGCATCCTGCAGCCACCCCTACTTGTGTTCAAGTCTGGAGAAATAGCAGGGAAGGTGATGCCCTGAGCAGTCTGCCTCTGGGGAACCTCGTGTGTGTGTGTGGATATGTGTGTGTTCATGTGTGCCCGTGTGTGTGCACATGTGTGCCCGTGTGTGCATATGCGTGTGTGCATACCCCTGTGTGCATGTGTGTATACGTGTGTGTGTATGTGTGCCTGTATTTGTGCACATGTGTGCCCGTGTGTGTGCCTGTGTGCCCATGTGTGTATATGTGTGCCCCTGCACTCCTGTGTTAACTTGCTGCTGGCTGCCTGACTGGCTCTCTTTCTAATCTATCAAGGCCAACAGCACAGTAGGGAAGAACAACAGGTGCTCAGGAGCCAGATGGTCAAAAGTCAAACTTAATCACTTACTCTCCTTATAGCCTGGAACAAGGGACTCCTTAAGCCTCAATTTCTTCATCTCTAAAATAGGTATGATAGCACCTATCTCTGCAGTGTTTATAATACATAGAAAGCATTTTAGAAGGTAAGGAGGAGGGAGAGGCTCAGGAATGTTAATGGGTACTAAGTTTAATACCTGAGTGATGAAAGAATCTGTAGCACAAACCCCCATGACACAAGTTGACCTATGTAACAAACCTGCACTTGTACCCCTGAACTTAAAATAAAAGTTAAAAAGTAAAGTAAAACATAAGTATGCATTAAATATGCTACTGGGTTTTAAAAAATTAGTCTTCTGTTTAAAAAAAAAAATTAATACTTGGCACACAATACCAATCAATAAAGTTTAGCTTTCTTGTTATACCATTAATATTGTCATTTCATAATGAATTTGGAATATGTTACAAAAAGTATGCACAGGAAATCATGTATTTGAACAAAAATCACCATTAAAAGAGAAATGGGAGTAAGAATAAGACATGTGGATTATGGCAGGTAGTTTAGCACAGAGAGGGTAGCTGTGGTGGGAGGGGATGGCAGATGAGGAAGCAGAGAAATAGAGTTTAAAAAAGCACAGTATAAGATTATATATAGTTGTCATAATAAGTTGTCAGTTTGGTTCTGAGCTTCCTGGCAGCCAAATCAAAAAGGGAAACCACTCAGACCATGAGATATAACCTTAACCAACATTTTAAAAATTAAAAGATCTAACTCATATACTTTACTTCCTGAAGGATCAGATCACAAAGTTAACTGCATAGGATTCTGGATTGATCAACATTGCCTTTTGGCTTTGTTACGTGTGTATGTGGGGGTGGGTAGCAGTAAATAGCTGTTTGCTCAACTAAATTTGTTCATAAATCATCAGGGTATTACCTATTATTCTGAAAGTCATTTCATTTTGATTAAGTTATATGCTTCACATTTAAAGGTTACAAGTTCCTATGTCCTGTGGCCTGTTTTGCTTCTGATCTTGAAATAGTTTGTAAAGGGAAGTTACTCTCCTTGGCTTTGAAAGTGAAGCTCTCCAGATAAGTGCATTCGTCCTACTCCCACTGAAGGTGAGGAGAGACCTCCCAAAGTCGTTCATGGCAGTACTGGCCCCTTCTGTTCAGCCCTAAGTTGGTCCTATGAGATTTGTGCCTCCCCTTGCCTTCTGAACTTGGGTCTATTTCCCATGAGCAGCTCTTGGGTTCTCTCAAGTCAGCACTGGTGCTTTGCCTCCTTGTCTCCACTCATGGCTCCTACTTCAGGGCTTGGATTGGAGTGGTCCTGGTTCTGCTGTGGTCAGTCTCAGAATGGGAATTCTCCTAAAGTATCCTTGGAGACTCAGCCCTGCATTGGGATGCCACCCTCTGAGTCATCAAGGACAAAGGCACTGAGACAAATGGAAAATAAGACATCAGAAATCCATGCTGATCCTGGGAGTAACTCTAGGAAGAGAGGTGTGGTGGACGCCTTCTCACAATGGTTCTGAGTGCTCCCATTTCCACTTTGTATCTGTAGCAATCATAACCAAGCACTGGTTATTTGCAGCTCACAGATTGCAAGGGTTACCATGGTTCTGACAACAGGCCTGCCCTTGCTCCAGTTGAGTTGAGTGCATGTGTGATCAGAAGCTGCTTGTGCCCTAGAATTCATTACCATGTTTGCACTGAAGCCAGGCCCCCCATTGGCTGCTCTCAGCCAATGAGACACAACAGGGATGCTAAGGCCAGTGTGCTCCTGGGGAATGCAGGACTCCTCTGATGGGTGATTTTGGCTGGAGGACTCCCCAGTGGCCTTGCCAAACTTTCCTTAAGCTACAAGGCAATCCAAGATGCTACTGCCCAAACTTCCTTCAGCTGGAACACCTACATGTGGCCTCTCCAAGTGGCCTAGGCTTCCACACAGCATGGTAGGCTCCCACAATAAACATCTTGAGAGAGAACTAGGCAGACACTGTATCCGCTGATATGACCTAGTCTTGGAAGCCACACAGCATCACTCCACACATTCTATTCATTGCAAGCATGTCCCTAAAGCCTGCCCATATTCAGGGGGAGGAGAGTTGGACTCTACTTCTTCATGGGGGATGTCTCCAAGAATGTGTGGACATGTTTGAACTCACACAGGAAGTGTTGCGTTTGCCCTTTTCAGAAGTCTTCTGGTTCAAACTTGTGGGGAGGGGATGGGCTTCCTGAGGTTCTGTATTTGTATGCTGAGATTTTTTTATAAAGGGTGTGGAGGTGCAATGAACTCTGAGTAGCTTCGTGGTCATCACAGATTGTCTTGTTACTAGCTTGCTTGTCCCTTGCATGCCATTAATGGGTTTGTTTTCCTGTGGTTCTCAGAACCACAGCCACACGGTTAGTTGGTGGAAGATGTAGGACTTGAACAGTCGTCCCCTCACTCTTTCTGGGTCTCTTTCCATAGCGCTGGATGAACTGAATTCTATGCTTCTCCCATCATTTCACCTTTCCAGAAAACCCGACTAATGAGAAAACCAGGGACCCGGTGCCTGCCTGCTCTAGGCATTGAGACTGATCATGTCAAATGCCACTGAATTTTCCTCTTCACTGTTAAAGCCGGAAGTTTCTTGCTGCCAACCATGTGTGTATGTATTTTAAAAAACTCACAGCTGGTCCTTTGTTGCTGTCTGTTTTCATTGTGCCTTTCCTCTCCTCCAGGTCACACATGAAGATGTTTTTCAAAAAAACAAGTTAAGAAGATGAAATTAAATCACTGACATCTGCCACTCAATCTCACTCAACGGCCTTGCTCCCTGCATTCTTGTGGGCAGGACTTCGTTATTATTAGTTCTTACGTTTTCTCCTTTTGGGAGGATGGGAGGGAGGCCAGTAATGAAAAGGAATAGAGACAACTCAGTGATTCTGGTACGCGTTTTACTTCCTGCGAGTGGTGGTAACTATTTTAATTTTTCATTTGATGAAATAAAAACAAGGGAATTACTAAAGCAAAACACACTGATGAAATAAAGACTCTGTATTACTTTATAAAAGTAAAGGGAAAGCCAGGCGCGGTGGCTCAAGCCTGTAATCCCAGCACTTTGGGAGGCTGAGATGGGCGGATCACGAGGTCAGGAGATCAAGACCATCCTGGCTAACACGGTGAAACCCTGTCTCTACTAAAAAATACAAAAAACTAGCTGGGCGAGGTGGCGGCCGCCTGTAGTCCCAGCTACTGGGGAGGCTGAGGCGGGAGAATGGCGTGAACCCGGGAGGCGGAGCTTGCAGTGAGCTGAGATCCGGCCACTGCACTCCAGCCCGGGTAACAGAGCGAGACTCCGTCTCTAAAAAAAAAAAAAAAAAAAAAAAAAAAAAAAAAAAAAAAAAGTAAAGGAAAACTCTGAGGACAGAATTCGTTATCAATAAAATTAAACAGAGTTAACAGTTATATTTTTACACCTCCTCTTAAAAGACAACATCTTGACAAACCGGGTGTGAAATAACAATTTCACAACTGGGAGCACCTGAATTCCATTTTTGCAGCAGTGCTATTGTTAAACAATCAAAGGCCGAGTCTTGGAACATATGCAGATGTCATTCCAGGGTAAGAGAAGAGAAAATTGTTACTGTTTTTTAGTGAAGACAATAACTTACATTATGTAAATTATGCTAAGGAGGCAATTTATGCTAAGTAGGCAACAACTGCTACACACAAGCTAACGGCACATCTCTGGAAAAGCTGGCGATTAGGATTTGGGAGGCTTATACTGTTTTCAGTATGGCTACCAGGCTGGTGCTGAGCTATCCCTTGTCTGGGATACAGACGTATTCCTTTTCACCATTAGAATTTTCGTATGCTATTGCGTATGTGGTGGCATCTGTAAAAGGAAGGTCACTACCGTTCTTTCATTGGGTTCTCGGAGTCGTCCTATGATATTCTAGCTCAAGTTCTCGCCAATTCAAGCCCACGTTTCCAGTCACGCCAGCGTTCCTGTGCCTCCACACTGTTCCTCTGGGCTGAGATCTCAGGTATCAGGTGATGCTCTTTAAAAATACAAAGCAGAACCTGGGGGTGGGGGGCGCGTTTCGCATGTCTCTTTTCTCCAAGCTCCACAGGTGGTTCTGGGCCACTCTCTCAGTTCAGAACTCTGAGTGGACATTGGTGAAAAGATGATGAAAGAAATAGACTTGGAGAATCTCAGCATCTTCCGGGGTCATGAAGTCCATTCCCCTCATTTTCCTCCAGAGAGGTTGAGTGAGCTTCCATGGGAAACATAGCAGGTAGGTGGCAGAACTAAGGCCAGAACCCAGGTTTGCAGGCCTCTGGACCTGGCCTCATCCCTGTGCCCGATCTGTGTTTGTGGCTAGAATCTTGTCAGACCAGTTCTGTTGTGCTGAGTTGAGGCCTGGAGCGGGAAGGAAGGCTGGGCTCCCCTTGGGTTGTAGGCAGAAAGTAGAAGAAGAAACATGAAGAAATGAAAGAAACCAGAGAATCCCACTGTCTCACATAGTTTCTTATCCCCGGGATGAGTTAGAAACAGCATGTTACTGACACTCAAGTCAAAACCAGAAAGTTGTGGCGATTGCTTGGAGATTCTGTCTCTAGGTTTATTATTCTGTAAGATGGTGAGCAGCTGCCTGGGCTGCTGGTCTGAGCCCTGGGCTCATGAAAATGCCTAAGGAAGAAGGAAGCTTTTAGAGTAAAGCCTTGTCTTTGGAAAACATAAAAATGAGCAGCCGACCACCCTGAGGGTCTCAGTTTGCTTCCCTTCGCATGAAAGGTTGTCCTTTCTTGCTGCGTGCGACAGCAGATCGGCCTTTCCAGCCAGCTCCATGTGCTTTGTTTTAAAGATTTAAAAACAGAATTATAAGGCCTTGTAAAGCTGTGATGAGACATGGCTCTACCTTGTACATTCACATCATGTAAAAGAAAGGGAGGCTGTGTTGAGTTGTGTCTGAATGTGCAAAGTAACTGCCTAAAATGAGCTCTAAATGCCCTGTGGATAAAGATCACACTCTGACGCATGACATTCAAGGCTCCTTTTGGGAAACCCCTGCAGACTCTCAGCCGCAGCTTCCTCCACAGCCTCTGTTCTGATGTGCCCAGCTTGGCCGACTCCCTCATGTCATAGGGTGTTCACTTGCCTGGAGGTCCTCTTGCTAGGATGCCTGCCTCCTGCCCACTTCAGCAGCTTAACTCCTACCTATTCTTCAGGACTCAATTTAGGGCCATCTCCCCTAGAAGGCTTCTCTGACAATGCCCTTCCTCCATCTAGGGATGAAAAGGACAAGGGGGAATCCAGAAATTCCCAGACTTGTAGGGTTAAAGGATATATTTCTAGCCAGTAAAACATTTTCATATGAGACACAGCCCTAGAACAAACACCAAAAGGAGAGCTTGGTCATCATGCATTGGTTGTGAACTCTCATTAGTTCCAACTTTCCCCCTTTACATCCCCTTGCATTTGCACAATTATTTCAAGTTAGAGAGTCCTAAGGTGGACCCACCAAGGCACAATAAGTTCAAAGCACCTGTAATTAAATCTATAGAAAGAGGGGTCTGGAAAAAAAAAAAAAATGTTGGGTGTTGCTATTGGCCCATGGAGCTTTCTGAAGTCAAATTGATTAAAAAACAGTAACAAAAACCAAAGTTTCTGAGAGATCTGTATTGCACAAAGTGCCGCCAGCCTGGAATAAAAGACACTGATTATTTCAAGACAAAAAACAACCCTTGGGCCTCCAGTTTTCATGGGCTTGAAGAAGCTGAGAAAGCTGCCCAGCCACCAAGACAGGCATGTTCTCCAGTGTAGGATCATGGGAAAGGAAGGGCTTCCCAGCGTGTAATCAACCATCAGGAGCCAGGGAGAACCATGATGGGGGAACTACTCCTGGCAAGCGTAATGCAGGTGCAGTCACGGAGCATTCCTGACTCTCAGTGTGGGGCCTCTCAATGATTGCTGAGAGTGATTTCAGAATTGCAGTGAACCACTGTATTAGGGTGCTCCAGAGAAACAGAACCAACAGGATACGTTTGTTTGTTTGTTTACAGGAACTGGCTCACAAGATTGTAGAGTTGGCAAATCTAACGTTGGGCAGGGTAGGCTGTCTGGCTGGAGAACCAGGGAGGAGCTGTGGTTCAAGTCCAAAGGCAGCCTGCTGGCAGCATTCCTTCCTGCTCGGGTGAAGTCAGTATGTGTGCAATTAAGGCCTTAACCTGATTAGATGAGGCCCACCCTTATTATAAAAGATAATCTGCTTTATCCAAAGTCCACCAATTTAAATATTAATCTCTCCCAAAAAATATCTTCACAGAAGTGTCCAGAATAGTGTTTGGCCAAACAGATCTAGGCACTGTGCCCCAGCCATGTTGATGCATCAAATTAACCATCGCGGCCACTGAGCACTGCACGTCTCCCATTGTTCCCTTTCTGACTGGAGGTGTTTGCTGCAGCTGTTTTGTCCTTGAATTGTGTGTGGGTGGGGAGGGAGTGTTAATAAGTTATCTTTAGTTCATAGGTCTCCAAAACAAGAGGAGTCACATCCAAATCTGGTATATCATGAGATTCTTGACTTTAAGCCTGATGCCATCATTGAATGAGACTTTTGGAGTGTTTTTGGAAGGGGAGGTAAACATCATTTTCTGGTAGGAGGAAGGTCAATATTTGTGATCAAGAGGGCAGACTCATAGATCAGATGATGGTGCCCGACTTTATTCACCCTCTCCCACTCTCTACATTGTACGTTTCTGTCTCATTGTCCTTGGTCTTGGCCATTGGACTTGTTTTGGCTAATGGATATGAGCAGAAGTGACTGTGCGTTAGTTCTCTGCAGAGCCTTTTGAAGGCATCACATGTTTCCACTTGTTCTCTCCAGCATTTGCTCTTTTCTATGAGGACATGAGGCTCCTTCAGCCTAGGAAGGAGAAGAGAAATGAGAGGACACAAGTTGCTGAGCCAAGCTAATCACTGCAAAGCCCAGCTGAGCTCAGCAGAGCCACAGCTAATCAACAGCCCTCACTGTTCCTGAGCAAGAAATAAATGTAATTTAAATCATTGAGATAGTGGGGATGTTTGTTACTATAGCAAAATCTGGCACATACAATCAATATAGCCTTCTAATCCAAATAATCCAGGTCAGGTGAACAAATGTCTCCTTTCCAAATGGGAAGGTTTTACATTAGAATTATACAGATACTATCCTGGTTCCTTACCCTGTTTTGTCCTTATTAAAAGAACGTGCTGGGCACAGTGGCTCACACCTGTAATCCCAGCACTTTGGGAGGCTGAGGTAGGAGGATTGCTTGAGCCCAGGAGTTGGAGACCAGCCTGAGCAACATAGGGAGATCCCCCCCACCATCTCTACAAATAATAAAAAATGAGCCAGAAGTGGTGGCATGCACCTGTGATCCCAGCTACTTGGGAGGGTGAGGTGGGAGGATTGCTTGTGTCCTGGAGGTGGAGGCTGCAGTGAGCCGTGATTGTGCCACTGCACCCCAGCCTGGGTGACAGAGCAAGCCTCTGTCTGAAAACAAAAAAAATAGACAAGAGATACTTTAAAGACATATTAAGGGCTTAGATATTCTTCTTACAGAATTTTGGATGCCATCTTGAACTCTGAAAATTCAACACGGATGGCTCAAGGCTGTTGGTGTTGAGGAATGGATGCAGTCCGTGGTCACCAAGCTGCTAAGGACTCTCCAAACAGTACCTTCAATGAATTTCCCAAATTAAATGAATGTTGTCAAAGCATTAGGTGACTCAGAAAGACCTGTGTGGAGAAGGTCTTCTCTATTTTCTGTTAGGCTTACTAACTCCTCTTTCAATTAGTGTTTGGGCTTAATAAAAACAGAAAAGAATTTGGGGTTTCTCATCTTAATAGCATCGGCAAATTCCAAAAGGCATCTTCAATTAAAAATAAAACTCGAGAAAGCACAACCCTTGCCTACATCACTTGGGTAACTTGTTTTCTGGAAATGATCCACAGTCTTAAGTCCCATTCATTTTTTCCTATTCTTTTTCCCAGTTCTTTGCTTAGTTTGAGACTGGGAAACTAAACTAATCATTTTCGGTTCTGGTTCCCAAGCCCAATTCCTCCATAATTGAGCTTAAGTTTCCCAGCTCTGTGGGAGGATGTAAAATTATTTTTGCTCTTATAACTTGGGTTGAGTTTTTTTTTTAATAAGAACATTCATTCTGAGTAATGAAAGACTCCAATTCAGTAAATGCAAGCAGTGACCTTGCATGAACAGTCATGATGCTGGATCTTATACAACTGATCTGGATATTTTAAGAGCAGGGCAGGCCAATGAGTTTTCATGCAAAAGGTTAGAGAACTAGGTTAGAGGAAAAAAAAGTCTCCGTCTCATCACTGTGACTCATCCTCCCCCCAGGACTGGCAGAATGACTCAGGCTTTCAAGTAGGTGACAATGCATGCAGAAAAATGTGACCTAGCGGTTTTCATCAGGACTTCTCAGTTGGCTGGTTGTCACCCTTTTGATTGTCCTGAGTCCCTTTGGAATTTTGGGTATTTTGGGAGGGTATTTTGGGCCTTTTCACAGAAAGGTCCAAAGGACCCTGCTGACAGTTCACAAGAAACCCTCTGAATGTCTGAATTCCAACCTTGACACTCACAAAGGCTGCAGTAAAAAGAGTTGAAGGAAATTTCTGATTAAGCCACCAGGGGAAATCAAGCCCCAGGGCTGTATTTCCAAGCCCACAAGGCCTGCTTGGAACAGAACCTGACTCATGTCCAGAATCAGTGTCAGTCTTAAGCTGAGGTCAGCTGGCTCCAAGCACACAGCAAGATTCCCAGGCCCATGGCTGTACCCTTTGTCTCTGTTTCATCTGTCTGGAAACAGGAGCCATTGATTTGCAGAAAGGGGCCACCAGGAGGCTGGGGTTTAGTATCAGCTTTGCCTGGGCCAGCTGGGTCACTTTAGGCTGATTTCTGTTTTGGTTTATGTTTTTGATCAGCTGAATGGGGATGATCCTATCAGCCTCCTTTGTTGAGTTACAGTCAGAATCAGTAAGATAATGTGCTTGGAGCCTTTGGAATGCTACGGAACACAAAGGCACTGAGAATTTCAGCTATTATGTTATCGATGAGAGGCCCTGCTGTTAGGCCTACTGACGACTTTCAGGCAATTTCTGTGTCTACACAAGCCTGCTCAAAGAGTTACAGATGGAAGAAAACAAAACTGGAATTGGATTTGGTAGACACACACATGCCCACAGTATGTTCCCTAAAAAAGACAATTTGGACATACTCAAGGTGACACGCTCCTTGCTCCGTAGTTGAGGCTGGGGTGCTTTCTCAGTCTCTATCACCTGTTCCTCTTCCTCTTCTGCTTTAAATATGGCAGAGCCAGTGTTTCAGTCCTCTCTTGCTCTCTCTCATTACAGCTGCAGGTTTCTCTTGTCACCTCTCCAAGGATGAATTTCGGCTCCCTCCCTCACTGGCCAGGTATAATGAAATGTTGCTCAAATCAAACTGGGCCTTGTTTCATGACACTTAAATCTGGTTTGGCACATTCAAAAGGAGGAAAGTTTTGAATCCAAAGACCTCAAAGAGTAAAATATGGCAGATGAGGTTTTTATTTATTTATTTATTTATTATTATTTTGAGATGGAATCTTTCTCTGTCACCCAGGCTGGGGTCCAGTGGCACCATCTCGGCTCACTGCAAGCTCCGCCTCCCAGGTTCACACCATTCTCCTGCCTCAGCCTCCCAAGTAGCTGGGACTACGGGTGCCCACCACCATGCCTGGCTAATTTTTTTTTGCATTTTTAGTAGAAATGGGGTTTCACCGTGTTAGCCAGGATGGTCTCGATCTCCTGACCTTGTGATCCACCAGCCTCGGCCTCCCAAAGTGCTGGGATTACAGGCGTGAGCTACCGCGCCTGGCCATTTTTAGTTTTTTTTATTAAGGGGCAGCAAGGGGCACCTACATTAAATCTTTATAAAAATGCTCCTTGCTCTTTATAAAAACCCCACCCTTGCTCCACTGACTGCAACCTAAGTTGACCAAGCTCTCTCTCTCTTACTGCTGTCCATTCACCCAACTCCATTCTGTGAACCAACTTATTTCCCTGTGTCTTCTCCTATTTCCATACCTACTTCTTATTAAGGTAAAGAAATGGTGCCAACAGAGGGAAACCCTGTGGTGGGCATGGACTGAGGCTTGGGAATGTTGGGAGAAGATCATTTCATTTGACTCGGCATACACAGTCCTAGGTCAGCTCTACTCCCCTCTCTACCTCCTAGCAGGGGAGGGACTTGGTGGCAGTGTGAGTTCATTATTTGATCTGTGAATCATGACACTGAGATGATGAGCCCTAGGCTGAGAGTATAACATGGGTGGGGAACAATTTTGCTTGTCTCAGGACCGCAGCCTGCACCCTCCCACCTTCCTATCCCCCTTCCGGGACTCTGCTATTCTGTATCAGCCATAACAAGGGTCCCAAGGACCAGTGGACACATGCATCTGGTGCTCAGAGTAAGACACAGGTGCTGCTCCTCTTTGTCAATCAGCACAAACCCCCACAATAATTGTACTTGACATTGGGTGATACCTTCCAATTGGATACAATTTAGAATTTTCAAAGCATTTTTATAGGCATAGTTTGTTTGATTCTCCAACGGCTTCCTGAAGTAGTCACATCTTTCAATCATTCAACAAATACTTGCTGAAAGCTCTGTTGAGGATGATTGAGAGGTTCCTGGGACATGGGGCTTTCAATTTTAAAACCAGGGTAGTCCCAGGCAAACTGTGACAAGTTGCTCACCCTTCTGCCATTCTAGGTGCAGGACCCCCAAAGCCGAACAGGACACAAGTGGTCCCAGCACACGTGGCAGCTGCACACTGATTATTTCCATGCATTTTATTTTCTGCTGGGTATCGAACTGAGCTGTCACATTCTGAAATTCTGAAAATGTTAAGTCTTGGTCTCTATTCTTCAGGTTTCTGATTCATTCATTAGGCCCAGAGCTAGTTTCTGTGTAGGAAAAGACGGAAAGGTGAATGAGGTATTCTCCTGACTTTTAAAGAGCTTATGGTCTGGTGGGAGTGAGAAGATTTAGGAAAACAATTACCAGCTGGGGCTTCTGGGGTCTATGTCTTTAAGGTACCCCACTCCTCTCCTTTTTTGCCTCCTCTGTTGATGTCTCTGCTGCCTCCTGAACATCCTGTCCGTGCATCCTCAGCTTCCTTCTCTGACATTTCTCCCTCCCATGGTGACCTACTCCACTTCAATGTCTTCAATTATTACCTCTATATGGATGCCATCTATTAGAATTGGGATGAATATAACTAAACAGATTGAATGCCAATTATGTACATTCACTGAGAAACACTCTGTTCTCAAATAGGCATCCTAGAAAATTCCACCTGGGAGAGATAATACAGTGACCAAGAGATAAGAGTTTCTGTACAGTTGTCAGGAATGTCATTTAATTGCTTTTCTGGGACAGATGAACTTGGAGTGAGTTTGGGCAGCAGAAGTCAGATTCCGTTGAGTCACAGGCTTCCTCTAAAAGTCAACCAGTCTTCCTATACATTTCAGAACAACCAGGCACCTTGCTAATTGAATAGTGTCCCATTATGTGACCAGATCATGCATTTCCAGGAAGGACAAAATAATCCAATTTGTGTTGAAATGTCAGCCCAAGCTGCAGATACTCTTTTGGTATGAGCTGTAGCATTTTCTTTGGCTATTGTCAACAGTGTTGTTGCGAAGTTGGAAAGCTATCTGAGGCATTTAGCATGGATGCTCATCTGCTTGAAGAAGTACCACGCTCAGCTCATTGCTTTTCTGAGTCATGCTTTCTGGTTTTCCCTGGCATAGTTGGCTGGGAATATTGAGGGGGTAGATTAATCTCTCCCTAAACTAGATGAAAAGCCTCACAGAAAAAGTGATCTTTGTCACTTCTTATTTAGAGTGTGGTTGTCATCCCCTAAAATGCTGTGTCCGATTGTTTGGACTCTTCATTCATTCTCCCGTGAACATCTATGGAGTGTTACTGTGTTCCAAGCATCCCCTGGGTACTGAGAAGACAGCAGAGAACAGGACAGTCTGAGAAGGTGGCATCTGAGTTGAGAGTCATGTGATATAAGTAGGCAGACATGCAAAGGTCTGGGTGAAGAACCTTCTAGCCACAGTGATGGCAACTACAGGCACCCTTAAGAGGGAATGAGCTTAGTTTGTTTAAGGATCAAAGGGAAGAACAAAGTAAGCCTGTGGGTGGGGGATGTGATGATGAGGACAAGAGAGGGAGACAGGAGCCAGACGACATTGGGCCTTCGGATTCCAAATGCAATGACAAGGAAGGCACTGGAAGTTTTCTAAGTAGGAGAATGAAAAGACTGATCTGATTTTTTATTTTTTATTTATTTTTTTTGAGACGGAGTTTTACTATTGTTACCCAGGCTGAAGTGCAATGGTGAGACCTTGGCTCACTGCAACCTCCGCCTCCCAGATTCAAGTGATTCTCCTGCCTCAGCCTCCTGAGTAGCTGGGACTACAGGTGCATGCCACCACGCCAAGCTAATTTGTGTGTGTGTGTGTGTGTGTGTGTGTGTGTGTGTGTGTGTGTGTGTGTGTGTATATATATATATATATATATATATATATTTTTTTTTTTTTTTTTTTTTTTTAGCAGAGATGGGGTTTCTCCATGTTGGTCAGGCTGGTCTCAAACTTCTAACCTCAGGTGATCTGCCCGACTTGGCCTCCCAGAGTGCTGGGATTACAGGTGTGAGCCATTGCACCCGGGCTGACTGATCTGATTTTTAAAGAATCACGGTGCCTACCTTACAGAAAACTGGGTTTTAAGGAAGCAAAAGTAGACCAATCAAGAAAAATACTGCCAAATTGCAGGGGAAAATGATGGTGTACAAGGGTAGTGGCAGTGGAATAGGAGAAAAGTTGATAGATTCAAAGTATATTTGGGAGGTGACATTTGCTCATGGGTAGGTTTGTTTTTGGGTGGGTGGGTGGAAGAAGAAGAAGAATTCAGGGTGAGACACAGGCTTTGGCTTGACCAAATGGCTTGAGAAAAAAGATAGTGTTGCCACTGACAGAGATGTAGAGGACCATAGGGAAATCTCATGTGTGGATCACATGTCTCCAGGTGCTGTTGCCATTCTTCAGTAAACTGCTTTTCCTGGGCCAATGATACATGATCCTTTTGGTTTCATGTATGTCTTAGTCTATTTTGTGCTGCTATAACAGAATATCTGAGACTGGGTAATGTATAGTGAATGGAATTTATTGGGCTCATGGTTCTGAGGGCTGGGAAGTCCAGCATGAAGGTGCCAGCATCTAGCAAGGGCCTTCTTGCTGCATCTTCCCAGGGCAGAAAGCAACAGGATGAGAGAGAGAGCAAGAGGGGGCTCACCCTTTTATAACGACACTAATCCCACTCATGAGGGTGGAGTCCTTATGGTCCAGTCACCTCCTACAGGTCCTATCTCTTAATAACATATTTAGCATCTACTACATACAAAGTAAACAGAAAATTGCCCAAGATTTCACTTTTCAAGTGCTGTTTCATTTTCATAATCACTGGCAATAACAACAGTGATGATAACCAGTCCTTTTTAAAAAAATTTTTGAGACAGAATCTTGCTCTGTCACCCAGACTGGAATACAGTGCATGATCATGGCTCACTGCAGCCTTGACCTCCCAGGCTCAAGCTGTCCTCCATCCTCAGCCCCCAAGTAGCTGGGACTACAGGCATTTACCACCACTCTTGGGTATTTTTTTGTATCTTTTGTAGAGACAAGTTTTCCTGTGTTGCTCAGACTGGCCTCAAACTCCTAAACTCAAGTGATCTACCTGTCTTGGCCTCCCAAAATGCTGAGATTACAAGTGTGAGTCACTGTGCCCAGCTGACAGCCAGTCTTTAGTGAGTGTTTGCTAAGTACCAGGCACGGTTCTAAGTGCTTTACATGTATTATTTCATTTAGTGTTCATATAACTTTGGAGGTAAAATGGGTAGTTTACTGTACTTTTAAATGAAGAAACTGAGGCTTAGAGGGTAAAATAATTGCTCAAGGTCACACAGGAAGTAGCAAAGCCTGGATTTAAGCCCAAGTCCTTTGATCTCTGGCCTATGCCCCTAAGCCTGTAGTTCCCTAGTTCCTCTTGGGGCATTGGCTAAGATGTTACTTCAGCCTCAGAGCTGGGCCAGGTGTGCTAACACAGAGCTGGATGGAGCACCTGCCCACAGGTAGCCAGGTACACCTACACCTCGTGATACTGCTTAACCTCCCGTTAACTGAACATGCTATGAGTGCTGCAGGGACAAGGAGAAATCATTATGGACTCAGGTTGCTGACAAGGCCTCCTGTTGGAGATGGGGTAGTACCTCCCACTCCAGGAGATAATTTGGAAATAATCTGGAGGCATTTCTGTTTGACACAGTCACTGGCACTCATTCAGAGCACAGGAGGAGAGAAAAGGGTCAGCAATAATAAAGATTCAGGCATGTATACATGAACTGTCCCACCAAAAACGCCAAGAGGGTCATTGAGACCACGGGCAACCTGATGAGTCTCTGAACTCTAGACACTGAATGGGAAGTACTTGTCTTAGAAGAAGCCAGAAAATATTGATGGTTGTTGACTGTGCTCATGAAGCCCTGATTTAGGATTTGGATTGAAAATCTACATTTGCAACTTCAGAGATCTTATAAAACCTTGGATAAACCATTTGGATATCTGTTGTGGCTGAGATATTTTTTCCCTTTCCTTCATTTTTTTGCTTTTTCTGGTGAGGAGCAGTAAGACAAGTACTTAACTGGGAAGCTACAGCTGGCATTACTGGTATTACAATCCACTTGAGAGCCCTTAATGAAGAATATCTGATTATATAAGGAAACGAGAATCTGTTTGTTTTCTTTTCATTTCATTTGATGTTTTAATGATGCTGCCGGTTATTTGAAATATTCTATTTCAACATATGCTTTATTTATTGTACTTTTTTTACTCTGAGGCATGCTGGCAGAGGGTAGCATGTTTAAAAGTCTGCCCTCAAATAATAAATTTCCACTGGAAACTGGAGCAGAAAAGTTTTATATTAGAAATGCTTTAGAATCTTTTAAAAAAATCAGTCCAAATTGGATTCCAGAGATAAACATAAGGTGACTTAATTTTTTGTAAAAAAATTTCACTCAATTTTAGATTTTAAAAATATGCTAAAATCCAACTAGAAGCAGAATAATGTTTTAGGTCAGATAAACAGAGACGCTGGGTTTTAGTTCTAGTTGTTAGTAAGCAGAAAATTAACAAATAGTATCTTTGAAGGCAGTGGCATAACTGGTTTTATCTTCCTTCTTCTCCCTACTTTGATTTCAAATCAATAGGGACTATTTGTATATTTGCCTGCCTCTTTATACACTGTCTCCTAGTCTGAGTTGGAAGCCCCCTAATCACAAAGACTTTATCTGTCTGTTCTATCTCTCCTATATTCTCAGCACCCTGGCACACAATAGTTGCTCAATAAATGTTTGCTCAGCGTGGTGGGCAGAAGAATGGCTCCCCAAAATGTTCACATCTTAATCCATGGAAACTGTGAATATGTTATGTTACATGGCAAAGGGGAAGTAAGGTCCCAGAAGGAGTTAAATTTGCTGACTTTCAAATAGGTAGGTTATCTAGTTGGGCCCAATGTAATCGCAAGGATCCCTAAGGGTAGAAGAGGTGGGGGCATTAGAGAAAGTTAGAGTGATGGGATGTGAGAACTCATACAGCACTTCCAGCTGGCTTTGAAGACAGAAAAAGGTCATCCCAAGCAAGGAATATGAGTGGCCTCTAGAAGGCAGAAAAGGCCAGGAAATGGATCCTCTGTTAGAGCTCCCAGAAAAAAAACCCATAGCACTGTTTACACCTTGATTTTAGCCTAGTGAGATTGAGTCAAACTACTCCCCTACAAAAGTGTAAGATAATAAATGTGTGTAGTTTAAAGCAACTAAGTTTGTGGTAAACTGTGCCAGCAGCGCACCTGGTGAAGGAATCCCAGTCCCACATGTTATTCACCTGTGTGATAAGCATTTATTGAAAGATCTTCTATTGATCTCCAGGTTCCATGGCAGGCACTGGGCTGATCAATGCTCTTCCCCACCCCAGGGCCTTTGCTCCTACCATTTCCTCTGTCTGGAACTCTGCTTCCCTTTCCAACTTAACCATCTCCTCCAGACTATGGAACGTATTTTAGTCCTCCCACTTTCAAAAACTTCTCCTTGGAGGTACTTATGCCAATTGTGATATTTGCCTTTTTCGTGTAAAAGAGAATACAGACACAGAAAATTACATATAAAATGTAGCTTTTTGAATTATTTTAAGGTGAACAACATTGACACAACTACTCAAGTCAAGAAGTAGAATTTTGCCAGTCAACCCTGAAGCTCTCCTTAGGAGACTTTTAGCCCCCCACTAAAAGTCACAACTCTCTGACTTTCATGTTATTTTCCTGCTTGTTTCATTACTTTCCTCCTTCCTCATTTTATTACCTGAGCGTGCATCCCTAGACCCCCTAATTTAGTTTTCTCTCTTTTAGAATGTATTTTAAGTTTGTGTCAATCTACAGATTCTTCCTCTGTCTCCTTTTTCCTTCCTTGCAATTTATCTGTGAAAAAGAGATTGTCCTTGCAGGGGAGTTTCTAGCAGTCTAGTTTTTGCTGATTGCATCCCCTTGGTGTAATTTAACATGTTCCTCTATCCTCCATGTCTCCTGTAAATTGGCTCTAAAGGTTTGTTTGCATTAAGGTTCAGTTTTTATTTTTATCTTTTGGCAAGACTGCTTCATAGAAGGTGGTGTGTTCCGTTCCTCCATCCAGAGGCTTATAATCTGGTTGTCTTTCTCTTTGATGTTAGCAGTTGTTTATCTGAACTCCTAGATGGATTCATTCATTATAAGGATTGCAAACTGGTGACATTCTAATTGATTTTCTTTCTTTGTTTATTAGCTAGAATATTTCTAAAAATAGATACTTTCTGTCAACTTCTGTTTAGTTACTCAAGGATACCTTTTGTTTTAGAAAGCCAGGATAAATGGTTGATTCTTTCTCTTTATTCATTATGCATCAAATTAATGACTGGATTCCCTAACTTACTGTGATTGTTTAATGTCTTCCTCTTCTGTAACATGTACCCCCCAACCCTCACAAGAGCAGGACCTGAGTTGATCCTAGAGCGATACACAGACCTGTGACGTATTAGACACTTGTTTGTATTTATGGAATGAATGGATAAGTGAGTGGAGTAACTTCTCTCTTCTTTCCTTTGCCTTCCATTTCCTGGCCCCTCAATTTATCATGCATTCTCCTTTAGCTCCATATAGCTAAACCATGGGTTAAAATGATTTGGATCAAAAACATAAAATTAGCAAGGAAATGCCCTCAGAGGCATGAAAAGTAGCTGCTCTACAGTGGCTCTGACACAAAAATACTAATTCAGAGTATTTAATGTGGATACCTTGTAAGAGACCCAGATGGGTTTTTAAACAACATCTACTTAAATTTTTGCTAGTCTTCTAAGTGATACACCTTAGGGGGCTTTCTAATGAGATCCCTAAGAAGATATAGCATTAGTATGACTAAGAATTAACTGATAATATGGAGTCTGTTTTTTGAATGGTTCAGAGTGATTCCACATTGGCTCTTTCCTTTGTCCTTGAAAATACCCCTGTGAGGTGCCCAGGCTATGAAGTATGTAGGGAGGGACAAGAATGACTATTTGCTGCTTAAAACAGGCCTAGGGAGGGTAAGAGACTCACCAGTGCCTCATGGGGGATACTCTTAGGGCTAGATATTTGTCTATGTAGTGGATTACATACTAAGTAATGCTGGAATTTGGAGCTAGAATGAGCCTTAGAGATTATCTAACAGCATCATATGTATGTTACATATTGTCACAATAATGCTGTCTGACAAACAGCCACGAAAGTTCAGTGGCACACAATAACAAGCATTTATTGCTCCTGTGTTTGGGGTCAGCAGCACTGCTGATCTTGGCTGAACTCATTTATGTATACAGGGCTCACTTGGCTGACCAAGGCTGACCTTGGCTGGGGAGACCAGGGTGACTCAGCTTTGCTCCATGTGTCTCTCATTCCCCAGGATACTGGGTTAGAGAGCAAGTGGAAACCCTAAAGCCTCTTGAGGCCTCCACTTAAAACTGGCAGATTGTTGCTCTGGCTGCATTCTGATAACCAAAGCAAGTCATAAGACTAG
The DNA here is from genome assembly GCF_007565055.1 of Rhinopithecus roxellana. Lineage (NCBI taxonomy): Eukaryota > Metazoa > Chordata > Mammalia > Primates > Cercopithecidae > Rhinopithecus > Rhinopithecus roxellana. The sequence continues at coordinate 34,352,000 of NC_044559.1, forward strand.
CCCAGATTCAGGGAGTGGCGAAATGGACTCTGTCTCTTTAGTGAGATAAATCGTAAAGTCACCTGACAAAGAACGTGTGTTCAGGGAGGGGTGAGGAATTGGCCCCCAAATGAAATTAGTCAAGAACCCCGTTATCTCATTTTAGAGAGGAGCAAATTCAGTTTCCCAGGAGAGCCAGTGACTTGTCCATGGTCACTCAGCAGAATGGGGACTAGAGCCCAAGACTCTTATCTCTCACTCCAGGGGGCCTTTCCATCCACCCCAAAGGCTCCAACTAAAGGCAAAGGCATAGGAATTGGCATTCATTTTCCTGTTCAGCAAATAATTCCTAATGTGCACCACTGTGCTGTATACTAAGGAATGGGAGCTCATTAACAGCTGAGTGTGAATTTTAGTGAAATGATTACTTCTCCCATTTACCCAAACGTTTACTTCGAATAATAGAATTCCAGGCAGGTGGAGGAACAGGTTCCCCACCTGTGTCCTTCCTTGGTATCCTAGGAGCCATGCTATAGGAAGCGACCCAGTCCGCTGAGACAAGAGACTACTCCTGATGTGTACAATATAAGTCCCTCATTTTTCTGCTTTGAATGGAAGGTCATCTTAGTGTCTCTGGAATGATAGCCCTTCCCTTATCATCCAACAGGTGGTTTTGGCAAAGGTGGGTTTTTGTAGCAGAGTTCCCCCCGACTCAAGGAGAAAATAACAGTCATTTTTGGGGTCTGTTTAGTCTCAAAGGGAAACAACTTACTAATTAGGGTAAAAGACTTTACAAAAATATGTTTTCGATTCCACTGATGGTCAGTTACAAGCGATAACACTGTTAAATGTAGTGCCTAATAAATCTGGGAAAACTACCCAATAAATGTAAGTAATAACAATGATTAACAATAAATTAAATGCAGAGAACCAGGAATGTACCACATTATTTTTAACTAGTTTGGACCATCGGGTTCTGATTATTCAGTTTGTCCCGTACACCTGGAGTTTATTAGAGTGTAATACAAACTAAACGGTCCCTCAGAGAGGCCACTGAAAGGACTTAGTATAAAACAATATACAAGTTTAATAGTGGTAACTGACCTTTCTTTCTTTTACAAAAACATATCTTTGTAACTTGAGCCCCAAGGAAATGTAATGCTTTTTACCTAATCCTGATTGCTAATTTTCCTTTTATTTAATTTAGAAGGTTTCATTTGTTTCATGAGATAGGAAGATACAATTTATATTCAATAATTCTTCCTGCTCTGGAAAGAGATCCAAAATGGCTAAATATTTCTTTCCTTCTGCCGTGTCTATTACAAGAAGAGGGAAGAACAGACACGCAGTGCATTTGCTATTAATGGCAGCTGGTTAAAACCCACATTTTAAAATAGCCAGGTGAAATGGGTACATGTGTTTATAATCAAGGTACATTTGACTAATTTTCCCTAAACCTTTAAATATTACTCATTCTCAAATACCAGAAAATTGGGCTCTTTCACATTTGAGGGCGGGAAGGCAGGCTGTCTGATGGGAGAAGCTTTTCCGTCATTTCCTCGAGTGCCTGTCTTTCTGATGCTGTCTAATAGGACTACCGTATTTCAATGACAAAATCCTTCAGTTTTTATGACATCTCTGTGGGTAGATATCTTTCTCATTTGGACATTGTTCTAATACGTTTTCGGTGTTTTCCAGAAAGGTGCTTTCGGTGCCGCTCTATCTAGAGTTTCTAACTTTCTCCATCCCATACTCTTGTCCCCAGACTGAATGTATTTTCCACAAAGGGAATCTTAACAAGGGTCAAGTCTTGTAAATGTCTGAAACCTGAGGTGCCCCCAACAAAGCTGAGGTCTGGCAAACAGTCCATAAAACCCTGCCTTAAAATAATTAAATGAAATGGTTACCAGGGAGGGCAAGAATGGCATTGCCCAAGGCGTCAACAGAGCGTGAGACTGTTTTCTTTAGCCCGCTAATCAATAGGGCTGGCCTGAGGCCTCCCGGACCCCTTCGGTAGAGCCCCAAACTATATCTCATGAGCTGACTGTCAACCTTCATTTCATAATCAAAACCATTTTTGTTCAGAAGCTGGTCTTTATCTCAAAAGATTGAGAGAGTTCAACTTACATTTAGAAGAGGATTCTGCTGCAGAGGGAGGGTGGCTTGACTTTCTAAACAGAAGGCTCAGGTCAAAGCAAAAGGTGGATTGATTTCTCTATCTGCTCTAGAGAAATTGTACTCCATGGGCAAAGAGGGGAGGTTTGAGTTCTTGAAGGAGCATCAGGTAATTCACCCTGGCTCTCCCCTGGCTGGGTGGGGGTGGGGAGGAGGGGAAGGGAGGGGAGAGACATGGAGTTTCTAGATGCTTTGAGAATCTTCCCTGGGAGAAGGTAGCAATTATCTCACAACAGAACTGGGAAGACCTCTCTTCTCTCCTAAATTGTTTAATAAGGTGACAACTACTCTTCCCTTAGGATGTTTTGGGTGCCAAACACTGTGCTAGGGGCTGACACGCATCTACACATTTAATCTTCATGCTGACTCTATGGGATATGTGCTGTTAACCCCTTCTCTTGACATCCCAGTGTTTCCCCACCTTGTTTGGGCGCCCGCTAGAGGACAGCCAGTTGTGGTGACCGTGAACCTGCACTAGTCCAATCTCTTGCTGTGAGGAGCATAAGCGATTGGTGCTCTGGTTGCTGGCTCTCCAGACCCACCACCAAGTTTGTGCTGAGGCCACGGTTCCTGTGAGCTGCTCCCAGCCAATGACTGAGTGTGGGGATGCACAGAGGCTCATTTCTGAGAGATCTAAGACTCTTCCAATAGGCAACTTTGGCTTGAGGCCTCCCCGTCAGCCTGGCCAACCCTTTTTTGAGCTGGCCGGCTGCCTGAGGTTTCCTACTCAGTCTTCCTTCCTCCTTCCTTTCCAGGGGTCAGGTCTCCAGAGACCTCCCTTTCTTATTCCCAGTCCTTTCCCCAATAATCACGTCTACTCCTGTCTTAGAAGTTTGCTTCTCAGAGGATCCAAAATCACACCACTCAACATAGCAAGAGCCATCACCCTGAGTAATGGTGGGCTCTAGACTTTGCTTTTCAATTGTTCTAGGTCCTGTGACAGCTTTGCCAGGCAGCCTGAGTGTCCGAGAAGGAGGCGGTGACTCCCTTTCCCAGCTAGAAATCTCTGTAGGGAGGTCACACCCTGCTCCCTGGTTCTGATGTTTTTGGCCTTCTCAGGCACCTGTGGTCGCCTGGCCTCCCTTCCCCTCCTCTGCTCTCAGCCTTGCTCTTGCCTTAACCTTTCTCCAGATGGAGCCCAGTTGCCTTGCTGCTTTCCCACGTTGGAGGCCTAGCAGGACTCTGGCTGTACTCTGTTCTTCTCTGGATGAAAATTCTCCTCAGTCCTGTAAAGTCTGACTAGAATTTCTCCCTCCCTTCTCAGATTTGGAGAGGGCCATAGTTCTAAGGATAGGATTGGGAGCTGAAGTGAGTAGGTTCAAAGCCCAGCTCTATGACTTAACTGCTGTGTGATCTTGATGAGTTACTTAACTTCTCTGAGCCTCAGTTTCTTTACTTGTAAGATAAGGATAGTAGTAGTATCTAATTTGTGCTGTTCTTGTAAGGATTAAATGAGTTATTGAATGCAAAGTCCTTAGCTCAGAGCCTAGCACATATAAGGACTCAATACATGGTAGCTATTTCTTGTGGTTAGAACTGTCATATTATTATCTAACCAGCACCTCTCTAGGGATCAAAGATAGGAGTCCAGACCACTTTTTCCACTAGTTTTAAAGCTTAATTTTCTCCTAAAAAAAACAGAGGAATTGCTTACTCAATCAGACGTCAACAGGGATCTCCATATTTCAAGTGAAGTATTCTTCCATGAGATTTGGGATTTTAGGAGGTGACACCATTAAAGTCCTGGGGAAACCTTGGCGGTTTGAATGTGATCTTTCATTTTTGTTGTTGTGCAACTCCTCTGAAAGAAAGGCTCCAGAGGAGGGAATGAGCTCCACATTTAATAGCTTGCTTCTGGGAAGAACTTGAAATATCTTTGTGGTCCTCCAAAGAAGACTAAAATGGTGCTCCTAGTCCTTCCTTCTGCCTGGATTTTGGAGATGAAAGCCAGGTTTTTTTTTTTAAAACAAAGATGTGTATTTATTAAAGACAGTTATTTTCACTCACCAGCTTTTGGTGGGAATTACACTCATTCCTTTAGAAATTTGCTAAGTTTCCCAGGCCAAGAGGGTGTGTCCTTGCCAATAAGACACAGAACGCTCTTTAGCCCTGGCTGTTGCTCCCTATTGTCTCAGACAAAGTACGGTTTCATGTTGTAACCATTATTTCATGTACCTTGCAGCCAATAAAATAATCACAGAGAGAGATGATTTGGTCTCAATGCTTAAGTCATAAAGTCTCTCTGCCATCAGAGATGGAGGTTTAATTGTGAGTGACGTTGGATGAGAACCTGGTTCTGGGCTGTACCGGAGTTATCCAGCTGTTCTTTCATCACACATCCAAAAAGCCAGTCAGACTTTTCTCCAGCTCATCTGTGCATTCTTGATCCTGCTTCTAACATTTTATTTCGAATTCCCCTGATAGCCTCAGTGAAAGTTCCCAGCAGAGATTGATTGCAGGGCATGACCCAAATTTGTAACTGGCCACAAAACGCTGTAAAACAAAGTTCACCGAATACCTTCCAGCTGATTGTAAGTGATTTTTGAAAATGATCTGGTTGTGTTTTTCTTCTTCTTTTTTCCACATAAAATGTCTGAAAAGAAGGACTTTTCGCCCAGCTCTGATTTTTGTAACATCATCTGTAAAGCCTGACAACACGGACTGCATGGAACTAACTGCAGGTGGTGGCAGCAACCCGGCCTCGCTAGTGGAGTTTTGTTTGATGGGACATGACTATTTAACAGAATGAGAGCAGAGGGTAGGTGTCCCAGTAAGGGAGGATGAAGATCTGGGTAATAGAAACTCTTGGAAAATTCCTTAGTCTTCCTAATGTGTCTTTTCTTCATTTGTAAAATGAAGAAGAGCATTAGTCAAGCTCTGTCTTTGCGGAACCTTGTATCTTTCCTGAAAATGGAATAAGAGAGGTTTTTCCAGAGCTGCAAAATATAATTAAGTTACTTAAGAGAAGCTTCTCAATTTTCAGCTTTTGCTCACACATGTCTCATACTTTTGACACCTGCTACTAGCTAAAAATGAATAAGCATCAAGTATGCTAAAGAAAAAATTGAGAACTGTGGTCTTAAAGAATTTACCTTCTCTGGTGTCCTGAACACATGTAATTTAGTCATATTTTTATCAATAAAATAGTTCCTGGTTCATACCATGGAATGAAATGGATCAGAAAGTATTTGCTGTAGACTCAGGCATGTCTGGGCCTGCTAGGAGACCAGTGGACTGTTCCCTATCAAGGTCTGTCTCCATGAGGAAGTGAGGAGCGGCCTGGTTAAGAGCTTGTCCTAGGAAAAAGATAGTGAGAGCCATGAATTAGGGCCAATGGAGCAGTGCTCGGGTAGGAAGGGGTTCTCTCATTTACACAGCATTTCCATTCTGCCCCCAAGCCTTATCCCTGTGTCCCCAGACATGGGAGCTCTGCGGATGCTAACAGAGAAGGCACTGATCATACAAGACAACAGTGACCTTGATGCTAATGGCTTTAGTAGCCTCAGGAGAATGGGTCATTGGTACCATTGTTATCACCCTTAACATCAGTGGCATTGGTACAGACTCTGGCTGTGTTCAGTGGGCTGGGGCATTGACACTGATACCTTCGCATCAAATACCATCAAGATCTGTGATACCATCCCAGGACCATGAGCACTGGAAGTTACACTGAGTATCCCATGGGAGCCTGCAGCAGTGTTGACTTCATAGGGCCATGGGCAGCAGGGCAACCTGAGAGATAAGTGAGCCACCTGTTGTGATGTGGCCTGGGCTGGGAGCACAGAGAAGCCATCAGTCATTTCATTCTGTTGGCAAGAGGGAGCCACTGAGAGTTTTTGAAGGAGGGACCCTTGGTCAGAATTAGACTTCAGGATGATGCTCTGGCTTTGTAGGGGGCAGGTTGAACAGAGGGGCAAGGGAAGATAAAGGCAGGGAGACCAACTGGGGGGCTATTTACAATAGTCCACTTTAGAGATTTGTACTAAGGGTCTGAGCAAGGCTGAGGCTTACAGGGGGTCATAGCAAAACTGGGGCAGGCACCACATCCAGCTGAAGGGATGTCTTATTGATCCCCAAGGGGCACCTTGACATCAAGTGAGTTTGGGACTCCTGCTCCCTGGGTTTGTGCCACACATCTGGTGACACAAGCCAGAACCAACTGGGCAGGCATTAAGGAACTTAGTGAACCCACTGCTACAAACCCAAGCCATTGCCCTCACCTCAGTGCCAAGCTACCTGCTCTTTGGGGCTGATTTAGATTAAAAGGGATAAAAGATAGGGCAGAAATGGCCTATAATCCATGGGCAGTAGAGTGTTCTGGTCTCCTGGGGAAACACTGGGGTCTTCTTTGGGTATATGAGGTGCTAGAACCAGGATGGCAACGAGGGATCTAGTTCCTATGCAAACATTGCCTTCTCTTCAACTGGAATTAATCAAGAGCTAGGCTTAGCTTGAGCTGCTTTTCATAGAGCTGTGCATGTAAGTGTTGACACAATCCCAAATGATCCCATTTCTTTATTTTCTCTTATATGGGGACAAAGGATTATTTTTTCTAGCATCCAGAGAATGAAAAATGAAGTGATGTGGATAAAAGAAATGGAAGCCTATTGTTTAATAGAAAGAGACCTGGGCAGGTAGGGAGCCAGGAGGCCTGAGCCCTATTTCTGGCCCTGCTTCTGACTCACTGCATTGACTTAGACATTTATTTGCTCATCTGTACAATGAGAAGTTTGGACTTGGTGATTGTGAAGGCCTCTTCCAGCCTACATGCTCTGAGTTTTAGTTTCAGGAGAAGCAGATCCCCTGCTTCTGGTTAAGGAGAAATGTCTTGCCCATTTCTGGTCTCTTTAGTGAGAAAATATGAATAGAGGTTGAGAGCTCAGACTCTGGGTTTGGAACTTGACTCTACAACAAGCAAGTTGGGGCCTTGGGCAAGTTCTTTAACCTGTCTGAGCTTCAGGGTCTTCTTCTGTAAAATTGGCCCCAAATACATACTTCAGGGTTAGGGCAAGGTTTCCACAGATAATGCTTTGAACACAGGGCATGGCATACACGAAGCCCACAATGAATGATGATGGCTGGCATTGGTGTTGGTGTTGGTGTTGAAAGGACTAAATGTGGAACAAGGCATCCTGACGTCTGATGCTGGATCCGGAGGGGGTTACTGGCACCTCCTGTGTCTACACCTTTCCCTGTGGCGTTGGGTTCTTCATCTGCTGGACAGTCTTCTTTGTCCTCTGTAAGTTGAGGCTCACCAAGGGGAGAACTGCAGAGTTCTCAGGCAGGAAAAATATACCACTTTCTTTTCATGTTAAAGATCCAGTCAATGGGCAATGCATAATATCAGAAAATACAGACAAGCAAAAGTCCAGAGATGAAGAAAGCGTATTTCCACTGTGGTAGGCCCAACAATGCCTCCTTCCCCGATTCCCAGAAGATATCCATTTCCTAATCCCCAGAACCTGTGAATATGTTACCTTATAAAGTAAAAGGGACTCTAAAAACATGATTAAGTTAATGATCTCAAGATAGGGAGATTATCCAGGATTATCTTGTGGGCTGAATGTAATCAGGGTCCCTATAAGAGGGAGCCAGGAGGGTCAGAGTTGGAGAAAGTGAGGTGATGATGGAAGCAGAGGGAGAGATGGGCATGTGATGACAGAGCAGAGGTCAGAGTGATTTGGCGCTGTGAGCCAAGGAATGCAGGTGGTCCTTAGAAGGTGGAAAACACAAGAAAATGGAGTCTCCCCGGAACTTCCAGAAGAGGCCCCATGAAACTTTTTTCAGACTTCTGACTTGCAGAACCAGAAGATAAATTTATGTTGTTTTAAGCCACCAAGTTTGCAGTCATTTGTTATATCAGTAATAGGAAACAATACATGCTCCTCCCCCAAACTAATAACATGCTGCTCTCCAGTTGGAGGTTCCTCAAAAAGCTAAAAGTGGAGCTCATATGATCCAGCAATCCCACTGCTGTGAATATACCCAAAAGAAAGGAAATCACTGTAGTGAAGAGATATCTGCACTCCCATGTTTCTTGCAGCACTGTTTACAATAGTCAGTGTTTGGAAGCCACCTAAGTGTCCATCGACAGATGAATGGTTAAAGAAAAAGTGGGACATATACACAATGAAGTACTATTCAACCATAAAAAAGAATGAGATCCTGTCATTTCAATAACATGGATGAAATGGGAGATCATCATGTTAAGTGACATAAGCCAGGCACAGAAAGACAAACATCACATGTTATTTGTGGGATCTAAAAACCAAAACAATTGAACTCATGGATATAAAGAGTAAAAGGATGGTTACCAGAGGCTGGGAAGGGTAGTGGGGAGGTGGGTGGGTGGAAGGGGGTGAGGGAGCAGGTATGGTTAATGGGTTCAAAATAATAATTAGAAAGAATGAATAAGACATACTATTTGACTACACAACAGGATAACTATAGTTAATAATAATTGTATATTTAAAAATAACTAAGAGTGTAATTGGATTGTTTGTAACACAAAAATGCTTGCGGGGGTGGATACCCCATTCTCCATGATGTGATTATTTCACATTGCATACCTGTATCAAAACATCTCACGTACCCCACAAATATATACACCTACCATGTATCCACAAAAATCAAAAATAAAAAAATGTCCCCAGCTGATCCCCAAGTGTCCATTATAGGTGCTTGTGCCAACAGCTATATAAAGAAGTACTGCACATTGCATCTAGTTGCTATGGCCTTCAAATCTTTTAAATCTAATACCCTGCTTTTTGATGTCACTGACTTGTTGAAGAGGGCAGGCCAGAGGTCCTGCAGAATGTCCTTCAATCAAGATTTGTCTAGTTGATTCCTTGTGGTATTGTTAAGCTTGTTCCTCTATCCCCTGTATTTCTTGTAAGCTGGATACCATGTCTAAAGTCTTGATAGATTCAATTACACACTTTGAGCTAAAATACAGCATAAGTGATGCTATATACTTCATGTTGCCTCTCATAATTTCTAGTTGACCTATTAGACTATTTGGTTTTCTAAGGACTGTCCTTTGGACCAAAACACCAGGTGTTATGTGAGGTTCAGCGGTATCAGGAGAATGAGTGACTCTCTTTGATTTGGCGTGACCTAAGTCCTATTAAGAAATACAGCCTACAGAAACCACTACATTCACGTCAACCGGTTTGCCAGCCTAATGGAGCAGAATCACAACTCAACTCCAAGGGAGGGCAAACAACAGGAAACAAACTTGCAGACCACATTCAGGCTCATAAATTACTGGGAATGAGCTTGAAGAAAACAAGCAGATTCAATTTCAACAGACCTTTCCCAACTGAGTGTACCAACATCTGACTGTTTAGACATCATTAAAATACATTGCACCCAATATGTTTACCCACAGTCATCTATATTACCTGGGCAAGTCATTCATCAGCTTGTCAATTTAAATGGATTTCTATATATAAGTGACTCTCTAATGTGCTGAGAACTTTTGAGGAGAAACTTGTAGTACCAACATATTAGAAAAATGCAAATTATTCAAAGTCTTGCTTGAAGGAGCATCCCTATTCATATCAAATGAGGAACAATGATATTTTCTGTCCAAACTCCTATTTCTATTTTAAGCTATTGTCATTATTATTACTAACAACAATAATAAAAGCATCATAAGGGGTTTATAGACAAAACTTCTTTAGGTGAAAATTGTGAAATTGGCATTAATTTCTTGGCCTGTGGTTGAACTATTGCATTTTACATGTGTGTGTGAGTGTGTGTGTGTATGTGTGTGTGTGTTTTCCATGCATCCTATCCAAACATTTCTCTCACATAATTAAATGTGTTGATGACATCACAGAAACTGAGCCAATCTTTTGGTTTATATCACTTTCAGGAGATTTTAACTCTAACTCGAGTTTTCCAAAGTCTGACCAAATCTGAGGTGCTCTCAGCAGGAATATAGTATTTCGAGGGCTCATTGTAATGCATAATGAGAAATTCTTTGTGCACAGTGTGCCTGCTCTCTCTCGCTCTCTCTCTCTTTCTCTCTCTTTTCTCTCTCTTTCCTCAGCCCCAAAGCCTACAATTTAGATGGGTCTTAGTGAGAAACTTGTAGCATAAAAAAGCATGCCTTTGGCAGAGTCTAGAAAACAATAATGCTATGTATTCTACCGTTGAGGAGAAAAAGATAGAAGGGGAAAACTTTGGAAATTAAAGATATAAGCAGAATGAAATTAACCAAAGAATGCTGGATAGATATATTTTTTTAAACAACCTTTCTTAAAAAACACTGGGAGACAGCGTACTCTTCAAATCACAGCACTGCTCTTTAGCATGAATTAAAGATGTGGTGAGTCTATGAATGGACATGGGTTGCTTAATGAGAACACCAGATGCCCACATTTAGGAAATGTAAAGAAAGCGAAACCCTTGTAAAATTTTATATATTATCCCTTTCACCAAAATATGAAAAACAGATTAGAGGGAGAAAGGAAAATTTCTTCTATAAATACATTTGAAGAAACACTGGGCCAAAAGGAGACACTTGTTTAAATACAATGTTCAAGAGAGAAAAATCATCAAATAAACAAGAATCCTCACTTTCGACAGGGCAGCTCAAACATTTTGGGTCACCAAGCTCTAAAGCAGAATTGCCTTCCACCTTCCCCTTGGAGAGTGCCTTTCTGAACTCAATCTTCTTTGGCAATCACAAATGTTAGGAATAATAAATAAAAGAAGCCGTAGATCTGGAGCCTTCTTGCAAAGACATGCAGACATTATAAAGACATTTTTATCAAGTGTCTATTGAAATCTATAGGTTTATGTTTGGCCTGGGTCTTTGAATTACTTGTTGCTTTTCTTAGCATGCTTTTTTTCTTCCTTCTCCTTTCAATGCAGCTTGGATCCTTGCAGCTCTCAAATCATAAACAATTTGCCATTTGCAGGGTTGTCATTGAACTGTGGAGAAAAACACGCCCTTAGGCTAGAGACCCCTGTCAGAGGCCTCGCTGAAAATCTGAGCCTGCAGAGCCTGTTCCTGCTACCTTCAGCAACAAGGAATCTAACTGCATAAAGGGAGAAAACACCTTTAATTCATGCTCGATGGTTTTAAGAAAATTAGTGCTCTCTGTTCTTTGAAAAAACAAAATAGCACAACATACTGTTTCCCTTAGTCCCTTAGACTCAATGGTATAGTTCCTAAGATTCACAAAAGAATTTGAACCTGAAACGTCGGGTAGGAAAGTCAGCAGGCTAAAGTGGATGGAGAAGTTCAGGTCTGGGCACCTGGTGTTTTGCATTTAGTCACTTTTACTAGTTGTATTCTCTTGGGCAAGACATTTGATTACCCAGAGCTTCTGTCTCATGAGTAAATGGGGATGTCAAGCCTGTCTCTTTAAACCTGTCCTCCTGCGGAGTGCTGTCTGAGACCTGGGGGAATCTTCCAGAGCCCTCTATCCCCATTCCTGACTTGTTCCTCACTGACTTCTGAGTTGGTCCCCTCTAAGCCCAACTGGGAACTCAACTTTGGGACCCAGCTTGGGTCCTGGCTGGGCCCTTTGGCACTTGGCCAAAGTGCCATAGCTGCACCTTGGCACTTGGCTTTCTCTTCAGCTCCATTTGGCTCTCATCCTGCCTCTCAGCCTCTCCAGTTACATCAGGTTGGAACCGTCCACACAACTGGCACTGGTACCTCCTTCCCACCCCTATTCTGCTACTTGGCAAATTCTAGCCCTCTGGGAAGGTAGCTTAGTAACATTAGCTAACATTCATAGTACTGGGTCCTTACCAAGCGCTTTAAGTGTGTTACCTCACTTAATCTCATAAAGCCCTAGGAGGCGGATATTATTATCTCTCCTTCACAGAGGAAACTGGCCTAGAGAGGTTACCCAATCTTCCCAAGGTCCCAGAGCTCGTGAGGGGTGGAACGAGGACTTGACCGTAGGTCAGGGGTCAGCAAAGGGTCAGACAGTAAGCATGTTAGGCTTGGTGGGCTGACTGGTCTCTGTCATAGAAACTCAACTCTGCCATTGTGGCACAGAAACAGTGCCACACAATATGTAAACAAATGGGCAGGGCTATGTCTCAATTAAACTTTGTTTATAGGCATTGCAATTTGAATTTCATAGAATATTCATGGATCACAACATATGATTACTCTCTTGACTTTTTAAAATTACCTAAGATTCTAAAAACCATTCTCAGCTCCCAGGTCACACAAAAACAGGTGGTGGGCTGGATTTGGCCTATGGGCCATAGTTTGCCAATTCCTGACCTAGTCCATCATTTCTAGAGCTCATGGCCTTCATTGCCAAGTATTAGTACCATTATCATCCCCTTTTACAGATAAGAAAACTGAGCTCAAGCAGAGATAGTAAGTAGAGGGTGATCCAAATGCAGGCATTTGAACTCCAGGATCTGGAGTTTACCTCCAAGTAATGGCAAGAGAATGAGGTGTTGCTCTACCTGCTTTTTTGAAGAAAAAGGAGATCATGAATATCCAATGAGATCATGCACCTAGCATGCATAAAAAATGCACATGATAGATTTTTTTTAAATGTATAAAACTCTTAAAAACTGTACAATATAAGCAACTGAGATTAGGCTAGCTTCTAAAAACAAATCTCCTAGTGGAAAGTATTTTAATAGTTTTATTTATTTTACAAGCATTTATTTAGTACCTAGTTTATGCCAAGTATACTGGGCTCTGGTATCTATGAAGATAGTGGGTAAGGGAACTTAGTTTAGTGGGAAAAGAGGGACATTCTCGTAGATGACTAGGATCCAAAGGGTTAACTGCTACCAGGAATGGGGTGCAGGTGATAGAGCCACAGTTGGGGACACAAAGGAAGGTGCACTGAGGGGTGCCATGCATGCCTGCTGGGAATTTCGAGGTAAAGGGAGAAAAGACTTTCAGGCTGAGGGAGGATCATGTGCAAAGGCACAGAGGCACGAAAGATCAGCATGACTGTAGTGTAAGAGGTCAGGGTATGAGTGGTAGAAATCAGGCTAGGAGGAAGGTAAGGTGGCTGAACGAGGACCTTATAGTCAATGCTAAGGCCCTAGACGTGATCCCTTGGGACCCAGGATGTGTACTAGGAGTACTCAAAACTAGGAGGTATACTAAGGAGAGCCCAAAGCCATGAAACAAAGATGAGGCTGCTTTCCCTGGGCATTCATTTTAATTAAAGATTAGATTGAAATCATTTTTAAGTGAAAGCAAACAAGAATATATTGAATATAATGCAAAGTCCCTATTAAAATTAGATATGAAGGGAGGCTGAGGCGGGTAGATCACGAGGTCAGGATATCGAGACCATCCTGGCTAACACGGTAAAACCCCGTCTCTACTAAAAATACAAAAAAATTAGCCGGGCATGGTGGCGGGCACCTGTAGTCCTAGCTACTCAGGAGGCTGAGGCAGGAGAATGGCATGAACCTGGGAGGCAGAGCTTTCAGTGAGCCAAGATCGCACCACTGCACTTCAGCCTGGGTGACGAACGAGATTCCATCTCAAAATAAATAAATAATAAAATAAAATTAGATATGAAGCATGAGATTTCAAATAAATTCAAAATAGACCACTTTAGATGCCACTCCACACCTCCACAACCTTCTCGTTAGAGAGGATAAGGTGGAAAGTCCTGAGAGGCAAGTGTTGGGGGATAAGAAGGCACTGAAAGTTAACAGGGTCGTGACATAATTGGGTTTGTGTTGCAGGGTTATAATGCTTGTGGTGGCTAGGAGGAAAGATGGTGAAGGGAGATATCAGGGGCTTGGAGATCAGTTAGGAACCTCCCAGAAACTCAGGAAGGAGCAGGACTGAATAGCCTATTATAGGGGGAGTTTGATTTTGTCACTAAGTGTACGTTCTTGTTCCATCAAGAAACAATGAAAAGAGAAAGAATTTGCTTGGGAGTCAAAAGACCAAGATTTGAACCCCTGATTTTGACTAACTGTGTGACCTGGGGCAATGCACTCAGTCTCTCTGAACTTCACTTCGTTTATCTTCCCAATGAGAAGAACTATACCCCTCTTGCCTACTTCTGAGAGCCTTTGTTTGGATGGTCTAAGATAATATCTATGAGAGCTCTTTGTAAAGGGCTTGAACATCACTGGTGAGTTTCTAGGGAACAAAAGGCCAGAGCTCTTTCTGCTTAGTAACCTCTCCAAGAAAAGGCAATTGCTATTTTTTCCCCCTTCTTCAGCTGTTGGAGCTACGGATCAATTGCAACCAGGCTAAATAAAAAAAGGTAGTCATACATGATCAGCAAAATGGTCCAAATGATGTCATCCATCAAGATGGACATTGCAATTTGCCAACTATTTTCTCATAAATCAAACCATGGTCCCTCAAGGAAGAGGGGCAGGGCTGGAGGAGCCAGCATGGCAGCCCTTATCGGCAGACCAGACGCAGGGAAGCGCTCCCTTAAGGATACAGTAATTATTTTCACTTGATGGGAAATAAAGAGGGGCACCATGGGAGGGAGTGCTGGAGAGTGTCTGCCTCACTTCATTACTACTCCCCAGGCATGGGACACAACATATGCTTTTCATTGGGAAGCCAATAATTTTGAATCGTGGGACAGGTGAAAACTTAAATGACATTTGCAAACCTTGATTTATTTCTCTGCTTAACTCCGGAACATGCTTGAGACTCAGCTCTATAAGTTTCCATAGATTAGTGGTCAATGTCAAGTATTTTCAATGACATATTCAAGCGTTTCCTGTCCCTATCAGTTAATTAAATATTTTCAGTACTAATCTCTTCTTATTGAAATGGTTTCCCTTCTTTTGGTTATGGGTTTGGAAAACAACGATATGAAGCATGTGCTTTATTGAAAACAAAATAACAAAAATAAAAAAGAATACTTTTTCCCCCACGTGCTATTTTACTCGCTGGAAATCTCATTAAAAGTTATTTATGAGCTGTTAGGGATCCCATAAGGATTACACCTAATTCAGTCTGTAAAGCTTTTGAGTTTCTTTTACATGAAGGACCTCCTTCCCCATTATTCTACTTTCGTTTGCACCCAAATAAATACTGGAGATTAACTTTTTGGCAGAAGAGGGTCCTCAGTCGCTAACCTCACATCACCCAGGCAAAGTTTAGACCTTCCTCCCCTTTCTGCTGGACCCACTCTGATATGACCAGGGTAAGAGGTCAAACTTTTGGCAATGGATAATTTATCGTTTTTATTATTTTAAATGTTTACTGAAGATATCGGGGCCGTAGGTATCATTTACATCCCTGGGATTTGTAATCTTTGCGATTAGCCATGTAGTTAGTCCTAATTGACTATCCAATTTTCTTCTACACCTCCTCCCCCAATTCCCTCTGAAATAAGAAACCTGAATTTTATCAGAATGAGTAATTTCACAGTTCCTTTATAGGGCCTGTATGCCTGTTATTTGCTGTTTCTTAGAACTTGTTCTCAGGTAGCAAAGACTGAACTGCCAATGTAAGTGACTTTTGTCCTTCTAGTCCGTTTAATAAAATATCCCTGAAACAAATGTGTTTAATTTCCAAAGAATCTGCTTTGTATTCGTATTTCCAAAACACGGAGAAGAATGTAGTCACTCAAGTAGCCAAATGTTCGAAATTAGATTTTGGTAGTTAGAAAATTGGCATAAAAAGTTTAGAAGTGGCCGGGTGTGGTGGCTCACACTTGTAATCCCAGCACTTTGGGAGGCCAAGGCAGGCGGATGACAAGGGCAGAAGATCGAGACCATCCTGGCTATCATGGTGAAACCCCGTCTCTACTAAAAATACAAAAAAAATTAGCTGGGCGTGGTGGCAGGTGCCTGTAGAGGCTGAGGCAGGAGAATGGTGTGAACCCGGGGGCCAGAGCTTGCAGTGAGCCAAGATCGCGCCACTGCACTCCAGCCTGGGCGACAGACAGAGCAAGACTCTGTCTAAAAAAAAAAAAAAAAAAAAAAAAAAAATTAGAACTAATAAGGACGTCGCTGCTATTAACTATCAGATGCATGATATACTCGTGGACATGTTCCCTATTGTTATGATCACCAGTGCACCTGCTCTCTTTTCTGCTAAAAAACCTGGGTCCATGGATTGCTCATTCCTCTCCAGGTGTCTGCATATTCTTCATATCCCAGCTCATCTCTCCAATGGAAACACGAGGCACCAATAATACCATGTCCACGCTGAACCAGCAAGACACATTGAGTATAAGCCTGGAGTATCATGCTGACCACCACGAGAACAGACAGCAGTGGTGTCTTCATGATCTATAAAATCTCTCCCTCTTGGATCTCAAAGCATTTCCAACTATGAGACCGAAACCCCCGCCTCTACCTCTCCATTTGAGCAAGAGTTAGTTCTACCAAAAGTAGACGAATGGCTGCATATTTTAGGAAAAGCATATGTTTTTTCCTTAATCTCAACCATCTGGAGATTTTTAACATTCTATATTCTTTATAGAATTCTACATAAGAGGTCAGTTTAATTTTTTAAGAGTTGTTTAAACATCCCAAGTAACACTATAAGCCCCCAAACAAGAAATGGCTCTCGGGCTAGACCAGGGAAAAGCACATGGATTGTTCATGTGTTTAGTCTAGTGCGGTGGATCTCCTCCTTGGCTGCACCTGAAAGAAAGTGACGGCTGAGTCCCACTGACCTGTCTTCCCCATCCCAGCATCGTTGTTTGGTTTTGTCTCATTTTGCCTTTAGGATCTACAGGTGAGGCTAATGTGGCAGCAGGGCTCAAGAACCACCAGATGGGAACTATCTGTGTTTAATGATAAGGGCAGGCTTGGTTGTTACCCTTTCAGTATTCTCACTGCTCTTCCCTGCTAGAATTAGAAACAGAGACTGAGAGCAGAGGCTCACACCTGTAGTCCCAGTGCTTTGGAAGGCTGAGGCAGGAGGATTGCTTGAGGACAGGAGTTCAAGTCCAGCCGGGGCAACATAGACAGACCCCCCCCCCCCAACAAGTCTCTACAAAAAATTTTAAAAAATTAGCCTATATTCCTAGCTACTTGGGAGGGTGAGGCAGGAGAATTGCTTGAGCCTGGGAGTTTGGGGCTACAGTGAGCTGTGATCATGCTGCTGCACTGCAGCCTGGGCAACAAAGCAAGATCCTGTCTCTCAAAAAAAAAAAAAAAAAGAAAGAAAAAAGAAAAACAGAATGAACCTATGGACTCTGACTCAGAGTTGTTACTCATTCACTCCTGGTCATGGGTTGAACAGTGTCCCCTGCCTCTCCTGAGAAAAAAGTTAGAGTCCTCTTCTCCAGTACCTGTGAATGTGGCCTTATTTGGAAATAGGATCCTCGCAGTTGATCAAGTTAAGATGAGGTCATTAGGGTGGGCCCTAATCCAAAGTAATTGTGTTCTTATAATAAGGACAAATTATGAGTGTTACAGTTCTTTTTGAATTTGTCTAGCAGGTTTTCTGTATTTTTACCAGAACTTCACCCTGATACCCCCCCAAAAGGGGCATATTTTGACACAGAGACAGACACCCTTACTGGGAAAATGCTGTATGAAGCTGAAGGCAGAGACTGGGGTGATGCTTCTGCAAATGAAGAAACCCCAAAGATCGCCACCAAACCACCAGAAGCTAAGAGGGAGGAATGGAACAGATTCTCCCTCGCAGCCCTCAGAAGGAACCACCCTGCTGACACCTTGACTTTGAACTTTTAGACTCCAGAATCGTGAGACTGTAAGTTTCTGGTGTTTAAACCGCCAGGTTTGTGTACTTTGTTATGGCAGCCCCAGGAAACTGATATACCTGGTGATTCAATTCAATGCACCTTCAAGGCCTAGGCAGTTGAAGCCTAGGAGATGAGGCCTCACCCTTGACCATATGCAGTCCACCTTAAAGAGTGGCAAAGTGAGGACTGTAAGCTGGTGGTGGCATTTGATCTGAGCTTTGGAGGAGCAATGTTTTTCTTGATGAGTGATGGGAAGCAAAGATATGGAAGTAAAGATATTGCAAAGGGAGGGGCTTCCTCTGCAGCAAGTCAGGGGGTCTGATGGAAGGCAAGAAGAGCAGCCTCTGCCTTGGAATTGGCAACAAATCTTGTAACCTGAGCTGTGTGTGTGTACATGTGTACGTGTGTGTTGTGTGTTTTGTGTGTGTGTGCATAACACAGATTGCTTCAACTTGGGAATTTGTCTGACCGATTCAATTTCTCTTCCACAGACTCAAATTCACCGCTCCAAGCACTATCCTAAGTCACTTGGCCCCGGAGTGTGTGTGTGTGTGTTGGGGGTTGGGAGTTGGGCCAAATTGAAAATAACGAACATAATGTGAACACCCTTAGAAAGCATATTCTGAATGAAGCACCCTGTTAAATCACATTTGCTCCTACAATGACCCAGTGGATCTCGGAGGCTATTCTTATCCCCATTTAATAGATGAGAAAAAGACAAAGCTCTAAAAATGGAGTCAGAGCTCCATGGTTGGATCCCATGTGTTTACAGCTACACTGTATTGCTCCCTAGCTTATGCCTGGGGGTGACTCCTGGGGAGGGGTGTGTGAAGAGAGATGGAAAGTTGAAGACTGACTTAAAGCAAATGCACAGCTTTGCTTGACTGATCCAGAAATATGGAGGTTAGAGCAACCTGGGAGGCTCCATGCCTGTGTGGGCGCACAGCTGCCTGCTAACTGTTTCCAGTCCCCCTTCTGTTGGTTCCCCATAGGCTGGAGAAATCCACTCAAAGCAGGGTGTGCTCTTCGATGGAAATCCAGCTTTGTTCTTCCACTCAAGTACTATAGGGGAAAGCAGAGGAGGAAAAGGAAAGACACATAAAAAGTTTCAGCATATGAGTAGCATTTGCAATGTAATCTATGTGTTCTGAGCCAAGTTACTGTACACACTCTGGGCAGAATTACAAATAAATGACGAAACATTTTGAAACATGGCTTATACCTAATTAATCATGGAACTTAAGGAAAAAAGAATGTATTTCTTCAAAGTTTTCAGCATTTTCTCTATTAAGCGGAAGGGACAGGGGAGGGGAGGGGAAATCTCCATGCCCTGTAATGGATACACTATGCACTTCATTTGGGGGAAAGAATCTCTTAATCTTCTTTGGCCTCCTGCAACCTCTGAATCCTTACATCTTTAATACTTCATGTTGAGCATTTTCATATTAAAGGAACTGAAAGTTTCCAGATCATGAAATATTCCTTAGCTTTTTGTCTCTTGATCCCTTAGCCCAAACAATACCGGTTTGGGAGATTATGAGATCACCAGGCATTTCTTAAGTACCCATGATATTTTGCCCTGGGGTTCCCGTGTCCTTTTTCTATGCTGCCGCCACCCAGAGACATCTGTGGGTACGTCCCGCTTTGAAGGCAAAGCTTTTGTGCTATGTCCATGTTACCACATGCCCTCTGACTCAGAAGACTTGATTTCCTCATTTGTAAAATGGGGATAATAATAGCTCATTGATTTAATGTGAATGTTAAATAAAATAATGCCACAAAAGAACTTAGCCTAGTGCCTAGAACATAACCACTCAATAATGGAGTGTGTGACTGAATTTTCCAGATTCGTTTTTCATTCTCTTCCTGTCCATGGATTTGACTGAGTCCCATCTTGCAAGGCCATCCAAGGCACTTCTTTAGAGCCCTGTCTCACCAGTAACAGAGGTGGGAGTCAAAGATGACTTTGCACTTGGTAGCCAGTGTCTTCACTGCTCCTATGGGAAGCCAGAGTTTCACTATTCCCCCTGAATTTTCCCACAGTCATTCCATGAGCTAGTTATGGACACAACTTAAGGGGAACTGGAGATGCGGGTGTGTTTTCATTCCAAACAGTGTCACTGATTCACAGCATGGCTTTGGATAAGCTGATCAGGTTGCTTTAATGCAGATTCTCCACCCCACACCCCATGACTTTGTTGAAAAAGAACCAAAAAATAATATATACAGTATTAAAGTATTAAAGGGGTTGTGAGTAAAACCTGAAGCCTGAACTGCTTCCTTCCCCAGCCCCAGGTGAAGAATGAGAAGGAAGAAGATACTGGAGTCTGGGGTTCAGTGGTAGAACCCAAGGACCAGTGGAGGTGGTGCCAGGGGCAGGATCATAACTGGATTGTGCTCATGGTCTGGTGTCAGCTATGTTCTTTGCCCTCTAACCTCCTTTAGTTCCAGCTCATTTTTCATCTCGGCTCTCCAGCGTTTCTTAAGACTCTGTAAGCTGCCCACATCTTCCCTATATATTCCTTTTCTGCTTAACTGTCACACTGCTTTGCTTGCAAATGAAAACCTAGACTGAGAAAAAAAAAATAAGATCTACTCAGCACCTACTATGAGCCAACTACTGTGCAGGTTGAGGAACTGAGACACGGAAAGTTAAGGTAACGTGCCTAGGTCACCAAGCTAGTTACAGGTGGTACTGTGATCTGAACCCCCATCTGTCTACATTTCCATTAAGTTTTCTCAGCAAAGAGATACTCCTGAAAAATAAACCTCCAGTCCATAACCACCCACATCTGCATTGAACTTGCTTCATAGCTGGGGCCTTTGGAGGGTTATAGTTGCAACTCAGACACAACATTTTCTTTCCCCACTCCTGCCTTAACTTGGTGATTGGCTGTTGTAAATTGTGTCGAAAGCTGTATGCCTTTCAGTGCTGAGAATCAACATGGGTCTGTGCCTATGACCAGAAGAGGTAAGGGGGAAAGGGATCCAAACACTCAAGCAACATGAGTTTGTGTCTTCTGTAACAACTGTGCATTGCTTGTGTGTGCTACTAATTATTCCTGGTTCACATGCCCTCAGTTGACGCTTTTGGAAATTAAATGGGCATGCCTTGTATAGGTGTGGAGAGACAGCCTTGCTCATTTGCCCTTCTTTCACCCACTGCCCTTATGCCTGCTATTGCTCCAACAAGTGGCATCATCTTCACTTCCTGACATCCCAACATGGGCAGTCAGATGTTGCCGTCTGCTTTCAGAATTGCAAACCCACCCACTGGTGCTTCTCTGCAGGAGTGAGGTAGCTTGCCAAAGAATGGGAAGCCACCAGAGTGAACATCATGGAGCCATTGACACCATGTTCTGTTTCTTAACCAAGGAGGAGGCTAGCCACTCTCTGGGCACCTAACTTGCAACAGCTCCCCTGGAGACAGACCCACATAAAACCATTTTATTCTTGACCTCTCTCCAGCATTTCTGCAGAGTATCAGTCTGGACAGAACTTGGTCATCTTGCTTCTTTTCCACTGACTTTTTAAGAAGCCAGTTATTGAAGATCCAGGGTAATAAAAGCAGCTTGAACTTCATTACTCTCTTTCCAGCATTAGATACTGAAGGCCACGGTCTGCGATACTGTGTATAAAATATGAAGCAGAGAATTAAATGCAACTTGATGGTACATGTTGTACCTTAATGAAAACAAAGTCTCAGGAACACTATTTGTGAACGTGTTACCCAATAAAGTGTTAGCAATGGAGCTCATAAAGCTGCCAGCCAGATTTAACCATTGCGTGGAGCTCTGTTCAGTTGGGCTGGACAGAGAAAGTGAGGTCTGTCCCCTTTATCACAGTCGCTGGAGGTTTTTATTTAAAACACATGCAAGAAAGACACTTGGGTTTGGCACCAAAATGTCTTGTGGTAAAGGATAAAAAATTAGAAATATCCAAAAGTACTTAAAAAAAATCTAGAGGAAAAAAATCCAGATGTGAAGAAATTAAGATGGGTTGACATAGGGTGCCACGTTAGCCGTTTAAAGTGATGGTGAAAGCAGAGAGCAACGGACTCTCTCCACAGCAGCTGATAGACACGAGCAATTGAGCAGTTCATACCCTCTCTGTTGTCCCTGTCACAAGATTTGTAGGTCATTCTCAGCCAGCCACGGGGGCTAAAGGGCACAGGTCGTGACCTGCTGATTTACCAAAGTATGATCAACTCACACAAATTATAGGCGTAAGAGAGACCTGACAACTTCAATATGATGCGCAATGAGCACAATTATTTGTGACATGTGAAACCAGTGTGAAGCCGTAATTCTGTCACTGCATGACAAGGCATTATTAGCTGGGGCAGGCAGCGGCTTGAACCAGGAGCAGCTGGAGGAGAGGCAGGGAAAGAGAGAGGGCTCCATAGGGGAAGGCCCGTGACGGGCTTTCTCTCCCAGAGTGGCAAATAGCAACGGCCCCTTTGTGGAATGTGGAGCCGCTCAGGAAGACGAAGTCGCCCTATTGCTATCTGGTCTGGTGGATAATAAAGGAGGGTTTGGTGGGAAGGGCAGAGGTGAAAGCACACCCCGCAGGCCTGTGGCTATGCACAACCAAGGTGTCTTTGTTGAAATCGGGCGTGGTATTTTTCATGAGGCCAACTGGGATGTTGTTACTAGTGGGCCAGATGAGGTGGAGTCAGGGGAGGACAGGGAACGACAGAGTTTCTCCTGCTGAGCAAATGCCTCTGCTCCACCAGGCTTCCCTCCCATCACGTCCTGCCTGGAACTTGCAGCCTGACTGCTGGGTGCAGGAGGAGGCAGATCTCAGATCCCCTGGGTTTTCCCCTGTCCTTAGAGATCTTGCTCCCTGTACCATAGTGCCTGGGCAGCTCAAGGAAAGTGCAGGTAGACACCTCCCTTCTGGCGATGGCCATAGAGGTTTCTGCCTAAGAGTATAGGACAGGTGGGTGGCTGTTCCCAGCAACTGGACCCAAGTAAGACAGGGTTTCCTCAGGCTTAGCATGGAGGTCATGGGACAGTTGGGCTGCCAAGGAAGCTTTCTGTAAAGGGGGAATCTGGCCTGTATTCTGCAGGGTCTCCTGCAGAGGGTAGTAGCTACATTTTGGGCCTTCTCTTTGGCTCAGTGACTTTAACCCTTGAGTTGAGTAGTGGATGGCTCCGTGACATGCCTTCATATGGTCAATCAGTGTTCCCTGAGCACCTACTGGGCATCAACCACTGCCCAAACCACAGAGGATCTGAATGTGAAATGCCTCTGCCTGCCTATGAGAGCTCTCTGTCAATGAGGGAAGATAAGACAAAAACAAATAACTAGAATACATTATGTGAACAGGTGCATGCGTAGGAGTCATGGCTGTACAGGGAAGGCATGGCTGACTTCCTCTATCATTCAGGTGTCTATTCAAATACCCCATGCAAAAAGGGCCATTTTGACCACACCATCTAAAATAGATCTTCTCTCTCTCAGCCTTTACCTCCCTACTTTGCTTCACTTTCACTGAATTTCTGAAGGCCTGAACCAAGAGCGTGTAAACCAAGGATAATTAGCAGCACATACAAATAATACAGGGTTGCTACACAGCAACTGTTCTCAGCAGAAGTCAGTACTTGACATTGTATTATTTATTTTATTATTATTTATTATTCCTCTTATTGCAATGTAAGCTCCAAGAGGGTGGTGACTTTGCCCTGCTCCCCTCAGAATCCCAGTCACCTCTGCAGTGGTGCCCATAAAGTACTTGCCCAATAAACATGTGTTGAATACATGAATGGCAAACTTTGTTCTAGGTGTTCTTGCTTTTACATACATTAACCTGTTAAATCTTCCCAGCAACCTGAGGCAAGTCAGTTATCTATTGTTACATAACAAATCATCCCAGAGAGTATGGCTTAAAATAACAATAACGTATTATTTCTTACAATTCAGTGGTTTGGCTGGGGTTTACCTGGGCCGGTTCTTCTACTGGCCTTGCTTAGGGTCTTTCTTGAAGCTGCATTTAGTTTAGAGTTTGGTCAAGCCTTGATGTTCAAATGGTCATTCATCCTCAGGGCATCTAATCGTTCATTAGTCTAGGTTGGACTTCCTTAAATCCTGGCCTCCAAGGGAGAAGAAGCAGAAGCTTAAGGCCTGGGCTCAGAAGTCAGAGAATGTCACTTCCTCCCCATTCTATTTGCCTGAACAAGCCCTGAGGCCAGCCCACATTTAAGGAGAGGGTAATAAGTTCCCCTCTTAAAGCAAGGAGTGGAGTTCCTGAACAGGGATGGGGAATTATTGGCAGCTGTCCTTAGAGACTGTCTGTTGTACACTTGATCTTAGTCAAAGGGCCAAGAAGCAATAGGACTCTCTACTATATTATAATTAACCTTGCTTCACAGTGGAGAAACTGAGACTTCGAGGGATAAAGAAAAGTGCCCAAGAACACAGAAGAAACGAGGGGCAGAACTAGGGTATCAATTTCAGAACAGTCTAATTCCAAGTTCAATGTTCTTTGCTTACTGGTGACTGTTCTTAATAACTCTTCTTGAATCTCACATGGTAGACTGATAGCCCCCATGGCCACCCCTCTGCTTCTTTACTTTCTTAGCATAGTGGCCAGCATTTAGGGAAGGATAGAATATTATAGACGCAGAATTTCTTCCAGCCTCCACAACTAATTAACTGTATAAGTTGCTGAACCATTCTGAGTGTTTCTTCCTTTTCTGTGAAATGGAATAGTAATGATACCTGCCACACAAGGTTTGGGGGAGGCTTTAATGAGACAATGTAAGTAAGGTACTCTGTACAGTGCAGGCACCTGATTTTTAAGGTGCCACATGTGTCTCCAGCTGAACCCAAAACGAGCCTTCACAGACTAGTTTCATAATTGTATTTATTTTTTATTTTTTAAAATTATTTTATTTCATTTTTTTTGAAACAGAGTCTCACTCTGTTGCCCAGGCTGGAGTGCAGTGGCACCATCTCGGCTCACTGCAAGCGCCGCCTCCCGGATTCACGCCATTCTCCTGCCTCAGCATCCCGAGTAGCTGGGACTACAGGCACCCACCACCACACCTGGCTAATTTTTTTTTTTTTTGTATTTTTAGTAGAGACAGGGTTTCACAGTGTTCACCAGGATGGTCTCGATCTCCTGACCTCATGATTCGCCCGCCTCGGCCTCCCAAAGTGCTGGGATTACAGGCGTGAGCCACCACACCCAGCCCATAATTGTATTTAAAGAGTAAGAATCCTTGGGTCATTGAGCTCACACCCACATTTAATTTTAATCCAGAGATATGCTCTGAAATCAGCAAGACTGCTTCTAAGGAACTGGCTTGGTCTAGGATGTGGTCATCACACTCATTGCTGTGAGACTCTGACTAGTTGTCCTGACTTCCTGTCCCTATAGAGAATGTTTCACCAAAAAAGGGGATGAACAGAAAAATATGTAGCTCTGAAGGTGGGATTTAAGATAGGTATAAATCTAAGTTAGTATCAGAAAGCTAGAGGGATAAAATGAACAAATATCCCCTGAGGACAACTTGTGCCTCATCCTGGGTGCCCCGGATTAGTCAAGACTCTTTTGGTTATTACAGGACATGCCAACACTGATTCCAGCCAGTTTAAGCAAAAGGGGGAATTAATGGTTGGGCATGGCTGGACTCGGGCTTATACAGCATTGTCAGAAATCACTCATCACCATCGCTCAGTTCTGCTTCTCTAGTGCCCTCTGTTGTAACCAGGCTTTTTCCTGGGCAGCCTTTGATTTGCCTCTAGTTTTATGACCCAAAGAGCATCCTTCTCCTCCTGTTTCATATATACACACCAAATTATAATTGGCTGAGGTTGAGTCAAATGTGCTTCTTGACCAAACACAGAGTCCTAGAAAGTGGAATCTGTTTGGCTAGCCTATGTCAGGACTCACAAAGCGAATCTAATTGGCTAGTTTATGTCAGGGCTCAGAAAGTGGAATCTAATTGACTTGCCTGTCAGGGCCCCCTCTGTGGCCCAGGGGCAGGACTTCTGTGATTAGTCCCACTATGGATGAAGGGACAGCTCTGCAGAGGAAGTGGGGGTACATTTAGCAAGTTGTCCTGAAGGCAGTTCCAATGTAGCTAAGCTCTAGATTTACCAACATCTCTGGAAAAAGACATTTGTAAGTGTGAACGCAGTCCATGTAGCTGCTCCTCCATGGTTTGGGTAAAGGGCATTTTCCTGTTGATAATCCCTTTGTGCCCTACTTGCTATGTTTATTTGTGGATATTTATTTTCCTACCATTATAACGAAGTACTAAAAATAAGTATATAACCATCAACCAAAGTTCCCAGCTTCTAATTTAACAGCCAAATGTCACAACATTTATTTTGCATCCCCTGGATTAACCAGCTCACTTAGTAAGCCAACCTTTGTGAAAAAGATTATATTTCTTTTATTTGTTCCCAAATGTTTCCATTGTATACAAAAATGAGACAGTGTGCCTTTTGGGGAGAAGTTTCTACTTTGGGTTTAAACCAAACAAAATAATATTTAAGGAAACATTAAATAAATTATTTATTATGTTGGTCGACGTTTTGGGGAATAGAGCTTAGATAAACACATTTTTAAGGTCAGCCACTCTAAGGGCTGGGTTTTATAAAAACAATCTCCGAGGAGCTTTAATAAATCTTTGAAAAAGAAAAAAAAGTCAAGCACTTGTTTTCGTTGCTGAATCATTTCTATTGCTAAATAATGGCCATTCAAGAGGTAAGCTTCACCAGGAGGTCCGATAGCCACACTGAGAAACTCACATATTATGAAAAACCTAGGTGATGGCAGGCACTGTTGGCCATGTTTAGATTTCTGTTAAAGCAACCCAGCCCTTTGGTTGCATTTTAAATGAGATCAATGGACAGAGCTAGGTGATTTGGGTCATAAAACTGTCAAATGAAGATAAATTCATTCCTAGTCAATGGGAGACTTCAGAGTAGAAGTAGACTACATGTAAGAAATAATGTATTTCTATTCCCTCAAAATAAACAGGATTACCAGATTCACTGATTGCATTTAATTCACCTCCTGGGTCTTCCATCTCTACATATTACAGCCAAAGGCATCTTTTGGACTAATTTCAATAGACGTGGTATTCCTAATGGTATTCCTCAGTCAAAGAGGGGTATGGGGAGGAAAGGAGGTTTGGATTAGAAGAAATGGAAATGGAAGGAAAGAGAGCCAAAGAGACCAGTGAGAGAGGGAGAGCACCAGGAGGAGAGGAGAGGCAGAAACAGGACATGGAGAAAACCCACCTTTGCAAGGACTGGGGAGAGACCAGCTTTGAGGCACTGCTCACTGTGGCTCTGGTTTCATTTTTGGAGTGGTTAGTCATCTGCCTGAAACTTGATGGGCTCACATGACCAGTTCTTATCTATGCAAAGAGGCAATATCCCTGGTTCTAGTCCCAGTTCCCCATGGTTCTGAAAGGAGAGCTGGGGCTGGGAATGAGCCCAGAGATTCTGAGTCTTGTCTCTTCCAAGGGTGGAAACTGCAGTAGAATTTCATGGTTTCAAAAAAGAAGATTCTTTCTGTTTATAAGTGGGAAGGAATGTCACTAAGGAGTTGAAGAAGTTGAGGTTTCATTACCATAAAGTGCCTTAGGGCTTGAAAGTTCAGGAGAAGAGAGCCTGACTAACCACATCTGGGGCTTGAGGTTTTATTGAACTGGTAATAAAAATAATCTCTGCAAAATATTTTGAAAATATTTGATAAATACAGACTGAGACTGCTGCCTACATACAAGAATTCTTTTTTTAAAGTTTGAATTCAGATTAGCAACCTGTTAGCAACCAGCCAGTACTTGGGTTATACACAAAAGGGAATGATTAGAAATGCATGCTTCAGAGCAATGTGATACTGAGTCCACATCCCAGCTCTGTCATTTATTAGTGGTATAACCGTGGACATTCTACTTCACTTCTTTGTGCCTCAGTGTTGTCGTCCATAAAATGGAAATAAGTGCTCTTTCAAAGAGTATCCATGGGAAATGAACAAGACAAATTGTATGGAAATTATAACAGAAAATTATATAAATTATAATAGAGAACAAAAATGGCGCCAATACTTCCCTTCTCTCCATCTACTTACTTTCCTTTGATGTTGCAGATACCTCATTACGAGGTAGAGTTGATGTCCCCATCCCTCGAATCTTGGTTAGCTATGTGATTTGAGGCATCAGCAAATGCAAAGCAAGCAGAGATTTGAAAATTGCTTGTCCATTTGAGCTTTCTCTCTCTTGCTGGGCTCGGAACACTGAGTTGTATGCAGATGAGCTTGAATTAGCCTACTGGAAGATGATAGCCAAGTCCCCTGCTGATACCCTGTCACCTACCAGTCATGTAGAGAGGCTATTCCAGATCACCCAGCCACTGGCCCACCTATCAGCTGACTACTGTGGCATGAGAGGGACCAGCAACAGAGATTAGCTTAACCAGCTTAGAGCAAAGACCAGCCAGCCAACACATAGCACTGAGAGTTAAATTAAAAATTGTTCTAAGCCACAAAGTTGTGGGGTGGTTTGCTATATAGCAACAGTAAATTGATCAGGTGGCATCCACCCTATTATTCCCCTTGTTGATTGGATCAACCAGTCATTTAAATAGGATTTTAAACTCATTTTTGTTCAAAGTGATATATATATATATATATTTCTGTAGAGACAGGCTAAGGGATGGCAAGCCTTCTAGTAGCTATTTTGTACAGTCATGTGGTTTAAAATAAATTGCAAAAGACAAGGAGATTTAAGACATCAATAAATTTTTTTCTGAAACTATTTTAAAGTTGTTCTTTCCATCATATTTAAAAAGTTTGGCATCAACATTCTCAAAGCTGGAATAATGTGCAAAGTGAATACTATGTGCTGAAGCTCACTGAGGTTCGATCGTAAGATCAATTGAAATAGAAAGTAGCTCTGAAACAGTTCTGGAGTCCTTAACCCAGGGAACCAACTGGAACTAAAGGAAATGAAATGGAACTAAAAGGGATGAAACTGAATAGGAGGAAGGCCAGTGCCTGGGAGCTCATCTGCATTCTCCGGTGGGAGAAGCAAGCTTTGCCAACTTCCCAGTTGTAGAGGAGATAAAAGAGTTTATGGACCAAAGCAAAATGAAGGCATATCCAGATAATTTAGGCCAACAGGACACCCCCACCTGAATTCACCCGTGAATTGCAGCCAAAGTGTGTCTGACAGCTTGTGTTATCTGGATGGCTGTCTTGTTCTTCCCCTGTCCTTCGAGTATGTCTGTCCTTTTGCATTCTGACTTCCTTTTATTGTTTACATTGTTTTAATCCAGGTTGCTGTTCTATGAGGTTTTGGTGGTAGGGTGCTTGGGTAAGTTCTGGAAGCAAACTTTTGGCCTGAAGAGTACAAAGCATTTATATATTTATTTATTTATTTATTATGTATTTATTATTCAATTGTTAAGTACTAGAGACTTTACTAGGCTTTAAGGATGCAACAGAACCAAAAGAGACAAAATAGCTAGTCTTACAGCTTAAGTCTGGTGGTGAAAAACGTTTATAACCAAGTAGTTATAACAATGTGAGAAGTGCTGTGACTGGGGAAGTACAAGGAATTGTTGGAGAATGTAGGATGAGCACCTAACAACATCTTGGTTTAAGTGGTCAAGAAACTCATCACAAAGGAAGTGGTTCCTAAGATGAAAGATAAAGAACAAGTAGCAGGTAATGTGAAGAGGTAAGGGAGAGAGTACTATGAAGCCTAGCCTGAGAGGGTATTGGGGAACTGCGATATTCACATGGCCAGATGCCTGAATGAGCATCAGGTTGTCAGTGGAAACCCAGTACCACTGAATGGAAGAATGATAAAACCAAAACCACGGCCAAATCATGGACATGACCTACCTTGTTAATTCCACCCCAGAATCATGGTTAATTTCAGGTAGTGTGCTGGTTGATGCTTTTGACACTTGCGTCTGTGTGGCCAGAGAAGATGCAGTGGAAACATGTTAGTAGATTGTTAATTTTCTGAATGAGGATCATCAAGTCAACATAAGTACACATTCCTGAAGGTTAAGGCAGACCCTGTAGCTCCCTCCTCCTACTTCTCTCCAAATAAGATTCAAAAGTAGGGTGAGACCCAGAATTCAAAGAAATATGACTGTCATAAAATGAGACTTCAAGAGATTTAAATTTTAAAATTCCTTGTAAAAGATATAGGCTACTGACCAGAAGCATATGTTCCTGGTGTGAAGTACAGGTTAAAAGACCCCTGCATTAGTTACTTGCCTATATAGCAAATCATCTCAAAACTCAGTAGCTTAAAACAACAAACATATATTATCTCACAATTTCTATGGGTCAAGAATCTGGATGCAGCTTAGCTAGGCACCTCTGGGATTATAGCCTCTCATGAAGTTGGAGTCAAAGTGTCAGCCAGGGCTGCACTCTCATTTGAAGGGCTGACTGGGGAGGATCTGCTTCTAAACTCACTCATGGGGTTGTCGACTGGATTGAGTTTCTCATGGACATTGGATTGAATGCCTCCATTTCTTGCTGGGTATCAGACAGAAGCCTCTCTCAGTTTTAGCCACGTGGATCTCTTCATATAACCTGGCAACTGGCTTTTCTTAGGGCTAGATTTGCAGTGACAAAAAGCACCCAAGATGGAAACCACGGTCTTTTTATAACTGCATTTTGAGAGTGACATCTCGTCGCTTCTGCTCTATTCTGTTAGGGACAAGTCAGTAAATTCAGTCCACACTCAAGAAGAGAGATTTACACAAAAGGCGTGAATACCAGGAGGCTGGGATCATTGGAGGCCATCTTAGAGTTTGCCTATGACATTCTCCAAACAAAGCAATGATTGTGTATATTCTTCCTTTTGAATATGCCAGGGTGTTTTATCCTAAATGGGTCTCAGGATTAGAGGAAACCAGAAAGGTCATCTAGTTCAATTCACATTTACTAACATGTCCCATACTCTCTGTGCCAACTCAGCTTGAAGGCCTCCACACAGTTCTCCCTGGTTAGGAAAGTCTTCCTTGTTGCAAGCTGAAATGTGGCCAAAGGGCCCTGTGCTTTGCTTGATCAAAAATTTCCATATCCCTCCCCTTTCTCCCAAAGACAATGAGGTATTTAACTAGAAACACATTTTGTTTCTTTGTTCATATGTCTACTTTCTCTTTTTGCTTCTCCTTCTAGTAATTTTAGGAGATTGATTTTCTATCCTATGCTGATACTGTCTCTTATTAGTCTAATCGTTTGTGGATTCTTTTTTTAATGTGGGCAATCATAAAATCATAACATCTGGAAATTACAATTTGTCTCTTCTATTCCATTCCACAGGCCTCACTTCTTTTTCTTGTCTTTGGCATAAGCCAGGACCTCCAGAGCTGTGTTGAGTAGAAGTGGGCATCTTTGTCTACTTTGTAACTTTCCTCTAACTTCTTACCATCTTGGTAACAGACTCTTTGCTCATGAAAGACCCAACTATCACTCTTTTAGGATTGCAAATGAAAAGAATAAAGAAATTTTTTAGCTCATTCAGGCTGCTATAACAAAATACCACAAACTGGGTGGATTTTAAACAACAGAAACGTATTTCTTAGAGTTCTAGAGGCTAGAAAATCCAGGATCAAGGTGCCGGCAGATTCAGTATCTGGTGAGGACCTGTGTTCTGGGTCAGAGATGACACCTAGCTGTGTCCTCGCATGGTGGAAGGGGCAAAGGGCCTCTCTCTGGCCTCTATCATAAAGGTGCTAATCCCATTCATGAGGGCTCCACCCTCATGACCTAATCACCTCCCTAAGACCCTGCCTCCTAACATCATCACATTGTGGGTTAGTATTTCAATATATAAATTTGTGGGAGACGGGGAACATAAATATTCAGTCCATTGTAAAAAGGCTTGAAACTTAGTCATGTTTTGTTTTTTTGGACACCCATGGAATACAGAACTTTATCTTCATTCAATTCAAGCTTGAGCTCCTTTTCTATACCATGTGTTGTCCAGGTGCCGGGGTGGGGGCTCTTGAAAAAGAGTTTGCAGTCTTCCCAGGAGAGGTGATGACACAACCTCATCAGCAGCATCATCATCACAGGAAGTGTGGGCAAGACCCAGGGGAGTAGGAAGGTGGGAGAAGCTGTGTCTTCAAGGAGAGTCAGAGAAAGCTTCCCAAGAAGGTGCCCCTTGAGGTGGCTCCTGCAGCAGGAGGAGGAAGCCTTGATTCTCTTCCAGGGGTTCTTTGCCTGATCAGCTCTTTTCTCCTCGCCCACTTGGAATTGCTACTGAGTCCAGTGTGACTTAAGGTCTATGAAGGCCTGTAAAAAAAAAAAAAGCACAAGCCAATCCAGGTCTCCTTTCCTTTTCTCTCTTTCTTGTGTGTGTGTGTGTGAAGTAGGAATAATAATACTTGCAAAACTTTTACAGGATAAAATGAGGTGGGAAGTGCGGACACATATGAAACCTCATTAAATGGTGGGCATCGAATGAAGAAACATTTCCTTTTCGTTTATATTTAATATATCTGTGGGCTATTGTCACACATGATCTTCCAGTTGAACATTCTGGATAAGTTAAGTCTTGGGCAAAGCTGATTTGACTTTTTTCACACAGTCGGTAAAAAGCTTAACACAAAGGTATGTGGGAAGAAAGAGACATGAGATGTGGTGCTGCTGGATCTCATTACAAGATGGGAGCCCAGTCGTCCTCTATTTTCTTTATATTGCCTCAGAGCAAATAGTAGCAACTGATGTTTATTGAACACTTACTTGGTGCCAGATGCTATCCTAAGCATTTTATGCATTTTCCTCATTCTTCAAACAACCCTGTGAGGTAGGTGCTATTAATCAGCTCCATTGTGAAGCTGAGGATGAGAGAAGGGGAGGGGGTTTGAACTCAGGTGATATAATTCCAAAAAGGTAGGTGCCCCAAGTACTGCACCAGAACACTGTTGTATAGGACACAATGCCTGTGGCTGGTTTTGTGGGCTTTTGATGGGCTTGCCATGATCTTGTTTCCCCAGTGGGATATTGACATGCCACGCCTGCAGACTATGAGTTGTGTGTAGCTCTCATGTTTCCCTGAGGCTGCTTACGTGACTATCTAGGTAGAGTTGACTCAACTTGGTCTTTCCTCCATCTACTGAAGAGCACAGGAAGTTTCTCCCTTCTGACTGTGGTTCTTTCTGAAACCATCCTTGGCTCTCATGCAAAACCGAGAAAAAGAAATTAATTTTCATTATAGGGAAGACAGTCATCCACTCTCACCTCCTTCCCAGGGGGTCCTTGTGAAAGTCATCCACCTGCTCAGTGGACAGGGCAGAAATGGCTCCCCTCCTCCATCTCTGCTGGAGTTTTTCCTGCCCTCTTCTCCATTGGGCCATGCTGAGTATCTGGACCCTATCTGACGTGCAGAGTAGAGTAGTCCCCTAGGATTTTCATCTGGCCTTCTCCAGAGGTGCTCTTCTTCCCTCTGCTCCATCTCCAATCACACATGTCAGGCCTGCCTGGCCCGCGTCCTCCCAGTCCCCAGAGCATGCCCCTTGTCCTGAGTCTCTGGACTCTGAGCCCCTGGCTGAGCCCCTTACACCAACCCACTTAGACTGGGAACACAGATTGCCATCAGATTGGGAACAGCAATCTGACAGAGATCTCCACTTAGGCAAGGGATGGGCAGGCCCAGAGGGCTGCATTCCCTCCTTTTTACAATGCAAAATTAACATTTGACTTTTAAGCCACGGAGAACTTTCTTCCCAGGTTTACTTTTGAATGAAATGTAGTTAGGGCTTAATTATTTGCCCATTTCCCATCACTAATCCTGCTTTACAACTGCTACAACAACCAGAAAGGTGGGCTGGAGTTGTAAGCAAGATGAGATTGTACAATCTGGAAAGAGTTCCGATATGTTTAGAAACCACTGACAGAGAACAACTGTTTCTACCCAGGAAATTCAACTCTCTGCCAGGAAAGTAGAACACAACAGTGGATATATGGAAGGGAGAGTGAGATAAATCAAGGAGGACTGCAATTAACATTCAAATGAAGGTTGGAAGAAGCCCCACTGAAAACTTTGGCATCTGGTAGATTTCAAGCTCAAGGATTAAAATCTCTAAGTTAGGAGAGCAATTTCTGGTTTTCCAACAAGTACCTCTAGGTAATAATTTTCAGGGAAAGGTAGCTTATAACACTGAACAGAATATTAACATCGCAGGCTGCTTGCCCAAACTTATTTTATTTTTATTTGCATTATTGGTTTGAAAACTCCCCTGAGTCCCTGATCCATATCATGTTGGCACATGTTCTCGCAGAAACTGAAATGCTGAGCTAGCGTTTTACTCTCACTGTTTTACTTGACTTGGGAGAGGCCCAAGGAAATCTAGGTTGCTACAGGAAGAGTGATAAAACTCTCAGCCCTACTCCTCAACAAATCATGCCCCAAGGGGGACATGTGGTGGGCTGGATACTTTTCAGCTGAAACCTAAGAGCAAAGTTTGTGCAAAAGTCTCCATGATATATCTATATCTATATATGCTTTGCAGGAGAATTGCGGGGAGGGGTCAGTTATAATCATGTACCAATTTGGATAATTGCTGATGGGGTCCCTCTACTAGTGATAGAGATATTTATGGGTATAATATTTTTCAACCACATTTACAGTTGTGATTTATTTTCATTCTCACCAGCTGGTAAACTAGGTGAGCAATCTTGCATACCTATTTCACACAGGTGGAAACCAAGGGACTTGCCCTTAAGTGGCAGAACTAGATGGGGAAGGACAAGTCAGGGTTCTGAACTCTCTGACCTTCACTTCTATATTCAATTTGACTTCCTTCTTACTCTGAATATCCTGTACTAGGAAAGAAAAAGCCATCTGTGTGATCTCTCAAGGAAAGATCCCAATCAGTATCAGCCATTCTAGTCTGTTGCCCTCCAACAAGGCTGGAACATACGAGAAAAGCTTCCCTCTCTGACTTCACTCCAGCCCAGAAGGGCACCTCAGAGCCTCCTGAAAGGCAGCCACCATGTACTGCTTTATAACAGAACATGGCCAAGGAGTGTCCACCAGCCCCCGAAGTCCTCTAGTCAGACCCAACTCATTCCTCATTCCTCACTGCAGGAGATGTTTGATTTCTGGTTACATGCAGAACCTTGAGTTTTTTTTAATGGGGAATTATCTTCTTCCTCCATCTGCCATAATGTGAAATTTTGGCAAGGGTGTAAGGTCTGGTACCCTCTTTCCACATGGAACCTGAGGGGTTGGGCTTCTTCCTCTGGCTACTCTTTCACACAAGCAGGGCCAGGCAGATGGGTGATCAGTTTCTCTCTCCTGGCGCCTTGAATCCTGGCTACACCAGCCTGTGTTATCTACTGTGTTTCCCGCTTCCCGCTTCCGGCTTCCTAATTCCTAATCCTCTGGCTGGCTTCATGGAAGAGGGAGGTGGTGTTGGAACCTGGAGGATGTGGAAGGCTTTCTGGATGGTTGGAATGGCCTGAATTGAGATATGGAGTTGGAAAAGCAGTAAGTCTAGTTTGGAGTACCATCTATGTATTGGAAAGGAGTAGGAGATAAAGTTGATGCATCAGATTGGCATCTGTGTTTGAAAGGTCTCAAATGGAAAGTCAAAGGTTTGGAAAGAACAGCATGGGGAGGATGAGCACCTGCACAGTCAGCCCTGTAGGGGACAACTGGATCCTGCTCCATTCCTCTCGCCCCCTGAGACACTTCCCAGCACACTTTCCTCCTTGGTGAGCTCTGAGAACCAGGTTGAGGCTCCATAGATGACCACTGCATTTCTGGTTAAAAGAATAGACTAGACCTTCCCATTTCCACAATGGGAGGCCAGGGAAAGCTTTGCAATTACTGTTGAATATGGTCACCCGATGAGCTCTCTACATTAGTACTATCTATTCTCTTTCCACCCTCAAAAGCTGGTGACCAACTCCTGCTCATTCTGGCCTGCAGATATTACTCATAAGTGTTATCCCTCCCTAAGGCATGAATTTGATCAGCCCTCATCATATCGTTCTTGGAGTGGTGTCCTAGGCATCTAATTGGGCTTCGGTGTCAGCTGTACTGCATCTCCCATAATATACTCAAGATCCATCCATTGCAATCCACCACAGAGATTGCTCTAGACCTCAATCCCATGACATATGCAATATACTTCATGTCTAACTGCTGTGTTTGGGATAAATCTGGTCTCCTGAATTTGGCATGGAAAACATGTTGTGAATTCATGACCTGAGATCACTCCTGTTTCCCCATTCTTTCCTCTACACAATCTCTCCCTGTCTCCTATGCTCTCTCTGCCTTTGCAGTTTCACACTGCCATGATTTCACACATGCTGTTTATTTTCCCTGTGATGCCCCCTTTCAGTCTTAGGTTATACCTAAGAACACTGTCTTATCTTTCTAGACTCTGCTTAAATGTCATGGTGGGCACAATGCTTGGCATATAATCATTGCTCATTGTCGAATTGGATCTTTGCAAAACCTTTCTGACCTCTGTTTGTCCCCAGTAACTCGTTTCTTTGGATTTCTGGAGTTCTTTGCATGTATATGCCTCTACTATAGCATGTCTTATATTGTGTTATAACCTCCGATTCCCTCACTACACAGTAGGTTACCTGAATGTATAGGTGTAGTGTGTGTGTGTGTGTGTGTGCATGCGTGCCTGTGTACATACATCCCCCCAACCCCCACTTGCATCCCTTCTTCCCTCCTAATAGCATTTTCTTCCAGGAATTCTCACTCCTTTGGAGAACCTTCTGCAGGCATTTTGTCTTACTGCCCAGTGCAGCCAAGCAATGGTGGACCTAAGTTTGGCTAGCTGGGCCCTCGCCTCTGAATCCTGACTGAATGGCAAAATGATCAAATGGTTGGTGCTCCTTCTTTACAGTAGCAATGCCCAGATGAGAAGATCAAGGGGTTCCTGCCACAGAGACCTTATATCTGGTTCCTGTCCATCCCTAGCTGGGTTCTGTGGCTTTCCTTTCCCTCCCTGTGTACCTCAGTTTCTTCTAGTAGATTCATTTTTTTGTTGTTAGTTCATCAGTGTTAGTTTCTGTTGCTTGCAACCAAAACAACTGCTACTAATGTGGTGGCATGAAGAAGTTAGGGTATATTCTCTGAGATTCTGCATCTCTGTGATTGCTGGTAATGCAAGGAAAGGAAAATCTTTTCTTTCTTGAACAAGAAACAGAAATCCATTCTAACTGGCTGAAGGAAATGGGGGTGGGGTGGAGGGGGTGTAAGGATACAGAGTCTTCATGGCAATCTAGAAAAAGTTGAACTATTAGGTTTGAGGTAGAAAAGGAATGAAGGGCCTCCTGTTTCTTTCTCCACCCCCGCTTACCGTTCTTTTCTGTGCCATTATTGATGTTCTGTTCTATCATCTCTCTGTCTATTGGAGATTCTGCTTCATGCAAGCCCATGCAGAGGTTCTGTCAGTGCCCTGTACAAATGCCCTCAACACTCATCACTTCTGGGCACAACAGTTCATGGCTTAACTGCCAGGACTTGTGACTCTTTGCTGAGGGCTTTCTTACAGGGCAGACCAGTAGTGCTAGGGAACTAACACCCCTTCAGGCAGTTCTTGACCAACAACTGAGATAAGTTAGAGGATAAATACCCCAACTCCCTCACCCCTTGGCCAAGATAACTCTGAAGCACATGTTTTGCTTTGACCCTTAGAGTTCTCCAGCAAGGCTACTCCACAGTGAAAATGTTTCATTGGCTGATACCCTGTCCTGTCCCACTTTCCCATTTCCTAATCAGTATTTTCTGGGATCACCTCCCAAATAGAATCAAGGTTCTACTTCTGTGGGAATACACTAAAATAGCCCATGATGGCCCTAGCCTGTATTGACATAACCATGCAGTTCCAGCACCCATAGCTCACTAGCAGTTTCATTCTGTCTCACTTTATTCAAATACCCAACAGAAAGATTGGTTAAGCACATCTATTTAAGTCATGCTGTGCTCAGAGGGGGCCACGGATGGTCACCCCAGGTCGGATGACCACACCAATCCATCTCTAACCAAGAGGAGAGGGTCATAAGGACAGCTGCTCAGTCCACAGGGTTTGGGTAGGTAGGCACCTTGAGATTCAACTGGGCTACTCACCTTTCAGGGAACAATCACACAGGTGGTTGCACGGGAAACTCAAAAGGAAAGACTGTTTATTGGACATCAAATTATTATTTTCAAACAATACTTTGATAGTTTAAGTACAGAAGAATAAGAAACACATGGATTAAATTGCCATTGAAATACACACTCGGGTTTGAAAACCAGCAGGATATGTGCTTGGTAAGGGTTTTTTTTCTCCTTTTCTTTTTGCCAAGCCACCAGATTATTTGGATAATAACTCAGGAATTTTTCACAGCTCTGGAGGTTTTACTCCTACACCCTCCATCCCTTTGCTTTAGCTTTCCCTCACACAGAGTTAATTAATAAAAGCAACATTTATCAAGGATGTCAAGTCATTCTGTGTGTGTGTCATAGGGTGTTGCAGGTGGCTGTGATAATCTGCAAGATGGATCCATTTCAGGGAGCTCTGAATGACTCTAACACTCATTGCACACCTACCATGTGTTGGCCACACTGTGCTGAGCATTTAATATGATCATTTAGGCCCTGGGAGGCCCCTACCAGGTGGGCACTATCACTGTTCTTCATTTACAGACTAGAAATTGATATTTAGGGTTAGAGGTATATTTCCCAGCTATGGACAGCTAGTAAGTGGCAGAACTTACATTTGAACCCTCTTCTTCTGTCTTCAGAAACCACTGAGTGAGGGCAGGGCGTGGTGGCTCATGCCTGTAATCCCAGCACTTGGTGAAGCTGAGGTGGGAGGATTGCTTGAGGCGAGGAGTTCAAGACCAACCTGGCCAACATAGTGAGACCTTATCTCTCTCTAAAAAAGAAACCACTGGGTGATCCTACCCTCTCTGAGAGTAGGGATCCATGCAACCTCCCCATTAGAAGGGGGTTCTAGTACCACTCCTTCATTTTACAAAGGAGAACACTGAGGCCCAGAGAGGCAAAGGGTCAAGCTAGCTTATTTTACTTGGGAGCTTGGTTTAGACAGACAAGTTGTTAGTCAGGAGGATTCATCTGGTTGCTTCTCCAGGTGTTAAATGTTTGACAAATGCAGAGGAGAATCCACCAGTAATAGCTGTAACATCCAGCACTCAGGCCTAACCCTGCACACTCAGATGGAATTGTTTCTGTAGGAGTTGTGATCATAAGGACAAGATTTTTTATCACCACAGTAGTGAGAATATTGGGGGTTCCAGATGTGGCTCTCTGCCTAAGGGCCACTGGATGGCCCACTAGCCCCCAAATATCTCTCCCAGCTCCTGACTTGTGCTCCAATATTTCCAACAATAGTCCCTCCTTTGTGGTATTTCATGGTATGATGTGGTGTCTCCAGGTAGCCCAAGACCTAGTGAAAATGTGTTGCAAAGGAAGGAGAAGAGTATAAACTCTCAAAGTGAATCAACTTGGTGGGTTTACTAGCCTAAGAGCTCACAGTCCGGTGGGAGAGAGATGTACTTTTTTTCCCGGCCAAGAAGGAAGGATGAGAAGACCACTGACTTGACTGCTATCACCTGGCCAGAACCGGAGCCACACAGAGACATGTCATCATCAAGGTTCTGCTGGTTGAAAGGAAGAGAAACCCATTCAAACTAGCTTAAGCCAAAAATGGAGGCCTTTTCTAAGGACTCAGGGGTTTCTTTTGCAACCCAAGGGGAGGAAGTGCTGCTGAGCTCCCAGAACCAGAAAGACATCAGGTGCTAGGGTGGCCCCTCTCTTCACCTTCCCCTGGCCCAGGCTTGCATGTCTCTTGCACTTGCTTCTCTCTGGGGTTCTGCAGACCAATTTGGCAGAAGTTGGCCACTCGATTGCATCCAGGATGATTCTAGTTTGAGAGACTAATGATCCTAATCCCAAATTCCTGGAAGAGAAAATATAATTGATTCAACTTGAGTTTCTGTAAACGCTTGATCCAATTCACTGCAGTAAGGATGGCTCAGCAGTGTAGATTGACTCTGGTGGCTGGAAGGGAGTGGTGTGACCTGAGAAGAAATCCCCAAAGCTATGATATTTTGAAGAATGTTGCAGAGACTGCTAGTTGTTCCCTGGTATCTCTTTTCCCCTTTTTTGATAGCAATAGAACCCTTTGACTTTTAGCTAAATACATGGTCCTCCCTTTTCTAGAATGAGGACACAGTGTATGGAGAGGAAGCAGCCATCTTGAACCATGCAATGGAAGCCATGAGTGGGGCATGGCAGAGCAAAAATACTGACAGAGTCTGAGATCCTACAGATTGTGGGCCACTATTTCACCCCTAAACTGCTCAAGCAGATTTCCCTGTGACAGAAAAATAAACATCTGTCTTGTTTATGCCATTGTTATTTTGAGTTTTCTATCATCCTCAGCCAAATGAATCCTTTATACTAGGGGACATATGGAGAAGCAAACCTGTGGATACTCTCTCCTTTACCGTTTTATGGCTATAGTGCATGGCTATAGTACACACATGCATGTGTACACACACACATGCAAACACACCAGACACCATACAGCAAGGATGGAGGGAACATTTCTTTCACCTGCATGGCCCCTAAACTACATCTTCTGTCTTACCTTTGCAACAAGGCCTATGACTTTTGCATCTTCCTTCTTGTGGGTATTTGAAGGTCATTGAGGGATTATTTGGGGGAGATATTCAGGATTTCTTGGGGAGGGTGGTATTTCCTGCTAATGGACAGATTCTTTCTCCTGCTAATGACAGAAGAGCTTCTGGAGAGCATCAGAACCCTTTGTTCTTTGTTCTCAAGGAGACAAGTTATTATTTCTTTCCTCTGAAGAAGCTTCTCCTACCATGGGTGAAATATCACAAATAATTAGGCCAAATAGCAATGCAAGTCCCACTAGAAATAATGCATCCATTATTTCATTTTATTCTTGTCGTTAGAACTTCTGCCTGATTTAAGTTGGTATAAAGATAGCTGTGGGTATTCCCTGCCTGAGAACTCTAATCATTCTCTTTATTGAATATTTACCATTTCTTATTGGATTCTTCTTCTCTTGATCCATTGTTTCACAATTTAAAAGTTCTGCTGTTATTTTGATTGCATATAAAATCTCTGTAGTGCCACTAATGCCTCGTTGCTGGGCTTCCCTTAAGTCTTGGGGAGGCATCTGACAGCCAGATTGAAAGGCTCATGTATTGTGGTGACTGGGTGCCGTTAGTGGTGTTAATGATGAAGTGGCTCCCTACAGAGTCACCCAGTGGTCTGAGTGAGTTAAACAAGCTACTCAGATACCCAGGACAGAGGACAAGCAGGAGGACCATAAAGACCAGTGTCAACCAATATCTGTATTTGCTGATGAGCTCAATGAAGTGCACAAGATTTTTAAGATAAATATTCTGTTACCATTAGAGAGAAGATGATGATTAAATTCTAGAGAAGGCAATAACATCAAAGGTATACAAGATCTAGCCTTGGTTTATGCTTCAATTCTGAACTTTGAGTTGTTGCTTCTAAGTAAATCGTTGTGATGATTTAGGAGACCTTTATCAACCAATAAAGGAGTGTTAGGTGAGTCCCCACTATGTGCCAGATGTCATGAATCACATAGAAATATAAGATGCATTTCCTGCCTCTGGAGGCCCCCTATTCCAGTCTCAATAAAGAAGCAATATAATAAAGATATATCAGCTGTGTTTATAAATAGTGAGACTAACTCCACAAACCAAGACATCAGTTACCTATGTTGGGAAGCCAGTTTAAAGTAATGTAAGAGGGTGGAGATGAGGAGCATGGTCAAGAACTTCTTAGAGATGTTAGATCTCATACAAAATCATCTGGGTAAATTCTAAGTGAGTATAAGTGAGATAATTAATATGATATACTATGATACAATATGATGGGGTAGTGGTCTGGAGTAATAAATACCAGGGATCCAATTGCAGCTCCTCTGCATACTGGCTATGCCTATGGCCTTGACCAAGTTACTGCTCTTCTGAGCCCCAGTTTCTTCATATGAAATAGGATAATAATAACAGTAGAATCTACATCACAGGATTTTGTGAGGATTAACTGAGATAATACACATATAGTGCTTGACTTATAGTAATGCCATTGGATCATAGCTTTGTTCTATAACAATGTCAGGGCAAACCTAAAGCTAAAAGTTGTAACAAACATTCATTTGATTAATCAACAATTCACTCAATTGCTATTTATTGAGTATCTACTTTGGGCCATGTTCTAGGGCTGCAATGATGAGTCATAAAGGATGAAGGCTCTGCTCTCACTAAGCTTACAGCATGAAAGGAGAGATACACATCAGTCAACAATGGCATTATTGCATCCATGAGAATTAATGGAGAGAAATACTTCAAAGAAATGAACTACAGTTTGTGACAGCTAAAACAAAGGAACCTGACCGAAATGGAGGGTCCAGAGAAGGCTTCCCAGGAGAAGTGAGGATTGAGATGAACTCTGAAGAAGGAGTGGGAGTTTCTAACAGAAGAGGACAGGAGAGTACCCATTGCAAAGACAGACAGAGAGAAGAGGAGGTGCCAAGGGAAGGAAGGTACAGCCAAGAGAGGGGGAGGGAGCGAAGGAGAATCAAAGCTGGAGATGGAAGAG
Organism: Rhinopithecus roxellana; assembly: GCF_007565055.1. Classification (NCBI taxonomy): domain Eukaryota; kingdom Metazoa; phylum Chordata; class Mammalia; order Primates; family Cercopithecidae; genus Rhinopithecus; species Rhinopithecus roxellana. The sequence continues at coordinate 34,394,451 of NC_044559.1, forward strand.
GGGTGTCCAAGGAGCAGTCAAGGCCAGAGATCAACAGAGTGAGAGTTGAAGCTAGGGATGGCAGGGACAGGGAGGAGATGCACAAACCATGTGGGTCCTGGAACCCACGTTAGGGAGGTTGGTCTTTACCCTTGCAGTAGGAAGTGACACATCTGAATTGAGCTTCAAGAAGGTCATCTGAAGGCATCCCTCAAAGGACATCCTGTCTCCTCCGCATAGCAGATCATCTGAATAACTTAGTTGGAGGCAAATTACACTGAATTATGTGAAAGTTGCCTCCCTTGCTTATGTCTTGTGTTCCCACAGAGAACACAAACTCTCCAGGGGACAGAAACATGGCTCCGTGTGACTTTCACAGAATCCTGACAACACTAGGTGCTTAGATTGGCTACGTGCCCAAGTGTAAGACAAGCCTGAATATAAGGCAATGTCTCATTTTCCAAAGAGAAAGCCAACTGAAATATATAAGCTTTTACAAAATAGTAAAATCTCTACTTTCATACTAAATGCATCAATTTATTTGCATATAGCACATATTATATAAAATAGTATAAACCTTTAGAAATAGATATTCCCTAATCTTAAAAAATTTTTAGCTCATGAAATAATTATATTCATAGTCTTCCTGGGCACCTTTGTCATTTGCCTTCCTTGTCACCGAAGCCATTTTTGAATCATAACTCAGTTCTCCATCCCACATCATCTTCACTTCTAAATTGTTCAAGACACAGCACTTTGAATGACGTAAGATGCCATCACTGATAATTTTATTTGTGGCCTCAAGAGATTTTTTCCATTTGTCCTATGAGTGGATATTTATGATCTCCACAAGGTCACCATTTATAATATGCTTTTTTTAAAAAGGCAAAATTTAAAAGACTTGCTTAAAATACCTCCCATGTATTTAATGATGAAGTATATCCTCAGAAATAATGACTGAATCTGCATGAAATATTTTGCCTCTTTTTTTCCACCCTGGTACTATCAGATGATGTCTATAAGTTTCCCCATCTCATCTCCCCCAGCAACTATCATCCATTGAGATCTCTTTGGACTAATGTCTTTCCCCAAATACTTCCTTGTTGCTCAGAATAAAGTAATTGAGAAAGCATCAGGAGTGAGAAACTTTGTAAAAACTTATGCACTATGGAACAGCTTTTGCTTAAGCTGTTTCCCCATAAGGGGAAAAACTGCCTTACAATCAAACTAATATAGCAAATGTTTATCAAACAAATATATTTGCTTACCTCTCCTTTGATCATGGCTTAAGGGACACCACAGGATGACATGGAGACTTTTGCTAGAAGAAGTATTATGTAACTTTTAAGAATCTATTTTATTTACCTTAAGCCAGTGGTTCTCAAAGGAGGGTGATTATTGTCTCCCAGGAAACATTTGGCAGTGTTCGGAGGCATTTTTGTTCATCACAACTAGGAGAAGGAATGCCTTTGGTGTCTAACGGGTAGAAACCAGGAATGTTGCTAAACATCCTGTAATGCACAGGAAAGCCCCCCCCACAACAAACTTATCAGATCCTAAATGTCAATAGTGGCAAGATTGAGAACTCCTGGTCCAAAGTGTGTCAAAGACAATTGACTTGAGCTGAGTCAAGAGCAACGGTGGCACACCAGGGCTTTTCTACCTCCTGACATCCCTCATGAGATGAGAAGGTGGCCTCAAAGTCCTGTGTTTTTCCCTCTTTCTTGAGGCTGGGTTGTTGAAAACAATCCTTCTGCTCTGCCATCAACTTTTGCTCCCCTTCTTGTCCCAAGCCCCAAGTCCCTCTGTAGACAGATGAATGGATGAATGGATGAATGAATAGCCGAACAAATGAATTCCAAATGAAGGTTGCCAGTGTACCCAGTCTGGCTTTGTTTGCTCAGAGAGGGCTGGTTCTCAAGGAGTAAGAGTAGCTCTTGGTTCTTACCAGGTGCTTCGTAGATCTTTTGAGACAGAGCCATAAGATTCAGATTGTTCTAGAAGTGAAGCAAGTGTCAAAATGAAGCATATTGGATTAAACTGAGTTGGTAAGAGCAGAAGCCCTGGAGCCAGAGGGGCAAATCTTCTCTTTCACTCACTACCTGAGTAACCATGGGCAAGGTCTGATGTTTCTTCATTTGAAAGATGAAGATGATAATGGTACCTACCCCGTATGGATGATGTGAGCACTCCTTGAGATTATGTAAGTCAAGTGTTTGAAACAGTCCTGGTGTATGACAAGTACTTATTAGTATCCACCATTAGAATCACAGTGTTAAGCTTTTGGAGGTCATGGACCACTTTGAGAAGGTAATCAAAGCTGAACTTCTCCCCCTAAAATAGATGTGCACACGTACACAAAGTTGAGAAATCAACTTTTGTGAACCTCTACCATGAAAGACCACCACAGAATTCACAATACTCTTGGGACTTTCTGGTGTATTCCAATTAATGGGTTTCTCCTTTCTCTGAAATCCTTCACAGCAAACTGACAATGCCACACAAGATAGTCTCCAACTTTATTCTATCTCATGTTGCTCATGAATAGTTTCTACTTACAGTTTGTGTGTTGGTCTTCACAATCAGACCATCAACCTCTTGGAGACCAGGACTGGATGTGATGCTTCACCATCCTTTATAGTAATGGGACATTGTAAGGGTCTATGGTCCTAGGCCAAGTTGGCTACATTAGTTTCACCTGGGGAAGATTTCTGGGTCTCACTGCTGAAAGTACCTGGGAATGTATTTCTTAAAGTTCCCTAGTTTGTGGTGGTTCCAGCCAGTTTGGAGAACCCTCTATGTTGCAATGAGTAACCACAAAGAAATTTCTAGTTGATTATGGAGACAATAGCATATCCCACTAGACACTAGGTGCTGTGTCTGGTGCTTTCCAAGTATGGATTCCTGAAAGCCCACAGCCCATTGAAGTATGTAGATAGTATCATCCTAGTTTTTGCACATGAAGAAACTGAGGCACAGAGAGGTTGAATAACTGGAAGTAGCAGAGCTGATGGAGTTCAACTTCTGTGACTCCAGTGCTCATGCCTTGAAGCCACCCCATGCTGCCTCCATACTGGTGGATTATGAGATCATTGCATTGCCTGGTCAATAACTCCCCTATTCATTGGGGTGGCTGCATTGTGAAATACACCCCACCTCTTGGGATCCGTCAAAATCTTTGGTCATTAAGGGGTTTGAATTTCTCTGTTCAAAGATTTGCCTGACTGCAGGCCTTAAGGCACAATGTGAACAGAAAAGGTGAGAGCACTTGGGGGAAGGATCATGATCACAGAATCAACCTCCTCTAACAGGTGAGCCAAGGAGACCACCCCACAAATCCCTTTGCAGGGATCATTTTACTATTTTGCTATTTCGGTTGCTGTTAACTGACAATCAACAAGCGAAGGCTGCTCAGCCAATGCTTCGAACTGGCTGGGAGATAGTCAAATAGTCATTTTAAGCACGTTATTCTAGACCTCTCAGAGTCCCAAGGAACCTATCCTGATGCCATAAGAAAATACGTAGTCCTGTATACTTTGTCCCTTCCCTCCTCGCAGTAGATAAATACACAACCTGCAGCAGTGAGACTTGGAATGCGTCCCTCTGCGTGGAGCTGCATCAGCCGCAGGTGGGGCTGGTGCCTGCTCCCAAGCTGGCTTGTGTTAGCTTGTGGCGGTGTCCTCGCCCGTGACCATGAACCGTAGGGGAGTAGGGGGCTGGATGAGTCATTGATCTTCAGTTCACCCCCTTTTCATTTTAACATCTGTCTCAGACCATTTGAACACACGTTTAGGAAAAATTGCCTCTCCCTTTCCAAAGTGATCCTGATGGATACTGATGTTTTTATGATTATTAATAAAATCTTCAAGACAGAATTTTATGGGCACACAGAGACTCTAAAAAGTCATTCTTTGACTTGAAAAATTGTATATGGTAAGGATGCTGGAGGAAATTTTTAATAAGAATGTTCAAGCGGAAAGTCAGGGTGCAAAAGACAGAATTTTAAGAATCTGCTGCGGTTCCTTTTACTATTGAATTTGCTTCCTGCAGAGGCCTTCACGGTATGTGTTTCCTCAAGATAGCACACCCCCAGGAAGTGTCTTCCATGTGAGTAATGGTTTCAGTTTCGGTGGGCAGCCGGAAGTCTCTTTGGGAAAATATGTCATTAAATATTCTTTGGTTTGTTTTTTATGATCGGCTTTGCTTTCTGCCCCCCTCCTCTGTCCTTCTCTCCCTTACTTCAATTCTGTCAACATCCTCTTCGAAGTTTCATGGATCTGTTCACCGAAACTGGGTAAAATCAAAGAGACTTCACAAGAAACCCCAATTCCTTTTTAACCTCCAAGTGAGAATGGGTTGAAAAATGAGACACACTCGAGGGGCATGATGAGTTAAACACTGATGTGTCTCATCCTCAGCGAACAGGAAGGGCAGAGCACCCGACATCTGGTTAGAAGTCAGCTTCATAATTCATGCAGATATTGTGAAGAAAATTCCTCAGTGAAGCCTGGAAAAATTTAGCTTTGCTCAATGCAAGGGAATAAATCAGCACTGTTTCCACGTGCAGCCCTTGTTTTAGAAAGCAAAGGTAGCTGGAAGCAATACTGGGTCCTACCTGTTAATGTCCTCTACTTTCTCTGCCACCCCTACCTCCTCCACTTTCTCCTTTTCTCCTAGTTTTGGGAGTCCTATAAAATCCTGTATTTACACTGGAATCCTGGAAAACTTGGTCATTACCAGCACATAATGACAGGTTGGTTAATTAATGGTGTGCATTCAAAAATGGGAGTAGGACAAACAAGACAGCTAATTTTGATACTGAACAGATTCGAAGCGACCAGATGACAGTGCTCGCTGTATATAGTTCCACACCAGCCATGTTTTTGTTTGGATTCTGTGTTAATTTTAGAAACTGTAAAACACAACATGCCAAATGGGTTGATTGAAATAGTGCTACTTCCCAGAGGCTAACAATCTGTTGTCTCTTGCAAGAGGCAAGAGGTTGCAGAATAAGTGCTTACTCGGTTATAGGCAAGAGCCTCCACGCAACGTAGGAAATTGAGACAGTTGTCCAGGAAATTCAGTGCCTCAGTTAACTGACTGGTTTGAGTATTTTGATTCTGCTTAATGCCTGTCTGCATATTCCTTCATTCATTTGTTTATGCTGCTATTCATTGTATATTGGTTCAACTCTCTTTGCCAGTATAGACTCAGATTACATTTTGATCAGGAACATTGTCTTTTTAGTCAAAGTTACATAGAGTATTTTCCCTAAGACCTGTCAAGGAAGTTGGCCATTTCAAGTAATCTACAAATATTTATTCCTGAAGGAATACTGACTTTTTAAGGACCTTTTAAACCCAACAAAATCTAGTTGCTGGGTTTAAAATGAACAGAAGGAAGGAAGGAAAGAGAGAAGGAAGGAAAGAAGGGAGATGGATTGGTTTGTGATTTTTAATTCAGACAAACTCTAAAGAAACACCCTCTGTTTAAATAATAAATACTGGCTGCTAATTTGTTGAATTTTAAATAATATGATAAAGTGGTACTTAAGGAGGCTATACACAACAAAGATAAACATTTTTGCTCTCGTGGGATCTCTACTTAAAAGTAGAAAAGATTGTTTTAACAGAGCGTCATATAATAGCAAATATGGTAGCTGGCTTATTAGAAAATTGCAAATGTTCATGTTTGACTCACATTTTGTAAAAAGTTGTCACTGACCGTGGTTATATGTGGCAGTTTCTTGTAGTCGGTCTTACTAAAATTAACTGTTCACTAGTAAAAGGTTCACAACACTGAGTATAACTTAATGAGAATTAAAACAAGCTCCTCTTTTCAGGAGAGCTTTTGCTTGAGAGAAAGTTCCCCCCAGAATATCAGGGAGATACTTCAGATAAACATTCAGAATCACCTCTTGGCTAAGCATGTGAACCAGGAAAAAAAGGAAAAAAAAAAAAAAAAAAAAAAAAAAAAAAAAAAAAAAAAAAAGCTCAACCAAGACCCCCATGGCAAGTGGAAAGGATTTGAAATAGCTCATAATTTGGGCTTTGAGCTATTCTGCCAGGTTGTTAGCTGTTTGGTATGATTCGTTTTATCCAAGAGCAGTTCTGGATCGTCAGGCATCCTCTCTTATTGCAAAGATAAATAAATAGAAATTCAGACATTCAGGGAGAATTTGACTTTTATTTCCTTCTTCCTCATTAGAACCTATTTGGACCCTCACCCCCACCCCCACCCCCCTTTTAAGCCTTTCCGTTTCATGATAACTCTTTCAAGAAGAGAAACAAGCATAAAACAAACAGCAGTTAGAAAGAAGCAACCACCTTGTTGGGGGTTCCTGTGAATGTATTTAGAAATGAAACACACCTCTTGCTTTTGCTTTAATAAGCATTTAGGAGGCTCTACTCTTGGGCCATGCGTAATGAGAAAGAGGCATGGTTTTGATTTACTACTGTAGTTTAAATAGACTTAGAATCCAGTGAAATTGTTTTGTTCTAATTCTTCTATCCATTTTTCTCTCAGTTCACCAACTTCTCAAAGACTTTCCCCAAGTAGCCAGCACTTTCCCACTATGATAAGGCAAGTAGCGAGAAAGTTCTGTTGTTGTCTTTGTCTTGCTTTACCCCACTTCAAGCCTCTGAGGCACCATGGAAATCCTTGAGTACACTTGGTGAGTATGGACCAGTCTAAATGAAATACAAATCAAAAGCATCTTTTTTTTTTTTTTTTTTTTGAGACGGAGTCTCGCTCTGTCGCCCAGGCTGGAGTGCGGTGGCCGGATCTCAGCTCACTGCAAGCTCCGCCTCCCGGGTTTACGCCATTCTCCTGCCTCAGCCTCCCGAGTAGCTGGGACTCCAGGCGCCCGCCACCTCGCCCGGCTAGTTTTTTGTATTTTTTTAGTAGAGACGGGGTTTCACCGTGTTAGCCAGGATGGTCTCGATCTCCTGACCTCGTGATCCGCCCGTCTGGGCCTCCCAAAGTGCTGGGATTACAGGCTTGAGCCACCGCGCCCGGCCCAAAAGCATCCTTTCACTGGTTCTTTTAGGTTCTTAAGCAGAAGAATGTTCTGATCACTGAAGCTGTTTCAAGACCTGAAATTAGAAAGTAATAAAAAATATCACACTCTCCCTGGTGGGCAGTACATATAATTGGTTCCCCAGCAGGACTTCAGCTCCAAGTCAGAAATGCATACCCTGTGGATCCTTGCTTTCAGAAGAACCACATGCAAACACTACCAAATAAGTAAAAAAAAAAAAAAAAAAATTCGAGCAAAGGGAAACAGGAAAACCAGAGACAAATTCAGAAATAAGTAGCCAGGGGCTAGAAAGAATAAAGAAAAAAAAAAAAAAAAAAAAAAAAAAAAAAAGAGCATAAATCCCAAATTTCTTTAAACACAAAAATTTGTGCACAAAACACCAGACGAGATGGTGAGTTGATGTGTTTAGATCAGCTTGGACAAACACCGCTGTTTAGGACCGCGGTTATTTTTTTGAATTCCATTCTGGCTGCACGATGTTCTTGGGGAGAAAATGAACTCTGCTCACACAATCCTAACTGTTTGGGATTTGACTTAAAAAACTGGCCAGGGCCTTGATTTGCAGCTCACTCTTGGCCTAAGCTGGGCGTTCCGGTCGGTTGGGTTTTGTTGCTCGTGGAGTTTGGAAGCCGAACAGTCGGGGTGTGCTGCGATGGACAGGACCGCTGAGCACACAGAGCCTGGTGCTATGCTGCCACCTTCTGTCTAATGTGTCATAGCAAGATGTGGCTGAGCTCTGGACTGCCCAGAAAACTTGGTGATTTTCTGCCTTTGAGAGTCAGGTCCCCTATAACCTACACATTCCGGAGGCAGCAGGGCCCTCTTTTCCTGTCCACCTGTGGGCTCAAGGCCGTGGGGGCTGACCCTTTGATAGCTTCTTCCAGAACCCATGCCAGCCTGTTTGTTTGCCTCTCTTCCTCATTCCCTCCCTCTCTCCCTGCCAGATCTTGAAGTTTCCGTAGGTAGAAGGGTCTGGAAAAACGAAATTGAAGGCAAAGACAGGGCTTTTTGTTTTCAAACGTCAGCACACTCTTGTCTAAATTATTGCCAAAGACAAATGGGATGAAGCGGAGGAAAGGAAAAGTGAGATTGAATAGCAGGAAAAAAGCCCTGACAGCAAGATCTATTGCCCTGTGGAGAGGCGTCCCCAGGGGCGAGCTATTGGTTGAGATATTTAAAACTTGAGTGGACAAAACATTAGACCCTTCACCACAGGGAACAATTCTGCAGCAGCCCCTGGGACCTGACCCTCGTGAGCGCAGAGGTCCTTCCCAACTCCAATTTTTTATGATTTCTCAATTGACTTCCCATTCTATAAAAAGTATTCTGTCGCTGCTCAGAAACCCAACTGCTTTGACATTCTGTTTGAGGTCAGGATGGTTTCAATCTACTTTCAGTTGTGTGCAGCATTGAAAATGCCCCTATACCTACTTTTTTTGAGCCGAAGAAAAGTAAATTCACATAATTAAGCCTAGAAATATGTATTTGAGGAATGAGATAGGAGACACTGCCCTTGGCAACTGGCCAAGACATGACTCTCAGAGCACCCGGGGATTTGCTGTACAGCCTTTGACAAATGCTTACCCTTCCTGAGTCACCAGTTTTCATTGGGTTGTCTTACTGGTCAGGATGAGAATATCTGATGCCAGTTGGGAAGATTTTGGAAGGACTGTGGTGGTGAAAGAAATAGCTTAGTTCTGCATCTGATTGCCAATCATTCCTTGTTGTGAGGATTGTACACTTCTCAGCTTGCAGGCCTGGATCAGGGGAGACAAAAGGAGGGAGAGAGATGTGAGATGTCAGATGTGCGGTCATGGTCTTTGCTTGCAGGTTCTCCCTCTCTAGGGTGACTGGGTTCAGCCATCCAGCTGATTATCATTAGGCTTTTGTTAATTGCCAGGCATGGAGCTAGGAGCTTGTGTGTCAGAGTGGAAGTGAACAAAGACAGTGGAGAACAAATGGAGTCTTTGGGGATACCTCTCTCAGTGGTTTTGAACTGTTCTTAGCGTAAAGTTTAAAATCCCACATTCTGCAAAACATCAGGTGATCTGGCCCCTTCCTGCTTCTTTGATCTCCCCTTGGCCCTTCCTCCAGCAGGCTGAGTTCCCTCAAATTTCCTTGGTGAGCTCTGTTTCTTCTCATCTCAGTGCCTGCCTGGGTGCTCAGCCCAGACACTCCTGGTCTTGCCACCCCTGTCACCTGGTCAGTGCTGCTTCTCATCTTTCAGTTTCCAGATGCAAGGTCTCTTGCCTAGAGAAGCCTTCCCAGACCTCTGGACTGGGGTCCAGTCTCTCAAGCATGTGCCCCTCTGGGCCTTGTCCCATCTCTATCCAAGCACACGCCGTAAGGGTGAGTCCAGGACTGGGGGTTTACTGTGGATCTCCTTGCCGGCCCACACTCCGTGTGACAGGCAACTCGCTTGTCTTGTCTTTGCCTCGCAGGGCCTCCCACAGGGCCTTGTTCAAAGTATAGCTGTTGAGTGGATGAACAAATGAAAGGCTGAATGAATGAAGTGCTATAACATTAGTAGGCACTGTTGCAGAGGTCGAGATAATGAATTGCACCTGGAAGGGCTTCCTGTAGGAAAAGTTAAGAGTTTATCTGTTAAGAAAGGTCTGGGGGCAGTTTCTACAGGTTACCCTCCCCATCCTATTCCCGCCAGCCTAGGAATGGCATCAGTTTAAAATTTCTCATTATAAAATAATACATAGTTGTAGTAAGAAATTCAAACATTACTGAAATGTATACGTACTAAAAGTCACCATCCTTGCCCCTACAGACATCCTATCCTTTTGGGGATAACCATTACTTCCCTTCCTCCCTTCCAGATATTTTCTTTATATCTTTTCCTCAGTTGTGGAATTATTTTAAAGTGTTTTATTCTGCCCCAAAAGGTGTATGACAATGTCCTAGAGAGCCCAACTCATTATTTTACTCAACTGGGGATATGGGGAAAGTCTGGAAAAGTTTGCAGGCCAGAGTTTATTTCCTAGGAGCCAATTTCCCAGCCCTGGGACACAGGGGTTTTGGTCTGGAGAGATCTCTTTGAGTAAGTACAGTGACTATTGATTTCTGCCGCAAAGAAGATTGACATGCCGGGAAATCTTAATAGGATGGAAAATATGAATAGTTTGAATGCATTTATGCTCAATAATTCTCAAGTTCAGGGATTGCTTTAATTACACACACACAAACACACACACACACACACACACACACACACACACACACACACACACACACACACCCTGGAGCACAGGTGTTGGTCTTCTTTATGATGAGCAGGATAGGGTGAAAGGGAAAGAGTTAGTGATGAGAGCTGATGTTGGTGAGCGCCCTTCATTGGGCTAAGCGCTCTCTATATATGTATCGCTTTATTCAAGTTCCCTGACAATCTTGTGAACTGGGCCCTGCTATTGTCGTCCCCAGTTTATAGATGAGTGAACCGAGAGTCAGAGAATTGAAGTATCTTACCCACGGTCAGCAAAACAAGTGAGGACTGGAGCTAGGACTTGCACCCAGGCCAACTGGCATGAGAGCCTGCAGGCTTAACTACAAAGCAGTTTTGGCACTGCCTAAGTTTAAGAATGCAGAATGGAATATGGAATCAGAAGTCCTAGCTCTATTCCCTCTTAGCTATGGGAGCTAAAATATTCTCATTTCTCTGAATGTCAGTCTCAGCCCTTATAAATTGGGATGATAATTGTCATCCCACAGGGTTATTGGAGTTACTAAATGGAAGTTTTTGGTCAACTCCAGCACACTGTTCCATTTTCATGAATGCCTCTTAGGTGGCCAGGAGTTCAAGACCAGACTGGCCAACATGGTGAGAGCCCATCTGTACTAAAAATACAAAAATTAGGCATGGTGGCACATGCCTGTAACCCCAGCTTCTTGGGAGGCTGAGGCATGGGGATTGCTTGGATTCTTGAACCCAGAGGCAGAGGTTACAGTGAGCTGAGATCACACCACTGGACTCCAGCCTGGGTGACAGAGCAAGACTCTGTCTCTAAAAAAAAAAAAAAGAAAGAAAGAATGCCTCTTAGCTAATTTCACAGTGGCACTTCTCAAGATGGCTAAGATTGGTGGGGACCCCTGAGAAGAATAATTCTGAACGACAGGAATCTCCCATGTCAAAGAAAGGGGTGGCTGGAGAGCAATAGCTGTCCTTCTAACCACCCTGTCTGCTCCCGGCCTCTTTCTCATCCCCGTCTCCAGCTGCATGGTCATTAGTGATGTAGCTTTGTGTCCATGGCAGTCTTTATGATGATTGCTTTCTTTTTTTACAATTATTTTATTGTCTTTGTGAAGCAATCTATGCCTACTGTGAACAGTTAAATAACACAGAAAAGTAAAAATAACCACATTTTAAAATACTCACCTCAGTACTTTCAAGACACTTCATTTTTTGGTTCTTGGCATGTGGGTTATAGACTGTATTACTCAGAATAGATTTTAAAAATAGCATACAAATACCATCCTTCCCCCAAATCACTCTGAGGAAGGGCTTGTTGTGAAATGTTAGTAGGCAGAGTAAATAAGGAAAGAAAATACTCTTGAATGAATCAGGTGGGCCTTCCCAACCCTGCCAGATTGGAATCAGGTTTTTCTCCTGCTTTGGGTTATTCGAGCTTCAATACTATGTAAGGGGAAAACTGACCTTGGTTTATAGCATGCCTTGTGAAATGTCTATTTTTTTTCTTTATAAAACCAAACACTGGCAGAGAATGTAAATGTGCCTTCTCTCCTGCTCCATGGCCTCTTTCCTCTAGCAAACGTGCGAAATCTCACACGTATTCATGTACACGAAGGCCGACTGTCTGATTCAAGATGACAAGGCTGTTCTCCATGTGTCTGTCAAAGGAGCCAAACTCCAAAAGCCAAACAAGACCAGATGGGAAACCACAGGACCAGCCCCCTGCCTTTGCAGTGTGTTGTCACCTCACTTGGGTGGACAGCCGGCGCAGAGACGAAGAGGGTCAATCCTGTTTCTGAGTTGCATTTAGCAAATAGGATGGCTTTCTACTCCTAACTCATAGAGCAACACCAGCCCACAGCTTTCCTTAGCCACCCCCTGTGTCCCTCCAAGGCTTACCAGCTTTACCTTCCCTGCTACAGAACAGATTTTAGAAAAGAACTCAGGTCCATTGTGCGGGAAACAGAACAGGCCAGCTGCAGTTGTTTATTGTGGATTCCTGGACAGCCTTCCTGGCTTAAGCTTGCAAGGCGAGGGGAGATCATGGAGTTCTTCCTCGCTCTGGCTGTTTCAACATCTGCATAGATGCTTTGTTCTAGTGAAGAAAGAGATGTAATAGCAAAACGCAGAATATCTTCAGTGCTTTATAGTCTGCCAAGCACTTTCACATTTGTGAACTCCTGTGACCCTCTCAGCCACTGTCAGAGGAGCAAAGAAAGTGTTATCCCTGTTTCACAGGAGGATACCGGGACTTAGAAAGGTTAGGTGATTTGCCTGTGTACTGATGGGGCTAGGACTTCCTACTCTCCACCCCCTTCCCTAAACATGTCTCGAGAGCTTCCAATAATCCAGCATTCTCGGAGAAGAAGATGAACTTGGAGGAATAAACTGAAGCCACCTGCTCCTGGGGCTCCTGACTCCCTCATGCCCACTTTCCCCTTTAGGCTCCATTTTCAGTCCCCTCCTGGGATCTGTGTGGGAACAGTGTGCCCAACACCTGGTATAGCTGCATGGCCTCCTTCTCCTCCCCACATGGTGGCTTGTCTCCATCTGGGCAGAAAGTTGACAGTGACTGGTAGCTGATGTGTCTCTTTAAGGACTGCCAGGGAGCAGGCAGGCTGGCATTTTTGGGGGGCTGTCCCAGGTGATATTTTTCAGACTTGTTTTTGAAAAACCAAAATCTCAAGTCTGGTTAGTGTCTTGCTATTCCAGAAGGGGTGGCTCTGGGTAGCATCAGAAGAGGTGATCCTGAATTGCCCCAGGGTAGAAACGATTGCTGAGAAGTGAAACATGGTTTTTGACTTGCAGGAATTTGAAGAACTAACGCACAGGAGTTGCATTGGCCTTTGGTTCCAGCAGTCGGGGCCGATCAAAGACCCCAGTGTGTGTGATGACTCTGGCCACTCACTTCTACTTGGACTTGCTCGAGGACCACATGCAGGTGCATAACATCTTTTCACATCTTTTCACAAAGGTCAGCCACTTGGTTTTTCTTTGCATAAAATTCCACCAACCCAACTGGGATATGCCTTATTTAAGCAGTCTTCGGTTTCAAATTCTAGAAGAATCTTACCCTCTTTTCCTGCAGGAGGCTTCTCTCCTGCCCCCTTCCCATGCATTGTGGTCTGCTTGTATCAGAAGTGGTCAGATAAGGACCAGAGGGTGGTTGGGTGGAGCAGCAGAAAGCCGCCTGGTATATGTTGTTTGCTTGTTGGCTGAATATGAAAAAATTGCTTATATATTAATAATAGTAATAATGCACCAAGCACTATGTGAAGAACTTTGTAAACATGATCTCATTTAATTTTCAGACCAATCAATTAGGTATAAACACATTAGTATTCCCATTCTACACAGGAGAAAAATTGAGGCTTATGGAAGTTAGTTAGCTTGCCCCTAGTCATACATTGGCAGGGAGAGATGAGAGCCGCATCTAAAATGGTCTCACTCCAGAACCTTGTACTTTGAGCCACTGCCCATATAGACTATTGAGTTTCAAGTTCCAGATGCAACCTGGAAGTAACACTTATATTTTGGCCTTATCTGTATTTCTGCAAGTAAAATTTTACTAACAAGACCCCTCAGGGAACCTAGGGGCTGGGCCTTTTCCCCTGCCGATTCTAGAGTCAGTCTATTCTGCAGTCAGTAACTTTGCCACTTTGAGGGTGCAGCCTGGCCTATATGAGGGCTCCACTGTAAAAAAGTAAAAGCTCTCAAGTACAGAAATCCTTCTTCTGAACCAAGTGTTGCCAGACAGAGTACCGATGCCCAGTTAAAATTTGCATTTCATATAAACATTGAATAAACTTTTAGGATAAGTATCTCCCATGCAATATTTGGGCTATATGCATCCTTAAAAAGTACGTATTGTTCATCTGAAACACAAATTTAATTTGGTGTCTATGTTTTTTTGTCTAAATCCCTATGGAACTCAAAACAAATATATCTGAACCACTCAAAAAACTGTAATGTCGGTCTGGTTTCCAAGTGCATCTCAGAGACATGGTTAATATGGTAATAATAATAATAATGACAGTTAAGCACTGGAACATTGGGATTTCTGTGAAGCTTCTGTGGTTTATGTGGGATCAATGACAGACATTTGAAATAGAATTGGCACAGAAAATCTGGGACAGATAGTTACTGTATAGATAGGAGGTGACTTTGACTTGATTAGAGTAATTCTCAATCCTGGCTACATAATGGAACCACCTAGGGAGTTTTAAAAAAGTACTGATGCCTGGGCACCACGACAGGCTGATAGTGAAATATTCTCACATTCCAAGGCTTCTCAAATGGTGTGGATGAAACAGTGGTACAGGAGTTCAGAAGAGGGGATGCTGTACAACTGGAATGGTCCCAGTGGCTTCCATGGAAGAATAGAGGACCCAACAGGCTGAAGGATGGAGAAAGTTTTTTTAGGCAGAGAGGAGCAAGGAGACTCTGCCAGGTGAAGGAATGGCTTGGAGCAGAAGGTTTGAAAGAAAAAAGTGTGATCCAGGTACAGAGGACAGGCCAGTCAAATTAAAGTGACACATCTAACTAGGAGCAAATTTGTTTAAATTAAACTTATTGTTTCTGTGTAAAAAAATAATAGGCCAGGCGCAGTGGCTCATGCCTGTAATTCTAGCACTTTGGGAAGTCAAGTCGGGTGGATCACCTGAGGTCACGAGTTAGAGACTAACCTGGTCAGCAGGGTAAATCCCCATCTCTACTGAAAATATAAAAATTAGCTGGGCGTGGTGGTGGATGCCTGTAATCCCAGCTATTTGGGAGGCCAAGACAGGAGAATCGCTTGAATCTGGGAGGCAGTGGTTGCAGTGAGCTGAGATCATGCCATTGCACTCCAGTCTGGGTGATAAGAGTAAAACTCTGTCTCAAAAATGAAAAGAAAAGGAAAGAAATTAATAATACATGAAGTTGTGGCATTTTGTAGAATGCAATAAAACAAGATAGAGAAAATACGATTGCCTGTTAATCCATCATTGAATGGAAGTCACTTATGAATTCGGGGTACTTTTCTATGTCCTTTTGGACATTGATGAGAACACACCATACCACAATCATGTATCCTACATTTTTTAACACTCTATCACAGGCATTTCTCCCTGCCATTAGAAATTCTTCATGAACGTTTATGCTGGCTTCACTGATCACCATGTTATCCATGTAGCGTAAGTCTCTCAACCTTTCTCTAATGCTGGACGTTCAAGTTGTGTCCAGTTTTTTACAAATTTGGGGGTTGATTTGAGACTTACAAGAAGTGAGTGGGAGAGACTGAATATAGAACTTTCCCTAGTAGCCCATGGACTAAAAGAATTTGGAGGGGCTTGCTTCAGACCATGCTCTCTCAAGTCCTGGAGAAGAACTTTGAAGTCTTCATCATCCAAACCAGGCTTCAGATTCCTCAAAGTCAAAATGGCGCCCATCTTGGGGTACTCTAAGCAATGTGTGCTGCTTTCCCTCCCCAGCCCGAAATCACATTTCCTAACAAATAGAGGTGCTACTCACTCTCAATACAGACCTCTGTCTGGCCAAGAAACTACTGTTGGGACCTAGGAATTTTTTAACACCCAATTAAATTGGTGTAATTGGATAGAATTGCAACTTCTTTGCCTCCAGCTGATTCATAATCTGTTTCACACCTGAGTGTTGTTTTACTTGATTTTTAGTATTTTTCCCAGAGTAGTGGAGATGGGGTACAGGGAGAGAGCCCTTTCCTACTTTTTGATGTATCGATTATTTTTCTACCATTTTGAAGAAGGTACAGGTGGTTGGACTATCATTAATTTTTCTTGGGCCACGACTCTATTTGAACCCAAGGTTTTAGCACTCGACTATTTCTGGAGCTTGCTATTTAAAATGTCGAGGCAATATGGAAACAGTCCAATCAGGAAGGCACAGTTGGTCAAGCTCGAGAGTCAGCTCACGAGCTAGCTATGAAAAAAATGGAATTTTGTCCAGAACTCACTAGGCGCAATTCCCTAGGCTGTGGGAATGACAAGTAGATCATGCTACCATGTTACATTTTGTGGGTTGGAAAATAAACTTAATTGGGGTATACCAAAGAAGATTGAAGTGTGCTCTTAATATTTAATAATTTTGTATCAGAGCTCCATAGTTGAATACGAAGTAAATAGGGAGGGGTGTTTTTGGCCTCCATCAAAGTGTATTATCTAGACCTCTTTTCTCCCTTGGGACAACACCCCTGTCTCTCTTGCTGAAGCTGTGCATATTCCTGACCTGAGCTGACAGTCATTTATTCTGTAGAAGACTTGTATGTTGATGAATGCTTCTCAAACTTGAACATGCGCTGGAATCACCTGGAAGGCACGTTAAACTCCAGATCGCAGGAGCCCACTTCTGATTCAGTAGGGTCTGGCGTGAGAGGGTCCAACACTGTGCAGCTCTAACAAGTTTCCTGGTGATGCTGTTGCTGCTGGTCAGGGGACCAATTTTGAGAATGACTGTGTTAGACTTTAAAGGCTTCCTTTAGAAACATCTAGTCTGGGTATTAAAAATTCACGTGCTGCCTCTTCCTTCTCATCAGTCCTGCTACTTTTTCCTCGTGGGTCCAGATTAGCCTCAACATTCTCCTGATACAGTGGTTTAGAACCTTGCTACCTATGTGCTCCATGGACCAGCAGTACTGGTGTCATCTGAGAGTCTGATAGACATATTTGGAATCACAAACCCTGCTCCAGGACTGTTGAATTAGAATCTGTGATGTGGTTTGGCTATGTCCCCACCCAAATCTCATCTTGAATTGTAGCTTCCATAATTCCCACATGTTGTGGAAGGGACCCAGTGGGAGGTAATTGAATCATGGGGGCAGATCTTTCCCATGCTGTTCTCCTGGTAGTGAATAAGCCTCATGAGATCTGATGGTTTTATAAAGGGGAGTTTCCCTACATAATCTCTCTCATTCTCTCTTGTCTGCCACCATGTGAGATGTGCCTTTCCTTCCACCATGATTGTGAGGCCTCCCCTGCCACATTGAACTGTAAGTCCAGTCCATTAAACCTCTTTTTCTTTATAAATTATCCAGTCTTGGGTATGTCTTTATCAGCAGCGTGAAAATGAACTAATACAATCTGCATTGAACAAGATCCTGGAGGATCTCTATACACAATACAGTTTCAGAAGCATGGAGCTAGGCACCCAGAGTTACACTGGAGTTGAAGTCTATTTGCTTACTATAACCCAACCACTTCATTGTAGAGCTAAGGAAACAAGAGCCCACAGAAATAAAATTATTCACCCACTTACAAGTAGCTGACTCGCCTTGGTTTTGCTAGTGTGACAACTTAAGGTGTTAGCTAATAACCTTTAAAAAGCAACACAAATCCCCTACCTCACCTCCTCTAATAATATCATTGCATTTTTAAATGGTCTTAGAAATGGAAAAGTCTGAACTTGAAGGGCAGCTGTTCTAATGATTAAATGGCAGGCAGAAGAGTCAAGACAAATAGCACTTTCACTAAATGGATGCTGACACACAGCCACTAGAAACTGCTAGTAATGCATCCAGCTGATCTCCCCCTACTAATTCCTGGCTGGAATCTGGGCTATAGGACGCAAGTCTCAAGTCTTGACACTACTCATGCAGATACTCTGCTCTACACAGAATGGGGCAATCAGGCCTGCAGTCACTACCCTCATAGACCTAGAGAGACACCTGCACTCCTTCTCTCAAAAACATTCCACAAAGCCAGCATCACAGGCAGATTCGAATAGAATAGACTATTGCTTTAGAATGTAGCAAATGTAAAATGTATGTTTGTACAGCATTGTACACTCAATTAAAGATGAGAAGGAAAAGGCCAGGCATAGGCTTGAATGTAGGGCTGGAAAGGCCCACAGTGATGCATCAATCCACAGGTCCTCAGTCCTGGCCAGTGGAGCCACTTGTCACTTTGGGAGCACAGGATACAGAAGGGAGGATGGGCTAATAGACCAGGGTGGGAGCAAACCTCAGGCAGGGATAGAGGATGGAAGGTGTGTCCAGTGCTAGGAGAGGGTGCGCATGTTCACCATGGATTTATGTGCCAAGCAGGCCAGAGTTAATCTGTCCCTCCACCATCCCAACTCTTAGAGAAGCAGAGAGACCGTTTCTTAACTTTATTTTCATTATGGAATCCTTAGAGAGTCTAGTTAAGGCTATGCGGTCTCTCTTACCAGATGTAAGTGACGTTTGTATTGTTTGCATCTGTGCAAACAATTTCAGGGGTTTCATAACCCTAGAAGCATGAATCTCTAGGGGATCCAAGGATTCCACATGAAAAACTCTTGATCAATGATCTAAGTCAGTGCTTGTCTAAGTCAGTGTTAGCTCTTTAAGTCCAGACTTTTCCATTTCTAAGACCTGTTTAAAAATGCAATGATATGACTAGAGTGGTGGGCTTGGGGATTTGTGTTTCATTTTTAAGATTATTAGGCCTGACTCACACGGCTGGTCAGTGGTGGAAAGAGTACCAGGCCTCCTAACTCTCTGTACGGGTCTCTTTAGACGACCCCAAAGAAAGACGCTTAAGGTGACCCAAATTTGGGAGCTGAACCTACCTGAACTGAAGAAAGCCTCGAAATAATATATATATATATTTGATTCTCTAAGTGCCTTTTTAGAAGTCAAATGAAAAGCCAAGGTCTTAATTGACGTATTTCATCTACCAATACATATTAAGCACCTACTATGTAAAAGACTGTTCTAAACATGAAATAAAGCTGTCAACCAGTCCGATACTGGCCCTGCCTTTGGGATGTCTATGGTCTAGCTGGGCAGACAGAAAAGGAACAAGTACTAATTATTATAAGTTGCTGCTTAATGAGCATTATAAAGGTTATCTTGAACTTGTTTGGAGAAACTGTGCTAAATAAATGATTAACTTTAATACTATAAATAGCGTTAAACCCTCATGTTTATGAATAATGAAAGGTGCTTCCATTATAGAAACTCAGAGCTCAGGGCACCTCCTGTTTGTCTGTTCCTTCTCAGAGTGGCTGTCCTGGCTTGCAGCTGCAACTCCACCATGTCCCTGTGGGTTTTCCCTCAGTGCACATGCGCTAGTGCCTGTCTCGCCTGTGGGTGAGATGTGGGTGAGCATTTGGAGCCAAAGCCAGACTCTCTGATCGGAGTACTCAGTAAATATTTACAGCATTTCCTTCTCTCATCAAATGCCGGGGATAATCAGAAAAACTAATGAACTCAGGTTGACCCCTGTTACGCTATAACAAATATTTATATGGTGCATTTTGGGAGGCTGGCCATGGGACTGTGAGGAAGTGGCTGTGGCACTTTCTTCTAAAGAAGTAATCAACATCGTTCTATTTCCAAACATCCAGAGCAAAGTCAGGGGAGAGTGAAACATCCCACTGGGGGATGATGAATACTTGAGCCCTCTTGTATCCCAGAGATCGGCAGCACGCTGTTGGCAGGTCGGTAGTGAATTAGTAGGAGCCTGTGCTTTCTGGCAAGGCTGCTGAGTCTATCGGCGATGAGAGATCAGGTGAATGGAACTGCATATTTTGGGCCACTCAAGTTTGCTGTAAATGCTGTTGCCTTTCACAATGTTTAAGTTCCAAGTGTACAAGAAGGCTGTTGGGGGGCCCACTCCATGAACTGGTGACCAGACTACAGTGTGAGGCAATGACTTGGTAGGCTATCATGATAAAGAAAGATTCACAACCCTAAACTTGAGTTGGGAGGCACTGCTGAGTCATGCTTAGAAAAGGGTCCAAAAGCTTCCAAGGAATTGTGCTTCTTTTAAAAAATATCCAGGTGAGAGAATATGGCTCTGTGCTAAGCTAGGTCTCTGACAGCTTTGGTGATCGATACCTAGAGATGTTGGAATCTGCTGGGCATTGCTTGCTTTTCTCTCTGTTTGCCACTTGGCCCGGTTATGTTAAGCTGCTCCAGGACTCCCAGGGTATCTGGGGGAGCTGGCTGAGGTCTCCGCAACTTGGTCTTTTTACTACCACTGAGGAAGAAACTAATGTCAGCATGCTTGCCAGATGCAGATGGAGTTCTGTGCTCACATATGGCATCTCATCTCATATCTGGGAAGGAAATGTTGAAATAACCCAGGAAGGATACATCTGGAATGGAGCAGAAATGCTGTCTCCTGCAACATCTCTTCTCAAGATTCTCTTTTATAGGAAAGGTGGCCCAGACAATCAGAATTCAGACCCTACGCTGTCCAAGATTGGGTCCAAATCAACACAGGTGGGGCAGGAAAAGGGGCAAGGAGAGGCATGCAGGTTGTGAACTTCCCCCAGGCAGAAACTCAGTTTGGATGATTCATACTTATATCCTTCTTCCCTCCCAGGATCAAGACAGGTGGTAATTTCTTACCAGTATGTAAAAAAATTCAATCATTTCTCCATCCTGATCTACATGTGTGGCATTGGTTGTATATACAAGTATACCCAACCAGTTTGGTCATTTGTACTCACTCAGTTAATTAACACATTTGAGAGAAAAGTTGTTTTTAATAAAAATTTGAAAAAAACGTTTGACTTTTGGGGGACTGAACAAACCCACAAAATTAGTCAAAAGGATTGAACCAATTTAAAGATCGAATCAACCATTCCTACCAAGCTCCAAACATAAGTAGGTGGCAGATGCTGGCACACACACTTAGCCATGGCTTGGGGTGAAGAAATCACCACTTGGCCAAGACACCTCCATGCTTCCTGCACTCCTCGGGCTCCTCCAGATGTGGTTCTGCCATCCGGGAAAATCATCTTGCTGCCAATCTCTTGGAGACTTTAAGTTAATGGCCCGTTGCATTGTAACTGTGCATTTAGGGTTTGCTTTCCAGCTTTTTCCTGGATGGTTTGAGGAAGTTCATGCATTAAAGGACAATGCTTGGCCAAATAAAGGAAACTGAGCTATCTCATGGAAGCGGAATAAAGAGTCATTGCTTTGAGGGACATGGCTAAGTAGATTTTTGGACTTGGGCAATGACCCGGACTGGACATTTTTAGCAGCAGAAGCCAAAAAGGAAATGCCCTGGGCGACATGTTGTCTGCCCTCTCCTAGCAGAGAACATACCCATTCATTAGCATCATCTGCTGAGTGGCTGGGGGTGGACATGGAGAAGTCTGCAGGCACAGGGAGAATCAGCAGTAACCGTCTGTGACTGGTGGATTGTGATGTAATTTTCCATTGTCACATGAAAAGCCATAGGATGATTTCATTCCACTTTTGTCTCCTAAACAATTTTGACTTCCTGTTTAACACCAAGCTAGCACCTCTCTGTGGCCAAGCTGTGACGTTTGTTGAGGACTTGTCCCCATGATTTTCTGGTTTTGGGATCCCCTTGTCTAACCACCTACTTGGTCAAATCTGTGAAGTTTCATGGTCCTCTGAGATACATCCCAGGCAAGGTGGGTGACGGATGTCTCTAGCAGGAGGGAGCAAGAGTGACTGATCACTTGATTTCTTTATCTATACAATGGAGATGATTTTTCTTGCCCCTTGGAATGGTTGTAAGTATGCAATGAGGCCATATTTGTGAATCATGAGTACCTTGTGCAACTCCAGTGCAGAGGAGGTGCTCAGAGAATTCCAGTGTCTTTCCTCTGTGGCAGAGCAGGACCTTGCACACAATCACAGGATTGGGAGTCCTGTAGGAGGGTGGAGTTCCACAAGGCTCTGTTTGGCAGCGGTGGCCTTTTGCCTATCTCTTTCTGCAGTCTCCTATAGATAGAAAGACCCAGGGCTGTGCTTCTTAACCCTCTTTTTGGGACATGATCTATTTGGGAATCAAATAAAATCCATGGTCCCTTTTCCTACAAAAATGAACGTGTAAGTAGGAATGATGGCAACTTTTGTGGAGTACTGACCTTGTGCCAGGCCCTATGCTGAATGCTTCCATGGACTATTTAACCTCTGAACAAGCCTTGAAGGCAGATACTATTTATTCTTGCCAAATGCAAATACTGAGGCATAGAAAGTTAAGTAACTCGACCACAGCTATACTTTGTGCATTTGTTTCCCAGGGTTGCCACAAGGAAGTATAACTGGGTGCCTTAAAACAATAGAAATGTATTCTTTCACAGTTCTGGGGAGGGTCTGAACTAGAGCTCGACGTGTGGGCAGGGCTGTGCTCTCTTAAAGGCTCTAAGGTAGAGTCTGTCCCACACCTTTCTCCTGGCTGCTGGTGTTGCTGGCCATGCTTGGCAGTCTTTGGCTTGCAGCTGAATAACTCCAGTCTCTGCCTCTATGGTTACCTCTTTCTCTGTGTCTGTCTGTGTCTCTTCTTCCTCTTTTTTTTATAAAGATACCAGACCTCATTTTAACTAATTACATCTGCAAGGACCCAATTTCCAAATAAGGTCACATTCTGTGGTATTGGGGGCTAGGACTTCACCATATCTTTTTAGAGGACACAATCAACCCATACCACTTACTAAGAAGTAAAGTCGGGTTTGAACCCAGGTACCCTTGCTTCTGAGCCTGATTCTTTAAACCCTACGCTGAATTACTTCCCTAAAAACACACAGATGCACTCACGTCAAAACATGGCATATGTGAAGGGGTTCTGGACCTCCTCCACAAAACCCACCCTGGACATTGGATGGTTACAGTAACTTTCCCTCCCCATCCTTGGCCTTCCAGGTACCTGTCCCTGAGTCCAGTCTCCAGAAAACTTGGCTCAGGAGACTGGACTCAGGGACAGGTACCTGGAAGGCCAAGGATAGGAGGCCAGGGCAGAAGAGGGAGGGCAGGGGGAAGTGCCCTCCCAGCACCTGGCTCAGGAGGCAGGGATCTGAAGCCCTCCACCTGGTGAGTGACCCAGAGTGTGCCCTGGACGTGCGGGCACCATCCTCAGAGGAACAAACAGAAACCAGGATAGAATTTCCTCACCACCACGATTTTTAAAGCACCTATTTCGTTTCCCAGCACAGTGCAGGGAAGCAGGGATCCTAAGAGGTCCTAAATTTAGAAATCATTTTGGCCCTCCAAAAATTTAGGACCTGTTAGTATAAAAGTCAAGAGATGCTGTGAATCAGAAACTTGGTGAGTGGGCAACAGCCAAGCAGACAAACAGCCAAATCCAGCAGAAATAGAGAGCCCCAGGAATCAAAGAAGGGGATTAGGAACATACAGAAGGAAGTGAGAATTCAGGACAGCCGTCAGGGCAGCGAGCGCTGAATGCTCCAGCAAGGTCAGGACGACGCCTGGAATCCAGGCCGTTCTTCTCACTGATCTCAGGCCTGCCCGGCCCTTTCATGCCTCTGTGCTGTCGTCCATGCTGTGCCTTCAGCATAAAATGGCCCCTGGGCCTCCTCTGTGTCGAGCAAGCTCCCCTTCATCCTTGAAATTTCCTAGAGATTGAGCTTCAGTGCCACATTCTTTGCAGGTTTGGCTGCTCCTAGCTCTATCCCCTCCACCTTTGTTCTGTTATCACTGGGGGCCTCATGTCCCCGTTTATGGCGTGCCTCACCCAGTAGACAATGGGACCTTGAAAGCAGAACATCACCTTCTTCACCCTTTGATCTCCAGAGCACAGGACAGCACCTGTCTCCTAGTTAGATGATCCGTGTCTTTGTCTGTCTGGGCCGCTAAAGTATAAAAAATAAGGTATAAAAAAATACCTTAGAGTGGGTAATTGAAAAACAATAGAAATGTATTGCTCACAGTTCTGGAGGCTGGGAAGTCCAAGATCAAAGTGCTGGCTGATTCAGAATCAGGTAAGGGCCCTCCTTCTCCTAGATTGGCCTTCTTGCTGCATCCTCAGGTGGTGAAAGGGAGAGAGGTGAAGGAGTGCCCTCAGGCCTCTTTTATAAGGGCACTACTCCCATTCATCTGGGCTCATTAAGAGGCCCCCATCTTAATACCACGCTGGAGATTAGGTTTCAACATAGAATTTTGGTAGGAGCACACATGTTCAGACCATAAGAGTTAGTATGTGGGGAGGTTTGTTGACTGGATATATGAAGGCCTTGTAACAGGCCCAAGCTCACAGGTAAGAGCAGGGAATTGGGCATACCTGTTTGAAAGTAATGGCTGGTGAGACATAGGAAGAGAGGTGGATGTGTCTTCATCTGATGTCTCTTTAGTCAATGGCTTCATGATGAAGGCTTGGAGGCACATGTCCCAGGTTTAAACCCTGGCTTCTAAATGTCTGTGTGTCCTTGGGCAAGTGACTTGACCTCCCTGATCCTCAATTTTCTCACTTGTAAAATGGCAATATTAACTACACTACCTATGTGGCAGGGGTGTGTGTGGAGGGTGTATTGTGAGAGTGAGATGAACTCATGTAACATGTTCAGCACAGTACTGGACACAGAGAAAAATATTCCATAAATACTGTTGTGAATAATATTGTTGTCATTGTGATAAGATGATTCAAGTTGAAGGCACCTAAACAGCTGTGATCCTAGGTTGGCTTAATAAGAAATATTTAACCCAGCCCCTTTTGTTGGGCACAGCTCTCAACAGCAGCTACAAAAATCCTTTCAAGATCGGCAAGAATGTTCTTCTAAATGATGCAGCCTCTTGACACAACGTGTATTTTCAAGACCCAAAAGTTTCCTGAAAAATTACATGTTCAGGGGTCTATTACCCTTTCAACAATAGTTCTCGAATCCTGAAAGTGAGGTGTTTGATCCTTTCTCCTCAGTAAGACTGAGATGAGGAAATCATATTCATTGTCAGAGTCAGCTGTGAAATCCTCAGTTGGCAGAAGGAGGAAGGGGCTCTGCAGGAGGGTGAGCCCCCTGGTGTGAGATGAAAAAGGAAAAGGAAGGAACAGGCACTCACCCAAACTCCTCACCAAGAGACTCCTGGAACTTTCTTTCTGCACATTCAAAATGTCTCTTTTCCTTTCAAATACAAGCCTGTATTTCTGAGCTGTGAGCATTCTGAGACCATTCTGAAGTAACCTGGCACAATGTTGTAGCTCTGGGCTCTGGTTCTCACTCCATCACCAGTTCACTATGTGTCTTTCGACAAGTTACTTAACCTCTCTGAGCCTGGTTTCCTTAATCTACAAAAGGTGTACTGGACTTATGGATCAAGGCACTTTCCAGCTTTGGCCTTTGTTGATGTTTATGTCTAGGAGGTAGCTTTTCTCTCCACCGGTGGTGTGAAACTGCTGTTCACATTGACACGGTTGGCCTGAGTTGGGTTCAGATCTCAACATAATCTTCTACCCAGCCAAGGGACTTGGGGCATGTCTCTTATGATCACTAACCTTCAGTTTCCTCTTCTGCAAAATAACAGAAACTTTACCTGCCTGGCTGGGCTCTGGGGAAGACTAAATGAAATATCTTGTGTTTCCAGCCCAGACTCTGGCACTAGCCACGCCTGGGAGAAGTTTGGTTTCTCTTTTCTTCTAACACCCATCTTCCCTGACTTCCTTTCTCACATAGTTGTTCTGCCACTTCCTCCCCATTTCCACAAAGCCCAGACTAGGAAAGTGAAAGTCAAGGTTACCATCCTTCTCCTATGAATCATTGGACCAGCCCTGTTTTCCACTCCCCTGCCCAAAATTGCAGCTAAGCACCCTTTCCAAATTCATGAGCATTCCTCTGATGATGATGATGATAATGATATAAGCAATGTCTATTGCATGTGGCAGGCTCCAAGATGAGTGCTTTGGGGACATTCTTTCAATTCTCATACATGAGGATGGTATTATACCCATTTAACAGATGAGGAAACTGATGCCTAGGAATGATTGATTGGTAACTTCCTCCATCAGTAGGAAAACAGTCAACATCTTGGGCGGAATCCCAATTTCTTGATGGACTAGGTGTTTATCCCTGGTGCCCTGGTAATGAACCTCCTGCTTCTCAAAACCCTGAATATTAGAGTGGGCTTAAGTCAAAGCCTTTAGCCAGGCAGGAAGGAAAAGGATGTGAAAGCATGGTGGGCTAGGGAGGGTGGCAGCCAGCAGTGACAGTGTCACTGGGCTGGGAGTGACGCTGAAGGCTGGTGGCCCCTTCCCCCACACTTTCTACCTACTTTGGCTCTGTGGCTGTCACAGTGTGAAAAATGATCTCCCAGTGGCATTGACCGGTCAGACTCTGATTGGCCGTTAGCCACAACTGTGCCAAAGCTTGTGCAGAGAGCTGGGAGCTGGGAGAAGTGAGGCATGAGACTTGGAATTATACAATGGCCAACTGTGACCCTGGGAGCTTAGCTTATATCCCTGCATGTTTCTGCCTGAGAAAGGGTGAAGGGGAATCTAGCTTCCAGGACGGGAACTGTCACTCTCATTTGTGTGTGTTTGTATTTGCTGCTGGGAACTCCTAAGCTGCAATGTGAGGAGGATCTGGGAGTGACTGTGGCTCTTCTCTGGCTGAAAGAATGGAAAAGAGGAAATGAGGAGTGGTGCTCATAAACCTGGGGTTGGAGAGCAAGCTGCTTCCAGTTGTGAGCAGAGCTAGCCAGGCCCTGGGCTGGTCTTTCTGCTTCAGGTGTGCATGTCAGCCTGGGTCCTGCCAGGAATTCTGTGCTTTCTTTCTTTTTCCTTTTTTTTTTTTTCAAGACAGAGTCTCACTCTGTCACCAGGCTAGAGTGCAGTGGCACGATCTTGGCTCACTGCAACCTCCACCTCCCAGGTTCAAACGATTCTCCTACCTCAGCCTCCCAAGTAGCTGGGACTACAGGCAAGCCCCACCATGCCCAGCTAATTTTTGTATTTTTAGTGGAGACGGGGTTTCACCATGTTGGCCAGGATGTTGTCGATCTCTTGACATCATGATCCGCTTGCCTTGGCCTCCCAAAGTGCTGACCAGCATAGGCCAGAGTGCCTGGTCCCAGGATTCTGTGCTTTCTATGTGCATGGTTGGCTTGCCTTCCAAGGCTTAAGGAAAGATTTTTTCCATTCCAGTCCCAGTTCTTCCCCATCAGAGGATGCTAGGGTGGGAATCTAAGGCCAGGAGAACTTAGAGGTTGTTAGTTTTACCTGGGTTGGAAGCCTAGGCTACAGAGTCAACTGTGTGACCTGAGCAAGACACTGAAGTACTCTAGGCTTCAGTTGCCTCATCTGTGCAATGGGCATAAAAATAGGCCCCAGCTTTTAGGTTAATTGTGTACAAGATGTGGAATGTAAAGCACATAGCACTAGCTTGACACATGGTAGGTGCTCATTTAATGTCTTTCTTATTGGTAGCAGAACCTGCACAATCTCTTAGACATATCTTTGGGTCATAACATTAAATCGAACTTTGCAACCTTGCAATAATCTACTCACCCACACTCCCAGATCCAATAAGGTGCCCTCTCAGACAAACAGGTCTACCAATGACCATGACTGAACTTTATCCAGCCCTGAGTTCCAGGCAGAGCAATAACCACATTTATTATTTGTGAACTCATTTAATCCTCAGTATAACCCTGTGAAGCAAGTACTATTTTGTCTTCATCATCCCCAGTTTTATAGGATGAAGGGATGTTCTCAAGTGAACATGGCTACTAGGAGGAAGTCAAAGCCAGGATTTGAAAGCGGATTTCCCTGAGTCACTAGGTGATGCTGCCTCTCCCATCACAGCTGTGCACACTCCAGCCACTTCTCAGCCCCTCTACTCCATCACCCGGTAAAGGAGAAGGCTGAAGATTGCAGAACGGTGGCAAGGGGAAGTTTTGTCCAAAGTCAGCCTCCAGGATATTGGACACAGATATCCTCAGTCTCTGAATAGGTGGCTTAACTTCTTCCTTAGCCTACAAGACAAAGCACATGTACTTAACATTCCCTGTGATCACCCTGAAGCCAACACAAATGCCAAATTCTCAGTTCAATGTAATAGAAGGAAAATGTACAGTCTCTGTACTGGGTTGAATCAACTCCTCCCAAAATATATGTCAAGTCTTAACCCCTGACACTTCTGAATGCAACCTTATTTGGACACAGGGTCTTTGCAGATAAAATCAAGTTAAGATGAGGGCATATGGAATTGGGGTGACACTAATCAAATGGCTGGCAGTCCTTATAAGAAGAGGAAAATTTGGACAAAGACAGAGACACACAGGGAAGACAGACATGTGAAGATAACAGGCAGAGATCGGAGTGATGCGTCTATGAGCCCAGGAAGGCCAAGGATTTCCAGCAACCACAGGAATCCCGGAAGTAGCGAGGGAAGATCCTTCCCAAGAGCCTTCAGGGAGAATGTGCCCTACCCACACCTTGGCTGCAGATGTCTAGCTCCCAGAATTGGGAGAGGGTACAATGCTGTTGTTTCAAACCACCTAATTTGTGGTAATTTGTCACTGTAGCTCTAGGAAACTGTTAAAATCTCCTAGAAGGGGAATGCTTGTATCATCCTAGAAACCATTTCACCTAAATGTATCTGACAGATGGAGAAACTGAGGCCCAGGCTTGTGCACCAGCCAGGGAGCTCAGGGCAGAGCAATAGTCACACCATGACAGATAGGACAGGTGGCTGGCAGGTGTTCTCCAGTCCTCAGTGAATGGCTAGTGCTCAATGTCACCAAACACAGTAATGCTTCTGTGCAGTGTGGGGCTGGGGGCTCCATGACACCAGGCCTCCAGCCTCTCTGCCTCAGTCTTTGGCATGAGTGCTGTGGGCCTTCTGGGAGTGGCCCCCCCCTTCTCTGGAAGACACCACTGGGTTCTAACAAAAGCTGTGCTCTGTGCCCCTCTCAGCACCGCATGCCCTCCCTGAGGCAGATTGAGGCCCGTGCAGTCCATGGGCAGTCAAAGCAGGTTTCGAATGTCAGGCAGACTTTATGGGCTCCGTTCTTCATGCTGTGGAGAGGCCCCCTGACTGGGGTGGGATCATTTATAATGTGGTTATGCATTTGAAAGGCTTCCATATGAAAAGATGCCGGGACAATGGCATCGACTTGGCGTTCTCTCTCCTAAGTTGAAAATATTGAATATACCTGAAGACTTAGCTAACGATCTTTGGGGAGAAGGCATTAGAAATCTTGAAGAGGTTTTCCGATGCACCAAAGACAATGTCAATACTGTCTGAAGCCACCTCCTCCCCAACCCCCTCCCTGCCTGGGGACTGCAGGAGAAGAATCCTGGCTGATTTTTCTGCCTAGCGGTGCTACCTGGGAGTCAGACAGTGCTGGCAGATTATGACGCCACAAGAAGCCTCTAGAACCAAGCCCACTACTCTATTTAGGGAAATGCACTTTGCAGCTCGAATTGTCTGAATATTTGGAGAGGTGGGATTTGGCCACACCAAGTTGTCTTATTTGTTTAATTTGTAGGGATAGGTCCAACCCCTTCCTGGCGACAACACAGTGTCCAGCATCTTTTTTGGGGTATGGATGTGTTTACCTTCCTCTCTTATTCATTTGCCTGTAATTATTCATCTGTATATTATTCAATATTAATTTTTCATCCATGTGCCTGAGCGGGTCATGTGGAAAATTCATTGTGAGTAGTTGAGTCTTTAGATTTTACCATCTTTTCACACTTCTAAGTTTTGTTTTCTTCTGAAAAAACTCTATTGAAATACGAAATGGCGGTTTTCCTCTTAATACAAATTACAGTCAATTCAATGATTGACCATAAGATGAGAGATGTTATTTTAGGTTTAGATTGCTGTGTCAGACCTGTCATCAGAGTCAACTGTGCTGAGCTTCCAGAAGTTTCTTTCCTGGCCTTCAGAGAGCCTGAGGAGCAGAGGTGGGTGCTGGCACCCTGACCGGCTTTATCCCTCTCTTTTGTATATTTTACTTTTTAAAAAGGTAGCTGCTGTTGCTTTGAATAGGGGAGAAGTACTTGCTTCGCCTGCAGACAACAGCTTGGGGAAACTTGTGGAAACAGAGACTCACGTAGGACTAGGATGCTGCTATCCATGGTCCACTCAGGAAAGAGAATCAATCACTTTGACTAAATAGATTAGATTCTTCAGGAAAACAAGTATTTTGAACTGGGGCCTGGGCCTTGCCCATTAATTGACCAGCTAGTTGCCTGACCTGATTTTTCCACCTACACACAGGTAGATCAGCCTCTGAGTTCCCTGGAGGAACTCAGATCAGGAAGTTTCAAGATGGAAGTTCCCATAAGATTTCTCCAGATCTCTCCCTCCTTCACCTGCCCCCTGCCCTCACCATGAGGCAACAACCTTACAGAAATGGCCCCCTTGGCCCCTTCCCATGGAGGAGCATGAAGATACTCCAGGGTAGAACTTGTTCTGGTGGCCCTGTGAACCCAAGGCTCCATCCAGCCTCCCTGCCCCCACCTCCAATGTATGCACTGGATAAAAACGATGAGCCACCTCCTTCCCACCATCGCCCCCCAACAAAAGTCTAACCAAGCCTATGCCCACGATGTGGAAATTCTTGCCTCACCCTGGGGTTCATAGCATGTCCTTGTTTCAGGTCATACGAAGTCGGTTTTCTAAGGCAGATGAGAATTCTGAGGGTACTCACACGCCAAAGGAGAATACAAGAAGCTCCATCCCTTTCCCCAACACTCACCAAATGCACCCCAGAGACCCTAGGCACAGCTGACCACCCAGATGCCACTGGCTTGACTTCCTTTTCCAGGGGTGGCCCCATGAGCTCCATGTGGGGCTATATCCCCACCTGCTCTGCCCTCCTCCTTTTCTTCTGAACATCTCCCCTGCCTCCCCACCTCTGACATCAGTCCCCATCCTGGAGTTGCCTGTCTTCAGCCAAGAGCTGGCAACACAACCTCTCTCCCTCCCAGGATGCTTCCAAATCCCTTCAGAGGCATCTCTGTCAGGGGGTTCCGAGGCGAGTGTCACCTCTCAATTGCTGAAGAATATATTAAAAATTCTTGATAGCGACACTTTCCTCTTAAATACAAAACCAGCCCGTTTCAAAGGCCCCCTGAAGGGCCAAGAACATGCCCTGACTATAGGGAAGGAAACATTTTATCCCAGCAATTCTTAAGCAGAGAAACACCCCATTGATTCGGCCACCGAAGTGTGAAATCATTTACACAGCGCGCCGGCAGGGCAGCCACACTGTGCGGAGGCTCCCCGGCCGAGCTCGGGCCCAGCTGGCCCTTGGTAATCGTGGCCTCTACTCTGGCTGGGCCAGCGCTGCTGTGGTCAAGGCCAAAGCTGAGGCACAAACTTAGTTCATTAGTGTGCCCACGGCTGGTGGGGAAGGGCACCCAACAGCCTCATGCCTGCAAATTAATTGTATGCCAGCGGCTTTGCAGAAGCATCCCTGTCGGGATGCAGCACATGGCATGTACTCAATAAATGTTGAATATCATCACTAGTCTCATATTCGTTAATATTATTCTAAATCTGGCCAGGAAGCCCTTTATGTGGAGGGGGCCAGAAGCCAAAATGAACTGCTGGCATCCTGCTCATTGTCAGGAAGGGATGGTGCAGGGAAGTCAGCATTGCAATGAATGCTTTTGAGTAATGTCTACCCTGGAGTTTTTTCATGGAGATTCAAATCAGCTTTATGGAAAATGGGCTCCCATGACCAACAAGGCAAGATGTCACCACAGTTGTCCAAGCAGAGGCTTGGGACACTCATTTCTGTCCTTGGAGGAGGAGTCTTAGCATGGCAAGAGGCATCTGAGCCCTCCACCCCCAGCAAACCCTTGCATATTGTATCAGTACATTAACAAGAGGCCATTTGCCTTTCGTCAATTTACTCCTTCTGCAATTTTGTATTGAGTGCTTACTAGGTGCTCTAGTAGGTAACAGGAAACTATCCAACATTTAAAACATGAACAAAAGAGATCACACACAAAAAATGAAACAGGATGATATGAAAGAAGAGTGTGTCTACTGTAAATGGAGTGGTTAGGGAAGAGCTCTCCTAGAAGGTGACATTGGGTCTGAGACAACGCGAAGGAGCCAACTATGCAGAGAACAAGATTCCAGGCAGAGGGAACTGCAAATACCATGAGCCAGGCACAGTTCCATGTCGTGGCTGAATCCTGTAGCCAAGGGGAGCAGGCAGTGAGAGAAGGCTGTACCTATAGATGGGGCCCAGGCTGTGCAAAGCCTTGTGGGCCAAGACAAAAGGAGATGAGATTTTATTCTAAGAGCAACAGGACGCCACTGGAGTGTTTTATGTAGAGATGACTTGACATCATTGGACTGACGCAGGATAAGCATCTTCCAGAATGGTACCTCTTTTTGTCATTGTGCCTTTCAGATGCTGAGAAAATGTTTTGCATGGGTAGACCAAGGGAAGAAATAACTCTGCTAGTGAGTCCATAGAAGTAGATGCAGGGACCAAAATCCTGTTTTATAATGCAGTGTGCTTTGAAATGCCTTGAAAATATTCCCAGCCGATTCCTGACTCTTTAGGGCTGCTTTCAGCTCACTTGAGCTGTAATGAAGGTGGCCCTTATCAGCCTGAGCTTGAGCTGCCTTAATTAGACCTAGATTCTCTATCTTTAAATTGGTCTTACATCAAAGCAAGAGTTATAATTGCAGGTGATGTATTTTCGAGTTGCATTGTTATGTAGAATACAGCTGCCAGCAGGTTGTGTTAGGATTATTGAAAAGCAATTTGCAGGGAGGTCTGTGGGGGAAAGGTAGTTCACCTCACTAAGCCTAAAAAAAAGAAAAAAAGAAAAAAAAAAGGAGCAATAGATAGCTGGAGGTCTTGGAAAAACATGTTTAACAAGAGGTATTGTTCAGAATTTTACCAGCTCTATTTTGCATGCACATCTGGCTTAAGCCACTCCTGGCTCAGAGACACTGGGCTGTTAAGTTCCACGTTGTTAGAGGTCATTACTGGTCTGCATTTGATATGGCTGAGGGATTGGTTTGCAGGGGTCAAAACAGGTTATCAGGAGAGCTCAGGCAGCTGGAGGCAATTCTGAGGCTTTTCACCAATTCCCTACTCTTAAGTTTTGGAACTGGGAGATTTTAGACTTAAAGGTACTCATGGAAGACACTTGTCTAGGCTGATTCCATAACTTGGTTACTGTGGATAGTGCCACAATGAAAAGAGCAAACTTCTCTTCGATATGCTGATTTCAAATATTCTGGGTAAGTACCTGTAAGTGGGAAGCGACAACATAGATGGTGTGTTAGTCGGTTCTCACGCTGCTAATAAAGACATACCTGAGACTTGGTCATTTATAAAGGAAAGAGGCTTAATTGACTCACAGTTCCGCATGGCTTGGGAGGCCTCAGGAAACTTATAATCATGGTGGAAGGGGAAGCAAACATGTCCTTTTTCACATGATGGCAGGAAGGAGAAGTGCAGCGCTAAGGGGGAAAAGCCCCCTTATCAAACCAGGACATGTCATGAGAACTCACTCACTATCATGAGAACAGCATGGGGGATTCAATTATCTCCATCTGGTCCCACGCTTGACACGTGGGGATTATTACAATTCAAGGTGAGGTTTGGGTGGAGGCACAAAGCCAAACCATATCAGATGGGACTGGAGGACATTATGCTAAATGAAGTAAACAGGACACAGAAAGACAAATGCTGCATGTTCTCACTTGTATGTGTAATCTAAAAAAAAAAAAAAAAAAAAATGAACTGGAAGAAGCAGAGAGTGGAAAGATGGTTGCCAGAGGCTGGGGGTGGGTGGAGAGAACTGGGAGATGATATTCAAAGAGTACAAAGCCTTAATTAGACAGGAGAAATAAGTCTTTTTCCCTTTGAGATATATTGCAAAGTATGATGAATATAATAATAATGTATTGTACATTTCAAAATCACTGAGAGAGTAAATTTCAAATGTTCTTAGCACAAAAAAGATAAGTATTTGAGGTGATGGATCAATTAGTTTATTGAATTTTTCCACATTGTATTAATAAATCATAATATCACTTTGTACTTAATAAATACATATGACTATATGACTATAATTTGTCAATTTACAGTTAAAAACGAAAAATAAAAAAAGACATTTGTCTTGATTTCTTTGTTTTGAAGGACAGTTGTTTTCGTGTGACCAGTTACAAAGTCTCATAGGAGAACCTTTTCTTGTCAGTGCAGGGAGATTGCCATTCATGCTCTGTGGAAAATGTGGACATGTTCCTAGGTTTAGGGAATTGAAGGGATTTGTGAGTGGCTTAGTCATAAAAGAAAATGTTTCCCAACTTAGAAAAGACTGCTCAAGTGAAAGCACTCTTCCGATTCCAAAGCACAACTTCTAAAACTTCTGGATGGAAATGCACCATTAAGGAAGAACCATGTCCCTTCATTAGCTACAGGCACATATTTCTTTGCATATTACTTAGGATGACCAAGAAGAGAGTGTAGGAACTAGTCAAAGAATAGATTTCTGGGAGTTTGTCTTGATTTGTTGTTGAGTAAGAGAAGCAAACTAATTGTTCCCGTCACTCAAACTGATTGGATACAGTCTCTGCTAAATTAGAAGCCATGTATCAGATCTCCCAGAAAATGTTCAGAGATGCATAATAAGAAACCTTAATGAAGATATATGGACGCATTTCCCCACCCCTTTCCCACGTCATGGTTTTTAGAGCCATTTGCAAGCTTGAAATATAATAGTTTCTCCCAGCAAACTCTGACAACTGGGGACATTGATAAAGTTGTGTTGTCTACAATTGTGTCTACAGCCCAGTCAAACAAATAATGACTTCAGTGAGCTGGAGGGTGGGGGCAGCTATCCATCAGAGGTTTGGAAACACCCCATTGTGTAGCTGAATTTTTCACTTTTCAACTGTTTGATCTGGTAGTGAACAATCTTGGCCTCTGGGGAAGTAGGTGACCTCTTGCCTCTTAAGTTGAGTTAATTTCCCCAGGCAGGAAGGCAGCTTCATCTCTACAGGGTTTAGGCTTGGGGAAGGTGAGGTCAAGTTAGTCACCAAGGACAGGGAATCCAGGCCTTCGCTCCAAACCACATTCACTTTT
Organism: Rhinopithecus roxellana; assembly: GCF_007565055.1. Taxonomy (NCBI): domain Eukaryota; kingdom Metazoa; phylum Chordata; class Mammalia; order Primates; family Cercopithecidae; genus Rhinopithecus; species Rhinopithecus roxellana. Next base: position 34,429,443 of record NC_044559.1, read on the forward strand.
CTAATCAAACTGGTTCATATGATTCCAATTATTTTTCCATCCTCTCCAAGGGCAGTGGGCCATGGGGTAGGCTGATGACCTGTGAAATTTCAATTTTAAAAAGTGGAACTGATTTGGATTTATTAAAAAGTCAGCCCATTTCTCTGGTTCTGTGTAGATGTAGAGAGGACAGAAAAAGCTGCCAAAAAACTGGGTCCCCTTCGAAGACCAGCAACCCCCTAGCTCCCAGCTTTGACAGACCCTCAGGTCAAATTTCTATGCCCAGGACACATGGAAAACTCTCCTATGACTTTGATAGAGGAGCAGCCTGAAGCCCCAGAGCCATACATGCACTCCTGACCATATAGCAGTGTAACCTGGGTGAAGTTGTGTGAGGCTGAGCCACTGCAGACATCCTAGAAGAAGATGTGGGTTTGTCAGAGCAGAAGAGACTAGGTCAGGACCCACTGTGCTGCAACCTCCACCTCTTGCTTCTTCCCTTCCCCCATTTCAGGCTGATATTGCTGAATGTGGTGTCTGCAGAAGTTGGGAGCCTATTCTTCTTGGTGAGTGTATAGGCTGGGCAGGGAGAAAGTACCTGAATACGCTGCTGTTCCACTTGGAACTTTCACCTTCCTTCTCTCAGACTCCCACATTGACTCATCTGTGACACAACCTGCATGCCCTTTGTCTTATTGGCTTCATCCTTCCCTTAGAAAGCTGCTCATTTGTTGGAGTGTGATAAACTCAGTGTATGTATACATGCCCCAACATGAATAGATCTTCAGAACGTGATCCTGAGCTTAGTAAAAACAAAATAAATAAAAACAAAATAAACAGGATAAGACACTATGAAAAGTATACACATGTAAAGCAGCAGTATTTATGAAACAAAAAGATCACCTTAAATGCATTAGAAGAGCTGTCTATGGGAGGAGAGGAATGGAAATGGGCTGTAGAAATAAAAAGAAATAAAACAAATGAATGACTGAATCATTCCACCAGTGATGATAATGTACCATGAGCTGAAGAGTATGATTAGCTCAACCTCCTGTCCTAAGCAGAAAGTGATGAAAAGTGGTGCCATGTTGACCATCTTCTAATGATAAACATGAGGTTGAGGATCCAAGTGATGCCATGGTGCCAAGATTACCAGCTCATCCTGGATCCTTCCATGCTCATGGGCTGCATATCCAGGCACAAAGAAGCTCACCAAGGGAAGCCAGGAGACATACTGCCTAGCCCCAAAACTTCCAGAGGAAAATGACCGATTCAGAGGAGACTGTTTCTCTTTCCCTGACCACAGTTCCTTCACTGTCACCTTGCAGAGTGAGTTGTTATGGGGCTGGGAGCAGTCTGAGCTTCAGTTTCACTGTCTGTAAAATGGGAGCAATGCTAGTACCTCCTTCGTAAGGCTGTGGTGAGGAGTGAATGTGTAAATGTGTGACCAGTTCTCAGCATACTGCAAGCCTTTTGTAGTTGTTGTTGTTTTGTTTTGTTTTGACAGAGTCTCACTCTGTCACTCAGGCTGGAGTGCAGTGGCACGATCTCGGCTCACAGCAACCTCCACCTCCCAGGATCAACTGATTGCCCTGTCTCAGCCTCCCAGGTAGCTGGGATTACAGGCACTCACCACCATGCCTGGCTAATTTTTGTATTTTTAGTAGAGATGGGGTTTCACCATGTTGGCCAGGCTGGTCTTGAACTCTAGACCTCAAATTATCTACCTGCCTCGGCCTCCCAGGGTGCTGGCCTCTGCATGGCTCTCAGTAAATGCTCATCATCATCATGCTATTGATAACATTTGCTAATAATAGCAACAATAATGATAATCATAATGATGATAGTAACAAATCTTGCCACAGGGAGCATTTTTGGCTTTCTTATGTAAGCCTTGCTCAGAAGCTCCAGTTTTCCAGTTATTCTGAAGACTGTGGTGTCTAGCCAGACAACATGAAATTAATGAAATCAAGGAAGCCCTCTGAGATTCTGGAAGAGGGAATATTCTTTGTCTTCTCTCCACTCTGCAGAGAATCCTAAAGGGCTGGCCACAGCAAAGGAAGTCCTGGCAGCCACATCAGACACCAGGATGAGCCATCTGAGTCCAGAATCTCAGCAAGAAAGAGGAGCTAAGAGAGAGAAAGAGGAACCATGTGCAATGTTAAGAATGAGTAAAGAGGCTGGGCATGGTGGCTCATGCCTGTAATCCCAGCATTTTGGGAGGCAGAGGCGGGTGGATCACAAGTTCAAGAGATTGAGACCATCCTGGCCAACATGGTGAAACTCTGTCTCTACTAAAAATACGAAAAATTAGCCAGGTGTGGTGGTGGATGCCTGTAGTCCCAGCTACTCAGGAGGCTGAGGCAGGAGAATCACTTGAACCTGGGAGCGGAGGTTGCAGTGAGCCAAGATTATGCCACTGCACTCCAACCTGGCGACAGAATGAGACTCTGTCTGAAAACAACAACAACAACAACAACAACAACAACAACAAAATAATGAGTAAAGAATAGCTGGTGACCCAGACTGTATGCTCATCCCTAATGGTACTTACAAATCTCTTAGAGTTTTCATTGTACAAAGCACTTTAATACTTTTTATCTCATTTGAGCCTCATGACTCTCCTCTGAGGGTGTATAGAACTCTCCGTTTACAGATGGGAAAACTGAGGCCCACCGTGTTCCAAGGCCAGAAAGAACATTAGTTGTAGATCTGGGCCTGGAACTCAAGGCATTCTGATTCCCAATCCAGGGTATTGTATGGCAATAATGGTCATAATGATAATGACAGTTACTACCCACAAGTGTCTACATGAGCCAGGCACTTTTTAAGAGGGTTTATGTGTTATTTAACCCTTATAACAGACCTATGATATGAATGTGCTTACTGTCCTCATTTCATGAATAAAACAGCTAGGGCTCAGCGAGGCTAAGTAACCTATCTAAGGCTGCACAGCCCAGAAGTGATGGAGGAAGGGCATGAACCTGGATGTTCATCACACCTCTTGCCACATTTTATTGCTATGCTACTGCCTTGAGGACTAATTTCTACTGCCTGGGTCTTTTCAAGGCAAAGAGCTTCCACAGACCCAATGGTGGATTCATGCCCACCCCTTAATCTAAGTTTAAGAAACAAAATTTTGTGTTTGAGGGCCATGGAGGAAGAGGTGTCTGTAGTTTCTGCAGCTAAGGGCTCTACCATCTGAACTTGGAGACCTGACTAACCAGAGATCCCTATGCTGCACAAAGAAGTCATTCTGAAGTGGGCCAGCATTCTAGGGAAGTTTTGGGGGTGCTGGGACTTCACTTAGTGTTCCATGCCTCTTTGGTTGACTGTCTAAGGTTCACTGGAGTTCAGCATGTCACCAAGTCCTCCCTGCCCTATGGCTTAACCTTCATCAAGTCTACACTTCAGACTGTGGATTCATCATAGGAGCTGGTGTAAAATGGCAGGATTGGGTCTGGAAGAGCCTCATTCTGAACGTAAAAGCAAATTTCTGGCAAAAGAAGTCAGGAGTGAGACAAGTGTATCTTGACTCTGCACTTAATACTCATCCATTTCTTAAATTTGCTTTTTTTTTTTTTTTCCTCCATTGTCCTGTTACCCCCAGCCTGGAAATACATAGAGATGATAGAGCTGCAGTCATTGTTGAACTAAGGTAAAAACTAGATGTCCACACCTACGAACACAATTTGTCCAAAAGGACCTGGGAGATGGCGGGGGTGACCAGAGAGGGTTACTCTCCTTGCTATATCTGTGTCCCTACCCCCAAGTCATGCTTTTATTTTGCATCTGCTCACTGCTGGAAAGTCTTTGTGAAAGAAAGAAGGAATGTGGGCTAGGACCGATGATGGATAAGATTTGGAACACCAGGAAGACTGGGAAGGGTGCTGCTGGGGACAGTGTATGATGCCTGTGGAAGTAAGAGGTGGTGAAGGGCAAGGTGTGATGGGCTTAGAGTGGGCACCAAGTTTGGCTGGAGGGGTAATGGCTCATGGAAAGGGAGAGGTAGAGAAGGAACAAGAAGAAGGCTTCGAATGCCAGGAAGTACGTTAGACTTTTGACTTTCTTTGCATTCCCCAAAGCATGTGCACTAGAACTCTGGTTTAGTGACAAGCAGAAAGAAGTTCTAGCGGGGAGAAAAGTCTGCTCAAATAACTTTTGGAAACACTATGTTAAATTAAATTAAATGGGTTTCTTTATTGCAGGATTTGTCACAACCTTTAATATAAAAATGTACCGTGTGAATCTTCATTGGGGGAGGGTAACTTATACAGCATTTGTCGAATTTATTCTACCAATAAGCCCATTTTTTTTCAAGGTAAAGTCTATGGGATTTATTAAATGGGTCACTCTGGAAAATGCTTTTCCATATGAAATGGATTGTGGAGTGATTGGGAGAGAGAACCAGAGAGAAGGTAATTCCACTCTTGGCTAACCACGAGGCCTACACAAGCCTCCACCCTCCAACCCCAATACCATAGCCCCCCTTCACCCCAAAAGATTATGGGCTGAGCACTATGCTTAGTTTTACCAACTTCAGAAACATCTCTGCTCTGTAAATGGCAGTAGAAGCCTAAGCCTTGACTTTTGAGTCTTTGCAGGATGCAGGGTACTGACTCTCATTTCAGTTTTGAAATTATTTCACCAGCCAGTCATTGGTTTCAAAACTCTTTGGAGTCATGAATCCATTTGAAAATTTGCTGAAAGTTATAAACCCTGTTGTGAGGGGGAAGTTCATACATTCATAATTTACATAAAATATTAAGGGCTGAGACCCATCCATGGACTACCTGCATGCAGTATAGTCCACATATTTGTCCATCGGTTCCTCTGTTGTTTGCCACCATTTTCCATTGTTCTGGTTTCACTTGGATGTTAAATGGGAAGCCCAATTGGCCCAATAACAAAATTGGCTCTGTGGTCTATACATCATCTCTTTGCCTGGGGATTATCCAAACTTGCCTGCCTGAGGCCATTTTCTAGGGTGGTAGTGAGTAGAAGCACATGGAGAATTCTGAACTTGTTTTTAATTTAACAACTTTGCTTTCATTTATAGAGAGTGGACAAATGGAGCAGAGATGCCCAAGAGACTTCTGTGCTTCACCTACTTCTAAAATTGGAGGGGGTGGGGACTGAATGGAGGAGAAGTTTAGTGTGGAGTCTTCCCTGGACATATTTTCTAAATGCTTTTTCTCAAGATTACTTTGAGGATAAAGTCAAGTGACATATTGTTGCTAAATATATTGTTTCTTGGAGAAAGAAGATGCACCTAGTAGCCATTCTGCCTATTCCTTACTTTACTTTCCCTTTTTTTGAATCTGATAGTTTTTATCATTCCTTTATTTTAACCTCCTTGTGTCATTTTCCTTCATCTATCTCTTTGAAGTACCATAAAGTCACCTTGGGATATTTTAAAAATTCAGTCTGAAAGTCTTTATCCTTTAATATGATGGATTTGATCCATTCACATTTATTGTGATCACTCAGCTGCTTGGATTTATCCAAACCATTTTTTGTTTGTTTGGTTTTTGGCTTGTCAAATCTTTCTGTCTTCTCAATCTGCTTTATATTGAGCATAAGGGATGACAGTACACATTGTGTTGTCTTTTAATCTTATATAGAAACTACATATGGGTGCCTCCCTGACTTCCTTAGGAAATCAGGAAATTTTATTCCTTTGTGTCCTGCATCTCCCAATCTTCTTTTTTTTCCCCTGAGGCCTAGAGATCAAGTACAGGAAGGACAAAACTGGGTGCTGAGCCAAGAAGAGAATGGAATGTTGCTCCCCTAGTCTTTCTGCCCACATGGAAATGGGGGAGAGTAAGGGATGAGATCAGAGAGAACAACAAGCAGAGAAGGTAGAAACAAATGGCTTAAAGATTCACCAGACAGAGCCAGTTAAAGCTTCACAATCTCAACCATAGAATTTGATTTACCCAGTTAGGGACCCGCTTTGGTGGGGGAGGGATTTCAGCCTTTTCTTGAGAAATGGTAATAAGAGAAGTGGCTTTCTTTCTGTCCCTTCCCTAACAGAGCTTTCCTCTCCCATGACTGTGGCTAATGACCCGGCACTTGGAATGCACCCCATGGCTTCCAGATGTCAGCAATTGCTTTTGGTTTCCAGGAGACTAAACCATCCCATAACTCTACCAGCTTCTTCAATGGTTGATCCAATAGGCCAGTGGCCACACACTTGCCCTAAATTTGGCTGAGCTCCGGGCACAAGTGACCAGAATTGTGCTGAGCAGATTGTGCATGTATGTGTGGCCCAGCTGAAAGCTCATAAGGCATGCCCCAAGAGACACAACCCATAACAGGCAGCTGTAAATTGTTCCATTCTTGTGCCTTCAGGGAGCAGTCAATAGTTTTCACACAGTTCTTTTAATGGAGGAGGAAGAGTCCAGTTCCCTGGTGCTCCCCCTAGCCTGGAAGAGCTATGCACACATAGACAAATACTTCAGTGGAAGAATGAGCCACAGAGGCCTACAGCAGATCCAGGGGGCCAAGGTCACCAACCTTGCTCACATAGAAGAGAACCAGGTCAAGCCAGTCAGCCTGGGACCCATAGCAGACTTCATGCTTTGTTCAGATGGAAACTGAGCTTTGCTCTAGGGTGCCTGGTTGAGACTGCCTGCTGCAAGCTGGCTTGGCCAAGACACAGAGCACATACATACAGGCTGGGCTGGGGAAGCCTCACAGTCTCCACACATTGGCTGCGGTTGGGCCATCCAGAGGCCAGGGGCCTGGATGCAGTTCAATTCAAATGGCATCTATTCAAGACAGGGATCTCTGCTAGGGTGAGTGTTGGGAGCCCAGCAGTTTCAAGACACAGCCCCTAGCCCACCTCGCCTTCAGAGCATAACATGGTGTTGGGGAAGTAAGACTCACACATGGACATCAGAAAAGAATAGGAGAGCACAGACCAAGAGAACAGCACTGGAAGAGTGTACTGTGGGCTGTGAAAGTCTAGGAAGGTACAGGGAGTGGTTAGGAGGCCAGACCTGGCCTCTGTTCAGATCTAGGCTTGACTCTGTAGTCTGTTTCAGTTTATAGATGTTATGGCCTTCATTAAGGCATTTTCTTCACCTGTAAACCTATCTTGTAGGATTTTTGAATATTAAATAAGGTAATATCTGTGAAGTGCTTAGCACTGGGCAAGACAGAAAATAAGTGCTCAGTAAATGAAAGCTATTTTATTCTTAGAGGAAGTAGTTAACTTCAAGACCTCTAAGGCATCTAAGACAGCAGACAGAAAGAAAACACTTAAAGAAAGAGGAACAAAGGGCTTGCATATAAGTTGATAAAAGGGTCTGAGCCCATAGTGTTTTTTTTTTTGATAGAGAGCAGTGGCAGGGAGTTTTCATGCATTCAATAAATATTGATTAAGTTACTATTGGCCAGGCAGCGTGGAATACAATGGTGAAGTAGCCAGAAGTAATCCCTGTTCTCACTGGCCATGAGGAGGAAGAATTGGGGGAGGGTGTTGAAATATTCTGTCTAATCTAATACAATATTTAAGTCAAAGCTGAAAGCTTTGATATGGAGAGGATACACAGTGTGCCTAATGTTCACCATTATATATTTTTTAAAAGTCTTATCTTCAGAACTCCATTCCTAGAAATTCCATTATGTAGAATGTCATACAGAATTAACCAATATCATGGGACTTTCTGGAGCTCCTGAAAAGTCAAAAAACTCTGAACAGTACTCACCACCTAAAGTGGGGGGCATGGAACCTGCAGAGTAGTGAACAGTTAAGCTGACTACCCTCTCCCCTCCCACCAATGTTGGTCTGTTCCTTTTCCATTGAGTCACAATAGTGCTGTTTTTTGATTTGACCTCAGTCTAGGGGTAATCTCATCCTTCTAGTCAATGATAGGTTCAGGAATGTTATTCAACTGAAGACAATGCAATGCAATATGGGAAGAGATTGCCTGGAGGCTTCTGAGAAAGTCTGGCCTTCTTGTCAACAAAGGCTTTCAGAGAGTATCGTTCTATGCTATCTCTTGACAGACATAACAAGACACCTCATTCTGACTGTTACCAGCCCTATTACAATCACGAGGGAAGCTGCCTTAGGAGGACACCTACTCCATGGATGCCAGAGTGAGATATGGGAGAAACATGGGTCCCTGGTGATCTAGTTGATCCTCCAGAGACAACTGTAATCCCAGATACCTCTGGACTTTCTGCACTTGGGGTATATGATGCATTCCTTAGTGTTTAAGCCAGTGTGAATAGAGTTTTCTATTATTTGCAGTTTAGCACATCCTCATGGACACAATTGATAAAACAGAACTAGGAGGTTTGTAGATGGTTATACCTCCAGCTGGCTTCATCAGGGCTTTGGACTCCCCCAGAGGAAACATAGCCCAACTTCTGCTCACCTGACTACCTACAACATGCTCTGAGGAAACTCATTATTGTGTGAATACAGTCTTTCTAGAAACAACTTGTGGATTCAGTCAGATTTAATCACAGCAAGCACTTTTTTAGACCTTGCTGTGTATCAGGGACTTGTCTGAGCAGTTTACATTCTTCATTTAATCTTCTCAACAACTCTGTGAGGCAGGTCCTACCATTATCTACATTTTATACTGAGACACTAAGTAACTTGTTCAAAGACACACGACCAGTAAGTGGCTGAAACTAGATTCAAATTCAGTTGGTTTGGCTGGAGTCTGTGCCACTAGCTCCCTTGCTACTCATTTGCTGTGGGTTATGGTCCACAGATAATAAGTGTAGAAGGCAAGAGGTAGAAATGTGCAATTAAAATAGAACTCACTTGAAATTATAAAATGGGAAAAACATACCTTTAGGATTTCATCAATCTCCAGGGAAGATATTGCTTTGGAGAACAAAGAGTATTAGTTGTCAGACAAGCTGACTATGCTTGTTTGACCATTACCTCATCTCTCCATCATTTCTCTATAACTGTCTCTCTTTTCATCTCTTCATCTATGTTAATGACAAGTGAAACAACAATCCGCTGTATCAAAGAAATTCTGCAGCCTCTGACCACATTACTTGTCTAAAAATTCCGTATTTTCATCCACCACACAGGCAAAAAGAAAGCTCTGATATGTAAAGAAGCCCCGTGTGAGCCTTCCAGTTCTCTTCCAAATGGCTCGGGCTCACCCCCATTCTTTTCATTTTGCAGAATGTTTGTGTTGCATCTCCAATTTCCCATGGTGTATGGGCCAGCCAGTTCATGGAACAAAGACTTGTGGGGATGGGGTGCCTGGCCTGGCCTGGTCACCACGGTGGGCTGCAGGTGCTGGGGAAGGCTGGCCAATGGAAGAGACTTTTTGGAACAAGTCTGACAAGTTGCTGCTGGCTCAAACCTAGGGCCTCATCTTCTTCCAGCTTGGCCCCAGGTCACCAAAAGGAAATGTAGTTAATTTTCAAATCCCTCCTGGAGCCAAAGAGAATTCCAACAAAACAGCCATAAACACTGAAAGAGTCTTGTCTGATTTAGGAAAACATTCCATTGGACTTAAAATGAAATATCCTGTGACTAATCTCATGTAAGACTGGGAATGGGTCTAACTGTTTGGTGTGTTGGTCAGCGAGGAGACTCCGGAGAGAGACCATGTCCCTCCCCTATACCACTCTGGGGAAGGCAATAAATCAGCCAGGACTGAGTTTTCAAACAAGGATTGCAAAGGGTTTGCTGTTTGATCCTCAAGACTCCCCTATTCTCAATTTGTCAATGATTTCCCATGAAGAGAGTTTGTGCAACTGAGTCTCCCATGCAATTCTGGCACTTTGCAAGCCAGTAAATAAAACCCAAATGTTAATTCTTATGAGCACAGCGTTCCCTGCCAAGAAATGAATAATGCGCTGTGAAAGAAACAGTGTCCTGCATCCTTGGACGGGGGAACAAGAAGCGGCGGGATGGAATTGGGGAACAGGGAGTTAGGAGGGAGGTAAAACCTGAAAGAGAAATGCAAAGGGAAGAGGAAGAAGGAGCTAAACCACCTTTTAAGGAATTTGTCTGTCTCCTCAACTTGAGCGTAAGCTCCTTGTGGCCAGGTCAGGCAATAACAATAACTAAGGACTTTCGGGTCCTAGGTGACTGCCCTGGATAGAGTACTTTCCATATATGTTTACTTGATCATCATAGTGATCAATGAGATAGGTTCTGCTGTTGTCTGCATTTACGGATGAAGAAACTGAGACCCAGAGAAGTGAAGCAACTTGTCCTATATAACAGAAAAGGGATGAGGCCCAAGTGGGACACCAGATCCTAGGCTCAGTCCCACTGTGCTCTCCTGACCCAGCGGGGAGGTGAGGTGTGTGCAGTATTATCACCTGTTCCAGTCTGCCTGGTCCTGAGGGAGCAGAGCTTCTGCTAAAGCCAGGAATGTCCCTGACAAACTGGGACTAGCTGGTCACCCTCGGTGTGGGTGGATTGACACTGAGTGACCTTTGTCGGTGTTTATGACAAAGTGGTTTTTTTGTAGCTCAGTCTCTATTAGGTGAACTGGCAAATTGGTCTAGTGAAGGCAAGCCTGTTTCTTACCCATAGGGCACCCCCAAATTACCCTCCTCATAAATGACAAATGAAGACAGAAACAGCAATAATGGCACATGCTACTGTTGTGTAACAAGACCAAAGTGTCCCCTCAAACAATCTTCTAGGCAAAGACGGAAGGAAATCATCTTACATTCCAGTTCTGGAGTGTCTGTAAGTAAAGGATGATTTCTGTTTATTATTTATTAGCCAGCAGGTCATTTCAAAGGCACAGAGGGTCTCTTTCGGCTTTCCACTGGACCTGTGGAAGGCAGGAGAAGGCATTCCTGAGCAGGGACCCAGTTCCCATTGCTGGGCCGACACCTCTCACTTGTGAGTTATGTTACAGTTGAGCCTCTTGAGGAGTAAAGTGGATCTTGGAGTCCATCCAATAATAATAGTTTCTACAACAAACAAAGGCGTGCATGTGTAAACAGTGTTTTCGTATATGTTATCTGACTGGAGCTCCTGGAGACCCTGTGAAACAGGGCAGATGTAATGAGTTCCACGTTCCATGCTCCATGATGCGGGTCTGAGGTTAGAAAAGTGACGCGATTTCTGGAAGATGACACAGTGAGTGAGCGTGGAGCTAGAGGGCAAATCCATGCCTTTCAGCTCCACATTCTATGTGCTTTTATGCCACCCTACCATTACGGTGTCAGGAGAGTATAACTGTTTCAACACCATAAAGAGCTTATGCGCGCCCTTGAAGTAAAGGACTGTGTCTTGTACATCTTTGAATTTCATCCTCAGTTCCTTTCCCTGATCGCAGGGCTTGGCACCTAGTAGGTAATCAATTACCACCCATGAGGCAAAGGGGGGATAATGATTTTTTTGCCATGAGGCAGAAAAGTATCTGAACTACAACATCAGCCAGATGGAAGTTTAAATCCTACCTTAACTGCCTACCAGTGTAACTCCAGGCAAATTACTTAACCTCTCTGAGCCAACAGATCCTTCCCAGGCAGAAGTGCAGGTAGAAAAACCCTTAGACCTGGTGCTTACAGCTAGGGTGCCAAAGAGGCAGCTATTGTTGTTTTCCAGGCCCAGGATTCTAGGCACTCAGTTATGCCCAGCCTGGTGATGGAAGTGTTACGACCCAGGGCACCAGGCTCTGATGTCTGGAGGCGAGTGACTGGCCCAGATGCTTGCTGACCCCTGTCATGTTTAACTCACCTTGCCCGCCAAAATGAGAGGGAACGTATTTGACTCAGCCAACGCATTTACAGCGCCACGGGTGACCCCTTCTGTGTGTGCCTGGGGCCAAGCTACAGGTGATAATTAGCTCCCAGAAAACGGAAGGACATTAACTCCAGCATCTTGAGTCCATTCCAATTGAGATAATTAAATAAAGTGCCCACAGGTGGATCCAGTTAATGAGGCATGGACTGGGCTGCTGCAGAGCCATCCAGGCAGCAGGCAGGGAGCTGCGGCAGGAGCTCAATGTGGAGGGACGGAGCCATGGGCAATGCCTAAATGCTACAGGAAGCACAGAATGCTTCTCCCTTCTCAACCCTCAGTTTGTCCCTGCCCTCGATTTCCCAGGCCTATGGTTGTCCTTAAGAGCAATGTACTGGAGCCAGGGACTTTGCTCCAGGCTGGGCTCTGCCTTCAGTTTAATGCATAATCTTGGGCAAGTCTTTTCACTATCCTAAGCTCAGTTTCCTCAATTATAAAAAGAAGGAAGCAGTTGGGTTGGACGTGGTGGCTCATGTCTGTAATCCTAGCACTTTGGGAGGCCGAGGCGGGAAGATCACCTGAGGTCAGGAGTTCAAGACCAACTTGGCCAACATAGCAAAACCGGTCTTTACTAAAAAATACAAAAATTAGCTGGGTGTGGTGTCAGGCACCTGTAATCCCAGCTACTCAGGAGGCTGAGGCAGGAGAATTGCTTGAACCCGGGAGGCGGAGGGCAGAGGTTGCAGTGAGCTGAGATTGCGCCATTGTACTCCAGCCTGGGAGACAGAGCAAGACCCCATCAAAAAAAAAAAAAAAAAAAAAAGAAAGCAGTTGAAGACACAGCTTACAAAACTGAAAGAGGAGGCTGGGGACAACTGGATTCAATCTCATTCCCTCCTCCTTCCCTCTCTGTCACCACTAGTTTCTGCTTCTCTCTTTCCGGCCTCCTTCTCTCTGCCTGTAAATAGGCTGTCTCCTCCTTCTACAGCCTTCAGTAACTCTGTATTCACAGCCATTCAGTGAGGAGACATGAGGCAGAGTAACACTTCCTCCCAGTTTCAAATTCTAAAATCCTTGGGAAGGATGCTGGTTGGCCCGGCTTGGGTTATAGGTTCAGCTTGTGGACCAATCATTGTGGCTGGGAGAGGACAGGAACTTGCATTCATCCAGAGACAGATCTATTGATAGATCACCAGAAGAGGAGGATCAATTAATCATAAGCTGCAAAGCCACCCTAACTCATATCTGCTATGGTGACAAAAGTGTCGTCCATACTGACTCTTCTTTCCTCTAAGAAACAGAAGCAGTTTGTGTTCCTTGCACATGTGTGTGTGTGTGTGTGTGTGCACTCGTCTGTGTGTGTGTGTGTTGGTCATCTGGAACAGGAATATATATTTTCTCATAGAAACAATCCTATAAGTGGTAGTTATTCTTCCAGATGTAAGAATAACTTCATTGGATGACTGTGGGCAAGTTGCCAACTCTCTTTGAGCCTCAGTTTCTGCATCTGTAAAATGTGAATAATAATACCACTAGCCCATGGGTTGTTGAGGTAATTAAATAATTTAGGTAGACTCAGTCCTTAGCACACCTCCTGGGCATTAGTAAGAGTTCAATTAATGGTAGCCATTATTATTACAAAGTGAAATACTGTACATATGTACTTCTTTAAAAATAGTGGAAAATTCACTTATAATGAAACTAAAGAGACCAGCAAGACTCCTGGCCAACATATTTGTTTTTCTTATCTCAAGCATTGGTGGGTGAGGAAAGCAGATTTAATTAAAGAATGGACAGAAGCATCTGAAACAAATCTTGGGGCACTTTCAGGGACGTTAAACAGTGGATGTGCTTCTTGTGGCTCATTTTGCTGTTATGTCTCTTTTTCCTTTCCTGTCATTAACATTTGCTTCCTAGTGGTGTTAGGGACTTTCTAGGAGAAAGGGGATGACCAAAATAGGACAGAAGGAAAAGCAAAGAAACAAGAAGAGGCTAAAATAAAAGTTATCTTGATGTGCCTGGGAAAGAAGTGACACAACCGGGGCTGCAGAATAGAGTTCCTTCATGTCTGGACCTCTAGACAAAGAACTGGACAAGATGCAATCACGTGTTCCATAGGGCGGAAGACAGAGCAGAGCAGGGCCTGGAATGGGCATCATTTGCCTGAAGAGGATGTGAGGGGAGGACACACGTGTTCCTGGTACTGATTCCCAAGTGGCGCAGGAGCCCAAGAACATGTCTGTGGGTTCTTCAAGAACTTAGGAACAGTGCATGCATCTCAAGGAGGAAGCAGGGGGCGTGTGTAACTGTGCCTTTCTTTGTGCTCTGTGTTTGAGTTTCCCTATTTGACTCGACGAGCGCTCTATTCTGCAGTTATACCCTGCCAGGTAAGTTCTTCTGTCTTGAGACCCATAGCACTTGGTACCATGCTGAGCCCCCATTAGACAATCTATAGCCCTTGGAGGCAGTGAGTATTTACAAATCAAGGTTGCTCAGCTCCTAACACTTCTCCCTGTGGACCAGTCAAGGTGCTCTTAATACTGATGCTACAGCAGGTCTCAGTCGATTCAGTAGAAGGGAAAGGGAATTTTTTTTGAGTTGCTTTAGTCATTCATTCATTCAACAAACATTTCCTGAGGGCCTGCTATCTACAAGGCTGTGATGAGTACTGGAAACATATCAATGAACAAGACAGGCAAAATCCTCACTCTCCTGTGGTCTACATTCTGTTGGAGAGAGAGATGAGAGACCTCTAACTGTTCATAATTTGTGGTAAATGCTACCAATAAAATTACAGGAGAATATATAAGGGATACTTGATATAACTTAAGAAGTTAACATTTTGGTTCCCGTTTCAAAATCAAGATTCACATTATTTTTAGAACTTCAGGTATTTTTATAGTCATAAAGGAAATATATTCTCACTATGGAAAACCTGGAAAATATAGAAAGTGTAAAGATACAAAAATCTTCCATAAACCACTGTTAAAAGCTCACTTATTTTATACCTACTTGCAATTACATTGCATACAGTTTTGTAACCTGCTTTTTCACTTCATATTACATGGTGAACTGCTTCTCCAGTCATAAAAATTTAATTTAAAACATCATTTTGAATAACCATATCATATGCCATTATATAGATGTACCATAAATTATTTAATCTTTTCCTATCATTGAACATTTGGTATGCTTCTATCTACTACTACAAATAATGCTTCAATGTCTCTCCTTTTTCCCAAGTTTGTGTTTGAGATCCTACTGGTTTCTTAGGATAGTTTCCTAGTTGGTCAGTCCACAAATATTCATTGAGCAATTATTATGTGCTAAGCAAATTTCCTTTTGCTTTTCTAGTCTGACCCTCCCGGTGCTCTACAGAGCGCTTGACTATGCAACCCTTGACTTTGTTCCCATGATTGGATGTGCCTGTTTACCCCCATCTTGTCTTGGCCTCAGTTGTACCTCTGGGTCCAGTACCTGAGAGCCTCCCTGGCTTATTTACCTTCTTCTCAGCATCATGTCTGTTTTGCTCCTTTGTCCTTCATCTCTTGCCACCCAATCCCTCTAGGACTGTGTTCCATGCCTCACACTCAGACTTTCTCTGTTGTATCCATTCTTTTGGGGACTGGTGACTGTGGTGAAAAGGGTCCCCAGAAATTGAACTAAGATCTATTTTGTATATGTATGCATATGGGTTGGGGGGAGGAGGATGAGGAGAAGAGAAGCAAATAATCCCAAAGTGTCAGCATGTGGTAAGCTAACAAACAGAAGTCCAGGTAGAGAAAACCAGAAACTGACTTGAAAGCTTCTCGACCATTTCTTTGGATGGACTGAAGAAGGACTTGGGTTTCAGGGCATGTCACTGACCTGTCCCATTGACTGTTCCTAATGAGTGTACTTGGAAACCTCAAGAAAATTCCAAGAATACTGCGGTAGATGGATTGTTTCAATGGCCCTAATTCATGCTCTCTTTTAATCTATGCCCTTTGCCCCATAGCTGTATCATCCTTCTCACCCTGATTCTAACTTAGCCATTAGACTTGCTTGCCCATAGGGTGACAGCAAATGTGATGCAAGTAGAGGCTTGAAAAAGTACATACGTATTTCTACCAACCCTCTTTCTCACATAATTGCGCTTGTTCTTCATCATGATTCCTGCCATGATTCCTCCATCACGATATTGCCATAAGAACATACCCCTGCTAACCTACCAGAGGGTTGTAAGAACCACGAAGAACCAAGACCATCCTAGACAAGCCAGTGTCCCACAAATCTGCCAGCTAACTATAGACACATGAGCAAACCCAGATAAAATCAGTCAAGGCTGGCCTTAGATCACAGAACTGACCCATAGATTTGTGAGAAAAAAAAATAAACCATACATGAAATTTTGGGTCTGTTTGTTACTCAGCAATAACCAACTGATAGGGTCATTGTATTGGAGAGAAGAGAAAAGGAGGATAACAGGGGAAGAAAAGACAGAGCAGAGGAAACAGCAGCAGGTCAAAGCACCCAGAAAAGCCCAAGCTCTGGATTCACATTCAGCACAGTCATATAGAAGTTCAGTTGTGCAAGAGGGTTGGCAGAAATAGGCATACACTTTTTCAAACCTCTGCTTGCATCACTCCTATGACTGAGCCTACTCTTTGATCTCTAGGCTACCTCTTTCTCTGTTGGAATAATCCCTTCTGAGTCTCCTGTTGGGGACTTCCAGGAAGCAGAGTTGCAGACTCTTGGGAAGCAGATGTCCGCTCATCCTAATTCTGAGAAAAGTTCCGGAACTACATAAACATCAAGAGAGAGCACTGGAGTCTACACCTGGGAACACTGGAGCCTGCCCAGCAGCAGCCAGATTTCCATTTGTCCTCATCTATACTTTTGTCTTCTCCCTGTTCATGTACGGACCCCCTGAGCATGGGTTTCACTGCTCACCCCTCACCTGGAGCAGCCTGCAAGAATTTCTCTCATTCTGAAGTCATTACAGCCCCCACAAAGGTGGGCAGCACAAGGCTGGGGAGGCAGGTGGTCACTGACCTGGATTAATTCACCTCCAGCACAAACATATCCCTATTCCTACCCTATTTGCCTCGTACTTGTGTCATGGGTGCACATGGGGCTGCGAAAGGCATTCCTGGGGGAATCTGAAGCACACAGACAGGACTCAATCAGTGCAAATAAGTGGTCATCCTTTCTAGTTTCCTTTTTCTCCAAGTTTACTTCCAAACTAGAGAAATACGAGTCGCCCTCCACTTTTCCCTTAATATTACATGGTAGTTTCAATCTCATTATTATTGCATTATATGTAGCACATCTGTTACTGGTCAGGAGCCAACAATTTAATTCTATTAGATACATCTATATAGCAAAGTGATAATCTACACCAGGTTTGTGGAACAAGCACTTAATACTTGGCAGCGAGCAGCTAACGGCTTGATACACAAGCGAGAGAATGTAGGAGGCCCCTCGTAGCTGAGGGTCGAAGGCGGCCAGAGTGCTCAGCCACATTCTTCCCTAGGCCGGCATTCCAGTGTGGGAAAGGAGTCAGTCAACGTATTGTTCCAACATCTGCAAGATATTGATGGAGAACAGGGGAGGTTAGGGGCGGGAGAGGGGAAACGTTTACCTAACCAAATGCTAACTCTTCCAAGGGGATTCATGTCAGCACAGACTAAATGATGTGAGCGCTTCAGGCACATGTGGTAGTATTTACCCCCCAAGAAATGGACACAGATTCGTGTCTTGTTCAGTAACTCTAGCACCTTAGATGTGCCTTCTGCAGTTGCCCCTGAGTTCTTATTTGAGTTTCCTGGCTCCATCTCTGCATAAGAGAGAATGGGTTTGCTCTCAGCACTAGGGAGCCAAAATGTGTGCCATGTGCAGGGACCTTTGGCCGGGGCTCTGAGCCTACAGAAACACAAGCTGGGTTGGTTCCCAAATACCCCATCTCATGCAGGAACAGTAAACAGCCACTCCTGGTGCCTTGAGCTTCAACTGGCCACTTTTTGTCAGTTTTTCCTGCATTTTCACCCAGAGAGCTGGAAGGATGAGGAAGGAATGCTAACAGGATCATGGCTGTGTCTACCTTCCCCTCCATCCAGGGGGAAGGATCATTTTAAAATCAAAAGTTGACAAAGGGAGGTGAGAAGGTGAGAAGAAGTCATGTCTCCTATTTTGTTGATTCTAGGTAAGATGTCAGCAATTTTAAGATGCTCTATTATTTTACATACCACTAATAAAGAAAAACATGTTGACTTTTCAACCATGATATGCCATCAGTTAAAAGATAATCCCAATTTTAGAGATGCTAGAATGTGCAGCTTGGGATGCCTAACCTCAGGGATCTCTGGTGATTGGCAATGGATGAGTTGTGTGATGGTGGACAAATTATTTAACCTCTTGGTGCCTCAATTTCTTCATCTATAAATGGGAATAGTAAAAGGAACCCACCTCATTTAGTAGCTGCAAGGATTAAATATTAAGGTATGTAAAGGCTGAAGAGATTAAAAAGAAAGCCTCTGTAAGTGTTTCCTTATGTTGTAGCCTTGAACATGTTGCTTAGAACAGGTAGCAATACTGTTCTATTTACTTTCCTTTCATGTAGACTAGTGTTTGGACCTGCACTGACCAGGAGGATGTGTGGACAATGGAAGCTGGTGAAAGGAAGAGTCCATTGTGGTTGGTGGGCTCCCATTGCCAGCAAGCCAAATCATCCCTTTCCAGTCCTCCTCCCAGCTGTCCAGGCTACAACTGAGGGCTCTTTCTGGCTGACCCCAATAACCATACCAGCCTTTCCTCCTTTCCAGAAGCTTTGGGGCAAGTCTAGGCCCTGTGGTTGTAGAAAGCACTTAGATAATACCCTCCAGGACCTGTTTTGTCATTGGTCACTTTGTTGACATGAACTGCAATTTACTCTCCATCCCAAATATGGTAGATTTATGCCTTTTGTTTCTGGGGTGCTTTAGGAATCATTTGCCAATGACTTTCCATATCAATTGTCATGTTTCATTTTCACAATGGCCCTGTAAGGAAGGTAGGGTAAGTATTATGATTCCTGCAAGCTAAATGAGGAGACTGAGGCCCAGAGAACTCAAATGACAACCCAAGCTCACATAAAACTGCTTTGCTGAGAGCTATGTCATAGTTGCATATATTTATGAGGGTAGATTGGGCTTCTGGTCACCCATATTCAGTGCCTGTTGACATTAGACTTGGCCGTATAACTTCACTGGCCAGTGAAATGTGAGCTCTGTGCAAGAAAAAGCTTTAAGAGCTATGTGTAATTTGCCAAGCATTTTTCCTTTGGCCAGAAAGTTGGCAAAATTCCAGATACAGGCTGCTTGTCAGCCTGGGCTCCAAAGTGAAGACAATGTGGAATGGAGTTACAGTTGGCCTCCAGGGGATGTATAGCATAAGCAAGAAGCAAAGCTTTGTCATTGTAAATCATTTAGATTGTGGGATTGTTTGTTACCACAGCCAAACCTCTCGTATCCTAACTGACACAGTACATTTGCTGAAACATACCCTCCACTCACAAGACCTGTACCCTGTGCTCTCCCTCCATGAGACATTTGCTCTCTTAGAAGGTAATTCTAAGTGGCCAAATAATAGTGACCTCTGCTTCATATTTTAGTGTACATCCCTCTCCTTCATAAAGCCCTGATTAGCTCTTTATGAGCACAAAATCAAATGATTCTGACCATAGACTGAGGCCACATAGTGGTCAATGATGTCAGAACCTTAATATGCAAACATGCTAATACTTTCTCTTCTCTTTTCTTCCCATCTGAATTCCAGTGTGATGGTGGACAAAGTATTTAACCTCTTGGTGCTTCAATTTCTTCGTCTGTGAATGGGAATAGTAAAAGGAACCATCTGGGCTGGGCGTGGTGGCTCATGCCTGTAATCCCAGCACTTTGGGAGGCCGAGGCGGGCGGATCACACAGTCAGGAGATCGAGACCACAGTGAAACCCCATCTCTACTAAAAATACAAAAAATTAGCCAGGCGAGGTGGCGGGCGCCTGTAGTCCCAGCTACTTGGGAGGCTGAGGCAGGAGAACGGCGTGAACCCGGGAGGCGGAGCTTGCAGTGAGCCGAGATCGCACCACTGCACTCCAGCCTGGGTGACTCCGTCACAAAAAAAAAAAAAAAAAAAAAAAAAAAGGGAACCATCTGAATTCTGCCTTTCCATTGTTCAAAGAATGTTCTCTGTCTGGTCACCACAGGGTAGAGCCCCCATCCTGTTAATCTTTAATCTCCATGTAGACACATAATAAGGGATGGAAGAAAATGTTCTAGGCTAACCAATCTCATGGAACTTAGAGGCCCTCACTTCACTGTATCTGGAATACAGTGGGGGCTCTTGATACACATATGTTGGATAAATGATGATTAATGAGTAGAAAGTCCTGCCAGCTTTGGAAGCCATTTCAGAGGAATGTTGAAGCTGGAGATTTATTATGCAGTAGAGTCAGAAAGCTTCAATTGTCTCAGCTAAATTTCTACGGTCTTTATGAAGACCAGGTAACTTACTATAAAGGCCAGGATTCCCCCCTGCCTCAGTTTCTCCATGGAGAAAAAATGGAAAAGAAACCAATAGGAGTTAGAAGGGACATAGGATGATATGATGCAAATAACCCTGATGCCACAGTCAAGAGACTCAAGTTCGAGTTTTGTTTCTGCCCATCGACTGTGTGCTGCTAGGCTAACCCCCTGGCTTCTCCAAGCCTCAGTTTTCCCACATGTGTGACAAGTGGATTGGGCTAAATGATTTATAATGCTCCTTTTAGTTTTAACATGTATACCTCTTGTTATAAGTTGAATTGTGCCTCCCCCCACCAATTCATATACTGAAGTCCTAATCCCAAGTATCTCAGATATGACCTTATTTGGAGATAGGATATTTACAGAGGTAATCAAGTTAAAATGAGATTATCAGGATGGGCCTTAACCCAACATGACTGGTGTGCTTATGAAAATGGAAAGTTTGAACACAGAGATACATGTATCACATACAGAGAGAATGCATGTGAATGTGAAGACGGCCACTTACAAGCCAAGGAGAGGGGCCCAGAATGGATCCTTCCCTCTCAGCCCTCGGAAGGAATTGACCTTGCCAAAACCTTGACTTCAGACCGAGCTTCTAGAAGTATATATTTCTGTCATTTAAGTCATGCACCTTGTGGCGCTTTGTTATTGCAGACCTAGCAAACTAATACACCTCTCAATTTCTTCAGGCCATGGAGGTAGTAATAAATGGGCTAGACTTTAGGTCAGGATGAGAAGAAATTTTCTAAATAAAAAGTGAAGCAGGAAAGGAAGACACATTCCAGGCAAGGAGGAGCATCAGCAAGCTCCAAGGTGGGCCCCCACCTTTTGTGTTTGAGGACATTGACACAGCTCTTGTGTAGGGCTGGAGAGGCTGGGCGAAGGTAGATTATAAGGCTAGATCATGGGAGAACTTGTTCTTCATTAATAGGCTGACATTAAGTGCCTTGATTTTTCGACAGTCTGGAACTATTACAAGTTTCTGAGGAAGGATTCTCTGGTGGATTTGGGGTTTGTAAATGATCAAAATTTAATCAAGACCAAGTCTGGTTGAGCAAGGGAAATCACCAAGTTGGGACAATAAATAATAAAGTAATGAATAGTTTTTTTAGAGCAGTTAGCTTTTGTGGAGTAAATCAATCTCCCTCTGGTTACACAGTTGAGCATATTGTTTCCTGAAGAAGCTATTTTGTTGGTCAAACTTCTGATACTCTCATCACTGAGCAGTGACACCTTCATCACCCATCCCTCCGCCCCCAAAGAAGTGATTCACTCCATCTTGGCATGACTGAAGGCACCCAAAGGGATTCATTCCTCCCAGATCTGGGCATCAGTCTCATTCCTGAGACAGTCAGCCCAAATCAGGCAGAAAGAATACTGCAGTGTCTGACCAGCCAGAAGGTGGATCTGCCATGAATTGTGTTGCCCTAGACCTGCCACGGGGGACCCCAGCCTTGACCTGACTGCTCTGTGGTCATCCCATCTATCCCAAGTCCTTCCTGGGTTTCCATTCAAGTTTTGCCACCACTCTGGATTTGGGGCACTGAATATCAGCCTAGTGCCTTGAACCTGATGACCCCTCAACCTTAACTTCTGGCTAGGGTCCTCCTTCAGACAGTGTGGGCCTCATGTTTGGAGAAGCATGGTAACATAGGCCATACCCCAGATCCAACTCCTGTAGTCGCTGATTCCATCCAATTTGGGTTCACTCCGCTAGTTTGTATCAATTGGACGAAGGGTTGCCCTTCTGCCAGGCAGTCAGCAGCCTTCCAGCCAGGTCAATTTCCTGTCAGCTGCCCCCACCCTGGACTGCCAAGGACCCTGAACAGCTCACATAAGGCTCCCTTCCCCACGATGTAACCATGATCTTTCATTTCCATGCTGAATCACTCCTGATTCTCAAATGCATATGGAGAGCTAAATGCCTGGGTTTGAAGATACCCGGGGACCTGTAGATAAATGATGGCACTCAGAAGCCAGGGGCTCATGTTCCTCCAGAGCTGCCTACAACCAGCTTTCCTCACCCTAAGTGCCTTGTCTTTTCCAGCAGTGTCTTTTCCAGCTCTGCATCTCTGGCTTAATGGGGAGCCAGTCTAGAGCTCTGGAGCAAAGGACATGAGATCCAAATCTGATTCCAAGTGGGCGAATGACAAGCAGCTAATTTCCAAAGCTGTGCGGTGGACATTTTTTCTTCCTTCAACCCTCTGGGAGAGAAAAATGATGCAAATGAGAGATCCCAAGGGGGAGTAGCTTGTTGTAACTTATGATTAATCTTGAAAAACCAGATGTGTTAAGTATTCCAGTCCTGGAGCTAACCTAAAACGAGGAACATGATACCACTCACTGACATGCTCGCTGGCTCCCTTGCTCCTAGAATCCTAGATACTTTTGCTCTGTGCAGCTCTCTTGCTGCTTAAGCCAGTGGAGGGCACCTTTGTTGGGATCAGCTAGGAAATGAGCAACCTTAGAGTCTGTCTTGGGGAAATACTCCTCTAATCAGAAGAATAGCCCAATGAATTGTTACAGGTTTTTCTTTTTCAAGTACTTGATCTCATTGTTCTTCATGACAGTATGATGTTGGGAGCCATCTCATCCTCTCCTGAGTCCAATAAAAAGGCTTCTGAAAGCATGTTGAGCCATGGCTCACTATGGGTAGAAATGGTGATGGTAAATGGCACCTGGGGGAGAAAGCGCTGGCCATCCCACCTCTTCAAAAGTAGGGCATCTATATGCCCTGGAGAAGACTCTCTGCTGGGTGACCACCTCTGACCATGAGCAAATCATTGTACCCCTCTAGGCTTCGGTTCTTCACCTCAACAATGGGACTGGCATTGTTCATCTTACCTCCAAAATTTCTTGAAAAACAAAGTCACCGTGGCAATAATATAGTCTGTGCCTCAGCTCCCTCTCTTGGGGTTTTTATGAAAATTACATGAGCTATTGCATGCAGAGTGCTTAAGGTCGTGCCTGGCACACAGAAAGTGCCATATAAATGTTGGTCATTATTTTTATTGGCTTTTAACAAAGCCACCAGTAAAGATGTTGAAAAGTAGAAAGTGTGGCTCCAATAAAAGCATGAATTACCTCCCTATTATTGCAGCTCTTAAGATATTTTCCTGAGTAGGCAATTGGGCAAGAGGGTTCTTCAGCCCAACTGCGACTGGCTGCAACCCTCACATGCCTAGGTCACCTTACAAGTGAAGTGGAATCTTTGGACAGGTCTGTTTTGAGCCAGGGGTATTTTCAACATGGACCTTTTGATGATGAACCATCAAAATGTAAGAACACTTTTTAAATTAACAAGTAAAGAAGACAAGAGATAGCCTTGTGCCTTCCTCCTTGAGCCTAATCTTGTTTTTGAAATGGAACCTCTTGGAGTCCATGAAAGAGTGTTGCTATTTCCCTCATTTCCTGTTCATGACATGTTTAGGGTTTTTGTTTGTTTGTTTGTTTTAAGTTTGAGCATTTGTTTTCTAGTTTGCATCTGACTATCCTAGGTCAAAGTGGTGATGTCAAATATCTGTATTATTTCATAGACCACCCAGTCTTCTCAGTGTGTCTTTTTTGGAGACTAGGCAGCTTTGCCAGGGGTAACCAAAGACAGTGTTAGACCCAATCGTATCCTAAGGGGAAGGAGGCAGCCTCACTGGCCACAAGCACGAGAAAGCCTAAGTTGGGGTACTGGGATGTCCAGGATTGGAAGGTATTTACGTTAATTGGCCACCATTTACAGCTTCATTCCAAGCCCTGATTTTAATTAGCTGCTTCCGGATTGAATCTCCCAAATGTTCTGCCTCCATCCTTGTTTAATCCTGCAGTCTGATGGGCCCTGACTTATGCACATCAATACTGTTTACAAACATGAAAGCCGCCCAGCAGTTTTTGAACTTTAGGTTCCGTCATTGGTTATCGATAAGGAAAGGCAGCCCTGCAGGGGGTGCATCAATACTACCAGGTCAATATTCCACATACAGGCAAGATCCAGGCCTTTCTGCATGGTCAGGGGGAGGAGGCAGCTGTGGGCTGGGTATCTGACTTACTTTTCTTTGCCCTGTATAATAAGCATCTTTTTTCCATTCTGAGTCACTCAGGTATCCCTATGGGTTGATCCAGTTATTTAAGAAGCTTCCTGTTGGGCAAGAGGACAAAGCCACCATTTTAGAAGAATATATATATATTTTTTTCCAGTGGACACATGGGGCCATGTTTCTCCTAGGGTGCTAGACTTGGAATCAGTTTTCTGCAAGGCTCCTACACTAACAAGCTATAAGATTTGGAGCAAGTCAGACCCTCTCTTGGCCTCACTGTTTAAATATAGAAAATATCAATCTCAATAGTTAAATGTGGTAACACATGCAAAAGTGTTTTTATAAACTGGGAAGGATCAAGTGTGTTGTGCAATAGGAAGTGCATGGTCTATGAAGCCAGACATAGGTTCATACCCCAGTTCTTGTAGTTACTGGCTGGATATCCTTTAGTAGTCCACATGTTCTCTCTAATCCTCAATTTACCTGCATGTTAAATGGGCTTAATCATAATACAAACCTGGAAGACTGTTTGAGGATTAGATGGATTATACATCAAAGAATGTATCTTAGTGCCTGGACCTAAGAAACACTTAATACATTTTAACTGTTTCTTCATTATTAGCGCTATTTTTATTAAATTATCATCATTATGATTACAATTCCAAGGTCTGGTCACTTAGCCGAGTGGCCTTGGAGAGGTTACTTTCCTTTCTCAGCCCTGGTCCCCTCAGCAGTCAAATATAGAGTTAAATGGAAATATTGTATAATTGATGGGGAGGCATATTTTATACACTCAATGCATGTTAGTTCTCTTCCCCTAATTTTTGTTGTCTTTCTTTCCTCTTGTGGAGAGATAAATGCTTTGTTTCTTCTTGGAGCATTCTTTGTAAATCTGAAGGAAGCATGCTTAGCCCCTTCATTTCAAGTCAGGATTGAATGATCTACCCCAGTTGAGAAGAGCCAGCTTTCTGGGCCCTGGCACCAGGCTGACTTCCCTCGGGAGTTGCCTCTGCTGGGCGGTTTCCACAAGGCCCCTCTGGGTTTTTTGTTTTTGTCTTATTGACTCTTAAATATCTCTTCCTCTCCCTTTCTGTATTCCAGAAAGTAATTTGTGGGGAACAGCTTAGTCGATTCAGGACTTCATTCTCAAAAGTTCCCATATAGGACTCCAGTTTCCAAGGGGGTGAGACCCACAGCCCATGTACTGTGCAACTGGGAATTTATGTGTTTCTGTGATTTCTGCAGTCAGAAGCCCCCAAGCCACATTTATCCATTTAGCGTTTGCTGATGTTCTGAGATGCCTCAGGTTTTCACTGAGTTTATTAAATTGCTGGGTGGCTTGGAATTAGCACCTCCCCCAACTGCACTGACTCTCGTAAACCAACAGCTGAAACTCTGCCTTCCAGAAGGGTGACCAACTCATCCAGACTTCTCTGGGAGTTTCCGCCCTTGGGTACTGAAAGTCCATGTCCTGGGAGTCCCCTCAGTCCTGGGCAAGCTAGGACAGTTGGTCACCCTACCTTTTGGCACAGTCAAATTATCTTCCCTTTCAGGGGATGATGCAACAAAAGAAAATGGAAACTGTGAAGTTTCTCTACCGGAAAGGAATGGGGACACCCAAAGAGACCCTGGGCTCCCTGTTCTGAGGACTGGGACTTAAATAGCCACTCCTTCCTCAGAGAGCAAGAGGCACTCCTTCCTACAAGGGATTCTGTAGCAAGCACCAGACAATATGAATGATGTGATGGGGTGAACAGTTCAACTTCTTATAGAGTGTGAGAATCCCTTTTCTCCCACCCCTCACCTCTCCTTTGGGTCTCACATGAGACCCCGGGGGGCAGAGCAGCACCCATCACAAATCCAAAGAGAATGTTGGCATCTCTTTGGTTTATTTTATTAAATGTATTTATTTATTTATTTATTTTTGAGATGGAATCTCACTCTGTCGCCCAGGCTGGAGTGCAGTGGTGCGATCTTGGCTCACTGCAACCTCCACCTCCCAGGTTTAAGCGATTCTCCTGCCTCAGCCTCCCGAGTAGCTGGAATTACAGGCACCTGCCACCACGCCCAGCTAATTTTTGTATTTTTTAGTAGAGACAGGGTTTCACCGTTGGCCAGGCTGTTCTCGAACTCCTGACCTCAGGTGATCCGCCCACCTCGGCCTCTCAAAGTGGATCACAGGCATGAACCACCATGTCCAGCCCTCTTTGGGTTTAAGATTCATAAAAACTACAGTTTCTTAGAGAAAGAACAGCAGATGCCATTCTACCAAATATGAAAAAAAAAAAAAAGAAAGAAACTTGAGAATAAGTTAAATATAAGCAAGGCGCCCATGACACTGATGCTAAGTTCCTGGTGTAACTGATGCTCCTGTGGACGTTAGCTTTTAAAGGAATGAGCAAGAGGGCAAAGGACATACAGTAGCTAATGTTTCCCGAGTACTCAGTGAATACCAGGCTCTACGCTGTGCTGACCACTCACAGGCCTTGTCTTATTTGCTCCCAGCAACTACCTAGGAGGCAGGTACTATTATTAGAGGGATGTCACCGAGTTTCACAGATGTTGAAGTAACTGATCTAAGATTGTGCAACAAGTGAGTGGCCAACCAGGACTTGGGCCCTGGTCATCAGGAGACAGAGCCACGCTCTTGCCCACTGTGGAGCACTGTCTGCCTGTCTTGTCTACCCTAGCACAGCATAATCAACCTCATCAACTGTCCCACAGATTTTTACCATGTTCTGAAAATTACTTCAAAGGTGCTTTGCTCAAAATGACCCCAAGCAACCACTGCTATTAATGCCGGCTGGAGCGCACACACACGCATGCATGCACATACACATGCGCGCGCGCACACACACACACACACACACACACCCCGCTGCTAATGAACACATAGAGACTCAAGTGGAATTGTTATTAAACCTGCAGCTTTGCTTTTAACGTTGAGCTTGCCAGGCACTTGTCTCAGTGACTTCTGGCCAGAAGTTGGGCGAGGCAGTCTAAATTGGGAGTGATCACAGAAGGTGGTGATAAGGTGCTGGAGCTTGGAAGGCAGGGCCATGCGGGAGGCAGAAGGCTCTGTGTGGGTTGTGGCTCCTGCCCATAACTCCTCAAGGCTTCGGGAAATGTAGAACCATTGAGTTCAGGCCTTGGGAACAGCGAAAGGGCCAAAGCCAGCTCACATCCCCAGAAGCAGATGTGCAGGACGGGGTGAGGTCAAAGCTGGGAACGAGAAGCCAGGAGGTGGGCTCTGTACTCCAAGGCTGAGCTGGGAGGGCAGACTGGACTGGGAGAAGAAGTCAAGTTCACCTGAATGCATCAGGGGAAGACTGCTCTGAGTAGTGTCTGGGTCATGCATATTCTTGCAGTCCCTGAGCTTCAAGCCACATATTTTCAATGGCCCCGACTCTTCTAGCCCAGGGCTCTGAGCGGGAGGAGAGCTGAAGCTGGAACAGCTAAACCCTGAAGAGTCTAAATGTCACTGTTGGAAACTCAGGGGCTGGAAAGAATATGATTCTGCCTCAAAGGCCCTTTGAGTTTCTCCCCTTTCCCTCTCCACTATCTCAGTTTCCCTCCTTACGCCTTCCCATCCCTCCTCCCCCTCCCCCAGCCAAAGAACATCAGCCAGTTTGTTTGGGGCTTGCCAGCTCTCAGAAGGGGAGTGACCGAGAGGCATGAAGCTGGAAGACGTAGCTTCCTTCAATGTTCTCCTTTCACTGGAAGTGAGAAGTGGGGGAAGACGCTCCCAGTGGTGTGTGGTTGAGTGTTGGAAGGTACTTCTTGGGGACACTCACTTGCAGCTCTAACTTTCTAGATTCTTCCATGAGCTGGAAGTGCCTTTATTTACCTTTAAGGCAGATTCTTCCTCAGTGGCACAGGGCAGACTGCCCTGTGATTTCATACCTGGGACTGGGGCCTGTTCTATGAAATTCTGGGAAAAGTTTTCATCAATTTTTCCACCAACAAGTCAGAGCGGGGTCTGGCTGACTGTTACCGCCTCTTTCTGCAAAAGGGAGGGAATGTGTCACTTTTGAAAACATGATCTTCACAAGGTAATGCATTAGGCTGCAAATCTGGACTTTTTTCTCCCCCTCCCCCTCTACCTTTTTTTCCTTGCTAATTGGCAGAAAATTAATGAACAAGGTACTGATGGAGCAGATGCTTCTTGTGGAAAAAGGCAGAATTGGAGTTTTTCTTACCTTCTTTTTTCTTTTTTGAACACATCAAGAAGGTAGTAACATGTGGCAGGTCAGAAATTAAGAGAAGGTAACAGTACAGATTGTAAAGAACACAAAGGAGTTGGGGATGTGTGTTTGTGTGTGTGTGTGTGTGTGTGTGTAAGAGTGTGTGTGTGTGTTTTCTCTTTTGTTTTAACTTCCTTGCATCCTTTTTTTTTTTTTAAGCTCATATTCGGCTGCAGCTCATAATTAGCAGTTAGGCCTCTGGGACCTAATTAACCAATTTAATTAACAAAAAAAGCACACAAGTCACCCTGACATTTGTCAGCCATTAGGAGGGATGTCAGACTGGCAGTTTCAGCTGACACATTAATGGTGATTAGCTCATTTGTGACTCACTTTTACTCCAGGATCCTCCTGGAGAGGCAGCCTCTGAGCCACACTGCCCAGGGCTGTGGGGTCAGGAGCTTGACCTTCAAAGGTCAATAGAAAGCCCCCTCCTAGCTCTCCTATTGGGTCAAGGGGCCCCATCCAAATCTTTGTGAAGAGGGGTCTCTAATGCTCCCAAGTTTCCGCTGAAGTCCCTTTGGAAAAGCCCAATAATCTTGGCTATTTCTCCAGGGAATGAGAATTCAGCAAAGCCTTCTTTATTAGGGAAGAAGCTTTTTAAATTTTATTATCGTTATTATATTTGGCCTGTTGGTTCCCATATTTATTCCTGCACTCGGCAGGGTTGCTGTAGTCAGCTCCGCCAGGCGGTTTCTTCATTCGGGCACTGCCTTTGTTCTTGGAGTTGATTAATTCTAGTATCTTAGATGATGCAGACAGGTATTTATATAGTGCCTTGACTATCTTTGCCTCTGATCTCTCTTAATTTAACTCCACTTCCCCAGAAGCCCTGATTTACTAATAAGTCAGGAATCCTATGTAAATAAAAAAAGCTCAGGTGCATGGGTTGACAGATAAAGGGAAAGGTGGTGAGGTCTTAAAATACCAGAGCCCTGGTAATATGTCTTCTGGCGTCTTCCTCCCCTTTACCTTAGTCAGTCCCCAGGGAAGTTTCCAAGGGCCTGTTTTGCTGGCCTGAGGAAATATAAGCACCAAGCATCATTTAGAGTTTGTGCTTGGCTGTATGTAGCAGAAAGCTCAAGAACCACTGACTTAAACACGTGGGAATTTATTGTTCTCACCTGACAACAGGTCTCAAGGGAGGCAGTCAGGACTGGAACTGGTACAGCTGCTCCACAACTTCATAATACCTCCTACTCCCTCTGTCCATCTGTCCACTGGCCTTAGCATGTATGGGATTTGTCTTTGTGGTTGCAAGATGGCAGTTCTTATGCTTCCAGGCATCATGATTGCATTCCAGGAAGGAAGAAGAGGGCTCAGAAAAAGAAAAGACCTTTGTGAAATCTGCTTTAAAAAGAAAAATTGAGAAAATAATAGCTTTCTAAGAAGCCCTACCCAGCAAATACCCATTTTCATTGACCAGAACTATGTCATGTGGCTATCCCAACTGCAAGGGACGCTAGAAATTGGGTTATTCTTGGATGAATGCATTGTGGTCAAGAACAAAACTGGGATTCTCTTGGTAAGGAAGAAGGGATGGACAGCTATTGGCCAACTAGCAACGTGTGCCACACCATGGATTGAGTTCCTACTATGGAGACGTATTTCCTTGTAAGAACCCTGAGGGGAAGCAGTGATGATATTCCTGTCTGACAGATGAGACAAGGGGTGCTTAGTGAGGTTAAATCGTTTGCCTAAGGTCACACTGCTGGTTAATAATTGCAGTTCACACATACCAGACCTGAGGCTTGGATTTTTCTCTGCCTACACCATGGTGCACTAGTCATGGGTTCTCAAATACTCAATCTGTAGCCACATAGTGGGAGTCCTGACGACCAAGATTTTGTCCAGCTGAAAAACAGGATGGGAAACTCCGAAGACACTCTTGCCCTTCCAGTGTGCCTCTGTTGCTTGCCTGGTTCCAAGCCACACGTTAATAACACCCGTATGGGTTTCATTTCCTCCAGAGCTTGCCCAAGTAAGGCTCCAAAGAAACCTGGCTTGCCATCCTCTGCCTCCTCCTGCCAGCCCCTAACCCCTGCTCACACATGGAGTTGGCCCATTCGAACTGGAGACACCCTGGGCTGTGCAATTAGACTGGAGAAAACAGACCCCATTTCAAAAGGTGACTCCCTACCATTTTGAAATAGGACTTCATTAATTGCATTCCCCTATTGATTCATTACCATGAAACAGCCTGGAGTGCTTGCCTGTAGCCTAACCTTTCTCAACAGAGGGAGCCGGACATTCTTTGCAGGTAATCTACAGGGCCCAACAGCAAATATCTAGAATCGGGACTATTCATGCATGAACAATATAGCAGCTCCTTATTGTTACATGCATTGTTCTCTAACAAAGAGCAACGGGCAGGTTAAATCTATTTTAGCTGAGAAGGCTCTACAGAAATCCTTGCTACCGAGCATTTGATACTGATCACAGAGTCACATCAGGGAACAGCAGCTGAAAGGAGAAAGTCATTTTTATTTCTGAACTTTAGAGGAGACAACCTCTCCTCTGCTCTGGCTCCCCAGGACTTAGGCCTCTAAGTGGGAATGAGGATTTTGTTTTGTTTTGTTTTTTAATGCCACTCAATGAGAATGAGTTTCTTAGGGGAATTGGGGGCTGGACAGTTAGGGGGAAAAAGGTATTACACAATGTCGCATTCAGGCAACATATGTGAACTCTGGATTCATTCAATTTTAAAAACATGTTCTCAGGGGAATAAAGTCTGTGAGCTGTGAATTATAACGAAGGGCGTGGCAGCCTCAGAGTTGGTGGTGCCTAAATGGTACCATTTGGAACAGCAGAAAAACAGGAACTTGATTCTGCCTTGGATTTGCCTCTGCTCAGCCAGGCAGAGGAAATGCCCCTTGCTCAATTCACCCTCCTTCTCGAAAGGGTGAGCCCATTGAGGGTGGTCCTTCTGAGACTTCTATAAAGCTCAACATGCATGAGGGCTAGGGAAAGATGGGCAGGGTGAGATATGGATGGGAGAAAAATTATTTAATCCAATCCTTATATTACAGCAGCAGAGACAGGACCAGGGAGAGGGTGTGGCTTGCCCTTCTAGTGAGTGCTGAGATTAGAATTCAACCCACAACTGTTCATCCTCCATGGTAATTTTCAGTAGGAAACATGGTGTTGAATTGGGCCAGGAGGATGGCAACAATTTAGCTCGGGGGCTGGTGGGAAGAACAGTATATCCAAATCATTTAACAACCAGTCCAGGGTGGGCACCACGAGATCGGGCAAGGGCATCAAGCAAGCATAATGGACACCAACCACAAACGCTATTCGTGCTCCCAAGTGGGTCCTGATGCTGACTCTCAGGCCTCTCTAAATCTCAGTGAAACCATCATGGAACAGCCCAGAGATGGAGCCATGTGAAGGAAGGAGCAGCCCACAGTCACCCAGTCACTGACTGGTGTGTCGGAAAAGTAGGTGATTCCATTAGTTGCTTGAAATTGTTTATTCTACAAACATCTAGAAAGGTGCATGAAATAAACAAAGACCAACCAAGTGAGGAAAGCAAAGCCTATTTAATCAGAGCTTGCTATAGCAAGGGAGTCAGGCACCACCCTTTGCGAAGACTCAAAGGCAGGCCAGACGAGTGGGAAAGCTTCATAGAGAGAAAAGGGAAGCCTCAGGTGTGTGCAGATTTGAGGCTGTTGGTTTTGGGGAGCTGTGTGTGGGATAAATAGAAAGGGGGCATCCTATCTGATTGGTTGGGGTGCATATTTGGCTTTCTCTGGTTGGTCTTTAAGTTGAAAGTGGAGACAAAAATTAGGGAAGTGTCAGTTATTAATCAAGTCCCGTCTATTTGGGGCGGATTGTTATAGGGGTTACTGTTTAGCTTCCTGGATTGTCACTAGAGAGAGCAAACTGGCTTCCCATAAATCCGACTTACAGCAGACTGGCTTCCTGGGTTGTTTGCTGTAGATAAGAGGTTGCTGCTGGTTGTGGGTCAAAGTTCTATTTTTATGCATGGTCTGAACATTTTCTGTTTGTATATTCAGTCTCTTAGTCCGCAAGTTGTCTCTAGCTTGGTTCAATTATTTCTCTCCAACCATTCTTCTCCTTGGGAAAAATAAAAATCATGATGCTTGTAGATTCACTCTGAGGTGCCTTCTTCATAACCACAACCCACTTCTCCAGGATTTCAGCCTGAGTGTTTCCAAATGAAAAGTTCGTTTGAAACTTAAAGTTGACACTGGCTGCTTCGTTATAACCATCTAAGGCAAGAGATATCTGGGGGTCTCACATCTGCCTTCCTTCTTCTGCTCCAGCTTCCCACACAACCAAGCAGGATCCCAGTCAAGTCCAGGGCAATATTGTGTTGCTTTTGGCTGTGTGCAGTGCTTCCATGGTCTCGGCTCTGATGCTAGATGCTGGCATTCCCACCCTGTGATAGCATGTGCATGTTTAGTTCTGTACAATTTTATCACGTGTGTAGGTCCTGTATCTACCACCATACTCAAGACACAACACAAACAAGCGTGGTTAGTTTTGTTTGTTCGTTCGTTTTTGAGACAGAGTCTTGCTGTGTCACCCAGGCTGGAGTGCAGTGGTACAATCTCGGCTCAATGCAACCTCCACCTCCCGGGTTCAAGTGATTCTTGTGCCTCAGCTTCCCAAGTAGCTGGGACTACCGGTGCATGCCACCATGCCCAGCTAATTATATTGTATTTTTAGTAGAGACAGGGAACAAGATACAAAACAGTTCCCTCCCACAAAGGTAAAGATTCCTCCTCTTGCCCTTTTATAGCCACCTTCACCTCCCTCTCACCCCCACCTCACCTCCTATCCTAGACCTCTGGCAACCTCCAATCTGTTCTCCATGTCTATAACTTTGTCATTTCAAGAATGTTATGCAAGTGAATTCACATAATATGTAACCTTTGGGACTGGCTTTTTTCACTTGGTGTAATTCTCTAGAGATTCATCCAGGCTGTTTTGTGCAGCAGCAGTTCCTTTTCACAGGTGAGTAGCACGCCATGGTATGGATGGACCACAGTTCACTTAACCATTCACCCACTGAAGGGTATCTGGGTTGCTTCTAGGTTTGGGGTGTTCTGCATAAAGTTACTGTGATCATTCATGCACAGTTTACTGTGTGAACACAAGTTTTTATTTCTGTGGAGTAAATGCCCCAGAGCATAATAGCTGGGTCATATGGCACTTGCGTGGTTAGTTTTGTTTGTTCGTTCGTTTTTGAGACAGAGTCTCGCTGTGTCACCCAGGCTGGAGTGCAGTGGTACAATCTCGGCTCAATGCAACCTCCACCTCCCGGGTTCAAGTGATTCTTGTGCCTCAGCTTCCCAAGTAGCTGGGACTACTGGTGCATGCCACCATGCCCAGCTAATTATATTGTATTTTTAGTAGAGACAGGGTTTCACAATTTTGGCCAGGCTGGTCTTGAACTCCGGGCCTCAAGTGATCTGCCTGCCTTGGCCTCTCCCAAAGTGCTGACATTAAAGGTGTGAGCCATGGTGCCTGGCCACATGGTTAGTTTTATGAGAAACTGCCAAACAGTTTTCCAGAGTAGACATTCCCACCAGCAACGAATGAATGATCCAGTTCCCCACATCCTCTCCAGCATTTAGTATTGTCCCCATTTTTAATTTTAGCCATTATAGTAAGTGTTAGTGATTTCTCATTGTGATTTAATTTGCATTTTTCTAATAGTTAAAGACATTGAACATTTTTTTCATGTTTGTTTGCCATCTGTATATCCTGTTTACTGAAACATCTGTTTATTTATTTTGTCCATTTTCTACTTAGATTGTATGATTTACTTTTTGTTGCGATTTGAGAGTTCTTTTCAAAACATATACTCTAGATACAAATCCTTTGTCAGATATGTGTTTTCGACATATTTTCTTTTAAATTTGTTTTTAAAGGCTTTCATAGGTTTGCTTGTACCTATGCTACAAACTCTGTTTTTCTAAGATCTTAAATTCTTTAACCATAAATTTTCCAGCCATAAGCATTTTGGGGAAGATAATGTTTGAGTTGGAGAAAGACCATCACCTATCCACACAAAAATCCAACCTGTAAATGGAGGCTGAGTTGAATGAGCAGGCAATGTGCCTCATCTTTCTTAAGCTGCAACATCAGCACCAGCTGTTGTAATGGACTCTTTGAAAAATGAGTTTTATTTCCCTTCCCAAAAATAGGCTGGCATGAAATTCAATTCATTCACTGCTCATTTAAACAGGCTAGATACATTCTTGCTATGTACAAGAAAGTCTATATATTCCAGCTCTCCCAGCTGTCACCATCCCAGGATACAAACTTGGTTATGATTACTTTTAAGGACAACATTAGAAAGCACAAGACCTCATTATCTTGACTGTTGGAAATGAGCCCCTCTTAAAGAAACTACCATGCACTTATGCCAGCCCCTAAAGAATCCTTACATGTTTGGTATTCCTCCATGCACACGTATTCGTGAAATGGATCCCAAGTGCCAGATGCTGTACTAGGTGATTGAATCTAATGGCAGTCACAGCTGGCAGGACCCCTACACTCATGGAGCAGATAATCCAGTGGCCACAGTCTGGTTTGTCAGCTGTGATCCTTAAGCCTTCTTTCTTCTCTCTTCTGGTTTCCACTTATTCATACCTCAAAAATGCTCTTGAATAAGCCTTACAGTGGCCACATGAGAATGAATAGTCCTGTCCAGTCCAAGGTTCTGACCCCAGATGTGCCCACAGTTCCCAATCCTTAGATGCTAGGATGTCTCTGGGTGCTGTGCAGAGGCGTGGCAAGGTTCCCTCCCCATCAAGGTGTAGTACACGGTCATCTGTACTCAGATGTGACCCTGCTTGTGCCCAGAGCCTCGCAGAGCCCTGGATTCTGTGCTTTCTCACACTTTGTCTTGAAAACTCATTTATTTATGGACCTTGCTGTTCTAGTCATGGAAAGTTAAAACTCTTACGGGAAGTCTGCCAGACTGGATCACTGTACTCTCCTTCCATCTTCCTCTTTCCCATGAAACAATAGCCCATTACACTTAGAAACCCAGTTTTTAGAAACCCAAGTAAAGTCCATTTGTTTCTAGTAATGTCCAACTGAATCAAACAACAGTGGGCAGAAAAAGTGATTGAATATTTTCGGAAAGGCGTTGAAAGTTTGGGTGGACAGGGTTGAACAAGAAAGGAACAAAATTGTCTTTAGTCCAAGAAAGACACAAAAATGAAAAGATTAAAAATAGAAGAGGGGATCTCCCATGACAAAGACAGACTTTGTGAGGAAAAATGAGAATTAGGCAAGGTGTAAGTTAGGAAAAGACCAACAAGCCTTTATGGAGCGTTCTTAAAGATCACCCTCCACCTTGAGATGGCAGGTTCAGCCATGTTCTCCCAGTGACTAAAGGCATTGTCACTGTAATTTAGACCATACAAATGATGTCAACCTGAAAGCCCTCCAGAAACTTCTCTGCAGGTTTTATCTAATACATTTTTACCTAATGCATTTCCTATAAAGGCTACAGATATGTTGTGTTTGTCCTTCTAAGGTTGCTGAGAACTAGAACAAGTATGACAGTTTGAGAAAGTACAGTCGGGAAAAGCCGATCTCTTTCACGACTCTGTTTCATTCCTCTTTACCTCTCCATTACGTTTCAGTTTGACACAAATTAGGTACTCATAAATGTTCTTTGAATGAACAAATTAACTTGCTTGTTCCAGGTCATAAAGTGAGTCATTGCCTGGGACAGCTTTCCTCAACTATGTTCCCAGATACAACAGAGAGTTACAAGTATTTAAGGCAAATAGGAGTCTGTGATCAGATGAGATTTGGTCTTAGGGAGCCACAGTGCACACTGGCATAATAAAGGCTCCAAGAAGTCCTGCAATAAAAATCCCATGTAACTTTTTCTAACTCTGCACTTCTGAAAACTTTTTCTGACCATGGAACCCCTTCATTTCATAGAACAAAAGCTTCAGCATCTTGCAGAACCAGTCTTCCTCAGAACAGGGTTCAGGAGCTTGAGTTAATGAGGCAAAGATGAATGGCAGAGAGCTCAGCATAAACAAAAGGAGAGAGAGAGGCTTCCTGGGATACATGGGAGTGATAACTGCAGGCACTTTGGTTGTGCCAGAACACAACCCATCAGGTGGGGAGGGATGAACAAAGAGGTTTGAGAGTGTGTGATGGGGCTATTCCCGCAGAGCACCCTGCCTGCCATGCCATGGAGCTTAGGTTTAACCAAGTAGACCCCTTCGGAGTCCTGGCTCTCTGCAAAGTGCTGTAGAATGATGGGGTCACATTTGAGGTCTAGGCAGGTTGTTCTGGTGGTTGGGTGGAGAGTGGGTTGGAAGAGGACATACAGGATGACCAATTAAGTGGTTGCCTTGGTGTTTGGGTACAAGATGAGCAGGCAGTGCATTCGTGCAGCACAAGAATGGATAAGCGGCCATCCTGTATGTTCCCAGACTCAACCAAAGCCTTGAGAAAATTGCCTAAGCTGGTCTGAAAGCCTCTATGCAGGGAGTCTTGTGTCACTGAATGCAAGGGTGACCCACTGAGAAGCAGCAGGAGGCCATGACATCATGATGAGGGAGAGAGAGAAGCTAGGGTGGGGACTATGCCATCATCACTTTGCCCTCTCTTTTTAAATTCTTCTTTCCCCCATTACTTTGCAGTTTCTAACACAAATTACGTGCTCAATAAGTGTCCTTTGAATGAATGAATAGACCAACTTCTTTGTTCAAGATTGTTTACTACCTTAAACAAGTGTGCCACTTTTCAGAGAGAGACTCTCACGGCAAGAACAGCCAAAACAGGGTGCCCCTGGTTACTTGAATTTTTCCTCCAAGGTTTCATTGAGCTCCAGCCTAAGATTGCCCATTCATTCATTAGAAACTTAGTGTGAATTAGGGTGACTTATGCTAAGTGTGACTTAGGGGAACTCACACTAAATGTGAGTTAGTGGGACTCTGGGGCTGTGCACACAGTGGAACAAATGGCCCTGTTGCTAAGGGACACAGAAGAAGGTCCAAGTGAGTCCCTAGGCTCTTCAACCCTTGTACCCCCAGCCCATACTGTCCCTAAGCATTTGTCTTTAATGGGTAATACTGAGTGTGTCTCAGGAGATATTTAATCCATATGGCTTTGATTCATTAACACTTAACTCATCAAAACACATTTTTTTCTGGGAAAGTTTGTTGTCATTTAGGAAGCATTTTTCAGATGTGATAAAAAGCTTTTAAGATGATCAGGAAAGAGGCTGCAAGCTAGTCATGGAAACAAGGCAGGTTCAACACATTGGGAGGCTGAAGTCCTGGCCTGGCCTGGCCCTTCCTTGATCTGCTTCAGAGATGGCCAAATTTTGGTCCTGATTTTTTTCCATAACTTTGGAAATGGACTAGGTTAGAGAAAGATGGGGAACATAGGAGAGAAGATCCATACTGGAAGCAGTGTGGTGCTAGGGGCACATGGCCTTGGGCTCACACCTTCAGGGAGAGTGGAGGCTCTACTCCAGCCCCTTTGTGTAAAAATTCTCACTAAACCCAGTATGCAGTCTGTCTCCTTGGTTGCAAGAAATGGCTCTGATCCCTGGGCCAATAGATGGTTATGGTGGACAGGCCCTTGGAGATCAACAACTCGGACCCCTCAAGGTATATGCGAGGAACCAAAGACCAGAGAAGAGAAGCAAGGAACTTTCAGAAGTTCACATGTCAGGTTAGTGACAGAGTCGAGCCTCGAGCCAAGTCTCATTCATGGCCCGACTACTGCAGACAAGGTCCTGCCCTGGAGTGTAACCAACTAGTTAATACTCTCCCTTCTCTGTTCTCCTTGACATTTGTTAAAATTTACTATGTGTCAGGCTGTAGGACAAATGCTTGGTGTGCATTATTATGAGGTGTGACCTTGGGTAAGTTCCTTAACCTCTTTTAGTTTTAAGAGGTGGTAAAGATGGAGGTCAGGAGTAGAAGATCTGAGCCACACTGTCCAGGCTCAAATCCCAGCTGCACCACTTACTAGTTGGAGGATCTTGAACAAGTTACTTAATCTTTCTAATCCTCAGTTCCTGTTTCATAGGTGTGTTAGCAGGCTGACTATTCTTATTATTTTAGATAATCCTCTATAATGACCCAATGATGTAGTGACTCTTGCTATCACCGTATCACAGATGAAGAAACTAAGGCCCATGACAGTTACAAGAGTTGTGTAAGATAATTAACAGAGCAAGAATTCAAATACAGATTTGTCTGACTCCAGGGAAGCAAATCTCTGGGATTTATTGGAAAATGTGGTGGAGTATGTTTGTTTCGCTTTGTTTACTTTCTGTGGTATAGCTTAGTCATAGCATGGTTTCTGTTACACCTTAAATTTCTCATAGCACGATTTCTCTTACATCTACAGCATAAAACAATCATGATTGATATTAAGTGTCAAATAAATTTCAAATAAGATTGTCATTATAATCTCAGCACCCAATTTACTGATCTATTTTGGGAATGCTTCTACATTACACAGGATACTTTCAGGTCTAAGAGACAGAAACTCAACTCAAACTTGTATACACACCAAAAGAAATATATTAATTCACATAATTGGGAAAGTCCATGGTCGGACTTAGAAGATGTCACCGGGAATCTCTGTCCTACCTTCTCTTCTCCCTGCTTTCCTCTGGGCTGGCTTCAGTCTCAGG
Source organism: Rhinopithecus roxellana (assembly GCF_007565055.1). Classification (NCBI taxonomy): domain Eukaryota; kingdom Metazoa; phylum Chordata; class Mammalia; order Primates; family Cercopithecidae; genus Rhinopithecus; species Rhinopithecus roxellana. The sequence continues at coordinate 34,468,600 of NC_044559.1, forward strand.
TGGCTCTCCCCATGTGGGGGCAACCTGGCCACCAGCAGTTCCAGGCTGAGGGGCAAACAGTTTAGCTGCCTCCACAGAAAGTACATTGTCCCCCAGTTCCAGCAAAACTTCAGGATTGATTTTCTTTGGGTCTGGCTGAAGATACATAACCACCTCTGAAACAATCACTTCTCCAGGGTATGAAGCCTACCTGTGGGTCTTCCCTGGGCTTCACACCCTGGAGGAGTGACTGTTTCAGTGGATGGGTGTCACATGCCCATCCCCAAAGATGGTGAATGAAGTCAGACTAATTCAGACCAGAAGACTGAGAGTAAGGAAGTGGTGGCCCCCAAAGGAAAACTCAGGATGCTATTATGAGAAGAGGTGGGAACGGATGCTGGGCTGGCAGAAACATCAGATGTCCACTACAAGTTACCAAATATGTCTTGAGGAGAAAATAAGTTAGCTGTTTGAGTCATACTTGATACCCCATTGACCCAAACCCTCCAACCTCAAACTTTCTGGCGACATAATTTTTTCTTTATTAGAGAACCACTTCAACCAATGCTCTGCCAGGACGTCCTACAAACCAAAGTGGCCAGAAGAGTGCAGCAGCACCTTGCATGCAGAGCTGAGCTGAGACCCCACCTTCTTCAGCTCAGCAGGGTTGGTAGATGTTACTGTTGTCCTGCTTGAGTAGAGAAAGCTCTTTGGAGACATTAGTGTTTCCCTCTCCTGTAAAGACCTCAAAAGGGCCTTCCCTCAGGGGTCTTACCAGGGTTAAATTCACCCCGATTGACTTGAGACAATGAGATCTTCCTCAAGCTCAGATGAGCTGGGAACAGTGCTGGAATGGGGTCCAAGCCCTCAGGGACCCCCTGTCCCACAGATTAGCAATCCACTCACCCAAGTCAGCTCACCTAGGGGAAGTTGAGCATGGGCTGGGCAGAAGCAAACATCATCATAAAAGCTGGTAGAATAGCCATTTCATAGTTTTCTAGCATCCTAGTTTGTTCACACATGGAGCTGACAGATGGCCCATTTGGACTGAATTGGACATTGGCCCAATTCAACAAACATTGACGTGCCTTTTTTTTGGCTTGGAGACAAGCTAAGTAGTAACATTCTAGTCGATTTCATCAAACCACTTAACAGCTTTGTGCTGTGAAGAGACTTCAGGCTTTGGAGTCAGACAGACCTGGGTTTAAGCCAAGTTTCATCACATATTTGCTGTGTGGCCTTTGGCCTCCATTTCCTCATCTGTAAAATGGGGATGCTAATAAAAGGGCCTCTGTCTCAGGGCTGCCCTGAGGGTTACATGAGGTCACGTGTATCAGGACCCATAGCCCCACCGTAGAAGGCACTCAGCCAAGACAGTGGTCTCCTTTCCTTCCTCCCTCGGCTGACTCTCTGCTGACTTGACTCACCAGATGGTTGGACAAGTCCTTTTTCTGCTATATCGAGATGGGCACTGACTGTATCTTGAATGGTCTTAGATAGCATCTGATAGCACTGATACTCAGTTGAGTTAACTCTCTGAACAACTCCTTCAGGTAGTAGAAAGAGGAAGGAGTTATTAGATGAAAGTTGGCCATCATTTAGCCAAACACACACCTTGAAAGGCAGCCTGGGGCTTTAGTTATGACTCCAAATGCTGGTTCAAGCCTGTATATTTGGCTTCGATCATTGTGGCATCTAGATCCAATAATCATAGCAGATACCAGGTACCCAGCTAAATACTTAACACTCTTTCCATACTTCATTAATGCCCACCACAGTCCCATGGTGATAACGATAATATTATTCCTTTTTACAGATGAGGACATGAGACTCTGAGAGGTTAAGTCAAGGCTGCCACATCAGTTGCATGTATAGTCCGTGTGAGTAGTACCCCCTGGCGCTGTAGGTGTATAGCAGTAATGAAAATAGTAGGCAGTACTCATTTGGAATCCACACTATGCCACACATTCTCACATGTATTAATTCTTTAATCCTCTTGCAAAACTCAGAGACCACACACCAAGGTCAACAGCTAATAAGTGATGAATCTTTTAGAGTCCCCACTATAACACCGTACACTTTTCCTACATAGCACTTTAAAACAAAGTAATTTCAACTTTTATTTTAGACTCAGGGGGTACATGTGCAGGTTTGTTACGAGGGTATTTTGCATGACGCTGAGGTGTGGGGTACGATTGATCCTGTTACCCAGGTAGTGAGGATAGTATCCAGTAGTGAGTTTTTGGTCCCTTCCATCCCTGCTCCTCTAGTCCCCAGTGTCTATTGTTGTCATCTTTATATCCAGGGATACTCAATGTTTAGCTCCCACTTATAAGTGAGAACACTACACAACACTTCTTGATTAATCTTGATTAATTAATTCTACCCCTCCCATTAGATGCAAGCTCCCTGACAGCAGAAGAGTCATTCTTGTGTCCCCAGGACCTGGCAGAACACTAGGCTCATAGAAGGTGCTGAATAAATCTTTGTTGAAAAGTGAATGAATGAATGAGGTATGTAAGTCAGATACCAGGAAGAGTTTTCACGGCCAAAAAAAAAAAAAAAAAAAAAAGCTGTCCATTATTTCACACCAAATAATGATGGGAGCAGATGTGCAGGGTAGCAGCGGGGTGGGAACCTGAATGCTGGCATTGGTGCCTGGCCATGCCCAATAGATGAAGTCCTCCAGGGCACACAGACTGAGGCTGTCAGGGACGAACTTTCTAAAGCGCCACAAAGTTCCTTGGCCCTCACACAACGTCTGGCCCAAAAGCCTTCATTTCTCAGATAAACAAAGACAATCCAGCCCAACTTCCAATCTGGCCACTGGCCAACAGGCACTTGGGTTCAAGACTGATTTTGTTGAAACAGCTGAATGTGCACCAGGCAGATCCAGCCCTTCTGCTCTGGCTCTCTTCTCTCTGTCTCTGGCTGAAGACGAGAGCATCCCAGGGTCGGGACTCTTAATCCTCCTAAACTAAGGGAGGATGTGCGCCTGACACAGGGCCAAGGCCCCCCAGCGCCCCAATGGGCGGCCCTGTGCCCATCTGGAATGTTCAGAAATGCTGCCATCTCGTGGCGCCTGCAGGCTGGAGCAAGGCACCTTCTGGCTGATCTTGAAGTTGATTGCTAGAAGATATTGCTCCAAATAGGGCCACATAGAGTGTGTGCATTTGCATTGCCACGTGCTAAGCCACCTGTACCACCCACTCACTGCCACCCCAGGTGTGTTATCTGCTTTGGGCCAGCCTGGGGTAAAACTGTCAACACTGAAAATCATTACCTTTGGCATCTCCCAGCTCTCTGGAAGTTATCTGATCTGTAGACAGCAAGTCCCTGAAGGAAGTGGGTGGGACACAGGGCAGGTAACTTTTGACAGAAAAGGAAACTGGGCACAAAGTTTAAGGTGCTACAGAAAAAATAATGGTGGGCCCTACAGGAGCCTGCTGAGCACAGAGTTACTGAGTTGAGCTGTTAGAATCACAGTGGTAAGAGACCCTCTCCGCTGGTGCAACAAGACACAGCAGAGGGTAGTTATTATGCACTTGGACCCTTGGGTTAGATAACCTGAGTTTGAGTCCCCATTTCACCACTTGGTAGCTTTGTGACCCTGGGGAAGTTGCTTAACCTCTCTGTGCCTCCATGTCCTCAACTATAAAATGAGGGAAATAAGTTGTAATGACCACAAAGGATTGTTTTAAGGATTCAGTGATATTTGTAAAGAATTTATATAGTGTTGGTGCATTATAAGAATGCAGTCTATGGGGATGAGGAGAGGCTTTGTAGAGGAGGTAGCATGAAGGGTGATGGGGCCCAAAGGACCAATGTATAGGCTGTACGCTGTTTGCCAAATATTCTCAACTCTTTGCCATCCATGCTAGACTTGTACTTCCTTTGTTGTCCCTGTGTAGCCTTGTGGTTAGTTCTGACAAATGAGTGTGGGCAGACGTTACCTGTGTCACTTTTGGGCCAGAGCACTAGACCCTCCAAAGCCCTCTCATTCTTTCTGATACAGTGACCATATTGTTTGAAATGACAGCTGCTCTGCCACTCTAGGCCCCTCCGTGATTACAATGAACAGAACCCCCTGCCAACCATGATGAACTTGGAGGATGGGCAAAGAGATAAAGCATGTTATTTTAACTCACTGTGTATGGGGGCTGTTTGTTACTATAGCATAACTTAGCCCATCCTGACTGATACAAGGGGCATGATTTAGATGAATGACTGGCTATCAGAGAAGAAGGTGTGACTTTAAACCAGTCACGTTTCTTCTCTGGTCTTCACTTTTCTCTTGACATGATGGCATCAGCCTGAAGGCTGAGCCTACACTCAGGAAGGAGGGAAAAGAAAGAGTCACATGCAACTTTTATAGAATAGGTCTGCATAGACCACCCTGTGTCTTTTTACACTAACCTGAGGAAGTAGCAGAGCAGGTGAACTTTACTCTTGTTGAGGTTGGAGGAAAATGAGTCCTCTGCATTCCTGGTTTCCCACCTTATCCCCACCCCATTCCACTTTCATGCCTGGCACCACTTGTACATGTTCAAGCCATAGTTTCCATCTCCGGATGTTCATCAGAAAGGTGGGTAGAGCTATTTTTACTTCTCCTCTTTACAAACTAAAAATTTATTTACACATTTCAAAACAAATTCTGGGCTCTGCCACAGTCTGAGTTTAGATTCACTCAAGAGTCTGCAGTCTACAATGACAGCCTTGTACAGAGAAAACTGACACTTGCCACAATGGCCCTGAGTTGGGATAAAGTCCTAAAATGTCTTCAGAAAATGAAAGAAAGATACAATTGTATGTGAAAGATCTTTAGTGATTGAAGGAATCTTAGAAATCATCTAGTTCAACACTTTCAGGTTACAAATGAGAAGAAATGAAACCCAGGAAGAGAAAGGAAATGATGTACTTCCTCACAGTGCTTGGGAGGAAGGTCCTCTGTCTTCTGGGACAGAGGGAAGAGGCTTGCCAGGTGCCCACTGACTCAGGTCCAGGGCAGTGGCACACGTTTGTATGCTGTCGTTAAACTGACTTTACCAGTCCCCATGGACTGGCGAGGCTTAGAGTGTTTTGGGTGATAAAACATGAATACGTCTCCATTTTATTGATTAAGGCACCAAAGCTCACAAAGAGTTCAATGCCATGGCCAAAGCGTTAGGGCTAATCAAAAGCAGAGCTGGGGCCAGGCTATGTTCATTTTCTGCGCGTCTGTAACAAATTACCACTGACTTAGTGGCTGAACACAACATACATTTCGTATCTTCGAAGAGCCAGACACGGGTCTCACTGGGCTACAGTCAGGATGCCAGCAGGGCTGTGTTCCTTCGAGAGGCTGCAGGGTAGAAAGTCATTCCTTTGCCGTCTCAATCTTTAGCGCCACCTGCATTCCTTGGCTCGTGGCTTCCTTCTTCCATCTTCAAAACCAACTATGTTGCTTCTCTCAGACAGCTCTTCATGGTCATATTCTCTAACTGCAGTCAGGAAAGGGCCTCCCCTTTTAAGGACTTGTGTGATTAGATTGTGATCTCCAGATAATCCAGGGTAATCTCCCCATGTTAGGCCCTTAACCTTAAGCATACCTACAAAGTATCTTGTGCCACGTTAAGGTAACATATGAACAGGTTCCGGGGAATTTGTCAGGCACGTCTTTGAGGGCTCCCAATTTAGAGCCCTGGGCCATACACCAGGCTGTGCACCTGCCCTCCTTCCCTCCATGCCCTCCCAGATTCCCCTCAAACACAGGGAGTGACTTCACCTCGGGCTACATCTGCTTCCAAACTGCTCAGCACGGTTCTCACCCAAACCCACCATTTGATTTAGAAATTACATGCAGGACTAATTGTTGCTTGAGGCTACTTGTGAAATGGGGATAGTTTGTTACAAAAAAAACCCAGCACAAGGCTTTAAGGTATGAAATAAATTGTTCCAGGAGGAGACAACACACACACACACACACACAACCACAAACATATCATTTGAGCGCAATACTACACCTTCCACCCAGAAAAGCAAAGGCCTCCTCTTATTAAAAGGACAGTGAAGGTACATCTTCTTATTTTATTTTTTTTAACCCAATAATAAAATGGAAGCAGAAAGAAGAAGCAGAGATGTTCCAGATGTTCCAGGTGCTGGGAACAGGGCTGGTTGTGCCCTGAGAAATCACAGCAAGCTCTCCTCTCTCTGGATGTCAGCTTCCGCTTGTTTCGATGGAGAGAGGTTACCTGCAGACTCCTCCCGTGGTAAGAGTCATAATGTAGTTTTCTCATTATTAAAATGCTTGCCAGCTCCCAGGGCTCCTGGAAGGCCTAAATGAGGAACCAAATGAGAGGCTCTTAGCACAGGGCCCAGCGCTAATAACAGCCAGTCAATGGCAGCTCCTGCTGGGATGATGATGATGATATTTAACTCGACTTCCCGTCGCTGCGCGCTCTGTATTCTTCACCTTATTGAATTCTTACAGCAACCCTATGAGGTGGGCATTCTTCTTACTCACATTTTCTACATGAGGACCTGGAGGCCCAGAGCTTAAGTAAGATTCCACAACTTTTCAGAGGCAGAGCTGGGAGACAAACCAAAGCCTGCTGAGCCTGGAGTCTCTGCTGGAACCCTCAATGTACCTCTCTGAGATGTTGACAGCACCCCCTACAGCTCTGAACACTTTTGGAGCATAGCAGGTGCTTGAACAACTCATCAATTGGCCATTTTGTCAGCAGGAAGAGAATTCAAGAAGAACGCTAGTGATTATTCTTTTGAAGAGTTTGAAGAAAATCCAGATAAAAGAAGAGGAGTTTAACCAAATTGGCTAAAGATACATAGGCCTTTGAGAAACAGGGATTTTTAAAATGAGAGATGTTTGTCGATTTTCCATCAACAAACACTGGATTATTACTGGATTAACATTCAGTGATAATCTCCAGTTGAAGAATGCGACCCAGCACCCACCTGGTTTACCCTGGCTGTCAGGTAAAGCTGGGACTCAAGTCCAACAATCTTTGTTGAAAGAATTATTTTACCTCTTCATGTATTTGACTTATCACTCTTGCTTTGTGTTTTTTTTTTCCTAACTTTATATGATCTATTTCCTTCTTTTTTCTTTTTCTTTTCTCTTTCTTTCTTTTTTCTTTTTTCTTTTTTTTTCTATCAGCCACTTCAAACATTTTGGCAAGTGCATGTGATCCAATTGGTGGGGGATTCTTAGCTTACATCTGAACAGCCTTTACCCAGGGAGAGAGGCATGTGAGGACCAATCCAAGGACTGTGGGTCCCCAGGAGAAGTCTATTCATTTGAGGCACAGAGGAACCTGCTGGGAAAGGCAGAAGGGACCAATTTTGCAAAAAATGAGGCTCCTCCAAGTGCGGGCTGTCACTCAATCTAGCCTCCAATTCACCTACCAAAGCTGAACCTGTGTCCTTGGAAGAATCTTGATAGGGTTTTGCTGTGTCCCCACCCAAATCTCATCTTGAATTGTAGTTCCCATACTCCCCACGTGTCGTGAGAGAGGCCTGGTGGGAGGTAATTGAATAATGGGGGCAGTTACCTTCACGTTGTTCTTGTGATAATGAGTAGTTCTCACAAGGCCTGATGGTTTTTTAAGGAGCTTTTCCCCCTTTTGCTCAGTCTTCTCCTTCCTGATGCCATGTGAAGGAGGATGTGTTTGCTTCCTTTTCCACCATGATCATAAGTTTTCTGAGGCCTCCCAAGCCATGCTGAACTGTGAATCAATTGAACCTCTTTCCTTTAAACATCACCCAGTCTCAGGTATGTCTTTATCAGCAGTGTATAAATGGGCTAATACAATCTGGAACAAAAGAGGGGGGAAACAGAGCAGAACATCTGGTTTCTGACAAGGTGTCAAACAGACAGAGGCTACTGGTTCCTCCCCTGACCCAGCCCTGCGGATGCCATGGAGGCAAGAGGAAGGTGAATGGAACTGAAAATGCCTTTGCAGACTGTGAGGAGCCTGAGGACATAGAAGGTGACTGGGCCTCCAGCCTGAGGAATGGGAGCACTTAAGTGGAAGAGGTCAGGCCCCAAGGTCTGGAAGTGCTTTTTCATTTTGTTCTTTCCTCGTTCTCACATTGCCCAGGGAAGCTGGCTGCTCTCTTTATCTTCTCTGGGAGCAGCAGGTGACCATCAGGTGACTCTAGCCTAGCAGGTTGGGGCACCAGCTTCCCTGAGAATGGAAGCATCTCCAGCTAAAAGCATACTCTGTGGTTTATCCTGCCCTATCCAGATTCCCTGTTCTCCCTCTCCTGAGAGTCCTTCTCCAATAAATCACTTAAACAAGGATGCTCATCTCAGGTTCTGCTTCTAAATGATTTGACATAGTGTGATAAATGGAAATGCATAAAGTGACAGAAATTAGCTGAATGTAACAGTCATATTAAATAGGTTAAATTCACTGATCAAAACAAAACAGAGATTTCCAGATTGGACCAAAAATAAAAACCAAACAAGTGAATAAAAACAAAGGCCCAGAAACATGTGCAACATAATTAGTGGGTGTTTATAAAACTTTGCATTTGACACAGAGCATACATCATTTTTGAGCACACATGAAACATACAAAAAATTGGCATAGATTTGCCATAAATGAAGCCTCATTAAATTCTAAAGAATTAGCATTAATGTCTTAATCATGTTGGGAAAAATGAGAAACCAATATCAAATTATGAGTTTTTAGAAACGATGTCTGTTAGGTATCTAAAATGTGTACTATAAAATAACTCTTGTGTGAAGGAGGGAATCATAAAGGAAGTTATAAAATACGTAAAGGTGAGAGAAAATGAAAACATTATTTATCAAAGTTTTTGCAGTGGATGAAAGAAGACACACTATGTCTGTAAGTACATTTGCAAAAAACTAAAATTACTGAAAACAAATATCTAAGCTTTCAAATCTAAACTGTTTAAAATTGCAAAAAAAAAAAAAGTTGAAAATAAGGATAGAAACTAATGAAACAGAGAACAACAAAACAAGATGGGACTCACAAGACCACAAGCTGCTATTTTGAAAAGATTAAAAAGAAGCAGCAAACTTCTGGCAAAACTGATTTTTTAATTAAAATTTTGGTTGAGAGAATTGCAGATTCACATGCAATTAATTGTAAGAAATAATACAGAGAGATCCTATGTATTCTACCCAGTTCTCCCCAATGCTAACATTTTGCAAAACTACAGTTGCAATATCTTAACAATGATATTGACATTGATACAATACACTTACATTATTCAGAATTTCCCAGTTTTACTTGTACACATTTGTGTGTGTGTGCTTAGTTCTATGCAGTTTTATTACGTTTAGATTCTTGTATTCACCATCCCACTCAAGATACCAAGCAGTTCTTTCACCATAAAGATCTCTCATGAAAGACTGATTTTTTAAAAAAGGAGCGAACAGGCCGGGCGCGGTGGCTCAAGCCTGTAATCCCAGCACTTTGGGAGGCCGAGACGGGCGGATCACGAGGTCAGGAGATCGAGACCATCCTGGCTAACATGGTGAAACCCCATCTCTACTAAAAATACAAAAAACTAGCCGGGCGAGGCGGCGGGCGCCTGTAGTCCCAGCTACTCTGGAGGCTGAGGCAGGAGAATGGTGGAAACCTGGGAGGCGGAGCTTGCAGTGAGCTGAGATCTGGCCACTGCACTCCAGCCCGGGCGACAGAGCAAGACTCCGTCTCAAAAAAAAAAAAAAAAAAAAGGAGAGAATATATAAATAGATACATAATGAAAACAAAAATATCTAGATACAGTAAGAGACTAGAGACTATATGAACAACTATATCCCCAAATATTTGAAAACTTAAATATCCCAAAACATTTGAAAAATAAAATGCCAGAAAAATTAAAAAGCCAAAATTGGAATAAGAAAAAATAGAAGCATTTAATAGAAATCACTAATAAAGTAATAGGCACAGTGATCAAATAACTCTCCATTCTAGGTCCCAGTATCAGTTTTAGAAGTAAGTTCTATTAAATTATCAAGTAAGAGATAATTCCTACCTTACACAAGCTGTTTCAGAAAGCAGAAAGAGGAAAAGCTGTCTAATATATTTTATGACAGAAATATGCCTTGACTGAAAAAGTAGATAAGAACAGAAAAATACAATATTCTAGAGAAACATTAGCCAACAGGATCCAATCACGTAACTAAAATAATAATGACAAAGTAGAGTATATTTCACAGTATAAAGATGGCTTAACCTCAGAAAAGCTCTTAATGTAATTCACTAGATTAATGTACTAAAGAAAATATCCTAAGAAGAATTATATGGTTATCTCAATAGATCCGGAATATGTTTTAAATAAAATCTAACACCTAATTATGATTTTTTTTAATTCACAAAAAAAGTAATTTAAAAAATCTTTCCTTAACTTGATACATGTTTGGTGCCAGAACGTGGACAAAAGTTAAACTTAATGAAAAAAATTCAAATATATTCCATTAAGATTGACAACAAGGTAAAGATACATGCTGTCATTTTACTAAATAGTACCAAGTATCCTGTTTAATGCTGCAATATAAGAAAAGGAAAAAACAGAAATGGAAAGAAGAAAAACTACCCTCATTCGCAGGTGATAATGTACATTTCCACAGTGAACCCAACAGAATCAACAGAAAAACTCATAAGAATTACAAATTCGGCAAGATTGTTGGATGCAAGATTAATTTATATACCTTAATGAAAAAAGTCATCTCTGACTTCCACGTATGGTCATGTTGAAGTAACTGGGACTGGACTTACTGTCCTATGAAAAACAACTAGAAAACAGGATAAAATATTTGAAACAGCTGCTTTCAGGCATTGACTAACAGGCAGCACAGGACTGTGATCTCTGAAAAAAGAAAAACAAATGAGGTAAGTTCCATAGTCCCTGGCCTTCTGCCTGGAGGAGCATTCTGGAACAGACCACGGGGAGGGGGACCCCAAGCAGCACATGGCTGCCTCACTGAGTGGGAAACAGATCAGAGTTTGATAAGACTGAGGAGACCGGGATTTGTGGGGGCAGAGAACCGAAGAGGAGGAGGTACATAAAGAAATAATTCCATGAGTTTCTGCTGACTACTAAAATGTGCACATGTAAAATAAAACTCCATGAATCCAGGCAAAGAATGTTGGGGACCTGTAAGGCAATCAATTTCTGGAGTTCATATCCGGCTTAGAGACACTTGAGTTCTCATCAACTAAAGAAGAGAGTCCTTGAACACCTGAAATTTTCAGTAGAGTAGCTAAAAGAGTCAGACCTTAACAAGATAACTAGACTAGCCCAGAGGAAAGTTTACTCTAACCCTACTCCAACAAAAACTTAAACACAAGCCTCAAAAGAACCAAGCTGATCTGCAAGTACCTAAACTGCTTGTTTTCCAGAACAAACCCAACCTTCTGGAATAAAAACAACAAAATCTAGCACCTAACAATATAAAATTCTCAATGTCCAACATTCAATATAAAAAATTAGTTAAAATGTTAAAAAGCAGAAAAATATAACCCATAGTGGAGAAAGAAAATAAACGTCAAAAGAAACAAACATGAAAATGACAGAGATGATGGAATTAGCAATCAAGGGCTTTAAAGCAGCTCAAGGATTTAAAGGAAGATATAAACACAATGGTGAGAAAAATGAAAAATATGTTTTTTAAACCCAAAGGAATATCTAGAGATTAAATAAAATACAATATATTAATGAAAAAAGAATACTGGGTGAGATTAACAGTAGATTAAAATTAGCGAAAGGCCTTTTGCTATGAAGACATAGCAATAGAAATTATTCAAAATGAAGCACAGGGGAAAAAGACTAATTAAAAATGAATAGAACTTCTATAGGACACTATCAAATATCTTAATATCCAATGGTTCTGATCTTTTGGGAAATCATCAAGGAATCCAACATATACAAGACTATAGTTTTAGAAAGAGGACTCTGAAAGTGAGGAGGACATAAAAAGTGTTTGAAAACACAATAGCCAAAATGATACAATTTTTGGTAAAACCTATAAACTCAGAGATTCAAGAAAGTAAAAGATTTATAAGCAGGATAGTTACAGTGAAAACTAAAGGTACATCATAATAAAATTGCTGAAAAACAATGATAAAGATAAAATATTTAAAGCAGCCAAAAAAACCCAAATTATATACAGATTATATTTCCCAATCACTTTTTTGTTTATCGCCCTTTCCCCAGATTTTTTTTTTTTTTTTTTTTAAGATGGAGTCTCACTCTGTCACCCAGGCTGGAGTGCAGTGGTGCGATCTTGGCTCACTGCAACCTCCACCTCCTGGTTCAAGTGATTCTCCTGCCTCAGTCTCCCAAGTAGCTGGGACTACAGTGCGTGCCATCATGCCCGGCTCATTTTTTGTATTTTTAGTAGAGACGGGGTTTCACCATGTTAGCCAGGATGATCTCCATTTCCTGACCATGTGATCCGCCTGCCTCGGCCTCCCAAAGGGCTGGAATTACAGGCGTGAGCCATGGCGCCTGGCCCCCAGAAGCCCTTAAAAAGACAGTTGACCCCTGATTGTACCTTTCCATGAAATGTTAATACCATGGTTATATTGTATATCTATTTATGTACTGTATGTTTATCTGTGTTTTGTACATTAAAAAGTAATTGTTTTGTCCCCTCCCCAAGAACCAACTCTCCCTTTCTTAGGGCAATATTACCTAATTTGAGAATGCATATGTGCAGAGGAACAAAGAATAGGTGCAGATTTCTCCTCAGAATGTGTGGAACCCAAAAGATAATAAAACATAGAATTCTATGTTCGGCAAAATTAATGTAAAAGTAAGACTGTTTTAGACAAATAAAAGTTGAAAGAATAAATTGCCTACAGATTTGCACTTCCAGAAACTTGTATCTACATTAAAAAAGAGAAGAGTGCCAGAAATAGTAAATATGTGAGTAAATGTAAAATAATTTCTCTAATTAAAAATACTTATTTACAAGATAATGGACTTTTTTTTTTTTTTTTTTTTTTGAGAAGGGGTCTCACTCTGTCACCCAGATTGGATGCAATGACACTACCTCAGTTCACTGCAGCCTCAACCTCCCAGGCTCAAGCAATCCTCCCATCTTAGCCTCCCAAGTAGCTGGGACTACAGGCATGCACCACCACACACAGTTAATTTTTTTATTTCTGGTGGAGGCAGGGTTTTGCCATGTTGCCCAGGCTGGTCTCGAACTCCTGAGCTCAAGCAATCCACCTACCTTGGCCTTCCAAAGTGCTGGGATTATAGGCGTGAGCCACCACACCCGGCCAAGATAACTGACTTTTAAAATCAAACTAATAAATATTTATTGAGCAATTTATAACATGTAGAAGTAGAATGTATTATGAAAATAGTGCACCAGATGGGAGTGGAGAAATTGAAGTATACTCTTGTAAGGTTTGTATATGCAAAGTGTGATAATATTGTTCGAAGACAGATGGCGACAGGTTAAATGTGTATATAGTAAACTCTAGAGTAACCACAAAAGAATAAAACAAAGAGTTATAGTTAATAAGCTGTTAGAGATAAAATGTAATGTGAAATAATACTTGATTGATCTGAAAGAAGGCAGGAAATGAGAAAAAAGAAATAAATAATAGATGGGAAAAAAAGGAAAGAAATTACAAACTGGTATACTTAAACCCAATCATTGTCAATTATATTAAATGTAAATTATGTAAACACTGCAATTAAAAAGCAAAAATTGTCAGACTGAACCCAATTATTTCTTGTTTCAAGGCAAATAAGGAAATACTTTTAGCTTTATGAAAATGTAAACAGAACAAGCTAAAATTTGTAGAATGCAGCTAAAGCAGTGTTTAGAGGGAGATTTGTAATCTTAAGTGCTCCTGTTAGAGAAGAATAAATTTCTAAAATCAGTGATCTAAACTTCCATTATAAGAAACTAGGACAGGAAGTACAAAATAAACTTAAATCCAGACTGGTGAAGGAAAAAGAGAGAAGACAGGAATAACTAGTATTAGAAATAGACAAGGAGACACTATCGTAGATACTACTGACATTAAAAGGATAATAAGGGAATATTATGAGCAATATTATGCTAATTTAACTTAACCTGTATAAAATGAAAAAATTACCTAAAAGACCCAAATTACGAAAAAAAATAGACTCAAGAAGAAATAGGAAGCATAAGTTGCCTTAAATCAATTTTTAAAATAAGTTTGTAATTTAAAATCTTCCCACAAAGAAAAATCCCAGATTAGATGGTTTCGCAGGTGAAGTCTAACAAATATTTAAGGAAGAAACAACTTCAATCTTAAATAAATTATTTCAGAAAAGAGAGTAAGAAAGAACACTTCCCAGTTCATGTGGTGAAACTGGCATTACCTGAGTATGAAAACAAAGCAAAAACATTATAAGAAAAGAAAATCACCAGGTGCAGTGGCTCACGCCTGTAATCCCAGCACTTTGGGAGGCTGTGGCAGACTAATCACCTGAGGTCAGGAGTTCGAGACCAGCCTGACTAACATGGAGAAACGCTGTCTCTACTAAAAATGCAGAATTAGCTGGGTGTGGTGGCACATGTCTGTAATCCCAGCACTTTGGGAGGCCATGGCAGGCGAATCACCTGAGATCAGGAGTTCGAGACCAGCCTGACTAACATGAGAAACGCTGTCTCTACTAAAAATGCAGAATTAACTGGGTATGGTGGCACATGCCTGTAATCCCAGCTACTTGGGAGGGTAAGCCAGGAGAATCGCTTGAAACCAAGAGGCGGAGGTTGCAGTGAGCCAAGATTGCGCCATTGCACTCCAGCCTAGGCAACAAGAGCAAAATTCCGTCTCAAAGAAAAGAAAAGAAAAGAAAGAAAATCATGAGCCAATATCCTCCCCAAACACAGATGCAAAAATGCTTAACAAAATGTTAGTAATTCTATTTTATTAGTGTATAAAATGGAAAAATATATTGTTTGCAAGTGTGGTTTATCCCAGGAATTCAAGATGGTTTAACATTAAAAGATGAATAAAACATCATGGCAAAACCTCATTTCTACTAAAAATACAAAATTAGCTGGGTGTGGTGAGGGGTGCCTGTAATCCCAGCTTCTGGGGAGGCTGAGGCAGGAGAATGGCTTGAACCCAGGAGGCAGAGGTTGCAGTGAGTCAAGATCATGCCGCTGCACTCCAGCCTGGGAGACAGAGCATAAAGTAGAAATCTCATATGATTATCTCAGTAGATATAGAAAAGGCATTCGATAAAATTTAATACCCATTCATGATAATGAATCTCAATAGACTAGAAATAGAAAGGAACTTTTTAAAAGTCTTCTAAACAAACAAAAAAAAAAGGTCCTCTAAACAAAAAAACCTACAGCTAACATCATATTAATAGTGAGAGATTAAAACTTCTTCCTTAAGATTGAAAACAAACAAAGATAACATCTCTCACCATGTCTGTTCAGTACTGTAATGGTGGTCCTAGGCAGTGCAGTAAGACAAGAAATGTTTAAAATAAGAGGCATACAGATTGGAAAGGAAGAAATGAGACTCTGTTTGGAAATGACATAATTATATAAAAAATCCTGAGAAGTCTCTAAAAAAGGAACTGAAACTAATGTACCAATTTAACAATATTTCATAACACAAGGTCAGTATACAATGATGAATTGTATTTCCATATACTACCAAAGAAAAAGTAGAAAATAAAATTCTAGAAAAGGCAATTCTAATCTGTAGTGATGGAAAGTAAATCAGGGGATTCCTTGGGTGTGTGGAAGGAATAGAAATTGACTGCAAAGGGGCATGAGGGTATATTTTGGGGTGATAGAAATGTTCTGTATTTTTATTGTAGTGATGATCATGTGGGTGTATATGTTTATCAAAACTCATTAAATCCTACAATTAAAATGAGTATATCTTACTATTTATAAATTTTTGTTCTGATAAAGATGATGTTCAAAAAAGTAAAAAAAAAGGGGGGGTTTCCACTGTATTAGCAATAACCTACTAGAAAAATATAATAGAACTCAAGTTATAATTCCGAATAGCCCACCCCATCCCCACCTTAGGAGTATCTAGAAATTAACCTAAAAATATGCAAGACCTTTACAGAGAAAAATTCAGATAAAATAAGACCTAAATAAGTAGAACTCCAGTACGTGGTTTTATTTTATTTTATTTTATTTTTTCTGAGATGGAGTTTTGCTCTTATTGCCCAGGCTGGAGTGCAGTGGCACGATCTCAGCTCACTGCAACCTCTGCCTCCTGAGTTCAAGCGATTCTCCTGCCTGAACCTCTCAAGTAGCTGGGATTATAGGTATGAGCTACCACGCCCGGCTAATTTTTGTATTTAGTAGAAACAGGCTGGTTTCGAACTCCTGACCTCACGTGATCCGCCCACCTCGGTTTTCCAAAGTGCTGGGATTACAGGCGTGAGCCACCGTGCCTGGCCAAACCCCAGTATATGTTTATGTATGTGCTGAGATGTCAATTCCCCCTGCATTAATTCTTCAAATTGTACTCAATTCTAATAAAATTTCATCTTTCTGGATCTTTAGAAAAATAAAGCTATATAAACAGCTAAGATAATTTTGAAAAGTAAAAGAGTAAAGAAAGAAAACTTTGCCCTGTTCCATATCAAGACATTACAAAGATGTGGTAATAAAGATAGTGGGATACTAGTGCAGGAACAGACAAATAGACAACTGGGATAAAGAAAATAACTCTGAAAGAGATTCATAGTCTATGGTAAGGAGGCACCAGTATTCAGCGGAGGAAAAAAAAATGAATTATTTAGTAGTGCTGTTGGGGTAACCGGCTCACTGGATGAAGCTGAATAAAGTTGTAGCTCTAATTCAAACCACACTCAAAAATGACTCAGGAAAGACCAAAATGTGAAAGAAAATGTTATGAATTCAATAGAAGAATGTAAAAAAGACTACCTTTTTGACCTAAGGGTGGTAAGGACTTCTTTAATAAGACACCAAAAGCATAAATCACATGACAAAAATTGGTGAACTTGACTACATCAAAATTAAATATAGCTCTTCAAATGTGGCCACTAGAGCCGTGGTTAACGAACGTGTTGCTGCAGACTGGGAGGAGGTAATGAACGCTGTCTAACCCAACAAAGGAATAGGCTCTAGAATATAAGATGCTGCAAATTAACAGGACAAAGACAGGAAATCTAATGGAGGGAAATGAGCATTTCCTGGAAGAGGAAACTAGATGGCTAACGAGTTTACGGAGAACTGATTAACTTCGTCAGTAATTAAAATAGCAATGAGATGGCAATGGTAAACATTAGAAAAGTTAGGAAAAAAAAGATCAGGTGTCAGGGAGGATGTGGGGAAGCAGGAGCCTTCCCGGCAGCCAGCACTGTGCACAATTCTCCAAAAGTACAACGACCCAATGTCCTTTGGAGACAGACAAGGGTCAACAGCCATGCTACTATCAGTGAGCTCAGGATTGCTAGCTGTCCCCTTGGGGAGGAATGGCACAGAACTGTTTCAAGTAAAGCAAGGTGGAGCTGTACATGAACTACCAGGTAATCTCCAGGGCTGCCTGGATGTAGACCAACAAGAGAGACCATGGTGGCATTCACATCCCGGGGCTCATCTGGAGGAGATGGGGACATCAAGAGGAGGGTGCAGCATGCACTAGCTTTCAACTTGGGAATGTACATGATGGGAAAAATACAGAATAGTCATGGGACATTGGGAAGAGGAACACCCATGCCCTGCTTCTCAGTCTTCCAAGGAGGGAAAGAAGCAGGCAGATATGAGATCCTCAGTTCTGGTTCTTCTGGTACTTCCAACACGCCTTGGGACCCTCTGGAGGGGCCATTCCTGCCTCAGAATCCTCATCCATGCTGTGGGAGTGGCTCTGGCCCCTATCCACCTCAGAGACCAGGTTACATAAATATGAAGGCCTGTAATTTCAAAATCCAAGTAGTGGGTTGGATCATTAGGAAGAGTTTGCTGGGCTGCTTTGAGGTTTGACCTATTTATTTTTCACCAGGAGCTTTTTTGGAAACATTCTTTGTTAAGGTTTTTCCTTCCCTCTTCCTTTCTTCCCTCTGACTTTGACGTCAACACAAAAGCCAGCGTGGGCAGAATTTGTGCGTTCAGGGACACTGCAGAGCAGTGAGTCTGTTCCTGGCCCCTCCCAGGCCCTGGTCTCTGCAAGAGTCCCATTGAACCCCAAGGACGAAGGACAAGGTTTCTCATTCTTCATCCCCTAGATCTCTCACTTTCTAGTCTCCTCTACCCAGCAGCCCAGGTCTCGGGTACCAAGCAGAGGCCTCAGAGCCCCATGTTGGCCCTAAGCCATCTAGGCCCAAGGCTTAGTCACACTTCTCCAATCTATTTCTCCAAAAAGAACTTTAGCTCTGTAAAGTGTGCCCCAACAGAACATTCGAGAGGCAGAATGGATTTGTCCATGGGAGACTCTGGCTACCATCTTTACATCCCCTAAAAATTTCCCCACCTGGCTGATAGATATCTCAGAATGTGTCATTAGTACTAAAGCCAAAGAGGAAAAACTTTAGCCCTGTCAGTAGTATCTCATTAAGCCTTATCGGACGGGGAAGTTTACATTTACACCTCGGTGTGAATGCAATGCCTAGAGCTTTCTTGAGAGGAGAGTGTGAGAAGATTCTAGAGCCCTCCAGAACCCTCCTGTGTTAGTCCATTTTGTGTTGCTATAAAGGAATACCTGAGGCTGGGGCTGAGTAATTTATTAAGAAAAGAGGTTTATTTGGCTCACAGTTCTGCAGTCTCTACAAGCATGGTGCTAGCATCTGCTCAGCTTTCGCAGAGGCCTCAGGAAGCTCATGGTTGAAGGCAAAGAGGGGACAGGCGTGTCACATGGCAAGAGAGGGAGCGAGAGAGAGAGAGAGAGAGAGAGAGTGGAGGTGCCGCACTCTTTTAAACAACCAAATCTTACATGAACTCATTAGGGTTTACAGGACGGTACCAAGTCATTCATGAGGGACCTGCCTCCAAGACTGAAATACCTCCCACCAGGTTCTACCTCCACCACTAGGGATCACATTTCAACATGAGATTTGGAGGGGACAAACATCCCAACTATATCACCTGCCAAGTAAGATGGGGACATCTAAGGGGGAAGGGGACACAGATAGGGCAGTTGGGGGTGCCACAGACAAATCTCACCCATTCCAGGGACTGGCCCTACTTGGGAATGGCCTGACCAAAGCCTACCAAGCCCCCAGGATGCTGGCCTGTCCCCTGCCAGGCTCTGTGGCCTCTGCTGGCACTGGGATGTCAGACTCACTTGACTCTCTTGATCTTTCCTTTCCACTCTCTCACTCTTTCACTATCTCTCTCCATAAATCTCTCCTCCTTTTCATTGTTCCTTAACTTTTTTTTGAAACAGGGTCTCACTCAGTTGCCCAAACTGGAGTGCAGTGGTGCTATCTCAGCTCACCGCAACCTCCACCTCCCAGGCTCAGGCGATTCTCCTGCCTCAGCCTCCCAAGTAGCTGGGATTACAGGCGCATGCCACCATGCTCGGCTAGTTTTTGTATTTTTAGTAGAGACAGGGTTTCACCCTGTTGGCCAGGCTGGTCTTGAACTCCTGACCTCAAATGATCCACCCGCCTAGGCCTGCCAAAATGCTGGGATTACAGGCGAGAGCCACTGGGACCGGCCATCTCTTTAACTTTTGATTTTACTCTTGCATTTTCTTTTTCTCACCTTTTGTTTTTCTCTTTCATTGTCTCTCACACTTTATCTTACTCTTCCTCATTTCCTTCCTTCCTTCCTTTCTTCCTTCCTTCCTTTCTGCCTTCCTCTCTCCTCCCTCCTTCTTTTCCTTCCTTCCTTCCTCTCTCTCTCTCTCTCTTTCTCTTTTCTCCTTCCTCCCTTCCTTCCTCTTTCTTTCCTTCCTTCCTTCCTTCCTTCCTTCTTTTTTCTTTCTTTCTTTTTCTTTCTTTCTTTCTTTCTTTTCTTTCTTTCCCTCCCTCCCTCCCTCCCTCCCTTCCTTCCTTCCTTCCTTCTTTCTTTCTCCTTCTTTCTTTTCTTTTCTTTTCTTCTCGCTCTGTTGCCCAGACTGGAGTGGAGTGGCATGATCTTGGCTCACTGCAACTTCCACCTTTGGGGTTGGAGCGATTTCCTACCTCAGACTCCCGAATACCTGGGATTAGAGGTGCACGCTACCACACCCGGCTAGTTTTTGTATTTTTAGTAGAGAGCGGGTTTCACCATGTTGGCCAGGCTGACTTGAACTCCTGAGCTCAAGTGATCCACCCACCTCAGTCTCCCAAAGTGCTGGGATTACAGACATGAGCCACTGCGCCTGGCCTCTTTCACATTTTCTTTCATGCCGCTTTCATTCTCTTCTACCTCCTCTATCTCACTTTTTTTTAAAACCATGCTCAGTCTGCTAGAAAAATGGTGTTTCTCCATCTACTCAAGCCATTTTGATAGTTTTCAACAGGGAAACATTTTATTCTATGTGGATGCTATGCATTTGATAAGCATGCACTCCTTTTCTCACCTTGTTCCTTCTTTTTTTCACGTCCTATACTTCTTTTCTCTGTGAACCTCTTCTCTCCTTCTCTTTGTACATCTTCTTTCAGCTGCCTGAACATCTCAATTGTACCACGTTGGCCGATCCTCACTGGTCTGATATTTTATATTAGGTGCATCTGCTTTAACTATTCCACTTAAAAATTAAACCCATCTGCCCCAAACTGAAAACAGCCTCTCCCCCACCAGGGACAATAAATATTGATGACTTGAGGCATGATTGGCTTTTATGATGTTTGATGACAACTGGTATCAGTTACAGAACTTACATCATTTAATAAAAAAAAAAAAAAAAAAAAAGCCCCAGCAGGGATGTTGCATGTCAACGGACATTATTAGATGTCAAAAGAAATACATGTTCTTCAAGAGCCTGAAATCTAAACAATGTGAGGGGGTGGGGAGGGGTTCAGAGGGGGAAGTTTGGATGGCTTTTATGTGAAGTTAGGAGTATTGTTTCTTCTTGTGTCCACCCTAATTTGTGCCACTTGAGTTTTCTAGAGCCCTACTGCAGCCACCACCAAAGCCTTCTTCAAGAAATGCTCTTCTTTGATATGATTTGGAAACCTGAGCTTATTTGATGTCCCTCTCCTTCTCCAACAGGAGACCTCTCAGATGCCTCCATTTGGGAGAAAACTGAATATGTCAAAGGGCACCAGATCTGGGAACCAAAGGGGAGGTGAGAACACTTGGGACCTCTTTATTTTTGTTGTCAGTATAAAATCAGGACTGTCTGGCTCTGAGGTTTAAAGCAAATAAACCAAGATCTGGTACGTGAGCCTACTGTGCTTCCATTTATACCCCAATGTGTTAAGTATAAATAGCATTATTAAGAAGGTGGCTGCCAACATTTCTCAACATTCAATAGTTAAAAAAAGAAGGGTGGAAATATTTTACTGCTATTTTAACTGTATTTATGTGCTTTAGGGAGCTGGATTCTGACTACCTGCTATACTTCCGGAGACTCATTTGGGTATATTTAGAAAGATCATAAATTCTTGTGGTCTTGAGGGTGGTTTGGTGAATTAAACCCCTAGAGACTAGATACTTTTTTTTTTTTTGAAACAGAGCTTTACTCTGTTTTCCAGGCTGGAGTGACAGTAACACAGCTCACTGCAGCCTTGACCTTCAGGGCTCAAGCGGTCCTCCCAGCTCAGCCCTACAAGTAGCTGCTACTACAGGTGCACACCACCACACCCAGCTAATTTGTGTGTGTGTGTATTTTTGGTAGACGCAGGGTTTCACTGTGTTTGCCAGGCATGCCTCGAACTCCTGAGCTCAAGTGATCTACCCGCCTTGGCCTCCCAAAGTGCTGGGATTACAAACGTGAGCCACCTTGCCCAGCTTAAGACTTTTGTCATTGTAAAGGGTAATATGGCTCCTTCAAGTTCCTAACTGACCCCTCTCCCATCCCCAGTAGTTTATGCTGTGGAAGAGTCAGACTCCTTTTTAGTCACTGCAGCTGTGGTCTCCCAAGGAACGTTCTGGAAAAAGAGAGCAGAACTGCAATGGAATGCAGAGATTTCTGCTACTTGATCCTGCATTTGTAAAACAGGGTTACTGTTAATATCTATCTTATGGGGTCTTTGTGGAGGTCATAGAACCATTGTTTGTGGAAGTGGTTTGAAAATGGAAAAGGGCTAAGAGTTATCTCTGCTGGAGAAGCAGCACGTCACTGGGAGATCACTGGGCTGAGGATGTTACTTAACAACTGGGGACTTTGGACAAGTTTTTTACACTCTCAGAGCCTCAATTTTACCATCTGGGGAGTGGAAATGTTAATACCTCTTAGGCCTCTGGTGCAGATGCAAACTGTCTGCAACTGTTTAGCAAACAGTGAAGTGCCGCATTCTTTCATTCAGAAATGCCTTGCAACATTGACTGCATGCCAGGCAAGCTGCTAGGAGCTGGGGATGGAGAGAGAAATTATCAGAAGAACAGTTCTGACCTTGACGACACCACTCAGCAGCTCTGGCCTCAGAACCTGGAGTCACCACCAGGCTATAGGAAAATTTCAGCAATGGTGGAAGGAGGCGGGAGGAGGAAGTTTCAAGGAAAGGTGTGAAAGAGCAACTGAGTTTCCATTGTCCAGGCCATGCAGGGTGGGGAGTGGGGACACTGAGGAGCTGGGTGTCTGTCCTTTATTTGGTGAGTGGTCTGAGGCCAGTGGAGGCACAGGAATGGTGCTGAAGGGAAGGAATGATGCTGGGCTTGAATCAAGTAGGGACACGGAGGCTGGAATGATGTGTTGCAAGACCTGGGATGAGAAGAATGGTGAGAAAAATACCAGGTTTGTTAGGATTTTTACAGATATTGTGGTTGCATTCACGTTTACATGATTTGCGCTGTTTTTGTGCAGTTAAGGCTGGAATGAAACGGGAATGCTTGGAAGGTCCTGAGTCCAGGTCCAGACTGGCCCTCTCTGCTTCAGCCTGTTATCCGAATGATCTTAGCCACCAGAGGGAGCGGGCTGGGAGGGCGGACATTGGCGGGATTCTCTCAGGAATGACTTCCCTGTGATTTGTCCAGCAATTCCTCCCTGTAGCCAAACCAGAAATACCACTGAACCTGAGGTATTTGGCATGGGTGATGCATTTTAAATCCTTGAAGGGAAAATAGCTGTAAAATAAAAATGGTTCCCTTAAAAGTTCACTGACTTAGTCCTTGGAGCATGTGTACAGAGGACGGGTCCAACAAGGCTCTCACTTTTTCCAAAGGAGCGTCCCCAAGCTAATTAAGAGCAAGTGCAAACAGATGGGAAGGGCGTATTTCCTAATAGAAATAGGCTCTTCACCACAAACCACCATCGAATTAATAATAATAAAAAAATCCGCATCTCCCCCTTACTTCTTCTTTTGGAAGTTGTCCCTCCAAGTGAGGTAGGCATGCTGAAGTTGTTTTACTCCAAGGAATTTAAGAGAATCAACATGTTTTCCTTTCCTGGTTGCATCTGTGGTTGAATTGCTTAAAATATTTCACTTCTTAAAGTAACCTCGGTTTGTTATGGTAGAGTTTTTTGTTTTTGTTTTTTGAGTTTTCTCCTTGGAACTTAAAAAAAAAAAAAAAAAAAGGCGGAGAAGACCAGCTCCAGGAAAAGAAAACACACACACACACACACACACACACACACACAACTTCTAGTTGTCAGAATCGGAATGCTTATCAGTTATGCTGGGAGACAATGAAAACATCAAAAAGCACATACAAGCCATAAAAAATTCAGGTTCTCTGAAGCAATGTGGGACACGCTTGGTTGTGCTCCTCATTTGCATGCCAGTACCCACAGTGCTTTGCAAGCTCCTAGATCTTTCGGAGCAGCCCCAGTGTCTGAGCTCCAGGGAACAAAGCGAAAGGTTGGAGCGTGCTTCTGGGGAGAGAGGGACGTTTGTGTCTGCACAGAAAAGCAAGGCGGGTGTGGGTGAGAGAACTTCTCCCACCGTGGTGATTAGCAGCCAGCCCTTGAGGGCTTAATCACAGGCTTGAGAGCTGTACCTGGCCTTTGTTTTATCATTCGGTTGCTTTTTTGCCTTCCTCTTCTTCCCTTTCCCCGGAATGCTGCGACGGTGAAGGTAGACTGTGCAGGGAAGAGGAGAAGGACGCCAATCTTTAGAAGTCCTGGCTGTGCTGCTGTATCACTTGCCTGGAATTGCAGATTTGTGTGCAGTGTGTGTCTTCTGGCGCTAGTCCTCACCTCAGAGCACCTTGGCCTTTACATCTGTTCCCATGAACAGTCCATGTTTGGTCAATGTGAAGGACTTAGAGGTGCCATCGTGTCCTGCTGCTGGGGGCAGGAGTTCCCCTCAACCTTGCCACTGGGGCAGCCTCTGACCTCACTCTTCCCGCCCACACACATTGCCTTTCCCTCCAAACCTTGCTCTTCAAAGAGTCCAGCCGAGCCATTGTCTGGATGGTCCAAATTCTCGAGGTGGCTTGAGGATACAGGACTCAAACTAAGAGCTGGGGGAGGAGAGAAGTAAATTTGTCTCCTGACTGGGCCCCCTCAGCCTTCTGGGTGTATCACATACCACCCTCATCTCTCCTGCCCTTTCCAAGCCTGTCCTGTGGGGTCAGGAGCTACAGAGGGGTTGGTGACTATTATACAACTTGATTTTAACAAGACCAACCGTTCTGGGGCATTACAAAATACATAAAAAATAAAAGTAAAGCTCAATCTTTGAGGTTGCTACCTGGAAGGTTTTTCTCTGGGTTTGTACTTTGATTTGGAGCTGTGCTTTTCTCAATGCTGTAAAGGAGTTCTTAGGCTAGATTAATTTAGCAGTAGGAAAATCTGGGCAGAAGAGTTAATGTGTATACATGTCAGCTCTCGACCTACCCCCTGAAACTCCCAGCTTCAGAGGTAAGATAAAAGTCTGCCCCTACCCAGAATTTAGAAGCAGGCTGCCCTGCAAGCTGGATCCAGCCAACAGATTTGTTTGCTTCAGCCTGTACACAATGTTGTACAGTGTGTTGAATCAGTTTCCGATATTTTTGAATCAGGGGCTTTTATAGTGTTTCTTAAAACATCTGAAAATCTGGTCATCCAGGCCGACATTTCTCATAGGAACCACCAGCCTGAGTTGCATAGATAGCTCCCCCTACGTGGTAGGGGGTGCGGGGAGGCCGTCTCTTCTCCTGCTGGGCCTGTAGTCTCTGGTCCACCACAGTCCCAAAGGCCTTTGGTCTTAGACTGCCCACTCCACTTCCGGATGTTCCTATCCTGCTCTTGCAGGTCTCTGCATGCTCGACCTCGGCTGGGCTCATAGACAATCCCTGAGTTTTTCCACTTTGTTATCCATAGCGTTAGTATAAGGGTGACCAAACCAAACTGTGACAGCTTTTCATAGTGGGGATAGAGAGGAGGCAAGACCGAGGCCCTGACTCACAAGGCCTCCCAGCTTTTCTGTCCCAAATAAAGCAAATGCATTTTTTCACCTGCTAGAGCCCGAGGGGTTCTCTCCGCCCCCGCCTACCTCCTCCTGGAATACATATTTCCTTTCCTCTGATACCTAAAGTATTCTGGGGTGCGGGGTAGGTTGCAAGATTTGGATTTTTAAAAATTCTTTCCCAGATTTGTTGTGTCTAATTTGGGCTGCAAGCGGTTTTTGGTGTCAATGACTAACCACTGTTTGGTCTGCACAGCCATTTCTGTTGAACTTGGATAGCGCTGAAAGCCCAGTTTCCCCAAATAAAGTCTAAATACATTTACACATTTATTCCCACATGCGTCTTTGTGTTTCTGCCTGTCTTCTCACACCTCACACATGTGCGTGGATGGGAACGTCCTGGAGAGAAAAGGGGCAGGTAACTTGAGCTTCTACTGTAAACTTCAGAAGAGAAGAAACATCAGCAAGTTGACCCAGTTGGATGGTAAGAGATAAAGATGCTTCCAAGAAAAGATGTTAGAATGAGAGTTCGAATTGGAATTTGGTTGCTTCCTTGTAATCTAACAGACAAATAATATCACTAGACAGAAAAACGGGACATAAAATAGAGAGTTTGGGAAAATATGTGAAAAAAGTCACTATCAAAATTACCCCTCCCCCCAAATCCAGCTGGGATTATCAAAATCAGAGCTTTTAATAGGTTTAATATTCACCAGTTTCTGAGACAGTTATAACAACAGCTGATGCCGGGCTTTAATTACACCGATGATGACAGTTACCATTTATAGAGTGCTCACTGTGTTCTAGGAACCGGGCTAAGGACTTTTACATATTGACTCCTTTAATCCTTATAACAACTCCCTGAAAGTGATATCTCATATACCCATTTTACAGGCAGGAAAACTGACACTTAACATGATTCAGTAATTTGACCAAAGCCTGAGAGTTGGAAAGGGATGGAGCTGGCATTTAAACCCATGCTGCCCTCCAGCATACCCTGGGCTGGGACAGCAGAATGGGTACCCTCCTTGCCAGCTGGCCGGAGTAAGAATCTGGCAGACAGCCCACCTTGGTCATGACTGGCTTGGGGACTGGCACAGTGGAGAGCCCAAGGGAGACAAATGTCATATTTGGCCCACAATTCCACTGCTAAAAATGACCCTCAGGGATGTGCCATGAGCGACCCAGTGGCTCCTTCTCTCTGATGAAAACTTGGACCTTTGGAGATTAGGCCACTCTAGGCTATTTGATAGAATGGGCCATGGCCTGGGCAATTCAGGTGAATTTTTTTTTTTTTTTTTTTTTTTTTTTTTAAGAGAGAATCTCACTCTGTCACCCAGGCTGGAGTGTAGTGGCATGATCTCAGCTCACTGCAGCCTCAACTTCCCAGGCTCAAACAATCCCCCCGCCTCAGCCTCCCGAGTAGCTGGGACTGCAGGTGCCTGCTACCAAGCTTGGCTAATTTTTGTATTTTGTGTAAAGACAGAGTTTCACCATGTTGCCCAGGCTGGTCTCGAACTCCTGGGCTGAAGCGATCTGCCCTCCTCAGCCTCCCAAAGTGCTGGGATCACAGACATGAGCCACTGAGTCTGGCCTCGGGGTGATTTTTTCAGCCTAAATACCTGTGGCCAAGCCATGGGACACTGAATGTGCTCACTGCCTGAGGGTGCTGGGGCATGACTAGGCTGACATGGCCATGCCTAAAGCAAGGCCCGGATGGACAGACGGTTAGAACTGAGAGAAGCCACGTCTTCCTCTGTGTCTTATCTGGAGAGGGTTGGGAGGGTGGAACGGCGGGGAAGCTGAGCTCTGAAATGTATGACTGGCGACCATCAGTGACCACAGAGTTGGTGCTAGGTGACTATGTGGTGGCTGTCAGATGTGTGCAGTTGCTTAAACAAGCTGAGCTGGGCTGAAGGCTCAGCTTTTATATACCGCTGCCTATGGACACTGAGCACCAAAGGGGGAGCCATTGTGCCAGGGACCATGAGAGAGACCAAGATGGACAGGCAGATTCTCTCTCTCTAGCCGCTTACACAATTTCTCTTTGGGCAGCCAGCTCTAGAAGAAACCAAACTTCAGTGAGTGACAGCAAGTCATTCTAACTGGGAGGTGTATACCCAGGGTCAGGGATCATGTGTATTCATCTTTTCCATGCCCCATGTGAATCACAGAGCTGGGCCTTTAGTGGGAATTAAGTAAATGTTTGTGGATCAATGACTGCTTCAGTCAATGACTGAATTTTTAGGGGCTTTTGGAACAACTTGTGGGAGAGGAGGAAATTGAGTGTATGTTGTATCTGTTAAAATTAAACTTGGTGCTAGTATTAAACACCTGAATTAACAGTTGCAATAAATAATTAGAGGTTTATTTTTCTACCATATAACATAACATCTGGAGGTCAAGAATCCATGGCAGTATGGCATCTTCACGGCCATCAGGGACCCAGCCTTCTTTTATCTTTCTGCTCTTTGGTCTTAAACTCATGAATTCCAACCCCGAGAGTTCCTGATGGTAACAAGATAACTACTGGTACTCCATTGATTACATCCATGTTTTAGGTAGGAAGAAGGAGAATGGGGAGAAGGACAGCCTTTCTAGAAGGTTCTATTGACCTCCACCAACATTTCATTGGCCACTTCTAATTTTGAGGGATATTAGGAAATACCTTCTCTTGTCTGGGCACATTCTCAATCTGAGTAAAATCTTGCTTGTATTAGTAAGGAAGAAGGGAAGAATAAATCGTGGGTAAAAAACTGCAGCCTCTGCTTCGCAAGATTGGGTCTTCTTTATGGAGAAGGAGAAGGAAAGGAATTCAGCAAGGCAATGCTTGTTTCACTCCTGTCCTCTGAGATGCACAGTTTTGGGACATTCTTTATTGTGACCTGATAATGTGGCAAATATAAGGCATCAGTGCCTGGGGCACTTAATTAGTTCCTTCACTATTCAAATCCTCCTGCCAAGGGCTTGGTTAATTGCATTGACTTCTCCTTCATTATTTTCAGCTGTTTAAAGTGCCTCTAAGAACACTCATCCTCTACTTTGTGTAATGAAGCCTCTGGTGAAAAATGGAGTCTGACAGGTATGTGGACAGAAATGCCCTCCAGGGGCGGGCAGAGCTGGCTGTGTTAGCCAGGCAGGTAGATGGACAAATAGATGGATAAAGTCTTTGGTAAACATGGAGCATTACTCAACAGCAAATTTACCACCTCTTGCTGACTCAAACCAGCTCTTCCAGAATATTTAATGACTTCTGCTAGACAAAACACTAGAGTTTCTCACTTTTTAAAAAGTCTACAAAAATTAAAGCTACTGTGTAGAACGAGTGCCAAATTTCCACTCATATGTTTGTTCAGCTTTCTTTGCTTTTCCCCCAAACCAAAACGAAATAGATGCTGTCAATTTTCCCAAGATGGCAACCCAACAGCTAGCCAGGTGTTCTCAGATAAGAAGGGCTCCCTTGACACAAAGAGCTTAATGGGGTTGGGATATTTTCCAGTTTTCTTTTCCCAAGGCTAGGGTAGCTGGATTGAGGTTTCTGAAGAGGAGAGGCAGGACGGCAAAACCGGAGCCCATGGGCTGCTTCTGCCTGTTGTTCCTCTTGAAGAACTTGCTGAAGGGGTGGATCCCCTCCTGCTAAAACCACCAGCTTCTACTAGGCGTGCTGGAAATTATCAGTCCTTGAAGAAGGTGAGATTATCCTAAACCCCAAACCTCACCAATATTCCAGTCCCTGGAGAAAGACCTACTGAAAAGAGAATAAATTATTTATGTCATTCATACTAGTAAATTTTACAAACATCTCCCTTTCCAGTTTCACTGTAAACTCCATACCAACACAAAAATGTCATTGTTGCTCCCTGTTCCAGCCCTTTGCCCAGAACATAAGCAGTGCTCAGTTTGCTTCATGATTATGTAGGTAATACCATTTAGTTTCTTTCTGGACCAGCATCCAACTTGGCTTCTCTCTTACCTTTTGTTGTACTTTGACATATTTTCTCCTAGGCATAGGCATTTTATTTGCGTGTGGTTTTTTTTTTTTTTTTTTTTTTTTAGTGATTGATGCTCTATTGGATGTGAAATTGTGTATGCTTTACCAAGTAGCATTTTAGGATAGTCTGTTCCCATCTGTGTTAGTATAGGCTGAGCTGCTGTAACAAAAAAGCCACAAAACACGGAGGTTTAAATAAAATAGAATGTATTTCTCTCCATATGACAACCTTAGGATAGTCCAGGGCAGGCAGACAATTCCATTCCACAAGGTCCTAAGGAGAACAGGCTAGAGGAGCAGCCCTGTCTTCCTTAACATGTAATTTCTGAATCTTGGTCTCAGTGAGTCCAGTACTTTTCATCATTTCCAAGCCAGAGAGAAGAGGGGAAAAGAATAGAAGACAAGCAACTTTCTCATAAAAATAAAATCCAGAAGGCACACATTTCACTTCTGCTCACATCTCATTGGCCCAAAGTTAGAACATGGCTAAAGTTACCTGCAAAGGAGGCTGGAAAAGTAGTCTCTAGCTAAGCAATCATATGTCAGAAACTGGCATTTCCAAATACCCAATGGATACTCATCAGGATATATAAATGAGAAGTTGGAATTCCTAGGAATTCTTAGAAATCCCTGAAATAAAAAGTTATCCTTTAAAAAAAAACTTTCATTTTAGGTTCAGGGATACATGTATAGGTTTGCTATACAGGTAAACTCGTGTTATTCTGAAAAGACTTCCATTTACAGACATCGCTTCTGCCCAGAGCTCCCTGCCACCAGCCATGGTCAACCCCACTGTGTTCTTCAACATTGCTGTTGATAGTGAATCCTTGGGCTGCATCTCCTTCAAGCTATTTGCAGACAAAGTTCTAAAGATGGAAGAAAATGTTTGTGCTCTGAACACTGGAGAGAGAGGATTTGGTGATAAAGTTTCCTGCTTTTACAGAATTATTCCAGGGTGTGTGCCAGGGTGGTGGCTTCACACACCATAATGGCACTGGTGGCAAGTCCCTCTACAGTGAGGAATTTGATGATGAGAACTTCATCCTGAGGCATACAGCTCCTGGCATCTTGTCCATGGCAAATGCTGGACCCAACACAAATGGTTCCCAGTTTTTCATCTGCACTGCCAAGACTGAGAGGATGGATGACAGCATGTGATCTTTGGCAAGGTGAAAGATGGCATGAGTATTGTGGAAGCCCTGGAATGCTCCGGGGCCAGGAATGGTAAGACCAGCAAGAAGATCACAGCTGCTGACTGTGGACAACTGTAATAAATTTGACTGTTTTATCTGAACCACCAGACCTTCCTTCTGTAGCTCAGGAGAGCATGCCTCCACCCCATTTGTTCACAGCATCCTATAATCTTTGCACAGTCCTTTAGGTTCCATATTTTCCTTATCTCTTTCCATGTCTAGCTGGATCGCAGAGTTAAGTTTATAATTACAAAATAAAAACTAAGTAACAAAAAGAAAATAAAAGACTTCCAGCAATCTTTATACTCTTTAGTCATTACTATGGATATCTAAAAGAAATTGGTTTAATAAATAAGAAATGTTAAGCTTAGTGAATTTATAAACAACTATAGCCTGAGATTTTTAAAAAAAATCAAACATTGGAAAATACCAGTGAACATTTTTGGATAACATTCAAAGAATGTGACATTCAGATCTCCTAGCAAAGTTAAAGCACTACACAGAATCACACGTTGAAATTGCCAATTAAGGGCGTATTTTGCTTCCCAAACTTGTTATTTCCTAGAACATCACTAGCAGGATTTGAATAAAGTATACATACATATCAATCTAATACTGTTTATTTTATTTCCAAGAATGACTTGCCATTAGCATCAGTCAGGGCCAAGAACACGCACTTAGAACAGGACAACAGCTACAAGCAAGATTGACTGATCAGCTCTTGACCTATGTGCTCTCCTATGTGCTATATGCTCCTCCATCTGCCAGGCTTTTCTGCTCTTGCTTTTCATTTGACATTGATGGATTCAAACCAGTGATGTCTTTATGTTGATCATTAAGCTTTGATTCCTGCAGGATAATTACAATACTTTTTCCCAATTTCTTGACTGATTTTTCTTTCGAGATTTGGAGAAACAAAAAATTCTCAAGAAATACTGGAAAGGAATTCCAGCATGGAAACACCAGTCAGGGTGTATGTATTAAGCAAAGGGAGGAGGTTCTATTACTAAAAGACAGGAGAAAATGGGCACTCAGGGTCATCTCTGCTCAGGAGTAGCTAACAATTTGTAGGCTCAATGTGAAATGTAAATATGGAGGACTCTTGTTAAAAAAACTATTAAGAATTTCAAGGTGGCAGTCATGGAGCATTAAACCAAGTGTACGGCCCTTGTAAGTGTGAGGCCCTGTATGACTGTGTAGGACCCACATCCATGAACCCTGTCTCTGCCACATTATGTCATTTAGAAATCTGAATTGATGTCCATTTTAATGGCTGCATAGTATTTCATTGTGCAGATTCACTGCCATTTCTACAACCATTGCTGTATTCTTGGGTATTTTTATGGCATTGAATGAAGCAATCTTTTCAACACCCCTCAGGAGCTGCAGACCACTGTTGACATGTGGGTTGTTACCCGCAGGGTTTGAGTATGAGCTAAGGCAAGAGAAGCAGAAACCAGGACCAGATGGGAACTCCCAGGAAGAAGGCAGCATGGTCATGAGCAACACCAAAGATAAATCAAGCCAAGACAGGGTCAGAATACATCAGTAAGGGAAGAATGGCAGACAAGGAAAATGTGGGCCTATCCTTAGAGGTGGAGCCTCTGATAAGCTTCCCAAGGAATCTTGCTCAACCAAGGGCAGTTGTTGCCTTTTGCCTGGGGCAACCTGGTTCTTTCCAGTGTATTCTTGAGCTGATCTCTCCGGATTTCAAGGAGCCCATGCCTGTTCAGGCCATCTCTATTCATGTTGGATGACTGTCTCTCTTATAAACTCTGGGCAGATGAGGAATCAGTCCTTAGTGGCTAGGAGAGGAGAGGATAGGCTGGATGATCACTTTCTCCAGAAACCTCCTGTTGACTTCTGTGTGATGGTCAACCTGAGACATCTTGTTCGGTGCAAATGAATGTGTTCTTTTTGGCTGACACATTTAGTAGGAACAAATGAATATGACAGAGTAGGAGGCACTATAAGGTAGGGTGGAGAAAAGCATAGGGAACAGTTGTCTCTGGGTCCGAGACGTCTCTGACATTATAATTTATAACCCAAATGATCTCAGTCAGTGCGCTTATCTTTTCTGTGCTTCATCTGTAAAGTGGGAGCAATGTCCCATTTATTTAAGGGGTCAACACACTTTTCCGGTAAAAGACCACATAGAAAATAAATTTTTGCACTTTTCAGGGCCTAGAGTTTTTGTCACAACTACTCAACTCTGTCATTGTAGAGTAAAAGCAGCTATAGACAATATGTAAATAAATTGTGGTGGTTATGTTCCAATAAAACTGTATTTACAAAAACAGGTAGCAGACAATTGTTTGCCAAATCTTAGCCTGTTTCATAGGACTTTGTTAGAATTAAATGAGATAAGTATGTGGAATGCTACTGCAGGCCCTCCAGGAGGAGAGTCATTGTCATGAGGAGTGGGACAGACAGAGAAGAGCAGGTGGGAGGGTTGTTCACAGCCTCGCAGGCTCTCAGGACCGGCACCCCCTCATTTGCTAATGATGCCTCTTTTGATGATGTCCAAAGGGTCTTCCTCATCCACTTTTTCTTCCTGAGAGCCAAGGTACCAAAAGGAGAAATTTTGATGCTCTATTAAAGCGATATAATGAAACACTTCTCTTCTATATTAGTCATTCTGTGTAATTATTTCTGAGGGTGAATTCCTTCCAAGATGTATTTACAGACACATGGCTGCAACCATGAGACACACCTTTGAGAATTTTCCAGCTCTTCTTTTCCATGCTCTATGTTCTTTTTTATTCTTCCATTCATTTTTAAAACATTTTATTGTGGTAAGAATGCTTTACATGAGATCTACATTCTTAACAGATATTTAAGCGTACAATATAGTATTGTTATCTGTAGGCACACTGTTGTAGGGCATATCTTTAGAACTGATTCATCTTGCATAACTGAAATTTTATTCTTGTTAAATTCCAACTCTTTTCCTCTCTCCCCCTAGTGCCTGGCAACCACAATTCTATTCTTTGCTTCCATGAGTTCGACTATTTTAGACACCTCTGTATGTTCTTAAAAAAAATCTCTCCTCTTCAATATTGTCAGCTAAGTCCTCCCAGGGGAACACTTGGGGAGAAGTTCTCTCCAGTCTGAGATCCCCTTGGTGAACTGCAAAAGGTTGGAGGTCGCTCAGAGTAATGGTGTCTATGCAGAACTTGATTTCTGCAATTTTTTTTCATCATAGAATCTCCTAAAGAGCATTTTAAGACGGAGAATCTGGTCTTGGGTAGGACCTAGGAAGCTCATTATTTAAAAGGTCCCCAGGACTGCATAGTCCTAGCTACTTGGGAAGCTGAAGTGGATCACTTGAACCCAGGAGTTCCAGGCTGTGGTGAGCTATGATCACTGCACTCTAGCCTGGGCAACAGAGTGAAACCCTATCTCATAAATAAATAGATTAATAGTCCCCAGGTGATTCTGTGGCCCAGCCGAGTATCTTCTTGGTTCTAGGCCAGCCTGTCACCTCCACTTAACTTCCCCGTAATAGTTCCCGAACCCCACTCTTCAAAACTCCTAGCCTCACAGTTGCCTGCATTGCCTCCTCTTTTCTTTGTCTGCTCGCTTTTTAGCCAGAGGGCAGAGAGCACGAAGGCATGTTAGTACCTGCAGTGATGGCTCTGCACTCCAAGAAGGAAATGAGTTCTCATCGGCTCAGCCAGCTGGGAATGCTGGAACTGGTGTTCTCAGCCTGTGGACTCAAGAGCGCACTGGGGCAGGAGGGTTTCAGTGTTTCCAAGTCAATGCCGAAGGCACATACACTGGTGGATGGGAGTCATTGATTTTTCTTGAGATAATAACTCAAGTGTATTTGTTCAGTGTCTTTCAGAACCAAAGCCTCGTTTTATTTATTTTTGTTGTTTTTTTGTTTGTTCCAAGAAGACAAAGCTTGTCTGACTAAAGCAAACCTCAGTGTTTTACTGTTCAGTAGCTCCTGGGGGTCAGGTTGTTCACATCCCTCTGTTAAGTGCATTGATGCTTCAACAGATACTTAATGAGCACCTACTGTGTGTCATTGTGGGCTATAGATAGCTTTGGGAGAGTCAAAAGACCTGGTGGTTTCTGAGATGGCAGCCTGGCTCCTGGAGCCTACAGTTCCCCATGGAGGGGCCTCTGAGTTCTAATCCCAGTCCTGCACAAAGAAACGAATCTCAGACAAAAGCATTTTAAGAGAACTTGGACCAAATACTCAGCAAATCAGGTTTGTTGCCTGGCCTTGATGTCTCACTTCCTGTACCTAATTCTTGCCTTGGTCCCAGCGAGCATTTATTAAGTGGCTGCCACATAACATTGTGCTAAGTGCTTCCCACCTGCTGGCTGATTTGATTGATCTTCCCACAACCATAGCAGGTGATATGGTTTGGATTTGTGTCCCCACCCAAATATCATGTTGAACTGTAATCCCTAGTGTTAGAGAAGGGGACTAGTGGGAGGGGATTGGATTATTGGGGTGGATTTCTCCCTTGGGGCTGTTCTCATGTTCATGAGTGAGTTCTCAAGAGATCTGGTTGTTTAAAAGTGTGTAGCACTGCCTGGTTTGCTCTCTTCCTCCTGCTCCAGCGATGTAGGGCTTGCCAGCTTTCCCTTTGCCTTCTGCCATGATTGTAAGTTTCCTGAGGCCTCCCCAGCCTCCTGTACAGCCTGTGGAACCATGAGTCAATTAAACCTCTTTTCTTTATAAATTACCCAGTTTCATGTATTTATTTATAGCAGTGCAAGAATGGACTAATACAGCAGGTATGATACCCATATGACAGATGGGGAAATTGAAGCTTGAGAGATGATTTGCCTGACAACAAAGCTAGTACTCCCAACTCCTGTGCTAAACAGACTCCCATAGCTTCTGTAACTACCTGGCTTCTACCATAGCTTCTGTCACTACCAAGTTAATTGTGCTCCCAGGTCAGATCTCATCTTCTCCTTTAAGCCCTCAATCCTGGCCTTTAAAAATCAGGTATCCTTTCATCGTGATGCTTTGGTGAGGAAATAGTACATTTACTATTCCAAAAGAACAGGCCTTGTGACTAGAAAACCACTCCTTTCCCTCCAGGTCATTATTCTTTCTGGGGAATCACTAAATCTTGCTAAGCCACTGCTTCTCAAAGTATGGTCTCTGTACTAGCAGCAGCAGCAGCACCTACAAACTTATTAGAAATGTAAATTTTGGGGCTCCACCCTGGACCTACTGAATCAGAATCTCTCAGGATAGACTCAGGAATTGTGTTTTAATAAGTTCTCCAGGTGGCACTGATGCATGCTGAAGTTTGAGAACCATTGGCCTAAATGGAATGCCTCAGGTGCTTCAATAACAGCACAGTAGTGTGCACTTACCACAGACTGCTGGCTCTATAAGATATCCTGACAAAGGACAACAAAGACAGTGAGGCTGGCATTTCTGTGTTCAAAAATGTGCGAACATTGCATATTCTGCTTCCCCCTTGGAAATTCTTAGATATTGGCATACTCAAGACCAGAAAGAGTCTTGCATTAGGAAGAGCTGCTTAACTTTACTCAACCACTCTCTCCTAAATTCAGTTTTAATTTTAATCATGGAATTTTTCTACTTTTTTATAATTTCAACTTTTCAGGGGATACATGCGCAGGTTTGTTACACAGGTATGCTGCATGGTGCTGAGGTTTGAGGTACAAATGATCCCATCACCCAGGTACTGGGCATAGTACCCAATATGTAGTTTTTCAACCCTCACCCTCTAGTAACCCCCAATATCTATGTTCCCATCTTTATGTCCATGTGTACCCAATCTTTAGCTGCCACTTGTAAGAACATGTGATATTTGATTTTCTGTTTCTGCATTAATTTCTCCAGCTGCATCTATTTTGCTTCAAAGGACATGATTTCATTCTTTTTTATGGCTGTGTAGTATTTCATGGTGTGTATGTACCAGATTTTCTTTATCTAGTCCACCATTGATCAGTACCTAGGTCAATTACATGTCTTTGCTATTGTGAATAGTACTGCAATGAACATTCAAGTTCATGTGTGTTTTTGATAGAACAATTTATTATCCTTTGGATCCAAACCCAGTAATAGGATTGCTGGGTTAAGTGGTAGTTCTGAGTTCTTTGAGAAATCTCCAAACTGCTTTCCACAGTGGCTGAACTAATTTACGTTCCCACCCACCATGTGTAAGTGTTCCCTTTTCTTCAAAGCCTTGCCAGTATCTGTTATTTTTTGACTTTTAAATAATAGCCATTCTGATGGGTATGAGACGGTATATGCCACTGTGGTTTTGATTTGCCTTTCACTGATGATCAGTGATGCTGAGCATTTTTTCATATGCTTGTTGCCCACTTGTGTGTCTACTTTTGAGGAGTGTCCGTTTATATCCTTTGCCCACTTTTTAATGGGATTATTTTTTGCTTGTTGAATTGTTTAAGTTATTTGTAGATTCTGGATGTTAGATCTTTGTTGGATGCATAGTTTGAGAACGTTTCCTCCCATTCTATGGGCTGTCTGTTTACTCTGTTGATAGTTTCTTTTTCTTTTCTTTTCTTTTCTTTTTTTTTTTTTTTTTTTGAGAGGGAGTCTTGCACTGTCACCCAGGCTGGAGTGCTGTGGCCCAATCTCGGCTCACTGCAAGCTCCACCTCCTGGGTTCACACCATTCTCCTGCCTCAGCCTCCCAAGTAGCTGGGACTACAGGCGCCCACTACCATGCCCGGCTAATTTTTTTGTATTTTTAGTAGAGACGGGGTTTCACTATGTTAGCCAGGATGGTCTCGATCTCCTGACCTCGTGATCCGCCCATCTCAGCCTCCCAAAGAGCTGGGATTACAGGCGTGAGCCACTGCCCCCTGCCTGATAATTTCTTTTGCTTTTGCTGTGCAGAGCTCTTTAGTTTAATTAGGTCCCACTTATCAATTTTTGGTTTTGTTGCAATTGCTTCTGAGGACTTAACCATAAATTGTTTGCCAAGGCTGATGTCATGGATCTTTTCTTTTACAAAATACCTGTTGGCATCCCGAGGAACTAGTAATGTCTAGCACACTTTAAAGTATTGCTCACTCTGATCCTCAACTGTAGCTGACCCTAGCTTGAGCATGTTTAATAAGAATTAAATTCCAAGAGCCATATCAGAAATTGAGAAACATCATACAGAATTGTTTTAAAAAGTCACTTTTGGATCCATACAGAACCCTATGTTGCACAATTCCAAGGGACAGCCCTGTGAACAAGGTCTGCTGGAGCTGGACAACCCTGAGGTGTGGACCTATCATCAAATATTGGATTAATGAAAGGCAAAGGGACTAAAATGTTTCCATCTATCAGAAATAATTTAGAATCCAGGGGTGTGGGGCAGTCTATGGAGAGGGTTTCCAAGATATTTAACTCTATTATTATTATTATTATTATTATTATTATTATTATTATTATACTATAAGTTCTAGGGTACATGTGCATAACGTGCAGGTTTGTTACATATGTATACTTGTGCCATGTTGGTGTGCTGCACCCATCAACTCGTCAGCGCCCATCCACTCATCATTTACATCAGGTATAACTCCCAATGCAATCAAGATATTTAACTCTTTTAACTTCATGGAAAATATTTCAGGATGAACT
Source organism: Rhinopithecus roxellana (assembly GCF_007565055.1). Lineage (NCBI taxonomy): Eukaryota > Metazoa > Chordata > Mammalia > Primates > Cercopithecidae > Rhinopithecus > Rhinopithecus roxellana. Next base: position 34,506,757 of record NC_044559.1, read on the forward strand.
TTGCCAGTTATAACTAAGCCAGTGAATACAATTACATTAAATATAGTCATATTCCTGCTCCTTTGAGCCTAGCTAATTTTACATATTACAAGCATTTGATGAGAACACTTTGTATTTAGGTAACATCTTTCATCCCCAACTCTCCAGGATCTATTTGAGAGATGATTGGCAAGTAAATTCCCCAATGTGGAGGTCCTTCCTCTGGTGGAATGGTAAGTCTCTAACAGAAGAAGGAAATTTGCTGACACCGAAGTCACCGGCTAACTATTGAAGATGGTATCAAAGCTAATCAGCAGACAGAAGAGCCAGTCTGGACAACATGACTGTGGGCTTTATATTTCTGTGAATTAATTTAAGAAAAATAAAAGGAATAGTTATTTATTGTTCTCTTTGTGGTGCTCTAAGAGCTTCACATTTAATCATGAGATGCCTGCTACCTCCAGGCCCCACTCATGCCTGAGAAGTGCCCCAAATTACTTTGCATTAGATGCTGGTTCCAAGTTCAGCAGGGAACCAGAAATGTTAGATGCACATAAAAGTTGGGAATAGGGAGAAGGTGAGAAGGGCCAGCTTTGAGTTCCCTTCTACTTGGCAGGTGTCTTCTTTTTCTCTTATTTTCAAACAAAGTTTATTATTTCCTCCTCTATGAGAAGAATACATTCTTATTATAGAAAATTTGGCAAAAATAGAAATGCAAGAAGCAAAGAAACTCCCATGATCCAAAGAGAATCACTATTAACAATTTGATGTATTTCCCTCCAGTCTTTTTTCTATGAATTTTAAAAAACAGAATTACAGTCACACGGTATGTACAATCCTGATTCCAGGGTATTGTGGTACAACCTAGGCATATGCCTGTGTTTCTTTTCAAACCCCACATTAAAAAATGACACCATATACTCTTGAAGGCAAGGACAGAGCTGGCTCTTGCTCATCATAGTGACACCAGGACCAAGTACAGAGCTTGGCACACAGTAAATGTTGTTGAACAAAATAACAATGAAGAGTAGGTAATGAAGTGCATATGCCAGAATTTATGTAGCCTGGCTTCCAATGCAGACATGAAAGTGCCTCCAGTTGTTTGCCGTGTTAGGCAATGCTTAAATTTTGTTATATTTATTTTCTTTTTCTATGTTGAGATTATTATCTAGAGCAGATACTGTCAGCATCTAGCTGTTTTCCCTCAATCTTTCTGAGGGGCACCTGCAGACAGTCCACGGGCAGTCTGCTGGCTTCCTGTGCCACCTGTCTGAGTTTGTTCTCTGGTGGTGGAAGCATACTTCGTCTATGGACACATGGAATAGCCCATGTTAATGTCCCTGAGCAACCCTCAGCCAATGGGAGTGGGAGTTACTAGGTAAACATCCCGGCTTCCTTGCTTCTCAGGGTGACAGCTGTAAGGTTGTCTACACGGTCTGTCAAGTGGTTCTAGAAAGATGGAACGCCCGACCACTCATAGTGTCCAATTCATTAGCATGTTTGTATATTGGCTTTCCTCTCATCCTTGTTTCCCACATTCTCCATTCCCTCACCATGCTTCCTGGGATCACCTCCCAAAGAAACGGCTTGCACCAAACCTTTGTCTCAGGCTCTACTTTAGGGGACCCCCAACTCAATTATTAACATTGGATAGAGTCTCAAAAGCAGAATTACTAAGTTAAGCCAGATGGATTCCTTAAAGATTCGGGACACATATAGATTGGCAAGTAATTTCCATATAGGGGTTTTCAGAGCTCTTTTACTAATCTCTAATTATACTCAAAGAATCTGGACCCTGAACTAGACCCTCAGGAAGAGGAGGAAAAGAAGTCAAAGCGCTCACCTGCCAGGTCTGCACTGGAGGATCGTTAAGCAGTATCGTTTGAGTTTGTTCTTTTGCTGTTCACTTTTCTCTATTGTTTGCCTTGCTTCATTTTCTCCTGTGTTCCTGGACAGAGGCCAATGGTTATAGAATGTTCCCTTTTGTCTCTACAAATGGAAAGAGAGGGGGAATTGACTGCAGCAGAGAAAAGAATCTGGGAGGAAGGATGAGCGAAACGTTGCTTTGGAATATTTCAGCCTTGGGTCTCTGTAACAACCAGTTTGGTATTTTCAAGGAAAATGAAAGAAATAGACTGTGCTATAAACAGGTTTTTGTCATCATTAAGCACTTGCAATATATGAAGAGTATGCACTGTTGTGTTCCAAAATAAAGCTGCATGTTTGGGGATTGTCATAGTGACCTAGAAATCACGGTTTCTCCAGGGAAATGTAGGAATGAAGTTTCCTAACAGCTTTACCGCTAAAGCCATGGATGCACACAGAAAAAGGACTGAGGCTGTTTTCCCAGAAATGAGAGACAAATTACCCTTTTCCCTAAGGTTGCCTGGACATTCCAAGAAAGCCTGGTCAATCTTTGCTGGATGGACGTGGAAAATAGATGGCTGAGCACTCGCCTTTTGTGTCCAGATGCAGAATCCTTATCTATCCAGTTTTTGCATATTATATGTGATGCAGATTTTTTCTTTTGTTTTTGTTATTTACAGAATGAAGAGAAGGATGCCTTGGTCAAGGTCAGCTTAAAGTCAGTTGTTAACTTAGACGTGCCCTTCCTCCAACCAGAAAATGGAAAATGTCAAATGCCTCCCAATTGTCCTGGGTCAATGCATTATTTCTAAAACTTCCCCAAGCTCTTCCCCACTCGTGAAAATTCTAGCTTACTCATACATCCATTTTGGGGGGAAGGGAATCACACCTCACCCACAAACTGGATGCTTGGCTGCATGCAGGAACAACTCCAGCAGAGTTCTAGGCTGGGCTGATGTGGGAGCACCCCGTGTTGTGGTGGAGGAGCCTATGTGGCAGAGACTGCTTGATGTTTACCAAACTTGACTTCTTGTTCCTTCTGGGATGCACAGCTAGACAACACATCTCAGCCTCCATCACTGTTCCGTGAACCATGTGATTGGCAGAGGGGAGATCTATGTCATTTCCAGCCCTGGCTCTGTCTTCTCCACCCCTTCACACTCTGTCTTTCCACCACTCTTACAACTGGCTGTGCAGCGTTCCCAGGCCACATGGGATGAGGGAAAACGATCGCAAAAGCCTGGTCCTTAAGTTATGGCACAGGAGTGACCCATGTAAGAGAACTCCTGGCCAGAGACATCAACACGAGACCTCACATGACTGAGAAATAATCTTTCACCATGTGAAGCCACTGACTTTTGGAGTTATTTGTTATTGCAGTGAATCTACTCTGACTCATACATATTGCAAGTGTCGGTTGCCTCTTGGCGTGTGCATGAGTTCACCTACATGGCAGAATCAATTCTGCTGTTTGTCCCACCAAGCTCACCAAAGTTATTTCCATGAAGGATCCTTCGGTCACAAAACAGTAAGAAGGAAATGTGAACAGCATGCGATCAAAGCATGTTCTCAATACCATGGGTGTACAGGAGTGGAAGTGTTCAGTTCAGCTGTGACCACAGGGATGAAAGGCCACACGGCATGAGGAGGGTAGTGACTCCAATCAGATGTGCAACCCATAGAACTCCATACTAACTTTTGGACTATCTTTGCACTTAAGGAAGCATAGCCTGGCATCCATTAGCAACCCAGAAGCAGTTGGAATCTGTATTGCAGTCCCTTAAGATACCACATCATAATGCAAAGCAAAATTTACATTTATTTTTCCCCTTCTTCTGAGATATAGTGCACACCCCCAGCTGCTTCCCAAGCCTCTCTTCTCCCCTATGCCAAAGCCACCCCCAAAAATCCTCTCCCTAAACCCATCCCAAGCTGTTATTCTAAACTTCTCCACCTCTTCCTGCCTTTTCCCAACTACTCTTTTGTCCCAGTAAATAACTCTCCACCTTCTCCTCTGCAAATCAAGCCGGGTTTTCTGGCCTGCCTGGGCTTAACATTTCCTGTTACAACTCACAGGCTCAATTCGTGAGTTGATCATAGACCCAGAAAGGTCCAAAACTGAAAACAGATTCTTCTTAGGGGTGTGTTGAGGGAGTGGCTATAAATATTTACACGTTATTATCATTACTCTTTTTTGGATCACAAATAGATTGTCAACTCCACTACTTGTGAGTTAGGCAATCTTGGGTAAATTCTTCACCATCCCTTAGCCTCAATTTCCTGCCTTGTAAAATGGGGTTTATTGACCTTCTCAGGATTCTGGTGGAGAGTAAATGGGATGTGGTATGTGAATGCAGTTTGCATAACCCAGCAGTAAGCAATGTTTTTTCTGCCCTTTCTGAACTTGTGGCTCCTTTGCTTTATGTGAGCAGAATTGGAGGTGCAGGCCTAGCCCGACGACAAAAAGGAAGGTGAACTGAGGTGCGAGTAGTCAGCAGCACCCGGTTTTGATACCAGCTCCTCTGGATCTCATTCTTGAGTTTCCTGGTCAACTTTCAAGTGACCTTGGAGGGAGAACTGCATTTCCCGTGCCTCCAGCGGAGTGTTTCCACCACAAGGGAAACATGCCCACCCCTTGTCCCCCAGGGTGGGTTGTGAAGGTTAATGAATTGGTATTTGTGAAGTGCTTTGAGATCCGTGGATGAAAGGCCCTATGAAGTCAAAAGCTTTGGGATGATTATTAAATTGCCTTGCCTGAGGTCAGACAGCGCAGGACTAGGGGAGCTAGAAAGGGAAGACTCGTTCCCTTTCTTCCATTCCCCTGCTAGAACAACTAAGACCGTAACCTGTTCTTGTTAAGAAGCGCTGTCCCTCTGTGGGTGGATGTCCTCAGGCCTCACATCCTGTCTCCTTTATTCCCAGCACCCTGGTTAGGACCAGGCTCTGGCTCCTCACCAGCCTGCTCATTGGAATGCCAGACAGCTCCCTCGCTCTTGGGGAGAGCTCTGGTTTGCTGGGTTTTTAGAAGCTCAGGGAAACTGTTGTGTGAGCGACAGACATTTTCACTTGACCATGAGACCCTTCTTGAGAAAGAAGGGGCAGTTTCTCCTGTGCCAGCTGGACACCAAAACAAAGGAGGAGCTTTGCTGTGGCTGAATTTGGGGGGTTGCATTCTGCACCAACCAGCTCTTTTCTAAAGCCCATTTTCTTTTCTCTCTCTTTTGCTTTTTCCATTCAACCAGCTTGGCAGTTGCAATATTTGTTTTCCAAACATTTCCTCCACACCTTTGTTTTTTCCTTCTCCCACGTTGGCTGTTGTATAGATACCTCATTGCAATTCAGACACCTGTCACTTTCGGATGTCAGTGCTGCTGCTGCCACACTGATTAGTTAAGATGAAGAAAAAAATGCAGTGCCACATAAATAAAAAATTAGAGACTGTCACATTGTTTAAAAAGGACCCACCTCCCAATACCGGATCTCGGCAGAGCAGCGTTCTTCTCTTTCCTAGGTATCCCAGCTAAGCGGACCACTTATAATGTCTTGTTTTTAGTGATTAAGTGGTTAATGATTTAATGAACTAAAAAAAAAATCTCATTTGTTGCTTCCCTTGGACTTGGAAAAAACCTCAAAGAGCTGATTTTCTGTGTACCTCAGTCCAATATTGCTACCTGCTGGGATACGAACACAGTCTCTAAATAAATTGCTAGTGGCCTTAGGCGGGTGGAAGAGTCTCCCTTTGATCCTGCTCGAGCGGATGAAGTCAAATGTTCAATCAATCAATCACGTTCATAACTTGCAGCTACAATCGAGCTGACAACAGCCTATTATTTATTTTTAAAATCATATATTTCATTATTGCAAAACACACAGGCTCTCACGAGGGGGAAAAGACTAAATTATTGATAAGCCATATAGATGACAGAGTTTGTTGTTTCTGACACACTTGTCACTAACTATTGTCAGGAAGGATTTACTAAGATGTAGAGTCAGGAAAGTTGGCGAGGGATGTACGTCGCGCCAAAGCAGAGATGAGGAGAGGAAACTCTAATGGCCTCTCTCTCTCTTATTGAATTCTTGTAGGTAAAAGGCAGCTGAAGGCAGAACAGGTTTCTATTGCAAAGCAACACTTGAAAAGCCCCCTATTTGATTGCTACAGAGCAGGAGATTTGGTTCTCAAAATAGCCATGCGTTTGGGAAATGAATTTTTGCTGGTGTCTGTGCATTCCTGGAAATAACAATCGTAGCTCTCCAGCATTCCCACATGGGCCGGGGCCAGGCATATTTATTCAATATTGTGTGTTGGGGCGGGGGCAGGGGGAGGCGATGTGCAAATGCAGCCTGAACAAGGCGGCATGGGGGAGGCCAGCTTTGGGTTCCTCTTGCTTTTGGAGGTGGGAGAAGATGCTCTCCTGCCGTACCTCCACCAGGCCCCTGAGCTGACAGGGCATCCGCAATGGAGGTGTCTTGCCTACAGACCTGCGATTGAACTTCTCTAATGGGTTTAGGAGAAGGAAGAGCAGTCAGAAAACTGCTGACCACTCCTTTCCATGTGCTTCTCTCTTTTCTGTTTTCTGGGTCACTAGCTGGGGAGGTCGTGGCAAGCTGAGATCTTAAAGCTGCCATTGACCCCCTCGTCTGAACAGTGAGGAGTTGGACTGGAAACTCTCCCAGACACCGCATTGTTACCTGGCTGTCACTTCCACCATAAGGAGGGGGTTGCTCCTAGATTTGCTGGAAGGAAGAGCCCCCTGGTCTGAAGGAAGAGGAGATGTTTTGTTAAGGGAACTTAAATGTGCATACAGACAGATCCAATCCTAGAGAACAAGTACCATTAAATTGGAACAAAAACAGCCATGGAACTAAAGATTCCTAACTTCCCCTCCCTCCCCGCCCCCACTGGTACTTCCTGAACTCAAGTACAATGTAAGTGAAATCGAAGCTCCTTTGGAATTTCAGTGAATATTTGACTTGCACTCCTAAATTATTTGCCAATTACAAGATGATCTCCCAGTTGCTGGGGTGGAGAGAGAGAGTGCTACGTGTATACTCTAGAACCAAAGGTTTCTCAAGCCAAAGGGCCCTTGAGAATTAATCTGTCCCCCCTTTTCATAGATGAGAAAACTAAAAGTCAGAGAAATTGGAATCAGACATCCAGCTAGCAGCAGATAGGGGACCACACCCGGGGCCTCCAACCCCTTCCCTGAGGTGGAGCTGGAGACCGTTAACGGAGCTTAGATCAGAAAAGAGGCACTGTCCTTGTAGAGTGCACTGTCTCCCACATTCTGCTGGCTGCTGGTGTAATATTCCAGCATGCATTTGTTTGGTTTTAACATACTAACTTAATTTAGAACCCACTCTCACTCAATCACATGTGCAATGCTGGTCCCTGACAATGAGTAGGCAAGGCTATTACAGGATTAGGATTTGGAAGTAACTTCTGAATTCATAAGAAGACAACTGAACCCATCTTCTGGGAGTCGGGGGCCCTTGCTCCTAGCTCTGTACTACCACTTCTCTGGTGTGATGGTCTTGGTGGAAGCTGCCCCTTCTGGGCTTCTGTTCAGGAGGTGAGGAGTGGTGGTGACAAAGTCCTTGACCACACTGCAGCCAGGCTTCTCGCCCTCTGCTCAAATGCGCATCCACCTCAGCCTCGGTCCTTGCTGGGCCTGCACATCCTAGTTTTAGAGAAAACCCTGCTGAGTTGGTTTAGAGAAAATCTCCCACCCTTGAAATCTGTTCATCAGAGGCTGCCTTCAACAAGAATCCTCTTAGTCCATTTAGCAGGAATCTCTCCCAACGTTTGATCAATCTCCTTAGCAATCTTCCATCCACTGACTCCACACCTCCACCCCACAAACCTACTTCCTGACTGTAAATCTCCACTTGCTCTGTTGCTCTTGCTGTATTTGGTATGGCTCCAGATCCATGCTGAGGTCTCTTTACCCCTCCTGCAACAGGGTTCTGAATAAAATTCATTTTTACCACTTGAACTACTGTCCAGTTCTGATTCTCTTTGACAATCTATATATCCTTCAAGTCAACTTCTAAGTCCAAAATTCTGCATAAAATTATATATAAAATGCTATTCAGTGGTATTTTCCATTCAATTTATTTTTTGAACATTTTGCCACCTAGGATGGCATGTATGGAAACTGAGTTGACCAAAGTCATTGATGCACCGGAATAAACTATTTCTTATCATCTTCATGATACAGCAGAAATAAATCTTCACAGAAACCAAAAAACAAAACAAAACGAAGCAACAACGACAACAACAAAAACATGGCTTCACTGGAACAAAGAGAGCTGTTGAACTTGGGTGTGGCATGGAATCTCTCTGCACCTCACTTTCCTCATCTGTTCAATGGGGAAACTGATTTCTTTTCTGAACACCCAGTTGGGGCAGATTGCTATGAGGATCTAAACCCAATGCATAAGTGAGGGGAGGGAAAAAAGAAGCTTAAAGGGCACCACAGATGTAGAGTAGGAGAATTACTGGGTGGTGAGAATTTCCAATAGATGAGAGAGGGCCTGCTGCAAATATAAGATTACAGTTTTAATTACCTTCAGATGCCAACCTATGTAAACAGGCCTGTTATGCCTCTTTGGGAGAGGATAGGAGAAATGGATGGGATGGGACTCATTAACTTCCTGGCAATGCTTTTTTTGCGGCAGTTTTAAGGAAAACCTTTAGGAGAGGGAAAAACAGCCACCTCTGTTCACAGCTGCAATGGCAGAGAGATGCAAAAGAGCCAGTCCTTCTTCCTCTTTTCATCCTTTTCTGTTTTCTGGGCTGGGAGGTGCACTTGTCCACTTACAGCACATGGTAACTCCTCTTTGGCAATGTCCATAAACATTGCAGTGCAGGCATTTCCTGTGTGTGGTTTTTTTCCTTTTGAAGCTTGTTTGCTGCACCCTTTGGTGAGAGTTGCACCTCAAGGAGGGCTGGAGTACCTGTATGGTGTTGGATTGTGCAATGCCAGACACGGCTTTTTTTTTACCCCTGGCAAGATAAGAGTCTATGAAGTATAATTTTGTTAATAGTCTCTCTCCCAGTCCTGGTCCCTTTGGGAGCATCCCGTGATTGGTCAGTTGGACGATTATAATGGGCACTAATTATACCTGGAAGCTAAGGTACAGCAGGCCTCACTTACAAGCCCTTGGTAATAAGGATTTTGGTAAACACAATGAGATGAAAACGACTTTATCTTTCCAAAAGGACAAAAGAATTATTTCTTAAAAAATGAGCAACTTAAGAAAACAGTTAAACAGAGGAAAGAGAAATGAAACAGAAATGCTTCCAGCTTTTTACCAATGAGGAGAGAAGAGGCAGATTTGGATTAACCCTGTGTGGACTGCAGTGGACTCGGTTGAGAGCAGTCATCATCTCATCCTGGGTGAATACCAAGAATGTTCTGATGACACAGTGACTCCCAATAAAGGGAATTCTCAAGTGTGAAAGCCAAACGTGGTGTGAAAGCCAAACGTGGCCCTTCTTTCTAGACCCTAAATATGTACATTGAAGCCAAGAAATAGCCCCAACCTACGCCCAGATACAAAGGCCCTTCGCAAGGCTTTTTTTCCTTCCAAATGACTCATGAGCAGCTATGCCCCAGACTGTGAGGCTGATCTTTAGCCAATTTCCCCCTAGAATTTATCAACCAGGAGTGTTCAGCAAGGCCAGGATGACTGTAGGAGAGCATGCACAAGAGGGAGCTTGTGCACAGAGAGGAAACGAAGGCCACACGAGTTCCAGGAGGAACTTTCTGGAAGGAGGGGTTCTGAGCATAGGTGATAGGGAGCAGGAGGAAGCCATACAGTTAAGGGAGAATTGAGGCTTGTTATTTCCAGAATAGAGCTGATGTCAGTGTTCAGCACACCTATGTGCACTTTCCATTGATTTCCTTTCAGCAGCTGGCTTGCTTCTTCATGATTTTGGAATGACCCAATTAGGCAGGGCTGTGGTAGCTTAATACTGCACTGCTCGTTGGAGCATCTGGCCACATGGACCAGGACCCCCCACCCGCCAGGCCTAATCTCCAATAGACTCTCTGCACACGTAGGTGTTTTACATCCAGGAAGAAAACAGTTTTGTGGCAGACAAGTTCATTTGGTTCAATCACTGAACCAGTGAGTCCAGGAGCCCAAGTTCATTGTTCTTAGACTTGTCCACAGACCTCATGTGGTCCAACCCTGCCACTTCACTGGCCTTGATTCATATGGTTCTACCCTCTGTTCACTCAGATCCAGCCACTGGCCTTCTTGCTGTTCTGCACACAAGCCTTGCTCCTGCCCCAAGACCTTCCCACTTGCTCTTCTCACTACCTGGAACACTCATCCCCCAGAGAGCTTCACAGCTCCCCCACTCGCTTCCTTCAGGTCTCTGCTCAAAGGCGTGTTCGTTGTCAAGCTGTCCCTGAGAATCCTGTACAAAATGCAAGAGCCTCCTCTCCCCAAGGCCTCACTCCCTCCTCCCCAACCCCTAGAGATTTTTCTGCAAAGTGTTTATCGCTATGTAAACATTCTGTTTCCATTCTGTTCACTTGTTTATGGATTTATTGTCTACCTTCTCCACTAAATGAAGCTTCATGAGACAGAAGACTTTGTTTTGTTCATGCAACAATACCAGAACTTAGCACAGTGCTTGGTCTGTAGCTGGTGTCAAAAAAAAAAAAAAAAAAAAAAAGTTTTGGCCAGGCGCGGTGACTCACTTCTGTAATCCCAGAACTTTGGGATGCTGAGGTGGGCAGATCACCTGAGGTCAGGAGTTCAAGACCAGCCTGGCCAACATGGTGAAACCCCGTCTCTACTGAAAATACAAAAATTAGCCAGGCGTGGTGGCAGGCACCTATAATCCCAGGTACTAGGGAGGCTGAGGCAGAATTGCTTGAACCCATGAGGTGGAGGTTGCAGTGAGCCAAGACCGTTCCACTGCACTCCCACCTGGGCAACAAGAGTGAAACTCTGTCTCAAAAAAAAAAAAAAAAAAAAGAGTTTGTAACTGAATGTGAATGAAAATTTCCACATACACCAGTTTTGCTAGAACTCTTCTCAGACCATATTCTGAGGCAGCTTCTGAAGACATGTGCTCTTGGGGGATATTTAAGGGGACCAACCCTTTCTTTGCTATAACTGAAACACGCATATGGCCCATGTATCGTACTGAAAGGATGTGATTATAAACTAAAAGTAGATGTGGATGACAGAGACCTTGCCCTCTAGCAGCTGGCTGAGTAGAGCCTTCAAAGTTGCCTTGTGTGGGTCCTTCTCACTTTTGATCTATTTTAGCAGAAAGTGGTATCTAGACTTTGCCAGAATATCGATCATTTCACTAGATTCTACTAGTCTAAGTAGAGAAGGAAAAGGGTTATTGTTATGTTGTTCAACAGAGGTAGACTAAAATAGGCAGCCTCAGTTCCTGTCTTTCCCTTTGCAGTGAATAATAGCAGTACCTCCCAACCACACTCTGGGCTTCCAACTCAGGCTCACTGGCATAGATTGTGTTACTCACAATACTTTCTCTCCTCCTGCTCTTTCATTGTTCACTGTGAGTTCCCATACCATTGATGTTATACTTGGCTGTGGGACTTGCTTTGGCCATATAATAGGGACAGAAGTGACAGTGTGCCAGCTCTGACCCTAGGCCTTCAGAAGAAGCAATTTTTTGTTTCTATCTTCCCTTCTTGAGGTTCTAACACCCAACATGAGAAGAGCCTAAAGAGTCATCAAATCAAGAATGAAAGCCCCAAGGAGGAGACCTGAATCTAGTCCACAGCTTGAAGCAGCACTGCCCCAGTCAACCCACGAAACCATGAATGAAAAAAATCACATTTGTTGTTGAGATTTTGTATTGTTTGTTACTCAGCATTACTGCAGTAATAGCTGACTAATACACTCATTAAGAGCTTTATAATGGTCACGACTGTCCAAGATTTCACTATACTTCTCTCCACCCCTTTCTTCCAAGTGACCAGCCTTGAAAGGGACAGGTACCAAAGGTATCTCTGTCAAATGTACTTTTGGCACAGTTACCAATGTTAGATAAAGAAAAAGGCATTACCTAAGAGTAACTGGAGTAACTGGAAAGTACAAGGCAAACAAAGAAAGGTAAAGCTTAGATTATGCAGGAGATGGGTGAGATAATGACTGATACATTTTGACTTTTGAGCTGTCATTACTAAGATAGATTGGTTTTGCTTGCCTTTTGTCCTATATTTCAAAAGCAAGTCTCTAAATTATTGACTACTTTGGTGAGCTCAAACACTCTCTAATTAATGATCTAAAGTTTTCCTGGATAAAGAAAAAAAGGCTTCATCAGAATAAAAGCTTTCATCATGTGACTGTTTTCTTATTTAATCCTCATCTTGTTTGAACAATGAGGCTTCGGGTTGTCCTTGCCATCGAGTAGCAGGAACACTGTAAGGGAGGGAGGGAGTGGGACAGATTTGCTGGAAGATAAGTTAGGATCATGACTTCCTTTCAGATTTTAGAAGATTTTATTGGGCACTTTTACACAGATGCAGAGTGGTGTTCACTTCTAGAATAAGACCCCAGAGTCTCATCAGCTTCTGCCAGAGGACAATGCCGACCCTCTCCATGGCTGAACATTGGGACACACATGACCCTTCCATTTTCTGACTCCATCCAGCAATAATACTAACATCGGTTGAGTGTCTACTAAGTGCTGGGTGCATGATGAGCATGTTATGTGCAGTACATCATTTGCAATAGCCCTGTATAAGAGGTACCATTATTGACTTCATTTTACTCATGAGAGAGCAGATACAGAAACGTTAACCCCCCCCAAGAGCACACAGCTGGTGAGTCAGGGAGCCAGATTCAGACTCAGGCAGTCTGCTCCTGAGTTGGTGCTCTGAACCACTGGGTACCAGAAGCTTCCCTCTGAGTTCCTGACAAAATGTATTATCTACAGCTCCTGGCTCCTCACCAGCTACCAAAAGGCCAGCTGAGCTCCAAAGGATGCATGGTCCCTTCATTCATTCATTCATTCATTCATTCATTCACACACACACACACAAATCTGTGCTTGGGTTAAGGAAATGCCTTGGATCATCGGAAAAGCACGGATCTTGGTTTTTCCTGGTTGTTTTACTGAACTGCACTTGGGGCAGGTGGGCCATCAACTTTCACTGAGGATGCTGTAGCTGAGGATAAAGTAGCTGTATCATTTTGTCACTTAGTACAGTAAAGATGTCACTGGGGCTTTGTCCTTGATGCAACCCAGTGACTACTGCATGAGGATTTATGGGAGAAGGTGCTTTCAGGTATAATATCCAACCAATAGGTATGGATGCACCTTATGGACACCTGTAGTCTTTGCCACTTCACATCAACTCTCAGGAACTTAGAGACAAATGTCTTTCCCACCTCTCGCACATGGCAAGAGTGCCACAGCCCCAAATTTGTGAGTTAACCTCCATCTCCAGTCACCAGAGAAGTCTTCTAGCTTTGGTTTTCATTGCCTTCCTTTTTTCACCTATTTTTAATTGTTCTTGCTATATTATGTAGGAATGCATGTATGATTTGTGTAATTGTATGGTCTGCCAGCTTAGGGCATAGGCATGGATATGGTATCATCTCTTCTATTTTTTCAATTCATTATTTGAACACCATCCACTTACTACTAGCAGAATGTCCATCTTGACGGCGTCCTCATTCCTGAATCCTGAGCATTTAAATGAAGAAGTGGACATTTTTAATCCTTGCTCTAATTGCTAAATAAACAGATAATTGCGGTGGCTGAGTGGTATGCTGAGTTGTTGCTATGGCCACTGCCATGGGGTGTCCCTGCTGGTCCTTCACAGAAAACTGCTGTGTTCAAGATCCCTGCCAGGATCTCAGAGTGTTCCACCAAGGACCTCAGATTTGTTATTTTAATTCACTATCATGAATTGCCAATTCATTCTCAAAGCATGACAAAAGCCAGGGTACCAATCATCAGCACAAGCCATGCTGGGCCAGTCTCCCTACCCCAGTAAAACTCCTGGGACCTTGGGATGAGCCTGGGTCATCAGCTCAGGATGACATTCCCTTTTCTGATCTCTACCACCAAGAAGTTCTTTTAGGGAGCCCCTTGCTTTCTTTCTTGCTGGAGAACTTTGGCCAGGGCTTTGAATCTCAGGGAGCAATGTGTAAGGTTCTAATACCATCCTTCCCATTCTGAGCTCCTGATGCAAATGAGTGTTCCCCATTTCAGAGCTATCATCTCACTGAGGGCCAGTGGAGCTCTCCAACATCAGTGCCTGGCTGACCTCACACACATTGCATGTGGTCCTGAACTTTGAGCCATCTGGCCTTGTGCAACTTGGCTGCCAACAGCTGCATTTAGCACTGTTCACTCGCTTATCCATTGGTGACTATTTGGTAAGTGCCTACCGTGTTGCAGCCTCCGGTGGGAATGGCCCCCAGCCCTTAAGAAGCTTACAATCTAGTGGAAGAATATAGGCAATGAGGTATTTTAAAAAAAAGCATTTCCAAACATTGATAAGTGTGAAGATGAATAGAAGAAATGATTAGGGGCTCCATTCTGGGTCACTGATTAGCCCACTGCAGAGTTCCCAGAAGCTGAAAAGCTCAGTAGAAGTGGAAAGCAGGAAGAACTTGCAGAGGTTTCTGCCACACAAGGGAAGTCTGTCTCCGAAGGAATAACCAGGGGTACTTCCATAGAGAATGAGCCAGAAGCCTTTAATGAGGTTTATTCTTAGTGCCTTTGGAACAAAAGTTAAAGAAGTAAGAACTGTATAGCTCAAAGTGGCCTTGGATACCCTGTAGTACAACACCATCTTTTCTTTGGGAGAAGGTTGATAATTGACATCTAGAGAAGGGAAATAACCAGGTCAAAGTCACACAGAAAGTAATGGAAGAATTAATCCTATCTTCCACACCAGAAGAAGGCCAGGTCTTCCATTATTACAAAACCTTGGGCCTCAAAAGTAGAGAGGAGCCTTCCATGAGACTTTACCATGAAGAAAGCAAAGTGATCAACTTTCCCTCTTTGTGTGTATGACCCTCTCAATCTTTTAACGCTAAGGTAATAACCATGAAGACAAAAAACTAAGCTGCTATTTCATGACAGTATCATGCTTTCAGACCAGTTCTAAGATCACTTACCTTCAGATCACTTGTAAAGTAAATAGAGATTGAGTATCCCTTACCCCAAATCCCTGGGACCAGAAATGTTCTTTTTGATTCAGAGTATTTTCAGATTTTGAAGTATTTGCATTATACTTACTGATTGAGTATCCCTAATCCTAAAATCTAAAGTGCAAAATGCTCCAATAAGCATTTTCTTTGAGTATCAGGTCAGAGCTCAAAAAATTTCACCTTTTTTTTAGAATTTTGGATTTTGGACTTTTGGATTAGGGATACCCAACCGGTAGTAAATGTCCTTATTGCTATGACATTACTGGTTAGATTTCTCTTACATGCAGCCATAAGCATTCCTAACTGGTAAAGGTTCTTTTAGGGATACTTGTCCTATTAAGCTCTTAATACATTAACTGTTACCAGGACAGTGGGAACATTGTACAGATTTGATCAATAAATAGGTAAATATTTTTTTCAGATAAAATTCACATAACAGTAGATTCATCATTTTACCCATTTTAAAATGTGGTAAATTCTGTGGTTTTTAGTACATTCACAGTGCTCTACATCCATTACCACTATGTAATTGCAGAACATTTTTATCATTCCAAAAAGAAACCCCAATCCATTAAGCAGTCACATCCTATTTCCCCACACCCAACCCAGCCCTTGGCAGCCACTAATTTCCCTGTATTTATAAACTTGCCTATTCTGGACATTGCATATAAATGGAATAATGTGATATGTGACCTTTTGTGTCTGGCTTTTTACAATTAGCATAATGTTTCCAAAGTTTATCCATGATGTCGCATCTATGCAACTTACAATGATTTGGGGTATGATTTTTCACTTTACAATGGTGGGAAAGTGATATGCATTCAGTAGAAACTGTACTTCAAGGTAAGATAGGCTAAGCTATAATATTCTGTAGGTTAGATATATTAAATGCCTTTTGGACTTAAGATATTTTCTATTTACGATGAGTTTATCAGGAGGTAGCTCTACCATAAGTTGAGAAGCATCTGTGTTTGTCCTTTTTAGGGCTGAATAACCTATTGCATGGACATATCAGATCAGGCTGAGTCATTTATCAGTTGATGAGCATATGGGTTGTTTCCACTTTGGGGCTATTAAAACGGAGGCTGCTCTGAGCCATTGTGTACACGTTTTTGTTTGAACACGTGTTTTCAATGATCTTGGGAATCCAGGAAAGTAATTGCTGGGTTGTATAGCAATGCTATGTTCAATTTTTTTTGAGGAAGAGCCAAGCTATTTTCTACAGCATTTGCATTATCTTACAATCCTAACAACAATGTATGAAGGTTCCAACTGCTTCACATCCTCACCAACACTTGTTATTTCTCTTTTTAAATTTTAGTCATCCTAGTGGGTGCGAAGTGGTATCTCACTGTAGTTTTGGTTGGCATCTCCCTATGTCTAATGATGTTGAACATTGTTCTCAAGTGCAATATGGACGTTTGCATATTTTCTTTGGAGAGCTGTCGATTCTAGTCATTTGCTGAATTTTAAATTGAGTTGTCTTTTTTCTAATGGAGCTTTAGGGGTTCCTTTTATATTCTGGATACTAAATCCAATAGATGATTTGCCAGTGTTTTGTCTCATTCCGTTTTATGTCTTTTCACTTTCTTAATATTTTATTTTGGTGTGTAGAAGTTTTTAATTTTGACGAAGTTCATCCAATTTTCTATTTTTTTCTTTTTGTGACTTGTGCTTTTGATGTCACATTTAAGAAATCCAAGATCATGAGGTTTTATACCTATGTTTTCTTCTAAGAGTTTTATAATTTTAACTTTTATATGTAGGTATTTGATCCATTTTGAGTTACTTTTTGTATACGATATAAGGTTGAGAGACAAATTAATTCTTTTTCGTGTGGATATTCAGTTGCCTCAGTACTGTTTGTCTTTGATTTGTTTTGTTTTGTTTTCTTTGAAACAAGGTCTTGCTCTATTGCCCCGGCTGGGAAAGTGGTGTGACACCGCAGCCTCAACCTCCTGGGCTCAAGCAGTCCTCCCACCTTGGCCTCCCAAAGTGCTGAGATTAGAGGTGTGAGCCACTGTACCCAAGCCCATTTGTTGAAAAGACTATTCTTCCCCATTGAATGGTCTTGGCATCTTTGTCAAAAATCAATTGGCCAGAGATGTATGGGTATAATTCTGGACTGTCAATCCCATCCCATTTATCCATGAAGCTAGCATTACACCCGTACCTCACTGTTTTCATGACTACAGCTGTGTAGTAAGTTTTGAAATCAGAAAATATGAGGTTTTCCTCCCCAATACCGTTTTAGCTCTTTTGTGTCCCTTAACATTCCACGTAAATTTTAAGATCAGCTTGTTCATTTCTGCAAAGAAAAAATCTCACTGGAATTTTGATAGGTGCTATGATCTGAATGTTTCTGTCCTCCCCTTCACCCACGCTCCACCCCACCTCCCCTGCAGTTCATTTATTGAAATTGTAAACTCCAAATGATGGTATTCAGAGATGGGGCCTTTGGGAGCTGATTAGGCCATGAAGCCTCAGTCCTCATGACTGGTATTAGTGCTGTTAAAAAAGATACCTCCCAGAGCTAGCTCTTCCTTTCCACTGAGGACACCACAAGAAGGCACCATCTATAAGTCAGAAAGTGAGCCCTCACCAGAAATTGAATGTACCTTGATTTTGGATTTCCCAGTCTCCAGAACTGTAAGAAATAAATTCCTGTTGTTTATTAGTGACCCAGATTATGGCATTTTGTTACAGGAGCTCAGATGAACTAAGAAAATAGGCATTGCATTAAATCTGTAGATTGGTTTGGGTAGTATTTCCATGTTAACAATACTGTCTTCCAATCTGTAAACACAGGATGCCTTTCCATTTATTTAGGTATTTTTAATTTCTTTCAACAATGCTTTGTAGTTTTAGTGTACAAGTCTTAGGTCTCCTTAATTAAATTTATTCCTAAGTATCTCATTCTTTTTGACATTATTGTAAATTGAATTATTTTCTTAATTTTATTTCCAGATTGTTCATTGCTAGAGTATAGAAATACTACTGATTTTGTATATTGGTGCAAAAGTAATTGCGGTTTTTGCATTGTTGAAATTTGCCCTTTGATATTGGAATACTATTCTTAAATAAATGTGGTTATGTTAGACATCATTTTAATTGCACATTTCTCACTTTATTTTTTTGCTAATGACTTATTACTTGCTATTTAGTTTGTTTTTATTTTAGATTATGGAAATGATGTTAGACAAGAAACAAATTTGAGAGATCTTATTTGAGTTCAAAATGGGTCGTAAAGCAGCAGGGACATCAATGACGCATTCGGCCCAGGAACTGCTAACAAACGTACTGTGTGGTGGTGGTTCAAGAAGTTTTTCAAAGGAGAAGAGAGCCTTGAAGATGAGAAGTGTAGTGGCCAGCCATTGGAAGTTGACAACGACCAATCGAGGGCAATCGTCGAAGCTGATCCTCTTACAACTACAGGAGAGATTGCTGAAGAACTCAACATCAAACATTTTATGGTTGCTCAGCATTCGAAGCAAATTGGAAAGGAGAAAAAACTTGGTAAGTGGGTGCCTCATGAGCTGAGTGAAAATTTTTAAAATTGTCATTTTGAAGTGTCATCTTCTCTTATTCTATGCAACAACAAAGAACCATTTCTTGATTGGATTGTGTTGTGCAATGACAAGTGGATTTTAGGCCGGGTGTGGTGGCTCATGCCTATAATCCCAGCACTTTGGGAGGCTGAGGTGGGCAGATCACCTGAGGTTGGAGTTTGAGACCAGCCTGGCCAACATGGTGAAACCCCATCTCTACTAAAAATACAAAAATGAGCCAGGCGTGGTGGTGCACACTTGTAATCCCAGCTACTCAGGAGGCTGAGGCAGGAGATTCACTTGAATTCAGGAAGCAGAGGCTGCAGTGAGTTGAAATTGCGCCCCTGCACTCCAGCCTGGGAGACAGAGCAAGCCTCCATCTCAAAAAAGAAAAAAAAAAAGTAAAAGAAAAGCGGATTTTATATGACAACTGGCAATGATCAGCTCAGTAGTTGAACTGAGAAGAAGCTCCAAAGCACTTCCCAAAGCCAAATTGCACCAGAAAAAGGTCATGGTCACTGTTTAGTGGTCTGCTGCTGGTCTGATCTACTACAGTTTTCTGAATCCTGGCAAAACCATTACATCTGAGAAGTATGCTCAGCAAATCAATGAGATGCATTGAAAACCGCAACGCCTGCAAGCCAGCACTGGTCCACAGAAAGGGCCCAATTATTCTCCATGACAATGCCTGACCACACATTGCACAACCAATGTTCAAAAGTTGAATGAACTGGGCTACGAAGTTTTGCCTCATCTGCCATATTCACCTGACCTCTCACCAATCAACTACGACTTCTTCAAGCATCTCAACAACTTTTTGCGGGAAAATGCTTGCACAACCAGCAGGATGCAGAAAATGCTTTCCAAGAGTTCATTTAATCCCAAAGCACTAATTTTTATGCTGCAGGAATAAACAAACATTTCTCATTGGCAAAAATGTGTAATCATTCCTATTTTGATTAATGAAGATGTGTTTGAGCCTAGTTATAATAATTCAAAGTTCACAGTCCAAAACCACAATTACTTTTGCACCAACATATATATATATATATATATATATATATGTATGTATGTATTTTGTGCATGACTTCTTTGGGTTTTCTATATATTAAGATCATATCATTTTCAAATAAAGGAAGTTTTATGTCTTCTTTTACCATCTGCATGGCTTTTATTTCTTTTTCTTGCCTGATTGCCCTGGCTAGAACTTCCAGTAACATGTTAGATGGAAGTACTAAGAGCAGGCATTCTTATCTAGTTTCTGATTTGCGGGGAAGCTTTTAGTCTTTCACCACTGACTATAATGTTAACTAAGGATGTCTATACATTTTCTTAAGGTTGAAGAAGTTCCCTTGTGTTTCTGTCATTGAACTGTACATTTCTCCCCTTTATTCTGTCAGTTTTTGCTTTCTATATTTTCGGGGTCTGTTAGATATATATTATTTATAACTGTTACAATCTTCTCATAAGATGATTCTTTTATCATTATTTAATCTTCTTCTTTGTCTCTTACAATTTTTGCCTTAAAGTCTATTTTATCTGATGTTAGCATAGCTATTCCAGTTCTCTTTTGGTTGCTGTTTTCTAGAATATCTTTTTCTGTCTTCCCACTTTCAACCTATTTCCTTCTTTTAATGTAAAGCAAATATCGCATAAACAGCATATAGTTCTACCAAACCTTGGCTTCTAAATGGAGAGTTGCACCAATTTTCTTTCAAAGTTATTGTTAAGGAAAGGCTTTCATTTTGCTATTTGTTCTCTATGTCTTATATCTTTTTTGTTCCTCAGTTCTATCATCACTGCCTTCTTTTGTGTTAAGTAGATATTTTCCAGGATACTGCTTTCATCCCCTTGTTTTTTTTGCTATACATTTTTTCTTAGTAGTTGCTATGGATTTTATAATTAGCATCTTAATTTATAACATTCTAGTTCAGATTAAAACCAACTTAGCTTCAACAGTATTCAAAGTCTTTGATTCTATATTGGTCTGCTTCTTTTTTATGCTGTTATTGTCACAAATTACATCTTTGTACATTGCGTGCCTATTAACACAGGTTTGTAGTTAGTATTCTGTGCAATAGTTTGTTTTTTAAATTATATAGGAAAAAAGAGGAGTTACAAACCAAAAATAGATTGATACTATTGGTATGTTTTATATTTACCTATGAAGTTACCTCTAACAGTTTTCTTTATTTCATTGAATGGATTTGAGTTATGATCTGAAAGACATTTCAGCTCAACAGGCTCTATTTATTATTTCTTCTAGGGAAGATCTACTAGTGACTAATTCTTTTCATTTTTGTTTATATGAGAATATCTTAATTTCTCCTTCATTTTTGGAGCATAGTTTGCCAGATATAGAATTCTTGGGGTAGTTTTTTTTTTCTCTTTCAGTATTTTACATGTATCTTCCCACTGCCTTCTGGCCGCCAATGTTTCTGACAGAAAATCAGCTGTTAATCTTATTAACAATTGCACATGGTGAGTTGTTTCTCTCTTGTTGCTTTCAATATATTCTTCTTGTCTTTAATTATACAATTTGATTATAGTTTGTCTTAGAGTGGATCTCTTTGAATTTATCCTACCTGGAGTTTGGTGAATTTCTTTTTTTTTTTTTTTTTTTTTTTTGTGACGGAGTCTCGCTCTGTCGCCCAGGCTGGAGTGCAGTGGCCAGATCTCGGCTCAGTGTAAGCTCCGCCTCCCGGGTTTACGCCATTCTCCTGCCTCAGCCTCCCGAGTAGCTGGGACTACAGGTGCCCGCCACCTCGCCCGGCTAATTTTTTTTTTTTAATTTTTTAGTAGAGACGGGGTTTCACCGGGTTAGTCAGGATGGTCTCGATCTCCTGACCCCGTGATCCGCCCGTCTCGGCCTCCCAAAGTGCTGGGATTACAGGCTTGAGCCACCGCGCCCGGCCGGTGAATTTCTTGAGTGTGTAGATTAACATTATCATCAAAATTGGGAAATTCTCAGTCATTATTTCTTTAAATATTCCTTCTATCCCTCTCTCTCTTCTCTCCTGGGATTCCCATTATGCATATGTTAGTTTGCTTGATGGTGTTCCACAGTTTTCTTAAGTGGTTCACTTTTCTTCTTCTTCTTTTTTCCTTTCTGTACCTCAGGCTGGATTGTCTTAATTACCCTATTTTAAAATTTGTTGATTCTTTCTTTTGTCTGCTCACATATGCTTTTGAGTGCATCTAGTGAATTTTTCATCTTGATTATTGTACTTTAAACTCCAGATTTTCTATCTGGCTCCTTTCTAAAATTTCTGTCCCTTACTGACATTCTCTCTTTGGTAATATGTCATTCTGATGTTGTGTGTGTGTGTGTGTTTTCTGTACATGATTTCCTTTAGCTCTTTCAGCATGTTTACAATAGTTGATTTAAAGTCTTGGTCCAGTAAGTCCAACATTTGGGCATCCTCAGGAACTACTGATTGCTCTTCGTCCTGTGTATGGGCCATACTTTCTTGTTTCTTTGCAAGCCTCATGATGTTTGCTTTTGTTGTTGAAAACTGGACATTTTGGACGTTACAATGTGGCAACTCTGGAAATCAGATTCCCCTCCCTTCTGGAGGTGTTTTTTGTTTTGTTTTTTTAAATTGCTGCTTGGTATACTACTTGTTGTTTGTTTAATGATGTCTCTGAACTAATTTTGTAAAGTCTGCATTTTCTGTCCTTTGTGACTACTGAAGTCTCTGTTCTATTAGCTTAGTAGTCAGCTAGTGATTGAGCAGAGATTTGCTTAAACGTCTGGAACAGGCCAGATGGAGTGGTTTATGCCTGTAATCTCAACACTTTGGAGGCCATGGTGGGAAGATTGCTTGAGTCCAGGAGTTCAAGACCAGCCCGGGCAACATAGTGAGACCCTGTCTCTACAAAACAAACAAACAAACAAGCAAAACCCAAAATAGCCAGGAATGGGGGCACACCCCTGTAGTCCCAGCTACGCAGGAGGCTGAGGTGAGAGAATCACTTGAGCCTGGAAGTTAAGGCTGCAGTGAGCTATGCTTGCTCCACTACACTAAAGCTTGAGCAAAAGAGTGAGCCTTATCTCAAAAGAGAGAGAGAGAGAGAGAGAAATGTCTGAAACAAACAAACAAATAAACAGAATAAATCTTCTGGTCTTTGAGAATGAGCTTTGTGTGTGTGTTGGAGGATACCCTCAGCACTCAGCCAGGCAGCTGACAACTGTACCTCAGCCTTTACTCGCTACTTATTCCCCATGTGAAGGTCTGCCAGAGGTGGGAGCTTAGGACCTCCTCAGGTCTTTCCTGAGCATATGACTAGCCTTGGGCAAGAATATGGTTTTCCAGATTCTCAGGAAAGTGTCAGAACTTTCCAAACCCCTTATTTACCAAAGTGTTTTATTGCCCAGCTTGGTTTTGGTTAGTCTATTGTTTGCCCCAACTGATAGCAGTGACAAAATGTAGAAGTATAAGAGAAGGTCCTTTGCCCTAAGGAAGTCACAATTCTTAGGATGAATGGAAATTCTTAACAAAATATTGTGCTTCTACATAACAGTAAAATATTACACCCTTCCTTCTCGCCTTTCTTACTTTCTGCCCTCCTCTCTCTTCCTTCCTCCATCCTCTCTCCCCCACTTCCTTTTCTCCTTCCACAAATGTAAGATGTGCTAGGCACTGCTGACACAATAAAAATAAAGCACTAACCAAAACAGACTTGGTTTTTACTCTTAAGAGACTTACAATCTGATGGTTGAGTTAGAAATTCAAAAGATGTTCACAAATGATGAATTACCATTGAATCTAGGTAATAACAGAGGCTTATGATCTAAACTCAGAGGTCATGAATTGTATCCTTAAAGAAAAAAAAAAAATACACTTGGCCAGTCATGGTGGCTCACGACTGTAATCCCAGCACTTTGGGAGGCTGAGGTGGGTGGATGACCCGAGGTCAGGAGTTCGAGACCACTCTGGCCAACATGGTGAAACCCCGTCTCTATTAAAAATACAAAAATTAGCCAGGTGTGGTGGTGGGCACCTGTAATCCCAGCTACTTGGGAGGCTGAGGCAGGAGAATCACTTGAACCCAGGAGGCAGAGGTTGCAGTGAGCCAAGATCACAGCACTGCACTCCAGCCTGGGTGACAGAAAAAGACTGTCTCAAAACAAACAAACAAACAAACACAACATTTAATGTGGATTAAGAAAGGGAAATAAGACTGATCCAAGAGAAGAAGTAAGGGGAGTGTTCAGGAGGAAGGACCGGGAGATATGCAAAGGCCATGGGGCAGGAGTAAACGTAAGAGTGGGCCATGGAAAGCAGGCCAGTGTGCTGGGCGCTGAAAGGGAAGGGAGGCAATGGTACAAGGTGGGAGTTAAAAGGGAACAGCACAGGCCCATGCCATCCAGGGTGTTTTTTTGTTTGTTTGTTTTGTTTTGTTTTGAGATGGAGTCTTGCTTTGGTTCTCAGGCTAGAGTGCATTGGCATGATCTTGGCTCACTGCAACCTCCACTTCCCGGGTTCAAGCAATTCTCCTGCCGCAGCCTCCCAAGTAGCTGGGAGTACAGGCATGTGCCATCACACCCAGCTAATTTTTGTATTTTTAGTAGAGATGGGGTTTTGCCGTGTTGGCCAGGCTGGTCTCGAACTCCTGACCTCAGGTGATCTGCCCACCTCGGCCTCCCAAAGTGCTGGGATTACAGACCTGAGCCACCACACCCAGCCCATCTGGGGTCTTGAAGTACAGATTTGGACTTTACCCTAAAGGCAATGGAAGCCATAATAATCGTAATCCCCAGTGGGAGAAGGCTGTTCACACTTATACTCTGAGATTCAGGTGTGTCTCAGAATGTAACTTTTGTCCTATAACTAATGTCAACTTACCTTGTACTTCCACTGCAGGGGAAAAACAAAAACAAACAAACAAACAAAAAACAACAAAAAAGAAACCTCATACTTGACATTCTTAAATTCAATTTAAAAGAATATCTTTAAGATTAATTCTTTGGGGCAAATATTAGCTCTTTTCAGAATGTGATCTCAGTTAATTCTGGGTTATTCTCAGTCCATCTTCGCCCTTCTCCCTGCAACAGCCTAGCTAGTCATTGTTGTGGTGTTTATTTGTTTGTTTGTTTGTTTGTTGTGGCAGGGCTCTGTTTCACCCTGGCATGACGCGACAGGCACAGTCCAATGGGCTTCTCCTCCTTATGTCACCCCTTGCTCTCACCAGCCTCTCCAGAGATGTATCCCAACCCTGGTCCCTGGTGGCTGGTACCTGCTGAGGTGAAGCTGGGCCCCCAGGTTCCTGCCAGTCCTCACACTCTCTAAACTCCTTTCTCTCCCTTCATTCCCTGCCTCTGGTTGCACGATCATGTGATAAGCCAAACTCTTTGCAGTTGAGGTTGAACCATCAGACAGTGGCCCCTGCATTCCGATCCAGTCATTCGGATGGGCTGCTTTGATACACCGCATGCTCACACCCATGCTAGGATAACTACTTTGTTCCAGTCTGCCCAGGAATTTCCCAGTTTTAAAAGTGGAAGTTCCATGCCTGGAAGGCTCTTTGGGCTCCGGCTACTCAAATTTCTTAATCTCTCAACACCTACTCCTCTTGTGGCCAATGGCTGGAAGTCAGGTGGTCAGGGTTAGGAGTTACAAAAAGAATCTACACTGCTCCAGATAAGGAAGTAAAGTGGTCCACACTTAGCCATAAGACTTCAATATAGATTTCATTCCACCTTGCTGAGGATACATAACAACATTCTCACTAGTATATTTGCCAAAGAAGAGGCGATTCACAGCATAAATGAATTTGATAATAAATAAATAAATAAATAAATAAATAAATAAATAAATAAATAAATCACATGCTTTAAAGTGTAGGGATTAAGTAGCTAAGCCTTATGCTGAAGTCAGAAGAAAAACAAGAATCTTAGGTCATGTATCTAAGTTTAAACAAACATCAGCTAATTCTTATTTATTTGGATAACACTTTGGAGCAGCAGAAAAAAAGTCAAATGTTACAGTTTCGGCATCAAAAACATATGTAAAGAAGCTGTTACTAACCCACGCAGTTGATGGGAACTGCCCTTCTGGAAGGGGTACGGAAGAATGCCTTTGTGCTGCGGAGTTTTTATGTTCTTGACTTACCAGATCAAGGACAGATGTGAATGTATTTTCAACTTCATAACCAACAGGGAGTATTGCAACCTAAAGCAGCTGGGGAAGAAAGCTGTGTATAATACAACGTTCTTTCTAGAAACTGACTTTTATTTTAATAGGCAAACGGGGAGTCATCAAGGGTGTGTATCTTGATTCACTGGGAGAAATATGGTTTGGGGGTGTAAGGTGGGGACATGTTGGAGTTTCTCCTAGTGTTAGGAGAAGTCCCTTTTGGTCCCTGAGAGAAGAGGTCCCTCTTCAAATTAGTGCCCAGCTGTCATTTTTGTCTGGGGCCCAAAACTGGCAGGAATGCAATTTGGAGGTAGAATCTGGACACAGGATTACTAGGTGCCAAGTCCTGTGCTATGCTTTACATGTGTTATGTCGTTTGATTTTCAGAATGATCTTTTGAGGAAGGTATTGCCAGTCCTAGGCCTTTATCCAAAAATGCTTGAGGCCTCGTGTGTTTTAAAATTGACCTTTTAGGCTGGGTGTGGTAGCTCACACCTGCAATCCCAGTACTTTGGGAGGCCAAGGCCGGCGGATTACTTGAGCTCAGGAGTTTGAGACCAGCCTGGGCAACCTGACACAATCCCATCTCTATAAATAAAATAATAAAATCGATCTTTTGGCATAAGAATGATATAATGGACTTTGGGGACTCAGGTGGGGGTGTTGGGAAGGGTGAGGGATAAAAGACTGCATATTGGGTGCAGTGTACGCTACTCAGGTAATGGGGATACTGAAATCTCAGAAATTACCACTAAAGAATGTATCCATGTAACCAAAAGCCACGTGTACCCCAAAAATTATTAAAATAAAAATAAATGTTAAAAAAATGGACCTTTTTCCCCTTCAGATTTTAGAAAAGGAAAAATACGGGGCATGGATCATACATTATGTAACACCACCAGCCACCCATAGGGTCTGCAGTAGCACCCTTGAATCAAACACATTCGTATTTTGCGTGAAAACTGTGAATATTTACATTTGGTGGGACAAATAATTCGAATTTGCCTTATATCAATTCAGGTCAGACTTCACCACTAAATCAGTCTCAGTGCCAAACTTTTGAAAAAAAAAAAAAAAAAGGAAGAAAGCCTTTTCTGTTTTCAGAACTTTTTGCATTTCAGAATGACAGGAAGGAATTTTGAACCTGTATTATCATGAATGCCCAGTCAACAGATAAGGAAACTGAGGTTGAATGTGTCCATTTGTTATAGCTTGCTGTCTTCTAATTTTCAGCAACTGTTTCAAGATTTACTCCATCTCTTTTGGGCCAATACTCAAGTCTTTTTTGAATCTTAGTTGAGCCACTCCAGGTTTTTGCCCAGCCCCTGCCAGTCCTTCTCCCTGGACTCACCAGTCAGCTGCTGTGGTTGAGTCTCGAGTGCCCAGCTGGGTTTCCCACCCATCAACAAGGGGACTTGCCTTCCTCTCTCCCTTGAACTAAACCTGGTTCTCTCTCCTTGTCTCCTCAAGAAGGACTATCATTGAGCAAACAAAAGGCAAAAATATGGTTCACTTTTACTAAAATGAAACACTCATGGACTCCCCTGCCTGGGACTCCCACCATGGGTTGAGAGCTGTTACTGGTATCTCCAGAACATTCTGCATCTGTCAGACAGTAAATGTTTTGAAGGAGCAGGGAAGGCGCTCTGTCCAAATGCACACATACGTAAGAAACACTTGCTTGCAGGTGGTTCAGAGAATAAAGAAGTCAAATGGTCGTAATAGAGGTGGGTGGGCCTTGCCGTGACTGTGAGTTGCACATGGGTACACACAGGGAAGAAGTATTTGCAGGTGAGGCCCAGGTGAACCCTGCATGCAGGCAGCAGGTGGTAAGATGGTGAGTTGGGTCCCTTCACCCATGGGAGGGAGTGTGGGTGGCTGAGAGTAGGGGACTGGCAGAGTCCACATCAGCTCCTGCTCAAAACCAGAAGCATCTGTGATTGTCGAAGCCCTCTCTTTCCTAATTTCTAGCCAAGGGGAAGTGAGCGGTCCAGAACCAGGAGGTCAAAGCTATGGAGGAATTAGGTGGGTGTGTGGGGCTGGGCGTGGTGGCCCTCCCTGCTCTGGCTGGGATGCTAGTCTGCACAGTGATGGATGACTGCTGGCTCCTCAATGAATCGCCAATTACCGGCTGACAGGGGTTTGTGGGCCCTTGCTGGTGGCTCTGTGGGGCTGCAGAGAGTTGGGGAACCACCAAATTTTACTTCTGCCTCTTCAGACAGCTCGTGACTGCCTTTCAAGAAGGTAAAAAAGCTTCACTATTCAGAAAGCGAGAGGCCAAGAGAGCTAGGGATAGAAGAGCGAGCGAGCTCAATCACGCCTCGGCGGAAAGAAAACTTTTGCTGAACTGCAGAATTTCTGTAGTTTACTCAGCTCCCCCGCTGACCCAGCTAATGTTCTAACTTTCAAAGAGCCAGGTAGGAGTCTGACATGCTCACGGAGAAAAGAGACAGAAAAATCAAATCTTCCCTGAGAACTTTTAAAGTTACTTTCTTCTCTCCGTTTCTGAAGGGACTTGGGTCCAAGATCTTGCCCAGGGAAAAATTGCTCCTGAGCGCTCAGGGAGTGCAGCGAGAGCGTGTGCTCGGGAAGATGCCCCCAGGGGCAGGGGGAATTCTGATGGGGACCCTGTAAACAAGGGATGATGCAGATAACAAAACCCCACCCTGGCCCCCAATGGCTCTGAGCCAGGCCCTGCACCGAGGCTGAGTGTGGAGAACATTATGCTTTGTTATCAATTCTAAAACAAGCCTCCACTTCATATTTTGATATCACCAACATTTGGATGTCTCTTACAAGGCGTGGCATGTCAGCATTAAATCCTAGTTTAATTCACAGCATTTTACTTTTTTTTACTTTTCCAGTGGTATTTAAAATAATAGTGCATTTTATCATCTGTGGGACCTTAGATTTCTGCAAGTCGAGCAGTACCCTATCTTACAGATGAGACCTGCAGAGGTTAGGAGACTTGCCCAAGGCCACACAGCCACTATTTGGACTTGAAACAAGGTGTGTCTGGCTCTCAGTCACTGGCTTTCAGTGGGACTGGAGCTGGAGGTCCCATCCTTGCAAGGAAGGGAATGTCTGCTCTCCAGGCAAGCATGAGGAGGGACAGGGGGTCTTGCAAATCTGGCCCAGCCTGCTGGGCTACTGAATGGGAGCTGCGGTGGTGGGACGCTGACAGCACAGGGCTGGTCTCCATTTCCTGCACACACACTGCTCAGCTCTTAAGCATCAGTTAGTTTTCAGAATCTGCCTCTGAGTTAGAGTCACTTTAACTCAGAGTAACCACATTGTCAAAGAAAAAAATAATGGGAATCTTTTGGATTAAGAACGACTAATTCTTTCAGGGAGGCAGTGTGGAACTGGAAAGAGGCCAAAGATTGAAGTTTGATACGTCTGGATTTGAATCCTGATTCTTGCTGCTAAAAGCAAGCTGGCAAGTTGCCTAGACTCTCTGAGCCTCGGTGTCTTCATCCGTAAGATGGAAACAATGATGCCACCTACCTGGAAGTACTGCTGTGAAGATTTTGTGTGTGGAAAATGTCTGGGGCATGGTAGGTGTTTGTTAATCAAAGTTACTATTTTATTATTGTTCTTATGTCTTATCCTGATGATGATGATGATGACGAAGATTATGATGATGATGAATGGACCCAGCAGGGCCTTCTCTCAGTTGCCACACATCTCTGACACTCTCTCCTCCTGGGGCTCAGCCACCCCTGTCCACTTTGCTCCCCAGCTGCTGCATGGATGTCCTCCCTCTCTCCCTCCTGGCTAGATGTGCAGCCCTGACTGCGATCCAGGCAAACCCTCTATCAGCCCAGCATGCCCAGTCTCTGGCTCCCTTTGAGAATGGCCCCTTCTGTGAAGAAGTGGCTGAGAGGGGCCATGACGGGCCCTCCAACACCCCCAGGGCCCGGATCCCACATGGCCCTTCCTCTGTTCATTTCAGGCCTCTCAACTCCCAGCTTTTGTGGGTTAAGGGGCAGCACCAGAGGAAACAGCAGTGACAGCCTTGCCCAATAGTCTCTGGGTGTTGTTCATCCACTGGGATTTCCCACTGAGGGATGGAGGGCACTCAACTTCCCCCACTGGGTCCTTGGGAGGTCAAGCTGCGGCCCTTTGCCCAGGTGCTCCTGGCACCCCGACATACTTAGTGTGCCCCCAAGGCACTCAGGAAAGTTGGAGTCCCCAGCTTAGGCCCTCACTTGGGACCCAAGTACACAGGCAGTTACCTCTGTATTCTGTCAACCTCACCACAAGCCAACAAAGGCCCAGAGAGGTTAAGTGTCAAGTCCAAGTTCACATAGTCAAGATGTAGGCAGAGTCTAGATCTGAATGGCCATGCGAGCTCTGGCCCCTTCCTATACCCAGTGACTCAGATCAACTGGCAGGATGGTTGTCATTTGCCACAGAATCTGGGCAAGGCTTAAGCAGCAGAAAAGGGGAAAGGACCATTTGGGGAAAAGAGCTCAGGGAGAAAAAGCAGGACTGGAAACCCACCTGCTCAGGAACTGTGGCTGCTTTTCTGAGGACAGAGCTGGGCCTTCAGCCCACCTCCAGCCCAGTGTAGGAGGGAGCTGGGAGGGCCCCTTGTGTTCTTGCCCAGCCCTGAGCAAGCCCCTTTGGGTTTTCCCCAGAGAAAGATCCTGAGTGGCCTGACTGGAAACTCCACAAATCTGCTCAGAAAGGCTATCATCACAAGAACTTTCTAGAAAAAGAGGTCCCCACTGCTCCTTTTTAGCCAGAGCCTAGAGCTCCACTCCCATGGATGGTTGTAAACCTGACCAGAGAAGACAGAGGAGAGTCTCGGAAATCTCATTCCAAAACTAGCCATCAAATTTCAAATTCCAGCCCACAGCAAGCAGTGCAAAGATTCACATCCGCTCCAGTGATGTCTGTGGCTGCCATTCCCCCTTCCCTTTGTCTGGGATTCCTGCCCCAGCCTCCACGCCCCCTTCCATCTCTATTTAGTGAGCTCCTGGACCTTCTCCAAGACCCTGCGCAGACGTCACCTCCTCAGAGATGCCCTCCGGACTCTTAGAGCACAGCGCCTCCTCTGGTGCTTCCGACGCCTCTTGGAAACCTGTACTAGGGCTCTCGCTGTACTTGCCCATCATCTCCAATAGATAATACAGTAGGTGCTCAATGAATGCAGATGGAAAAAATGCATGCATGAATAAATGGTCATTTTAGCTTCGTTTATGCTGGAAGTTGCAGGGAAGTCACTAGATCTTTGCATCAGCCTGTTGAGGTGCGTTTCATCTGAAGATTGTAGGACAGTGGCCATGATAAAAGAAACAGTAATTGCTGCCATGGTCTCTGCTTGCTGATGAAGCCTGGATGGAGAGGCTGGTCGGACTTGGTCCTGGTAGCCTTGTCTTTACTGTCCTCTTGTGGCCAAAAGTTGCTGCTGCATCTGAAAAAGCTGGCAATTTCATTGCCGCCACAGAGGGGGATATTTTTACCTGCTGGAGCACAACCTTTTTGGGATCCCTGAGTCATTTTGAGCCCAGTTCCCCATAGACTGTATGTAAGGTGATCCTTCTTCTCGGGCCTTGAAAATATGTTAAAATTAATAAGAAACTGCAATTAATAGGGCCTGAGCAGCCTCACAAAGAGCATTAGAGACTCCATCAACTCTGACTTAGGACTGTGTTAGGTACTTGGGTGTGGAAGGGAAAAATATAGCAAAGCGTGTGACAAATTTCTGCCCTCAGAGACTTTGCTGTCTATTTCTAACATCTTCATCAAAAGTGAACAACACCATACACTAATAAAGACACAAAAATACCCATTCATCTAGTAGCCAAGGTTTGGAATCAAACGGCCCTTGATGTGTATCCTGGCCCCACCATTGACTGCCTAGGTGACCTCGAAGGAGTCACTTCATTGCTCTGAATGTGGTTTCCTCATCTGCAAAATGGCCTATTAGGTGTACCTCCTTCCTCCTTCGCGAAATTATAATGATTAACTGAGATGATATGTCTCAAGCCTTAGCATGATGCCAGCACAGAGTAAGTTCTCATAGAAGCTAGCCATTATTGTTACAAGTAAAGTGTTTAATTGTCTGGTGCAGAGAGAGAACAGGGTGAGATGTGATTTTAAAAACCTGGGTAAATAGACTCTTCACCATGGCTTGCTTGCCTTTTTTTTTTTTTTTTGGAGGTAGCGTCTTGCTCTGTCACTCGGGCTGGAGTGCAGTGGTAGGATCTCGGCTCACTGCAGCCTCCACCTCCTGGGTTCAAGCGATTCTCTTGCCTCAGCCTCCCTAGTAGCTGGGACTACAGGCATGCGCCATCATGCCTGGCTAATTTTTGTATTTTTAGTAGAGACAAGGTTTTGCCATGTTGGCCAGGCTCGTTTTGAACTCCTGGCCGCAAGTGATCCACCTACCTCAACCTCTCAAAGTGTTAGAATTACAGGCATGAGCTGTCGAGCCCAGTACCACCATGGCTTTTTAAAAGGCAATATCTCAGGTATTTTTCTTCTCAGAGCCCACTGCAATCACGTGTTTATTATTAATATGAAAAATTGGTCATGGGCAAGGTGATCCATAGGGCTGCATGGAGAAGGCAGGCTGCTATCCTTGGCTCTAGCCAGAGTCTGCT
The DNA here is from genome assembly GCF_007565055.1 of Rhinopithecus roxellana. Lineage (NCBI taxonomy): Eukaryota > Metazoa > Chordata > Mammalia > Primates > Cercopithecidae > Rhinopithecus > Rhinopithecus roxellana. Next base: position 34,539,070 of record NC_044559.1, read on the forward strand.
TGCTTCACTCTTTCCCGCCTTACACATGGCAGACATCACTAATCAATTACAGATCTCTTTCACATAGATCATAAATATAATTTCAGAATTATTCTCATAATATAGCTCCAGGTAGTTATAACAGTTAAGCAGAATGGGAAAATGGCATACAATCTAATTTACCTTTCCAGCTCTTGGTACATGGGTAGATTAAAGATGTATAGAGGAAGGAGGAGAGCATTTTAGCTGGAGGCAGTAAAGGAAGTTGAATTATGAGTGAGAGATAGATCTGATAGGAAAAGGAAGGAAATTAGAGACAGGCTGGGTCATGGAGCCCCTTGACTTCAGGCTGACTTAAAGCAATAGGCAACAGAGAATCGCCATAGGCTGCTGGACAAGTAACTGTGGTAACAGTCCTTTGGGGGCAAGATCTCTGGCAGGCAGTGCCAGGTGGATTGCAGAGGGACTGAGTAGGAGGGCTGGAACTCAGGACAAGGTGCTGAGGGACGCTGGAAAGGAAAGCTTGGTGGACGCACTGACTCCTGGCACATTAAGAATGAGGAAAGTGGTGCCATCCAAATGGTTTCTCTGTCCTTGAGCTCCACAGGCTGGGAGAATAACAGCACCTCCACCAGGAAAGGGGGTTGGGCATGGCGGAGAGAATGTGCTTTGTTTCAGGCATGTGGAGTTGGAGAGCCTTTGGGACATCTATGCAATTTCCTGTGGGCAGCTGTAAATGGGAGACTGGAGCCAGAGCTAGAGCTGCAGATATTAGAGAGAAAAGACAGAAAAAAAGTTCATGCTTTCTGGGCCCAGCCTCGCTTTTACTCAAAGCAGTTTGGGTAGGAAAAGAAAGAGCACATTCAGGAAAAAGACGAACTGGGTGAAGGTCATGGCTTAATTAAGAGGCATTCACTGCGATATGGTTATTCCAAAAGACACTGCATATCTGGGTCAAGTATCCTTTTCACAATACCACCTAAAATGAGTAGGAAAAAATTTTTTTGGTAATAGGGAACAGTAAGTCTCATGCACAGGACTCCTAATGTCCCTGTTGCTAAGAAAGAGAGTACATATTTCACTGAAATACCCGAACAATCAGAAGGGAGGTCAGAGGGACAATTCCTTTATTAGAAGACTCCATTTCCTAATGGGTAATAAAGTCACTTGGACTCTAAGGTCAAACAGACCTAGATTTGAACCTCAGCTCCACCACTTCCTTGCTGTGTGACCTTGGGCAAGATACTTAACCTCTCTGAACCTTGGTTCCTTCATCCATAAAGTGGAGATAATAGAGTACCTCATTCACAGGGCTATGGTGGTAACCAAATAAAATAATGCATATAAAAGACTAGTCTAGTACTGGACACATAACAAGCATTGAGTGCATGAGAATTGTCTTTTATCCAATACCTAACATTTTAAAGATTTTAGACAGACAGCACATGTTTTCATCACTGACATGATTTCTGGGAAGTCCTTTGAGGGACACAGAAAATTTACCCTGATATGAACCAACAGAGTGTGTTTCTTTTGTTTAAGTCCTCCAGTAAGACACAAAGTAGGAGAGGCTTCAGGAATCCACAGATTAACAGCAGCTGGCCCTGGTCCATCAGTGTGTTCTTCGGGGAGCGGCTGGAGGGTTCCAGTGTCTGCTCTCCTGTGTCTTTGCCATTTCCACCAGTTTACATGATGCAGGCATTCCTGAGGGGTCATGTGGACCTGTGCTGTGGGCCCCTTGACCCGTAGGGGCAGATGCTCTACCAAACCAAAGGAGACATCTCTGAGCCATGGCCAGTAAACAGAGAAGGCCTTCTCACCCCAGGCTTATTATTGAGGAGATCTTTGGAGAATTTTTACCATGGATGGCCAGAAGAAGACTAAAAATCTGGAAGGTTCTGGACGGTTTCAGTGTAGATAGAAAGACAATTTGCTGTAGAAGAGTTAAGTGTGCTATATAATAATACCTAACATTTACTGAGCAATTACTATGTGCCAGGAACTGTTCTGGGTATGTTCCAACTTTACTCCATCTTCACTAAGACCTATCAGGGAATAACCATCCCCATTGTACAGATGGGTAACTGATGCTCAGAGACATTAAATAGCTTGCCTCAGCTTTTGCTGTTACTAAGGGGCAGATGCAAGATTTGAACCCAGGGAGTCTGACTGCAGAGCCTACACTCTTAACTACTGTGCTGTAGCCCCATCCCAGGGCTGGACTTCAGACTTGAAGGGGAACAGCTGTCACGCGAGTCCTGAGCTTCTAAGGAGAGGCTCTGCTGGTAAAGGAGTTGCCCATAAGTCCTGTGTTCCCAGGGCCTGAGCCCAGATAAAAAGCTGTTCCCTTAGATGTTCCCAAAGATGAGTCACCCTCAGGAAGCCACTGACTCTTCTCAGGGCTCCTGTCCTTTCATCTCCTTGTTCCCTTCCTGGGAATAAATAGAATACAGATAGAATTTCTCTGATTCCTGTATTTACTCAGATATTCTTCTCATCCCCAAACATGTCTTAATAGGAAAGGTAAAAACATCCCTGTGACATCATTCTCCTCCCAACTGATGAGGAGCTGGAGACGGTCCCAGTGGAATTGAGTGGCTCTCCTTGTTGAAAGTGTAACCGAGGGATGTGCCCACTTGTCCCCACCTCCCCACCCACTCTAAAGAAGCCCCTGAGAGAGGCAGGGCAAGGCTGGAGTGGCAGAGAGGGACTTCTGCTCTCAGGATTCCCTGCTCCAGGAGTAGGAGCTTGAAGGTTTCATGCCAGGAGAGGGCACATGAGCTTTGCAGAATGGTCTCTTGAAGCCATTGACATGAAGGTACGGTGATGCGTCTTAGTGTCTCAGGACGAATCTCAGGTAGCAGTAGTATAAAGAGTACTATGAAGAGGTATCTCAGGTCACACAGGCCTTTGGAGGATGGTGCACAGGGACCTCTGATGCTGTTCTATCCCTGGATCCTGAGCACAAGTGAGGCCAGGAATGCTATGAAATAAAAGACCACCTTTCACTCATTCAGGGATTCCCTCATTTATTCCAGGAACATTCACTGAGAGCTTTCTCTGGGCCTAGAACACTGCTACAAGCTGGGGGTGCAAAGTGCAAATGGACATGGTCCCCAAGGAGCTTGCTCTTAGGGAGAGAGACCCAGGCATACAGCCGGGGGACCACACAGCCCCGAGTTGCTGTTTGGAATCTCAGAGACCCCTGGGAGCCTTCACTTCTGACCCTACTGGGAGACACATTAGCAAAGTGACCTCATTTACGGCTGGGAGGAGGTAGGTGGCCGCAGGCACCCCTTGGGGTTCCCCACTGAATGGGGTGCTCACTAACCCTGGACCCCACACTCAGCTAGCACCCCCTTTTTGGTTCATCCTCGGGGTGCCTTGGGGTTGGCCGGGCTTGTCCAAGTTGAAGGTATAAAGACAATCATTCCTCTAACTTCTGTTCCCACCATTACCCAACCTATACAAACAACACTGGGCCATGGGGAGCAAGGGGCCAGGGAGCTCTGTGGTGCTTCTGTTTGGAGGGGCAGGCAGAATGTCAGAGCTCAGGCATTCAGATTTGAAGCCAGATCCGTCTTGAGTCAAATCCCAGCTTTGCCGCCTTGAGCAAGTGTCTTAATCTTTCTGAGTTTCCACTTCCCTGACCGCAAAGAGCAGACGCTAAGAGGGCCTCCCTAGCAGGGCTCTGCGGACAATGAAATGCAGTGATGTCTTCAAGGCTTTTAGCATAGCGCCTGGTACATTGCAGCCTACAACAAATGGTAGCTATTATCAGAATAGTATTAAGTACTTTTTTTTTTTTTGAACCATACTCTAATTCTTTGAAAACTGGAGTGAATTTGGAGTTAGAAAATCTGGCTTATAATCTGGCAGCCTCTTTTTCCTGGTCTTTTCCTAGGGAAAAGAAAGGGGTCTCTTGGGGTCTGCCCTACTGTGTTGTAAGGATCAAATGAGGCAACAGATGAGGAAGAGTTTTGTAGATCAAGTGCAGTGTAAATAGAGATGATTATGAGCCAATTGTTACCGCAGCTTCTGCCGTCCCACCTCTGTGGTGAGCACCACCTGCCACCCAGTGCTTCCTCCCTTCCTCAGAGGCCTTCTAGTGCCTCTTTGACATTGAAGATTTCCAAATGGTTCTATCTTTGACTTCTCCTAGTCTCTAATGAAAGGAGACTCGAAGTTCCCTGTGGATCAGCCCTGTGTCTCACACCTTGTTATATAACCAACGGTCACTATTCATTGCACATGGGACGTGCTAAGCATTTTGTAGGCATCATCTCATGTTTTTCTCCCAGCAACTCTGCCAGGAAAGGACCACTGTTATCCCCATTTCCTCCATGCGAAAACTGAGACTTAGAGAAGTAAGCAGCTTACCAAAGATCTAACAGCCAGTGTGTGTGTGACTTTTTCACCAGGATCCACAGGAGGAATTTGAATACAGATCAGTTAGACCCCAAGCCAAGCTCTTAGTCCCACACAGAGTTGGGCCCTGGTGGAAGAATTGTTTGGCCTGGAGTGTCAACAGTGCCAAGGTTGAGAAGTCCTTGTGTAGACCCAAGGATGGGCAAAAGGCTCTTAGGAAGATGGCAGCAGTTCACAGATGCAGTGCCCAAGTCTCTCTGGCCACGGAATCCCCCTGAGGTAAATATCCTCTGCATTACTGCTGGCATTTCCTTCTCTACTCCACGAACGACTTCACTGGGACGTATTCCAGGCCACTTCCTGCTGCTTGGCGCCTGCTGTGTGTCTAAGCTGAGGATGATGGATTTTCTGTGCTCAGGACCATCCATGTGTGTACGCAGCCCTGACGATGTGTGTGTATCCTGCGTCCTGAAGTGTAATTTATTAGGTCTAATCCCTGTCTCGGGGAACGGTAAGTCTTCCCTGTAGAAATGCTGAGGAGGGGGGAATGTGCCCATTATTATTTCATTAGGACACCACTGGGTATTCCAGGAGTCCCTGAGTAGATATCACATGTTCCTCAGGTGATTTAGAGGAGACAGCCTGGGGCTTCGTTCCTCCAAAACTCAGGAAAAAGTATCCACAGATTTCCATAAATATGTCCTGGCCTCTCTTCTGATTACTAAATTCCTTTCTTTTCACCTCATGCCAATTTTGTCTTTCCACATAAGTACAATATACAAACATTTCAAAAGAAAGCATGGGGTATTTACTGTTTTCTCAACAATGCAAGCAATAGTTTCAGAAGCTAATGTCAGCCTAAAAGGTTTCCAACCTCAAAACTTGTGTTTCTGCAGCTTCTCTCTGAAATCAACTTTGATGAAGGCTGCTAGGACAAGATAGCATTTCAGAGATTCTCCTTCTTTGTCCAGCTCAGCCTGTCTAAACATGCAGAGTGAGGGGAAAGGCATGGCATTATAAAGAGACGCACAACCTCTGTTTCCCCAAGAAGGATCCACACTCTCTCAATCATCTGGCCTTGTCCTTCGTTCTCCAGCCCCATTCCCATGTGCATGGTAAGCTTAACATACCCAACATGGTTTGAATGTCACTGGATTGTAATTCCCCAACTCACGAGGTAAATACTCTTCGCGTGTGCATTTCAACTCAGATACCTTCTGGGTCCTTTCCCTTCCCATCCTATTGAATGGAGCCTGCAACTGATTTGATTTGAGAATGAATCATGGAGGTTACTTTTCTTGATACTGCGAAGTGCTTGCACCCACAGTTGCCCACCGTCACCACTCACCTCTACCTTGTAACTTTGCCATCACTACCAGAAGCAGCTGGACCTGGAATGGGTCACAGGAGGGCTGAGGATTCAGAACCTTGGGGTCAAATCCTAACACAACAGCTTGGTAACTAGATCTCTTGGGCAAGTCATTTCCCCTCTGTGAGCCTCAGTCTCCTCATCCGGCAAATGGGAATCTTTGTACCTACCTGACTGGGCTGTACTGAGCAGCGAATGAAATAATGCAGGTGAAAGCAGTTTTCAAACTGCAGGGGGCAACTTGGGGCCAAATGCGGTGGCTCACGTTGGTAATCCCAACGCTTAGGGGGGCTGAGGCAGAAGGATTGCTTGAGCTCAGGAGTTCAAGACTAGCCTGGGCAACAGAGTGAGACCCCATCTCTACTAACCATCTGAAAAGTTAATTTGGTATGGTGGTGTGTGCCTGTAGTCCCAGCTACTCAAGAGGCTGAGGCAGGAGGATCACTTGAGCTTGGGAGGTCGAGATTGCAGTGAGCTGTCATCACCCCTCTGAACTCTGGCCTGGGCAACAGAGTGAGACCCTGTCTCAAAAAAAAAAAAAAATAGATTCTGCTCCAATAATAATAATACCTGACATTTACATTATATTATGACATTTTGCTGTGAATCAGTGGAAACAGCGGGATGATGTGGAAGGAAATGGCTCCTCCTATAAGGGTAAGCTCAGAGTCCCTGGGCTTAGGCTGTGCTGGGGTGAGGCCACCGTGCTGATTGTCACCATCTTATCAGCTGAGTGGCTGAAGGGAGGGGACTGGCTCTGCATCGCTGCCTCAAAGGCAGAGTCAAGGTTCCAGATTTGAACATCCTGATGATCACCCTCTTCCCAGGAAGAAAATATCTGACAAAATGAGACAACAGGATGACTCTTTCCTTCCCCTTTTGCTTGACATGCAGCAACGCGGTCAAGGAGGAAAGTTCACACACTAAGTTTCGAAGTCATTTCTGTTTAGCTCATCAATAGTTGCTGTATAAGAACTATCCCACGCCTAAGAAGCATTTTAAGCCTTTTTAAGCTCCAAAGATTAGGGTGCAACAGGGAGGGGTAGAAAGGAGGACAGATAAACAAGACTGGAGTGCATTCTCCATGCAGAGAAGTAAATTCTGTACTTTGGTTAGATTAATCCCCGAATTGAAACCGGCCCTGAACATCGTTCTGTGAATGGAGAGCCGAGAGATAAGAGAAAGCCCCTTGACAAAGCCCGGGTATTGAGCTGTTTGTAGAAATGCCGACTGCGTCCTTTCCCTGCCGCCAAAGGACAGAAAGACAAGACCGCAGAGGACAAATAGAGGGTGAGAGTTTCCTTAAGGACAGTCAGGGAAAGAGGAGAGGAAAAGGAAAGGAGCAGGGGCCACATGGGTGATGACTCCATGTTTTGTCAAAGCACCATGGCATCTTCCCCACCAAGCCTTGGGACCACGGACCTGCCTGGGCTCACACCGTAGAAAACACATGCATTGGGTTAATGCAGAGACCGAGCTCTGGTAAGGCCGGCTTTGCTTCCAGTCTCAGGCGAGGACACTCACAGAGGACCGTCACACCCACATAAGCAAGCTAACCCCCTTTCCTGAGCATGCCTGGTTTCCAGCCTGTGGCCTGTTTGAGAGAAGCAGGCTATAGCCCCCAAAGGACTCATGTTTGTGCTTGAAGGCTGAAGATTGGCACCAAGTAGCTACTGGGACGTGGAATCTGAAAGTGGATCCCCACAGGATTCATGGCAGCATGACTAGAATTCCTGAGTTTTCAAAGGGCCTGAGAGTGTCCAAGGGGACAGCACACATTTGGAGGTGTTGATGACTTAAAATAACAGTCACAGGCCCGGTGTGGTGGCTCACACCCGTAATCCTAGCACTTTGGGAGGTGGATCTCTTGAGCTCAGAAGTTCAAGACCAGCCTGGGTAACATGGTAAGACCCCGTATCTACATAAAATACAAAACTTAGCCAGGCATGGTGGTGCACGCCTGTAGTCCCAGGTACTCAGAGGGCTGAGGCAGGCATATCACTTGACCCCAGGACATCGAGACTACAGTGAGCAGAGATTGTGCCACTGCATTCCAGTGGGGTGACAAAGTAAGACCCTATTTCAAAAAATAAAATTAATAGTCACATGATTTTATAGTCACACCTGTAAAGACCAAACTACAGCGTTTGCAGACATGGCCTTGCAAGGCCCAGCAGTCAAGAGCAGGGATGTGGCAGAACGCAGTGCCCAGGAAGGGCCCTGCAGGGAGGGGCTGACGGAGAAGTGGAGCTCCCAGGGCAGTGTGAGTGACCCGTGGGAGAAGAGGGAAAGAGCAGTAAGGGAGGGGGAGATGGCTCCCAGCTAAAGAGAAACTGGAGTCGCTCATTCTCCCTTCTGTCTAAAGCTTCGAGGAATGCCAAGTAGAATTCAGACAGTCCAGGAGCCAGGGAAATGGCAGTGATGTCTGCAGGACTCAGAGAGACTGCAGGAAGGTGACCACGTGGGGCTACATGGGGAAGGTGACCCAGGAAGACCCTGAGCTCCCCATCTGCGCTGCCCTCGGCTCTGTGAGGAAGTACACTGCACTGAAGGGATCTGGACATCTCAGGGACCTTTTGATTTTCACGTAGTGTTTACTGATGCTGCTCAGGGCCATGTGGGTTTCTTTGTAATTAATTTTCTCTACCCACAATTGAATGGTGAAGAAAGATGTTGGGGTTTCATGACTGTCCAGGAGCTGAGTTATTCCTAGAATTACAGAATGGAGCAGAACTGGAGAGAACATGCCAGAAAAAGCAACAGTCCATGCAACTAGCCCGAAAAGCCTGGGAGAGGCACTGCATGCACAGCTACACAGCCTCAACTTGTTTTCCAGATTTTTTTATATATAGAGAGAGATGAGGGCTCACTGTGTTGCCCAGGTTGGTCTCAAACTCTTGGGCTCAAGTGATCCGCCCACCTTGGTCTCCCAAAGTGCTGGAATTTTAGGTGTAAGTCACTGTATCCGGCCTGTTTTCCAGATTTTTTTTTTTTTTTTTTTTTTTAGACAGAGTCTTGCTCTGTCACCAGGCTGGACTGCAGTGGTGCGATCTCAGCTTACTGCAACCTCTGCCTCTTGGGTTCAAGCGATTCTCCTGCCTTAGCCTCCCAAGTAGCTGGGACTACAGACGTGTGCCACCACGCCCAGCTAATTTTTGTATTTTTAGTTGAGATGGGGTTTCACTGTGTTGGCCGGGCTGGTCTCAATCTCCTGACCTCGTGATCTGCCCGCCTCGGCCTCCCAAAATGCTGGGATTACAGGTGTAAGCCACTGTATCCGGCCTGTTTTCCAGATTTTTAAGTGGCATTTATTCCTTCTAACCTGTCCCTTTCTTCCTGCTGCAGTTTCACTTGTCCTTATCTTTTGAAGAAAACAAAATAAATGTATTAATATTTTAGAAAATATAAAATATTTTTAAAATTTATCAAAACCACAGAATTGCATACTTTTTAAATGTAAATCTAAATGTAAACTTTTTAAATGTGAATTTTGTACCAAAGTTATAGGTACACATAATTTTAAAAATAAGTAGCAGTAACTGGCTCATAATGAAAAATAATCCTCCCCTCTCAAACCCAGAGGCAACTTCTTTTTAAATGTTAAAATTGTTTCTGTTTTTAGTTCTGGTGATCACCTCCATATCTCCAAATAATGTGCTTCTACCACCACTTCTTGCTTTATCAACTATGCACTTTAACTACTGACCTTCTACTGAGATCAATGAACACTCAGCTAACTCAAAAACTCACCCACCTTTCCTCCGTCCTTCTTCCCAAGATAGCTAAATCGGTTCTTAATTCTTCTACTGGTCACTTTTGTGTAAATAAAGCATACATATTAAATAATAATGTGTATTATTTTGAACATGTATAATTTGCACACATTTATGTGTCTGTATGTGCATGCTATAGTGTCTTTCTTTTCTGTTTCATCATATCTTTTTTTTTTTTTTTTTTTGAGATGGAGTCTTGCTCTGTCACCCAGGCTGGAGTGCAGTGGTGTGATCTCGGCTCGCTGTAACCTCTGCTTCCCGGGTTCAAATGATTCTCCTGTCTCAGCCTCCCAAGTAGCAGGGATTACAGGCACATGCCACCATGCCCGGCTAAGTTTTGTATTTTAGTAGAGACTGGATTTCACTGTGTTGCCCAGGCTGGTTTCGAACTCCTGAGCTCAGACGTTCCACCTGCCTCGGCCTCCCAAAGTGCTGGGATTATAAGCATGAGCCACCACACTCGGCCTTATCATGTCTCTTATCGTGCTTTCCCATCATGATCTCAGAATAGTCGAAAAAATGTGGTGGGGTGGGGAATAACCACTCACAGCTTTACTGCTGTTGCATAGATGTGCAAAAAGAAGAAATGAGCGAAATGCGTAAGAAGCTGGTGTCCCCGGCCCAACCAACCCAAATAAAACGAAGGCATCAAAGCCCACATCCACCCACTCTAACCACACACAGGGTTTACCAGTGGAGCGTAAGATGCCAACAGAAAGGCTGGGAACCCTGGAAGCAGATTTGCAGAGGCTGCCTCTTGGCTCTGGCTCCCTCTCTGCCAGCCAGCCCCTGGCTACTGACTCTGCGTCCCTGTCCCTCCAGGAATGGTCACCTCTGGCAGGTCCCACTCTTCTTGCAGCAGCTTCCAGCTCTGCTTCCTGCTCGCTGTCCTCCTTCAGCCACTCATGGAATCATCAAACATCCACTGAACACCCAACTTGTGCTTAGACACTGAGCACTGAGGGCAGGGGCTTGTGCACATCAGACAAGCCTGACGTTCCCTGAATCCTGCAAGGCCAGGGAAATGGACAGGCAATTCATAAATTAACCACATAATGGGGGATTACCAAAAAGGATGTTGAGATAGAAAAGAATAGACCTCCTCTCTGAAGAGAAATGCCACCAGGCGTGTCAGCTGAGGCTGGAGCATTCAAAGGAGCCAGGCTTCCAGGGAGCAGCTGGAAGGGAGGCGCAAGAAGAGGAAGCTGGGTGTGCAAAGGCCCTGTGGTAGAGATGGAGAGTGGGGTGTGTTTAAGGAATGGAGAGGGGGCTGATCGGTGGAAGCTTGGTAGATAAAGCAGAGAGTGGTCCAAGGTGAGGTTGCCAGAAGGCAAGGGCAAGATCACACAGGGCCTAGTTGGCTGAGTAAGGAGTCTGATTTTTTTTTGTTTTTTTTTTAAGCAGAATAAGAAGGCACCAAAAATTATAGCAGGGAAAAGACAGGACCAATTTTTGTGCTTGAAATGTTCTTTCTGGAGAATGGACTGGAAGCATCCTTGGGGTTCTTTTTTTTTTTCATTTGAGTCTCACTGTCGCCCTGGCTAGAGTGCAGTGGCACAATCTTGGCTCGCTGTAATTGGTGCCTCCTGGATTCAAGTGATTCTCATGCCTCAACCTCCCAGGCAGTTGGGATGACAAGTGTGCGCCACCACTAATTTTTAGTAGAGACAGGGTTTTGCCATGTTGGCCAGGCTGGTCTCGATCTCCTGACCTCGTGATTCGCCCGCCTCGGCCTCCCAAAGTGCTGGGATTACAGGCGTGAGCCACCACACCCGACTAGGGTTCCTTTTTTGTGAACCCATTTTTGTGGGAAGAGGGGTCCTCTCCAGATGTTATCATCTGTGGCCAGCAAAGGGTTCAGGGACCTGGGAGAGGGACGGAGAGAGTCACTGAAACCCAGATGCCTGCTTGGCCACATTTAACATGGGGACTCTCCCATCATAAACCAACAAAAGATGTGCCCAGCTTTGAGCAGCATCTCGGGGTGAGCAGAGCCTGGCTGGGCTGGAGGATGCAGCAGCTTGCCAATGCTCTTTCTCCAGGATTTCAAACTGGAATTAGAAGACTGGAATTATGGACAGATGCATTTCAGTCCTCTATTAACATCTTTTTTTTTTTTTTTTTTTTTTTATCACCTGAACTCTTTTCCGGTCTCCCGGCTCCACAGCAGGGGTCCTCATGTGATTTCTGCCGGGATCCACCCCCACTTTCAGGGAGCGGGGCTTGAGGTGCTGCCCCTCCACTTTTCAAAGCCTTCCCCTTGGTCATCAGAGAGTGTCTCCTCGGGGCTGGGCTCTGTGAAACAGGGGACTTTCTCTCCACACCCCCTCCCTGCCTCTCCCTTCTCTCCACCCCTCCATTTTCTCTTCTCCTTTATATTGAATTATCTGTTCAAAGCAAAGCCATCTCCTGGAACTGCCTGGATGGGATCCTGTCTCCCATCAAAGCTGCAGAGTCTTTCTCTGGCCCAGCTATTTGTGTCTGTTAAAACTTTAACTGCCACAGCCTGTGGAGGTGGCTCGGCCTAGTGGTTAGGGATGTGGTTTGCTGATTCCAGCGAGGCCTGAGCTGGCTGCACAGACTACCTGTAACACAGACACCCTCGGTGAGTAAAATGAGCACGGGCTCCAGAGTCACACTGCTTCGGTTCACCATCTGGCTACACTGTTGCCTGGCAGTGGGACAGCAGCGGGCAAGTTAACCTCTCTGAGACTCAGTGTCCCCATCTGTAAAATGGAGCTATGGATTGTAGCATCCTCCTCATAGAGCTATTAAGGGGATTAAAGTATATTAAGAGGCATGTGAAGCACTTAGCACGTGGATATATTCAAGGAAGTTCCCTGTCATAGCAACCAGTAAAATTCCACCAGATTCTAGGGGAGTTGAGATCATGGAGACACAGAAGTTTCCAGAGATGCCACAGGAAGCAAAGGGAAGGGAAAGGATACCCTAACTTTGCACCTCCTTCTGTCCGCCCGTCTTTCATTAGTGCCCCAAAGTGGCCAAACCCACCTGGAAGGCAGGCAAGAGAGCCTGATCTTTTTTTTTTTTTTTTTAAGTTCTGGGATACAGGTGCAGAACATGAAGGTCTGCTACATGTGCCATGGTGGTTTGCTGCATCTATCAACCTGTCATCTAGGTTTTAAGCCCGACATGCATTGTATTTGTCATAATGCTCTCCCTCCACTTGTCCCTCACCCGCCAACGGGCCCTGGTGTGTGATGTTCCCCTCCCTGTGTCCATGTGTTCTTATTGTTCAGCTCCCACTTATGAGTGAGAACATGCGGTGTTCGGCTTTCTGTTCCTGTGTTAGTTTGCTGAGAATGATGGCTTCCAGCTTCATCCATGTCCTGCAAAGAACCTGAACTCATTCTTTATTATGGCTGCATAGTATTCCATGGTGTATATGTGCCACATTTTCTTTATCCAGTCTATCATTGATGGGCATTTAGATTGGTTCCAAGTCTTTGCTGTTGTAAACAGTGCTCCAAAAGACACATGTGCATGTGTCTTTATAGTAGAATGATTTATATTCCTTTGGGTATAGAGCCTGATCTTTTGCTATCACTTTCAGTGACAAAAACCACCATTACTCTTGCACCAACCTAATAGCTCCTTCCAGTGCAAAGTAAAGCAGCAGAGGAACACGTAGGAGGGGGGAGTGGATCCAGGAACAAGCAGATATCACGTACAGTGTGCGTGCGTGTTGATAAAAGAAACACCTCAGTCTAATTAAATTTAAAGGAGTTTAATTGAGCAATGACTGAATAACAAATCAGCAGACCCCAGAATCACAGCATTCACAGAGGCTCCAGGGATGCCTCGTGGTCAGAACAAATTTATAGACAAAAAAGGTAAATGATGTACAGGAACCAGAAGTGAGCTACAAAACAGCGAGATTGGTTACAGCTCAGCATTGGCCTTATTTGAACGCAGTTTGAACGCTTAGCAGCCTATGAGTGGTCGAAGGATGGCCACTGGGATTGGCCAACACTCAGCTATTGTTACGGGTGCATACTATTAAGTTAGGTTTTCAATTTTGTCTGACTCTTAAACTAGGTTACAGTTCATCCGCAAAGATTCAAATATAGAAGTACAGAGTCCTTATCAGGCCACATTTAGTTTGCTTTAACAGTGTGCCTGTTTCACTTTGTGGGCATGCAGTCTAGGTTGCACGTTCATAGATATAACACATCAAGGCCAGGCATGGTGGCTCATGCATGTAATCCCAGCACTTTGGGAAGCTGAAGTGGGCGGATCATTTGAGGTCAGGAGTTCGAAACCAGCCTGGCCAACACAGGGAAACCCTGTCTCTTCTAAAAATACAAAAATTAGCTAGGCATGGTGGTGCACACCTGTAAACCCAGCTACTCGAGAGGCTGAGGCAGGAGAATTCCTGGAGCCAGGAGGCAGAGGTTGCGGTGAGCAGAGATAGTGGCACGGCACTCCAGTCTGGGCAACAGAGCGAAACTCTGTCTCAAAAAGAAAAGAAAGGGGGTTCTACCCTATATGATCTTCACCAAAACCCTATAAGGTAGGGAAACTAAGGCTCAGAGGGACTGCTTTATGCTTTATCCAAGGCCACACAAGACTTAAGCCTGTTTCCAGAGTGGCAGTCCAGCCAGTTTTACCTGGCACCTGTGCTCCTGACTGACACCATTCAGCCCTGAAAGTTAGCTCAAGTGAGACTTTTGGTCAAACTGCAGTCTCAGAGGTAAACAGTGGGTACTCCTGGACATAAAGACAGGAACGGTAGACACTGGAAACTGCTAGAAGCGGGAGGGAATGAGAGGAGCAAGGGTTGAAAATGGGGGCACGCAATCTAGGTTGCATGTTGGGTACTACGCTCGGTACCTGGGTGACGAGATCATTTGTACCCCAAATCTCAGCATCACACAATATACCCATGTAACAAACTGCACATGTACCCCCTGAATCTAAAATAAAAGTTGAAAAAGAAAAATGACACTGTGGTGTTGTCACATGGTGAAGTGGCTGAACTCTCTCAGTCGGTAATACAGATCTGCTCCTTCAGGAGGGCAAACTCCGAGACAAATACCCAGGGCAACCGCTCCCGCTTGAATTTTTCGCATATATAGGATTTGGCACTTAGACTTGCTTCTCCAGTAACACTCAGCCTAGTAACATAGAAAAGGTAAAAAGAAGTCCAGGAGTGGTGGCTCACACTGATAATCCCAGTACTTTGGGAGGCCGAGGTGGGCAGATCACTTGAGGTCAGGAGTTCAAGACCAGCCTGGCCAATAAGGTGAAACTCTGTCTCTACTAAAATGACAAAAATTAGCTGGGTGTGATGGCAGCACCTGAAAACCCAGCTACTCGAGAGGCTGAGGCAGGAGAATCACTTGAACCCAGGAGGCGGAGTTTGCAGTTAGCTGAGATTGCACCACTGCACTCCAGCATGAGTGGCAGAGTGAGACTCCATCTCAAAAAAAAAAAAAAAAAAAAAAAAAAAAAAAAAAAAAAAAAAAAAAAATCCAAAAGCAAAAAGTAAAAAGAATTAATTACAATAGATAGAGAGTTAGTAGAGAATTGGATAGATAGTAGCTTTGAGGAAGAATAATATTGAATTCAGTTCAGGTTAAAATGCAGCATAAATTAATTGCTAACATGAAATTCAAACAGCTGCCCTCCCTTTCTGTCACCCTTCCCAAAGGCTCCAGGTTAGTCTGGGTGGGGCCAGGAGGGAGGGCTGCACGGGCTGTTCTGTCCCTGCCCTCCCTCAACCCAGGCAGCAAGCCCTGACCTGAGCCTGTTCTTCCTCAGAACCAAAGGCCAGGGTCTAAGGGGAAGGGCTTATTAGTTATTAGTTATTAGTTCAGTGCAAAAGTAATTGCGGTTTTTGTGTTACTTTTAATAAGTAATGCATGCGTGTGCATGTTTCACTTTGGGGGCATGCAGTCTAGGTTGCATATTCATAAATACAATACATCAAGAAACAACAGCAAAGCACATTGCATGGTCTACCCCATGTGATGCTCACCAAAACCCTATATGGTAAGGAAACTAAGGCTCAGAGGGACTACCGTATCGGAGGCCATGCAAACCTCAAGCATGTTTCGAGAATGGCAGCCCACTCACTTTTATACCTGGGATCTGCACTCCTGACTGACACCATTCGGCCCCAAAAGTTAAGAGGAGGCATGCCAGCAAGCATTTTTCTTTTTTCTTTTCCTTTTCTTTGGTGGATGCACGGGGAGAGGGGTTGGGAAGAGGAAGGATGATGTCATCTCTTATTTTTAGAATGAATCACTGGGGCCCTTGCTAGTGGGAAGCCCAGACTCTGCACCCCTGAAGCCTCCCACTCCTGAACTGTGTAATCACCCTGGGGGCTTACTCAGTCCAAAGGGAGAATCAGCCTGGAATCCAGAAACCAGGAAGAGAGAAAGCTGGGAGTGGAAAACACAGGTCAGAAGCTGGCCTGCAGATGTGCTTCAGGTGACAGACACCATGTCACCCCACACAGGTTAAACATCAATGAATCGTCATTCACTTTTGGGTATCAGGAGCATTTTGAATTTCTGGCTTCTTTTAAAAAGCAAACTGTCAGGCCGGGCACAGTGGCTCATGCCTGTAATCCCAGCACTTTGGGGGGTCAAAGCGGGTGGATCACTTGAGGTCAGGAGTTTGAGACTAGCCTGGCCAACATAATGAAATCCCATCTCTACTAAAAATACAAAAAATTAGCTGGGCATGGTGGCAGGTGCCTGTAATCCCAGCTACTCAGGAAGGCTGAGGCAAGAGAATTGCTTCAACCCAGGAAGCAGAGGTTGCAGTGAGCCAAGATCATACCTTTGCACTCCAGCCTGGGCAACAGTGCGAGGCTCTGTCTTAAAAAAAAGAAAGAAAGAGAGAGAGAGAGAAAGAAGGGAAGGGAAGGGAAGGAAGGGAGGGAAGGGAGGGAAGGGAGGGAAGGGAAGGAAAGGAAGGAAAGGAAAGAGAGAAAGAAAAATGAGCTGTCTGACCACATGAGGCTCACATTCCTGCAGGGCAAGGATGCTGACACTGGATGGGGCTGCCCCCTTACCTCAGGCCTGAGATCCCCAGTTAGCCGCAGTCTCCACCACTCCCTAGTGATCCCCTAACCCTGCAGTTAATTGCCATTTGTCCCAGTCCTCAGGCTGTGTTCCTCTGCCTCCCTCATTCTACTCATTTCAGATGACCCGCCCTGTAGGCGTCTGCATTTGCGGGTCCCAGTCTCATTCACCTACTGTCTTGTTTCTGTCCTTGCCACTTGCCACCAGCTCCCCTGGCACCACACAGAGCCCCAGACCTGTCCTCCCCAAGTTCCCTCCCACTCTGTTTCCTCGTGAGACCTCCGTGTGGGGGAGGAGTTTCCTCTCCATTCTTTAAACATGCACTTCCCTCCTACCTTCAAGCCTTTGCTCATGTCATTACCCTTGCCTGTTTTCCCTATTTCTACTTTAGGAACTAATTTTAGCCTCACTATTAGTTGTTTTTTATTGTTACCATAACAAATGACTATACTTAGTGGTTTAAGCAACACGTATTTGTTCTTTTACAGTTCTGTGGATCAGACACACCTGTCACCAGGTCTGTGTTGCTGATTCCTATTTTCTTGCTGGCTGTCGGTTTCAAGGGCCCACCCATGTCCTTTCTCCACCTTCTCCTTTCATGAACTCCTTTCTCCACCTTCAAAGTCCAGTCTTTCTCACACTTGGAATCTCTCCTTCTTTTCTCTTCTCTTCTCTTCTTTTCTCTTCTCTTCTCTTCTCTTCTCTCTGACTCAGCTAGAAAGCATTCTTTGCTTTCTTTTAAGGACTCAGGTCTTTAAAAAATTAGACCCACCCAGAAATCTAAAATACTATTTCAATTTCAAGGTCTATATCCTTAGTCGCATCTGCAGAGTCCCTTTTGCCATGAAAGGTTACATACTCACAGGTTCTGGGGGATTAGAACATGAGCGTCTTTGCGGGGGACAGGAGGCATTCTGTTATCTATCTGCCTATCTATCATCTATTCTATCACGTTCACTTAGAAGCCCAATTCAAGTCTCACGTCTTCTAAAACGTTCTGCATAACCATTTCTCTTCTAAACTACTGTACTGTGTGCCATTGAAAGAACCACTCCATCTCTGTTCCTCATCTCCACTGGATACAGTGGTGGGCTGTTGAGCATGAAGCAGATGGCTCTCCAGGCTGCAGGAGATGCTCTGACCTGTAGAGCTTGCCCATTTCTGTGATGGAAATATTCCCATGTGGCTGATTTCCAGCAATGGCGCGATGTTACTGAATGTAGAGTTGGGAAGAGAGGTTGCCAGTTAGTCTAAGCCAGGTCCTACACCCCACTGCTTGTGTGAAAAATGAGGAATTGGCTAGCTGATCTGAGAATCACTGCTGAACTAATGATTTCTTAAAAACTGGGAAACTTCCAATAGCTCTTCTTGTAAGTGTATCCTTCTCTCGGGCTGGTGCTACCTCCAGTGCAAATATTTCAAAGCCATATCTGTAAAGAATATATCAGAGAACTGGTTTCACGAAGAAGTGGAAGAAACTGCCTAAAAAGTGACCCAGAGACCCCTAGGATCTGTTGGCTTCTATGTGATCACAAAGTCCCAGATCTAACCACAAAACGAGCTTAGCTTAAAAAAAAAAAAAAAAAAAAAAAAAAAAAAAAAAAAAAAGATGCTTTCTCTCCAAGAAATAATTCCATATGGTTTATTAAAAATAATGGTTTTTACTGTGATTTCTCCAGGTACACAGGAGGAGGAATCAAATGAAGACTGTCAGCTTCACAAAAGAGCCATTAAGATGTCATATAAAATACATGACTAATTTTCTCCTGCAATAGCTGCATTTCTGTGTGGTTGTTGAATTTCTTGCTTTCAGGCTGCCCATGAAAAGAATAGCTACATTTATTGAGTGCTTACTACACTTGCAAGGGTTATGTGCAAATATCTTCACACGTATTATCTAATTTGATGGGTTTTATTAGTCCTCACTGGTTAAATAACCAGTCCTGGATCACTGGGCTAGAACATGGAGGTACAAAAATTCAAAGCCCGAACTCCCCAGCTCTGTCATTCCTGCGTATGATCACCAGCCCTCGAGGTGAGCTCGCAGCAAAGATCTGCGTGGGAGCCAGGGGATGAGTCAGACTGGAGCCAGAACCCACAGGAACCAGAGTATTGACAGCCCAGGGAGGCATCTGTTTCTGCAAGAATGAATTCCCAGGAGCCTATTGACAAATGTGTCCCTTACTTATGTGCTGTCATTGCCTTTCCTATTGACCTAGCCCCAAGGCTAAAGAGGTGAAAGATAAACTGGATCTGTGGGCCCGTCATCTCCAGAGGGTGCCACTGCTGGCTTCTAAGGCTGCCTCCCCATGCCCCTCTTTCTCCTTCCATTTTTATTCTTCCAAATGCCCCTCTGAGATCCCTGTTATCCCACACACCCCTAAGGTGACATCAACACATCCGTCTCATTCAGCAATGATTGAGCACCTACTGTATGCCACATGTGCTGGACATTCAAAGATGAAAGAACCACAGTCAAGGCCTCAAAGTGTCCTCAGAAGTGACACACCAGGGTCTCAAGACCATAAATTCACAAGATGCCAGAGGAGTCCTCAGAGTAGAGAGCTGACTCTGATTCTAGGGGAAAAAAGCTTCACACAGGGGCCCCTCAAGCTGTGTTTTGTTTTGTCTTTTGTGAGACATGTTTTCACTCTGTTGCCCAGGCTGGAGTGCAGTGGTGTAATCTCGGCTCACTACAACTTCTGCCTCCTGGATTCAAGTGATTCTCCTGCCTCAGCCTCCTGAATAGCTGGGATTACAGGCATGCACCACCACACCTGGCTAATTTTTATATTTTTAGTAGAGACAGGGTTTCACCATGTTGGCCAGGCTGGTCTCAAACTCCTGACCTTAAGTGATCCACCTGCCTCGGCCTTCCAAAGTGCTGGGATTACAAGTGTGAGCCACCATGCCATGCCTCAAACTGTGTTTTTTAAAGAGAAAAGGGTAGAGCTCTCCAAGGACCAGAGGTGGAAGAAGACTCTTCTGGAGTATAAATAAATGAAGATATTAGACAAGGTGAGAGTTTAGGATATGTATCAGGGGAGTGGGGATGGTGAGGAATAAAGCCGGGTGGAGAGAAGAAGCAGCAAAAGTTGCCAGGAGCCAGTTAGCAGGGCATTCTGTGTCACCCTAATCAGTGTGGACTTAGTCCTATAGGCAATGAGGCATGGAGGATGAGTTTTAGGCAGATAAGTGACACAACCAGATTGGTATTTTAGAAGATGACTCCTCTGGCACCATGAAGACTGGATTTCAGGGCAGGGCTGAGGCTACTGCAAAGGTCCAGGCAGAGATGTTGAGACCCTGAACCACAGGCAGGGCAGTGAGGAGAGTGCTAAGAGGACAGATGCAAGGGATATGTTGTGGGTGCCCAAACAGGTGTCCCGCAGATGTTCTCTGCAGAGATCCCTGCCTGGGGGTGAGCCAGGCCTGTGAGCTGGAAGATCGACATTCTGCAGACTGGGCGGGTTGGAGGAGAAAATGAACTCTGGAGAAAGGGGACTATACAGGGCAAAATCACCTGTCTCCAGGCCAACTGATAAGCACTGCACAAACTCACTGTGCAAACAATCGCAGGGATGGCTGCTCAACACGAAGCACCGTGACAGCACACGGATCAATAATCAACTTTGAGGACAGGGGGAGATCAGTAGGGGCAAGGAAATAAGAAACACTTACATTTGGGGCAGGCAATGTGTTTAGGAAGCATTCCAGCTCCCTAATTACTGCACTGGCAAAATGGATCAAATGAACTACATTTTACAGTTGAGAAAACTGAGGCTTAGGGGCGTTTCTGATTTGCCCAGGAATGCAAAGCTGGTACGAGAGGGAACTAGCACGAAATCCCAGTCCCTGGAGGCCAAGTTTAGCTCTGGCTACACTCTCCTGACCTTGCTCTTCATAAATTCTGAGGCTTCTCAAATGTCATCTGTTCCATGTGGTCTAACACTTGACCATTCTCTAATTATGCTACTGGGTAGTAATGGCTGAACATGGGAGATCTATGCTACATGGCAGGAACTGTTCTAAACACTTCAGCTGTTGTGAACTGACCTAAGCCAATTTGTCCATTCAACAGCTGTCAGGCTTTTTTGGAAATAATAGGGGTTTCTGATAATTAGAGGAAGGTGGGAGCTATACATCTCCCCCTCTCAACCTTGCTACCTGGTGGTTTTACAATGAAAGTCGTTCTGCCACATGTACAAAGAGGCAGAAAATCACCCACATGTGGGTCCTGGTAAGTCCCACTCTGCCTCTGCAGCACTCTGACACACATTTCGCAGGAAAGAATCATTTTGCAGTCACAGTTCAACAGCAGGGTCAGTTGGCCTTCTGGTTGGACCAGAAGTCAGAAGCAAGACCAAATGGAGGTCTAGACCTAGAAATCGCCTCTGAAGGTGGAGACAACTTTGCCAGATTCTTTTATCTTGTACATTCCAGGGCAAAGGTGTCTGTTCAATCATTTTAGCGAACAATCTATCTTTTTTTTTCTTTTCTTTTCTTTTCTTTTTTTTTTTTTTTTTTGAGATGGAGTCCTGCTCTGTCACCCAGGCTGGAGTACAATGGCACAATCTTGGCTCACTGCAAGCTCCGCCTCCCAGATTCCAGCGATTCTCTTGTTTCAGCCTCCCAAGTAGCTGGGATTACAGGCACCCGCCACCACACCTGGCCAATTTTTGTATTTTTAGTAGAGACGGAGTTTTGCCATGTTGGCTAGGCTGGTCTGGAACTCCCGACCTCAAGTGATCTGCCCACTTCAGCCTCCCAAAGTACTGGGATTACAGGCGTGAACCACCACACCTGGCCCTAACCATCTGTCTTGAGTTTGCTCACTTCATCAATGAAATGCATTTTTTAACATTCTTTATGCCAGTGAACTGCACCACCATGGACGCACATTTAGATAGTAATATTTGAAGTCCCTGCCATAGATACTCCAGAAGGTGGATCATTTAACAAATGCTCTCAGAGCACTCCCTAGGCGATGGCATGGTTCCAAGCACTTTGAACTTTACACATCCTAATCTATGTCATTGTCACAACAAGCCCATAAGGTATGAACTATTCTTATCTTCATGTCACAGGTGAGGAAACTGAGGCATGGAGAAGATGACCATGGCTGAGTTCTGTTCTCCCCTCTATCCACAGATCCAAACCTGACACTGGGAACACAATAAATAAATACATGTTGGTAATAGATAATAATCACCAAAATGGCGGTTGGTTCCACTGAATGGCCTGAGCTTGGACTGTGTGGTAGAGGATGGGTAGCAGCTGAGAGCTAGCCTGTCATGAATGATGGTACCCATTTCACACTTACCATGTTTCCCACATGCCTTCCTCCAATTCTCTTGCGTCCTTCAAGGGTAGGAGTTGGCCTTGGCCAGGACCTGGTTGCCTAAATGTCTGCAGAGTTGCCTATTTGGGGTTTCGTTAACAGAGACAGAAGTATATTATGCATCTTAGAATTCTATAGTACCAGCACTCAATCAGTTCTTCTAAAATGAGTGAATAAATGCAAGACTCAGGGAGAGGAACCACAGAGCTCTGTGTGTGGTGCTGTTTCCACTTTTGTTTAACTCCTTTTATGAAAATTTTCTCCTTCGATTATCACGCCAATTTGGAAGATGTATGGTTTTCATAATAAATTTGAAATAAATCAAGCAATGGGATAGTAAAAGAGAGGAAGATAAACGAACATGAATCCAGAACCTACTGTGTTCCAGGCACTTTCACATGTATCATCTCAAAAACAGATCATCAGAAATATATCATCACACAAAAGTTATTCAAGACAGGCTCAGAGAGGTTAAGTGACTTGCCTAAGCTCACACAGCAAGTAAATGGCTTTTCTGCTGGCTCTGTCTGATGCCAACCCAGACTCTTGCTAGCACACTACAGAGCTAGCATGCAAATGTGCTTAGGGAAGATGGCAATGCCTGGAAGTGTCTAGAAGTACATTTTAGAGAAGTGCTCAGAGGTCTGCCTTCCTCAAAAGTAAAAAGGCTTTTGAAACTATCACAGCATACTCTATTCAGAAAGCCAACAAATCTAGATAGAAAGGGACACTCAAATCTCAAGATCCCTGCTCTCTTTCAGGTTTTCTATTACACAAAAGGGAAGGAGGTAGCTTTCCAACATGCAAAACATATGCAGAATTTTATGCAAAAATGTTTAATAAGTCAATGGTGCCCTTAGAACAAGAATCATCATACGGCCCAGGTGCTGGCTGTTCGTGAGGCTGGAGATGCAAGAAGCCCGACTTGTGTTTCCATAGAGCTGATTATGGGACAGCAGAGATGGGCGGGGGTGAAAAACGCTCCTTCATAGACAACCACTGAACAGAGGAAATTGAAAATGTGAGAGGGAAGATTGAAGCCCCGCTGAAAGATTAAAGAAAGAAGTGCAAATGGGCAGGTCAATGATTTTGAGGCGTTTCATTCACACTGGGCTGTGCCACATTTGGAGGCTGCAAGTCGTACTGCATCAATGGCTCTTATCTTTCCAAACATCGTAGATCACAGGAGTCCGAACCACCAATGACTTAAAGCTAGGGGTCCTTATGCAAAGCAGGAGGCACCTCTGAATTTGGAGTCCATGGCTTGGCCGTGAGCTGTAGCCAAGAGAGGGATTTCTGTCTGTCTTTATTCATTTATTTTTCCTAAGAGACGGAGTCTGACTCTGCCATCCAGGCTGGAATGTAGTAACATGATCATAGCTTACTGTAACCTCCAACTCCTGGGCTCAAGCAATCCTCTTGCCTCACCTTGTCCTGCTTGGGACAGCTAGGAGTTTGAGCAGCTAGGACTGCAGATGTGCACCACCACACCTAGCTAATTTTTAATTTTTTGACATGGAGATGGGGTCTTGCTATGTTGCCCAGGCTGGTCTCAAATTCCTGGCCTCAAACTATCCTCCTGCCTCAGCCTTCAAAGGGCTGGGCCTACTATCTTTTGATCAAACGTAGCTGCCCACTGTCCCTCCCTGCTGCTGCCTCCAACCTAGCCCAAGCCCATGCCATCTCCTGCCTCACCTGCTGAGGTAGCCCCCTCCTGGCTCTGTCTGTTTCCACTCCTGCCTCCTGTTAAATCCATCCTCCCATCTAGTTGCATTTATCTTATAAAAACCTCATCAGAGGCTGGGTGCGGTGACTCATGCCTGTAATCTCCACACTTTGGGAGGCCAAGGTGGGCAGATCACCTGAGGTCGGGAGTTAGAGACCAGCCTGACAAACATGGAAAAAACCCATCTCTACTAAAACTACAAAATTAGCCAGGCATGGTGGCGCATGCCTGTAATCCCAGCTACTAATGCTTACTCTGCACCAGGTCCTGAGTGAGGACATAAAAACAGGGCACTGGACATGACTGATATGGTACCCTGCCTTATGAAGAACAGCACATGAGTGATGAGGGCACAAAATGAGGCTGGAAAAGTAAGCAGAGGTCAGATCAAGCAGCGTCTCCATAAGAAATGGAGATTTTATTCAAAGTGCAAAGGAGGCTGGTCATGGTGGCTCACGCCTGTAATCCCAGCACTTTGGGAGGCTGAGGTGGGTGGATCACCTGAGGTCAAGAGTTCGAGACCAGCCTGGCCAACATGGTGAAACACTATCTCTACTAAAAATACAAAAATTAGCCAGGTGTGGTGGCATGCCCCTGTAGTCCTAGCTACTCGAGAGGCTGAGGCACAAGAATCACTTGAATCTGGGAGGCAGAGGTTGCAGTCAGCCGAGATCACACCATTGCACTCCAGCCTGGGCAACAAGAGCAAAACTCCATCTCAAAACAAACAAAAAACTGAAGCGTAAAGAAAAGGTTTTGAAGAGTTGTAAGCAGGGGTGTGATATAATCTGATGAAGTTTTTTTCTTTTATTTATTTATTTATTTTTTGAGACAGAGTTTTGCTCTTGTCGCCCAGGCTGGAGTGCAACGGCGTGATCTCGGCTCACCACAACCTCCGCCTCCTGGGTTCAAGTGATTCTCCTGCCTCAGCCTCCCAAGTAGCTGGGATTATAGGCATGTGCCACCACGGCCGGCTAATTTTGTATTTTTAGTAGAGAAGGAGTTTCTCCATGTTGGCCAGGCTGGTCTCAAACTCCTGACCTCAGGTGATCCGCCAGCCTTGGCCTCCCAAAGTTCTAGGATTGCAGGCGTGAGTCACTGCACCCGGCCTCTGATGAGGTTTTTATAAGATAAATGCAACTAGATGGGTGGATGGATTTAACAAAAGGCAGAAGCGGAAACAGACAGAGCCGGGAGGAGGCTACGTCAGCAGGTGCAGCAGGAGATGGCACGGTCTTGGACTAGGCTGGAGGCAGAAGAAGTGGAAGGTGCTGGAAGGATTTGAGATGCATTCTGGAGGTAGAAACATGCCAATAATTTGGATTTGGGAAGGGGGAGGGAAAGAAGAGCCCAATGACGATTTCCAGGTTTCTGACTTGGAAAGCTGTGTGTGTAATAGAGCCCTTGTCTAAGAGAGCACAGGAAGTGGCTGTTCATTCCTCCTGCTTCCCGCTGGCACTGCTTGAGCACCGACTGTGTGCTGGACACTCAACACTTGCTTCTGGAAAAAAAAAAAAAGAGAATCAGTATCGCAGGTTTATCCAGACTCATGCTCAGCCTCAGACAGGCACACTTCGTCTGACCAAGCTGAGGAGTCACATGGAATTCACAATTGTCACTATGTCCTAGGGGATTCCAACTCCAACCTGTGCTCACCACCTCATAAGGTTTTTGTAAAAATGAAATCAGACCTGGAATTAACCATAGGGGGATTAAATGTTATTTTTTCCTATAAAATTCACTTACATGATGATGTAAATCATGCCAAATGATCTAATTTTTCTTTTTCCTTTGGCCAACAAGAAGGTTAGCTATAAATTTGTAGCTCAGATTAATGACTGTGTAGAGCTGATGGTTTCCACAATGGCATTCTGGTTTTCTCCTTGATATTGATTAATCCAACTACACATCCATCACTGTCTGCCCCGTGGATCAGCCTAGCCGTGTTTGTGGCCCCAGCCATCTCTGAGTAGACCAAATATAGATCGTGATGTTCATCCAACATCTGACTGAGCCATTCAGGGTTCCTGAATTGCTTACTTGGGCTAAGCGATGTGGAATGAATTGCCAGCTAATAGTTGGAGTGGGTGCTGTGTGCGCCCATAGGGCTCCTCTTCACAGACAAGGAACCCTTTCTTTCAGCTGCCAGGTATAAGCTGCAAAGGGCTCTCAGCTAAGGATTACCTTTAACCAAATTATTATTATAATATAATTTGGTTGTATAGTATACAGAATAATTTCATCCAGTTATTTTTTGAGGACTGTTCTCAACCAAAGAGAATTGCCCAAAGTCACACCTCTTCCAGGAGGGCAGCTCATATCCAATGGTAGGACCATCCCAGTACAAAGGTCCAGTCCTCTTGGGTCATCACAGGACAACACTGAGGCCATCCTAGCTCCAGAACTTTCTGTGGATGGGCCTCTGTTGCAACTGCATTGCAACCTCTTCTTCTTCTGCCCAGTCCTGCTTTCTTCCCTCCCCCATGCGTATGGATCCCAAGACTATTCCCCTGTCAAACTTTCTGCACACAATCTCAGTGGCTCTATTTCCCAACCCAACCTAAGATGGTAGTGGCTGCTGTTGCTGGAAGGGCACTGGAAAGGCATCATTTCTTTAATAAACACTGGGCCCATTGCCACACCTAAAGAGTAATAGTAAGGAAGAAGAGAAAATGAAAACTGGCCAGGCAATGGGAAGTCTTAGCTTTTCAATATATTGTTTTCTTCAATAAGTGCTCAGGTAGCCCTATTCCAGGCCCTGGAGTCCATGCAGTAGAGTGGGAAAAACAGTTGGCTTGAAGTCAGAAGACTTCAAATCCTGGCCCTGTTTTAAGCTATGTGCCCTCGGGCAATTTATTACATCTAACCTCTCTGAGCCTCACTTTCTTTAACTGCAAAATGGGTCAGATTACCTTACATGGTAGTTATAAAGACTTGTAGGAGCTCAGGATTGTAAAAGCACTTGAAACACAGAAGCTGCTCAATACATATGCTCAAAAATACATTCCTTTCACAAATGGGGCATCCTAGTGCCTTCCAGGTTAGAGAATGGGGTGTGCAGTACCGATGAATTTCCAGTAGATATGAACATACTGAACGGTGCTTGGGGCCTTGGAGCAGAGCTGGGAAGGGCTTATGCCCAGTTAACAAGGCATTTCCATTGCTCCTTCCTCCCAAAAGTGGAAGTTAATGGACCAGTCAGGGTGGCTGTGAGACCACAAGAAAGAGCAGGGACTTCCCTGCAGGATGTCTTCTCTGATCAACGAAGATTTTAGGAATGTATCTGAAGACCAGCCACATGACTAAGCAATTTCATCGTGAAAATGTAACTCCATAAGGCTGGAACCCGATCTGTCTTCTTTACTCCCTAGAGCGCTGCTGGGCACATAGTAGGTGCTCAGTAAACACTTGTGTATTGAATGACTGAATGATCTTTAGTTCCCCACCCGACAAAAAAGTCTGATGATTTCCAGATGTGGTGTGTGTGCATGCTTTCTGGGTAAATGCTCTGAGGGCAGCATTGTGGCAACAGCCCAGGTGCCCCTTCCATGTCTCAATGTGCCTCCATTGTTTTCCAGCGTCCCCTGTAACTGTGCAATGCTTTGGCTGCATCACTTTCTCCCAAAGCAGTGTCTGCAAACCACGGCCCTCTTTTTGTAAATACAGCTTTATAGGAACATAATCATGTCCATTATCATAAGTGTCACTTGTGGCTGCTTTTGTGCTACTACTGCAGGATTGAGTAGTTGCAACAGAAAATGACTCTCTCGCCCTTTCAGAAAGTGTCTATTGATCTCATCCTAAAGAGATCAGATTAGACAAGGTTCATCCCCAGAAGGTGGTCATTCCTTCCCTGGGTTGGAGACTAGACTTACTGAGCACCAGGCCCTTTCATCTCTGAGGGGGCTCAGCAAGTCCCATCCCATGGAAAGACTTCACTGATTCCAAAGCCAGGGTGTTTTGCAAAGGTCTGCTCTATGCCCGCCATGACACTAAGCACCTTACCTTTACCCTCCCACCTACACCTCTGAGTAACGCCACGAAGAAAGAGCTACATTATCCCTATTTTATAGATGAGGAAACTGAGGTCCAGAAAGGATAAATGACTGGCCTGAGGTCACACAGTTGGGGAGGTGGCAGAGCTGGGGCTCAACCCCAGGTCTGTTCTGAGTCCGAGTGCTGCTTTTAGGTGCTTCTCTAGGCTGTCTCCCCTTCCTGAAGGCTTAGCAGGAAGAAGCCTCAAGGTACTTGAGGCAAACAAACATGAAACACGTTTGTTCAGGCCCAACAGGTGATTGCTGCATAAAAACAATCCCTCAGTTGGGCATGGTGGCTCACACCTGTGATCCCAGGGCTTTGGGTGGCTAAGGCAGGCGGATCGCTTGACCTCAGGAGTTCAAGACTTGCCTGGGCAATATAGTGAGACCTCCATCTCTACAAAAAATTTAAAAATTAATTGGGCATAGTGGCAAGTGTCTGTAGTCTCAGCTACTTAGGAGGCTGAGGCAGGAGGATCAGTTGAGCCTGGGAGGTTGAGGTTGCAGTGAGTCACAATTTTACCACTGCACTCCAGCCTGGGCAACAGAGTAAGCCCTGTGTCTTAAGACAAAAACAAAAACAAAAACCAATCCCTTGTTTAGAACATCAAGGGGTGGCTCTCTGGCAAGAGCCTTGTGAAGAAGCCTTTCGTTTTGGTAAAGAATCAGCCAACTAGTGAACCAGACTCCCAAGGCCTCCCATGCAGGGCAGGGACTCTCTCCAGTGGTGTGTAACCTAACACGTGAGAAAGTGTCGCCCAGGAAACAGAGAGACCAGATTAACTTGATAACATTTGAAACCCCCATCTAGATGAGCACTAAAGCCTTTGTGTTTGGATTTAAAAACCAAAGATCCCAGGTAGGTTAGTTCCAGCTCCCCAGATAAAGACATATTACATGATTAGCCAGCCTCCTTTGTCCTTCTAAATTAAAAAAGATTAAGTATATTTTAGAGAATTCTCTCCTTTAGGACTAAGTGTAGAAATGCATTTAATTTCACTTTGCTATGATAACAAAACTTTAGGGAAATAAGAGACAATATGTGGAAGGCCTGCAGTTATTACAAAAAGAGCAAAATTGTTCCCTTTTGTTTGAAAATAAAGAGAAGATTACATGTCAGGGAAATTAATCTGATTACAAAGATGAACAGCAAACTCACCAGGTCACTTCCTGTTGACACAGGAAGAAAAGCTTCTGGCTTGTTTTCTGGGAATCTCTCCACAAAGTCAGAAGGTCAGTAATTCACACGAGGCAGTGGAGGGGAAAAGAGACGCCTGAGTCTCATGAGTGATTTCGTGGTTTGGCTTGCCTGAACATTTCCGTTTTTGTTTTTTACCGTCTGTACAAACACTGTGAAGACTCCGGCAAAGTCCTCATGTGTGCTGCCTCCTTGGCCTTGCTCCGGGATCAGGTAACCACCAACGAAATCCTCAGCACTGCACAGATATCCTGTTTAACCACCATGTCACCGTGGCCACCATGTCATCATAGCCACCTTCCATCCTCCTGCCCATGAGGATTTCTATTCCATCACCTTGTTTCACTCTTTTTCGTAGAAATCACTAACGAAAATTGACTGTTTACTTTTTCACTCTCTGCCCATCTCCTCCTCAACCAGTTCACACACCTGCCTCCTTCTCCCCACATCACCAATGCCTGGCTCACAGCAGAGCCTCTATAAGTATTTGATGAATATTAATGGAGTGTTCATGAATAAGTTGACGTGTGCTTAAAATTTCACAAATGCTTTTAGTTTTTCACATCCAGTTTTTCCTTTCACATTGAGTTGGCTATGCTGTCTAAGGCATGCTGGTGATAACATGTCCAACTGTCACGTGAATAAAGTGGTTATTCATTTGTTCATTCCAGCCAACATAAATTTATTGAGTGCCTATCCAGTGCTGGGCACCTATGCCAAGGATTCAGTGGTGATCGAAACAGAGGGCCTGCTCTTCCTGAGGGCCTGCTGTCCTGAGTTTTCAGTCTAATAGCTAAATAAGGAACATAGGAAACAATAGGGACATGGGGAACAAATATTAATGAAATAGCGATACAGCTGTGACATTACGACCATGTGACAATACGACAAATGCTGTAAAGAACAAATGCATGCAGGGCTTCTGAGGAAGTAACGTTTGGGCTAAAAGATGAAAGATGCCTTAACCAGGTGAGTTAACGAAATTAACTTGCTCAAGAGTGAGCAGCATTCCAGTTAACAGATTTATGATTGTCGTAAGAATTAGGGGAAGGACAGAGTAAGGCTAGAGAAGAACTTTCTAGGAAAAGGGACTACAGCCAGGCGTGGTGGCTCACGCCTGTGATCCTAGCACTTTGGGAGCCGGAGGCGGGTGGATCACCTGAGGGCAGGAGTTTGAGACCAGCCTGGCCAAGATGGCGAAATCCCATCTCTACTAAAAATACAAAAATCAGCCAGGTGTGGTGGCAGGCACCTGTAGTCCCAGCTACTCAGGAGGCTGAGGCAGGAGACTCACTTGAATCCGGGAGGCGGAGGTTGCAGTGAGCCAAGATTGTGCCACTGCACTCCAGCCTGGATGACAGAGCGAGACTCTGTCTCAAAATAATAATAATAGTAATAATAATAATAATACAAAGAAAAAGGGACTACTAACATGGGCATGTATTACGGTGATCAGGTGGATGTGGATGGTGCGGGGGACGGGGTGGGGGGAGTTGATGGCTGCCTAAAATAGGATGGATAAAAGAAAATGAGTTATTTAGGAGGTAAAATGGCAGGACCAGGACTTGGCCAGTCCTTCAAGGCTCATCTGGTGACTGGGGCATTCTTCCGGGCTCGGACCTGTGCGGCCCTCCCAGGCTGGCAACTTGGCTTTCAGAAGCAGATGCAACCACTGACGCAGTCCACGTGCCAAGCAGGGATAGCAAGTGGGGGAAGGGCTGGGCAGGGGGCACGGGTGAGCACGTGCCTCCGCTGGCAGCGGCATTTCAAAACCTGGATTTATGACTCAGGTCCGGAGGATTCCTGGAACCCAGGCATAGATTACTGTGGGCAGTCAGTTGTTTACAGGAGATCAAGATCATGCCTATTAAAGAGATCAATTGTGTCCACAAGAACCCACACTTAATAGGTAATTGCTGCTTAATAGAACTCTACCTGCAACCAGCATAACTAAATAAGGAACATAGGAAACAATTGTCCCGAAATATGAACACCATGTTTTATTTTCCTCCCCTTGATCAAAGAAAGACTCCAGTGAAAGGGGGAAAATAATTAAAAAGTAAAAGCCTTATGTAATGAGGTTTAAAAGAAAACTTTTGAAGGCAACAAGCAACTGTGGGCAACACTTCAAAGGGCCCAGAATCAATGTTTGTCAATAGCAGTTTTGCATCCTTTAATTTATCTCTCACGAATATAAAGTGTGATGTTATTAGGAACCCATCCATGCCTTAATTCTGTTTGCGATTTGATGAACCAGAAGTCTATTAACATTCTGTACAAATCGGCACTGGCAGAGGCCTGTGGCACAGGCTTCACCTGATCTTTTATCCTGAGGCTGGGATGCTAGTTACACTGTCAGGCTTTCTGTACGGAACATCCAGCAGCTGCCATGTGCACCGTGGAGCCAGGGGCTCTTTATGTCAGCTACTTTCTTTGGAGAGTGTCTCCCCAGAAGAGAAACCACCTCATGACTCAGCCCAGCCCCAAAGTTGCCATTTGTTTAATCAAGATAGTTGGTTTGCAAAACATTAAACATTAAACAGTATTTGATGCCTAGTTAATAATTTGCATCCTCTTCATTTGTTCCTGAATCCTTGGAGACTGACATTTTCCCCCCTAAAGGCATAGACAACAAAAGAAATTTTATTGAGAGCAAAACACAAGTCCTTAAACTACAAAGATGTTTGCCAGGATGTCTGATCTCCATGTTCTGCTGTTAATGGCTCTGGTGGGAAAGACAGCCTGTGGGGTGAGTGTTCTTTTCTAATAACTGTGGTTGCGAGGCTCTGAAGTTTACTAGGAGGACCAAGCTAGGCTGGGAGTGATGAGAAACTTTAGAGTGAAAGGCTGGAGTTGCCAAGTTGGAGATGTTCTAACTCCAAGAACCAATGCAGGCCTGTGGCTTGGTTTCTTTTGAACAGCCACTCCTATGGGAACATGTGTCTGACTTGAGCCACCTTGGAGTGGAGACTTGATGAATGCATTCCAGCAAAGGAGACTGGGGCAAGAAAATGTGCCCCAGGGCATGTGTTGTAACCTGTCGTGGATCTCATAGACCCCTTTGAGAAGCCATGGAAAGCTATAAACTATCTCCCCAGGAAAATATACCTATCTATTGGTGTTAACACACACAGCTTTCCAGCGATTTGGGGCTGACACTAGGGTAAGAACCAATGCACTGTGGCCTTAGAGGGGAAGCCTGCTGACTGCAAACGATCCTGGAAATGGGTCCGCATAAATCGTTTGGATTTGAGGAGAAGCTTTGTGTTTAGTACTTTGTCTCCTTTTTCCCATGACAGCAGCGGATGAGGCAGAGAAGGTGAGCAGGGGCCCAAGGGAGGTTGCAGTGAGCAGGGAAGGGAAGTCCCGTCAGAGAGTATTGAATGGAGGACTCAGGACCTTATGGAGCAGATGACTTGTCAAGACGTTAGTTCCTTCTGCATGCCGTGGTCCAAGAGTGTCAGATGGATCTCTGTGGGCATGTGAAACAGGGCCTTGCACAGAAATAGAGTCTCCTGGGAGTTCTGTGCTGATTGTAGTCTGAGGCATGAATGTGGGCTTTGGAGCCAGGGTTTGAATCTCAGCTTTGCCACATTCTAGCTGTGGAATGTTGGGCAAGGAACATAATCTGTCTGAGCCTCAGTGTTGTCCTCTGCAGATCAAGTGCTAACCTCTCATAAATTTGGGGAGGGCTGCAATTAAACGAGGTCATGTATGTGGCTTGCAAATAAATGTGAGCTCTACTTCCTTAAAATGTCAAGAATGAACACAACTTCTCTATAAAAATCAGGGAGTGCTCCGCCTTGTTGGGGAGGGGTGCTAGAAAGTGGGCAGAGGGGCCGGGCGCGGTGGCTCAAGCCTGTAATCCCAGCACTTTGGGAGGCCGAGACGGGCGGATCACGAGGTCAGGAGATCGAGACCATCCTGGCTAACACGGTGAAACCCCGTCTCTACTAAAAATACAAAAAAAAAACTAGCCGGGCGAGGTGGCGGGCGCCTGTAGTCCCAGCTACTCGGGAGGCTGAGGCAGGAGAATGGCGTAAACCTGGGAGGCGGAGCTTGCAGTGAGCTGAGATCCGGCCACTGCACTCCAGCCTGGGCGACAGAGCGAGACTCCGTCTCAACTAAAAAAAAAAAAAAAAAAAAAAAAAGAAAGTGGGCAGAGGATGAGAACTGAAATAACAGTCATAACCTCTCTATCTTGTTAAGTATCTTTGCATTTTGTTCCCCATTTCACTCCATAGAGCATTTCCTGAAAGAAGCAGATTAAGTTACAGGTTTTCTGATTAGCATGTTTTTAAAACAATAGCTTCTCCTTTCTTTTCTGACAACTGTGCTCAGACACCTACCTTAGCTCTGTATTAAGTTGCCAAGTGACTCACTTCTGAAAGGGTTTTCTTTTCAATTCATGACTTGTGTGTGTGTGGTGGCTGCAATTACAAATTGTTGTCAAGCCCGTACATCATTTGATGGCTTGTTGGGTGTCTGAGGCCGAGACACAGCAGAAATACCACAGGTCTAGAGAAAGGCAGGAGAAATCATCAGAGGCCCACACGGGACCCAGAAAACATACCAGTCGGAAAGAGTTAGATCCTAAACTTTGCAGGCAAGGAGAAATGTTGACACAGTCTGTTTGAAGTTCACACAAGGATAATGGTCCCGAAAAATCCCTTTTTTGCAAACCCTAGTGAATTTTTAGGGTTAGCGATGAAATTATAAGTCAATAATGGATAAAAGAGAAAATATGAGAGTTAGCCTTCAGGCAATGAGCTTAGTCAATTCCAAAGAGAGGATTCGGGGCTTTGGAATGCTTTCTTACCCCAGATGTGTGCCAGACAGGTGGTCGGGAAGGAGGCTTGTGTTCCACAGGCCGGCACACAGACATCAGGGGAAAGTGGCCAAGTCGTTCAGATGCTTTGGAGAGTTTGGGGCATCATGGGGGGTAAAGAAGCCACATAGCCAGCTGGGCTGGGTGGCCTCTCCAGCCCCACACAGCTGAAAGTCATAACTAACTGCTACCATTTAATGAGGAGTCCTGAGTGCTAGCCCCTGAACTTTCTATGAATTAGTTCATCTCTGGAAGGACCCCAAGAAGAATTCCTACTATGCTCCCATTTTACAGAAACAAAGCTGGAAAACTGGGCCAGTCCCAAGTCATATAGCTGATGAGTGGCAGAGCTGAGCTCTAGATTACAGACTGGTTTCCGTGTAGCCAGTCTCCTGTCTGGGGCCCTGGGTGAGGATGAGACTTCTTTGGCTCGTACAGCTTCAGGGGCATGGCTTTTCCTGTAGGGAAAGGAGGCTCTTAGACCAGCCACATGTTTGCTGGGTGAAGCGTAATGCACTCCACGTGTCTCTGAAACTCCAAAGAAAGGCAGCTGCAAGATCTGTGGTCACTATTCATTGGAAAGATGCCCAGGTACTCTCCCGTGAATTCAGATCGTATAGCAAATGAGGACTGTTCTTTGGAATCATCTGTCATGGAGATTTTTATTCTGATATCCACTAGCCCAAGAGATATGGGTCAAAAATCATTGCTGTGAACTCCAAGGCGTCATTCATTGTGCCTTCCTGTTTTAGTCGAGATTTGGTTTTTCTAACCTATCATTTTTGAGCACCTGTCCAGCACAGCCTCTTATCATTATCCCTGTTTTATGGATAAGATACAAACCCAGAGATGTTAAACTAATTTTCCGGCCAGGATTGGGGCCAGAACTGTCTGACTCCACGTTCATCACAGGAGGCCTGCTAAACTGTAAATAAGGCATGGACTGTCTTAGAAATCTCTTCTTGCTAGGATTCTTAGAGTGATTTGGGGCCCAGCTGGGCTCAGCCATAATGGAATTTGACCTCTCCAAGCCCAGAAACCAGAGGACAATGCTTGTCAAGCTTGCCTGCTTACTCAGCCCATCCCTAGAAAGGAGGAAAGACAAAGCCTTCTCTCCCCTGCAAAGGAGGTGCTTTCAATTAAAACAATGCTTACATTTCTGGGCTTTTGAAACCCTAGAACTCTAGAATCTTCCCAGGTATAGAGCCACAGAAAAGTTTGCCTAGGTCAGAAGTTGCAAATTGGCAGCTTGAAATACACTTTGCTCGCAGTTCAAGTTTAATTTGGTGGGTAGAAGATTGGCTCGAAGAGTATTTTAGTTTTATTTTAATTGCTTGGCCACATTTGAAAATCGGAACACAGAACATTTCCCATAAAGTTACAGATTCCCAGCTTTTCTTGAAAATCAGACATCTGAGTAGCACTGGGTTCACATTCTTGGCTGGCACCATGGAGCGGGCTAGCCACTGCTGCTGTTATTAGAAGTTTGAGGCCAGGTGTGCTAGTTCATGCCTGAATCCCAGCACTTTGGGAGGCCAAGGTGGGAGGATTGCTTGAGGCCAGGAGTTTGAGACTAGCAACATGGCAAGACCCTGTCTCTACCAAAAAAAATTTTTTTTAATTAAGCAGGTGTGGTGGTACATGTCTGTAGTCTCAGCTACTTGGGAGGCTGAGGCAGAAGCATCACTTGCGCCCAGGATGTGGAGACTACAATGAGGAGAGAAGGTGCCATTGCATTCTCTCTCAGAAAGAGAAAGAAAGAAAGAAAGAAAGAAAGAAAGAAAGAAAGAAAGAAGAAAGAGAAAGAAAGAAAGCTGAGTTTCCCAGATCCTGCTAGTCCTCTCTCTCTCTCTTTCACTGTTTTTTTTTTTTTTTTTTTTTTTTTTTTTTTTTTTTTTTTTTTGTAGAGACAGGTTTTTGCTGTGTTCCACAGGCTGGTATCGAACTCCTGACCTTAAATGATCCTCTTGCCTTGGCCTCTCAAAGTGCTGAGATGACAGATGTGAGACATCATGCCTGGCCCCTATACTATCTAGAAGCCTTCCTCTTGACCAGTGTGCATTGTCTGCCTGGTTCTGCCTTAGTGCACTTCTCTGGCTATTGCTCAGAAACGCTGTGGATATTGACTTATCGGACCCAGTGTGAGATGGGCAAGTGACCAGGCTCAGCATCCGATTAATTCAAGCATCCACACCTGCATGGGCTCCAGGACCAAACAAGGCCTTGGACAGGAAGATGGGAGCCACTCTTTTCAAAGCCTCCAGAATGCCGGTCTCTTTTGGGCCTAGGAGAGACTGAAGAGGCATTCCTCCCTCTTACTGCCATCTACACAGTCTTAGAGAAAGGGGAGGGACTGAATTTCACTGCAAATTCTCATAGATTTTTTTTTTAACTGATCCGAAGCACAAGTCCAACTCATTACCTTTAGCGGTGTACACTAGTATTTAGGGAAATCGGGTCGCGGGAAATCACACACGTATATAGGCACAGGTATATTTATATTTTAAATTCATTAGAGTTTCCTAAATGCAAGAGCAATTCTGCTGTCACAGAGAAACAGCATGGCAGAATATTCGGCAGCCAGGATTTTAAATAAAACATGCTTTTTCTTCATAATTAATATAACAAGCTTTCCTGGCTTAAGACTTGGCAATGATCCCAGGAAAATGGTGGGGGGAGGGGGTTGGTGCGCCATGCCTGTGACCCGCAAACAAGTTCCAGGAAAAGTTGACGCTGAGTAAGTTCTCCTTAGTCGGCCCTTCCGGCAGGGGTGCACCCTGAGGAAACAAAACGAACTCACTGACAACAGTGGCTAATAATAATCGCAGTAAGAGTAATCATAATAATTAATAGTAGCAGCAACCATTTATAAAGTCTTTACCTATACCAGATGAGGCATGCTTTATGTTTATTATCTCATTTAAGCTTCCCCCAAACCCTATGAGGCAGGGACCAATGTCATTCTCATTTCATAGACAAGAAACGAAGCATAGAGCAGTTAAATCGTCTACCCAAGATGGCACCTCTGGGAGGTTACAGTTCTGGGATTCAAGGTCTGTCCAACGCCAAGTTCTTTGCTCATAAGCACTGTGGTTGAGATCATCATGCCTGGCACCGCCCAAAGACAAACAAGACCGTTCCGTGTGGTGTCAAAGGTGTCAAAATGGGCAGCAGCCTGAGACTCCAGCTTCCAGCAGGAGACAAAGTCACTCCCACCTGGACGCTCCCTCAGTAGCCCCGAAGCTTTGCTTTCCAACATCACAAGGATCGAGTCTTGCCAGCTAGCAAACCAGTTCATTCAGTGTTTTCAAAGCTTCAGTCATGAATGAAGCCATCTTCAGAAATTCTGCCAACGCCCAAATTAGTTTCTTAATACTTTTGTTAAAGACTCACCGTTTCTCTAAATTGATTTAGTTCTAAAGGAAATTGTCATTACTACAAAGAAAGCGAAGTGATGTCATTGAATTCTAGCTGGCTGCTGGTGACATGCTAAAGCTCTGAGCCTGAAGCAGCTTTCTCCTCCTTAGAGGAAAGATCAGCAGGAGGCAGAGGATAGAGACACCAGCACCCCCCAGTCCTTCCCCCTGGTGGGATTGGAAGGACAGTCAACCTGAGAAAAGAAAGACTTTCTCACGCTGTTTCTGTTTTATTCTAATGCTGTTATTTCACGTCCTGGCTAGGCACCACCTCAATCAACTCAGGTACCCCCATGGCTCACATCTGCTGCCTTGGAAAGCGCAGGAGTGAGCACAGCTTCAGCAGAGGTGGTGCTGATGCCCAGCGGGGGAGTTACCTTCCTGAAGCCCTGGGCTATTTGCTGGGGCTGATTGACCAAAAAGGGCAAAGGGGGGGCTTGTGCTTATAAGGCAGGCCCCACTCTCAGCTGCGCTTTGGTTTTGTCCACTTGCTTGTCTTAAATTTTTTTTTTTTTTTTTTTTTTAAGATAAAATCTCACTCTGTTGCTCAGGCTGGAGTGCAATGGTGTGATGTTGGCTCAATGCAACCTCTGCCTCCCAGGTTAAAGCGATTCTCCTGACTCAGCCTCCCAAGTAGCTGGGATTACAGGCACCCTCCACTACGCCCAGCTAATTTTTGTATTCTTGGTAGACACAGGGTTTCACCATCCTGGCCAGGCTGGTTTCAAACTCCTGACCTCAAGTGATCCACCTGCCCTGGCCTCCCAAAGTGTTGCGATTACAGGCGTGAGCCACCGCACCTGGCCTTTGCTTGCCTTTTAAAAAGTCCTCCAAGAGCATTATCAGATGCAGAATTTTTACCCAGGCTCCTTGTCTTGGATGGCCTCACTCCCTAACCTTCAAAGCTCCCCTCCACCACCATCTGTTTGCCCCAAGTCCCTGGGATGAGCCATTTGTACAGGTGTTTCTCACCAAGTCTCACCTGCAGAGTAATCATTGCAAATGCCGTTCTCCTCCTGAGCAGCCAAAGCTCCTTGAATAAAACACTGGAATTGGGAGAGGGAAGTCTTACTTTTATAACTGGGGAAACTGAGGCACAGAGAAACTCAACAACTTGCACAGGAGCAAAAATAGGCCCTGAGTCCCCTCAGCCAGAAGCTTCCCATCCAAGAGAGCTTGGTATAACCAAAGTGTGGCCAAGGGCAGAGTCGCCTGGGCACTGGTGGAACATGGGTGTTGTGTTCCCGGCCCACCTCAGACCCATGGACACACAACCTCTGCAGGTGGGCCCCAGGGATCTGTATTTTTATCAAGCTGCCCAGACAATTCTTATGCACATTGAGGTTTAAGAACCAATGTCTTTAAAATGGAAATTCCCCGGATGTACAAATGGGACTCTTCTCTTTCTGCCTCTTACCCCATCCCATCTCTGCCTGCCACTGTCACAGGAAGCTGCAGCTCAGCCCTTAGCTGGGCATGGTCAGAGTGGCCAGCCCTGGGCTTTAGAGCAGGGAAGCTGCACAGAGTCCCTCTGAGCCAAGCACAGGTGACCAGTGTCAGAGCCAAGAGACCCGAGCTTGAGTCCCTCCCCTGCCCCAATGCATCCTTGACCTTGTCCATGGTGAAGCCACTTCACCATGCTGGGCCTCAGCTTCCTCCTCTGCAGATGAAGGGTCTAAGCCAGTTCCTCTCTACAGTGGCTCCTGGCTCATCACTGTGGTCTGGTGAACAGCTTCACCCAGGTATCCAGGAAGGAAACCATCCACAGGCACTGCTGGCCAGCGCCTTCTCCTTTGGCTTCCACATTTCCCCATGAGAGTCTTTGCCCCCTTGCCCTAAGCTTCAGGTGAAAGCAAAGCTGCCGTGAACCTGCCAGTCTTGAGACGGCATTGAGCAACGTGTGCAAAAGCAAGAAGGGCAAGATTCCTGTGCCTACGAAGGGACGGAGTGGCACCACTTCACACCTATTAGGATGGCTCACTTCATACCTGTTAGGATGGCTATCATTTTCAAGAATGGGGAATAACAAGTGTGAGTGAGAATGTGGAGAAATTGGAACTCTCACTGGTAGGTATGTAAAATGGTGCAGCCACTGTGGAAAACAGTATGGCGGTCCCTGACAAAGTTAAACGTAGAACTACCCTAGGACCCAGCAATTCTACATCTAAGCACATATCTAAAAGAACTGAAAGCAGAGACGAACAGAAAGCTGTACACCAATGTTCATAGCAGCATTATTCACAATAGCCAAAAGGTGTAAATGACCCATGTCCATCAAGATACGAACGCATAAACAACATGTGTTTAGATAGACGGTGACAATGGAATACTGCTTAGCTGTAAAAAGGAGGGAAAGTTTGATACATGCTACCTAGAAGACCTTGGAAACATGACGCACAGTGAAATAAAGGCAGTCCCAGAAGGACAAATATTGTAGGATCCCGCTTCCATGAGATACTTAGAATTGCCAAATACACAGAGACAGAAAATAGGCTAGAGATTAGCAGGGCTGAGGGAGAAGAAGGAGGCATTTCTGTTCAACGAGTACAGTCTATGTTGGGGATGATGAAAAAGTTTGGGGATTAGAGCGTGGTGATGGGTACACAGCATTGTGAATGTAATTAGTATCACTGAATGGTACACTTACAAATGGTCAAAACGATAAATGTGATGTTCTGTGTAAGTTACCGCAATTTTCAAATAAAAGGACTGAGTGGCTTGGCACAACTGCTCATCTTGGTGTCTTCTAGGATAAAGTTGGTTAGACAGAAAGTCAGGGAGGGGCAGAGAGAGAAGGAGCCCGTGTCTCTGAATCCTACTGATTTATAGTGTAATCTTCTTGGAGGTGGGGAGTGTATACATCTAGTCTATTTTGTCCTATCTTTAATCCAGCGATGATTTCAACTCAGGCTGAAATGACGTCGCTTATCTTTGTAGCAGGAGCCAGAGAAGAACAACATGAGGCAGGACTTGGCCTGGACACCGGCAGCCTCTGCCCTCTGCCACCTCCACTACTCGCTCTGGCCTTGAGCTCTTTGCCCAGCAGGGGGACTGGCCCTGCTGAACTGTGCACACTTGTCCCTGTCCACCTTCCAGTCCAGCGGTTGCAAGCCTTAACCATAGCCATAGTGTAGAGGTCTCTCCTCCCCAGCTGCCCTTGGGAGTAATGCAGTCCCTCCCTGGTGGTTGGCAACATGTGGACTACCACCAGGCATAGGGTAGAACATGCAAGGAGGAAGGGATGGTGTGATTAGAGTCCCAGCCTTTTACCCAGCAAGCAGAAGATTTCTCTGCTCTTAGTTCATTCTGAGCTGAGCCTCTTTCCCCAAAAGACAAATCTGGCCCCATCTCCCCCGTCACTGCCTCCTAATCCCTCTGAGAACATTTTCTACCAGTGAATTCCTGGAACACATCAACTTAGACTTTTAGACTTTCTGTTTTGTCTTCCAGAAGTTTTGGAATTCTGGAAGGCAGAGGAAGAATCTTAGTTGAAATAATCACTGGATTAAAGATAGGACAAAATAGATTATATGTATGTGCACCCCACAACCAAGGAGATTACACTGTAAATCAGTAAGACTCAGCGACACGGGATCCTTCTCTCTCTGCCTTCCTCACTAACCAGCCTTAACCTGGGAGGACACCAGACTTTGAGACTCTGGTGGTTTAGGCAGTTTAACATTGCTAAGGGCCTGCTCTTAACTTTGAGGTCAGTGTCCTAAGCCAGGGATCCATTGAGAAATCCCAAGTGTGGAGTAGAAGAAACGGTAGTTGGATCTAGAATGGTCTTTCTAAATATACTACAAAGCAGCTACTTTACCATGTGCAGAAGCAGCAGCGTCCACCCTCTAATAGAAGATGGCTCAGCTGGGACCACGTGCTATTTTAGCCCTGTTGAAACTAGGAATGGATGTGGTGGGAGAAGTGAGCAGTGGCTTACATGCCTTTTGATGTGGGTGGAGATGTTTGTTAAGATGTATTTACCGCAATAGGAGGCTGGTTGAGGCTCAATCTGACTTTTGTACTTTCTCCAGCTGTCACTGGGGCTAAGTAGGCCCTCTCTGTGGCCTGCCAGGCCTAGCCAGGCCTAGGCCAGATTAGACAAGCTTTTTTTTTTTTTTTTTAAGACACTCTCACTCTGTCACCCAGGCTGAAGTGCAGTGACACGATCTCAGCTCACTGCAGCCTCCACCTCCCGGGTTCAAGCAATTCTTGTGCCTCAGCCACACGAGTAACTGGGATTACAGGCGCCTGCCACCATGCCTGGCTAATTTTTGTATTTTTAGTAGAGATGGGGTTTTGCCATGTTGGCCAAGCTGGTCTCCAACTCCTGGCCTCAAGTGATCTGCCCACCTGGGCCTCCTAAAATGTTGGGATTACAGGCGTGAGCCACCGCACCCGGCCTACAGATAGGCCTTTTTATAAAGTGTTCCAAGAACAGTGCCCCTGATTTTGAACCTAGCTCAACACCTGCTTCTCTTAAGGTTAAGGAGCTTTTCTGTTTCTTTCTCCTCCATCCTCGCTTTATTACTGTGTACACGTGGCAGCTTCCTGGTCCCTCACGGCAATGGTGACTAAGAGCAAGGACTCTGATGTGAGACCGACGCTCTCCTGTCCTGGCTCCAGCATTTTCTAGTTAAGTTATTTTAGACAACTTAATATCTGAAAACATCAGTTTTCTCACCTCTAAAATGGACCTAATCATAATACCTAAATTGTGAAGTATTGTGTGCAACAAACAAGACAAAATGCAAGCAAAATATTTAGCACAGCTGATGGCACATTGTCAGCTCTAAAGGAATGTGAACTGACATCAGTTTTCTGCTTCTTAGTTATCTCTTGCCCCTACTCTTGCATTGATCTTTCTCTTTGGATGTGCAAGTCGCAGGAGTAAGCGTTCTTCTTTCCTTGTCTCTGGGGTAAGAGTTAATGGAATGATGGAATGAAAGGAGGCAAATACTGTGTCCACCCTTCCCACCTGCCATCATCCAGGTTAGTTTCAGGGATCCGGATACAGGCATAAGTAATCCATTCTCAGCCGGGACTTTCCCATATGGTCCCCAAATATCCAGCCCGGTGCTGGGCTACCAGTTTCCACATTGCACCACGGCCGCTCTCTGTGGGTGGACACTGTGGGTCACAAAATGAGTGACTTGCTTCAGATTCCGGCGACCGCCTGACAGGCAGCCCAAGCCGCACATCAGCTTCAGGCTCCCTGAGAGCCCAGCCCAGGAAGTCTCAGCTTTCTTTTTGTTTGGTTTCCCTCCGAGCGCCAGCTCCTAGGAAGGACACGTCTGCCACCTGCTGGCTGTAGGCAGCATGGCACCCGGCTGTCCCTCAGGCTCCAGCTAGAGCCAGGATGTGCAACGCTGGCCCAGGTGCAGGTCCTGGAGGGCCCTTCCGTGCTGGATCCTGAGGAAGGATGTCCCTCAAAGTCTTCTGCCCACTTCTTAGGGCATGGCCCATCCTATGCAGTTCAAAGAGAAGAATTTGTAGGGAATCTCCTCAGGACTGGGTGGAGACAGGTCTAGACAGACGGGCCCTGCCCTGAGAAAGGCACGGCAGGGAGAAAGGACCAGTACTAAGGCCCAGATGACTGGAGGTGATGAGGGTGAGATTGAAGGTGGGGTAACCTTTGTCCTTGAGGTCTTAATGTATTAGTCCATTCTCATGCTGCTAATAAAGACATACCCGAGACTGCGTAATTTATAAAGAAAAAGAGGTTTAATAGACTCACAGTTCCACATGGCTGGGGAGGCCTCACAATCATGGCAGAAGGCAAAAGACACGTCTTACGTGGTGGCAGGCAAGATAGTGTGTACAGGGGAGCTGCCCTGTATAAAACCATCAGATCTCATAAGACTTAATTACTATCATGAGAACAGCACAGGAAAAACATGCCCCCATGATTCAATTACCTCCCACATGGTCCCTCCCATGACACATGGGGATTATGGGAGCTACAGTTCAAGATAAGATTTGGGTGGAGACACAGCCAAACCATATTAGGGTCCCCTCATGGCACCTCTCTAGCACTCACCCCCCAGAGGTACCCATTTCTGCCAATCCTTGTTCAAGCACCCTAGGCCCAGGAGCACCCCTAAGGCCTGAGCTGCCCTTCATCTGCCAGGCGTCCCCAATACCAACCCCCACCCTCAGCCCCCAAACAGAACACCTGTCCCATCTCACTGCCTGCAGAAACAGGGTGTGCGGGAGGTGGTTAGCCAGGAAGTCATTAGACAGAGGCACAGTCCCAGATAACAAATGGCCTCTCTTTCTTTTTTTGCATTCCTTTCCCCCAGCTAACATGTTATTTTGTAATTTTTCAAACGTACAGAAAAGTGGAAAGAATAATGCAATGAATATTCTTCATCAGATAGATGCCACAATTGTTAAAATGTCATTATAGTTGCTGTGTCTCTCATTCTCCTGTGTGTGTGTATAGTTGTTTTCTTTGTCTGTTTGTTTGCTGAATCATTTGCAAGTAAATTGCAGACATCACTCTAAATACTTCACCAAGCGTCTCTCTTTTTTTTTTTTTTTTTTCAGACAGAGTCTTTCTCTGTCACCCAGGCTAGAGTGCAGTGGTGCAATCTCAGCTCACTGCAAGCTCCGCCTCTCAGGTTCACGCCATTCTCCTGCCTCAGCCTCCCGTGTAGCTGGGACTACAGGCACCTACCACCACGCCCGGCTAATTTTTTGTATTTTTAGTGGAGACGGGGTTTCACTGTTAGCCAGGATGGTCTTGATCTCCTGACCTCGTGATCTGCCCACCTCAGCCTCCCAATGTGCTGGGATTACAGGCATGAGCCACCACACCTGGCCACCGTCTCTTAAGAATAAGTACATTTTCCTACAGAACTGCAATGCCATTGTTTACTCTCAAGAAAGTCAACATTGACACAATAATATTGTCTAATATGTCTATATTAAAATTTCCCATTTGTTTCAGTGTCTTAGTCCATTTTGTGTTGCTACGAAGGAATACCTGAGGCTGGGTGATGTATTTTTTTAAAAAAGAGGTTTATTTGACTTGGATTTCTTTTTTTTATTTATTTATTTACTTATTTATTTTTATTATACTTTAAGTTCTAGGGTACATGTGCATAACGTGCAGGTTTGTTACATATGTATACTTATGCCATGTTGGTGTGCTGCACCCATCAACTCGTCAGCACCCATCAATTCAATTTGACTTGGATTTCTGAGGGCTGGAAAGTCCAGGATTGGGCAGCTGCTTTTGGAAAGGGCCTCAAGCTGCCTCCACTCATGGCAGAAGGGAAAGGGAAGCCAGTGTGCAGAGATCACATGGCAAGAGGGGAAGCGAGAGGGAGAGGTGGAGGTGCCAGGCTCTTTTTAACAACCAGCTCGCCTAGGAACTAATAGAGTGAAATCTTGCTTACCCTGAGGGAGAACACTAATCCATTCGTAATGGATCCACCCCTATGACCCAACATTGAGGCCCCACCTCCAACACTGGGGATCAAATTTCAGCATGAGGTTTGGAGAGGACAAATATCCAAGTCAGCACAAACCACAGCACTCAATGTCCTTTATGCCATTGTTTTTAAATCCGGGATCCAACTAAGAGTCACACACTGCATTTCGTTGCCATGTCCTTTACTAAAAATACAGTCTTCCCGTCTTTTTTTGTCTTTTATGGTGTTGACATTTTGCTGGAGGCTAGGCTAGGTGTTTTGTAGAATGTCCTGCAATTTGAACCTCACAATTTGGATCTGTCATGTTCCTCATGAGTAAATTCAGGGTAAGCATTTTTGCCAATACTATCTGTTGATGTTGTACATCCTCAGTACA
The DNA here is from genome assembly GCF_007565055.1 of Rhinopithecus roxellana. Taxonomy (NCBI): domain Eukaryota; kingdom Metazoa; phylum Chordata; class Mammalia; order Primates; family Cercopithecidae; genus Rhinopithecus; species Rhinopithecus roxellana. Next base: position 34,583,975 of record NC_044559.1, read on the forward strand.
TCGTATTCGGATGCATTCTTCTTTTTATTTTTCTTTCCTAATGTATCATCTACCTACTTCCCAAACTCATGTAACGAAGACTACAGGAAAACAGAAAATTAGAAATTCTGCAGAGGGTAGAAGCAGCGAATATACCAAACTGCCTAGCTTGATGTATCTCATTGATCTCAGCTTTCTGGCAGCCAAGACCCAAAAGGAAAGCTGTCTGGTGGTAGAACTCTTATTTCTTTAAATCAAGGTTCAGCAAACTTTGTTTGTGAAGTGTCAGATAATAAATATTTGGGGTGATACATTCTCTCTACAAAAGCAGCCATAAACAAACAGGCATGGTTGTTTTCCAGTAAAACTTTGTTTACAAAAACACAACTGCTAGACTTGGCCCAAGGGCCCTTATTTGCTGACCCCTGATTAAAGTGGAAGAGCGTACTCCAGGTATTAAATGAGTAAAACTTTCTTTTTTGGGTTGAGTACTGCATATTAAAGGAACTCTTTATATCATTATTTATTTATTCAGCAAATCTTTTTGAGGAATGCCATGTGCCAAGCTCTATGCTAGGTATGGGGCAATACATCAATGACAAAACAGATAAAATCCCTGCCTTTCTGGAGGACAGAGTCTGATGTGAGAGACAGGTGACACGAAAATAAATAAATGTAAAGCTCTGCACTGCAGTAAGGATCATGGAGGGAATAAACAAGTGCAGTGACAAAACAATGGGGACAGGGAAATGTTATATTGATGGGATATCTCAGGGAAGATGACGTTTAAACTGAGGCCTAGCGAAGGTCATGGAGGAGGGCTTCCAGGCAGCAACAATTGCCAAGGCCCTGAGGTGGGAGGAATTTAGCTTGTGCCATTTTGAAGCCAGGTGTGGCTGAAGCTTAGTAAGGGGCAATGGGAGGGAGGGGTATGGGAGGAGCTTTGTAGATCATGGCAGGTGTTTGCATTCTATTCTAAGACCAATGGGAAGCCACTGGGGAGTTTTAAGCGTCTGTTCATCCCCAAATCCCCAGGAACTGTCACCTGAAGAAATCACCTAGATTTCAGCACGAATTCCAAATCCTACCACAGCTACGTGACCTCCGAGTCCAAATTTTCTCATCTATAAACAAGGCTGATGCAAGCCTCTTCATAGGGCTGTTGTAAGGATGAAATGCAGCAATGCGTGATCAGGCAGGGAGTAGATGAAACTCACTGCAACTGACGAGCACACCAGTACCTGGGCAGCCGTGTTCCAAAGCAAGGACAGGGGCAGACAAGCGACACGACCCCCTGCTGTGGAGAAGGACAATGCTTCAGTGCTCAGCGTGCATAGGTGGTGGTGGGGGGATGTGTATCTTCAAACACACCCCATCCCCCTCCCTTCAACCTCCATCCCAGCCACAACCATCAGAAAGCACACAGTGCACCTGCACCCCGTACGGTCTCCCCTGGCTGACACCTGAGGATCGCGCCCGGCCGAGCCCCGTCTCAACACTGATCTGCTATGTTGTTTTGTTTTTCAGTTCTCCCTGATGTCTTTATTGGAAAGCCTGGACCCAGGTGAGTGCGCTGATCTCCTAGGGGCTTCCCACCAATCCCAGGCTGGTTCTGGGCTGGAGAAAAGGAGGCCTAAGTATGGAAGTGTTGGAGGGACCCCAGGGTTCAACTGGCTCCAGGGTGTCACAGGCACCTTTGAGAACTTGCCCTCAAAATGTGTGCACCCATAATGCTTCACGTAATTTTGAGTTTCCTGTGGACACCACTGAGCCCCGGCTCAGGGTCCCAAGGGAAATACTACCTACGTAGTTAAAATCCTTGATTTTATAAAGAAACTGAAGCCCAGAGAGGGGAAGCAACTTACTCCTGGCCACACAGCGAATTGGAGGCTAAAATGAGGTGAAAGACCAAGGCAAAGCAAGGGTGAGATGGGATAACGCCTGGCTCCGGGGAGGCCGGCCCTGTGCCGCACTCATCCGCGCCACCTCTTTCTGTGGAAGGGCGGCCTCCAGGCTGACCTGGCCTGGTGATACCCTCTCACCAGCACCTCTGCCATTGTCCCCTCTGCCCAAATGGTTTGCTTCCTCAGGCTGAGCGCGTCTACCACCCGGTGGGTCCTGTAACTTCACACAGGCTCTCTGTCTCACAGACTCACTCTCCTATCGTCTCCCTTTCTTGTGTCCTCGGCCTTGTGCCCACAGCATGCACAGGCTAGGCAGGGCCACTCCTTCCACATCATCCACTCCTGGTCCTTTGGCTCTGGGTTCGAGTCTCCCTTTGCAGCTCTGAGCCCCGGGTGAGAAAATTCTGCTCACCACTCCATCTGGCCAGAGGCCAACATCCCCACTGGTAGAGATACAGGCTGGTCACCCATGGAGCGCCATAGCCAGGCAGACAACACACAGAGACTGTGGCACTGTGGCCACATCTGAACCTTGAATCAGGGATTTATTTGGCACGAAGATAGCAGTAACTGGGCCAAATTCAGTTTGACAGTCAATATTCTCCAGCAGCAAACCCCTGGATGGGCAGAAAGATAAGGCCAGGTCTTCGTTCTGTCCCAGGTGCTCCATGGATATTTGTGGAGTTGAGGAGAAGTGTATATGGGCATGGTGTGTGGGGTTTTGAGAAAATCTGTGTTTTTCCCCAACACAAAGGCTATTCAATGACACCTAGTTCAGTTCCTCCAAAGGCATGTATTTCAGAGAGTTATCCCCTAGCTGACGGCCACACCACCACCCACACAAGGAGTCCAGGGAGGAGCTGAGACCAAGGGACTGGAAGGGTGGCCTCTTCCCCAGCCTTGAGCACAAACTGCTCAGGCACCACTGAAGGGGATCCTTGGGTCTGATTTTCAGGGATACTGGGCTGTAGAAGCTACGGGGTGACACAGTGGAAGAAAAAGAAGTGCAGAAGACTCAAAGGCCCTTGACTTTACTGCCAGCTGCCAGAAAGTTGTAAGAGACATCTTCAGTGAGTTCATGACACCCCAGAATTGTGCAGTGAACAACTCGAACAACTGTAAGCAGTGGCCCTACTGAACAGAGATCATGGAAAGGGAGTGGAGTTAGCCTATGTGCCCATAGATTTATAGCTTTAATCAAACAGACTGGGAGCTACAGGGTCAGATTTGATCTGCCGACAGGAAGAACTTTCTCACCATCAGAGTTGTCCAGAAATCTGAATGGGCCATTGGTTTCTCAGGAGGTAATGAGTTTCCCATCACTGGAGGCTTTTTAAGCACAGGCTGAAAAACCACTTATAGGGAGTGAAGAGTATTGAATTTAACTCTCAAGAAACTGGGCCCTACAAGAACTCTGCCAACAGCTTCAGACAGTTTGGTGTGTGCATGAACGGACGCCAAAGCAGACTGCTCCTGGGATCCAGAGTCCATCTTGAGATGTCATAGCCTCTGGGGAATGGGCTGAGATGTCGAGGTTGGGCATTTTTGCAAAGAGTAGATTCAGTTTAAAAACATCCCTGTTCAGTATCTGACTTAACCTTTCAAAGGACTTGTGCTTTGATGGTATTTGTCAGCTCCCTGCTGGCTCTAGACAACCGTGTGGCGAAGGAGACCCCATGCTCGTGCCCATGAGCAAGCTGCTTCTTTGGTTGGTCTTGCTGGAGACAGCGCATGGTGAGGGCCTTGCTGGAGCAGAAGGTGTCCAGTCCACAGTCCCCAATGGGTGGTGGAGGAGGTAGCCAGCAAACAGCACAGACTCTGCCCATCTCCCCAAAGCAGGTGCCACGACAGCCAGCAGGCCTGTGGAAATGCCTCTTCAAAGCTGGCTTGGCTCTGCCCAGCAATGCAGGCTGAGCCCATCCATCAGCTGTCCTACTGCCTGCCAGCGAGAGTCTCTGCTGGGCTTGCCCCGCCAGCCAGATTGGAAGCGTCAAATGCAGGCCGACAGGTCTGGGGTTTGGAGGAGGCCCTCAGAGGAGCCGTCTGTGCCACAGTGATGGATGACGCCAACAGGGACGACATTCCGGGGATTTTGATTCCGTTCCACACATCTGGCAAGCTCCTTAACCAGAGCAGCTGCAAAGCCCCCATCGCAGGAACTCTGAGCATTTTCTGAGAGACCCCGAACATGGACCGAGTTAATCCTGGTCAAGGGACCCAGAACATGAGCTTAAGAAGGTTTCCCAATGTATGTTACTTCCTGAAAGCTAAAACCCATGGAGTTTCATGAAACCCAAACCTATAAGAGGTTCCAGGATTGTAAAAAGGCACATAAGACTTGGAGTTAGGTAGACCTGGGTTATGATGTCATCTCCTTTGGCCTTCATTTTTCCTTATCTGCAAAATAGGACCTGTGCCATGGGGTTGCTCTAGGGTGAAGTAAGATTGTGGGTAACCACATTTATTTAGTTTAGTGTCTGATATTTAGAAAATACTCAGTACATTATAACCTATTACTAGGATAATTTGGCTTAACTCAGGATACTCTCGTGATCCTTCCTGATAATTTCTAGAAACAGACTCTGAAAACTAGACAAACCCACAAGAATTTCTTTTTATTCCTGATAGAAAATGCTCGAACACCTGCCCCTTTCTTTCCCAAAGCTCTTCCCTTTTCTGTAGCCTCAAGAAACTTACAAATAATCTATGTTTAAACCTGAACTGTTTTTCTACAGTCTACCAGTGGCACCAAAATGTATGTCAGGCTGCTGTGCCTCTCTCCCCAGGAAAATATGTGGATGAGTTTCTAGATTTCTACAGAGTTCATCAGGTATTTTCTTTGCCAAGTACATTTGACCCATTTCTCACACAGTTTCTGACTGAAATTCCCTATTTGCTCTGCTTTAAGCAGGCACCATCTTTTTGGCCAGCAAAGCTGCATGCAGGCCAATCAGAAGGCAGGAAGGCTTGACCACTAAGGGAAAAATAAATCTGTCAATCACATACATTAACTACAGGTAGGGCTTTGTGCTGGGCACTCTGGGGTTAAAAGAGGAATGGAAATGGCCCTTCCTCTTAATAAACTATCTAGTTGGAGGAAACAAATAAGATAGACCAAATACCCAAGATAGAGGTGCCATCTGAGATCCAGCTATGACACTTAAAACTCTCCAGCCAACTGGGCCACAGAGGAATGTTCTTGTATCTAAAATTCTTAGCCCATTAGCAATCTAATATCAATCAAGTCCTGTGTGTCGGTTTGTTATTATTGCATAATACACTACCCCAAACTTAGTAGCTTAAACCACTGACCATATATTTAGGTCACAATTCTTTGGGTTGACAATCTTGGCTGGGTTCAGCTGGGCAATTCTTCTGGGCTGCGTCAGGTTCAGTTGATCCTGACTGGGCTTGCTCATGTGTCTGCAGAAGCTGGCAGATTGGCTGGCGTCTTATCTTGCTGAATATTGACTGGGCTTTCTTATGTGTCTGAGGCCTCAGCTAGGACCACTAGGCCAGCTGTTGTCCACGTGTTCTCATACGCTCTTGCAGAATAGGCCAAACTGTTCACATGGCAGTCACATGGGTCCAGGATCTGGAGAGAGAGAGAGTCAAGAGAGAGCAAGACTTCTTGGGGCCCAGGCTCTGAGCTGGCACACCATCCTTCCATCACACATGCTATTGACCAAAGCATGTCCTAAGGTCAACCCAGAACCAAGGGCAGAGAAACTGACTCAATCTCTTGGTGGGAGAAGCTGAAAAGTCACATTTGCAAAGGGTATGGGTACAGTGGGGGTGGAGAATCAAGGGCTATTTTTGTCATCAGATTGGCTCATACCAAGGCAGAGTTTCACTGTGGAACTTGAGGGCACTAGGCCTAGACTTGGTCGCTTCTAGCTCCCTCACCTCTTTACTGCTCTTTAATCTCCTTCCTTAGCTGGCTTTCATCCCCTACCCAACCTTGGCTGGAGGCTTCCTTGAGGGCAAGGCCACATCCTGCTCTTATTTGTATAACTCTCCACCATTCCCAATGCCATCCTGCACCTGGCATAACACTTGGTCCATTGTAGGTTCACAAGACAAGTTACTTACACAGACAATAGGATTAAGTGCCAACATAATGGGAAAGACAAAATAAGGTTTAAGCCTGAAAGTGGAGAAACCCTCTCAGATGATGCTCCGATAAAGCACCTTCGAATCACATGGCAGCCCATCCCAAATGGAAAGGATCTTGGTGACTTTCCTTGCATATCCACCAGCTAGTTGGCTTCTTCCACCCTGGCTATCTGGGGCCACTGAGCTCTGCTGGCTCTATCCATCTCCACTGAGGCCCACAGGCCCTAGAGAATAGGAAGCCTTTCTTAGCAGGAATATGATTCAAAGCCTACGTATTTTATTTCTTCTTTGGCTTCACTGAGAGGTGAGCAGACCTTGTTAATAGGTCTGGATTCAAGTCAAAATCCTCTAACAGACATGTCATTCATCCCTCATCACCTGGAAAAGTCACACCATACCATCTACATTAGAATCTTCCCCATTTCTAAATATCTGCAAAAGAAGTAATTCTTAATGGCCATGCCAAGATTAGCCGATCTGACTGCCAATCTGTGGGAGAGATGGGAGAAATTACAGAAACAACCTAAAGGGCACTTATCTATAAACACCTGTTAGAAAACAAAAATAAACTCTCCAAAGAAAAAGAAATAACTAAGCAATGCAATCATCTCATTACCAAACCCCATTGTCTCTCCTAAATGTCAGTTTGAAATCTTTCATGTCAAACTCAGAAAAACATTTTTTTTCTCACTTTCTCCCTCTCTTTCTCTGCTTTATCACGCTAGATGGAGGAAAACTTTATTTGCTCCAGGAAGACAATGGTCTTATCTTCAACCTGGATCCTCAGCCCTAAAAAGGTGGCCTCCCCCGGGAGCATTTTCATAGTGGGGAAAAGCAGTTCGGGAGAAATAATGAGCAAGCCAAGGGAGTCTTGACTTGACACTGTGATAAATGAGGTGAAACTTTGGCAAGAAACCAGAGTTGGCGTATTCAAAAAAGAAATAAAAAGCTAGTTCCATTTTAATGGGAAATATAAAACAGCCATTGTGCAAAAGTCGATTTTTCAAAAGCCAGAGAGATAAAGACTCTAACAGAATGACTGAGAGACGAGTAAGATAATGTGGTTGATAATCAGGCTTAGGTAAAGTGCCATCCTCCAAGCCATCAGCTAGCTCCATAGGAGTGCCTTTTCAAGTCAGCTATCTGCATTTGCTCCTGCCTCATTATCATATGCATCTCTGGACAGCTTCCTTGCAGCTTCAACTTGCCGACTTGCCATACTCCCGCCGGCTGGAGAGAGCAAAGTCAACCTGATTTTCTTCAAATTCCAAACTTCCACAGACCTACCAGCCACAGAGCTACCAGGATGTCCCCACAAGGCCCCAGAGAACAAACAGCTTGAGTCCAGCTAACCTTACACATACCTGTTTTTTCCCCAATGACCAGTCTAGTGTAAGTTTTACAACCGTAGGCAAGATCCATAAACTTTTACAAGGTTATCCTTGGGAAATTCCTAATGGGCAGGCTGGATACTCAATGGGGATGGTGGGACACGTTTTCCCAAGGGTAAGTGTGGGAATATCCGAGGCAATGTAAGGCACCAGTTGAAACAGTTGAGTGCTGTAGTTGAACCAGTGAGATTTAGGGGTTATATGGAGACAAACTGCCATAGTTCATATCCTGCACTTTAGTAGCTATGTGACCTTGGCCGAGTTACTAGATCTCTGTCAGCCTCAGGTTTCTCAACTTAGAGTGAACAATACACCTCCTAGATTTTTATGAAGATGAAGTTAGACGGTGCATGTGAAGTGCTTAGCACAGGGCATGGTACATAGTAAAGGCTCAATAAATGTTATCTGTTAAAATGACTCTGTAGATACTGCTTGGGAGTAGTTTGATGCCATGATCAAAAGGAAAATGGTGAGTTTTCTTTGATTTCATTCAACTTGGTGACAAATGAAGTCCCATCAAGAAATATTATTCACAGGATAAGCCAACCAGGCACTCAAGTATAGTGTAATCTGACCCCGGGCAGACCCCATGTAGGACCCTGTAGATGTGCTAGGTCCCAGTCCTCTTCCTGCTGTTCAAAGATGAGAAAACCAAGACTCGATAATACAGTTGGCTTACCCAAGGTCAAGGGAGTAGAAAGCTGGGACTTGGCTTCTTCTCTTCACTTCCAATCAGGTGCTCATGACCCTGCTAAATGTCAACACCACCTTGCCTGGTCATAACATCCCCCAAGTGAAAAGATGCAAAGCCTGAGCCCTCTTTTCCACTCCCCTCACTGTGCAGAACTGGAGAGACACATGATTCCTCCTGCAGGACTTTGAATTCTTTGGGGAAAAGGTGTCCAACTAAATAAAATGCTGACCTATTTAAGTAGAATGATTAGTATTTCTTCTGTCCTGTTACCACCATGCAGACTGGACCCCTGACCAGTATGACTACAGCTACGAGGATTATAATCAGGAAGAGAATACCAGTAGCACACTTACCCACCCTGAGAATCCTGACTGGTACTACACTGAGGACCAAGCTGGTAGGTACCAAATCTCTTTCAGGGACTCTCCTGGGAGAAGGACAGAGGGGAGTGTACATTGGACCACATGCAAGGGCCTCTCTCTCCTCCTCTCTGACCAGCATTGTAAAATAGCTATGGAAGAAATTATGTGGACTGGCTTTTCTTCTGTTAGATTCATATGCTGTGAGGACTGGGGAGGTTCTTAGAGACCATCTCCCCTACCCTCAAATGACAGATGAGGTAAGTGAGGCTAAGAGAGGAGCTGACTTAGCCAAGGTCATGCAGCAAGTTAATGCAACATTGTTCAGGTTTCCTGATGCTGTGAATAGCAGCTGTGTTCAAAACCATTCCCATATCTTAGATTACAGGTCAGACCCTAAGGATGCAGGAAGTCCATGTCAGCCTTGAGCACCAGACTGTAGCATGTGCACATTCAGCTTTGGGACTTTCCTTCCCTCCTGCCTTTGCCAGGACTTTTCCTTCCCTTTCAACTTTTTCTTTCTCCCTTCACTCTTTAGAAGCTTTCCACAGTTGTTAGATCGTGTGTGTGTGTGCATGTGTGTGTGTATTCACACACATGTGCTCCTACCACACTTGTTTTTATTTTCGTGGCTTCTTAACCCCAGCAATGGGACAGAAAAGAAAATAAGAAGCTGGGTCCAAGCAATGCCATGTGACTAAACCAGGAGAAGGAATGGAAAGCACTTAGCAGCTGGAATAAAAGCTGTGTAACTGTGCAAAGTGGCCTGGAAGGCAGGGCCAAGATACAGGGCATGGGGGAACATCAGAAGGGACCATCAAAACAAGAGCAGGGCCCAGGGATCCTAGTTCCTGAACCAAAGAACAATGTGTGTGAACAGAAGGATAAAGAATTCCCCAAGGGAAGATCCATTCAGACAACCATGAAAGCCACAGGCACAGATGAAATATGACAAAATCTAACTGAACAAGTAGTTGAAGAAAGATGAAGGCCACTGGGTCATTTCCTCCTCGCCGCCAATTCTTCTGTCACCCTCTTGCCTTTGGTCTTCTCTCCTGATGTTCAGAAAGCTTGCGTTTCATTAGGGGTGGGTTTTCTTTCCCCACTCCTGACCTCCACCCCTGGGCACTGGAAGTAGGGGAGGTCTTCAGGCTTGTGAAATACCTTCAGCATCAGAGACAGACCCTGTGGCACTCCCAGCAAGACTGGGAGGAGAAAAACACTGATGAGGGAAAAGGGGAGTTTCTCAATGAGAAAGGCCCCGTCCAAAGCCAGGCCGAGGGGAGACAGTCGTGGTTCCTTCTCGCCTCTCCTCTCACTAACCTGAATCCCTTTCTCTGGTCAGGTGACTGCAATTTTCCTTGCTGTTTAAGGACAATGTATGTTTTCCTGCTTTCCCCAGTTTCTGGCTTGGTAGTTACTCTCTCATTTGGGGCAGGAGACTGAAATTAGATGAAAAAGTGGGGGACTTCTCACCTGCTATTCCTTACTGACATTGCCTTCTTGTCATGTGTCTTAGATCCGTGCCAGCCCAACCCCTGTGAACACGGTGGGGACTGCCTTGTTCATGGGAGGACCTTCACGTGCAGCTGCCTGGCCCCTTTCTCTGGGAATAAGTGTCAGAAAGGTGGGTGCATCATCACTAGATCCACTCTTTCCTCTGAGTTAAACAAGAAGTGATCCTTTCTGTGTCAGAAAGCACTGCATGATGCCATGGAAAGGATTGTAACTGCAAATACTGTATCATGCATAGTGGATTCCTCTGCAGGGTCCCAGGCAGCCTCTCACTGGATCCTCACCCCTGCACTGTGAGATGGAACTAGTACATCCATTCTCCAGATGGGAAGATTGAGGGTGAGAGGGGATAAGAGCTGGACTCTAACCAAGATGTATTGCAAACTCAGGACTTTATACTTAGAGTGTTTTGTCTAGCTGCAACAGAGCAATGTTGTCCTCAAATGGGAGAGCAGGGAGGATCTCAGGGCACATGAGACCCAACCCAGTCAGAGAAAGGTAACCCAGAGAGTGAGGGCATTTGACCAAGGTCACACAGCTGGATAGGTGTAGAGCAGAAATTAGAGCCCTCGTGCCTGACTTCTGGCCCATGCTCTTTCATTCTGCCATCCTCACTGTGTCTGCTGTTGGTGAACTCTTGTGGGCATAACATGAGGCCATGGAATAAAGCTTCAAGAATAGGACTCCTAGGGGCTAATTGTACCCCTAGAGAAAATCTGGATTCAGGCTGCTCTAGCAACCATCTTACTTGGTGGAAGGCAAGGGGGGTCTTAGGTGTATGCATGGCTTTGTGGTTGACTTCTTCCCTTGGTGTCCTCTTCACTTGTTCTTTCCATTTTCAATCCTGCAATTTCTTCAATAAATTTTTCAGGATGGTTGAGAATATCGAGTATAAACACAGTGTCTGGGCTTACTCAACTTCTCAGAAAAGTAACAAAACTGCAAAAGCACTCTGAAGTTAGCTAGAAAATGGAGGGACTAAAATTGCGGCTCTGTTTGTTGAATGTGTAACTATTATCAATGTTTTTATTAAGATAGAAAAATTAAGACTATGGGCATGGGAAACAACGTGGAAGACAATCCGCTATGACCCCAAAATTAGACAGAAGTCTTGTCCTGGCGTAGCCTAGTGTTTCAGGACCACGGACAAGGCTACAAACCCTGTCAGTCATCCCATCCCCAAACATTGTATTGTACATGTATCCCTCTAAGGAAAATGTGCCCCAAAGAGTGTCTTATATTTTGCCCCCACTTCTCTATGGATCTCCTACAGTGCAAAACACGTGCAAGGACAACCCATGTGGCCGGGGCCAATGTCTCATTACCCAGAATCCTCCCTACTACCGCTGTGTCTGCAAACACCCTTACACAGGCCCCAGCTGCTCCCAAGGTAAGTGGTGGAGGCCCCTTCGACGCTAGGCTCTCTGTGCCCTATTTTTTACCTGCACCCTTCTGCATGGAAGGCCAGATGCACCTGATGTTTTTGTGGCAGGCATCCAAGATGGTCCCTTTCCCTAGGATTTCTAAAGATTAATTATCCCTGGATTGACTCAATTCAGTGGGAGTTGACTGGTCTGTGTCCCTTCCCATCCAAAAAGAATCATCTTGAAACTCAATTCTTCCAGGAAGTAGACCCTGTTCTATTCCTGAGGGGACCAAGTAGGGGAATGAATACATATTGAGTCCCTGCTGTGAGGCAGGCATTGTCTCAGGAAACATACGTTCTCTTTTGCATTCTCCAAAAACACCTCAAGGAAGAGTCTTACAGATGAAAAGCCTGAAATGTAGACAGGTGAACTCATTTGCTCATGGCCACATGGGTATCAGCAGGCAGAGATCTACCTAGCTCAGATGGGACCCAGCACTCCTGCTCCAACCATGCTTCTTCATTTTCTTACTGAGTAACCCATCTACTTAAGTGCACTTAGTCTTGGCCTCCAGCCATATTGCTTCATCCACGTTAGCTCACGTTCTTAAGGCTTCTGTGTACACTTACTAGAGAGTCAGTGGATCTGTCTTTCCCCTCTGGTGACCCACCTTTCGTGAAAGGATGGACACCAGTAGAATGCCACCAATGTCTCCTTGTCATCTCAGACGTGGGCTGCAACGCCTTCTGAAGAGCCTTCCTGGCCCCATTCCTTTGTTCACAGTGGTTCCTGTGTGCAGGCCAAACCCCTGCCAGAATAGTGGTACCTGCTCCCGGCATAAGCGGAGATCCAAGTTCACCTGTGCCTGTCCTGATCAGTTCAAGGGGAAATTCTGTGAAATAGGTATGGGTCTCTGCCACCACCTCATCAGGGCCACAAGTGAGGCCTCTGGAACCCTTTTCTCTCCCGATTTTGTTGCCAGAATGTGGTTCAAATCAAGTTTCCCAAACTCTACTATTGTCTCAGCCTTCTCGCCTAAGGGGATAGGGTGTGTCTGGCTTCGTGTAAAGAAACTAATAAACTGGGGTATAGTGCAGGCAAGTCAAACCTCCTGGGCATCCCTAGGCCTTAGCCCACCTTCCATCAGTTCTTGTGTGAGCCAGAATTAAAGAACTAAGCTCTCACACCCTACAACCACTATATTTCATATTTTAAGCAGGATTAAATGTGGGACATTCAACACTTTTTTTTTTTTTTCTGAAATTTGTAGTGAAATCCCAGGGTGATAAATATGCAGGTCCAGTTCTCTCACCACTTGATATACCCACCAAGTCCTTTTTAGGAGGAGCACGCCAGTGGCTGTTGGTTCTCACATTGCTACCTGCTCTCTCGGAGGTTCTGATGACTGCTATGTTGGCGATGGCTACTCTTACCGAGGGAAAATGAATAGGACAGTCAACCAGCATGCATGCCTTTACTGGAACTCCCACCTCCTCTTGCAGGAGAATTACAACATGTTTATGGAGGATGCTGAAACCCATGGGATTGGGGAGCATAATTTCTGCAGGTAACAGTTACCTTATTCATGCTCAGTTGATTTTGGTCACTTATTTTAAAACAGATCATTGAAACTCATCAGCCTCTTTTCTAGGAAGATGTTCTTACTCAGGATAGGCGATGTTATGCTGCTGTAGTAAACAACTGCCAAATATCAGTGGCTCAAATACATCAAAGTCTATTTCCAGGTCGGTCACTGTGGTTTATGCCTGTAATCATAGCACTTTTGGAGGCTGAGGTAGGCAGATTGCTTGAGCCCAAGAGTTCGAGACCAGCCTGGACAAAATGGCAAAGCCCCGTCTCTACCAAAAAAAAAAAAAAAAATAGCTGAATGTGGTGGTCAGCACCTGCAGCCCCAGCTAATCAGGAGGCTGAGATGGGAGGATCATCTGAACCCAGGAGGTCAAGGCTGCAGTGAACCACAGCACTCCAGCCTGGGTGGCAAAGTAAGACCCTGTCTCAAAAAAAAAAAAAAAGAAAAGAAAAGAAAAGAAAAGAAAAGAAAAAAAGTCTATTTTGTACTAATGTTCCAAGTATCATGTGGGTTGGTGGTGATGGTAGCGGATTCAGCTCCACAGGGTTCCTCAAATACTCAGGATTGGCAAGAAGAGACTGGGGAATGAAGCATGAGTTTTTCACTACTTCAGCCTAGAAGGGACACATCCTCTTCCCACACATACTTTGTTGGTCAGAAATAATCACATGAGCCCACATAACTTCCAGGCAGAGACGGAGAAGAGCAAGTGGAATGTCTGTCGAAGGTGATGGTCTCTAACCCAAAGATGTTCAGGCTTTCCCATGTAAGGGTAATGCCACCACCCTCCCTGGTGGTGATCTAGTTTCCTTCTTCCTTTTCTGCTGCCTCCAGGCCACTCCATTGGCTTCCTGCCACTACCCTTTGTCTAGCCAAGGCCAATGAGTCAGATGAGTTACAGATTAAAGGGAGGAGGTCTTTGTGTGGTTTTGAACTGGCTTCATAAATAAGGATTTTTTTTCTTTTTTCTATACTTTTTTTTTTTTTTTTTTTTTTTTTTTTTGAGACAGAGTCTCACTCAGTCACCCAGGCTAGAGTGCAGTGGCACCATCTCAGCTCACTGCAACCTCTGCCTCCCAGGTTCAAGCGATTCTCCAGCCTCAGCCTCCCAAGCAGCTGGGATTACAGGCACACAACACCAGACCTGGCTAATTTTTGTATTTTTAGTAGAGATGGGTTTTACCATCTTGGCCAGCCTGATCTTGAACTCCTGACCTCATGATCCACCTGCCTTGGCCTCCCAAAGTGCTAGGATTACAAGCATGAGCCACCGCACTTGGCCATGAAGATTTTTTTTTTTTTTTTTCACAAAACACTAGCACCTTCCACTTTCTCTCACCTTGAGCTGTTCCCTTTGTGTAGCTGTCTTCGGGGGCAGCGGGGAGGGGGACCTCCTGGCAGCCTTTCTCAGAGGATTCCCATACATAGAATTCAGAGGCTCAGGCAGAGGAACCCAACTCTCACCATGTTTATGTGATGATTTTACTCTCCTGACGTGGAAAGGTCTTCAACAGGGATCTCATTTCTTTTCCTACAAATAATTTGATACGTCCTGTGGATCTGGCATGAGACTTGGGACTGCTTCCTCATCCTTGAGATTTTCCTCTGGAAGTCAAGGTTTTGCCAAAAAACTATAAACACCCTTCTGTGCTAAGGTTTTATAACCTGTTGGAGGATTCAAAAAAATGTGGTCCCGGGGGAGCACAAAAGCCTGGCACCTTCTTATGCAAAGGTTCTTTAGTAAGATCCAGTGGGTTCACCAAGCCTTGACTCTGAGTTGTTTTGTTTCGTATTTTAGAAACCCAGATGCGGACGAAAAGCCCTGGTGCTTTATTAAAGTTAGCAATAACAAGGTGAAATGGGAATACTGTGATGTCTCAGCCTGCACAGCCCAAGGTAAAGGCCATGGCTGTTCAGACGCCCAGGGGATGAGGGGATGGAGATTTGTAGGGAGATGTCCCTGGCACCTGGTCCCTCCCTCACCCCATTCTTCCTCCACACTTGCTTTACCAATTCATAGCCCATTGCCAGCCCAACTGCCCAACCGTCTGCACCCACCAGGATGCCAAGCAGGTCTGGATACCTTTGTGGGTTCAGGTCAGGTAGTCCAACTCTAAACTCATGGTTTCTGACTCCAAATCAGTGCCCTCAACAGATATTTACGCATCTCTTGCTGTTTGCCAGCCACTATGCTGGGCCCTGGGTGTACAATGGTGATCAAACTGGCTGGGCCCCCATAGCCTCTCAGGATGCAAAGCATCCAAATTCCAGCCTCACAGTCTTCCTGGCCATCTGCCCTGGCCCCGCTCTGTGCCCACATCTGGAACAACGTGCCCTTTCACCCTGACCAGTGGGATTCCCTCCCTGAGCAGTTTCACATATGTGCCTTTGATCTTATGGTCGCTTTTGTCTATAACACTCTATCCCATATCTGTTCTTGTGCATATACAACTATTCTTTGAGAACCAACTCAAATATCCCCTCCTCCAGGAAGTCCTCCTTGATTTCTCAAGTAAAATGTTATCTCTGCCTCCTTACAAATCCCAAGGAACCGAACAAGGCACCACCTATACAACATTTACTGCCCTCTCCTTTTGTATCACAGTCATCTGTGCAAATGTTTTATCTCACCTATTCTAGTTCATCTGAATACCCTCCCCTCTACCCTGAAAAAGCCTCCACAATTGTAATTGTGCGCTAATAATGAAAGGCACAGTGATCATGCACACTTATAATTGTGGGGCCTTTGTCAATGTAGAGTAAATACCCAGTGATGGATTTGTATATTTACATAAACATAATGTATGTGTGTACATGTCAATCTTAGGAGTCACATACTCTGAAATGGAAGAAAAAAATCTGCATTGTTAATTCTATAGACTTGCTTTATGTTACGCAATGTATTCTACAAATATCAACTGTGCACCTACTGCATGCCCACCCTGTGTGCACCGGTACAGTCTCTCAGCTCTGGACCCCTGCTCAGCTGCTGGGCTCAGAGTCATACCTCTGCCTGAGCCCTGCTGAGGAACTGGAGGGAGGCTGAATGGCACAATTTGTCTTTCTTGTGTCCCACAGACATTGCCTACCCGGAGGAAATCCCCACTGAGCCATCAACCAAGCTTCTGGGGTTTGACTCCTGCGGAAAGACTGAGATAGCAGAGAGGAAGATCAAGAGAATCTATGGAGGCTTTAAGAGCACAGCGGGCAAGCACCCATGGCAGGCGTCCCTCCAGTCCTCGCTGCCTCTGACCGTCTCCATGCCCCAAGGCCACTTCTGTGGAGGAGCGCTGATCCACCCCTGCTGGGTGCTCACTGCTGCCCACTGCACCGAGTAGGTCCTGGCTGGGACAGGGACCAGGGTGGCTTGAGTGCCTGGGGGTGCTCTTCCCTTCCCCTCTGAGCAGCGTCTTGGTAGCTCTGGCAGCATTAGGGGTTCTGATCTGTTCAAGGGCAAAAGAATGGCTCCTGAAAGCCAGAGGGAAAACAGCTACCGTGTCTGGAATGTTTACCATGGGCACAGCACTTATTAAATGATATTTAATCCTCAGAGCTGTCTGCTGGAGGACAAGCTGAGGAAGGTCAGGGATTTTCATCTGTTTTATTAATTGTGGGATCTCCAGTGTCTTGAGTGTGCCTTCATACATAGCAAGTGCTGAGGAAATATTTGGGGAGGAAAATATTGTTATTCCCTTTTTGTAAGTGAGGATCTTGAACCTTGGGATTCTGCCTTTACCTTGCCTAAAGTCGTATGGAAAGTTAAGTGGACAAGTAAGATGGAAACCCCATTCTATCTGCTTCTTTGACTTCTTTTGTCCTGCCCTGAACAGAGGAAAGCATGCTCCTCTGTCTGATGCCATCACCAGTGACCTTTCTGAGTCAGGTGTCTTCATCCATGCCTCTTGTGTGCCTTAGAGAAGCAAGTAACTTCTGGGGAGCTGAAGAGTCACCCCCTTCTGAGCTCCCTATGCTCATGGTCAAGGCTAGTCCAACAAAGCCTGGGTTTTGGAGGTGGCCACGAAGGTCTTCCAGTTCACCTTGTAGTAAATGATTTCTCTGAGATTCTAGGAGCTGCTCTTCAAGAGAGGTCAAGCAGGCAATCAGCACCTGCCAATGGATTTTAGAAGACTGGTTCAAGATGGCAATGGCTGTTTCTTTGGAAGGCCTAGGGACAATGGGAGGTCTCCCATGAGAAGTGAGTGAAAGTTATAGCTTACATTTGGAGCTTGCTTCTGTTAATAAAGCACTTCCCTTACATAATCTTATTTGGACCCCACCACAGCAGAGTCTTGTGAGTGAGACAAGGGTAGCAGAGTCCTATGAGTGAGACAAGGGTTACAGATGAGGAGGCTGAGTCTGCAGAAGGTCAGATTTGCCAAAGGCCACACAGCTGAGCAGAAGCAGAGCCTTCCTGACCATCTCATTTTCCCTTGCAGCATAAAAACCAGACATCTAAAGGTGGTGCTAGGGGACCAGGACCTGAAGAAAGAAGAATTTCATGAGCAGAGCTTTAGGGTGGAGAAGATATTCAAGTACAGCCACTACAATGAAAGAGACGAGATTCCCCACAATGATATTGGCAAGTTCCTCTTTCATGGCTCTCCTGAGGGTCTTGTCCTGGGTGGATTTCTCTATGAACGGAAAGCTGAAGTTTGGTTCTAGAAGGTGCTCTTGATTGTTTTTGGTCCCTGTGGACCCTGTGAGGTCGGGAATGTGTTCCAGAGCTTTTTAGTTTTTGAGGGTCTGTGTAAATGTGGATAAATGCACATATGCTCTTAAACTGAGGGCAAGCTGTGCTAGGAACATTGTGCTATGGAATGGGCTTGGCCTGGAATCCCAGCTTCCCAACTTTCTCACCAGGAGCCAGCTCACCTCCCTGAGCCCTCTTTTCTCTTCTATGACATGGAAACACGGATGCACAACTCTTAGCTTCTTATGTGTCAGGTGACACAGTGTGCGTGCCGGCATGCCTGGTCCCTAGCCCCTGGCGGGTGCTCCAGTGCAAATGCAATGACATTCCTAGCTACTGGCTGCTCAGTTCTGTACACGGTTTCCCTTAATGTAAGGATCCCCCCTCCCCGCCAACCTCTCTCTCCTTCCTCAGTAGCCCTTTTTTCCCTCTAATGGCCTGTTTCTTAAAAAGTGGATTAAAAGTGATTTCAAAGTCAATTATTATTTCTTGACATGACTCTCGCCCTGAAGTGCTACTCCTTCCCAGGTGGAAGCTCAAAATATGAAATGGCCGTGGAAGAAGCTTTTCAGGCACGGCAGGGGCGGGTGGGGCTTTGCTGCGGCCACTCTGAAGCTCATGCTTCTTTGACAAAGAGGTGACATCACACCCGTTTTCTACCTCTCTCTCCACCTAGCATTGCTCAAGTTAAAGCCGGTGGATGGTCACTGTGCTCTGGAATCCAAATATGTGAAGACCGTGTGCTTGCCTGATGGGTCCTTTCCCTCTGGGAGTGAGTGCCACATCTCTGGCTGGGGTGTTACAGAAACAGGTGAGTTGGCCATGCACTCTCCCATGACTTAGGTGAACTACATCAACCACAGAAGAAAGGCCCAACTCGACTGCCCTTTTGAAGTTGAAATGAGTGTCATATTCAAGATGCATCAACCAACGAAAGCATCTGCCTCATTGATCAAGATCTGGTTAAATTCCTCCACCCGCAGGGAGCCTTCCCTGATTTTTCTCTGATCTCCGTATCTGTCCCTGGCCCCTACCCCTAAATACTTGGATTTTACCAAACATTGACCCTGCCTCTATGGAGACCTTTCTCCCTCCCTAGATAGATTGGAAAGAGGAAAGATCATGGATTTTTGAGTCAGACAGACTAGTATTCAGTTCTTGACTTTGTCATTTGAACAACTGAGTTTTAGTTTCTTAATAATCATACTTACATCCTAGGTTTGCAAGCATGATCACAGGAGATGACAGAATTCTGCAGAGACATTCATTAAGTCAGCCCCTGGAAGATGGGGGTCAGGCCCCATTCATCTCTGTCTGTCTCACAGTATTTTGGTTGGGGTTCTCCACACAGTAGACATTCTATAAAATTGTGTTAAATCCAGCTGTTGATTTGTCTTTAGGATCTGGTCTCATTTTAAAAAGTAACCAAGGATTACTTTCCTCATAGTCCTGGCAAGATTATACCCTCTACTAAAAAAAAATCAGAAGAGTATTTCATGTCTTTCCCAAATACTCAAATATATATTACTCTTCCTTCCCAAATCTTGTCCTTAATAATGAATAGTGAGAATTACTTTAAATAAGCCTGCAGAAATTCCACACATCTGAACAAAGTGAAATGTAATATACAACTTTGAGTCTTTTGAGAAAGATGTCTGGCTAATTGGATTTAGGGTCAACCAGTAAACTCATTTTACAGCCATTTTCATTGTAGTCCATCCACACTTGCCAACCTCTATTCTGCTCAATATGGTCTGGTCAGCATGGTGATGTCTCAGATGGGAATCTTTTGGAGCCTCAGGTTAGAATTATTTTGCTTTTCATGAACAGGCCTCTAAGACTTTATGTTCAAAGCCAATGAAATGTTTTGATTGATTTCATTTTCTTTACAGGGGAAAATGCCTGCTCTAGGAAGCAGGTAGCCTACTGCACAGGGCACTTCATCCATCCATCCATCCATCCATCCACCCACTAAGAACTGTGCCAGTCCTTTGGTTAGGCCTTGGGGGATTTTAAAATGGTTAGGACAGCATCTATTTCCTCCTGAACCTCATGGCCTAGTTGGGGAAAGAGAGGAGGGAATATACTATCTGGTCCATCTGTCATGACCAGCACAGGATTGCAGGTCTGCACTGGCATGTTGAAGGCTAAAGATGAGGCTTTTCTGCTCATCTCCTGGAAAAATTCTTCCTTTCTGAGCTGAGAGTTGGTGGGCTTCTCCACGACAGTCTGCTTTCTGGTGGGGTTGGTGCCACCCTGGTCCCCACAGTAGTACTCTTTTCTCTGCTCCTTCCCCCCAGGAAAAGGGTCCCGCCAGCTCCTGGATGCCAAAGTCAAGCTGATCTCCAACACTTTGTGCAACTCCCGGCAACTCTATGATCACATGATTGATGACAGTATGATCTGTGCGGGAAACCTTCAGAAACCTGGGCGAGACACCTGCCAGGTCAGAGACTCCAAGTGGTGCTTGCAGAAGGAGAGACTGGCAGGATGTTTCACTAGGCAGAGGCCCCTTAGAGCCCTGGGCTGGGAGCTGGGTTCAGAGGTTCACCGGTGGTAAAGCTAAGACACAGGTGAGCTGTGTCTGCCCCCTGGTCCCCTTGGTACATCCGCATCCACATCAGCTCAGGATGACTCAGCATAATGACCACAGAGGTCACGTTGCCTGCATTGTCTAATTTAACTCTCACAACACACTGGTGAAAGTGATATCATGATCACCATTTTACAGATGCTTAGAGAAGTTATCTCGGCCTATAGCAATTGGGTGGCCAGTGGCAGGGCTGGGATTTGAACAATACAGTCTGCAGGACATCAAACAGGCTTGTGGCCTCAGTGTTGGGCAGCATTTCTGAGAATCCCAGTAAACAGGGAACTGTCCAGAAGACCAGTGGCTAGAAGGAGAAAGAAGAAAGCCTAAAGCTAGAGATTTTACAGTAATATTAACTCATCATTAGGACTCGTGTGTGTGTGTGTGTGTGTGTGTGTGTGTGTGTTTTAGCCCTAGAAAATGAAGTACATCTGTAGCCTAGGGCCTTTTGGAACCCCAAGTTGCTGATGCTTGTGACTCAAAAGACACTGTTGCAGAGGGAGAAGGTGGTGGCTCCATCAACCAGTGCTAAAGTGACTTCGGGCCCTGCCCCAAGTCAAAGCCCACTCCCCATAGTCCCTTTCTCTGTAGGGATCACATCACACAGGGCCCTTTCTAGAATCCCAGGAACAGCTCCATTTAGAATTTTCTGACTGTTGTCCCCATAAGCCTTCTAAGTGTCCTGAAAAACAGCATGCCAACATTCAAATCCCAACTCCTTGAGGGAGCCTCCCTGTACAAAGGAACCCACAATGATTTGCTGGCCTTGAACTCACTTTGGGATGGGACATCTAGGTTCCTCTCTCCAGAGTTTGTGGCTCTCCTGTGACTGTCTGTCTCTTCCCAATGAGCCAAGGATGTTCACATACTCAGAGGAGGGGCAGATGGGTGCAATTTGCCCTAAACTCCTTCCCAGAAGATAGTTAAGAAAAGAGCTCACTCAGGCTGGGCGTGGTGGCTCAAGCCTGTAATCCCAGCACTTTGGGAGGCTGAGGCGGGCAGATCACCTGAGGCCAGGAGTTCAAGATCAGCCTAGCCAACATGGTGAACCCCGTCTCTACTGAAAGAAAATACAAAAATTAGGTGAATGTGGTGGCCCATGCCTGTAGTCCCATTTACTGGGGCTGAGACAGGAGAATCGCTTGGACCCAGGAAACGGAGGTTGCAGTGAGCCAAGAGGGTGCCACTGCACTCCAGCCTGGGTGACAAAATGAGACCCTGTCTCAAAAAAACAAAAACAAACAAAAAAAATCCTCGTTCAATTCCCTAGATAATTGAAGGATTTCACTTACAGGCTTTGGAAACAAATAGTTGTGGATTTGAAATCTGTTTCTGTCTCTTACTGTATGACTTTTATCAGTGATGAAAGCAATTCTTCAATCTCAGATGCCTAAGCTATAAAATGGAACAAATCTGTCCATAAGATCACAAGGTCATGGCTAAGTTTAAAAGAGAGAATTCATTTAAAAAAAAAAACACCTGTCAGTTGTAGTGCTTAAGCAGTATTAAGTTTTCGAGAGCTATCATCTTCAATGTCTTCTTCTCCTCACCATTATCATCCTTGCCACCTTCCATGAGGGTTTAATATGAACCAGGCACTGTTCTATATACTTTACAAATAATTAATCTTCACAAGAACCCTGGGGGATGGGGATCTATTGCTATCTATGGTTTACAGTGTGAGAAACTGAGGCCCAAGGTCACATGCCTGGCAGGTGGTAGGGCCTGGCTTGAAACCCAGGAGATCTAACCCCATAGACCATGCTGATCACCTGGGCCATGCTGCCTTGGAGTACCCATCCTCCTCCCCTGTGTGTGCTGAGGGCCCCCAAGAACTCAGTCATAACATCTGCATCACTAAGAGTCAGGAAGTATAGCCCTGCAGCTCCTCTGTCAAGCCCGCGTGGACTCAGGGATGGAGGACACTGTTATCTTCTCTCCCTTAGAGTCTTGTATCATGTGAGATGTGGCGAGAGCCTTGTCACCGCTTTCCCGAGAAGCCCATGGAGGCTGGCAAGGGACTCCACTCCATCCCTTCCTGACATCCCCTGGAGAGAGGTGGGGGCGTCTCCAAATGTCTCTGGTTCATGACGATGAGCTTATGCCTCTGTTTCCCTTAGGGTGACTCTGGAGGACCCCTGACCTGTGAGAAGGATGGCACCTACTACGTCTATGGGATAGTGAGCTGGGGCCTGGAGTGTGGGACGAGGCCAGGGGTCTACACCCAAGTTACCAAATTCCTGAATTGGATCAAAGCCACCATCAAAAGTGAAAGTGGCTTCTAAGGTACTGTCTTCTGGACCTCAGAGCCCACTCTCCTTGGCACCCTGACACCAGCAGACCTCATGGCCAACACTGGACACCCCCACGCAGTGGACTGTCCCTACTCTAAGCAGAGACAACTGCCACCCAGCCTGGGCCTTCCCAGACCAGCATTTGCACAATATCACCAGGCTTCTGATGGAATCAACACAACATAGTATGTTCGCTTTCCTCAACCAACTGTACGTTCTAGAGAATCAGTGCTCACAGAGACTGCCTCTACCACAGGCATCTGCAAATGCAGTCTCCAGAATGCCCAGCATCAACGGGAACCACCGTCACATCTTTATTCCTCAGCCCAGACACTCGAGGTACTCAACAGAATCAGCCATCCACATCTAGGTATCAGAGAGGACCACAAATACGACATTCTCCATTTGCTTTCAGAGTTATTATTTTAATAAAGGCAGATCTGGGATGGGCTGGTGGGCCATTTTTCCAGCTCGCTGAAATCGAAGCCATCTGAAGCATGTCTCTGGTGAGCAAGCTTCCTCTCTGGCCTCTCAAGAATTGGGGTGGACACAGCTCACAAAAGCAGGGCCTTCTTTCTTTTGACGTGCAGAATCTCAGTGGCATCTGGGTTCACCTCCCCACTCTGATGATCTCCAGCCTCCACTGCTTCTGCCCTCCGATGCTGAAATCAAACATACCCCAAGTTAAAACTGAAGCTCCCCCACCCCCACTCCTGGCCGCCGTTCCCACAGGGCATGCTAAGAAGCCCCAGGAGCATTTCACAGGCTCACCCTCCCCTTCCTTTTCCCCTCTTCTACGCTCCCCAAGAAAAAGGGCCCTCAAGGCAAGAATGAGAAAGAAGCAAAGCCAATCTCTCATTTAGACCTGGCGTCTTTCTTCTGAACAAAGTAGGGTTCAAAATGCAGACTGTCGTATCCAGCGAGTCCCTGACCCTTTCTGCGAATGTAACGAGCAAGCAGTCAGCACAGCCTGGGCTGCCCTGGCCCGGGATTGATGTAGCCCGGGTAGGTTTGCCTCTGCAGAACTAATGGCTGTGACTTCAGAGAAAGCCCTGCAGGAAGTTTAACCTTCGTGTCATCTGCCTGGTCATCTCAGACCCATGAAATTAGGCGCCTTGTTTGAGCTGCATTTCACACTTCTTTAGAGCTAGCTGACCTTTGGCCAAAAATAAACTTTGAAAAGAAACAATGAGTGTGTCTTTCCCCATGGCTTTGCAAGCCAGGGTGGCTTTGCAGCTTGCTACTCACGTAAGCTCCCTGGAGACCCAGGCCCCTTGCGTTGGCCAGTTCCGCAGCCCGCCGAGCCATTTCCACTTTGTAGGAGCCAGGAGGGGTCCAGCCGACACCTCTGGTCAGGTTCAAGTCTGATTTATACTTGACCTTGAGGGTAAGAGGGAAGCAAGAGGAATATGTCAGCAGGGTTTGGAGTGGTTTGACCATTAAGTGAAGAAGATTCAAAAGGCAGCCACAATGAGACTATGTTGTCTGTCATCAGTAAAGCCAGAACAAGGGGAACAAATTTATCATAAGCAGCATCTCCCTGGCACAGGGGCCCCAATGCGCTGCGAGTCCAGCCGGCATGTTGCTGTCTCTTGCATCTTCCCATTCAAGTGACAAAAGTTGCAACTGGGAATGGGTGGGGCAGTGACACCTGCTCCACACACTCTGTGGCCTTAGGGAGGCCACTTCCCTTCTCTGGGCTTCAGTTTCTTCCCCGGGAAAGTGCAAATGCTGGGTTAATAGCTACTAAGATCCCTTGGAAACAGTTCAGCATAGCCATCAAGAGCTTGGGCCCTCACAGCACACAAAAAGAGGTTGATATCCCAGGTCTGCCACTTATTTGTTATGGGATCTTGAGTAAGTCACTGAACCTCTCTGAGCCTCAGGTTCCTCATCTGTAAAATGAGGCAGTCCTGGGGTTGGCATGAGTGCCAATGGCACGAGGCTTGGAAAGCATTTGACACAGAGCCTGGCCCACAGAAGACACTCAAGAAGTGGTAGTTACTCTTGTTATTCTTTCTGGCACTAAAGCGTTAAGTGTCTTGGATTCTCTCTCAGCCCAGCTCCCCCAGAAGCTAACATGGAACATGGCATTATGGCCATCTCTTAGGAAGAGGCACCAGAGGAAGGGCCTCAGGGGAGTGGGTGGAGGTGGCTCACATCACTCTGCAGCTGGTGGGCCTTCTGAGCGTGCCTGAGGCCCAGCTGCTCCGGGTCACAGGTGGGCTGGGGCAGGGGCTGCCTGTAGTGCACGTCGCTGGCCAGCTGCTGGCTCCTCTTGGCCTGAAGGAGGCCGGGCTGGTCTGTGCGGCTGTGAAACTGGGACCGACTCTTGGCAAAGTCCTTCTTGTACTCATTGTCACTCTGGAGCCTGCCAACATTGAGGAAATGCTTCATCCTTGGGTCATCGTCGACGCTGCGGTACCCGATCTGCAGGCCTCGGTCCCGCAGGAAAGCCTCTTTGTACCGGAACTGCAAGTCAGAGGAGCAGAGGCAGGTCATGGGTGCCTACCTCCCCCAGGGCCAGCCTCACATATGGGGCCATCCCAGGGCATTCTCAGCAGGCGGCTCAAGAGTAGGTTAAAGGCACAGGCTTTGGATCCAGGTAGACCTATCTGTGTGGCCATGGGCCAGTTATTGAGTTTCTCTGTGAGCCTCAGTTTCCCCATCTGATAAAATTGGAGAATGATCTCCACCCCATAGGACGCTAAGAGGATTCAATCAGACAGGGACTGAGCTTCATGTCTGGCACGAGCTCTGGCCCACTGAGTGGTGGCTACTGGTATTGTCACTATTATCATTGATACTCAACAGGAAGAGAAATGTGCCCATTCTCACATAGGCCAGTCTGCCTTTGATTCTTTCCAGCTTTCAGGGACCTAGTCCAGTGCTCCTCAAACCATCTACAGTGAAGACTCAGTCCCAATTTGATTTGCTTTTTACATTTCCAATGCATTAAAGACCCATGTATGGTCCTATTGCATGTGGCTAGTATGTAGTAATACCACTTGTATTTGGTAACAATCAACCTGGCCTTCACCCTGTTCAATGAGATGAGTCCAGTGATCACACGCTTGGATGCTACAATGTCCTAATTGCTAAAAAAAAAATTTCAAAAATCACATGCTCTTAATTTCTGTACTTATCAAATTGTGGATCGGCAGGAAACTGTTCCCAGGTGAGCCTCCATCTAGCACTGTGGACACTTGCCTAGTCAATGGTGCCCTCTCTTTCAGAATACCTGCTATGTTCCTGACACCATATATGATTTTGTTTTCATCCCTACATTAATCCAGGAGATAAGATCCTTATTTCATAGATGTAGAAAATTAAGTTCAGAGAATTTGAGCAACTTGCCCAAGACAAACAGCCAATTCCTAAGTGACTGAACCAGGATTTGAACATGTCCATCTAGGGCAAAAGCCCTATCTCTTTCTATTCTGCCACTGAGCTTCAGCTAAAAGAAGTCCTTTTATTGCAAATCAACAACCCAAGCACATATTCATGGACCTCTTGGTACTCAGCCATCATCTTTTAAGAGTGCCTCTCTAAAAAGAGAGAGAATGGGAATACAGCCCTCCTCGACCACAATTTCTGCCTAAGATGCTAGAAAGTAAAGCCCATGTTTTTTTCTTTCATTTAAAATACAGTACGTGTTCAGTTTTGGTGCAGAGAGATAATCTTGACAGGTCCTGGTGGTTTGCCTTTCAACAGAACTGGGAAAACCAGAGAAAAACCCATCAATGACTATGGGAGAGAACATGGGGTCTTACATCACTGGCGATCTCCCTGGATGCCCGGGCAGTCTGGAAGGGGATGGCATCCAGCCTGAAGTCGTAACTGCCAGCCCGGGTCTGCTCCCAGGAGTTTCTGTAGACTTTCTAGATTGGAAAAACAAAAGCATGAGTAAGCAGGCACTGCACTGTCTTCCATGTTGCTGGTACTCAGCAGAAATGGTTCCTAACCTTTGTTGGCTCCCAGGACGGCAGAGCCTATAGGCCCATGTCCACCTTGGGGACTCCCTAGCACTGGGATTGGTGAGGTTGGTCATAAAAGGCTTCAGCTCTAAGCCCCCAACCCGCCCATTAGGCCCTGCTCTTGTGGGGCTTGTGATCTTCAAGTATGGCTCATTTGCAACATCCCCTTGGTATAAGAAACCCCCAACCCACTCCTTCCGGTCTTTGCATTCACTTTCAGTGCTTCAGGTTTGCAGCTTCTTGAATTCTGGAAGCTGAATTCAAGCTTCCAGAATCCAGTTTCTTCCCACATGCTGAAAGTGCTGTTCCTTGGGCCTTGGCACTCATGTGTTCGTTAGCTCCACTGACATCCGGAGGGGCCTCAGCCTGGCTTTGATGCCATGCCCTGCACCATCACTATGAGGCATGCTGCATCTCATATACACCCCTGGTGCCTGCACGAAGGGAAGAGCCTTCACCTGAATTAAATTTATTGTCAAGAACCTGACCGAGCACCTGACCCATGTGTTTCATATCTTCCTCTTTCATTTTTTCCCTTTTCAAGTTGTTCTCACACACCCTCTGGGAGTCTGTAATCATATCCTCTTAGTCCTCAGGTAGACCCACATCACCGATAGAGGCATCAAAATCTTCTGTGCCTTCATGTAGCTAATATTTTTTTTTTTTCAAGATAAGGGAATGGCTCTATAAAAGGAGGCATCTGGAGATCCCAGTGGAGGGCTGTTCTTTATTCAGCCACAGAGAAGGGAGACAGCAGGAGAGGCGCATCACCAACAGATGACAAAGTGACAGCCCCAGACCGTGTCGGTTGCTCACTCGTCCCACGAGCTACAGCAGGTCAGGGGGCCCTTAAGAACCGTCCTTTTGTCTCCTGGAAATGGAGGTCAAGGCTGGTGCTCTGTTCTACGGGAGATTGGGGGGATTAAGCAAAGGAGGAGTGGCAGATGAAAAGCAAAGTGGCCCACCCCATCCCACAACTGGGCCTGGAACTAGAGAGGACCACAAAGTGCTTGGGCCAAGCATGGCGGATCTCATCATTTCTCTGTACTGTAGATCATACCACCTTCACCTCCATCCTCGCCTCTGACTTCAACACTCGATGCCATAAACTCTGAGCCAAATGTCTACTGTGTTCTAGGCCCTGAAAATGCAGAACCATTCATTCCTGGGATAATCACCTAACTGATGAATCACAGAGCCAAAATGATTAGATTTATTGGGTCACCATTGAGTTTAGCAGTTAGGACTGAAAGACATGTAGGAACGTTCAGATTATGACAGACTGATGATCCTCTGTAGCATTCTGCTTTCTGTTTGGGTGGCCCCACAAAGGTTAGAGTAGCAAATAGAGTCAAAACTCTGATCACTCTCTCCAAGGGGCACACCATGCCTTCCTAATGAGAACTCCCACACCAGATCTGGGCTGGTTATTGATAGCAAACTTGATGCAACATCAAACTCCAATGTCACCCCACTTTGGTGTCCAATGCACCCCAGCTTCTGAGTCTCTGTAACTCAGGGTCAACTAGAAAGCATGGCCCAGATCGGGGGTCTCCCGAGTGTGTGGGCCCCCTTTCTCTGGGTGACTTCTCCCTGTGTACTATTTGCTTGGTTGTGATCACTTCCTCCCTGAGTTTTTTATTCTGTTGAGGTTTTTGCCTTGCCACTGGGAGTCTTTAGATTCCGTAGGCGCTTTGATTTGGAACCCTGGGCGTTCCTCTTCTTTATCACAGTGGGCACAGTTTTGTCCTCATCCTCACACATTAGAGTCATTTGATTTTTAGTTATTTCGGCTGCCTTACACATCTCAATGGCTTTCTTTGCCCAGGAAGGTCACTTTCCCTCCACATCTTCCTTACAGAGCACTTGATCCAATTGTGCGTATTCTACACGCCCCCGAAGAAGTGCTCTTTCAAAAGAGGTTCATGAGTTATCCATATCCGCATACCCTGGTGGCTAATTTCAGCTCCAGGACTCTGCAGACCGGTGTCCCTTGTGAGAGGGAAGATGCTTCTATCACCAGCCTGGGGTGACTCTCCTCCTGAAGCCGGGCCCCAAATGCACTGGCAGCTTTATCCCACTTTCTACAGCGATGGGTCTCCAATAGTTCCTCAAATGGAGGCCTTGCCTTCCCCCATCCTTGAAGCATTAATGAGATGGATGTTTTGTGCAGGCTCTGCTGAGGGGGAGGTCCTGCTTCCCTAGATGGAGGTCAGCCCACCAGAGCTGCTGTTCTAAAATTATCCCTTGCACATCCTTCAAAAGCATCAAATGGTCATAATAACTCATATTTACAAAGCACCATCGCATTCACTGCATGGGATCCCACAGGGCTTTACAAACGCAACAAACTAATACACACGCTAACTAGAAGGCGCCTCTTGCCAACCCCTGCGAGGCAGCCACCTCTGGGGTGAACGGTAGCAGCTGTTGATCTGCACGGAGCCCCAGGACACAATGGCCAGGCCAGGGAGGGAAGAATGGCCGGACTCTGGGAGGCCCCACGCTGCCCCAGGCCAACACACTCAGCCTGTGTTATTCTGATCTGACAGTGTCTTTTGATTCCGCCGTCTCTCTACCTGTTATCCAAGGATCATAGCTTTGCTGGCCAAGCGGCCGCCTATTCTATTACAACCAGGGGCTTCCAACCCCTGCTAACAACAAGCCTGGGTTTAGGAAACAGTAGCTTGGTTATGCACGCAAAGGGCACATGTCCAAGGGAAACGAAAGCGTTGGAGGCCACAGTCCCATGCACAAAGGAGCGAGCTGCATTCGGATGGGATGGGCTACCATTGCAGCATCTTTCCAAACTGCGGAGTGAGACAGAGCCACTCCATCTCCAGTGACACTACTCTGAATGGCTACAGAGAGGGGTCCAGGAAACAGGAAGAGCAGGTGTCTACACCCGCTAGGACCAGGGGACCACTCCCCTCATGGTTACCCAGCACATCACCGCGGTCTTTGGAGCCATGCCCAAGTCAGAATTTTAGAGCTGGAAAGAACCTCAGTTTAGCTCAGCCCCGTTACCATTTTGCAGATAAAAAAAAAAAAAAAAATGAAGACCACTGAGGAAAGTGACTGAAAGTCACGCAAACAGTTTCTCAGTTCAGTGTCCTTTCTGTTCCAAGTCCTCCCTCCTAGAACTTTAAAAAACAAAACAAAACAAGATCCACATTGGGTACAGATAATTTTACAAAAGTAGGCACACACTCCATGAACCACCAGTTCACTTACATCACTCAGATGCAGCGCATTGAGGCGGGCTCGGGTGAAATCGGGGTGGTCGGGGATCAGGGTGTATCTGTGCAGGGATTCTGCATCTCCGGATCTATACATGCGCTGTGGATAAGATGGGCTCATGGTAAATGGAGAACTGTGTGGGCTGAAACCACAGGGGAAAAGCAACTGACTCCTTTTCCTGCCCCTCCACCTGAGTGCCCACCGCATAGAACAGAACCCAGTCCTGCCCGTGGACAGTGTCCCTCCAGAACCCACAATTTGATGGAGGATGCCTTTATAGCCAGGGTCAGATGGGGCAGCTGGTTTTAAATAGACTGTTAAAAATCTTCATCAAGATCTGCTCCAAATGGGCCACAAACCAACACCACGATTGGCCATACCTGGGTGTTTTACACAATAGAAGATATGCAGATATTTCAGGGAATCTTTGCAATTGAGCATTGGACATGCTTTTTACTAGTAACAAGATACAGCCTCGGGCGGGCGCGGTGGCTCACGCCTATAATCCCAGCACTTTGAGAGGCTGAGGCGGGTGGATCATGAGGTCAGGAGTTCAAGATCAGCATGGCCAACATGGTGAAACCCCGTCTCTACTAAAAACTACAAAAATTAGCCGAGCGTGGTGGCAGGTGCCTGTGGTTCCGGCTATGCGGGAGGCTGAGGCAGAAGAATCGCTTGAATCCAGGAGGTGGAGGTTGCAGTGAGCCACGATCGTGTCACTGCACCTCAGCCTGGGTGACAGGGCGAGACTGTCTCAAAAAAAAAAAAAAAAAGGTACAGTCTCAAATGCCTTTGTTGTTTAACATTAATGGTAATAATTATAATATGCATAGTTAGTCATTTCTCTTTGTTATAAAACATCTTAATATATGTTAAAGAAATTAGTATTTTCATAGCCCACCTGGATCACAGGAAGGCACAATTTTAAAACTCCAAGATTTATCTGGTTTTTATTTTTAAAGCAGTGATTTAAGAATTACAAACAATTTCAGGAAGTGTTTGAGTCTTATGTATTTTTAAAGGTGAAACTGTAATATTCTGATCAATTCCCAAATTTAACTCAGGCTTTACAAATATGAACCGGTCAGTACAGCAGTCAGGCTATCTGTGAAATGGAGCAGCTGTCACTTTGCATGTAGAACTGAATCCCTTAACAATTTCAGGGGAAAAACATTAACCTCCTATTCCTTGACATAAAGACAGGAATGAGGAAATAGGGCTAAATTATACAGAGAGTAAAAGCAGAAAGAAGCTTTAAATACAGCTGTTCTTTCCCCCCCCCCCCCAACTGGGTTATATTAATCTTTTAATTCCACTGCCATCTATCAACAAGCAACATGTATCTGATCGAGTGTTTGGCAAGGGATCATCAATAATACCAAGCATTATTATCATTGTGATTACAAATCAAACCATGACAAGGAGCACTTATTGAGAACTTACTGTGTTCCATGTACTTGCTAAAAGCTTTCTGTGCCTTTATTTAATCCTCATTTAATTCATTTAATCTTAGAAAATGGTTGCTATTATTATCCTCCCCGCAACCCCAACCTCCTTTAAATAAAGGAAACAAGGTTAGAAGGGATTCAGTAACTGGCCCAAGAATATCCAGGCAATAGAAAGGTTTGCACGCCCATCTGTTCAGATCATCCAGGTAGCAGAAAGGAAGTTTGCACCGCCATCTGTCCAGAGCCTGTGTTCTTAGACCCGGACCACTGAGCAGCAGTGCTACACTGCATGCCCAGGATGAATGACAAGAAAGGACCTACCTCATTGCAGTGTATATAGCTGTTCTTGGCATGAACCAGGTCTGGGGAGTCAACCACTGTGGTGAACTTGATACTGTCTGGTTTTTTACGGTACTTGGTCTATAAGAGAAAGACAAAGATTCTCATGAAACACAGTCAAATATCATGCATTTTTCAGAATGCAGCTTCACTCCACCTTCTCAGTACCTAACATGCCAATCATACTGTTGGAAAACAAGCCTCTCTTCTTGGCAGGTACCTAACAATCAAGAGTATAAAAAGATTCAGCTGCCTCTGTGATAAGGAACATTTTACAGGTATTTACTCTCTTGAAGAGAGAGGCAGCTGAATACTAGGTATTTAGTCTCTTGAAGAGAGAGGCAGCAAAATACTATGGCTCCCTACAATAAAGGAATTCAGTAAAGGGCAGTATTCAGCATCAATGTGGCCCTGCTTGGACCCTGTCCAAATACATTCTGTTATTAAGAAACTGAAGAAGGCAGTGTCACCTTCGAGGGAATTCCA
The DNA here is from genome assembly GCF_007565055.1 of Rhinopithecus roxellana. NCBI lineage: Eukaryota > Metazoa > Chordata > Mammalia > Primates > Cercopithecidae > Rhinopithecus > Rhinopithecus roxellana. The sequence goes on from NC_044559.1 coordinate 34,615,955, forward strand.
GGGCAGGGATCCCCAGGCTGTTAGTATGGTAAGGAGTTCAGTTAATGTAACTATTCCTGGGCAAATTTTAACACTATCAGAAATCAGAAAACCTCTGAAAACAGAGTCAACTCGGTAGATGGGTGGCAAATTCCTCCTCCTCTCAATACAAAGAATGGGCCAGTTTAGATGACAATTGTACGTAATGTATTTATTGAGAACTTTCTAATACATCATGCCTTCAGTTCCTCAGCAGTGAATTCATTTGGAGGGAAATCTCACTCTGTCTTGGGATTTGGTTGCACCTGGCCCTCCAAAAATACTGGGAGTCTAGTGACCATAAGGCCCTTTGGGATCTCCACTCCATGAACAGATTCCTTCTTCAAAAGGAAATGCTAGCTTGCCCTTGTCGCTTGTGGTGGGGACAGGTTGATGGTACCTCGCTGATGAGTTCTCCAGCCTTCTTTGCACTCTCTATCTGTGGAGATCTCAGCGCCAGCCACCCTATGCCCTTCATGCTGACCAGGTCTGACTTGTAGCGCAACTGCAGGGAGAAAATCGTGGGCTTTATCAGGAGAGTGCCTAAGATGACCACAGCATTTCAAGAAGATCCTTGATTTGTAATAGCGTTTGTAATAATGCTTCATCACAACATTTTAACATCTTCACTGGGAGTACATTCTGCATGTCATCAAGTCAAACTGTTTGAATTTGTACATTCTACCAGGAATTAATTAATGCATCACATACGAGATACAAGAAGGTCCCACCAGTGAACTGGCAGGATTTAAAGCAGAGAGTAACCACCTATGTGGACGATCGCATAAAGAAAGAGCTGAGATATATGCTCATATCTAAGCACCAGCTGGGATTATTTTGTTTCATTCTGCCAGTGAGGCCATTACCCGCCTGCCTAAATAGAAACATTCTGCACACTGTTCAGGCTTTGAACTCTGGGTTCAACCTCCTATGACTGGGAGCAAATCACTTTAACCAAAATGTGACTCAGTTTCTCTCTGTGATACTCAAAGTTCATAACAACCCCTCTGTTCTCATAAAAACACCTGCTAGTACTCAGGGCTAAGAGCCACTCTTTAAGTTAGATTTTTGTTCTTGTGATAATGGTAGTGGGGGGGAAAGAAGTCAATTATAGCAGGACTTTAAAAATGGAAACAAACTTACATGCCACCAGCTAATAGTGAGTAAATCATTTTAACTTCTTCATGCCTCAGTTTACCACCTCCTCCTACTGTTACTCATTATGATTTGTTTACATTCCAAAAATGGGCTAAGCCTTATTTTCTTTCCTCATTTTAAGAGCTCAGAAGGTTAGGCTACGGCATCGGTCCTGGGAGGAAATAATAAATGGTGCTTTAGGACAGTAGGTCTGATGGGTAACCTTCCCAAATGTTGAATCTCATTACTATTCCTTGATCTGCCCACCATTGCCTACAATGAGACAGTCGCCTGAATGCTTCTCTTCTTCTCTTCTCTTCTCTTTATAGAAATTAGGCATTTTTTAAAGGTGGAAAAAGCCTCTCTAAGAAAATCTAAAATTTGGATCTAAACGATGTTGATGGCATTTCTCTAATTTAGACATAAGCTCTGCTGTAACGCAAAATATCACTCCAGAAATCAGCCTCTCGGCCTTTTTCGTTCTCTTTCATTTCAGGATTCACAGCGCTCCTCACAGCTGGCCTCAAAGAGGGTCCGTTTCTGATCTACTGTCTGCTGGTTAATGCCCCTGTGCAAATTCGACTGTGCCTTCCAACTGGTGAAGGGAGACATCACTCAGGCTCAGGAGCAGGTTTCGAAACCCCATGTCAGTAAGATTGCTTTTTATACCACGATCTTTCAGTCTACACCGGCAAAGCTTTTGCCTTGCACTCTGATAAAGAACAGAGAAAATTGGATAAATTTCTAAGTTGGAGAGAATAATCCTACAGGGCCTCTTCACAGCCGGGCCTTGCTCCTTTCATAAACGAGATGAAGTGGGGAGCGCTCTTTCAACTTGCCTTTTGTTGAGCTGAACAGTACGATCCCAGGTAAGTCAGAAAGCAAGATGCAGGTTCCCCAAAGATCTGACTGTGCCTCCAACTCTCTTATAAATGGATTGTCTATTGATATCTCAGCTCCCAGCCCAGCTTTGACTATTCACGCAGATCCTAAAAACAACACACCTGCCCCAGACTTCATGATAAAAGAGGGGGCAAGGGGAGGGGAGTCAAGAAGAATCTGCTACCCAAAGATGGTTTCGAAGAAGGATTATAAGATAATGAGGGACCTTTCAAAGCTGCACAGCTGAATCTGGCTTCCCCAAATGGCAGCCTCACTTTTTTTCCCCTCTTACATATTAAGGTCTAGAAGCCTTCTTCTGATTCACACATGGGGTTACCCAGCACCCCCATTTTGGAGCACTGTGTTGCAAATGCTCAAGCTGTAGCTTTTAGTCCCCGAGTTCTAATGCAGAAGGAATGATGTAAACCACCACACCTGGCTAATGTTTTTTATTTTCTATTTTTTAGAGATAGAGTCTCCTTATGTTGCCCAAGCTGCTCTATAACTCCTGGACTCAAGCAATCTTCCTGTCTCAGCTTCCCAAATGTGGGATTACAGGTGTGTGCCACCATGCCCAGCCTAAGGAACAGTTATTCCCATTCACAGAAACATTTTGGTTGTCAAATGATTGTTCAGACTCTCAGTAGAGCCACCAGCTGCTGTACTGTGGGTAAGCCACACCAGTAGTGGTTAAGAGGACAGACACAGAGCACCTGGGTTCAGAATCCAGCCATCTGGGGAAGCCAAAGAGATTGAACCAGGAGTTAAGAGGCAAGAGCTGGAAGCCTCACTGTGCCTTGTCCTAGCTGTACAGTCTTGAGGAAGTCATTTTCCTACCAGCTGTGGCCTTGGGTAAGCTACTTAGATTATTAGTGCCTTATTGCCACATCCCGTAAAGAGAAGTCATACTGGTACCCACCTAGATATTAAATGAGATAGTTTACACAAAATGCTTACGCCCATGTCTAGCCCAGGGTAAGCGTTCCATACATTTTGGTTATTGCTGTTGTTATTTCTGAGGGAAAAACTGAGTCCCGAGAGCTTAAGGAGTCTACCTTAAGTCACACAGCTGTAAGCAGAGAGGTTGGGACTGTCTCCGTGACATTTCATGCACGTGCCTTTCCGGACTCGCAGCAGCCTGGTCTGAGACCATGAAGGGAGCAGGCAACAGCAGACTTGAGAAGCACAGAAGAGGTGATGGAATCAGCACCTGCCTATGATGCACCTTGCCTGGACCAGGCATGCATCTCAGGTGAATTTCTGAGTCAAGCAAGACTGGGCCGGGCTGGTCCAAACTGGGCAAGACACGGGAATGAACCACAGCCATGAGGAGCTCAGCATCTCTGGGTCCCCTCTGACCCTACCCAAAGCTTTCTTTCTGACCTGGGGAGGGCAAGGTCAGGAGAAGCAGTTGAAGGCTGGGGCTGCTCCCTTGAGATAACACCTATTTAGCACTTGTTCCCTTTTCTGCATAATAGAACCACGTGAAACTGGAGTTTTGATAATGGCTGCAATCAACCTGAAGCCTCAGAACCAGCTGAACATTTCCGGGACTCCTGTTCACAGCTTCTTCGAACCCAGACTCCCTCGTTAACCAATTTGCAGCTTGAAAACAATGCGTACAGCATAATATGGTCATTTAAAATGTAAGCAGTAACATCTTAGCATTTAAAAATGTAATACATACCCTGCCTTTAAAATGTCAGCATTTAAGATGGCCAACTACAATTTCATGGGAGGGATTCTCCTTTTTAGATTATGTTCTCTCTACTTTCTTTTCTTAGTGTGAAAATGTCCTTTCTTTTCAGAAATAACAGTGACATAAATGGTAGCTTAAGGTAGCATTTGTCTTTTTCCTTCTTCCTCAGTTAGTAAAATAAAATTTGACATTATGTGGATCCCACCGTTTAAAAGCCATTTTTCCCATGAATCCCAAAGTCTAAGATCATGGATCAAATTGAACCTCTTTGCTTTTCTTTTACTTTCTTTTTTTCTCTCTTTTTATTTTTTTGAGACAGGGTCTCTGGTCTTCTGTCACTCAGGCTGAAGTGCAGTAGCACAATCATGGCTCATTGCAACCTCTGCCTCCTGGGCTCAAGCCATCTTCCCACTTCAGCCTCCCAAGTAGCTGGGACAACAGGTGTGCACCACCACACCCAGCTAATTTTTTGTAGAGACAGGGTTTCATCACGTTGCCTAGGCTGGTCTCGAACTTCTGAACTCAAGTAATTCACTTGCCCTGGCCTCCCAAAGTGCTGGAATTACAAGTGTGAGCCACCACACCCAGCCCCTCTTTGCTTTTCTGATGGAGAGATGGAGGCCTGGAAAGGGAAGTGACTGCTCATGGACACACAGTGACAGCTGGACTTCCCACACACATCCTCTGACTTCCAGCTCCACCTCTCATACCTCTCCCAGGTGGCCTCCTTACCTTCCTTGGGGGCCTGTTCTGTCCCAGAAGGCTTCTGTTCTCTCAAGAAATAGACCATTGACAAGAGGGTCCCTTGTTGGGCACCACAGAGTCATGCTATGAGCTGTTTTGGGGGCCCTCAGGATTGCTTAGCAAATGGAAGAACTTTGTAAGTGGAACTTGGGCTGGCACTTTAGTAACTAAATCCCCCATGTGGGACCCAGATGAATGCACCCTACTTTACACTCTGCTTGATAGTGAATGACATGATATTTCAGTTCCAGCAAACTGTAATTAATAATGCAATGATAATTAAATTCATGAAATCATTACTGCAATTAATAATAATTGATTATGTGTTTAGAATACCCCACTTATTGCTATCTACAATTAATCTAGCAGTAGTCATTGCCCTGAAGGCAACCAGAATTGATGGGCTTAGCGTAAGGAATGTATTCAAACAGCTAATACTTATTCTAGTGCTTCTATGGATCAGGTATCATGCTAACTGTTTCACATAGACCAGTTCTCCACTGAGAACCAGATTCTCAATGGGGGATAACTTCTTCTCTCGGGGACATTTGTTTGGCAAGATTTAGAGGCATTTGTTGTCACACTGGGGGGTAGGGTGATATAAGCGCCTAGAGGATAAAGACCACAGATGTTACTGAATATCCTGAAACGCACAGGACAGGCCCCTAAAACAAACAATTAACCTGCAAAAATGTCAAAGGTGCAGACGTTGAGAAACCCCGACACAGATGGCTGGTTATGTTCTAAAATGAGAGCACCTTCTTCCTAGGGATGCTGTGGGCCTAGAGAGAGGATGTGAGGCACAGTGCCTGCCACACTGCAACGGAGTCCCATTGTCATTATCGTCATGTCCCATGCCATCATTACCATGTCTGCGGCTTGTAGAAGGCATGAACTTGTCCAAGGTCACCCAGCCAGTAGCAGGGGAGCTATGGTTGGAATCTCAGAAGTCTGACTCCAGAATCTTGCACCATGATGTGGGAGGGGCCAGCGCTCTCTACCAGCCCACCTGGTGCCCCTGCTCAGGGAAGGACCTCCCTGGGGTAACCTCAGGGTCTATGCCCGTGCTGTGAGGGCATGACTCCCTGCTCTGAACTCCCTGCAAGAGAGCACGATGGTTAAGAATGGGTTCTGGAGCCCACTCTCCCTCAGCACTTCCCACATGACCTCATCCCTAAAACAGGAGTAACAGCTCTCCCCACGTCAGACTGCTTTTGCAAGTTTAAAAGCAAAGGCAAGCAGTCAGTGAGAATCGGCAGTGGTTACAGTCTTACCATATCATCCTTGCTCCGCAGAGCCCAGGCCCTGCTCAGACCCTGTGACTCCGTCCCCACTCACTTGGCTTCAAACACGCCAAGGCTGCTCCTTCACTTCAGCCTCAAACAGGCCAAGGCTGCTCCTACTCAAGTCCTTGGCCTTTGAACTTGCTATTCAGTTTGCCTGGAGTTCCCTATCCCCTTCTATCTTTTCCTTAAGGCTTTTGCTCAAATATCAGCTTTTCAATGAGAGCTACCCTAATGCCCTATTTTAAATGGCACACGCGTACGCGTGTCCACACACAAACACACACACGCCTCCTGCCCCACTTCCCTGCTCTGTATGTCTCCATATCATGTATAACCATTGACATATTACATATTTCATGCATTTACCATGGCCTATCTCACTCTAGCATGACAGGAGTTTCATGAGCACAGGAATGTTTTGACTCTTTTGCTAACTGCTGCACTCTCAGGGCTTAGAATGGTGGCTGGTATACAGAATGTGCTCAATAAAGATTTTTTTTTTTTCTGAGATGAAGTCTTGCTCTGTCACCCAGGCTGGAGTGCAGTGGCACGATCTCGGCTCACAGCAACCTCTGCCTCCCAGGTTCAAGTGATTCTCCTGCCTCAGCCTCCCAAGTAGCTGGGATTACAGGCTCATGCCACCATGCCTGGCTAATTTTTGTATTTTTAATAGAGATAGGGTTTCACCATGTTGGTCAGGCTAGTCTCGAACTCCTGACCTCATGATCCACCTGGCTCGGCCTCCCAAAGTGTTGGGATTACAGGCATGAGCCACCGTGCCTGGCCCTCAATAAAGAGTTGTTGAATGAGTCAACAAATGATTCCAACCTAAATGACATAGACCCAGCAAATCGTTGTTTGGGGAAGGCAGACAGGGGCAGGAGAACCCAAAAGTCTAAGGAAGAAGCAGAGATTGACACCCAGGTTTGGTGAAAGGAGAAAGGCCAGGGGCTGGTTTGCATTTCACAAGGCCACCCCTACCTCACTCTGCAGGGCGTGGGCTTTCTTGGCCCAGGCCATCTTCAGGTCCTCGGGCAGTGCTGTGAACTCGTGACACCGGGTCCTGTAGTCGTGGTTGCTGGCCAGAGCCTGGGCCTTCCTGGCGTGGACCAGGTGCACCATGTCCATGGGCAGATGGAACTGGGCTTGGCTGCTGGTCGCCCCCCTCCTGTACTGAAGCTCACTCTGCAGCTGGCCCATGCGCCGGCAGTGCTGGATTCGGGGGTCGTCACTTACACTCTGGGGCCCTATGAGTTTCCCTCGCTCCTTCACAAAGTCATGTCTGTAGAGAAACTGCAAGAAAGGGCCGGCCGGTCAAATTCTATCTGTGCATTTTCATTGCAGACTCTAGAAAAATCACTTGTTCTTACACTAGGAGGTGATGATTATAAGAAAAACCACAGTGGGGTTGGCCTGAGAGCGTGCCTTCCTCCCTGGGGGATGGACAATTAAAACATCGCTCCATTCTTCCTATCTAATTAAAATCAGATCCTCAGAACCAAAGGAAGGGCTTCACTCCCCTTACATGTCCTATGGCCAAAAGGAATTTATCAAAAAGGGTGAAAGAGAAACTTGTGCTTTATCCATTTGCACTTGGCAAAACATTAAACCCAAAAGACAGGATCCATTTATTTGAAGTCCACATTTTTCTATGATTTGTTTGTGGGAAAGAGAAAGTCACCTTCATGTCCCAAAGCTATGGATGTTATCAACAGAGTGGCTGAAACACAGCCATCAAATCCTAACACCAATGCGTGAAACTACAGAGAGCCAAGAGGGAGATGTGTTCCGGCTGTATTGCAATTTCTATCGAGAGTTCTCGTTCTAAATCTGGGTGGAGTTAGAAGATAGGCAGTTCGTGCATTACAAGGGGATCATAGCCTAGACGTTGCAATTAGAAATAAATCATCATATCCTTCCTGCTAGAGACCTTTGCCTGAATTTAGCTTCTGATTAACGGAGCCTTTCTTTTCCCCCTCAGTCAAAGAATCTCATTCATAACTAATATATTCTGCAGGTGACATCCTGTCTCGCATGGTTATAGATTTGCTTTAATTCAGGAAAATCAGCCGTAGACATTGTTTTACACGAAGTTAACAGAAATTAGGCAAGATGGAAGGTCATATCATTCAACTCACATCACTGGCTATATCTCCAGAGGCCCGGGCAGCCTGGAAGGGGAGCGCTTCTATTGTCAGCTTGTAGCCTTGAGCACGAAGATTATGCCAAGACTCTTTGTATTTTGCCTAAAGTGGGAACACATGTAAATCTTTTTTAAAAAATTACATGAATCAACGAGCAAAGGTCACCCCTTTCATTTATAGCACGGTGTTCCAGAATCTATTTCTGTTTTGTGCAGCAAATCTCATTAGTACACACCCTGGGTACACTCACGGACTCACATTTGTGAGAAGGTATATTTAACATGGGCATCTAAGCTACACATTTTAAAAAGCTTCTGTGAAGGCCAGAAAGGTCAGTGTTGGGTCACTTTACAGATGTAGACATACATGACTTTGGAGCATGCTTGAACTTAAGCAACAAAATGGCTTACGTCACTCAGGTTGGCTGCATTCGTTTTTGCTCGGATGAACTCGGGCAGACCCAGGGTCATTGTATACTGGTGTCTTGCATCCTCTCCAGCTGCTTTATACAGGCGCTGGGCAATAATAATAATAATAATAATAATAATAACAACAACAACAATAATAATGCAAGAGATAAGTGCTGTGCATTTCTGCAGTGCTGGAAGTCCTTCAATGGCAGTTGAGGAAACACAATAGCAAAAAAACATTCACTGTGTCATGGATACATCTCCAGTCTTGGGGAAGATGTTTATTTCAATAAAGACAATCTTTCATGAGTCAAGTCGAGTGATGTAAAAGGAATATGTAAGGAATGGCAATGTGCTTTGCTGAATAATAAGCCAATGAAAGAAAAATAAATTTAAGAATACTCCCGAGGTTCTTTATATTGTAGACTTTGTCCTTGAGGACATAACATAAAGGTCATACAAAGACCTGGGAAATTTAGGAGAAGGGAGGTGGAAGGGACGTCTCCAAACCCTTGCATATACCCTTTACTAAAGCCCCAGGATCCTTTCCGCTGGTGAATCACACCAATGCTGCTCTGGATGGCCTCATCTTGTACAAAAACATCCATTCTTGTGATTAGAAATGGGTCTATGAGCCAGGCATGGTGTCTGATGCCTATAATCTCAGTACTTTGGGTGGCTGAGGCCGGTGGATCATGAGGTCAGGAGTTCAAGACCAGCCTGGCCAACATGGTGAAACCTTGTCTCTACTAAAAATACAAAACTTAGGGCCAGGCGCAGTGGCTCATGCCTGTAATCCCAGCACTTTGGGAGACCGAGGTGGACGGATCACCTGAGTTCGGGAGTTTGAGACCAGCCTGACCAAGATGGAGAAACCCCATCTGTACTAAAACACAAAATTAGCTTGACGTGGTGGCAGACATCTGTAATCCCAGCTACTTGGGAGTCTGAGGCAGGAAAATTGCTTGAACCCAAGAGGCAGAGGTTCCAGTGAGCCGAGATCGAGCCACTGCACTCCAACCTGGGTGACAGAGCGAGACTCTGTCTCAAACAAACAAACAAACAAACAAAAATTAGCCAGGCATGGTGGCAGAAGCCTGTAATCCCAGCTACTCAGGAGGCTGAGGCAGGAAAATCGCTTGAACCCGGAAGGCAGAGGTTGCAGCAAGCCGAGATGCCACCACTGCACTCCATCCTGGGTGAAAGAGCGAAACTCCATCTCAAAAAAAAAAAAAAAAAAAGAAAAGTAAAAGAAATCAGTCTATGGTTGCCGAGTTTGCTAAGGTCAGAGGCCAGGAGAGAAGGCATTGTTATCCCACAGCACAAAGCTCATAAAGTAGGCAGAAAAGATTAAATAGGAATTTAAAAGTGATACTACCACTCTAAAAGATCATGAATTCCATCCCTTATCCCAAGCTGCCATTTCTTACTTTTCAGCTGGAGTAAGTAGGAACTAATAGTGTAAATAACCAAATCTCAGCTGACTTCTAGAAGTTAGAGTCAGAAGGAGAATCTTAAAAACTAAAGATAGAGTCAGAAGGAGAATCCTAAAACCTAAAGGTGGTTCAAAATGTAATTCTCTGCCAAGCTCACCTATTTTGAACCTGTAAGAGAGCCACTACGAATAAGTAGAATCAATGAGGCTGGAATGATAATTTTACGGAATGAGATTCCTTCCTTTGCACCTACCCTCTGCTGGATACATGAAAGTGCAAATTGGGTAAATGGTGAGTGAGAAGAGGAGAAGGTAGAGAATTGAGAAGCCTGACAAACATCTTACAATATAACTGTCCTTGAATAACCACAAATCCTCCCACATCAGATTGACAATGTAAAATTGGTTAACCAATATTTGCCTAGACAGAACAAATGAATTATAGACCAGTACTTCTCAGACCTTCATGTGCCAAAGAATCATCTTATGATCCTGTCAAATGACCATGTGGAGTCAGTAGATCTGAGGTTGTGCCTTGCCAGTATGCTCCCAGGCAATGCTAATGTAGCTGGTCTGGGATTGCACTTGGAAAGTGAGACTACAGATGATCCCAGATTCCCAACTGGGCTTTCATTTCCTCTGGAAAATGTTCAGGCTCCATATAATGACATTCTTTTCTTTCCAAACCTCAACATAAACACCCATGCTCTTTCTCACCCCACACACATTCACATGTGTTTTTAACAATCTAGCAGTTTTTTAAAAGACCATTCCAAAGCCATCGGGAGATTTTACCTCATTCGTTATCTGGTTGCTGAACTTCGCATGAAGGAGGTTGGGAGTGTCTGTCACAGCTGTGTACTTGAATGAGTGGGGATGCTGCCGATATTTACTCTGAATTCACACACAAGAAAGGAAGAAGAAGACTCCGTAAGGGATAAAAACCAGAAGCAGAACCAGTTCTTTAAGTATTAGCCATAAAGCCTCATTTTGCAAAGGTTGCAAGTCTATCACTCCAGAATCCAGGTTGTCACCTGCCTTTGTGACCGCAAAACTCACTGGGATGAGGAAGCAGAGAGGAGGACAGGATGGACTGAATCGGACCCTTCTAAATGGGAAAGGGAGATTTAATCCTTTGCCATGAATGTGAACCTGACTATTTAAATTTGTGGTTTGTTCCAGATCTTTGCTGGACAGAGACCCAGTGCTCCTCCGCCTTGATGGCATACCACAAACTGCAGCTTAAAAAAAACAGACATGCCGGGTGTAGCGGCTCATGCCTGTAATCCCAGCACTTTAGGAGGCCAAGGCGGTAGGATCCCCTAAGGTCAGGAGTTCGAGACCATCTTGGCCAACATGGCGAAACCCTGTCTCTACTAAAAAATACAAAAGTTAGCTGGGCATGGTGGTGCACATCTGTAATTCCAGTTCCTTGGGAGGCTGAGGCATGAGAATTACTTGAACCTGGGAGGCGGAGGTTTCAGTGGGCTGAGATCGCACCATTGTACTCCAGCCTGGGTGATAAGAGTGAGGCTGTCTTTAAATTAATTAATTAATTAATTAATTAACTAAAATAAATAAATAAATAAATAAAATTTAAAAATAGATGTGCCTACACCCCACCCTGAGAGACTGGGATTCAGTAAATTAGTCAGTGGGGCCCAGGTCTCCTCATTTCTTAAGGTTTTTAAGGTTCTGATGCACCATGAGGTACAGAGACCACTTGCTTTAGAGATTTCACTGGAAAAGCAAAGCATGAGGTTAAATCTAAACTTCTCTAGTATGCAAAACATAAGCTTATCTGAGCACTCAGGCTGACTGCCAAACACCTTTTACTTCCAGTACCGTCCATTATCCCCTCTTGTCCCTGCATCTACCATGAATAAAAGTCCCGTCACCCTCCCAGGGGTGAGCAAGATTCCCCAGGAAATCAGAAAGCTTAGAATTCTAAGACTTCTGTATTTTTAACAAGAAATTATCACCATTTCAAGCTTATAGTAGCCATTTCATATACAGCTGCCAGAAAAGCATACTGCTTAGATTAGTGCTAATCCTCACAAAAATTAAAAGAGAGGGGTCTGAGTATACCCATTAGACTAATTAAGAAGTGGAGGCTCAGAGAGGAGTAGGTCACTGGCTTGAGGTCACACAGCAAATCAGTGCTGGCCTGGAATGTCAATCTCCCTCTGTTGGTCTTCAAAGCCTGCTTTGTTTGCACTGTACCACAGGGCCACTCTTCAAAGGGACACAGGGAAAGAATATCTCGTGGGCCAGTGAATAATCCTTATATGTTAATAGAGGAACCGACTCCATATCCTCAAAGCTGTCTTAAATGGCATGCAGTCTGAAGGGAGAATCCAGTAAGAAAAAAAAAAAAAAAGGCCAGCCCAGGGGTTAGGCAGTGAGTCACTGCTGCTAAAAGTTTAACATCCAACTGGCTTTAGTGGTAAGAAATAAACTGATTGGCTGGGCGCAGTGACTTACGCCTGTAATCCCAAAACTTTGGGAGGCCACATTGGGCGGATCACTTGAGGTCTGGAGTTCGAGACCAGCCTGGCTAACATGGTGAAACCCCGTCTATACTAAAAATATAAAAATTAGCCAGGCATGGTGGCACTCACCTGTAATCTCAGCTACCAAGGAGGCTGAGGCAGGAGAATCGCTTGAACCCAGGAGACGGAGGTTGCAGTGAGCTGAGATCATGCCACTGTACTCCAGCCTGGGTGACAGAGCGAGACTCCATCTCAAAGAAAGAGAAAGAAAGAAAGAAAGAAAGAAAGAAAGAAAGAAAGAAAGAAAGAAAGAAAGAAAGAAAGAAAGAAAGAAAGAAAGAAAGAAAGAAAGAAAGAGAGAGAGAGAGAGAGAGAGAAAGAGAGAGAGAGAGAGAAAGAAAGAAAGAAAGAAAGAAAGAAAGAAAGAAAGAAAGAAAGAAAGAAAGAAAGAGAGAGAGAGAGAAGGAAGAAAGGAAGGAAGGAAGGAAGGAAGGAAGGAAGGAAGGAAGGAAGGAAGGAAGGAAGGAAGGAAAGACTGATTGTCCTCTGCTGTGGAAATATGCCCTGGACACTCAACACCAGCATCCACAGTTACCTCACTGATGAGTTCCGATGCTTTCTTCCTCCCTTCAATCTCTAACGTGCCTGGAATGACACAGGCAACGCCTCGCATAAAGTTCAGGTCCGACCGGTACAAATTCTAGAAGGAGTAATAAATACAAAGAATCAGAAAAGCCAAGCTCTCAGAACAAGGAAGCAAAGCAAAACCAGAGGTCTCAGGACACAGCATCTGACAGTGTCATAATTAGAACTCAAGGTTGAACCCATCCCTCCGGATACATTAAACTCAGCCAACACACAAACGCTTCTTGGTAAATGCTCACTGGGGGGAAGCAATGTAGGTCAGAAGAAAATAATTCTGCTGTCACTTGTCTCAGTGTAGCTGTTCCAGGGAAGCAAGACAGATTTTTATTTTAATGTGGGCTATCAAAAAATAAACACTGAAGTGGATTGTGGTTAGAAAGTCAGTTGTCTTGGGGCAAATGTGGAAATGGTCTAACAGGTCTTCTAAAACAAAATCCAGCAGCAGTGGGTGGCATTAATTAATTATGGGTTAAGAAAGAACTAATAAATAAATCCAAAAGAATCTGGCAAAGGCCTGCCTGAGTTCCTGTGGGTGGGGGCCAGTGTGTGTACCTGAGTGATTTGGGCTGACAGTTTAAAGAGTCCCCAAATTCACTCCCCTTCAGCCAGTGAAGTGCCCCCTGGGCGTGCTGCCTTCCAATCGCTATCACAACCAGAGGCTGGGCAAGCGGGGGCTCCGCTCAAGTGACAAACGGGCCCCCGAGATAAGCGTGGCAGCTCCCTTGTTCCTACAGCTGCTCTGAGTTTCCTGACAGTTTATGTCATTCAGTAAATGCTGTACACAGGCGTAAAATCCAAACAGACGACAGACACCCAGATCTGAGTGCCGCTCAGATCGCAGGCACTGCCAAACCAGGAAAGAGATTTTGTGCGGAGTTTTCCTTTCCTAAGCAGGCCCATTACCTGCAAATTTCATAGCATGGAAACCTAGCAAACTGGGAAATAAGGTAACTAGAGAACAGGATGTGGATGCCGGTTGGGAAGAACACTCTGCCTCTCCTTGGGAGTGAGGAAGTCTCCAATGCCTCCTGACCCTCCTGGGCCTGTCTGCTTCAGAAATCGGGCATCAGGAGTGAGAAATGCACATCAGAGGAGTACAAAGACTCCTCAAAGGAACCCAGCCAGGGTCTCCAGGGCCCTGATTTCCCTCTCCTCTCCCTGAAGTGCATCAGTCCTGACAGGTTCTGAGCAGCCTCTCCCAACAGATCTTAGCCCTCCTCAGAAGGCGGGTGGCACAGGAATGCATGAAGCACCAAGAGGAATCCTTCCTGCGACTTGAGGCCAGAGGCAATATCATTGGCAAATCTTAAACATGCACAACCATGAACCTTGAGGGCATCTTTGTCATTCGAACCTCAAGTTCAAATCCCAGCACTGCCTTTCTCACTATAGCTGTGTGATCTTGGGCAAGATATTTAACTTCTCTGCATTTCACTGTAATTTCTCTGTAAAATAAGGATAAACTAATGATATGGGCTGACTGTGAGATAATCCATAAAACAATGCTTAGAGTGCAGCAAAAAATAATAAATGGTGGTTATGATTAGATTTGCGTAACTGTGCTTAAGGGCTGTGCAGGAACTCTCAGACTGGGTTTCAAAATAAGACTTGAGTTTAGGATTTCTCATTTCTAGAGATTTCACTGAGCCAACAGGAGCTTGGAGGTCACTGCCTCGAGGGCCTGAGAGAAGAAGGGCCCCCAAGAAAGAGGCCAGGTCTCCTTACCTCGCTCTGCAATTTGTGAGCTTTCTTGGCACAACTCAGCCTCAGGTCTTCTGCCAAGGAAGTGTACTGGGGCAGTGGATGTTTGTAGTCCTGGTCGCTGGCCAGGGTCTGAGCCTTCTTGGCATGCACCAGGGCAGCCATGTCCAACGGCAGATGGAACTGCGCCTTTGAGTGTTCAAAACCTTTCTTGTAATTCACCTAGAGGGGTAGACAGAGCAACAGCGGCTATTTCAAAGCCACTCTTTGCAACGGGACCATCAGGGAGGGCAACTGCAATGCAATTGTCCAGAGGTAAGCCCAGGGGAAGTTCTTGGCAGGGGCAATGCTCCTTTCTTGCAGAGACTGGCCTAATAAGCAGGACTTGTCTCTAGGCCCTGACACTTACTACCCCCAGCTCCTGGAGGTCATTGATCTGGATGAAGACGGCTCATGATTCCCTCATTTGGGGAACATACAAAAGTTCAAGTAACAGTAAATAATGTCAGTGATTTCCTTGCTCATATTTTAGATCTTTCTATTTTTCAGAGGCAAGAAGATGCATCGCTCCCTGCCCCCCATATTTTTTCCCATCACCCACTCAAGTTCAGGCATGAGGGATTCTCCTCTCACACTAGCTAAGGAAGAGCTTCTTCAAAGCATTCAGTGATTTTCCTCATCAACATGCGAGCCAGGAACAGTGGGGAGATGCCTGGAGAGTCAGTCCTCAGGGATAGGCGTTCCCAAAAACCCAACACACATTCTGGGAGAGGGAGGGGAAGACCCATTCCAAACCATAAGTTCCACTATAGTCCTTGGAGGAGCTGTGTTTAAAAGTCTGGGAAACTCACTCTGGAAATAATCAGATGCAGAATCACCATCTCTTCCTCATCCTCCTTTGTCCTTCCATTGTCTTTCATTGCTCTGGCCACCCCTCCCTGACCTCCTACCCCCACTTCCATTCATTCTGTCCTCACTCCTAGCATAATGCCAAGGACAATTCATATCCAACCTCATATTCTTAGGTCAGCAACTCAGGATGGAAAGGAAAAAAAAAGTTATGAATGGGGAAACTGAGGCAGAATACAAAATGGCAGAGAACATGTGAAGTTGTGGAAAGACCATGAGAGGTAGAGCTGGCTCCACGGCTTGGCTCTGCCCCTATCTAGCTGACTTTGGACAAGAGACTGAATCACTCAGAGTGTCTACTTCCCTATGAGAAAATAAGGAAGAATAACAAGATGGAGTTCCTAGAGATAGTCTGACAGTTAACTGAGACACTATATATAAAAGCACTTAGCCCTCTGTAACATGCTGGATACAGATTTCATCACCAATGTTAGCCAACTCACATATGTGCAAGGAGACAGCGCCTACCACACATTTGCCAGTCTCCAGAGGGTCATAACCAACAATGACAGGGTCATTGCAAACTCAGACACCTACAGGGGACAGGCAGGTAGCATAAAGGAGTAAAGCAGGAAGTGAAGAGGAGGGTGGCTGCCTGGCCTACTGCACGGATTCCTTCTAAATGGAGCTGTTGGTCAGGAAGCCACTTCAACCAACTGTAGCCTTAAGGAATACAGGTCCAGCTTCTGCCCAGAGGCCTAACACTTTTATATAAAATTTTCCATTTTTAAAAATTTGCAATTAATCCACTCTGCAGACCAAACGAAACACCCCTGGAGGCCAAACCCAGCCCAAGGTCAAATCCAGACAAGTGGCCAGTGACCACTAGTCAAAATCATAGAATGCCCAGCCCAGAAGGGAACTAAGGGGTCAACCAGTCCGGCACCTCATTTTTACAGAGGAGGAAGCTGTAGCCTGGAGGGACAAGTGATTTAACAATGTCACATAGCAAGTTAGTAACAGAACCAATACCCACGTCCAGAAGGGCAAATGAGGTTAGGTTGCTGTGCAGTGCGCATTGTCAGGTGGGGGAAACGAGGTTAGGTTGCTGTGCAGTGAGCATTGTCAGGTGGGGGGCCCACAGCCACTGATGCCTCTCCCCCCACTTACATCACTCTGCAGTGAGGTCGCATACACTGAATGTGCAAGGCTGATATCATCTTCCAAGCTCCGGGAACCAAGCATCTGTCCTTTCATTTTCTCAAATGCCTCTTTGTATTTGTACTAAAGGGAAAGAGAGCGGGAGAGAGGAACAGCTCAGGGATAAGGGACACAGAATGGAAGAGGTGGGCACTGGGTGAAATGTTTTGTTCTTTTGACAGTAACTGGGTGAGTTAAAAGAAAATGCGCGGGAGTCGTCAAAAGGGCTATTCTTTCATATGCAAGACTCCCAATGACTAAAGGGCTCGGCTGTGAAATGGCAGGACACATTAGCACGTGGGCGGCCCCGCGCTGGAGGAAGGTGGGTGCATTGTTAGCCATCTCTTCACGTGGACTCTCTTTATGAACACGTTGGTGAAGGGTGCATTTCATCTGCCCAGGGTCTATGTTTACAGTCCAGCATTTGGCTTTGTATCCCAGGCTGGGGAAGTTTTTGTTGCAAGATATGTTCTTTCTCATTGGTCATTCCCTGATTGCCCTGACACAGTCAGTTCAGAGAGGACAGGGAATTATCCACAGGCAAAAGAAGGCAGGGGTTAGGGGCAAAAGGAGTGAAAACCGGTTGGTGTTGAACATTGTCACAGGAATGGGGTGAATGCTCTTACATCACTTATGATTTCACCAGAAGCCTTTGCTGCTTGGAATGGAAGGGCATCCAACCTCAGTTTATAGCCACCGTCTCGAAGTTTGCTCCAGGATTCCTTATAACGTGTCTGTCGGGAAGATGTGCACAAGGAAAGACCTTTAAGCGACCTGGTGGTTTCCTAAACTCTGACTTACCAAACTGGGAATCTGGTTCGTGGTGGGTCCCCTCCCTCCCTGGCCAGTTGGAATTAGAGATCATGGTGGCTTAGCTAAACCCACATGAGTTGAATCCTGCCTCATGCCCACCATTGGAGGTGGACAGGGGATGCGGTTGAGGGGGGACAGGTTGAGGCATAGAGGGGAGGGAAAGCAAAGGCTTTAGAGTCAAACAGACACAGATTTTTCTAAGCAGCAATTTGATTGGAAGAAGGAGGCACGAGATTGCATATGCGTAGTGCTTTATGTCAGATAAAGAAAAGTCAGACGTCTCTATCAAAGAACAGAAATGGTGGGCAGGGGAGCTGACAGATTTTGGAGAGGAGGAGTTAAGCCCCAAGTCTTCCCTTGGTATAGCCACTGGATATACTCAGCTATATTCTGATGTTCCCACTTTCCAGCTCCTCCAAACCAATGCTCTTTGAACTAGGCAGAGAATTTTCCCAGATCATTCTTTCAAATGAGCAGGACTCTTCTGCAGGACCAGCTACGTAGTGTGCAGGGCCCAATGCAGATGAAAATATGGAGTCCCTTGTTCAAAAATATCACATATTTCAAGATGGTGATGGCAGAACATGAAACTAGCTCGGAGGCTTCTGAGCACAGGGCATTGTGTGCCTGCCCATGACTAGCCTTGCTCTCCCGTCATTAAAACCCGTGCCTCTTGGGTCAGACTCACCTCACTGATATTCATGGCATTCAGCTTGGCCAGCAGGACTTCAGGGAGGTCAGCAGTT
Source organism: Rhinopithecus roxellana (assembly GCF_007565055.1). Lineage (NCBI taxonomy): Eukaryota > Metazoa > Chordata > Mammalia > Primates > Cercopithecidae > Rhinopithecus > Rhinopithecus roxellana. The sequence goes on from NC_044559.1 coordinate 34,634,156, forward strand.
GGCGTGTAATGATGCTTTATGTTTTCTCCTTGTTCCTTGTATAATCTCTGTGGATGGAGGGAGGTTTTGCATGAAACCTAGAGCCCATTCCACGCAGCCACAAGCCAGGTGACGCTCCAAGAGACCAAGCTGCAGTAGCTGCCACCTCCTCATAAAGACATGATCTCGGGCACCCTGCCTCCACCCAGATTTTACAGTTAGCATGGTGGCATGCATGTCATTTCCAAGCTCTGCTTCCTAGCTCAGAACATGACAAGCTGAAGCATTCCCCTCAGTGAATGCCCCACTCAAAGTAAACTGCTAAGATGGGTGTCAAATGAGAAAACGAGGTTTACTTAACACCTAGTAATAATTTGGTGATTAACTATCAGCTATGAGAGGGCATCAAGATACAGAAGGTGAGAAAGAAGATGGCTCTTGTACAGGTGAGGTTTTCTCCTCCCTATCTCAAACCTCCTCCGCTCCTCCATCTCAAATATCCTTCCCCTAAGACGTGACTCCTGGGTGGGTCTGGGACTCCTTTCTCCCAGAACTCTGACCCAAGCTTCGGATATCCTGGTAGTTAATAATGACACACGCAGTTGGCATCGGCCACCAGAGAAAGTTTCCAAACAGGGCTTTTCCATCCCAAATCTTATCAGATGTGTCCAAGTTTCTATGTATCACAGCAGTGCCCCCTAGAGTTGGCTAGGGTAAGGAAGAAACAGGTATTGTTTTTCTTCATACAGAAGTTCTTGTTTGACCATCTGTGTTTCTCAGAAATCAGTTTGATTCTGATGGGCTGATTATGAAGAAGTTATAAATTCCTAAATCCATAAGCTTGTAAATCATCCCATCCCAGATTCTGACAGGCACTCAGGCTGTTTCAGAATGCCTGTCAAATAAAGCGGAGCCAGAATCTTTTGCTCAATTGGGAAACAAGGAAGAGAATTTTGAAACCTATACCCTCAAGGTTTGTAAATTTTCCTCATGGAAAGTTGAATGGTTTAAAGGTATTTAAAAGCCAGATTTGCCCTGCACAAAGATCCATGGGTTTCTCTTAGTAGAATCAGCCAAACAGGGTTAATCTACATCATAAAGTGATTTTTTTCAGGACCTCAACGTTCACTTTAGTCTCCAGCCGACCCTGCAACCCTGCACCCCAGCCAACCTTTCCCACAGAGGGAAAAGGGTGAAATCTTGGTTTCACATCCTAAAGGAGTATGGGGAAATGGCTTGAAAGTTAGTCTAATGTATATAAATCAGACCCAAATCGTATTCAAAGTCTCCGGGAAATTCATAGAGCAACAATTGCTGGCCTTGGGTCCTAAAGAGCTCTAAGCACAGCGTCAGGATTCCAATTACCAAGAATTTCACCCAGTTCTGAAAACAACACTTTCAGACCAAAGGAGAAGGGAAAATGGCCTCACCACGAATAAATTGGTGAGACATGCAAATGGGAAGGAGGGTGAGCATCTTGGGGCAGTGGGGTGGTGGAGCCCCACTTGGCATTCTAAGTGCAGTAACACCCCCATTTGCATCCTAATGAGGAAGCACCCCCGCTAAGGGAGCCTCTGCAAAGGACAGGGAGCGCCTTCATCCTTAGGACAACAGAAGGAGAAAACCCAAGAACCCCTCCGCTTCAATCGCAGTGTTGAAAGAAGAGCCCACTCTTAGAGTCATAATGTATATACATTATCACTTACATCCACTGCTTGGGTATAACTAATTCTGGCCTGGACCATCTCCGGAGTGTCTTTAATACTGGTAAACTTCAAAGCATCTGGATGCTGACGGTACTTCTTCTGTTGAGCAGAAAAAGATCAAAGCTGTGAATTTTGTGCTGCTCTTTCATGCCATTTGAAAGAGAAAATCATAGGTTGCTTGAGATTAGAGTGAATTTGTGAACATAATTATTATTCTGCTTCCTCCATCTTTATATCCTAGGTGCCTTCAGGTTAATATTTGTTTCAATTTAAGAATAACCTCATGTCAATTAACATTAAAGTATTTCTACCTGGTGCAAAGAAAACATCTCCAAATTAGGTTATACTAGTAAAAGACTGTAGGATACACACTTAGAAAAGGAATCTTTTTATAGGCTTCAAATACTTTGTCGCCGTTGTTTACATATCTTAGTTTGGGTCTTCTAAGCAAGAAAGAGCATTCAGAGCTACATTTATCCATTTAGCTTTCTATTTTCCTTCCACAAAAAAACACCAGCAGACATTATCGCAGTCAAAACCCTCACATTTAGCAGCCCGCGAGTGTATGCCATCCAGTCACGTTAGAGCCTAGTTCAGTTAACATAGGAAATAATTCTTTAAAATATTACAGTAACAAGAAAAAGGGTGCTATTATTGAAAGGAGTTGTCACACAGTTTGAAAGACACTGAAGCAAAAAAAAAAAAAAAAAAAAAAAAATCACAAAAATGCCGGCAAAGACCTAGATACCCAATTTTGAAGTATTCTGAAAGTCTGTTTAAATTAATTTCTTTTTTAAAAATCAAAGTACCTTTCTAGGAGACTGAAACCATTATGACTTTAATGAGATCACAGAGTTTATGCTTTCAAAACAGAATAATTGTCTTAAACACACTCTCCTTTATCTGGTTGGATTTTTGCATATTGGGTTGTCTTAAAACGACACAGATCAATAGCCAGCTAAATCGAGCTCACCACCTGTTTCTGTAAATAAAGTTTTATTGGAACATGGCCATGCTCATTCACTTACATGTTGCCTATGGCCATTTTCCAGCTAGTTGTGACAGAGGCCATATGACCTACAAAGCCAAAACTGTTTACTATCTGGTCCTTCACAGAAAAGGCTTTCTGACCTCTGCTTTGGAGCATAGGTGTGCGTGAGAATTTGTGGCTCTTTCAGCAGTGCCAGGCATTCTCTCTGGAAGTTAAGAAGGTGGCCCAGGCCAGACGCTGTAGCTCATGCCTGTAATCCCAGCACTTTGGGAGGCTGAAGAGGGTGAATCACCTGAAATCAGGAGCTCGAGACCAGCCTGGGCAACATGGTGAAACCCCGTCTCTACTAAAAATATAAGAATTAGCTGGGTGTGGTGGTGGGCGCCTGTAATCTCAGCTACTCAAGAGGCTGAGGCAGGAGAATCGTTTGAACCTGGGAGGCGGAGGTTGCAGTGAGCTGAGATCGCTCCACTGCACTCCAGCTTGGTTAACAGAACAAGACTCGTCTCAAAAAAAAAAAAAAAAAAAAAGAAGAAGAAGAAGAAGGTGGCCCAATTCAACACTAACTTGTAAATGTGACAGCCTGACATGAGATGGGGGGGGGAGTTGCTGAAAGGTATCTTGCCTTACTTATTAGAGTTTGAGGAATAGTATGCGACAAGCCCATCAAAGAGGATAAGCAAATTTGTTGAGAAAGTATGCACAATGAGGCGACTAACTAACAGTTGTGGGATACATGGTCCCCTGAAGATCCCTTGGCTGCCAGATTTAGACACATGAAGGAAATCATCTTGAAGTCTAAATTATGCAAATATGGTCTTTAGTCTTCATTTCCTTTTGTGAATGAGCCCAATATCGAGAGTTTGGGATCATGAATCTTCAAACCTAAATGTTTATTCCTATAAGTTCTTCACATTCATCCTCCCAGAGGGCCTCTCCTGAACTAGAATGAACAAATTAGAGCAATGCTATCCCCATGGAGTTCCCAGGGTCTTCTGAGCCTTGAGTGTTGACCAGGGTCCCTAAAAATCAGGCCAATCAGCATAAGGCCACTTTTTGAAGTCAACTCTACAGTGTGCCAGGTAGTGAGAATGATGCTCCACAGGAAAATACTAATGCTGGACAGGTGTGTTTGAAAAAACCAACAAGGGTGTCTTTCTATTTTAACTATAGGTTCAGAAAGAAAGCCTCTTCCTCAAAAAAAAAAAAAAAAAATTCCAGGAGGCTCATTGCCAAAGCTAACATCCTGTGGGACTATGGCCATTATGATCCCCTTCCCCCCCAGAAAAGTCTAGAAAGACCAGGTTACTCTGAAGACAACTAGGCAAATGCTCACTTGTCTTCTGATCAAGTCACCCAACAAGCAAACATAAACAGCACGGGTGTGAATAGTCTGATGGTGTCCAGCCTCCTGGGAGCTTTGTTCTGTGCCGCTCCAACAGGGACAATTCTGCTCCCTGGGGGGCATTCAGCAATATCTTGATCAATTTTTAGTTGTCACAGAGGGCACTACTGGCATCCTTGTAGGACGTCCTGCTAAACATCTTGCAGGGCACAGGATAACCCCACAACAAAGAAAAATCAAAATGTCAATATCGCCAAGGTTGAAAAACTCAAAAAGAGCTGCTCAATGACATCATCATGAAATATGAAGAAACAACATTTTTTGCAAGCAGTGATGCTGTAGGTTCCAGTCAAGGTGGCTATAAGTAGGCAGAACTAAGTAAACTGAAGTGAGACCTTCCCTCAAAAAAGAACCATGTCACATGGTGACCACCACATGAATATTCAAAAACTGTTGACTCTGTGGCAGAAAGGGAGAGGAAGAAAATGTGCCTAAAGTCACCAAAGGGCTTTTTGGGTGCAATAAATATATCTTTTCATCATCTCTCCTGTGTTGCTTCATTAAAAAGGTAAGTTGGTGGGTAGCAATTGAGCTCTGTTTGATTGTCATTATTATTCATAATATCATTTGTCACCCACTTTGTTTTTGCCAGGGCCCCTACTGGTGTGTGTTTCGTATGTGGTTTCCCTCTAATTACCAGCCCTAGTCTGGGTTTTGAGGTCTTTCATGTGGCTTTGCCTTTTTCTTTGCCTTTTGAGTGGAAATTATTTTAATTTTATACAGAGACGCCTAATGCAGCCAGGCCTGTTACAGGCTGTCAGGAAATCTCACCTCGCTAATGAGTTCTCCTGCCTTCTTCGCCTGCTCCACATTTAATGACCCGGTGGCGACCCAGCCCGTGCCTTTCATCCACTTCACATCTGCCCTGTATTGGTTCTGACAAAGGAGAAAGAAAAAAAAAAAAAAAAAGCAGGCCATTGTTGGTGCACAGACATTTAAAGGGCTATTAGCGGCTCCCGACGCAGCCTTGGTGCCAGCTGAGTCAAATTAGATGCCACTTTTGTCTTACGCATTTCTGCACAGTCACAGGTAGGGCTCCCAAAAGTCAATTAATTTCCCCTTTAATTGGAGCCATCCCTTGGGACAGTGGCTTTAGGCCCCACCCAACACTACTGGGGGTGGTGCAGGAGGGGCCAAACCAAACTTGCCCCTCATTACGGACAAGTCTACTCGGAAAGAAGCGCGTCCTCATTGTCTGCATTACCAGTTTTCTTGTTTAAAATGACACACGGGGGACAAGAAAATGAGAATTCACAACAGAACCCAGGTGGGCGCTATTTGAGGGAATCTCACAAGACAGCGGAGGCTTCCCACAGTGCCAATTCCTTCCTAGCCACCTCAGTGGGGGGGCAGGGCGTATTTCTTCTCATTTCTTTAGTTTCCATTGGATGAGTAGTTTTAATAGAAAGTCATTTAAATGGACACTTCTCTAAAACTAGTATATCATCCTCTATCATGAAACAGCTCTATCAGGAAGGGCGTGTCTACACACACACACACACACATACACACACACACACACTTCCTGTGTAATAGTCTGACTGCAGCTGACCTGCCTTTTCAGTTCACCCCCATTCTTGTGCAAGAGTCACCTGAAGACAGAAAGCAGAATTGGGAGGCGAGGATCAGGAGGACGGGGAAAGGGTTATTGAAGATTAGCGACCCACCCATTCCGAAAATGGGAACTACCAAAGTCGGGGTGAGTTATCAGCAACGCTCTCCCCTAGCAGGCCACCGCTAGGTGTGACACAAAGATACTTCCCCCCGGCAATAAAAAGAAACCTGGAAAACATATGTAGGCCAGAATTCCAAGAAGGAAAAAGTAACTCTATGATTTCTTCTGTTTGTTAGTACAGAATCTAAAATCAGCCTAGTTTGAATAAAAGTTAAACCACTAACAAAGTAAAGTGTTGCCACTTAGGGATCCAGAAACAGGTGTCCCATAGCATAAACTGTTGCATTGAACGGCTTAGGGAAACACTTGCACTAGCACACACACTACACACACATACACACACACGTGCACACACTCACACAGAGCTTACATCACTCTGTAAGCCATAAGCCTTCTTGGCCCATTCCACCTTCATGTCTGTAGGCAAAGCTGTGAAGTGATGTGCCGCTGTCTTGTAGCCTATGTCTGTGGCTAAATGCTGAGCTTTGCGGGCATGGACGAGGTGGACCATGTCCAGGGAGACGTGGCATTGGGATTTGGTGTCCTCGAATCCCTTCTTGTACTCCAGTTCACTCTGCAGCTTGGACATTTGCAGTGAGTGGCTCATTTGCGAATCTCCCTGTACACCTTTTGCCCCAATGAGCTTCCCTCTGGATCTCTCATAATCCTCCTTGTACTTCACCTAAATAGGAACAGAGCAGGGATACATTAGACTCTCCTAAAGGAATTGTTAGGCTTCAGACTCCAGCCATTGGACAGAATCCCATTAGACCTAGAGTCAAACGAAAGTTTGCCTTTTTTGAACATCTGATATATTTTCTTTCATCAGTGAAAGAAAATATTATTACCCATTATTTCCCTTTTCACCTCAGCTGCCAGAAAGCTCAGAGTTATAAATAAAAGTAGCCATGAAATGAAAAACGTACAGAATAGCCAAACTACAATTGCTACTTATGAAAGGAACTCAAATTAAAAGATAACTGGAGTACATATATATTTGGGGAAGTATGAGGGACAAAAAGTAGCACATTGTTTGAAAAATAACACTAGGTCGAGAGTAACAAGGACCTGAAGCAAGAATAGATATGAAAAAGTTGTGAAAACTGTCAGAAGGCACCAGTGTGGGGCATGATTTTCAACATTATCATTGCTTCGGTCAGTGGTAGATTCATGTTCCACTCTCAGCTCTGGCAACAACAACAGTATCAATATCTGCCACCACTTATCAAACCCATGGTATAACCAAGCACGGGACAAGCCTGTGTAACTGAAGTGCATCCACAGACCAGTGCTGATTTGTAAAATGTTACCAACTAAGAATAAGATAAAGGGCTTATGTCAGAATGTAAACCAACCACATTACCAAGCCAGTTGTTTTTGGTTTAGCTGAGCTTTTTTTGAAGCAAGACTTTCTCGATGAAGGAAGCAGAGTTTGACTTAAATCCTGGCTCAAGCTCTTTTTCTCACATCCGACTCCTAACAGATTGCATTAGTCTATACAACACTTCATGTACATCAATTCATTCCATTTCCTTGTCATTATTTTGCAATTACCAATTTACCAGCAAGTTAACTGAGATTTTTAAAGCTTAAACAACCTTCCTGAAGTAAAATGCTAACGGATGACAGAGGTGAGATTTTATACAAGGGCTATGTGACACCAGAGCCTGTATTAACCATTAACAGACCACAACATCTTTAGAAAGTCATGGAATGTCTCTGGGCATCCATTTATCTGTAAAGTGAGAAATCTGGATTCTTACTCTTGCTACTACTACAAATAGTAAGTCATCACTTACTGAAAATCAATGTGTGGCAAGCAGTTATTAAATAGACAGGCACGGATGTGATTATCTCATTGCAAGGTTATGGCTATTATCTCCATTTTACAGATAAGAATCCTGAGGTTCAAAGAGATTAAGAACCTGCCCAGACACTCAGAAAATCTCCCAGGTATAAAAACACAGGATTCTGCAGTCTCTTTTACAAGTTGGGGACAGACTCACCTCACTAGCCAGGTCCCTCTTGGCTTTCGCTGCCAGGAAAGTCAAGGAGTCAAGACGTAGCTCAAACCCTTTTGCCTTCTGGTTTTCCCAGCTGCTCTTGTACAGTTTCTAAGGGGATTTAGGAGAGAAGGTGAGGGGGTTTTCATATGAAAGCGTTCTCATGTGAGAGCATTTCTCTAGACTCTAATGACTATTCTAGGAAAGCAATATTGATTATTACATCCTTCTCTGAGAGTCACAGAAATCATGTCGTCTGAATACAGCCAGGCCTTCTTCCTGCCTTAAGGCCTCTTAACACACAGGGCTTCAATAAAAAAAAAAAAAAAAAAAAAAAAAAAAAAAAGCAGATTTAAACTCCAGAAGCCTTAACAAATACTAGGAGTTTTCATGGAAGTCTCAAAAACATGCCAAAGGTAGGATAGCATAGCACAACACAATGACGTTTCTGAAAAATCTATTCTCCATCTCCATCCACGCACCCCACCCGGCCAGCAGCGGCTCCAGCTGCACCTCTTTCTCTTTCCTCCCACCTTCCCCCAGCCTCTAGTCCACCTGGGTATTTTCCTTGCACCTCCCGTTGTCTCTCCTGCTCTTATCTCCAAATTTCAAGATCTTTCTTCTGGAAGGCTCCTTTCCCTTTCTGCATATGAATCAATTTAACCTCTGCTTCTCATCCCAATTCTCCTCCCCATCTATTTCTCAGATGAGGAACCCAAAGACCTGAGAGCTAAGCAGGGAGAGCAAAGAAAACACCTTCCCCAGAAGATACAGACAGGAGGGAAGTTGGAACTATGGATGCTTTCATGACTAACAGCTACCACTGTGCACTTGCCTCTGAGTGCTTGATGTGTAGAGACTCACTAAAACCTCATGACAACCCGATGGGACTAATGTTGGCATCATTTTACCAATGGGACACCTGAGAACAAAGAATTTGCCCAAGGTCACACACCTAGTAAGTGGCAACCAAGGATCAAACCCAGACCATTTGGAGTGAATGTCTGAGCTCTTACTCCCCTCTACCACGATTATGCTGTTTCAACTCTGGCACCTAGAATAACCCCTATATCCAACCCCAGGATACATTCAGTGGCTCAAGTCCTCCACTAGCTCATTCCTGCAAAAGCTGTCCTCCTCTCCCCCTGAAACACTGATCAGGAGCCAGATCTGCTGGGTGAGCTGTTTTTACAACAACCAGATGTATGTAACCTCAGTTGATGCAGACACTATGCCATGACTGGTGGGCTTGGTTTACCAGGTGGCTATACACAAAGGAGAGCAGAGTTCATGCTGCCCACACCCTCTCTCTGTACCTCACTGAGATTTGCAGCATTGGCTCGGGCCCGCAGGAAGAGAGGCTCGTCTTTGCTGATGGTATACTGATGGACAGACTGCTCATTTCCTGCCTTGTAGGCCACCTGTTGAGAGAGAGCACTGAATCAGGAGCAGGTGGCAGGGCCGAGGTGGGCAGGGTGGCATCCCGCATGGTGTCTCTGTCTGGTTGGCACTTTTCTGACTTGCATAGAAAGTCCATTACAAAACCCACCAGATCAGACTTTGAGTGACAGAATACAGTCAAGGAGAGATGATGAGAGAAGGAGAAGCAGTGGGGAGGAGCTGGGAGAAAAATGTGGCAGGGAGCCAACCTGAAAACCCCTCCAAGGTTTCTCTTTTCACACCTTTCCTTTGGGATGGAATCAACCTCCGCAAGCGTTGCTATTTACACTGCCTGTGGCCATAAAAATACCCCACCAGGGGGTTCAGATTAGTACGGACTCCCCAGATGGGAAAAATAAGCAGCATACTCTGCCTCCTGCTCCTCCATAATCAACCTTAATCCATTCACAGGTACTGACACCAGGAAAGTAAGCATGCATGGACATCTCCTCCATGGCAAACTCATCACTCTTCTTTTTCTCTCCTTGCTTCCCCTCCACCCCCAACTTGAGTTTCCAAACAGTGGCTTTCTGCTGACTCTGAGTTATGCTGATAGTATCCTTTCTGGCAGGTATATCTTACCTGGACCTTTAGGAAGGAAAGCTAGGAAGGTCCCGGACAGACTGTGGCAACTATGGTCCTGCTTGGTGTAGAGAACTAATCTGTAAATAATGTGTGTGGTGCTTCTTTGTTCTGGCCCCATAAATAAGCTTACGTGGGTGTGACTTGCACACACCCCAAACACAAATGTTGTCCTCCTCCAAGATAATTCTCTCCTGGCTCCAGAATTAGAGAGTCTTTGATGAGAGATAGGAGACAGAAGAAAAAGGGAACTAGAGAATACTGGAAGCTAAAAAGGAATAAAGTCAGCCCTGCATCTATCCCTAATAAAATTGGGGGAGACGGTGGTGGATGAAGCAAGGGCCCTGGTGTCCAGTTCCAGAAACGGCCTGGAAGCCTGGGGAAAGCTAAGTCCAGCCTATTTAAAGGGAAGGCTCTTTGGTTTCTGGATCATGCCTGGGCAGCACCTGCTGTTGTCCCTGGAAGATCCCAGGTCCATGACACAGCAGCTTGGTGGAGAAAGGGCAGCCCAGGACTCACCCCGCTCTGTAGCTCCTGGCTCTTCTTGGCGTGCTCCATCTGGGAGCTGTCGGTCACGCTGGTGAACTTCAGCTCATCGACCCTCTGCCGGTAGTTTTTCTGTTTCCAAAGGAAAGGGACCCCACAGCATTAGGATTGGGTTGCCCCTACTGCCCTACACATGTGCACACACACACACACACACACACACTTTCTGTGGTCCAAGCATTCCCTTGGGAGGAGTGTTCTAGTTGATCCTGCAGCTTGAACAGAACCACACAGCCCTGAGATCACCTGATCCAGTGAACTTGTTTTAGTTGCTATTACTGAATGGGAAATGTAATTTTCCTCTTCAGTAACCCTGTATTTCACCGTGTGCTCCGGGGAGGTATACATTTTATAAATATAGACCTGACATAGGAGGGTGAGGTGGAGGAAACTTGGGCTTTACAATGATGAAGACTGAGGTCCAAATCTTGCCTGTTCATCCTTCCAGCTTCATCACCTCGGGCACATCACTCAATCCAACCTAAGCCACCCTTGCTTGGAGTGTACAATGGGGACAACAGTAGAAGCTACTTCAGTCTAGTGTGGAGCAGAGGCTTCAACACCATGTTTTACGTGTGAGTCAGGTCCCTGGGACAGTGTCAGGACATAGCCATTGCCATGGTGTTATCATGATTGTCCAGGAAGCAGCAGCTTTAAGGAAGGAGCCACAGAGCCACAGACAGAAGCCTGCAGTCAGGTGGAATTCGCCTTCACAGTTTCTGATTTTCCAGATCATTGAGGTCTTGTCCTCATAGTGTCCCCATCTCACAGCCACAAATTAATTGGTAAATTTTTAATGTGCTAATTCTGTCCCCCGTCAGGGACTTCTTGTCTTTCCTGAAGATTAGCTCCTCTGGCTTTTCCATTGAAACTGCCAAAGTTGCTGGGAAAGGTGGCCCCGCTGAGGACAACGTGTGGAAGCCAAAGCTTCACATGGCAGGGAGATCACAGATGAGCTCACAGCCTGGTTCTGGCAAAATTCCCCCATGCCATCAGCAGGAGGGTTACAGCAACCAACGGAACCCAACATAGTGACTAGAACACTGGGAACTCCAACTTTTTTGCCTTTAGGGGAAAAACGTTCTAGAGAAAACATTCCAAAGAGACTTCTAATTTTCCTCCCTAGTTCCACTGTGTTGAATGGGAAAAATCCTTCACCACATAACTGAAGGGAGTCACATTGCCCTGCCACTGTTGGAAATTCCTAGTCATCCCAGACTATGCATTGGTCAAATCACAAGCACTTGCTGAGCAGCCAAGAATCTAGTCCGTACAGAGCACAGAGGAACAGAAAAAGGGTGAAGGAGATGATATCCTCCTGGCCTTGGAGGAGCTTAAAAATTAGCAGGTAATACAGGAAGTGAGATAGAAACTGACATTCCTGAATCTCAAGGACCAACTGGCTACATTCTCTCCCCTCTGCTGCACCCCTGTCCAAGATAGATGGGGCTCTGGTTGCTCCACCTGAACTTTAGTTGGTCTCCAACAAGCTAGGTAATGAAAGCACTGAAGGGCTATGCTTTTCTCTCTACCTCATTCTACATTCTAACCCTAAATATGTCTCTGTCTCAGAGGAGGGTGAGTACAGTGAGAATATAAGAGTACATTACAAGATAAGCTTTTGAGACGCAATACTGTCTCATGGTCAAGAGCCAGGGCACCAGATCAAACACGCTGGGTACAGATCCCAGCTCTTCTGCTTACTAAAAATGTAACTTCAATTCCGCTTTCTTCATCTGTAAAATGGGAATATTAATAGGATAATCATACCATCTGATCACATAGGACTGTGGTGACCTATACATTAACAGTATGTATATAATATACCCAAAGTGGTGATTCAATAATGATTATCAGTCCATAAATGACAGGTATTATTATCACCATTATTATCATTTGCAAGAGATATGCCGACTCAGCCTTCTTGGCCCTGAAACAAGAATCCCCTTTGAAGATTCCAAACAAAGTTCCTGAAATAGTGACACTTCCAAATGAAATGTCCTTCAAAAGTCCTCCTCTGCCTGATGCCAGAGCCAGCTTTCTATGGCGTAAAGAGAGGCAAGGGCTTAGAGCTGCGGGGACCTGGGAGAATATCCGATCCAACCTCTTCATTTTTATTTTATTTTATTTTGTTTTACTTTTTGAGACGGAGTCTCGATCTGTCACCCAGGCTGGAGTGCAGTGGTACAATCTCGGTTCACTGCAACCTCTGCCTCCCAGGTTCAAGCAATTCTCCTGCCTCAGTCTCCTGAATAACTGGGATTACAGGCACGTGCCACCACACCTGGCTGATTTTTTTTTCATGTCTTTAGTAGAGACGAGGTTTCACTGTGTTAGCCAGGATGGTCTCATCTCCTCACCTCGTGATCTGCCCACCTCGGCCTCCTGCATTGCTGGGATTACAGGCCAACCTCTTCATTTTTATATGAGGGAAAGAGGATCAGGAAGGTTAAGTGACTTGCCTGAAATCTGCAGTGAATTTAAGACACAGGCATAATGAGAATGGTATCCTCCAAATATTGGACTCTCTGATTCAAAAGGAATCACACGCTGCTCACTTAAGAAATGCTGTTTTCCCAGGTGCTGTATATTATACCTTTCTAAACCAAATTATTCTTTGAATGCAACTGCTACTCAAAGTAAATAGGTAGGCTTCTTTAATGACACCATCGCAGGAAGTTTAACACTGTAGAAAGTTAGCTGAGAATGCGCTACAGGTGTGAAATGAAGCACTCCCACTTTGAATCACACCCAAAATAAATCTGGGGGTAGAGAAAGGGAATTAGAGGCAAAGATCACCCTGCGTGAGTCAGGCGCTGAGGACTACTAGAGGCCAGAGGCCCAAGTGCAGGTTACCTCGCTGACCAGCTGTCCAGCCTTCTTGGCTTGTTCCAAGTTGAGACTCCCCTCTGTCAGCCACCCAACTCCCTTCATCCATGCCAGGTCGGCCTTGTACTGCAGCTACAAGAGAAAAACCACAAAGCTCTCATTGAGCACATGGATAGAGACAGGACAGAGTTGATGGGAGAGTTAGGAAGATCTTGATCCTGCAGTTGCCTTCCTGGAAGAACTGCTCCCTGCTCCTTTATGATCAGGCAGATCTCCACTTGGGAGATACAGCCACTGGGCCCACTTTGTAACGGGAGTAGCATGCTCTACCTTAGTACTGAGACACCGCAACCTTAGCAAAAAGAGTGTTTCTCATATTTGTTGACCAAGGGCCTTTCTTTGCCAGCCTGCTAAATTTCCAGGATTTATTGATCATTTTCAACATTTTCTTCTCCTTGACTTGTCCCCATCACCAATACATCTTGACTTAAGCATTAGCTGTGAGCCCTGATCCTCCACCCTCCAGTCTCCATTGTGTCAACTATATCTCTACTTCCCCATCTGTCCTTTCTGGCCCCAGTACATTTCCTGCAATTCTTCCTAGTCTCCCAAATTATGTAAGAGACTCATGCACAGGTTTGGAATCACTCTGAAAGCATGTCCAACTGCAAGAGATGCATGAAGAGAACTGGCAATGTGCAGGCTCACCTCGCTCTGGAGCCCATAGGCCTTCTTGGCCCACTGAGTCTTCATATCTTCGGGCAGCACAGTGTATTCATGCAGTTTCTTCCTGTAGTCCAGGTCACTGGCAAGAGCTTGGGCCTTTTTAGCATGTCTGATGTTTACCATATCCATGGGCAGGTGAAACTGGGTCTTACTCTCTTCAAAGCCTTTCTTATACTCAACCTTGAATGTACCAAAACAAGGGCAGGAGCGATGTGAAAATGCAGGAAAGATTTCCAGGCTTTTGGGAGCAGGAGAATCGGCACTCTGAGCACTGCCACCCTTCTATCAGAAAGGCGTGACCCAAGTCTTGGCTCTGAAAGGCAGCATCATGAGGGAGCTGAGGTTTCACACTACTTTGTTTTTGGGAGGACTGTCTCTTGCCAATGCTAAACCTTTTTACCCGGCTGCTCCAGGAGAAAACTCTATTCCCAATTCTCATAGATGCTTTAAGAGATAGAATAAAGAAGCTTGGGCTGCACAGCCAGACAAGCCTGAGTTCCAACCTGATCTGCCCTCTAACAGAAGGTGACCTCTGGAAAGTTATGTCACCTCTCTAAGAACTCGTTTCCCTCTGGGAGACTGTTGTGATAAGTAAAGGAATAATAGCTGAAACATGCTTAGTACAGGGACTGTCACATAGCAAACACTTGATAATGTTAGCATGCCAATAACAACGGTGGTTTGGTGGTGACGATGATGGTGGTGATAGCGGTGGTGGTGATGGTAGTGATGATGGTGATGATGGCAGCAATGATGGTGATTGATCATAGTGATGATGACAATGGTGATGGTGAAGGTGACGGTGATAGTGGTGACGATGGTGGTGATGATGGGGAAAGACAGTGTGCTATAGTAGAAGGAGTGTGGTGCCAGGTAATAAGAGTTCTAGGGTCTAATTCGCTACCCCTCTACCACTACTGCTGACTACCATATGGCTTTGGGAAAGACACAGTCTTTTTGACCCCCAGTTGCTCCAACTGCACATATGAAACATCAATGTATTCTGTCTAAACTGAAGCCAAATTGTCAATGCCTCTTTATGCTTCATGACTATGCACTTCATTTGGCTTGTTCTGTAGACACATCCAAAATGGCAACCCAGATGCCAACTCTCTTCTATTCAAGCTGTGGCACTTTAATGACTCATTGGATAATTACATCCAACTGTACCATCACAGCAGTGTAAGTTGGCCTCACAGCTCGGAGCAGGCAATCTTTTGTGTCTTTTTCCCTATTCAGCATCAGCAGGGAAGACTTGATTAGAAACTGGGTCTGTCTCTTCTAGCAGAATTCTCCTTCCCCAAAGCCTTTTGGTAAGTGACATTTACCAAGGTTCCTTTCCAGCCATTACAATTGTTTACAAGCATCGTCATTCTGATTGGCTGCAGCCTGGGAGGCCCTGGCTTGCTAAATATTTGAATACCATATATGCTGTAACCACAAGACCAGGACAGTGCCACAACAAGCAGGATGCTTTGCTCCACTAGGGAGAAACTTACTATGTGCTGTTCATTCTTATAGCCCCAGTGTCTTGCCCATAGTAGTCACTTGGCAAACATTTGTGACATGAATAAATGCAACTGAACACCTTTGTACCTTGATCAGCAAATGCTGTCACCCTTAGGGCCACACTCCTCAACCATTTAAAGAAAATAGTATGCTTTGGCAAAATAAATAAACCAAACAAACTTCTTATGCAAGCCAGGAAAGAAAAGAGTTGCAGGTAAAAGTCAATAAAAAGGTTAACAGTCCCAGGTGAAGTAGGCCCAGGAAAAATTTTAAAATAACACAACTGTAGGTGAGGGGTTGGGGGTTAGAAAAAGAGTTTACCTCACTGCTCATCTTAGCAATCTGCAGGGAGTGCAGAAGCCTAGAGTCGGCTGTACCCGTGGCTTTGCCTTTTGTCTTTTCATATTCTTCTTTATATTTAACCTAGAGAGAAAGAAGAAGGTCTACTGTGAGTGAGAAACTTTGCCGTCTATGGGGCTCTGGTTTTAACAAGTGCAAGGGGAACAATTCTGAAAAAACACCTCCCAATCTTTCACAAATCCAGAGAAAGATTCAAGTATTGCCATGTTTACAATGTTAAGAGTCATTATTTTTTTCGGCAGGACCACTGACATTTTATTGGAACCATTTCTTATGCATTCCCGAGTTAATGAGAGGAAACCTACATTGCTAGCAAGCTCCCCAGAGGCTTTGGCGGCCAGCAGAGACATGGCATCCAGCTTCATCTCAAATCCTTTCCCCTTTGTCTTCTCCCAGCCTTCTTTATACTTAACCTGACAAACAAAACCACAAGTGAATAGGAGTTGCTACCCATATTCCTGCCAAACGTCAAAGATATTATTTTAAAGCAAAGTTGGTTTTTTCCTCTATTTACAGACCAGAGTCTTGGCTATTGTTATCAAAATGATAACAGTAATTATTAACACAGTTAATTGATTCCTTCGTTGTAGAGCTGTGCAGGCCAGTGGTAATGGAACAGGACAAAGAAAAGACCCACGTATTGCTCCTTGCTCTGTTGTTTTCTGATCATGTGACCTTGGCCAATGACCTCTTAGGGCCTCAGTCTCCTATTTGCAAAGAGAGTATCACATTCTCTTTCTCAGGATTGCTGTGAGAATAAATTGGATAGAGTATATGTAAAGAGATCTTAAACTGGTGAAGTGTAACATAAATGTGGGGTGTTGACACTGCCCTGGCAATAACAACTACTGTTTATTGGCCTTTTCCTAAATGATTTCTACTCATTAACCACAAATCTTCACATTAGGCCTGTAAGGCTCAGAGAAATTAAAGAGCTCACCTATGGTTACATAAATTTAAAAAATGGCAGTGCCAACATCTGAACCTAGGTCTCTCTGACACCAAAGCCCATGCCACTAACTGTGCCCCTACAATACCTGTTGGGACTTACGATAATTCCACATATACAGTGCCTGCCCCAGGACAGAACAAGCATTTAAACAATGTTAGTTCCTTTCATTTTCTTCTCCTGCCCCCAAAATTCCATCTAGAATGAGAAGCCAAATCATAGCCTACTTGTGACTCCAGGGAGAATCTGATGATGCAGCTTGATATTCTTAAAACTTAAAATTCCATCTTGGCTAACACAGTGAAACCCTGTCTCTACTAAAAATACAAAAAATTAGCTGAGCATGGTGGCGGGTGCCTGTAGTCCTAGCTACTTGGGAGGCTGAGACAAGAGAATGGCATGAACCTGGGAGGTGGAGCTTGCAGTGAGCCGAGATCGTGCCACTGCACTCCAGCCTGGGCGACAGAGCGAGACTCCATCTCAAACAAAACAAAACAAAACAAAACAAAAAAAACCTTAAAATTCCTCCACACAGCAAATCACCAATTCACCAGGGTGATAAGGATGAAGATGTAGAGGTGTGTGTGTGTTCACACATAGATTGTACACATGCTCATATAATGGGACTAAATGGCTATGACCAATTTATCACTAGTAAACCACCATGTGCCATGACATAGCAAAATTCAAAGTTACAATTTGATGGATGCCTCTGAAGAGCCTTTCTCAGGGATAGACACTTCCCACTTGCTGGACCATCCCGGTATCTTCGTTTTCACATCACTCCATAACCCCCTCCACCTTCTCCCCACATTGCTCTCTTACCTCACTGAAGAGTTTGGCATTGGTTTTGGCCTTCACCAGCTGAGGAACATCCTGGGGCAATGTGTAATTCAACTTATTTTTCTCATAGTCAGCACGGTAATTCACCTGTTGGATTTAAAATAAATCTGTAGGGCTTTTATATGGGCAGAAAGAGAACTTTAGGGACCCATAGCTCTTTCCCCCTTAGACCCATAGCTGAGAAGGAGTTTCCAGAAAAGCCATTTTACCAGGCAGCCTGTACTTTTTGTGAATGTTTTAAATTAATGAACTGAAGGTGTCAAATGAAAAGTAAAGAAACTCAAAGATGCACTCGAAGTTGTGAGTTTGCAAAAGAGTTCCCTATGACTGCTTCACCAACTCCCCTTACACGCACTTGAGAATATTGAACTTTTTAAAAAATCATTTGCTGCAGTGCTGAATATCTTGTTATATGCCGGGTAATTATCAAATGCCTGCCCACAGTGACAAAAGGCCATCTTAAATCACACACACAAAAGAGAGCCAACCAGACATGTGACTCCTGTTGGATGAATACGGCATCATCCGAGAAGCAGTCTTGACTGGAAATTAAACTTAAACTTTAGATGATTGGTGATACTAAGAATTATTGTTAGATTTTGGATGTGATATGTTAAAATTATATAAATACGTTTTTTCTTTTTTACCTTTTAGAGATTCATACTGAAATATTTACAGATTACATTATACAATACTTGAAATTGGCTTCAAAATAATATGGAAGAGGAGAATTGGATAGGTATATAGATGAAGCAGGGTGGCCATGAGTTGATTGCTGTTGAAGATGGGTGACAGGTACATGGGGATTCATTATGCTATGCTCTCTACTTTTGCATGCATTCAAAATTTTCCATAATAAAAAGTTTAAAAGAAGTGGGGGTCATTTTCTGGCTGTAGTAAGACATGTGTCACCATTCATGAAAGTCAAATCCTTGGAGGTCAGATGTCCAGAGGCCTCAAAGCAGCAATTCCAAGACCCCCACACCCAGCTGGGCAGGGGACGGTTACTTACATGACTCAGCTGCTGGGCATTGATTTTGGCTTGAACAATCTGTGGAGTGTCAGTCACTGAGCTGTACTTCAACTTGTCGATGCTCTGCCTATAATTGGCCTAGGTGAAAACCAGCACAAAAAGATGTCATTTGCTCTTTTCTCAAAGATTTGTTTAGCTCCCTCTCCCAAGCCCAGTAAAGTGCAATTCTCAAATGACTATGTAGAAAAAGAGTCAGATATTCCAATTGGATACTGATAGACACTCCAAGCCCACAGAGAGAAAAACAGTACCTTGGAGAGTGAGACACCTAACAGGCAACTCATAAAAGAGGTGAACTAAGTGGCCAGTGAACATAGAGAAAGATGCTCAGCCACACTATTAATGAGAGAAAGGCATACCAAAACCACCAGATACCCCTCCACACCACCTGAAGAGCCAAATTAAAACTGCTGGCAATACAAAGTGCTGGCTAAGGATGAGGACTTATGAAAATTCTCACAACAGTGCTAGCAGAAGCGCAGATTGGTACAACCACTTTGGAAAACAGTATGGCATTTGGGCACACACACATCCTATGTCCCAACAATTCTGTGCCTAGGGCTCATTCTCAATGAAAATATATGCCTGAGGTCATTTTATAAATAATTCAAGCCATACATCTACACATAGTATACTTTTCTGTATACATCTTATACTTCACCAAGAAAGAAGTGTCAAAAAAAAAAAAAAGTAAAATGAAAGAGGAACAAAAAGTCCAACCAAGTTATACATGCATCTTTAAGTGGGAGGCGATGGAGTATCAGTGACTCCTTGTAAGTGGCCCTAACATGTCCCCACCCTGTACACCAGCCCCTGCCTGGCCCTCACCTCCACCTTGCCAGAGTCCCC
This sequence comes from Rhinopithecus roxellana, assembly GCF_007565055.1. NCBI lineage: Eukaryota > Metazoa > Chordata > Mammalia > Primates > Cercopithecidae > Rhinopithecus > Rhinopithecus roxellana. The sequence continues at coordinate 34,653,581 of NC_044559.1, forward strand.
AAGGAAATTGCCGTGAGCTTAGCACTTTCAAAGAAGATGTAGGTTCAAAAGAGGAGGAGGCAGAATCCCCAGTGCAGTTGGATGCATTGACTGCCTGGTTCCCACCTCAAGACATCAAGGACTAGTGAATTTTCCCCTTTGAAAATACAAATTGCCCTTTCAAGTATTAAGAATTATTAGCCATTTGCCCACAAGAATATATGTATCCAATCATCTTATTTTTCTCCAAACACACCTGACCAAGATCCACTGCAGAGGGAATGGGAACTTGGGTAGGGAAGTAAAGGAATAGGTTTGAGGCCAGATAGTAGGTGATAAGGAGTGAGGGGCTAAGGTGAGCTGAGTGAGAGCCCCAGAAACCTATGCAGGTAGAAGTAGAGCTAGGATACAGAAAAGAGGGAGAGGTTGTGGGTAGCAGATAACCTCTTTCACAATTTATTTTTATTTATTTATTATTTTGAGACAAAGTCTCACTATGTCACCTAGGTGGGAGTGCAGTGGCACAATCTTGGCTCACTGCAACCTCCTCCTCCTGGGTTCAGGAGATTCTCGTGCCTCAGCCTCCCTGGTAGCTGGGACTACAGGTGTGTGCTACTATGCCTGGCTAATTTTTGTATTTTTATTAGAGACAGGGTTTCCTCATGTTGGCCAGGCTGGTCTAGAACTCTTGGCCTCAAGGGATCCTCCCGCCTCAGCCTCCCAAAGTGCTGGGATTATAGGCATGAGCCACCACACCTGGCCTTCTTTTAGAATTTAATCAAAGTTATCTGAAATCCAGGTAAAAGAAGAAGTAAACTCATCCCTAACCCTGCTCTCCTTCCCTTATGCTCACATGGTTCCTTTCATTCATCCACTTGCCCATCCATTTATTTTTTCAACAAACTGTTGTGGGGTTCCTACTCTGCAGAGTGAGCAAAATCAGACAGTCCCTGCCCACACAGATATCTCAGATGGGTCCTCACTCCCAGGATCACAAACTCACCCAGTGCCTCTGGACATCTGAATCTCTGTGCCCACGGGCTCCAGATTGGGCCTGCTTGCCAGGTGAGCTCCCCTGGCTTGGCTCAAAGTGGCAGGATCACCATTGAACACCTCATTCGCAGCCTTCATGTCTATCTTTTCTTGCCCAAGGCCAAAGGCCCCTCCCAGAATCCCACACAGTGTGGCAAATTCTTCAGACCTGGGTTTCGCCTGAGAACAACACCCCTTTTCTGCATCACCACTATCTACTGATATCTCGGCCTGTACCTCACCTATGGCCTTGGCCAGCCTCCTCTGGCAGCTGGCTCTGCCCTCCCCAGGGGCCCACACCTTGGCCACTCTTGTACTGTTCTATCATCTCCTGCCTGTCTAGACTACAGGCCTTTGCTTTTCTGTCTTTGCTTTTCTGTTTTCCTCCTGTCTGTTGCTACTTCCTATGGCCACTTCCCTGAGATGACAGCCCACCTCAGGGAGTCTTTGCAGCCCAAAAGTCACAAATGTCTCTAGGAGCCAGATAGACCACTAGCTGGGTACAAGCCCAGTGCTTGGCCTTACTGTTGGGGAAGTAAGGAGTTGAGAGGACTATGGCTAAGGGAGGCAGCTGCTGCCCAGCTCTAGGAGATGGTTGTCATGCAACCAACAGGGCATACAGAAGCTAGATTTTCCAGTTATTCCAAAGAAACCAGAAATCCATATTATGATGTAAAATCTTGCAATTTTTGAAAGCTAACAAATAGTTCAATATTTTTTAAATCCAGTGACCCGGGCCAGGGGCAGTGGCTCATGCCTGTAATCCCAGCACTTTGGGAGGCCGAGGCGGGAGGATCATGAGATAGGGAGTTCAAGATCAGCCTCACCAACATGGTGAAACCCTGTCTCTACTAAAAATACAAAAATTAGCCGGGCGTGGTGGCTTGTGCCTGTAACCCCAGCTACTCGGGAGGCTGAGGCAGGAGAATCGCTTGAACCTGGGAGGCAGAGGTCGTGTGAGCTGAGATCACACCACTGCACTCTAGCCTGGGCACAAGACTTCATCTCAAAAAAAAAAAAAAAAAATTCCAGTGACCCAAGAGAAATAGGTCTAATAGCCACTTTGGGCCCACTGGCTACTAACTTGTATATTCCATGTCTTCCCTGGGTCTTGTACTCATTTCAACCAGCTCATCATAATTATAACTAACACATGATACTTACTATGCACCCAGCACCATTCCAAGTACATCACACATGTTAACTCATTTAATCCTTCCCACCACCCTATGGTTAGGCATTATTATTATCCCTACCTTACAGTGTGGAAACTGAGGCACAGAGACCGAAAGTGGCTTCCTCCAGGTCATCCAGGCAAAGTATCAGAGGTATGATTCAAATCCCTGGAGTCTGCCTCGCAAGGTGGCGCTATACCTATACGCTATAAACCTGGTTTGCCAAAGCTAGTGTGCTTAAAGCTATTACTTTTATTTTATAGATGGGCAAGGGGTTCCCATTAGCCAGAGTTAGCATTGTTTAGACAGGGAAATGCATTCCAGAAACAGACAAATGACTTACAAGTGAAATTCTAGAACAGGACCTAGAAATAACGAAGTGCTCCTGACAATGGGCCACGGAGAGTTTTGTTGGATTTGAAGATTAAAAAACATCACTAGACTTGGTGCGGTGGCTCACGCCTATAATCCCAGCACTTTGGGAAGCCAAGGCGGGCAGATCACCTGAGGTCAGGAGTTTGAGACCAGCCTGACCAACATGAAGAAACCCCGTCTCTACTAAAAATACAAAATTAACCGAGCGTGGTGGCGCATGCTTATAATTCCAGCTATTCAGGAGGCTGAGGCAGGAGAATTGCTTGAACCTGGGAGGCAGAGGTTGTCGTGAGCTGAGATTGCACCATTGCACTCCAGCTTGGGCAACAAGAGTGAAACTCCATCTCAAAAAAAAAAATAATAATAATTTTGTGCTTTTTAGTTAATGATTCAAGGAGAAAAGTTTTTGCATGTTGAGTTTTGGACATGCGGTGTGTAGAGAAAATTAGGAAATATAAAGTCATTTCAATGTCAACTATTAATTAGATTAGAGTACAGTGACTTCCTAATGCATTAATTCAGAAGGCAAAATTATCATCTCATAATAGTCTATTAGAATTCAGAATTATGCATGATAAAATGTCACAAAAACTATATTTTTAAATGGCATATTCTTTCCTGATAATTCTGCATTAAGTATGTTACTGAGTACAATTACTTTACTCTGTGGGAACATAATTAAAAGTCTCCATGATTAATCACATCTTTGCAACATCACAAATGCTTGGCCATTGCTTCAATCTACATTTTAAAGGGTTTCTTTTTCCTTTGCTAAAGATAGAGTCTCATTTTAATTCTATCAATGTTTATAAAATCTATCTAAAGGGAATGCTCTCAAATTAAGAACCCATGCTTGCTTATTTTTTTAATTTCATGGCTATTTCACCACCTTTAAGATGACCACACAGAGAGACCACAATTGTTCTTGTAAATGGATTCCCCAAACTTCCTGATTACTAAAATCCCTACATTATGGGTGATAAACTCAAATTCACATCAGAACCAGGAAGGTAAGCTAAAGGAGGTACAGCAACAGCGAGCAGCCACCACCCAGTCCCAGCCAATTGCTGCCTTGCAGGATCTGGGGCAGAATGTCTCAGAGTTTTCAAGAAAAGGTGAGCATGTTAGTTTTTGTCTGAACTCAGAAATTCCACATGTTGGTTCAATTAAAACAACAACAACAAGAACAAATCCACTGTGCAGCCAAACAAAGCACTTCTGTAGCGTGAATGTGGCTTATGGGCTGCCAGTTTAGAACCCACCTCTAAACTCAATTAATATTTCTAATTCAGTCTGGTTTAAGTTTGCATCAAACTTTCCTGGGTGGGCTTCCAGGTGCCTGGTTTGACTCTGAGTCTTATCTAGATAAATGTAGTAACAAGTCATGTCATAATGGGAGTACGTCTTGCATTCTTTGAGCTACTTATTAGATATGGTATCTAGAATCCTACTGCAAAAGCACATCTTCAAATTTTAATAAGGTGCCCTTGATCTGCAAGTTTCCCAGGTAATGTATACGGCCAAAAAATAAATAAATAGATAAATAAATGCAGCTTTGGTAGCGGTCAAGTTTAACTTTGTAAAATGAGTAAGTCAAGTCAATCCAACTAAACTTCCTGAGAAAAAGAGAAGCAAAGTTTAGGTCCCTGATCAATTCCTCTGCTTCCTACCTCCTGTTTTATTACACATTAGAAAAGCCCCCTTCATTCAATAAATATAATTTGCCAATGATTGCCCTTTGATGTCTGGGCATTGGGTTGGACACTGGAGATACCCAGCTGAATCCTACTGCCCCAACTCCGAGCAAGAGAGAGAGAGAGATTCAAAGACTTATCTACCGGTAGCAAAACCTCAATCAACTTCTAAACTTGTACTGATCCCAAAGGAAAGTAAAGGAAAGTAGCACTTGACATTCATAAATATACATTGAATTATTTGTTCAATTACTGATTGATTGATTGATTGGAGATAACCTTCACTGGCAACCACAATACAACCTTACTTCTAAGCCCCCTGAAGTACTTTTTAAGCTAGTAGGTGACTTTTATCTTTTTCTTTGTACTTTTCTGTATTTTCTAAATTTTCTATAATAAACATATAGTAAAATTCTTATAATCAGAAAACAAGAAATTTAATTGATTGTACACATTTTGCTTGGAACAAGCCAAACCATAAATAAAATCACTGCTGTAATAATTAAGGGATACATATACTTTCCCATGTGCTCCTGAGGAAAAATGGAGTCAACATTACCACTTCCTCTCAACTTGTATATATACATTTTATTTTACTTCCTTCAGTCCTTAACATACTACGTGTCAAACCTTTTTTCAAAGAAAGAAAAAAGTCATCCTTGCTAAGAAGCAGGCATTTGAAATGTGCCCAGCAGACAAAGCTCACTGAATTCTAAGAGGAAAAACTGAACCTCAGGTTATTTTCAAGAGAAAACTAGAGTTGTCCCTAGTTCACACTGAAAATCGAAGAGTATGCAAGCATGCATAAATGAACTTCCTAGTGGAAAATGGAAAAGGATTTCCCTTCCTTCAATCCCTCCACCCTCCTATGAACTGTTGTATCATGTTTCTTTCCATCTTGCTGCCTACAAATCACTCCTCAGGAAGGAAGTGACAAGTGACGAAGCAGAAAGAGCTGTTGGAAAAGAACTTACATCTTTCAAGGGCACCAGTTTCATCGTTGTTTGATAGGAAGGCGTGAGAGTGGCTGGGTAGTTGTAGTCGACAAGATCATGTTTATAATCAGCTTTATAGGCAACCTAAAACACGAAGAAAAGAACAAGAATGTAGAAATCAGCTTCTACTTTCTTTTGGCTTTGTTTGAATGCCATAAGAAATATTTTTTAAATACCCAGAAACAAATGAATTCAGTTTCATCATCTTCAAGGAAAATTAAGTTAGTTCATACTTTTGTCTTTAATTAATCTGAACTGCTCTTAATTAATTCAAAATTAGTTAACTTCCATCTATAGTACATTTATTTTATATTTCTTATTAATTATGAAGCTGTTTGTCATTTTTGTTGAAAAGAAGCATTTGCGGTGCTTCAGTGGTACAATCGGTTAGCGTGCGGTACTTATATGAAAAGGGGCATGTGCACATGGATAGACAATGGAAGAGCTCCTTGGCTAATCCCGACAAAATAAATGGAAAGGTCAAGAGTCTTTAGAGTATTTAACTTTTTTCTTCTAAAGATCAAATTGACATTCTTAAGCAGAGAAAATCCAACATTTGTATGTTTCAATAGTGAAATCAGTTTCCTTTAAGTGTCCTTTACCTCCAAGATTTACAACCTGGCATTTGTAAACCTATAAACTGGATTGACAAAGCCAAAGAGAGTAATAGATTATATGCTACAGGGGAAAACAAGGACCTGATCTACTCTGTTATCCCACTACCTTGACCAGTGCCAGGCCACAGTAGGTTTTCAATGAATACAATGATCAAAAAAATGAATGAAGGAACAAACCAGCTAACCAACCAACCAACTCCAAATAAATCACAAAAGCTTTGGAACCCTGGGGAATTTGGAATAAGAATCATAATTATTCATTTCTCTTTCTCTCTCAGAAATTAAAAGTGTTAACCACATTGGATTCATTATAATAGACTGAAGTACTCTTCAAATTAGAGAAATCTAAGATAAATACTTTGTAGCCTTTGAAAATTTTCAGGGATTTTACCTAGCCTTGGTTGTATCTGCTAACATTTAGAAACTGTTTTGGGTCAGTCTTTATACAGTCTTTAAAATAGAAGACAGATTTTTTTTTAAGGGAAATTGTAAAAGAATTGGCTGAATTCTTCATGTACCGCCCCACTCCATCCCTACAGACCTTTGCATAAAAGGACTCACGTTGCTTGCCAGGCTGCCAACTTTCATAGCATGCAGAGTGCGTCTGTCCATACCAACTCCTTCATAGCGGCCTCTCATGTGGTTCTGGTAGTTTTCTTTATATTTATTCTACATAGAAACACAAAGTTTTCAACCAAAGCATTCCCTTCGCAAGTAGTTGAAGATAAACTACTCATCTTAATGCGTTAAATCCAAAGCATAAATGATTAAATATAAGCCATTTAAATAGCCAGTGTATCACAGAATAAAAAATAAGGCAAACTTTTTTTTTAATAACATAAATTTCAACCCACAAGAAGTTGGAGTAAGACAGGAAGACAAGGAAACATGGGATCTGATGAACATAGACAGCACAAAACAGACTAGACTTTCTGTGTTCATTTTTACATTTTTAGTTTTACATTTACCAGATTTTTCCAATGTGAAAATTTACCATCAGATGGTGGCAGGCGCTGACTATGCGGGCATCACATGCAAAGCCCCATGCTGAGGCTGGTACAAATCACTGCATGCCATTACCTTCATTTCTAAATATATAAAGGACAAAACCTGAGCTTTGCCAAATTCTGTGATGTAAAAATTGGTCACTAGTGTGACCATGTGAAATAATAATGTTATGTGCCATGTGCCAAATGCCACTTATCAAATAAAAAGAAGACCAAAACAGGATGACGAGAGGTCATAAATAGGGAATTTGGGGAATTAAAATCACCTAACCTGGGAGGCCATTGCATTTCTAGGTACTGCGAGTATTTGAACAGAACACTACTTATGACTATATATCAGACACGATTCTACTTATCTGAGTTAATCTTCACAAGTACTCTATGAGGGGAAGGAACTATTATCATCCCCATTTTAGAGTTGGGCAGAGTGGCTCAGGGAGCTTAAACAACTGCCCAAAATTGGCCACTTTGCTATTAATAACTGTGAAATCAGGTATGTTGGCTCTTAAACCACTATATTTATGCAAAATAAATTCCTCACTGCGCCTTACACAGTCCCTTGCAATTTTAAATTCTACTATTATGTGCAACTAAGCAAAAGTAAAACATATTATCTAGTATAGGTCTTTGATGTCCATGAGGATACATCTTCAGACCTGCTCTGAGAATCTCCAAATTTGCAAATGCCCCTCTAGTACATATCTGCTCATCTGTAAGACAGGGAAAAAATGTCTGGCTCTCCAGGTGACTCTGAGGGTGAAATGAGGTGATATTAACTCAGAGGCACAAAGTCACACTGAGAGGGGATGTCACATGCTCAGCCAGGCCCCCTCACCAGCATTCATCACTAGGAGCCGGGCACTGTGCTGCACACAAGGAAGCAAGGAGACGGAGAGGACAGGTCCCGCCCAGAAGACTCAGGGTCAAGATCAGGGATGTGACAGAATTGAACACTATGAAGATCAATCCCAGCAGGCAATATTAACCAAAACCCAGGCATTTATGCCTAAAAGGCCATGCTTCTCCAAGACACGTAGATCCATTCCCATAGACTGTCCCTCTTAGGAGACCTAAAAACTAAGCTCACCAAAAGTGCCCAAACAAAAGCTTAGCGTTAACAACTCACATCACTGGTAAATTTTGAGATCTTGCTCACGTTCCTGAATTGAGGTGTTTCACAGTAGTTGATACTGTGACCTCTACTACTTTCCAGATCCTTCTTATACTCCACCTTGGAAATCAAAACACCAGACACACAATAGAACCAAATCCGAAGTCACTCTTGAAAATGTCCCAGGACTTGACTAGGATATTTTTAGAAAACTTTCAACCCAAGATTTTAACATATCAAGCATAGAATATGCTAAGTTAGCAGGACATAGTTTCCTTGATAAAAACAAATCATAATAAATAGTAAATAATTGGTTTCATTCAGAAAATTAAAAGTATATCGTCGCTTTCAAGAACAAATACTATAAGATTTCATAACTCAGAAAATGGCAAAACTGCTTTTACAACGCAGGCAGGTAGTTACTCTTGAGGGGAAGTGTATTAGGGGGATAAATTATATTTCCTATAATGGAAATGTCTTAGGAGGATGTCTGGTCATGTTCTGTTTCTTGATCTGATTGCTAGTCACACAGATGTGTCCCACTTAAGGAAATCCTTCCCACTATACATTTATGATGTATGTACATCTTTACAGGTATACTTCAGTGCAATTCAATCAGGAAAGTTACTTTACAAGGAGTATAATAAATGAGACCACTCAGATGCACAGCGTCTTCCAGTTTAAAATCAGTTGGCTATTTGAGCTCTCCTGGGTGCCTGGATATAGGATGTGAGGCTACATTAATAAAATAGACTCCAAGTCACCTCAGGTAATTAGCATGAGGCAGTTAAGGCCAACTACCTGCAATAGATGGCTGGTTTGTCTTACTGACTAAACATAAGGACATAAAGAAATGGAAGATTCCCTTGCAACTTCTTTACCAAAGGAAATACCCCTCAGTTTGTTATCATATCTTACAAAACTATATGGTGGGGTATGTCTAATTCTAATACTATAAATATATTTTTATATTCATCTGTTCAATTACAGTATATTAATATAGAAAAATACCAAAATGGGAGTTCAAGACCAGCCTGGCCAGCATGGTGAAACCCCGTCTCTACTAAAAATACAATAAATTAGCTGGGCGTGGTGGTGGGCACCTGTAATTCCAGCTACTCTAGAGACTGAGAAAGAAGAATCACTTGACATGGGAGGTGGAGGTTGCGGTGAGCCGAGATCGCGCCATTGCACTCCAGCCTGGGCAACAAGAGCAAAACTCCCTCTCAAAAAAAAAAAGGCCAAAATGTTAACGGTGTTATTCCTGGGTGGTAGAACTGCACTCCCAGTGGTATGTATCCAGTTCTGTCCCTAAAAGTCTCTACCACCCAGAACTAGACACTTGACTTTTCCAGGCATATGACAAAGTGAGAGCCTAATGGTGGAAGAGGTCCTATCTAGATCTAGTGTTCTGTGAGTGACAGCAAAAGGCCAGCAAACTTTTTCTATAAATGACCAGACAGTAAATATTTTAGGTTTGGCAGGCCACATATTCTTTGTCAATTGTTATACTCAACTCTGTCCTTGTAGCTCCAAAGCAGTCACAGATAATCAGAAACAAATGTCATGGGACTGTATTCCAATAAAACTTTATTTTAAAAAGCAGGCTGTGGGCTGGATTTGTCACTGAGGCTGTAGTGTGATGACCTCTGGTCTAGAGTACCAGAATCATCTGGAACATTTGTTTAAAATGCAGATTCCAAAGCCTCAGCAGCCATCTATCACTTCAAAGTATCTGAGGCTTCTGATAAGGCTTAGGAAAATATCACTCCTGGTGACTCAGAGCAGCCCCAAGTTAGAGGACCACGGGTTAGCTAACAGGTTAGGGAAAAGGACTGGCTTTTAGAGGTTAGAGATGGAAAATATTTTTGGATATTTGCATATCTGTTTGTGAGTTGCAGATAACTTGTTACATGAGTGCTTTGAATCGCCATAATTGTTCCCGTCGCCAGAGGCTGCCAAGTCAAATGCCTTCAAGAGCCCAGATAAGAAATGCAAATGAGGGAAAATGCCATGAAGGACACACTAGGGTGTGAGAAGGATATGAGGATCTAGAGGGGATATTTCCTTGCCAAACAGTCCTCACAATAAAAACGTCTTAAACTGTGGGCAAGCCAAACCAAACACACCCCTCTGGCAGCCAGCGTAGCATGTAAGGAAAGGGAAATTCACACGGAACACACAGCTTCTCGGAACTCAGAGTTCAATAATAAGAGAATGAGAGGGGTTTGACGTTTGAAACACTCTTTCAGATGTTTGATTTGTTTTAAAAGATGGATCCTCCAGTATTCTTTCTGGCAACTAGAAGCCCGTTGCCTGGCACTTTTGAGTACTGACAGCCCTGGGAGGATCTAGGCAGTAACTTCTGAACCATCAGAGAAAGATGTAACTGGTTTGATTCTAGGCTCTCTTGTAAATTGCATTTTACCACTTATCTGTTCTTGGAAACCGGTAACCAATGGGCAGAATAGGTGGTGTCACCATTTTTTTTTTGAAATGGAGTTTCACTTTTGTTGCCCAGGCTGGAGTGTAATGGCACTATCTCGACTCACTGCGACCTCCGCCTCCCAAGTTCAAGCAATTCTCTTGCCTCAGCCTCCTTAGTAGCTGGGATTACAGTCCTGCACCACCACGCCCAGCTAATTTGAGCTAATTTTGTATTTTTAGTAGAGACGGGGTTTCTCCATGTTGGTTAGGCTGATCTCAAACTCCCGACCTCAGGTGAGCCACCTGCCTCTGCCTCCCAAAGTGCTGGGATTACAGGCATTAGTCACCACACCTGGCCGGTGTCACACTTTCAGCCAGAGCTTTTTATTATAGGGTCACCTCATTCACTGACTAGAGGAGATAAAAAAGGTGATGTTCATGCGTGTGGCTCTTCCCCACACTCACCTCACTCACGAGTTTGTTTATGCTCTGAGCCTGTTTGAGGACCAAGTTGTCTTGAGCTGGAAGCGAGTGATAATGTGCAGCACCTTTCATCCTATTGAAGTCCTGCCTGTATTTTATCTGAAATAAAAACACACAAAACGGGGCTGGAGTTGATGTTTCCAGGCTCCGGGAGAGGAATTACTCCAAAGTTATCCTGGACTTAATGTCAACATTTACTTAGTACAGTTTTCTGAAGGAAAAAAAAAAAATATTCATGTGGCCTTTTCTCTTCATGAAATCTATAAACTACTTTGTCCTTTTTTGTTATTAAAATTTTCCTGGCCCTTTTCACACTTTTTACACTTCATACTCTAATTCTGCATGGAAAAAAAAAAAAGTCTTAAAATAATCATAAGAAAAGTTGTCAGTCCAAACCCATTCTGCCCTTGGTTTAAACATCATTTCCCTGCTAATGAGGGGCGGAGTAATGTCTTTTAACTTCCTTCCTCAGGGAAAGATGGTGCTGTTATGGGTAATAGGTGAATCGTTCTTTGGTAAAGGAAAGGAAAGAGAGGGAAGGAAAAGGAAAGAAAACAAAATGGCGAGGGGTGTGAAATGAATGCTGGGTTCTGATGAGACCAAGTTACAGTTGGCATGTCAAGATCTGCAGTGAGCATGTCACTTTTCCAAGTTTAATTATAGCCTGCCTTTCAAGGACTGCCAGCAGGCTAACGTTCTGCCAATAAAAATCATTTCATCACCGGGTTACACCCAGTTTGATAATCATATGACTTATTTTAATCAGTTCTTCCCCTAAATTACTCAATTTCTAATTGGGCCATTTGGCAAAACTCTCCTAATACCCCACTCTGGCTGGCCAGCCTCTGTACTTGCTTCAAATGGTCTCAAGCAAGCTATACTGGTAGTCCATGGGCATCTCCTTGGAAGCAGACAAATGGGGCCAAAGCAGTCTTCATAAATTTGGATGGGAGTTGAGGGCTAACATTCTACTTTGGCTCAGCTGTAATAAATGTATCTGTGTGTAGGTTTCAGTAAGCACAGCCTTCAAAGTCTCACTTCTCTGCTTCTGTGGCTCTGCCGTCACACCTACATGGTACTTACGTCACTAGCGAGTTCGTGGGCTTTCTTGGCGTTCTGATATGCTGGAGTGATCATAGCCGGGAAGCTGCCCTTTCCCCTGTGCTCCTCATACTCCTCCAGGTAACCCTGTTGGGTGGGTCAAAAACTTCAGTGAGTAATGCTTTCCTCCCCAGATGTGCGGGGTTCAGCAATGGCCACTCACAGAGCCTATTATCACAGAGGTTCATCCACCTTGGGTTCCAGTGATGTCCATGTGGTGGCTTAAACATTCCTTTTAAGATGGCAGACCCTGGAGTCAGGCCCACTTACTTGTACCCAGCACACAGTCAGCACTAAATAATGGCAACTGATATAATGATCATCATCATTATTTCCACTGGATAAATCAGACACTCTACCACTCCCCCAGGCCTATGTGTTATGGAATATTCATTTTTTAACTGACAACCAGGGAAGTCCTTTGTCTTCCAGCAGGTCTCAAACACTACCTTACTCATGCCCAGTGGCAGATCTATGTAGGGACCTCTCCCGGTGGTACTGTCTCCCCCAGTGGTACTGTCTCCCCCGGTGGTACTGCATCCCCCGGTAGTACTGTCTCCCCCAGTGGCACTTCATCCTCCGGTAGTACTGTCTCCCCCAGTGGTACTTCATCCTCCGGTAGTACTCTCTCCCCCAGTGGTACTTCATCCTTCGGTAGTACTGTCTCCCCCAGTGGTACTTCATCCTCCGGTAGTACTGTCTCCCCCAGTGGTACTTCATCCTCCGGTAGTACTGTCTCCCCCAGTGGTACTGTCTCCCCCAGTGGTACTGTCTCCCCTGGTGGTACTGCATCCCCTGATGGTACTGTCTCCCCTGGTGGTACTGTCTCCCCTGGTGGTACTGTCTCCCCTGGTGGTACTGCATTCCCCGGTAGTACTGTCTCCCCCAGTGGTGCTGTCTCCCCCAGTGGTGCTGTCTCCCCCAGTGGGTGGTACTGTCTCCCCCAGTGGTACTTCATCCCCCGGTAGTACTGTCTCCCCCAGCGGTACTGTCTCCCCTGGTGGTACTGTCTCCACTGGTGGTACTGTCTCCTCCAGTGGTACTGCCTTCCCCAGTAGTATGTGTCATGTAACCAGAAAAGGAGTATTATATAATTTTTGTAATTTGGGAGGAAAAACTTCGAATTACCATAAGATTATCTGAAATGGGACTAACTGTATATTTCAGACTAAGGATTACAATCTTTGTCTTAATCCTTTCTTTTTTCTTCCCCACACCAACCATCCGCTCCCAGAAAGGAAAACCTTCTCTTTCATGATGCTGTCATCACATGACGGATAACCCCTCCCTGGCAGCCAGATGTACTTTAAGACCCAGCTTAGAGACAACCTTCTCCTCGTAGAAGTCCTTCAGTCCTCCCTCACCCCTGGACCTGCCCCAGGCAGAGTCCTCTGTGTTTTCACTGTACTTTTAGCACAAATCTGGAACAGCCCATATGGTGCCCCCCTTAGGCTCATGACTCCATCTCTCTGTGGCCTCCTTCAAGCCAGGGGCCTGTCCAGCTCCAGCAACAGGGCTTGGACTGTGGCACACACATTTTCTAAAATAAAATAGTTGGGTCAGATTAGAAAATCCAGGCTCCCCGTTATCCAACAATGAAAATCATTTAGCCCGAGTTCTCCTTTTGGCCTGGCTGCCAGAATATTCTGGCCAAATATAATAAGTAATATGTTTTTTTAAAAGGTTCTCAAATTCTTTGGTAATCTGCTCTATGGCTTTGCCCATTCTGCTCTACAGTTCTGTGATTGTAACTTTACTCCAGTTTTTTTCTCTCTCTCTGTGTGTGTGTGTGTATATATATATATATATATACACATATATATATATGTATGTATATATGTATGTTGTAAGTGTTAATCTTTTTTCAAGACACCTAATCCTGTTGATTACATGGTATAATCCTTTTAACAAGTCTAGTTACTTGTTAAAAAGAAGAATGAATTGGTTGGCATTTAAGGCACTACAGATATTTATAGTTATCTGCCTGCTGGCTTCTCTCTTGCTCCCTCCTCCTCATGCCCTGGCGAGTCATGCTAAATCACAACAGTGAAATGCCATACTAGACTGAGTCCTCTCAACAGCTGCTGACAGTGCTATCAAACAACACCCATTTTGATTCTTGCATTTGTTATTTTCAGGACTGAAAACTTCAATCAAAGCGTCCTACTAATCAAGAACCAGCTATGATACTAAAAAGTTACATTTCATCTATACCTACAGTCATGTCTAGGTACACATATGAAATGATACATGTGTCTTATAACTACTGGTAGATAGGATTCGCCAAATACAGGACAAAATATTTTTTGCCAAATATAGAAGCCAGATTTTTTTTTAAAGCTGATTTTTAAAAGTTGTCCTGAGCTTTCCAAACAATATATTTAAAATACAAAACAAGTAAAAACATTTTTCACTGGTTTAAAGCACTAAAAGACCACTTAATTAACTTAGAGAATTTGATTAAATGGCCTTTTAAATTCAAAACCAAGCATTTCTGCTCCAGTAGACATTTTCAAAGGAGTCCCAACCGACCTTCAAACACATCCTAAGACTCATATGAGTATATGCCTAACTACGGCAATGTGTTTTTCTAAAGAACAGAAACAAATTCATTGTGGTTTTCTAAGTCATATGTGTTGTAGAGAGTGTACTTACTGCCAAATAATTCAAACAACTGCCCAATTATGAAAAAAAAATCACTTGAACCCATAAAATGTATTCTTCCAATACACACTCGTGTTCTTCCAATGTTCTTTACTTGCAACTGTGAACAATAATGCTTCCTTTCTACCCTACAACACCTGGCTAGTACCAGAAAAGACAGAGGGATGTGCAAATAATAATTAGCTTGTGATTATCATCTTAATCTTTTTTTTACTCCCTGTCAAGACATAGTTCATCTGAGAAGTGAAATTAGAAAAAGGGTTTGCATTCTCTGGCATACTGATTTATCTACCAACCTAGATAACAAATTCACTTTCTAAGAAAATGAGCCCCACTACTCAGTGAAATGCTCAATATTTTTCAAGATGCATTTTGATCTCTATGTTGCTTATGATAGAGCCCAGCTAAGCTTAGCTGATCTTAGTCCTTGGGACTGTTCTTCAATGGACAGATAAGAATGCTTTCTTCTTGGCCAAGCCACCATATTGGTGTAAGTCATTTATTTATTTAAAAAAAGAAAGTGCCTTAATCTGTTTTCCTAAGTGGGTCAAGTTGAGCCCTGTACAACTGTTTGTCCACTACTTTCTATCTTGGAAAATCTACCTTTCATAAATAAGGTAAAGCTAAACGACAGCCCCACCCCTGATTAAATGGTCATAGCTGTATCACAGCCTAGAAGGGGCTAAACATGGAAAAGAGCAGGGCAGGAGATCATTTTATCACATACCTGACCATATTGGTCTGCACATTCCCTTGTCAACATGCCCTCAGCTCCAACGGCTGGACCAGCCATTCCCCTCATTTCTTTTTGATATTGTTGATGGTACCTCACCTGTTTGAAGGCAAAGGACAAACTCGGTGAATTTGACTCCCATACACAGGAGCCAAAAGAGTAAAAGTGAATGTCTTAATGGAATATTCTTTTTCTGCTTGGATCTAGGGAGTAGGTATGTCTCAGACATAAAAGTGCCGGGTCATTGTCATGGTAAAATTCACTTAAAACTATGAAAGAAAACTACTCCCTGGCTTCAGGGTAAATGCAAAAGTCGACAGGAAATTGGACTCCTCAGACCCAGGTTCACATTCCTCTTTCTCCCTAACATGACCACATCGTCAAGGAAACTTACATCACTTGCCAGCTCATTGGCTCTTTTGGCTATCTGATAGGCGGGTGTGATCATCGCAGGGAAACTGCCTTTCCCTCTTTGTTCTTCATAGTCCTCTGTGTATCTCACCTGAAATGAAAAAAAAAATATGAATCACATGCCCCAATCCTACTGTTTATCAGATGATCTTAGTGAGATGCTCTGCTAAGGGTTCCATGACATCCTGCCCATCTCCTGTCATAGCTCATACGGCATATAACTGGCTTACTGTTTGATGGGCCATGTGCATCTTATTCACCTTCTTATTCCCAATACCCAGCACAGTGCCTGGCACATGGAGACACCCAATGTGGAATTCAACACGTGCTTGCTAAGCACCTGGTGCAGGCCAGGCACTGGGCCTGGGCAGAGGAATAAGTCTTCAGCCCTCAAGGAGTTGTCAGCCATGTTTGGGAGACACAAGAGTCTTCTCAACCCCAGATCGAGGCTAAGGCAAGAGGAAACCATGTATTAAGCAGAAGTTGGATTTCTGCTTCAATGTCCCATTCAGAACAACACTAAATTCTTGATTTTATTATGCTATGGAACATTTGGGTTATGTAAATGCAAGTGGTAAAAGTTGTTTAGAAATTATGTTCTCTGATTTGCAGTGGCAAGAGAGATTTCTCTCAGATTACTCAGATACATCCAATTTGGTGTTAATCCAATCTAAAGTTTTCTCTTTAAAGAAGTGTTTTTGCAAGGTCTCTGCTAACTGACTTATCAAACCCAACCATCCTTGACCTCAGGAATTTCTTCTTGGTACCCATGCAGGACTAGAATGTCTCCTACATTCTCCCTCCCTCTACCTCCAAGCAAGGAAAGAAAGAGGAATCTCAAGTGCAAACCACTGCATCTTGGTCTCCCCCATCTCTCTCTCTCTTTTTTTTATTTAATTTAATTTTAAGTTCTAGAATATATGTGCAGGATGTGCAGGTTTGTTACATAGGTAAATGTGTGCCATGGTGGTTTGCTGTATCTATCAGCTCATCACCTAGGTATTAAGCCCGGCATGCATTAGCTATTTATCCTGATGCTCTCCCTCCCGCCAGCTCCCCACCATGGGCCCTAGTGTGTGTTGTTCCCCTCCCTGTGTCCATGTGTTCTCATTGCTCAGCTCCCACTTTTAAGTGAGAACATGGGGTGTTTGGATTTCTGTTCCTGTATTGGTCTGCTGAGGATCATGGCCTCCAGCTCCATCCATGTCCCTGCAAAGGACATGATCTTTTTCCTTTTTATCATTCTATTATAAAGATACACGCACGTGTATGTTCATTGCAGCACTATTCACAAGAGCAAAGACGAGGAATCAACCCAAATGCCCATCAGTGATGGACTGGCCTCCCTCCTTTCTTACATCACTTTGAAGCTGTGCCACAGCCTTGCTCCGTAGCAGCTCAGGAGTATCTGCCACCGTGGAGAACCTGGAGATGCGTTCATCGTGCCCTCTTTTATACTCCACCTGATGAGAAGACAGTAGAGTCAAGGGTGCACCCACCTCACAGCCTCTGCAATGACCTCTTCCTGTGGCTCTCCTAAAGCTGCACCATCAGGCTACACTCAACGCAAACCTGTGGCAAGTCTTCTGTGGCTTATTTCATGGGCTCCTCCTCAAAAAGTATCTATACCAATGTGCTAAGTCCAAGAGTGTGCCAGGGATTGCCACACTCCAACAAATATTGACTTGCTTAATCTCCATAACAATCACATTTGGCATGACCAATGTTTTCCTCACTTTACAAATGAGAAGCCAAGGAAGAGAGAAATTAAGTAATTTGTCCACGGTCACTTAGCACTAAGGGATAGGATTCAAATTTCAGCATTCTGGCTCCAAAATCTGAGTTTTTAACAAATAAACTTTGCTACTCTTTCGGTGGACCTGACACCCAGTTAAAAATTCGTGTCTTCGGCTGGGCGCGGTGGCTCACATCTGTAATCCCAGCACTTTGGGAGGCTGAGGCGGGTAGATCACAAGGTCACCACTGTCGCCCTGGCCAACATGGTGAAACCCCATCGCTACTAAAAATACAAAAATTAGCTGGGTGTGGTGGCGGGCACCTGTAGTCCAGCTACTCGGGAGGCTGAGGCAGGAGAATCACTTGAACCCGGGAGGCGGAGGTTGCAGTGAGCCGAGATTGCGCCACTGCACTCCAGCTGGTGACAGAGCAAGACTCCTTCTCACAAAAAATAAAAATAAAAAAAATAAAAATAAATAATGTCTTCAATGCTAAAGCAAACTCAAGAAATCATGTGGTCCAGACTTTGGGTGAACTACACAGTCTTCTCTGTATTTTACAGATATGGTCCAATCACCGCACAGAGAATACTTGACAGGGAAAAGGTAAAAACACAGTTTTCTCTGTAATATGACACCTGTGGTACCTACCTCCCCAAAGCACTCTTTTATTGTTTTTTCCCTAAATCATGGGGGTTCGTTAATGACACAAATTAGCATAATCTATGGTGAAAAAGCACCCAGACACTCACTTGGCTGGCCAGCTGGTTGGCTTTCTTGGCCCTTTGATAAGCAGGTGTGATCATGGCTGGAAAGCTCCCCTTGCCCCTGGGTTGCTCATAGTCTTCTGTATATTCCTGTTGGTCAGAACCAATGTCAGCCCAAGAACTGAGATGATATTGAATGACAACTAAGAAAACTGCAATAAAACCAATGAAACTAGATTTATAAAGTACTTCGGAAATATTTCAATCACCTGTAATAAATGTAAATATGGTTTATAATTGGCAATTTGAATAAAACCATCAGCACTGAAGAACTCATATTTCCCATGTCAAAGGGGCTCCTCTTCAATGTTCATATCAAAATATGGGGACCTAGCACAACTCAAGGGCTGCCCTTTGACTCTAGGGCCTGTAGGTAACACAGCCATTAATTAATACATGAGTGACTTTCCTGTAACTCGTCTGCTAGCAAGAGTCCTACAGTATTGGAAGTAAAATGTCTCTTATTCCTTCCTTCTGACTTTCTGAATATCTCTGATGATTAGTTTTCCTAATGAGACTTATCACCTTAGCATTTGTGTTTCTAGCGTTTTCTTTCCATTTTCTAAAGGAAAAGTCATGAGGACTAACAGTGTTTTCCAAAGTAGATTCTTCAAAGGGTAAGTGTACCTAGAGGTAACCAGGAGGGACCTAGTTACCTAGAATGTAACCTGTGCAAATGGTTGAGGATTTCCACAATTCAGGCTAAAATTGTCTTCCCTATGTGAAGGGCTGCTAAGGTCTCTTACGATTCTGGAGGTCAGTACTTTAAAATGGGCCATCAGGGATGGTTGCTTCTGGAGGTTCTAGAGGATTATCTGTTTCTCTGCCTTTTCCAGCTTCTACAGGCCCCCACATTTCTAGGTCCTGCCCTACATGGCTTTGGCCTCTGCTTCTGTCACCGCATCACCTTTCCTCTGACTCTGACCCTCCTGGTTCTGGGGATTAGGACATGGGTATCTTTGGGGATGATAGCATCATTCTGTCTACCACAATTGTAAAAGTCAAAGAACAGTCAAACTCATTGCTAAGTAATTGCTAAACCAATTCCTAAAGCAATTTCTAGGGTGCTTACCTCACCAAGAGACTTTTGAGCCTCAACCATCCTTACAATTTCGGGGTCCGGCAGAGCTCCTGGGCACCAAGCATTCCCTTCC
This sequence comes from Rhinopithecus roxellana, assembly GCF_007565055.1. Lineage (NCBI taxonomy): Eukaryota > Metazoa > Chordata > Mammalia > Primates > Cercopithecidae > Rhinopithecus > Rhinopithecus roxellana. Next base: position 34,673,042 of record NC_044559.1, read on the forward strand.
CTATATCCAGTCCAATAGGCTCTCTACAAAGGAAGCACACGAAGGGATACAAACACATGTCCCAGACTCCCAGTAACACATACATTGTCAAAAGAAGATATTCTTAAACATTATAAACTCCTATTGGTAAATCCTGGGTCTCAGCTAACTGAAATGTTCATTTATTTCAGGCTAGAAAATGACCTAAGTTTCTAAATAATTGAACTTTCTGAAAGCCACTATGTCACAGGAAAATTTGGAATATAACAGCATTTTCTTGCACACCACTGCATCAGGATTAGGTGAGGAGGAGGGAAAATCACTGTGGTCAGGTAATCTGAGATTAATCAACATTATTCAGACAAATGTCAAAAACCTACTACCTGTTACTTGACAACTGACAATGGAAAGAAAAGAAAAAAAAAAGGAAAAGCAAAGTTTCTCTTTTAAGATACTCATGACCTACCACCTTGGGAGATAAAACTAACATGAAAAAAATAGCAATTAGAAAATAGTTATGGTTTAAGTGTATTGTCTGAGTGATAAGTACAATAAGAATCTTTAAAAAGCAGTCTGTAAGAGATGGGTCCCATTTGGGGCAGGAAGATAGAATTTGAGCTGTACCTCCAGGGCTGAGGGCAATTAGCAGAGGCCAAGGGAGAAAAAATGGCATCCACTCTAGAAGGTCAGTTCCATGACGGCAGGGATTTTTGTGTTTGGTTCACTAATGCATCCCAAAAGCTTGGAACAGTATGTAGCAACTCATAGACTCAATAATTATTTGTTGAATAAATTCCAGGAATGTGGGCTGCCATGAATAAAAGCATGAAGGCAGTGATGGGCTCAGTACTTAGGACCATGAGGAGGTAGGTTTGACTGGACCCGAGGGAAAGAGATGTGGAGCCAGGTGGGCTGGAGGGGGGCAAGTTGGACAGGTTGGGTAGAGCCAGCCTTTGGAGATCTGGAAAGACAGAGTATTCATATGTGAAATTACACTCAACCTGACTAGCAATTAGGGACATCTAAATTGAAACAAGATGCAGATTGTCCAAACACTTATCTGACAATACCAAGTGCTGGTTAGAATGTGGGGAAACAGGCATTCTCACACACTGCCTTTGGGAGTATAAAATGTACAGCTATTTTAGAATGCAATTTGAGCCTCCATTAAAATTTAAAAGGGACATACCCTTTGATCTAGCAACTTTGTTTTTTCATTAGCTAGTCTAGAAAAAAACTCATTTGTGTACAAAAGAGGTCTTGAACAAGAGTGTTCATTGCAACTTTGCAATAGAAAAAAATTTTTTGAATAATCCTGTAATCCTGTCTATCAATAGGATAGTATGGTATTGTACATCCATTCTTTTTTGTTGTTGTTGTTGAGACAGAGGCTTGCTCTGTCACCCAGGATGGAGTGTAGTGGCACTATCTCAGCTTACTACAACCTCTGCCTCCCAGGTTCAAGCAATTCTCCTGCCTCAGCCTCCTGAGTAGCTGGGATTACAGGCACATACCACCATGTCTGGCTAATTTTTGTATTTTTAGTAGAGACGAGGTTTTGCCATGTTGGCCAGGCTGGTCTCGAACTCCTGACCTCAGGTGATCCACCCACTTCGGCCTCCCAAAGTGCTGGGATTACAGGTGTGAGCCATGGCACCCGGCCTTGTACATCCATTTTTAATGGTGCACCTATGATCCACCCATTCACGATGGCTTAAAAGGATGCTGATATAGAAATATTTCCAAGATATTTGTTGAGTGAAAACTACTTCACAACAATGCATATTGTTTCATGAAAAAAGTATACATTTAATATACTGTAAATGAAAAATAAAATTCTAAGCCCCTACCCATCAGAACAGACCCCTCCTCTCAGCCAAGGACATTCCAAAGTTAACCTGCAAAACTGGTTTAGGCCATGATGGGAAGGGGAAGGTTGAACATGTCTCATTATACCCGCCTCCCTTTTGGAATTCAGGAAAAGCCTACCGACCAGTATTAACACCAACACAGACTTTAAGTCTGATAAGAAATATTTACAATCTATTCTCTCTGAAACCTGCTACTTGGAGGCTTCATCTGCATGATAAAACTTTGGTCTCCACAATCCCTTATTGTAATCCAGACATTTCTTTCTATTGATTTCAGGTCTTTAGTTAATAACTCTTTCAACCAACTGCCAATCAGAAAACTTCAAATCTACCTACAACCTGAAAGCCCCTACTTCGAGTTGTCCTGCCTTTCCAGATGGAACCAATGTACACCTCACATGTACTGATTGATGTCTCATGTCTCCCTAAAATGTATAAAAGCAAGCTGTACTCTGACCACCTCTGGCACAGGTTGTCAGGACCTCCTGGGCATATCCTTAACCTTGGCAAAATAAACTTTCTAAATGGATTGAGACCTGTCTCAGATACTTTTGGTTTATATAACATATATACGTATATAATTTTCAATAACAAATAATACTAGCTGATATTTATTGTGCCTACCACTGTTCTAAGATCTTTTGATCATCACAATATCATTATGTTAGGAAGTGTTTGAAGTTCACCTTACAGATGAGAAAGTTGAAGTAAAGAATGGTTAAATAACTCATTCAAGATCCTTCAATAAATGGTAGTAAACATGTCCAAATGTAAACTCTAGAAAGACAGATATAGATAGTTTTATTTGCAAATCAAGAGAGAAAAGTCTGGAAGGATGCTACCGACAAGATTGATGAAAGCGGGTACTTCTACAGAGAAAACTGGAATTGGAGGTGGTGGATAAAGGGTTACCTTTGTACTGTTTGGATTTTTTTTTTTTACAGTAAGAATAATGTAAATTCTTATGCACATATTATGTGTGTAAATAAAATAAATGGCTAAGGAATTCTGAAATGATGAGTCTGTCAACAGACAGGGGAGGTGGGAAGAGTATAAGTCAGGGATACCCGCGAAGGGTGGAGAGAGGCTGGAGAGAGGACAGCCCAGACGAGGGAAAGGAGCCATCTTGGTAACCTCGTAAAGGTCCAGGCAGGAAATGATGTGGATCAGAACTGGGAGAGTGGAGAGGAAGGGGTGGAGCTGAGTGAAGTGTCAGAGAAAGAAAGAGTAGTCTTCGTTTCAAACCTGGGTGATAGAAATATAGTGGCTGGAAGGGGAAGACAGTGAACCTGGTCTGGGGCAGATAGAGTTCAGGTGATGTTAGGACACGCTGATTGAGGTCTTCCATAGACAGTTGGAATTACAAACTGGATGAAAGGAAACCTACTTGATTTTCTCTAGAAGTAATAATAATAATACATTCAGTTGACATAGTATGTCACTCTTTCTTTTTCCAAACCCACTTATCACTTTTCTCTCACCTCATTTGCCAGTGGCTGCCTGTTAGGTGTACTTTCCTTATCCTTGGATTTCATGTCCCAATGAAAAACTGATTTAAACTGTTCACCATCTTCTTGGTCATGGATCTGCACAAGGAAGATGTTGTCAGTGATGTTTCCATCAGAAAAGAGAAAAAAAATAGACAAACAATTCCTAGCTAAAATTGGGGGATTTTGCTCAGTCTCAACTGCAAAGCACTGAGCTACAAGGCACACTGCGCTGTCAGTCTCCCTGTGGTTTCATCTGCACCACCAACCAGGTGGCACATATAGAGCACCTGCTGTGTGCAAAGCTCTTTGGAGCAGTGCAATTAAAGTGACCAAGATAAAGTCTTTATAAACCTACCACACAATACAAATTAGAGTAACCTGAGAAAACATTGGGCATTAGAGTAGTGGTTCTCAATTTTAGTCGTGTAATCATCACCCAGGGAGCTTGTTAAAATGTTGGCTTCCCAATTTTGTGTCTCACAATTTTACCTTTAACACCCTGATTTTTAATAAACCTTGAGTTAATTTTTATATATAGATAAGGGTCAAGGTTCATTTTTTTCTATATAAATACCCAATTACTACAGTACTGTTTATTGAAAAATCATTCTTGCTATGGTAAATTGCAGTGATGCCTTTCTCATAATTCAAGTGACCATATACATGCAGCCCTATTTCTGGACCTTGTATTGGAGTCCACTGGTCTATTTCTCTCTTCTTGTGCCAATTCTATGCTGAGTTAATAGAATAAGTCTGCTTTTATAGAGTAAGTCTTGAAATCTGGTGAGTCCTTCAATTTTGTTCTTCGGTTTCTTGGCTATTTTAGGAGCTTTGTGTTTTTATATTCGTTTCAGAATCAGTCTGTCCATTTCCACAGAAAAACACCAGGATTTTGAATGGGACTGCCTTGAATGTATAGATTAATTGGGGGAAACTGACCTCTCAGTAACATCTTCATAACCTTGAGATAGACAAAGATTTCTTAAATGTAAAAAGGACTAACTATAAAAGAAAAAAAATCAGAAGGTCTTAGGTCCAAACTAAGATATCAAAATTTATTAGGTAGGAAGTGGGGCCCAGAAATCTGCAAATTTGGCCAGGCGCAGTACCTCACGCCTGTAATCCCAGCACTTTGTGAGGCCGAGGCAGGCAGATCACTTGAGGCCAGGAGTTCGAGATCCGCTTAGCCAACACAGTGAAACCCCATCTCTCCTAAAAACAGAAAAAATTAGCTGACCATGGTGCCGCACGCCTGTAGTCCCAACTACTCAGGAAGCTGAGATATGAGAATCACTTGAAGCCGGGAGGCGGAGGTTGCAGTGAGCCGACATCATGCCACTGCACTCCAGCCTGGGCAAAAAAATGAGATCCCGAAAAAAAAAAAAAGAAAGAAAGAAAGAAAGAAGGAAAGAAAGAAGGAAGGAAGGAAGGAAGGAAGGAAGGAAGGAAGGAAGGAAGGAAGGAAGGAAGGAAGGAAGGAAGGAAGGAGGAAGGAGGAAGGAGGAAGGAGGAAGGAGGAAGGAGGAAGGAAGAAGGAAGAAGAAAGAAAGAAAGAAATCTGCAGTTTTTACAAGCTGAAGTTTAAATTCTTAATTTTAAACATAATGAGAAAACAAGCTCAGAGAAAAGTTTAAACCCAAAGAATTCTTGTTCCCTATCAAGGGCATCTTCTGACATTGACTCTCCACAGTTCCTACTGCTTAATGCTACTTGATGTGTACATTTTAAATATATACATTAAGAGATCTTTACATGCTTTTCCCTTGTATTTTTAAGAAACAAATGAACGTTACCTAAACTTAAAGTAGGCTTTGTTTGTTTGTTTGTTTGTTTGCTTACCTACAAATAACACTACCAATATTTTGGGCCAGTTAATTATTTGTCATGGAGGACTGCCTCGAGCATGGCAAGATATTTAACAGCATCCCAGGTCTCTACCCACCAGATGCAATAATACCCCACCAACAGCAGTTGCGACATTCAATGTGTCCCCAGATAGTAACAAATGTCCCCTGGGTAGGGGTTGGGGAAAACTGCCCTCCTTGAGAACAATGTACTTTAGTAATCAGAAACACATGACCAAAATAGATATTCTGCCCACTTCTAGAAAGTTATATTTGCTGTCCTTCTTCCCCAGTGCAAATCTACCACTGGGGAGGGTTTGCCTCCTCCAGGGACCTTTCTTGAGATTCATGATTACATTGAGGAAATAGAAAGAGGAAAAAATGCCATAAATCTTACCAGTGGGGTAAGGAAGCATGAAGGGCTAAATTTCATTCTCTGAATAGAAAAAAAGCCTAGATGTTTTATTTTTCTAAAAATTCCATTCACACCTACCAAACAGGAAATTCTATCTTTGCAAATATTTATTTATTTTTCAAAGGGTGACATTTAGGAACAAAACACTGCAAATCGGCTTTGAATGCCAACTTAAAATCTTTGCTTTTCTCCTTCATCACCATCACTGAATACTCTCTTTCCTTTTTTGATTTTAGCACGTGCACAATGAATTTATTTTTTATTCAATTGTCAAAGTCTCTCAGAGATCACAAGGAGGTGAAAGGTAATTCATATTTTATCTCCTCATATTTTAACTACCCTAGGGCAGTTGTAAGAGCGGGGCCCTGTAAGGGACATGGTTGTCCATTTTACTTTGTCCCTGGTGGGCAAGAAGGAGAAAGTGATCTCAGTAGACAACACACCACATACACACACACACACACACACACAGACACACACACACACCATATACACATATATACATACATACATAAACACCATACACACATATATACACTCACTATATACACATATATACATACCACATACACGTATACATATCCCACATGCATATACATATACATACATACACATATATACATACACACCAAATACATGCATACAATACACATGAACATGTGCACACACATACACATGCACACACATCACATACAAACATATAGGTGTGTGTGCACACACATTCACACCTACATACACACATATACACACTCCCCAGATGCACACACACATATATACACACACATATACACTGTCACATAGACACAAACAAATACACACACACAGGCTTCCTGGGAAGCTCACATCACTGTCTGTGGCTGGAAATAGAACTAGCAACAATCCTAGCCTTGCTCCAGGTTGGGCCTGTCATACACAGTTAAAATAAAGTGAGTCCACTCCCACTTCAAAAAAAGGAAAACAGTGTGTAACCTGTTGTGTGATTATAAGGTGGAGACATGCCCGCTGTGGCTCAGTTAGAGGGAAAATACAGACACTATGGGGATCTTTCTGTAGACAGTGTAATAAATGCAAACGGTATTCTGATGTAAAGTACATCTCCTCATATTTTATCTATCAAATCCTCGCTACACAACTGCAGAAACATCTGGATATTTGAAAACATGAACAACTGCTTTTTGTCTTCTGGAGAGTTTGCCACCCTCTGGGTATATATGAAAGTGAGCCACTAATAAATATTCTAAAGTTAAAGAGATCTGGATTTGTGCCCAACCAGCTGGGTAAACTAGGCAGGTTATTTAACCTCTCTGAGCCTCAGTTTCCTCAACTATAACATGATAATATTACAGAAGGCTCTTGTCAAGAACACATGAGATAATATAAATAACTTATCAGAGTGTTTAGCACTCTGTTTAAGTAAGAGCTATATTCAATATTTACTATAATTTCACGTAGCTGCCCTCAGACACCAAGAGATGAAAACAGAGTCCTGAAAGAATTAGGCTTCTCAGTAACCTAGGATTGCTTGTGAATTCTTAAGACTTGTGAATCCCTAGGAAGCAATGATATCTGAACAACAATTTGAGCCTCCGTTTCCTCATCGTAAAATGGGATAATAGCAGTATCAACTTCATTGGGTTGCGATGTATGTTAAATGAATTAAGTGCTTCTACAGTAAATGCTATATAAGCTTGTTAAATAAAAGACGTAATAAACTCACAATTAGTTCTAAGCATTTAGTGAAAATAAGGTATCTTGGCAGCATGTGTAGAGAGCCACACAGCAAGACCACTACCTCTATCTCATATACAGTTTCTTGGGAGGAGGACAGTTGGGCAAGGAAGGGAGTCCGTATGAGGTGGAGCAACATTAGGAAGGGAATCTTGGGTAAAGAGGGATTACTAGAGAACCTTTCACCTCATGGGTAATTTTCTAATTTTAGAAAGCCACTAAAACTTCATCCCACAGAGCAACTTCGTGTGGGCATGGGTTATAGAAGCTCAATGATTCACCATTTTAATAGGTGCAAGAGTTACATCGATAGCTGGTTATTTGACAAAACTCCACTATTAAATTTTCAAGAGGTTGGATTTGGCAATGTGGCCTCCATGTTTACCTCCCCATCTCAACTCCACACCTCCTAAACTAAACTTCCTTTCCAAAGGAAAACATCTTTGACCTATTCGCACCCCAAGGGGAAAACAGGCTGTCAATAATCCTAAGTAATGACTGAATTCACAGAGACTTGAGTGTGAAACTAAAGGTTTTGATTTTATGTTCCAGAATGTTACAGGGAAAAGTCAAGATCCTCATAATATGTTCCAACTATGTAAGCATTGTTTTATGTAGTAAGCATTTAGTGTGTGCAGAGCCTACTCTATAAACTGTCATCATTTTATGAAACAGTCTTGAGCTGGTCAAGACACAAAGATTATACTGAAATCAAGGACCTCAATTATTCTATCTACATCATCCTGTATATTGGCCCCTAATATTGTGGGAGAACAAACAGTCACATTTGTTACTCAAATGCACTTTACATGTGTATGTGGAGGAAATGGGCAGCTTCACATGCAGACAGACACTTAAAAACTTTACATGCGCCTAAGCATTGTTAATGGATATATAATATTTGCACATATTTGTGGAGTACATGTAATATTTTGTTATGTATTAGAATGTGTAATGATCAAGTCAGGGTATTTAGGGTGTTTCTCCTCAAGTATTATTTCTATTCCAGCTATTTTGAAATATATGATACATTGTTGTTAATTGTGGTCACCTTACTCTGCTATAGGACATTACAACGTATTCCTTCTTTTATTTATTTAATTTTCTAAGAAATAAAGAGAGGGTCTCACTAATGTTGCCCAGGCCAATCTCTAACTCCTAAGCTCAAACCATCTGCCTGCTTTGGCCTCCCAAAGTCTTGGGATTACAGGTGTGAGCCACCGTGCCTGGCTAGAACATATTCCTTCTATCTAATTGTACGTTTCTACCCAGTAACCAACCATTCTCCATACCCTCCGTCCCACTGAAGATTAAATAACTTACCCCACTGATGGCCTCTGGAAATGTCCTCACATTTAGGTTTAATGGAGTGTGGTAGACACTGGTGAAAGTGTTGTTCTTAGGGTTATGGCTACAACAAATAGGTATAAATCAAAATTAGAAATGTACTTTATCCAAATGATTGAGGGACTATTCTTAAGATTATTTTTAAATAATAAGTTATTTTTAAAAAATCAATAAATATAAAACTTAAAAATTAAGTTCATGATTTTCCAGGCAATGCATCTTACAGAAAAATAAAAAGCAAATCACATAAAATCAACATATACAACTGAAAGCCTAAATTTAACTGGAAATGATCACTTGAAAACTTCCTGAAGAAAGTAAAAAAGGAATCTGAAATTATTTAAAAGAAAATACTTCAAAGCTCTATATGCATATTTATGGCCATTATATTTTTCTGCGCAATATTTAATCATTTGACATGAGGTTATAGTGGATATATTTGATCTTTTACTTGGAATAAATTTGAAATTTTGTGTCCATTGCATAAAATCCCACCTTAAGTCTCTTTAATGACAGGATACAAGTGAACACTTTGGGGAAGATATTTCTTGGATTTAACCCCGGGGGTATATGATTTGAACGTTTAGTTGGCTCCTTGTTGAAAAATAAAACTCAAGAGGTGGTGGTGGGGGCATCAAACACTTACGCGTGACAATACGGCTTTTTCTGGTGACTCACAAAGTTATTAACAGACAGCATCATCTTGCAAACTTCACAGTGAAAACAGGCTTTATGCCATATCTAGAAATCATATAGAGAAGATTTAGCAATTACCTTTTCTCCTCCAGACTCAAGGTTCTTATATATTTTAGGGTACAAAAATGAACTTCGAGGATAAAATGGTGATTAAAAAAATTAAAAACCACACACACAGCTATAACAACACTCACAGGTAAATAAAGGGATAACTTTTTCTTTTTGAGACAACATAGAAGAAATAGAAATGGGTAGAACTAAATAAAGGTGGGAAATACAACTTTTTCTTGTGGTTCAAAAAAATTTAACTGAAACTTAAATTTCCATATTTACCTATGTCCATATGTGAGAAAGTCAATTTCCTGTGTTTGTTATTATTCACAAAAGCAAAGAAACATCTACTGACCTGATCTATGCAGCTGATCTTCTCAGCAGGATAAACCCCATACCCACACCTAGAGCAAGCCTGCACATTCATCTCGAAGCCAGAAGGGAGAAGACAAAGATAGGCAACAGGCAAGAAATGCAAGGAGAACCCCCAGTCTAGTTCAAGCCTTCAAAATCCGACGTCTCTGAAATTCCTGTGGGCGCCTCGATCGTTCAGAGTCCAACTTCCACTTTCCTTTGCTGACCTTCTAGTTTGAAGTCAGCAGTTGGATGGTTTTTAAAGCTGCCACTTACTCAAGGGGCTATTTTGGCCACTCACTCAGCACGCATGCGTCTGAGAAATAAGGTGGAAGTATTTCTAGCTGACATGCTTCTCTAAATAGAAAAATGAACTCACAACAGCATCATGTTTATGTGGATAACCAAATCCTGGTGTATGATCAGGCAGCATGGAGTGGTTTAGCACTAGCTGTGATCATGACCCAAGAAAAGAACCTAAAGGAAGATGCCACACCGTCATCCAACAATCAAATTAGAAAAGCTTGCTCTATGCATCCTATGACTAAAGCGGAAAGGCCAGCTCCCAAAAATATAGAAAATAAAATAGGATTGATTCACTCCTTTAAATGGATAAATATCACACTTGAGTTTTAACTTTACCTACCCAAAGTGTTTACAACAGTGAAACTAAACACTTAATAAGGTATTAATTTGTGTTTAGCTTCTACTAGAATTCGAAACTAAAAACAAATGAGAACTCTTGGTGTTTTGACCTCTGTATTTTATTCTAGAATGTTCCAAGAAGGCCTATGTGCTTGTTCCCTTGCCTCACAGGCCTTAAAAGGGGTAACATGAAGACAGACTCTCTCTTCCTGGGTTTGGGAAGCCTCTCATTGCCTTCAGTCTCTGCTGAAATGTCACCTTATCACCTTACAGAAATACCTGATACAAAATGGCACCTCACCGGTCCCCACTCCTATCTCATTATCTTCCATTACTCTTAGCCTGCTTGATGGTCTTCATGTCGGTATCACAACTGGACATATTACATGTTAATGTTTCTATTTTTAAAAATCATGTCTCTCCCATCAAAATATGAGTTCTAGCTAAACAGGATCCTTGGTCCTTTTTGCCACTTCTATATCCCCCATGCCTAGAACAAGGCCTGGCAATAAAAGGTGCTCCATAAGGATTTATTGGATTAATGAAATAAATTTAATACTCACACCAAATGCCTATAGAGGCCAGGTATGAAGTCGTAGGTAATGGTAGGAACTTTTCCAAACAGATGAGCACTCATCCCATCTGAAGCAGGCAACTGCTCCTCAGTCCCAGCCAACTGTCATCATGAAAGAATCAACATCCCACATTGCCAAATAATCTGATTTTTCCAGAATATTTTCCAAATATTCTGAGCACATCGGGAGTCTGCATTTACACATGAAATTTCCCTTTTTGTATATAAAACAATATAACAGAGTCATGGGCAGAATTTGGCCAGCAGGTTATCAATTTGTGACCTTGGCCCTAAATGCTCTGAGGTTAGGCTGGTGTCCCCAGGTAGGGTGGAGTGAGATCAGTAGTATTTTGGGGGTGTGTTGAGAGAGCCAGGGGGTAGGAAGAAGCTCTAAAGCCAATGAAGAAGAGTAGGGTTCAAGTCCACATGAGTATAAGGGGAAGGCCGAGTCTCAGGTTTTCCCACATGGGGCTAGAGGCTCTCTCAGCATGGGAAGGGGACTCAAAGCAGGGACTCCAGGCTCAGCAAAGACTCCCACACTGAAACGTGATCAGGCAGGAGGGCTGCCACCAGCCTGAGCAAATGAGAACAGCAACTGGCACAGCACAAAGACCTGCAGGGTTCCCTGGTTGTTATGCTCTGCACCAGGCTTCTGGGGTGGGGTGGAAGCTCCAATAATCACTGAGAATGAACTGTACCCCAGTCCAGAGGACTGAAGAATCGGGGGGATTTCATTTTAAAAAGAAGCTTGCAACATTCCTTCTCTGCCTAACCTTGTGATTGCAATCTGTAGCCGTTACAACGGGTTGGTCCCATTTGTGAACACAACAATTACAAAATGCAAGATGTTAAAGTGGATTTGTACCATCACTTCTGATTTATTAGACATCAGAAATTGCTAGGAAAAACAAACCCATAGAACTAGAAATGGGACAGTTTAAGGAACTAGAAGTAAACGCTCGTTTCTGGGGCAAGTCAAACACAGCCTTCACTGTGTAGTCGGGCCTTGGTCGGTTTACACCACCCTTCTCATGTTATGTATGGCCCCTCCCACTCCTTGGCCTAAGCCCCTCCCACTCGACTCAGGGATTACAGCAGGCCATCCAAGCCAAGCCAGTGAGCACACCACGTTCCTTTGGCCTTAGGAGTTGGTTCAGAGAACATCAGTGTTAGCCTGGGTTGTTCAGAAAACAGAAACTGTGTCAAAGACTTATATGCAATGACTTTATTCAGAAGTATCATCCAGGGAGCAGGAGTTAGAAGGCAGGAAATGCAGGGCAGGGAACAGTCAGTATCAGGGTTGTTCTCGAGGGGGCCACCAGCTGGTATAAAGTGCATTGAATGGCTTGACCATCTTCCAAGGGGCCATATAAACAACCACTTCTCAGGAACATCTACCAGAGGAAGGAAGGGCCCTGTCTCCCATTGGTGAAAGGTTTGTGCCATTGGCTGTTAATGTCCATGCTGTGTATGTACACAGGGAGTCCCATGGAATCTCACACCTCAATATCAACAGGAAAACACCAAGGGAGGCAGAAGGCCAACGACACTGTTGGTTGTGCCCACGTGAAGACGGCCAGAGCCCTCACAGAGATAGTGGCCACTACCGACGCTGAGCCGGCTCAAGTAGGCAAAGGCCCTTCGGAAGGTGAGTCTGGGTGAATCTAAAGCAGCCCTTCCGGGTGTCTGATGCACTGTGCTCTCAGCCTAGCCCTGGACTTGGGCTTGGTGCCGGTGATGTGGAGCCAGATCTTGCAGAGCCCTGTGGAACCTTGATCTGGGAACTTTGGCCCACACCACCCGACATTGCTCTGGCTTTTTTTAAGTCTTGACTCACAGGGAACTTTTTGTTTCACATTAATGACTTTTATGTTCAGTATGTGGGCAAGTGGTTTCCTATTGAAAGTTAAATGTAGTCCTCCTTATTTACCTCTTTTCAATTTCATCCTGTTGATGGTGGTCGCCTGGCTTTAGCCAGTTGAGGTCTTTTTGGACTTGGATTGAGTCATCCAGGATATGAGGTAATCCTTTCTAACTCTGCACCATTTCCAGGGCCCTCCAGGGCTGTGCATATGAACTGGTTTTGAAACTACAGAGAGATGATAAAAGATGTGAAATCCAGGGACAGCTGCTGACCCTTCACTCTGTCACTCTCGCTCAGATTAGACAGAAGGTGTTCCTCCCATGCTGGGGGTCTGTTCCTGTTTTAATTTTGTTTCCCCTCTCAGCAAGGACTTGGGCACAGGGAAGTTATTTGGGAGGTGGTCCCGTGAGGCAGGAGTGAGGGTGTAAGGCAAATGAGCCAGGGAAAAGAGAAGAGTCAAAAAGAGCATATTCTAAACTAGGTATTATACCACTGTTAGCACAGTCTTGCTGGGGACACTCTGAAGATTTGTGTAGAATGTGCCTCAGAATGATCTCACTGAAGGATGGTGGGCTGGGACACATCCACTCAACTCTCATCCCCCATTGGTTGGGGGCAACTGTCAGGGTCATTAACTCCCCTATACCTTTAGGGGAGACCTCTCTGCCCAAGCTTAATGGACTTAGGCAGCTTGAAGAAAGCCTAGAGGCAGAGAAGTGGAGGGTCACTGCTGCGGGGGTGTAAGGAGGGACTGGTGACATGCATGGAGATAACACCAGTGAGCAGAGGGGATGTGATACCAGGTACCCCCAGAGTGGGTCACTCAAGGAAACTGGCAGTGGACAGGGTAAGGGAAAGTGCTTATATGAGATGCACCATGAACTCTTACTGGCCTGCTCTTTCAGGCTGATGGTGGCAACTCTGTTCCATCCGTCCACTCCTCTGCACTGTACAATGCTGCGTTGACACACTTGGGGTGGAGAATTCAGAAAGCAGGGCCTTGTCTTGAGCTCTCATGCTTTCCCAGGTCAGACCTGCCCTTGCCCACCACCCTCACCCCTATCCTTGGGGGCTTCCAAGTGTCCTGGGAGAAGTTATTGGGGGTACTCTCCTGGGGTAAAGTCCCACGGGTCCTGGCTGATGGGGGGTCAGTGACCTCAGACTGAAGTTCTTCTGTGCAGTCATTAAGGCCTGAGCACTAGATGGTGTTGACCTTAATTAGGCAAAGAGCTCTTACCACCCTAGGGAAACCTAAACATTGGTGAGGTTACCTAATGCCCAAACTTCACTCTGAGAGGTTGAGCAAGTGATCTGTTGGTTTATAGAAACTATACTGTATCCAGGAAAATTAGAGAACTTCTACATCTCCTCAAACCTAAATCTGGCTTGAAACCACTCTTTGGTTTAAAGTTATATATTAGTCAGGGTTATTCAGAGGGACAGAGCCAATAGGGGATATATACATGTGTGTGTATATATACATATATATGAGATTATTAGGGAGAATTGGTTCATACGATGACAAGGCAAAGTCCCATGATTGGCTGCAAGCTGGGAAAAGGGAAAAGCCAGTAGTTTGGGTCATTTCAAGTCTGAAAGCCCCAAAACCAGGGAAGCTGATAGTGCAGCCCTCAGTCTGAGCCCCTGGGAGGTTGCTGGTGCAAGTCCCAGAGTCCAAGGGCTGAAGAACCTGAAGTCTGATGTCCAAGGGCAGGAGAAGGAGCCTAGTGTCCTAAAAAGCATGGAAAAAGAGAAAGAGGGAGAAGACTTAACAGACAAGCTTATCCCCTTTCTTCTACCTGCTTTGTTCTAGCCAAGCTGGCAGCCCATTGGATGGTGCCCACCCACATTGAGGGTGGGCCTTCCTCTCTCAGACCATCAACTCCTCTGGCAGCACTCTCCCTGAGACTCCTCTGAGTCTCCTCTGGCAGCACTGTCACAGACACATCCAGGAACAATGCTTCATCAGCCATCTAGGCATCCATCAATTCAATCAAGTTGACACCTAATGTTAACCATCACAGTCATTGTTTGCTTTGAAGATGGGATTGTGTCATTTGGTGTAAGATAGGGGCCCACAAACTTTTTCTGTAAAAAGTCAGACTATAAGTATTTTAGGCTTTGCAGGCCATATATAGCCAATCTCTGTTGCATCGTCTTTTTCTTATTCTTCTTTTCTTTTCTTACGACCCTTTAAAAATGTAAACACCATTCTTAGCTTGTGTGCTGTACAAAAACAGACCACAGGTGGCCTGCAGGTGGTAGTTTGCAACCCCTGGTCTGAGGGGCTGCTCAGAGGACATCAGGAGCAACCATGTCTGATGTTCTTTTGGGGAGAGGGAGCGGAGAGAAAGGCAGAGGAAAGGATTAGGAATCAGTTCAGCCCTATATGGCCTGGGCTTTGATTGCAGTAGAATCTTATTCAGGTGGGAATAATAATATTCAAGTGCTGGGGTTACCTTTTCCTGGGCCAGGAAACAACGACACACCCTGTGGGTGGGGTGGAAATTCCCCTCTGCATCAAGAAATGGATAGTCACACTGCCGAAGGCCACAGAATCAGAAATGAGGCAGCGCTTGGTTGGTATCCATCTGGGTCCACTCAGGAGAGAGAAACCACACAGTAAGCTGAATGAACACAGGCATCCCTCAGTATCCATGGGGGTATTGGTTTCAGGGCCCCTGAGGATACCAAAATCCATGCATGCTCAAGTTCCTTATATAAAATGGCATAGTATTTGTATATAACCTACATGTAATCTCCCATATGCATTAAATCATCTCTACATTATTTAAAGTACCTAATACAATGTAAACACTATGTAAGTAGCTGTTACCTTGTATTTTTTATTTATATCATTTGTATTATTGTATTGTTATTTTTTGCTTGTTTGTTTTTTTTAAGTATATTTGATCTGCCGTTGGTTGAATGCTCAGATGCAGAACCTGGGGATATGGAGGATCAACTGTATAACAAATTACAAACTGTAACAGCGAGTTGGAATATCAAGAGGTTGGCTAGTAAGAAGTAAAAAGAACTCTGAAAACTGTGGCAATAGCAGATATCCTTGCAAATAACATATGTGTGCCATAACAAAGTGCCACAGGCTTGGTGGCTTAAACAACAGAAATTTATTTTCTCACAGTTCCAGGGGCTAGAAATCCAAGATCATGGTATCAGCAGGGTTGATTTCTTCAGAGACCTCTCTCTGCTTGTAGATGGCCACCTTCTCCCTGTATCCTCCCATGGTCTTCCCTCTGTATCTGTGTCCTGACTGCAACCAGTCAGACTGGTCAGGGGCTAAGTCTTCACGTGCATAGCGTGTAACTGAGTAACCAATGGGAAACCTCTAGAGGGTACTTTAAACCCCGGAAGATTTTGTAATCAGTGCTCTTGAGCCACTTGCTCCAGCCGCTTCCCACTCTGTGGAGTATACTTTCATTTCAATAAATCTGTGCTTTCATTGATTCATTCTTTCATTCCTTTGTTTATGCATTTTGTGCAATTCTTTGTTCAAAACACCAAGACCCTGGACAACTCCTAGTCAAGACCCTCCAGTGGTAACAGAGGCACTCTCTACAAAACCACCTGAAGCAGGTGCCAGGGGAAGCTGATGGCTGCTGGCTGTTCTGGCCACCAGCTACACTCCAAGAACCGGGTGCTGAGAAGTCATGCCCTCTGAAGGAGCACACCAGACACATGAGAATCAGGAAGTAAAACTCTTTCCATCCTATAATGAACCTGCAGCACCATTTACCCTGCAGCACAGGCAAGCTTTCCCTTGTCTGTGAGGTCATAGGCAAGGAAAAACTACTGAAAGGGCCCAGTTCAATTTTCACAGAGCAGACAAAAAGGGTGAATTTGAAGTTGCGAGGCAATCATTCAGTAACAGGTGCAACATGAATTCCTTCTTCCAGGGAAGAAAGGAATTCCTCTTGGGCCCTGAGCTTCCTACTCTCTCCACCTGGCAGAAGCCTGCTGGGACCTCAGCAGGGCCCAGGGTTTGGGTTTGGGCTTTGGGTGGTGAGAATGGCATTTCTGTTAATCTTGCAATGTCCTTCATGGAGTCCTGTATAAAGTCATAGCCTGGCCTCACCTGTCCAGTGGAGAACTGGAGAAGCAATCACTGGTGGCACCCCTCAGGGGTGCTCTGCCCAGCAGGGTATGGATGGGGAATTCACCAGCACCCAGAGGGGAGGGCTGGAGGGAAGATTCAGAGGGGCTGGCCCAAGAGCACCTATGAGCCCCTTTGGAAACCATCCCAATAGGGGAGGCTGGGGGACTTTTCTGGAATAAGGGGAAAGGCACATGCTACAATCATGTGAATATAGAAAGGAAGCATAAAACAATGGCATGACCCAAGGCTGGAGAGACAAAGGAGGTACGTAACGTTTAGAAGAAAACATCATTTGGATCCAAAGTGTCAGTACAATTATTACAGAGGGAAAAGTTCACAATGGTTTCTTCCCTTCTGTATTCCCTTCTTGTTGATACTGTGATAATCCAGCTTTAGAGCAATAACTTTGGAATTTCTCGTGCCAGCCTACAATAAGTATCAGGGGAACCCACCCCCAATATTTCATCGTAGGTTCTTTGTATTTTCCCTGTGTTGGCCAGTCTGAGAAATTAAGAGAAATAGTACAAAGAGAGGAATTTTACAGCTGGGCCGCTGGGAGTGACATCACGTATTGGTGGGACTGTGATGCCCACCTGAGCTGCAAAACCCGCAAGTTTTTATTAAGAATTTCAAAAGGGGAGGGGGTGCACCAACAGGGAGTAGGTCACATGCTTTAAAGGGCAAAAGACAGAGTGAAGTTCACATGCTTCCGGGGAAACAGGGCAAGGACAAAATCAGAACTCCTGGTAAGTGTCTATGTTCAGCAGTGTATGTATTGTCTTCATAAACGTCTTAACCGACAACAGGGTTCAAGAGCAGAAAACCAGTCTGACCTCAAATTTACCACGGCTGGGGTTTCCCAATCCTAGTAAGCCTGAGGGTACTGCAGGAGACCAGGGTGTATTTCAGTCCTTATCTCAACCACATAGGACAGACACTCCCAGAGCAGCCATTTATAGACCTCCCCCTGAGGAATGCAATTCTTTTCCTAGGGTCTTAATATTAATATTCCTTGCTAGGAAAAGAATTTAGCAATATGTCTCCTAGTTGCACATCCATTTATAGGCTCTCTGCAAGAAGAAAAATATGGCTCTTTTTGTCTGACCTCGCAGGCAGTCAGATCTTATGGTTGTCCTCCCTTGTTCCCTAAAATCACTGTTATTCTGTTCATTTTCAAGGTGCACTGATTTCATATTCAAACACACATGTTTTACAATCAATTTGTACAGGTAACACAATCATCACAGTGGTCCTGAAGTGACTTACATCCTCAGCAAGAGATTAAATTTAAAAAGGCATAAGAAATTATGAAAGTATTATTAGGGAAGTGATAAATGTCCATGAAATCTTCACAATTTATGTTCCTCTGCCGTGGCTCCAGCTGGTCCCTCCATTCGGGATCCCTGAATTCCTGCAACAATAAGGAACTGAAAAAAGTTTCCTTTCGAACCACCTGTCCATTTGAGCCAGTTGTGAATTCTTGCATGCCAACACATCGTGACATTTGTGTGATATAATTTTTGATAGAGTGTTCTTGTGGATGGAAAATTCATTTTTTAAAGGCAATTTGATTATACTTCTACCACTAGCAAATCTGTGATGGGGGCAACTTTGCTAAGCCTCAAATTCTTTATAAAATGAACAGATATTAGTTGTAAAAGCCTCTTTTAGCTCTAACACTGATTCACTATATTTCAGGAATAACCTGCAAGATCCTAGATTTACAAATTAGATAAACAGTAACTTAATTGCTTTACTAATAGTATTGTTTCTCGAATGACTTACAATTGACTTTCTTTTCTTTTTTTTTTTTTTTTTGAGATGGAGTCTCACTCTGTCGCCCAGGCTGGAGTGCAGTGGCACAATCTTGGCTCACTGCAAGCTCCGCCTCCTGGGTTCGCACCATTCTCTTGCCTCAGCCTCCCAAGTAGCTGGGACTACAGGCGCCCACCACCACGCCTGGCTAATTTTTTGTATTTTTAGTTGAGATGGGGTTTCACCATGTTAGCCAGGATGGTCTCAATCTCCTGACCTCGTGATCCACCCGTCTCAGTCTCCCAAAGTGCTGGGATTACAGGCGTGAGCCACCGTGCCCAGCCTTGAATTTCTTTACAAAACAAATTATCTTAGTGTCTGAATGGCTTAGTTTACCTCCAGCATTTCAGGAACGTAGGTATTTAAAAAAGACTAGGGCAGCCACATTAGAAATTGTGTCACTGCTGGTTAAAAATATTCTGGGATTCAGGATTTTCCCATAAGTTCATCAATTATAATTATTCCCTTACACTTGCCAGGGGTCAGTCTTTTTTTTCAAACCAAGAAAGCGTCCTCACCTGGAGAGATTTGAGAGACAAATACTGAAGTCTCAGGCCCACAGGAAAGCAAACAAACAAAAAGAGAAGATGGCGTTCTTGCCTGATTTCAGACCACTAAGCATGTGCTCCATTCATGCAAGGATTTGGTGGTTCCTAAAAGTAAATACTGTGTCTCTGATATGAATAAAACAACAATTTCTTCTCAGATATTTTACACCTCAGTGTGATTGAGTTTAGTTGCTTCCCTGAGCCAGGGTGAAGAAAGACGTGTGTGTGTGTGCGTGTGTGTATGTGTGTGTTGTGGGGTCAGGGTGAACTGGAATGCGTATGTGTGCATGTGTTTTGTGGGATCAGGGTGAACTGGAATGCGTATGTAGGTGTGTATGTGTTTTGTGGGGTCAGGGTGAACTGGAATCCGTGCGTGTGTGTGTGTGCGCTGTGGGGTTGAGGTGAACTAGAATCTGGTGGTGAACTAGAATCCGTGGAAGTGCTCCGTCTCTCCCGTGTTTGACTGACTCCCGGCCGCATACCCAGTCCCTGACACATGGGGGCGCACAACAAACATTTCCCGAAAGATTCGGGAGCAGCATCTCCACCAGCTAGCTGGGCTGCCAGGTGGGTACTTCCTTCAAAGCTGGGAGAGCGTCCTACACCCACGCGCCCAGGAGGGCGCCCCCGCAAAGCAACGTCTAGGAGACCACAGCAGATGCCACAGCTAGCCCGAAGCGGATCAGCCTTGGGGAGTACGCATGCAGAAGCAGGCGCGGAGTCCCCCGTGGGGACGGACGCGAGCAGTTCCAGCTGGGATCCAGGTTTCGCTAGGGAAGAGCCTCTGGCTATGGGAAAGGGGTCTCCGAGTTCATGCGAAGGCCCAGGTCGAGGTCTACACTGGGGGCAAGGAAGTGGAGGTGACCACATGAGCGCCCCATCATTGAGCGCCGCCGCAAAGTCTGCGCTCTTTGGGTCGCTTGGAGCGCGGCCAGTTTGGCAGATTTGTTTTTTTCCCGGAACAGCCCGCGGCGGCTGGGCTGTTCCGGAAAACTGCAAACTTTGCTGTGCGCGCTCTCCCGTGCGCGGGCTCAACTTTGTAGAGCGAGGGGCCAACTTTGCAGAGCGCGCGCCAGCTTTGCAGAGGGCGCCCTCCAGGGATTCTGCGTGCGGCGGCGCCTGTCGCTTTGGGCTCTTCCACCCCTGCCGAGCGCTCTGTCCCGAGCCAGGGGCGGCGCAAGCCCCGCCTGGCCCTACCCGGGGCGGCCCCTCCCTCCGCCGCGCCGGGGCTTTTAGTTTCGCTTTCGCTAAAGGGGCCCCAGACCCTCACTGCGGAGCGACAGAGAGAGACTGTGCCAGCCCCAGCCGCCCTACCGCCGTGGGAACGGTAAATGGAGCCCCCCGCCTCGGCCGGCGCCTTCCCAGCCCGCCAGCCATGCGCGTCTTGCCTCCCTCCTTCCTGTCGGCTTCCTAGTCCCCCCTCTGCCCCTAGCGTGGTCTAGGGGAGCCTGGTTGAGTGAGAGTGGCCCCGACGGCCTGCGCTGAAACTTTGGAAAGAGAGCCCTTTCTACCCTCTCCATCGCTTGCCTTGTTCAGCTTGTTCTCTCTTCCCTCTCGAGATTTAGGAGAGGCGGGTTCGTGATCTGGCACAGCGGCTAACAGCCAGAGCTCCTTTGCCTGGGTTCCGGTCCCCGCCCCTTAACCCTCGCTCTGTTAAATGGGAACCGCGGTGATTCCCGCAGACTGTTGCGGGGATGGACAAAGTTGGTTATGGTACGCGTTTGGCGGCAGTGGCTCTGTCAAGGCTGAATACGCTGGAGCTGAGCGTCCTTGCTGCAGGGCCCTTAGAGGGACCTTGAGGAGGTGGAAACAAGGCAGGAGACATTTAGACGTGTGGAGTGTTAGGCTCCAGGAGAGAGCTTTGCGGTTTATGGAGCAGTAAAATTACTTGTGGGTGATTGTGGGTGTATCATTTCCAGATCTTTAACTCTTGAACTTCTGGGCTCTTGGGCTAGTTGACGTGGCCCTCCCTGTTGTCTCTATTTACAGGCTATTTCCTCCTTTTGGGTCTCGCCAGCCTGACCTTCACCCTTGGTACCGCCATTGCCTAGATTCACAGTCCACCTTCCGCCACCTGGAAACTGTGGCTTTGGGTAGGTTATTTAACATCTCTGAAGAAGCTGAAGTTTCTGCAGTAGCAGTGCTGTGAGCTTCGGGTGACACAGCAGAGCGCTTGAGTGCCCAGTAGAGCCTCCCTTTCCCGCTCCCAGCTGCTAGAGGCAAGAGGGAGGGGGAAGTTTTCAGGTCTTCTCTGTGTGCCCTTTAGGAAGATTCTTTTTATTTGGGCAGGAAGTGAGGCACAAATTGTATGATGTCACTTTTCAGGGGAAGCAGCTGCAGTCCATTTCCCCCTTCATGAAAGTAAAAAGTTCAGACAATAGCTGGGCAGTGACTTCCTGCCCAGCTGTGTCCCAACATGTGGGCCCCTGGTCAACATATTTGGAGATAATCACTGCAGGAATTTTTTTTCAGTCTCTACAAAATCTTTTTAAAATATGGATGTGGTTTTGAAATAAAGGCGAAGGTCGACAGTTGTAAATCGTCTTAGTCTCGTGGACAGTGGTGATAATGGGAATATTTCTTGACTATTTAGAATATGCCACCCAGTGCCTAGCATTTTACATGCATTGTTTCATTCATCCTCCCAACCACTTGTGACATAAGTACCATTGTTTTCCCGTTTTGCAGATGAGGAAACTGAGACTTAGAGAGGTTGAGCACTTTTCCTGAGGTCCCATGGCGAATATGTGGAAGAACTGATTCAACCCCAGATCTCAGGGTTCTCCACCACCCTCTTGGGTCTCCTTGGTTCTGTTGTTTGGACAGTAGTTTATTCAAGGGGCTGAAGGATTTGAAAATACATTTAAGTTAGGTTTATAAAGAAAAATGGCTTTGGTGCCTGTCATGTACCTGACACTTTTCTGTGATCCAAAAAAAAAAAAAAGATTAAGATGAGGTCTTAGTCTGCAAACAGCGACAATCTTGGTGACGAATAGTAAGAATAAGAGTTACAGTGACTAACCGAGATTTACTATGTGCCTAGCATTGTTAGTGCTTTGAGTGCCTTATGTATTAATTCATATAGCCTGTTGCCTATTTGTATGTCTTTAGAGAAACGTCTATTCAGGTTCTTTGCCCATTTTTTAATTTGGGCTTTTTTTTTTTTTTTTTTTTTTTTTTTTTTTTTTTTTTTTGCTATTGTGTTATGTGAGTTCCTTGTGTATTTTGGATATTAACCCCTTTTCAGATATATGGTTTGTAAATATTTTCTCCCATTCCATAGTTTGCTTTTTCTTTTTTTTTTTTTTTATTATTTCCTTGCTGTACAGAGCTTTTTAGTTTGGTGTAATCCCACTTGTTTATCTTTGCCTTTGTTGCCTGTGCATTAGCATCATATGCAAAACTCATTGTCAAGACCAATGTCAAAGAGCTTTCTCCCTATGTTTTCTTCTAGGAGTTTTAAGGTCTCAGGTCTTATGTTTAAGTCTTTAATCCATTTTGAGTTGATTTTTTTGTATAGTGTAAGATAAGAGTCTAGTTTTATTCTTTTGCATGCAGATATCCTGTTTTCCCAACACCATTTATTGAAGAGACTATCCTTTCCATAATGAATATTTTTGGTACCCTTGTCAAAAAATTAGTTGACTGTAATGTGTGGGTTTATTTCCAGACTCTCTATTCTGTTCCATTAGTCCATGTATCTGCTTTATGCCAGTGTCATACAGTTTTGATTACCATAGCTTTGTAATGTAATTTGAAGTGAGGAAATGTGATGACTCTAGCTTTCTTTTTGCTCAGGTTTGCTTTGGCTATTTGGGGTCTTTTGTAGCTACATATGAATTTTAGAATTTTTTTATGTGTGTGAAAATGCCATTGGAATTTAGATAGGGATTGCACTGAATCTGTTCAGTGATCAATTTGAGCAGCATGGACATTTTAACGTATTAATTCTTCCAATCCATGAACATGGAATATCTTTCCATTTATTTATGTCTAATTTCTTTCATCAGTGTTTTCTAGTTTTGTTGTTCTGGCTCAAAGAAGACCCGTGTGTTGCTTAATTTGCACATATTTGTGAATTCTCTAATTTCTCTCCTGTTACTGATTTCTGCTTTCATACCATCGTGGTCAGAAAAGATATATGATACGACTTTAATCCTCCTAAAATAATTAAGACTTGTTTTGTAGCCTAGCATATGATCCATCTTGGAGAATGTCGTGTACACTTGAGAAGAATGTGTATTTTGCTGCTGTTGGATGATATGCTGTATATATGTCTGTTAGGACCATTTGGAGTAGTGTTGTTCAGGTCCTCTGTTTCCTGATTGATTTTCTGTCTGGATGTTGCAAGTGAGCTTTTGAAGTCCCTTACTATTATTTATTGCTATTTCTTTCTGTAGTTCTATTAATACTTGTTTCAAATATTTAGGTGTGCTAATGTTGGTTCATATATATTTACAGTTTTTATATCTTTGATAAATTGATATCTATAATTATAATATAATGACCTTCTTTATCTCGACAGTTTTTTACTTATAGTCTATTTTGTTTGATGTAAGTATAGCCCCGCCTGCTCTCTGTTGGTTACCATTCATATGGAATATCTTTTTCTATCCCTTCACATTTAGCCTATGTGTGTCCTTAAATCTAAAGTGAGTCTTTTGTAAATATCATGTAGTTGGATCTTATTTTTTTACTCTGTTTAGTCACTGTATGTATTTTGATTGGATAATTTAATCCATTTATATTTAAAGAAATTATTGATAAGGACTCACTGTTGCCATTTTGTGATTGTTTTCTGACTGTTTTATAGCTTATCTGTTTCTCTCTTCCTCTCTTGCTTCCCTCCTTTGTGATTTGATCATTTTTTGTAGTGATATGCTTTGTTTCTTTTCTGTATATATTTTGTATATCTACTACAGATTTTTGCTTTGTTATTACCATGAGGCTTACACAAAACATCTTATAACAGTCTATTCTAAGTTGATAACAACTTAGTCCATTTGGGATTCTATTACAATATACCCTAAACTGGGTTGCTTATAAACAATAGAAATATATTTCTTGTAGTTCTAGAGACTGAAATCTTCAAGATCAAAGTGCTAACAGCATTAGTGTATAGCACAGTTTCATTTCCTTATTCATTTATTATATCTTATCACAGGGTAGATAGGGCAAGGTACAGCTCTTTTTACAAAGGTACTAATCCCATTTATGGAGCTTTACCCTTTTGACCTAATCATACCCCAAATGCCCCCCTCCTAATACTATGACATTGGTGAATAGGTTTCAGTGTATAAATTTTGGAGGGGTACGTAAACATTCAGACCATAGCAATAACCTAACTTGATGCACATTAAAAAACTCTACAGTTTTATTCTCTCCTTCCACGTTTTATGTTATTGATGTCACAGTTTACATTTCTTTTTCTTGTATATCCATTAACAACTATATATAGTTATTGAAGCTAGAGTTGTTTTTAATACTTTAGTCTTTTAACTTTAGTAGAGTTCAAAGTGATTTATGCACAATTAATACTCAACCTATCATGGATTTACATCCCTATAAACCCAATGTAAGTTGAAAATATCATAAGCCAAAAATGCATTTAAGGCAACTCATCTATTGAATTTCAGAGCTTAGCCTAGCCTGTCTTAAACATGCTCGTATCACATTAGCCTACAGCTCGGCATGAGAATCTAATACAAAGCTTATTTCATAACCAAGTGTTGAATATCTCATATAATTTATCAATACTGTACTAAAAGTAAAAACAGAATGGGTGTATGGTTACTTGAAGTATGGTTTCTACATGATGTGTTTTGCTTTTGCAGCATTGGAAAGACAAAAGATCTTAAGTAAAACCATTGTAAGTCAAAGACCACCTGTAAATTATTTGCATATTCTGAATTTGACTATACACTTACCTTTACCAGTGAGTTTAAAGAGTGTCCTTTCATTTCAACCTGAAGTATTCCTTTTAGCATTTCTTGTAAGGCAGGTCTAGTAGTGATGAACACCCTCATTTTCATGTGTCTCAGAAAAGTATTTATCTTTTCTTCTGAAGGACAGCTTTGCTGGATATAATATTGGTGGTTGGCAGTTTCTTTCTTTTAGCACTTTGATGATATTATCCCACTCTTTCCAGGCCTGCAGGATTTCTGGTGAGAAATCCACAGATGGTCTTACGGACATTTCTTTGTATGTAATGAGTTGCTTTTCCGTGTGTGTGTGTATACACATATATATGTACATATCAATAGCTTTTGGAGTACAAGTAGATTTTGGTTACGTGGATTAATTGTTTAGTGGTGAAGTCTGAGATTGTAGTGGACCTGTAACCCAAGTAGTGTACATTGCACCCAATATGTAGTTTTTTAAAATCCCACATCCTCCTCCCACTCTCCCCTCTTCTGAGTCTCCAGTATCCATTATACCAATCCGAATCCCTTTGCATGCTCACAGCTTAGCTTCCACTTATAAGTGAAAATATAGATATTTGGTTTTCCATTCCTGACTTACTTCACTTAGAATAATGGCCTCCAGCTCCATTCAAGTTACTACAAAGACATTATTGTAATGTCTCCACCTTCCTTCCTCCCTCCCTTCCTTCCTTCCTTCCTTCCTTCCTTCCTTCCTTCCTTCCTTCCTTCCTTCTTTCCCTCCTTCCCTCCTTCCCTTCTTCCCTTCTTTTCTTCTTTCCTTCTTTCTTTCTTTCGACAGACTCTCGCTCTGTCACCCAGGCTGGAGTGCAGTGGCACAATCACAGCTCACTACAACCTCCACCTCCTGGGTTCAAGCAATTCTCCTCCCTCAGCTTCCCGAGTAGCTGGGACTACAGCCGTATGCTACCACACCTAGCTAATTTTTGTATTTTTAGTAGAGACGGGGTTTCACCATGTTGTCCAGGATGGTCTCAGTCTTGACCTATGATCCACCCGCCTTGGCCTCCCAAAGTGCTAGGATTATGGGTGTGAGCCACTGTGCCTGACCCTACATCTTCAGTTCTGATTTAGCTTCTTTGAATCTTCTCTCTTCTTTTATTGGTAAATCTAGCTAATGGTCCCCTGAGTTTGTTTATCTTTTCAAAGAAGCAACTTTTTGTTTCATTGATCTTTTGTATTTTTTTGTTTCAATTTCATTTATTCTGCCTTGATCTTTGTTATTTTCTTCTGCTAGCTTTGGGTTTGGTTTGTTCTTGCTTCTGGAGTTCCAGGAGGTGTGACTTTAAGTTGTGAATTTGTGATCTTTCCGACTTTTTGATGTAGATATTTAGCACCACAGCCTTTCCTCTTAGCCCTGCTTCTGTTGTATCACAAAGGTTTTTGATAACTTATGTCACTATTATTCGTTTTGAAGAATTTTCAAATTTCCATCTTGATTTTATTGTTAACCCCAAAATCATTCAGGAGCAGACTGTTTAATTTCCTTGTTTTTATATAGTTTTAAGGGTTTCTTTTGGAGTTGATTTCCAGTTTGATTCTGGTGTGGTCTGAGAAGATACTTGATAAGATTTTCATTTTTAAAAATTAATTGAGACTTATTTTGTGGCCTATCACATGGTCTATCTTAGAGAATGTTCCATGTGCTGATGGGAAGAATGTGTATTCTGCAGTTCTTGGGTAGACTGTTCTGTGAATATCTGTTAGGTCCATTTGTTCTGGAGTGTAGTTTAAATGCAGTGTTCCTGTGTTGACTTTCTGCCTCAGTGATCTGTCTAGCGCTGTCAGTGGAGTATTGAAGTTCTCCAATATCATTATGTTGGTACCTCTTTTCTTACGTCTAGTGGTAACTGTTTTATGAATCTAGGAGCTTCAGAGTTACGTGCATATATATTTAGGGTTGTAATATCTTCCTGTTGAGTCAATCCTTTTATAATACTTTCTTTGTCTTTTTTTAACTGTTTTGCTTTAAAGTTTGTTGTATCTGATATAAGAATAGCAACTTCTGCTTGCCTTCGGTTTCCATTTGTGTGGAGTATCTTTTCCCACCCCTTTACCTGTTTCTTTTTCTATCCCTTCACATTTAGCCTATGTGTGTCCTTAAATCTAAAGTGAGTCTTTTGTGAATACCATGTAGTTGGATCTTATTTTTTTACTCTGTTTAGTCACTGTATGTATTTTGATTGGATAATTTAATCCATTTATATTTAAAGAAATTATTGATAAAGACTCACTGTGGCCATTTTGTGATTGTTTTCTGACTGTTTTATAGCTTATCTGTTTCTCTCTTCCTCTCTTGCTTCCCTCCTTTGTGATTTGATCATTTTTTGTAGTGATATGCTTTGTTTCTTTTCTGTATATATTTTGTATATCTACTACAGATTTTTGCTTTGTTATTACCATGAGACTTACACAAAACATCTTGTAACAGTCTATTCTAAGGTGATAACAACTTAGTCCATTTGGGATTCTATTACAATATACCCTAAACTGGGTTGCTTATAAACAACAGAAATATATTTCTTGTAGTTCTAGAGACTGAAATGTTCAAGATCAAAGTGCTAACAGCATTAGTGTATAGCAAAGTTTCATTTCCTTATTCATTTATTATATCTTATCACATGGTAGATAGGGCAAGGTACAGCTCTTTTTACAAAGGTACTAATCCCATTTATGGAGCTTTACCCTTTTGACCTAATCATACCCCAAATGCCCCCCTCTTAATACTATGACATTGGTGAATAGGTTTCAGTGTATAAATTTTGGAGGGGTATGTAAACATTCAGACCATAGCAATAACCTAACTTGATGCACATTAAAAAACTCTACAGTTTTATTCTCTCCTTCCACGTTTTATGTTATTAATGTCACAGTTTACATTTCTTTATCTTGTATATCCATTAACAACTATATAGTTATAGTTATTGAAGCTAGAGTTGTTTTTAATACTTTAGTCTTTTAACTTTAGTAGAGTTCAAAGTGATTTATGCACAATTAATACTCAACCTATCATGGATTTACATCCCTATAAACCCAATGTAAGTTGAAAATACCATAAGCCAAAAATGCATTTAAGGCAACTCATCTGTTGAATTTCAGAGCTTAGCCTAGCCTGTCTTAAACATGCTCGTATCACATTAGCCTACAGCTCGGCATGAGAATCTAATACAAAGCTTATTTCATAATCAAGTGTTGAATATCTCATATAATTTATCAATACTGTACTAAAAGTAAAAACAGAATGGGTGTATGGTTACTTGAAGTATGGTTTCTACATGATGTGTTTTGCTTTTGCAGCATTGGAAAGACAAAAGATCTTAAGTAAAACCATTGTAAGTCAAAGACCACCTGTAAATTATTTGCATATTCTGAATTTGACTATACACTTACCTTTACCAGTGAGTTTAAAGAGTGTCCTTTCATTTCAACCTGAAGTATTCCTTTTAGCATTTCTTGTAAGGCAGGTCTAGTAGTGATGAACACCCTCATTTTCATGTGTCTCAGAAAAGTATTTATCTTTTCTTCTGAAGGACAGCTTTGCTGGATATAATATTGGTGGTTGGCAGTTTCTTTCTTTTAGCACTTTGATGATATTATCCCACTCTTTCCAGGCCTGCAGGATTTCTGGTGAGAAATCCACAGATGGTCTTACGGACATTTCTTTGTATGTAATGAGTTGCTTTTCCGTGTGTGTGTGTATACACATATATATGTACATATCAATAGCTTTTGGAGTACAAGTAGATTTTGGTTACGTGGATTAATTGTTTAGTGGTGAAGTCTGAGATTGTAGTGGACCTGTAACCCAAGTAGTGTACATTGCACCCAATATGTAGTTTTTTAAAATCCCACATCCTCCTCCCACTCTCCCCTCTTCTGAGTCTCCAGTATCCATTATACCAATCCGAATGCCTTTGCATGCTCACAGCTTAGCTTCCACTTATAAGTGAAAATATAGATATTTGGTTTTCCATTCCTGACTTACTTCACTTAGAATAATGGCCTCCAGCTCCATCCAAGTTACTACAAAGACATTATTGTAATGTCTCCACCCACCTACCTACCTTCCTTCCTTCCCTCCCTCCCTCCCTCCCTCCCTCCATCCCTCCCTCCCTCCCTCCCTCCTTCCTTCCTTCCTTCCTTCCTTCCTTTCCTTCTTTCCTTCTTTCCTTCTTTCCTTCTTTCTTTCTTTCAACAGACTCTCGCTCTGTCACCCAGGCTGGAGTGCAGTGGCACAATCACAGCTCACTACAACCTCCACCTCCTGGGTTCAAGCAATTCTCCTGCCTCAGCTTCCCGAGTAGCTGGGACTACAGCCGTATGCTACCACACCTAGCTAATTTTTGTATTTTTAGTAGAGACGGGGTTTCACCATGTTGTCCAGGATGGTCTCAGTCTTGACCTATGATCCACCTGCCCTGACCTCCCAAAGTGCTAGGATTATGGGTGTGAGCCACTGTGTCTGACCCTACATCTTCACTTTTGATTTAGCTTACTAAAGCAGCCCTTCCGGATGTCTGATGCACTATGCTCTCAGCCTAGCCCTGGACTTGGGCTTGGTGCTGGTGAGTTGGAGCCAGATCTTGCAGAGCCCTGTGGAGCCTTGACCTGGGAACTTTGGCCCACACCACCCCACATTGCTCTGGCTTTTTTTAAGTCTTGACTCACAGGGAGCTTTTTGTTTCACATTAATGACTTTTATGTTCAGTATGTGGGCAAGTGTTTCCTATTGAAAGTTAAATGTAGTCCTCCTTATTTACCTCTTTTCAATTTCATCCTGTTGATGGTGGTCGCCTGGCTTTAGCCAGTTGAGGTCTTTTTGGACTTGGATTGAGTCATCCAGGATATGAGGTAATCCTTTCTAACTCTGCACCATTTCCAGGGCCCTCCAGGGCTGTGCATATGAACTGGTTTTGAAACTACAGAGAGATGATAAAAGATGTGAAATCCAGGGACAGCTGCTGACCCTTCACTCTGTCACTCTCGCTCAGATTAGACAGAAGGTGTTCCTCCCATGCTGGGGGTCTGTTCCTGTTTTAATTTTGTTTCCCCTCTCAGCAAGGACTTGGGCACAGGGAAGTTATTTGGGAGGTGGTCCCGTGAGGCAGGAGTGAGGGTTTAAGGCAAATGAGCCAGGGAAAAGAGTAGAGTCAATAAAGAGCATATTCTAAACTAGATATTATACCACTGTTAGCACAGTCTTGCTGGGGACACTCTGAAGATTTGTGTAGAATGTGCCTCAGAATGATCTCACTGAAGGATGGTGGGCTGGGACACATCCACTCAACTCTCATCCCCCACTGGTTGGGGGCAACTGTCAGGGTCATTAACTCCCCTATACCTTTAGGGGAGACCTCTCTGCCCAAGCTTAATGGACTTAGGCAGCTTGAAGAAAGCCTAGAGGCAGAGAAGTGAAGGGACACTGCTGCGGGGGTGTAAGGAGGGACTGGTGACATGCATGGAGATAACACCAGTGAGCAGAGGGGATGTGATACCAGGTACCCCCAGAGTGGGTCACTCAAGGAAACTGGCAGTGGACAGGGTAAGGGAAAGTGCTTATATGAGATGCACCATGAACTCTTACTGGCCTGCTCTTTCAGGCTGATGGTGGCAACTCTGTTCCATCCGTCCACTCCTCTGCACTGTACAATGCTGCGTCGACACACTTGGGGTGGAGAATTCAGAAAGCAGGGCCTTGTCTCGAGCTCTCATGCTTTCCCAGGTCAGACCTACCCTTGCCCACCACCCTCACCCCTATCCTTGGGGGCTTCCAAGTGTCCTGGGAGAAGTTATTGGGGGTATTCTCCTGGGGTAAAGTCCCACGGGTCCTGGCTGATGGGGGGTCAGTGACCTCAGACTGAAGTTCTTCTGTGCAGTCATTAAGGCCTGAGCACTAGATGGTGTTGACCTTAATTAGGCAAAGAGCTCTTACCACCCTAGGGAAACCTAAACATTGGTGAGGTTACCTAATGCCCAAACTTCACTCTGAGAGGTTGAGCAAGTGATCTGTTGGTTTATAGAAACTATACTGTATCCAGGAAAATTAGAGAACTTCTACATCTCCTCAAACCTAAATCTGGCTTGAAACCACTCTTTGGTTTAAAGTTATATATTAGTCAGGGTTATTCAGAGGGACAGAGCCAATAGGGGATATATACATGTGTGTGTATATATACATATATATGAGATTATTAGGGAGAATTGGTTCATACGATGACAAGGCAAAGTCCCATGATTGGCTGCAAGCTGGGAAAAGGGAAAAGCCAGTAGTTTGGGTCATTTCAAGTCTGAAAGCCCCAAAACCAGGGAAGCTGATAGTGCAGCCCTCAGTCTGAGCCCCTGGGAGGTTGCTGGTGCAAGTCCCAGAGTCCAAGGGCTGAAGAACCTGAAGTCTGATGTCCAAGGGCAGGAGAAGGAGCCTAGTGTCCTAAAAAGCATGGAAAAAGAGAAAGAGGGAGAAGACTTAACAGACAAGCTTATCCCCTTTCTTCTACCTGCTTTGTTCTAGCCAAGCTGGCAGCCCATTGGATGGTGCCCACCCACATTGAGGGTGGGCCTTCCTCTCTCAGACCATCAACTCCTCTGGCAGCACTCTCCCTGAGACTCCTCTGAGTCTCCTCTGGCAGCACTGTCACAGACACATCCAGGAACAATGCTTCATCAGCCATCTAGGCATCCATCAATTCAATCAAGTTGACACCTAATGTTAACCATCACAGTCATTGTTTGCTTTGAAGATGGGATTGTGTCATTTGGTGTAAGATAGGGGCCCACAAACTTTTTCTGTAAAAAGTCAGACTATAAGTATTTTAGGCTTTGCAGGCCATATATAGCCAATCTCTGTTGCATCGTCTTTTTCTTATTCTTCTTTTCTTTTCTTACGACCCTTTAAAAATGTAAACACCATTCTTAGCTTGTGTGCTGTACAAAAACAGACCACAGGTGGCCTGCAGGTGGTAGTCTGCAACCCCTGGTCTGAGGGGCTTCTCACAGGACATCAGGAGCAACCATGTCTGATGTTCTCTTGGGGAGAGAGAGCGGAGAGGAAGGCAGAGGAAAGGATTAGGAATCAGTTCAGCCCTATATGGCCTGGGCTTTGATTGCAGTAGAATCTTATTCAGGTGGGAATAATAATGTTCAACTGCTGGGGTTACCTTTTCCTGGGCCAGGAAACAACGACACACCCTGTGGGTGGGGTGGAAGTTCCCCTCTGCATCAAGAAACGGATAGTCACACTGCCGAAGGCCACAGAATCAGAAATGAGGCAGCGCTTGGTTGGTGTCCATCTGGGTCCACTCAGGAGAGAGAAACCACACAGTAAGCTGAATGAACACAGGCATCCCTCAGTATCCATGGGGGTATTGGTTTCAGGGCCCCTGAGGATACCAAAATCCATGCATGCTCAAGTTCCTTATATAAAATGGCATAGTATTTGTATATAACCTACATGTAATCTCCCATATGCATTAAATCATCTCTACATTATTTAAAGTACCTAATACAATGTAAACACTATGTAAGTAGCTGTTACCTTGTATTTTTTATTTATATCATTTGTATTATTGTATTGTTATTTTTTGCTTGTTTGTTTTTTTTAAGTATATTTGATCTGCCGTTGGTTGAATGCTCAGATGCAGAACCTGGGGATATGGAGGATCAACTGTATAACAAATTACAAACTGTAACAGCGAGTTGGAATATCAAGAGGTTGGCTAGTAAGAAGTAAAAAGAACTCTGAAAACTGTGGCAATAGCAGATATCCTTGCAAATAACATATGTGTGCCATAACAAAGTGCCACAGGCTTGGTGGCTTAAACAACAGAAATTTATTTTCTCACAGTTCCAGGGGCTAGAAATCCAAGATCATGGTATCAGCAGGGTTGATTTCTTCAGAGACCTCTCTCTGCTTGTAGATGGCCACCTTCTCCCTGTATCCTCCCATGGTCTTCCGTCTGTACCTGTGTCCTGACTGCAACCAGTCAGACTGGTCAGGGGCTAAGTCTTCACGTGCACAGCGTGTACCTGAGTAACCAATGGGATACCTCTAGAGGGTACTTTAAACCCCGGAAGATTTTGTAATCAGTGCTCTTGAGCCACTTGCTCCAGCCGGTTCCCACTCTGTGGAGTATACTTTCATTTCAATAAATCTGTGCTTTCGTTGATTCATTCTTTCATTCCTTTGTTTATGCATTTTGTGCAATTCTTTGTTCAAAACACCAAGACCCTGGACAACTCCTAGTCAAGACCCTCCAGTGGTAACAGAGGCACTCTCTACAAAACCACCTGAAGCAGGTGCCAGGGGAAGCTGATGGCTGCTGGCTGTTCTGGCCACCAGCTACACTCCAAGAACCGGGTGCTGAGAAGTCATGCCCTCTGAAGGAGCACACCAGACACGTGAGAATCAGGAAGTAAAACTCTTTCCATCCTATAATGAACCTGCAGCACCATTTACCCTGCAGCACAGGCAAGCTTTCCCTTGCCTGTGAGGTCATAGGCTAGGGAAAACTACTGAAAGGGCCCAGTTCAATTTTCACAGAGCAGACAAAAAGGGTGAATTTGAAGTTGCGAGGCAATCATTCAGTAACAGGTGCAACATGAATTCCTTCTTCCAGGGAAGAAAGGAATTCCTCTTGGGCCCTGAGCTTCCTACTCTCTCCACCTGGCAGAAGCCTGCTGGGACCTCAGCAGGGCCCAGGGTTTGGGTTTGGGCTTTGGGTGGTGAGAATGGCATTTCTGTTAATCTTGCAATGTCCTTCATGGAGTCCTGTATAAAGTCATAGCCTGGCCTCACCTGTCCAGTGGAGAACTGGAGAAGCAATCACTGGTGGCACCCCTCAGGGGTGCTCTGCCCAGCAGGGTATGGATGGGGAATTCACCAGCACCCAGAGGGGAGGGCTGGAGGGAAGATTCAGAGGGGCTGGCCCAAGAGCACCTATGAGCCCCTTTGGAAACCATCCCAATAGGGGAGGCTGGGGGACTTTTCTGGAATAAGGGGAAAGGTACATGCTACAATCATGTGAATATAGAAAGGAAGCATAAAACAATGGCATGACCCAAGGCTGGAGAGACAAAGGAGGTACGTTTAGAAGAAAACATCATTTGGATCCAAAGTGTCAGTACAATTATTACAGAGGGAAAAGTTCACAATGGTTTCTTCCCTTCTGTATTCCCTTCTTGTTGATACTGTGATAATCCAGCTTTAGAGCAATAACTTTGGAATTTCTCGTGCCAGCCTACAATAAGTATCAGGGGAACCCACCCCCAATATTTCATCGTAGGTTCTTTGTATTTTCCCTGTGTCGGCCAGTCTGAGAAATTAAGAGAAATAGTACAAAGAGAGGAATTTTACAGCTGGGCCGCTGGGGGTGACATCACGTATTGGTGGGACTGTGATGCCCACCTGAGCTGCAAAACCAGCAAGTTTTTATTAAGAATTTCTAAAGGGGAGGGGGTGCACCAACAGGGAGTAGGTCACATGCTTTAAAGGGCAAAAAGCAGAGTGAAGATCACATGCTTCTGGGGAAACAGGGCAAGGACAAAATCAGAACTCCTGGTAAGTGTCTATGTTCAGCAGTGTATGTATTGTCTTCATAAACGTCTTAACCGACAACAGGGTTCAAGAGCAGAAAACCAGTCTGACCTCAAATTTACCACGGCTGGGGTTTCCCAATCCTAGTAAGCCTGAGGGTACTGCAGGAGACCAGGGCGTATTTCAGTCCTTATCTCAACCACATAGGACAGACACTCCCAGAGCAGCCATTTATAGACCTCCCCCTGAGGAATGCAATTCTTTTCCTAGGGTCTTAATATTAATATTCCTTGCTAGGAAAAGAATTTAGCAATATCTCTCCTAGTTGCACATCCTTTTATAGGCTCTCTGCAAGAAGAAAAATATGGCTCTTTTTGTCTGACCTCGCAGGCAGTCAGATCTTATGGTTGTCCTCCCTTGTTCCCTAAAATCGCTGTTATTCTGTTCATTTTCAAGGTGCACTGATTTCATATTCAAACACACATGTTTTACAATCAATTTGTACAGGTAACACAATCATCACAGTGGTCCTGAAGTGACTGACATCCTCAGCAAGAGATTAAATTTAAAAAGGCATAAGAAATTATGAAAGTATTATTAGGGAAGTGATAAATGTCCATGAAATCTTCACAATTTATGTTCCTCTGCCGTGGCTCCAGCTGGTCCCTCCATTCGGGATCCCTGAATTCCTGCAACAATAAGGAACTGAAAAAAGTTTCCTTTCGAACCACCTGTCCATTTGAGCCAGTTGTGAATTCTTGCATGCCAACACATCGTGACATTTGTGTGATATAATTTTTGATAGAGTGTTCTTGTGGATGGAAAATTCATTTTTTAAAGGCAATTTGATTATACTTCTACCACTAGCAAATCTGTGATGGGGGCAACTTTGCTAAGCCTCAAATTCTTTATAAAATGAACAGATATTAGTTGTAAAAGCCTCTTTTAGCTCTAACACTGATTCACTATATTTCAGGAATAACCTGCAAGATCGTAGATTTACAAATTAGATAAACAGTAACTTAATTGCTTTACTAATAGTATTCTTTGTTTCTCGAATGACTCACAATTGACTTTCTTTTTTTTTTTTTTTTTGAGATGGAGTCTCATTCTGTCGCCCAGGCTGGAGTGCAGTGGCACAATCTTGGCTCACTGCAAGCTCCGCCTCCTGGGTTCGCACCATTCTCTTGCCTCAGCCTCCCAAGTAGCTGGGACTACAGGCGCCCACCACCACGCCTGGCTAATTTTTTGTATTTTTAGTTGAGATGGGGTTTCACCATGTTAGCCAGGATGGTCTCAATCTCCTGACCTTGTGATCCACCCGTCTCAGTCTCCCAAAGTGCTGGGATTACAGGCGTGAGCCACCGTGCCCAGCCTTGAATTTCTTTACAAAACAAATTATCTTAGTGTCTGAATGGCTTAGTTTACCTCCAGCATTTCAGGAACGTAGGTATTTAAAAAAGACTAGGGCAGCCACATTAGAAATTGTGTCACTGCTGGTTAAAAATATTCAGGGATTCAGGATTTTCCCATAAGTTCATCAATTATAATTATTCCCTTACACTTGCCAGGGGTCAGTCTTTTTTTTTCAAACCAAGAAAGCGTCCTCACCTGGAGAGATTTGAGAGACAAATACTGAAGTCTCAGGCCCACAGGAAAGCAAACAAACAAAAAGAGAAGATGGCGTTCTTGCCTGATTTCAGACCACTAAGCATGTGCTCCATTCATGCAAGGATTTGGTGGTTCCTAAAAGTAAATACTGTGTCTCTGATATGAATAAAACTACAATTTCTTCTCAGATATTTTACACCTCAGTGTGATTGAGTTTAGTTGCTTCCCTGAGCCAGGGTGAAGAAAGACGCGTGTGTGTGTGCGTGTATGTGTGTGTTACGGGGTCAGGGTGAACTGGAATGCGTATGTGTGTGTGTATGTGTTTTGTGGGATCAGGGTGAACTGGAATCCGTGTGTGTGTGTATGTGTTTTGTGGGGTCAGGGTGAACTGGAATCCGTGCGTGTGTGTGTGTGCGCTGTGGGGTTGAGGTGAACTAGAATCTGGTGGTGAACTAGAATCCGTGGAAGTGCTCCGTCTCTCCCGTGTTTGACTGACTCCCGGCCGCATACCCAGTCCCTGACACATGGGGGCGCACAACAAACATTTCCCGAAAGATTCTGGAGCAGCATCTCCACCAGCTAGCTGGGCTGCCAGGTGGGTACTTCCTTCAAAGCTGGGAGAGCGTCCTACACCCACGCGCCCAGGAGGGCGCCCCCGCAAAGCAACGTCTAGGAGACCACAGCGGATGCCACAGCTAGCCCGAAGCGGATCAGCCTTGGGGAGTACGCATGCAGAAGCAGGCGCGGAGCCCCCCGGGGGGACGGACGCGAGCAGTTCCAGCTGGGATCCAGGTTTCGCTAGCCTCTGGCTATGGGAAAGGGGTCTCCGAGTTCATGCGAAGGCCCAGGTCGAGGTCTACACTGGGGGCAGGGAAGTGGAGGTGACCACATGAGCGCCCCATCATTGAGCGCCCCCGCGAAGTCTGCGCTCTTTGGGTCGCTTGGAGCGCGGCCAGTTTGGCAGATTTGTTTTTTTTCCCGGAACAGCCCGCGGCGGCTGGGCTGTTCCGGAAAACTGCAAACTTTGCTGTGCGCGCTCTCCGGTGCGCGGGCTCAACTTTGTAGAGCGAGGGGCCAACTTTGCAGAGGGCGAGCCAGCTTTGCAGAGGGCGCCCTCCAGGGAGTATGCGTGCGGCGGAGCTTGTCGCTTTGGGCTCTTCCACCCCTGCCAAGTGCTCTGTCCCGAGCCAGGGGCGGCGCAAGCCCCGCCCGGCCCTACCCGGGGCGGCCCCTCCCTCCGCCGCGCCCGGGCTTTTAGTTTCCCTCTCGCTAATGGGGCCCCAGACCCTCGCTGCGGAGCGACAGAGAGAGACTGTGCCAGCCCCAGCCGCCCTACCGCCGTGGGAACGGTAACTGGAGCCCCCCGCCTCGGCCGGCGCCTTCCCAGCCCGCCGGCCATGCGCGTCTTGCCTCCCTCCTTCCTGTCGGCTTCCTAGTCCCCCCTCTGCCCCTAGCGTGGTCTAGGGGAGCCTGGTTGAGTGAGAGTGGCCCCGACGGCCTGCGCTGAAACTTTGGAAAGAGAGCCCTTTCTACCCTCTCCATCGCTTGCCTTGTTCAGCTTGTCCTCTCTTCCCTCTCGAGATTTAGGAGAGGCGGGTTCGTGATCTAGCACAGCGGCTAACAGCCAGAGCTCCTTTGTCTGGGTTCCGGTCCCCGCCCCTTAACCGTCTCTCTGTTAAATGGGAACCGCGGTGATTCCCGCTGACTGTTGCGGGGACGGACAGAGTTGGTTATGGTACGTGGTTCGCGGCAGTGGCTCTGTCAAGGCTGAATACGCTGGAGCTGAGCGTCCTTGCTGCAGGGCCCTTAGAGGGACCTTGAGGAGGTGGAAACAAGGCAGGAGACATTTAGACGTGTGGAGTGTTAGGCTCCAGGAGAGAGCTTTGCGGTTTATGGAGCAGTAAAATTACTTGTGGGTGATTGTGGGTGTATCATTTCCAGATCTTTAACTCTTGAACTTCTGGGCTCTTGGGCTAGTTGACGTGGCCCTCCCTGTTGTCTCTATTTACAGGCTATTTCCTCCTTTTGGGTCTCGCCAGCCTGACCTGCACCCTTGGTACGGCCATTGTCTAGATTCACAGTCCACCTTCCGCCACCTGGAAACTGTGTGGCTTTGGGTAGGTTACTTAACATCTCTGAAGAAGCTGAAGTTTCTGCAGTACCAAAGTAAAGGCCCTGGTCTAGCAGTGCCGTGAGCTTCGGGTGACACAGCGGAGCGCTTGAGTGCCCAGTAGAGCCTCCCTTTCCCCCTCCCAGCTGCTAGAGGCAAGAGGGAGGGGGAAGTTTTCAGGTCTTCTCTGTGTGCCCTTTAGGAAGATTCTTTTTATTTGGGCAGGAAGTGAGGCACAAATTGTATGATGTCACTTTTCAGGGGAAGCAGCTGCAGTCCATTTCCCCCTTCATGAAAGTAAAAAGTTCAGACAATAGCTGGGCAATGACTTCCTGCCCAGCTGTGTCCCAACATGTGGGCCCCTGGTCAACATATTTGGAGATAATCACTGCAGGAATTTTTTTTCAGTCTCTACAAAATCTTTTTAAAATATGGATGTGGTTTTGAAATAAAGGCGAAGGTCGACAGTTGTAAATCGTCTTAGTCTCGTGGACAGTGGTGATAATGGGAATATTTCTTGACTATTTAGAATGTGCCACCCAGTGCCTAGCATTTTACATGCATTGTTTCATTCATCCTCCCAACCACTTGTGACATAAGTACCATTGTTTTCCCGTTTTGCAGATGAGGAAACTGAGACTTAGAGAGGTTGAGCACTTTTCCTGAGGTCCCATGGCGAATATGTGGAAGAACTGATTCAACCCCAGATCTCAGGGTTCTCCACCACCCTCTTGGGTCTCCTTGGTTCTGTTGTTTGGACAGTAGTTTATTGAAGGGGTTGAAGGATTTGAAAATACATTTAAGTTAGGCTTATAAAGAAAAATGGATTTGGTGCCTGTCATGTACCTGACACTTTTCTGTGATCCAAAAAAAAAAAAAAAGATTAAGATGAGGTCTTAGTCTGCAAACAGCGACAATCTTGGTGACGAATAGTAAGAATAAGAGTTACAGTGACTAACCGAGATTTACTATGTGCCTAGCATTGTTAGTGCTTTGAGTGTCTTATGTATTAATTCATATAAAGAGAAGTTAGACATATTTCATTTAAGGAGAAATTAGACATATTTAACAGTGGGATAAGCAATCTCCCTCAAATGGCTGCTCTTTGCAGTCTGGACCGTAAAAAGGGGACAGATATGAGAAAATCATGCCAGGCGTACCCTCTCCGGGCAGCTTGGCAGAACTGAGATAAGTCTGGATTTTCTTGGTGCACTGTGATGATGAAAGGAGGAAATAAGGGGTCAAAACCAGGTCTTGGTTTGACTGAAATGACGTGTCTGAGATCAGGCACCCCCACCTGGTTACCACCCTGGGCTATGATTGCCCTTTGGAGATTCCAAAAATCAAGCCCAGTCTCATAGGAATAAGAAAGTAACTGTTTAGCTTTACAGATTTGAAAGAGCCAAGTCCCACCACTGCTGACCTGAGTCGTTAGAAGAGACCCTTTCTGTCACTGTAGACAGTGTTCAGCATCAACCTAGAAGGATGCTGTAGTTTTCAGACAGAAGACCTAATGGCCTACTGTTTGGAGGGAAAGTTCTAGAAAGTGTCCCATCATTGAGCCACAGAAATCAGCCTGAATTTTACATCTCAGTAGCTAAGTCCAAAGCCCTCTCTTAGTGTCTGAGAAGGATGAGGAGTTTATACCCATCCTTTGATGGAACATTTCAAATGTTTAATGAGTGCACAGTTTTCTCTGCCTGCATCGCTCCCACCTACCCTCCCTGCTTCCCGAACCTTTTCAGTTCTCAGATCAGACATTTCCTCCCCTGAGAACTTTCCCTAATTTCTGTGAGGCTCTTGAGTTTCCCTGGTACGGTTACAGATTGTTCACCCTCAAGGCACACACCACAGTTGCATTTCGACCTAGACGCCATCCTTTTTTTCATGTCTGTTTATCAACATGGCAGGAGAAGCTCAATTTGCTCACAAGTATGTCCCTAATTCCTCACTTGTAGTAAATATCCATTGAATGAATGAAGAAGTCTCCAAAAGTCTCCAAAAATTCAGGTTCTTTGCCCATTTTAAAAATTGGGTTATTTGCTTTTTTGCTCTTCTGTTGTGAGTTCCTTGTGTATTTTGGACATTAACCCCTTTTCAGATATGTGGTTTGTAAATATTTTCTCCCATTCCATAGGTTGCTTAGGGCTATCAAAACAAAGGCTTGGCTTTCTTAGGAGCCATTTTGCTTAGGGCCTTCCCCTTTTTCAAAACCACTTTATTAAGGTATAGTTGAAATATTAAAAGCTAGGCATATTTAATGCATGCGTACGTAACAAATTTGGGGATAAGCACAGATACACCCATGAAATCATCACCACCTCAACAAAGCCACCACCTCCTAAAGTTTCCTCCCACACCCT
Source organism: Rhinopithecus roxellana (assembly GCF_007565055.1). Taxonomy (NCBI): domain Eukaryota; kingdom Metazoa; phylum Chordata; class Mammalia; order Primates; family Cercopithecidae; genus Rhinopithecus; species Rhinopithecus roxellana. The sequence continues at coordinate 34,713,935 of NC_044559.1, forward strand.
TTAATACTATTATTTTATTATTATTATTATTATTATTATTATTTTTTTTTTTTTTTTTTTTTTTTTTTTTTTTTTTTTTTTGAGATGGAGTCTCGCTCTGTCACCAGGCGGGAGTGTAGTAGTGCAATCTTGGCTAACTGCAACCTCTGCCTCCTGGGCTCAAGCGATTCCCCTGCCTCAGCCTCCCAAATAGCTGGGACTACAGATGTGCGCCACCATGCCCAGCTAATTTTTGTATTTTTAATAGAGACGGGGTTTCACCATGTTGGCAAGGATGGTCTCGATCTCTTGACCTCATGATCCGCCTGCCTTGGCCTCCCAAAGTGCTGGGATTACAGGCGTGAGCCACTGCGCCTGGCCAATACTAGTATTTTTTGTGTGGTAGGAACAATCACCATAAGATCTACCCTTTTAGCAAATTGTAAGTATACCATATAGTATTGTTAGCTATAGGCACTATGCTGTATAGTAGATCTCTAGAATTTATTCATCTTGCACAACTGAAACTTTGTACCCTTTAACTATCACTTCCCCATTTCCTGCTCGCTGCCCCTACCCCCGACTTCTGGCAACCTCCGTTCTGTTCTCCATTTGAATGAGTTTGACTCTGTTAGATTCCACATAGATGTGAGATCATACAGTAATTGTCTTTCTGTGTTTGGCTTATCTCACTTAGCATAATGCTCTTCAGGTCCATCCATCTTGTCACAGATGGAGGATTTCCTTCCTTTTTGTGGCAGAATAATATTCCATTATGTGTGTATACCACATATTCTTTATCTGTTCATTCATTGATGGACATTTAGATTGTTTCCGTAATGCTACAGTGAATGTGGGAGTGCAGGTATCTTTTTGAGATACTGATTTCAGTTTCTCTGGATATATAGCCAGATGTGAGATTACTGGATCATATGCAATTTCTAGTTTTAATTTTTTGAGAAATCTCTAGACTGTTTTCCGTAATGGCTGTACCAATTTATATTCCCACCAACAGTATAGAAGAGTTCCCTTTTTTCACATCCTTGCTAACACTTACCTTTATACATGCACACATATATACATATATACATATATACATACACATACACATTATATATGCATATGTGTATGTGTATACCATATATATTTAAATATATATATACATATTTAAAACAGCTATCCTAACAGTTGTGAGATGATATCTTATTGTGGTTTTGCTTTGCATTTCCCTGATGATTAGGGACACTGAGCACCTTTTCATATACCTGTTGCCTATTTGTATGTCTTTAGAGAAATATCTATTCAGGTTCTTTGCCCATTTTTTAAATTGGGCCGTTGTCTTTTTTTTTTTTTTTTTTTTTTTTTTGCTATTGTGTTATGTGAGTTCCTTGTGTATTTTGGATATTAACCCCTTTTCAGATATATGGTTTGTAAATATTTTCTCCCATTCCATAGTTTGCTTTTTCTTTTTCTTTTTTTTTTTTTTATTATTTCCTTGCTGTACAGAGCTTTTTAGTTTGGTGTAATCCCACTTGTTTATCTTTGCCTTTGTTGCCTGTGCATTAGCATCATATGCAAAAACTCATTGTCAAGACCAATGTCAAAGAGCTTTCTCCCTATGTTTTCTTCTAGGAGTTTTAAGGTCTCAGGTCTTATGTTTTAAGTCTTTAATCCATTTTGAGTTGATTTTTTTGTATAGTGTAAGATAAGAGTCTAGTTTTATTCTTTTGCATGCAGATATCCTGTTTTCCCAACACCATTTATTGAAGAGACTATCCTTTCCATATTGAATATTTTTGGCACCCTTGTCAAAAAATTAGTTGACTGTAATGTGTGGGTTTATTTCCAGACTCTCTATTCTGTTCCATTGGTCCATGTATCTGCTTTATGCCAGTGTCATACCGTTTTGATTACTATAGCTTTGTAATGTAATTTGAAGTGAGGAAATGTGATGACTCTAGCTTTCTTTTTGCTCAGGTTTGCTTTGGCTATTTGGGGTCTTTTGTAGCTACATATGAATTTTAGAATTTTTTTATGTGTCTGTGAAAATGCCATTGGAATTTAGATAGGGATTGCACTGAATCTGTTCAGTGATCAATTTGAGCAGCATGGACATTTTAACGTATTAATTCTTCCAATCCATGAACATGGAATATCTTTCCATTTATTTATGTCTAATTTCTTTCATCAGTGTTTTCTAGTTTTGTTGTTCTGGCTCAAAGAAGACCCGTGTGTTGCTTAATTTGCACATATTTGTGAATTCTCTAATTTCTCTCCTGTTACTGATTTCTGCTTTCATACCATTGTGGTCAGAAAAGATATATGATATGACTTTAATCCTCCTAAAATAATTAAGACTTGTTTTGTAGCCTAGCATATGATCCGTCTTGGAGAATGTTGTGTACACTTGAGAAGAATGTGTATTTTGCTGCTGTTGGATGATATGCTGTATATATGTCTGTTAGGACCATTTGGAGTAGTGTTGTTCAGGTCCACTGTTTCCTGATTGATTTTCTGTCTGGATGTTGCAAGTGAGCTTTTGAAGTCCCTTACTATTATTTATTGCTATTTCTTTCTGTAGTTCTATTAATACTTGTTTCATATATTTAGGTGTGCTAATGTTGGTTCATATATATTTACAGTTTTTATATCTTTGATAAATTGATATCTATAATTATAATATAATGACCTTCTTTATCTCGACAGTTTTTTACTTATAGTCTATTTTGTTTGATGTAAGTATAGCCCCGCCTGCTCTCTGTTGGTTACCATTCATATGGAATATCTTTTTCTATCCCTTCACATTTAGCCTATGTGTGTCCTTAAATCTAAAGTGAGTCTTTTGTAAATACCATGTAGTTGGATCTTATTTTTTTACTCTGTTTAGTCACTGTATGTATTTTGATTGGATAATTTAATCCATTTATATTTAAAGAAATTATTAATAAGGACTCACTGTTGCCATTTTGTGATTGTTTTCTGACTGTTTTATAGCTTATCTGTTTCTCTCTTCCTCTCTTGCTTCCCTCCTTTGTGATTTGATCATTTTTTGTAGTGATATGCTTTGTTTCTTTTCTGTATGTATTTTGTATATCTACTACAGATTTTTGCTTTGTTATTACCATGAGGCTTACACAAAACATCTTATAACAGTCTATTCTAAGTTGATAACAACTTATTCCATGTGGGATTCTATTACAATATACCCTAAACTGGGTTGCTTATAAACAACAGAAATATATTTCTTGTAGTTCTAGAGACTGAAATGTTCAAGATCAAAGTGCTGACAGCATTAGTGTATAGCAAAGTTTCATTTCCTTATTCATTTATTATGTCTTATCACAGGGTAGATAGGGCAAGGTACAGCTCTTTTTACAAAGGTACTAATCCCATTTATGGAGCTTTACCCTTTTGACCTAATCATACCCCAGATGCCCCCCTCCTAATACTATGACATTGGTGAATAGGTTTCAGTGTATAAATTTTGGAGGGGTACGTAAACATTCAGACCATAGCAATAACCTAACTTCATGCACATTAAAAAACTCTACAGTTTTATTCTCTCCTTCCACGTTTTATGTTATTGATGTCACAGTTTACATTTCTTTATCTTGTATATCCATTAACAACTATATAGTTATAGTTATTGAAGCTAGAGTTGTTTTTAATACTTTAGTCTTTTAACTTTAGTAGAGTTCAAAGTGATTTACGCACAATTAATACTCAACCTATCATGGATTTACATCCCTATAAACCCAATGTAAGTTGAAAATACCATAAGCCAAAAATGCATTTAAGGCAACTCATCTGTTGAATTTCAGAGCTTGGCCTGTCTTAAACATGCTCGTATCACATTAGCCTACAGCTCGACATGAGAATCTAATACAAAGCTTATTTCATAATCAAGTGTTGAATATCTCATATAATTTATCAATACTGTACTAAAAGTAAAAACAGAATGGGTGTATGGTTACTTGAAGTATGGTTTCTACATGATGTGTTTTGCTTTTGCAGCATTGGAAAGACAAAAGATCTTAAGTAAAACCATTGTAAGTCAAAGACCACCTGTAAATTATTTGCATATTCTGAATTTGACTATACACTTACCTTTACCAGTGAGTTTAAAGAGTGTCCTTTCATTTCAACCTGAAGTATTCCTTTTAGCATTTCTTGTAAGGCAGGTCTAGTAGTGATGAACACCCTCATTTTCATGTGTCTCAGAAAAGTATTTATCTTTTCTTCTGAAGGACAGCTTTGCTGGATATAATATTGGTGGTTGGCAGTTTCTTTCTTTTAGCACTTTGATGATATTATCCCACTCTTTCCAGGCCTGCAGGATTTCTGGTGAGAAATCCACAGATGGTCTTACGGACATTTCTTTGTATGTAATGAGTTGCTTTTCCGTGTGTGTGTGTATACACATATATATGTACATATCAATAGCTTTTGGAGTACAAGTAGATTTTGGTTACGTGGATTAATTGTTTAGTGGTGAAGTCTGAGATTGTAGTGGACCTGTAACCCAAGTAGTGTACATTGCCCCCAATATGTAGTTTTTTAAAATCCCACATCCTCCTCCCACTCTCCCCTCTTCTGAGTCTCCAGTATCCATTATACCAATCCGAATGCCTTTGCATGCTCACAGCTTAGCTTCCACTTATAAGTGAAAATATAGATATTTGGTTTTCCATTCCTGACTTAACTTCACTTAGAATAATGGCCTCCAGCTCTATCCAAGTTACTACAAAGACATTATTGTAATGTCTCCACCCACCTACCTACCTTCTTCCTTCCTTCCTTCCCTCCCTCCCTCCCTCCTTCCTTCCTTCCTTTCCTTCTTTCCTTCTTTCCTTCTTTCTTTCTTTCGACAGACTCTCGCTCTGTCACCCAGGCTGGAGTGCAGTGGCACAATCGCAGCTCACTACAACCTCCACCTCCTGGGTTCAAGCAATTCTCCTGCCTCAGCTTCCCGAGTAGCTGGGACTACAGCCGTACGCTACCACACCTAGCTAATTTTTGTATTTTTAGTAGAGACGGGGTTTCACCATGTTGTCCAGGATGGTCTCAGTCTTGACCTATGATCCACCCGCCTTGGCCTCCCAAAGTGCTAGGATTATGGGTGTGAGCCACTGTGCCTGACCCAACATCTTCAGTTCTGATTTAGCTTGTTTGAATCTTCTCTCTTCTTTTATTGGTAAATCTAGCTAATGGTCCAGAGTTTGTTTATCTTTTCAACGAAGCAACTTTTTGTTTCATTGATGTTTTGTATTTTTTTGTTTCAATTTCATTTATTCTGCCTTGATCTTTGTTATTTTCTTCTGCTAGCTTTGGGTTTGGTTTGTTCTTGCTTCTGGAGTTCCAGGAGGTGTGACTTTAAGTTGTGAATTTGTGATCTTTCAGACTTTTTGATGTAGATATTTAGCACCACAGCCTTTCCTCTTAGCCCTGCTTCTGTTGTATCACAAAGGTTTTTGATAACTTGTGTCACTATTATTCGTTTTGAAGAATTTTCAAATTTCCATCTTGATTTTTATTGTTAACCCCAAAATCATTCAGGAGCAGACTGTTTAATTTCCTTGTTTTTATATAGTTTTAAGGGTTTCTTTTGGAGTTGATTTCCAGTTTGATTCTGGTGTGGTCTGAGAAGATACTTGATATGATTTTCATTTTTAAAAATTAATTGAGACTTATTTTGTGGCCTATCACGTGGTCTATCTTAGAGAATGTTCCATGTGCTGATGGGAAGAATGTATATTCTGCAGTTCTTGGGTAGACTGTTCTGTGAATATCTGTTAGGTCCATTTGTTCTGGAGTGTAGTTTAAATGCAGTGTTCCTGTGTTGACTTTCTGCCTCAGTGATCTGTCTAGCGCTGTCAGTGGAGTATTGAAGTTCTCCAATATCATTATGTTGCTGTCTATCTCTTTTCTTACGTCTAGTGGTAATTGTTTTATGAATCTAGGAGCTTCAGAGTTATGTGCATATATATTTAGGATTGTAATATCTTCCTGTTGGGTCAATCCTTTTATAATACTTTCTTTGTCTTATTTTTTTTTTTAACTGTTTTGCTTTAAAGTTTGTTGTATCTGATATAAGAATAGCAACTTCTGCTTGCCTTCGGTTTCCATTTGTGTGGAGTATCTTTTCCCACCCCTTTACCTTGATTCCATAAGAATAATTTGTATTCGCTGAGCTTCTTGAAGAGGGCAGACATTTGGTTTGTGATTTTTTTTAATCCATTCTGCCAATCTTTATCTTTTCAGTGGAGCATCAGGCCATGTACAGTCAACATTAATATTGAGATGTGACCGACTCCTCATGTTGTTACCTGGATACTTTGTTTTCTTCATTATGTTATTGGTTTATAAGCCCTGTGAGTTTTATGTTTTTGAGAGGTTCTATTCTGTTGCGTATTGACCTTTTGTTTCAGGGTTTAGAATTCCTTTTAGCATTTCTTGTCGGGCTGATCTGGTAGCGGCAAATTCCTTCAGCATGTGATTGTCTGAGAAAGACCATATCTCCTTCATTTATGAAACTTAGTTTTGCTGTATGCAACATTTTTGGCTCAGAGTTATTCTGTTTAAGGAGGCTAAAAATAGGGCCCCAGTCCTTTCTGGCTTATAAGGTTTCTGCTGAGAAGTCTACTGTTAGTCTGATAGCTTTTCCTTTGTAGGTTATCTGATGCTTTTGTCTTACTGCTCTTAGAATTCTTTCCTTCATGTTGACTTTACTAGTAGCCTGATGACTGTATGCCTTGGAGATGTCCATTTTGCCATGAATCTCCCAGAAGGGCTTTGACCTTCTTATATTTGGATGTCTAAATATCTGGCAAGGCCAGGGAAGTCTTCCTCAATTATTTCCTCAAATAAATTTTCCAAAATTTTTACTTTTTCTTCTCCCTCAGGAACACCAATGATTATTATCTTTGGCCATTTTACATAATCTCGTATTTCTTAGAGACTTTGTTCATTTCTTTTAGTTATTTTTTCTTTATTTTTGTCTGACTGGGTTTATTCAAAGGCCTTGTCTCTGAGCTCTAAAATTCTTACTTCTACTTGGTCTAGTCTATTGTTAAAACTTTCCATTGTGTTTTGTAAGTCCCTAAATGTGTCTTTCTTTCTAGAAGTTCTGATTGTTTTTTGTTGTTGTTTTTTTTTTTCTCTAAAGCATCTATCTCTTTAGAAAAATTTTCATTCGTATCCTGAATTTTTTAAAAACTTTCTTTATGTTGGTTTTCACCTTTTTCTTGTATCTCCTTGGGTAACTTAATAATCAACCATTTGTATTCTTTATTTGGTATTTCCAAGATTTCATTTTAGTTTGGATCCTTTGCTGGAGAGCTAATGTGATCTTTCGGGGGTGTTATAGAACCCTCTTTTGTCATATTGCCAGAATTATTTTTCTGGTTCCTTCTCATTTGGGTAGACCATTTCTTCTAATTATTTTTTAATTTATTTTTGATTCAACTGTTGCTTTTTAATTTCCTTTTTTCCACCTTATGGATGTGACTTCAATGATTATAGCTTATTGTAACCTAATTTGGCTCTGGATGCATTTGGGGGGTGAAGACTGTGTATGAGTTCCTTGGTTATAGAGAGTGTTTGTGTGATGGTTTTCTCAGATGTAGTAACAATGTGCTTGGTGTGTGAGCAGGTTTACTGTCTCTCATGGGGTTAGAATGGCAAAAGTCTCTTGAAGGTTAGCTCATCCCCAGTGGTGTACACTTATTTATTTATTCATTTATTCATTCATTCATTCATTCATTCATTCCTCCAGTATTTTATTTACTGGGTTGAACAGTTCAGACTTCAGGTCAGTATGGGAGTTGTCCATGGGTAAAAACTGGGTGTAGCTAAAACAGGTAGATAAATACAACACCTAATGTGGGCAGAGGTCTCAGCCTTGACATAGGCAGCTGGAGAAGCTGGAGTGAAAAGCACTGAGGTCTTTTCAGAGGGAAGGAAGGGGCTACCTCAGCTCCCCTGCCAGGCCAGCAGGAGAAAAATCTGCTTCCCATTCACACTCCTGACCCAGTGTTCCATCTGTTCAAACCAGACAGACACCACTTTCCATCTGCAGAAATGCTGATATTCCATGTAGAGAGGGATTATGACTACCCCTCATGCAGGCCTGAACCCTGAGGGCACTTGTCCTATGGGGATGCAGTCACCCTGAAGTGTTCCATAAAGGCTGTCTACAGATGCACCCATGCCACGCTCCTGTGGGAGAAGCCCAAGCTGTAGCTGCAGTGGTGGGTGAGGAGGAGAAGTCTCCTTCTCCAAGACCTGTCACAAGCACCAGGGCTGCTTGACTGTTGTAGTAGAGCCACAGACTTTCCCTGCTGAGTTCAGCATTGCACCTGTGCCTCTGCTGAAAGAAACTTCCCGCAAGCAGAAAGCTATGGGACTCGAGCTTTGCCATCTGGATTCTTTCGTCCCATGGGTTACTCCCTTGATTTGGTACACTACCCCTTCCCCTAGGAGTAGGAGCCCTGAGGGCCAGACTGTTGTGAATGCTGCTGCTCCTCTGGGTCTAGCCACCCAGTGGGGCGGCCACACTCCAGGAAAGTTCTGGTGAATGTCTGCAAGGGGTCCAGTGATGCGACCTGCCCTCTGATTTCCAGCAGTGGGTACCAGCACCTGTTCTGATGGGGATGGCAGGGGAGTGACGTAGACTCTATGAGATTCCTTATACATAGCCTTAGTGTGTTGGCTTTCTCAAACACTAGCTATAGTAGGAATGAACTGATCATATGGACAGACTCAGGACCTCCTGATTAGCTGGGGGTATTTCAGGCAGTGGTGACAGATGGGGTCATGCACAAGTTTTCTCCTTCCTGAGTGCTATGCTATTCTGCCAGCAGATGCTGTAATGGACTGTGTTGGTTGGCGTGCAGGCAGGAGGTGGCACTTGGAAAAGAACACCAGCTGCGGTGGTAGCCGTGGGATTTGTGCTTCTTATGTTACCCAGGTGAGGTACTCTGGTGTCTCAGAAAATGGGCGAGGCCATAGAGCTTCCCAAAGTTTCTGTTCTTTGTGTTAAGCTATGGAGTAGGGGGTAAAGAGACAAAGCCAGGTGGGGGCTGGGTCACGCAAGTGCATGCTGTGGCTCTCCACGTAGGGGCTCAAGCAGAGGCCCCATTGGGGATAAGAGGGCAGTCCTCCTGCTGCAGGGGTAATGTTCCAGGGAGGAGCGCAGCTGCCTGTGCTGCACAGAAAGTCCACACAGGGAATGCGGAATAGCAGGTGACAGTAAGCCCTGCCCAGTTCCCATGCACTTGGCAAGGTAGGTCTCACACCCGTAGTGTTCCACTAGTAGCAGCTAGCTAGGTTCCAGGCATTCCGCTCTTGGAACTCAAAACTGCCCCAGGCCAGAAGCCTTCCCAGTTGAGACATACCATGGCTTTCAGGCCACACCCCTTCTGGTCTGCCTGAGAAGCAAAGGTCTTCTCTTGTGCTCATGAGTATAACCCACTGCCCACTCACCCCTCGGTTCTGGCCAAGGGGGTTCATCATCACATGAGATTATATCAGAAATGTCAATTAGGAACCTCTCTCAACCTATGACAGACTACTGAGTTAGCTGGAAGACATCCACAAGGTCACCTGTGAGGTAGGACCTGGAATGACTTCCCTGTATCCCTGCTGGGGACCGAGAGCACATGCAACGCACATCCCATTGCTATTCCTTCTCATGTATTCCCCAGTGCTCACTAAATCAGCTTCAGTGCTGGGTAGGGTTAAGACCTTTCCCTGTGGCCTGGATTGCCAAGTTCTCCAGTGGGAGTGTATGTCCCAGAGACAGGGACATAAAATTCTAAGTCAAGAGGTGTGGAGCAGGTATATCCATGGAAAAGGTGTGAGAGATCCCCAGAATCTCTAGCTGAGCTCACACTCCAGGGACTTAGAATTTTCTACCTGGTATAGGCTGCAGCCCACCACTTCTTTCAAAGGCTCTGTGGTTTCTTTCAGCTTTCCTATTAAGTTCCTGTGTTGCTTCTTGGAAAAAAGTACGCAGCATGAATCTCTACACACTATTTTGTCTTCCCAAGTGAGAGAGGCATGCTAAAATGCCTCCAATCTGCCATCTTGGAAAAAAAATCAGTTGCTTTTCTTTTGCTGCTTTGAAAATTTTCTCCTTATCTTTTTTGACTCTTACTAGAGATTGTAATGTGTCTCAGTGAAGACATGTTTATGCTCAATCTGTTTGGGGTTCTTTGGGCTTCAAAGAACTTTGGGGTTCTTTTGGGTTCATGGGGTTCTTCTAGATGTTCATTTGCCTCTCCAGATTTTCTGTCACAATTTCTTTAAATAAACTTTCTACCCTTCTCTCCTTGCTCCTTCTGAGACACCCATACTGCATATATTCGTTCATTTGATGGTTCCATAAGTTCCATAGGCTTTCTTCACTCTTTTTCATTCCTTTTCTTTTTGTTCCTCTGACTGGTTAATTTCAAATGATTTGTTTTCAAGTTTACCTGACTCTGCCTTCTGCTTGATCAAGTCTGCTGTTGAAGCTCTCAATTGAATTTTTTATTTCAGACATTGTATTCTTCAGCTCTATAATTTCTGTTTCATTCATCTATATGGTTTTTTCTCTTTGTTGAACTTCTCATTTTGTTTATCTATTTTTTTTTCTGATTTCATTTAATTGTCTGTCTGCTCTCTTGTTCCTCACTGGGCTTTTTTAAGATGATTATTTTGGATTCTTTGTCAGGTAATTCATTTTTGGGGGTTCAGCTACTGGAGCTTTATTTTGTTCCTTTGGTGGTGTCATATTTCCTTGATTATTTGTGTTCTTTGAAGCCTTGCATTGTGTGTTCACACTTGAAGAAGCAGTCACCTCTTCCCATCTTTATTGACTGACTTTAGGAGAAAAAGACCTTTGCTGGTGAGCTCAGCTAGAGATTCTGGGGATCTCTCACACCTTTTCCATGGATATACCTGCTCCACACCTCTTGATCCCTCTTTGGGATTATATGCATTTTCTCAATCCTGCAAAGCCAGACCTCATGCTAAAAGCCTCCTGTTTATTCCTTAGGGTAGTACCCTGAAATGTTCAAAGTTGCATGTCTTCTCTTAATCCATCAAAGTTGAGTTGGCTGCTAGTATCCATACCTGCTGTTGAGATCCAAGCATCATCTGTGGTTGTATACAGACTGTTGTGCACTGAGGTACACATCAGCTGGCCGAAGGGTTCCATAGGCCAGTCGTCCAGCAGGGTTTATGGGAGGGTCTCAGTCGTCCAGCAGGGTTTATGGGAGGGTCTTAGGGTAGAATCCATGAGCTGGGTAGCAGAATCTACAGCCGACTGTTGATAACCATACACTCTTTGCACTCCTGCTTCTTCTCCTTGCTCCTAGCTGCCCCAGATGATTCAGCCATGCTATTCCCCTCAGTGTTCTGGGTGGGATGAGACAGAAGTGGGTCTCCTAGACAACATCCTGTTAGGCTGGGAAAGGTGGGTGCACACTTCACTCTCACTTCCCCCATGGGAGAATTGTGAGCTGGAGGGACCTCTCTTGGCACTGAGCTGTGCCACCTTAGGTGAGGGGTGATGTGGGTAAAGTGAACTGCTCTTATTGTACTCTTTGATGCATCCAATCTTAGATTTTTTGCTTCACCAGTGTGCTGAAACCTCTCAGTGGACTCCTGTGGCCTCACAAAAGTATTCTTGTTCATAGGTGTAGTTGCCAAAATCAGTATTTCTATAGAAGAATGAAAACTGGAACCTCCTATTCTGCTATCACACTGACATTTCTTCTTTCTTTTAAAAATAGTGGTTATATTGTTTTGTCATCATATACCCTAAACTCAGCCTTTAAGATTAACTTTTGGAAAAGGGCCAACTTGGTTAACACCACATGTCAAAGTTAGTGTCTTTGTCTGGTGGATTTTTTTTTTAAACTTTGACTTACTAGTTTTGAAAATATGTGAGTATATATTGTGTTAATAACAATCTATGTTGAAAAGTAAGTCTACATAAAGGAGACAAAAGAAGCTATCAGGTGTTTTCTGCATGTGTGGCCTTACGATTATCTCTTCTGTGGGTTATCTCCATTTTGAGAAACTTTGGGTTCTAATCTGGAAAATCTGCCTCCCAACCAGATACACATTGGTGGTGATGAAGGGAGGCTCATGATGTGTTGAGAAACAAGGTGACCATCTGACTTCTCCTGGTCATTGTCGAGACCTGGCAGTAGGACTTTCCCTTCTTCTTAGCTCCCTCCCTTCTTTCTTCCCAGCTCACCCTCAGATAAGCTGGAAGGTGAAACCGTAATGCCATTCAGAGTGCAAGGCCACTAGGTCGTTGCTTTGCCTCCTTGGACACCTCCTTCTGAACTGCATTCCTTCTCTCCACCTCCAAAAGTCATTACTTGTTGTGCTCAGTGGCACAAAATATTCTGTAAAATAGATGCCTTCTTGTTTTCCAACTTAATGATAGCATCCCTCGGTGAGCCCTAACTGGAATACAGAACTGCACCTGACAACTGCTCAGTGAAGTTGCTTAGAGATTGTATCAGAGGCGTTTGAACCAGAGCAACTCCATATTGAATAGGGGCTGGGTAAAATAAGACTGAGATCTACTGGGCTGCATTCCCAGGAGGTTAAGGCATTCTTAGTCACAGGATGAGGTAGGAGGATAGCAAAAGATAGAGGTCATAAAGACCTTGTTGATAAAACAGGCTTTGCAGTAAAGAAGCCAGCCAAAACCCAGCAAAACTAAGATGGTGACAAGAGTGACCCCTGGTCACCCTCACTGCTCATTATACACTAATTATAATGCATTAGCATGCTAAAAGACACTCCCCCTAGCACCATGACAGTTTACAAATGCCACAGCAACATCTGGAAGTTACCCTATATGGTCTAAAAAGGGGAACTTCCTCAGTTCCTGGAATTTCGCACCCCTTCCTCGGAAAACTTGTGAATAGTCCACCCATTGCTTGGCATATAATCAAGAAATAACTATGAGTATCCCTAGTCCAGCAGCCCAAGCTGCTGCTTTGCCTATGGAGTAGCCATTCTTTCATTCTTTTACTTCGATTAATTAATAAGCTTGCTTTCACTTTACTCTATCGACTTGCCCTTAATTCTTTCTTGCACGAGGTCCAGACCCTCTCTTGGGGTCTGGATCAGGACCCTTTTCCAGTAACAGCTGGGACCAGGTAGAAATTGGAGTCTGGAGAAGTTTCCCTTTATTGCTGAAAGTTGATCTGTGATCCCTTCGTGTGGAAGGTAACGGGACTTGATTTAGAAGAAATGATTCTAATACTGGCCAGGCGCGGTGGCTCACACCTGTAATCCCAGCACTTTGGGAGGCCAGAGTTTGAGACCAGCCTGGCCAACAGCCTGGCCCTCTCTCTACTACAAATACAAAAAAAAAATTAGCCAGATGTGATGGTGGGCGCCTATAATCCGAGCCACTCAGGAGGCTGAGGCAGGATTAATCACTTGAACGGGGGAGGCAGAGGCTGTAGTGAGCAGAGATCACGCCATTGTTCTCCAGCCTGGGCAACAAGAGTGAAACTCCATCTCAAAGACAAAAAAAATGATTCTAATACTGACTCTGCCTTGGGCCAGCCACATCACTTTTAGCTAATTATTTTCCCTTGGGGTGTGTGTTTCATCCAGCCTTCCGTTCAGTTAAATATTTTAGTAAGCACCTTCTGTGTTCCAGCTACCTCTGCCATGATGAACTTTTATCTTCTTATGGGAGCCAAACAGCAGAGTGCGAATAAGCAAGCCACATACAAAGGCTATGTAGTAAATGAAGGCAGAGGGTGGGGGTGGGAAAGGGCCAGGTAGTAAATATTTTTGGCTTTGTGGCCATCACTCAACTCTGTTGTAGAGAGGAGACAGCCATAGGCAGTACATAAATGAATGGGCATGGCTGTTTTCCAGTACAACCCTATTTACTGAAACAAGTGTTGGGCCATAGTGTGCTGACTCCCAGACTAGATCAGAAAGGGCCTTAAAATCCAAGGAGATGGCTTTAGATTTGAACTTGTAGTTAATGGGGATCTCTTGAAGATTCTCAAGCTGGAATGTAATGTGATGGAAATCTATTTTGTGTAGAACCATGTAAAAGCATCTGACGGAAAGAGAGCCTAATGCCCCAGGTTGTCGCTGCTTTTGAACTGCGTATGAGCACTTCGTGACCTACTAGGAATTTAGGGGGAAATTGTCATTGTTGTAAACGTTGACAGACCTTCCACTGTTTCTTATATGCAGTGAACATAAAACAAAATTGTGGATGCTGGATTAGAAGCTCCCTGAGGGCAAGGACTTTGTTTTCTTTGCTGCCATATGTGGTCTCTGGGATATAAGCATACTCACATATTTGAATGCATTAATGGGGCACTAACCCTGAATCTTAAATATGCAAAACTGCTCACCCCTAGGCATAATGGAAAAGCATGTCACCTAATGAGTGTCATTTAAAAATATCACAGTATCAGTGATGCCACTGACCTCATGGCTTGTTTTTTTTTTCTTTCCAGATGGCAGACGATCAGGGCTGTGTTGAAGAGCAGGGAATTGGGAATTCAGCAAATGAAGATTCAGTGGATGCTAAGCCAGACCGGTCCTCATTTGTACCATCCCTCTTGAGGTAGGTTTGCTTAATCATGGACCCTGGACCACGTCAGCCTGCCATGCCTCTGCCATCTCCACCCACCTATGGGGAGGGGGACACTCAGGGAAGGAGGTTCATGCTGAGCATGGGAGGTTTGCACAGGTTCTTGCTAGCTGTATGCAGCAACACTAGGGTCCTCATGTGCACCCTCTTGTCTGTGGCCAAGCCCAGGAATGGACAAAACCAAGCATTGGGAGTCTCCTGCTCAGCGGCCGAGTGTCTGGTAGCAGTTCCCAGGAATCAGGGGCTGTTCTCATTAGAGGCGATTTGCAGGCACCTTCAGAACAGAGCCTGGGCTGCTGCTGCCAGTGGGACCAAATTTGACAAAAAACACAGAATCCAGGGGCTGAGGGACAGGAGGTTTTAGGGTGACTCACGCCTACCCTGTGCCTCCTGCTGCATTCCACTCATGGAAGGGGGATCGCATCCTGTTCATTAGTTCCCGCCTTCCCCTTTCTTGAGTTCACTTTTAAAATTCTAAATTTTGCGTTTAATAACATAATAGCTTCATTGATTAAACTCTTGTATGCCTGCTTTGTATTATTGCTTTTAGTCTACATAATTGCACATTTAGTTTTATTGTTATCACCATTTATCAGGTAGGGAAACCTGTGGTACTGTGAGGTTTAATAGCTTGCCTTTTTGCTGACAGTAAATGATAAAGCTGAGAAACTAAACAATGCCAGCACCACTCACTTAAAGGTTCTGCTGTGTGCTTCCCTTTTAAAAGTAGGGCTAGCTTGGCACAGTGGCTTACACCTGTATTCTCAGCACTGGAAGGCCAGGGAGAGAGGATCGCTTGAGCCCAGGAGTTTGAGACCAGACTGGACAACATAGTGAGAGCCCCATCTCTACAAAAAGAGATAAGAAAATTAGCTGGGTGTGGTGGCACATGCTGGTAGTCTGGCTATTCGGGAAGCTGAGGCAGGAGAATCACTTGAGCCCAGGAGGTCAAGGCTGCTCAGGACCATGACTGCACCACTGTACTCCAGCCTGGGCAACAGAGTGAGACTCTGTCTCAAAAAACAAGTTGTTTTTTTTTTTTTTTTAATAAAAAATAAAAGTAGGGCTGCAAGGACATGGAGGAACCCCAGACCCTCCCTTAACCTTGATCATGGATGGACAGTGAGTGGATCTTCCTGAGAGACAGAAGGCAGCATGAGTCAGACGCATCACACTTCTTTGGATTCCCTAAGCCACGTCTTACTGGGAAAGATATCAAGGGGGATAAAGGCTGAGGTGAGCGAGTGCTCTCAGGCAGTGCTCAGGAGGGGAAGAGCTGGTGAGGGGTGGGCAGCCAGGCTCCCAACACCTCAGAGCAGACCTTGGGTCATATCATCCAACCTAGGATGTGGAAAAGTGGGAGAACCCCAACACTGTGGACCCAGATTCTGTTGTTTGCCAACTAGAGTCAAGAATATCCAATGAAATGACCAGAAAATACAGTTCTGACTCCTGGAACTTTCCAAAACCTTGAGAAATTGGTACAGACCAACTTACTCCCCAGGGAAAGCCCCTTAGAGCCATGGGGCTTTGCTTATATGTGCTCAAAATAATGTAAAGCTGTGTGTTCCCTTGTGTATTTTAAGGTAACATACACATTTTTGTCAAGATAGCTGCAAAAGATGTAATAACTCTTCCCCACCCTTTTTGAGTATTTGACTTCAGCAGGTTGTCTACAAGTGGAAGAGAAACAGGAATCATTTAATAATCATTTTGTAAATCTTAGTAAGCCTTTTGATGTACTTCCCAGAAAATATTAAAATAAATGGTGCGTTGTAAATACTGACATTTCGAAGTCATTTCTTTAAATGTATCCAGTGGAATCTACGTCCATAGTGATTTTATAACCACCTTTATCCATTAAAAAAATACATGAACAGCTCTCCTGTAACAGCTAGAACTTTTATATTTCTTTTTTCCCCTCAAACTTGTGTTTTTCATTCTCTTTTCCTCCACATTTTCTTCTGATGTAATAGATTTAATTGCTTGAAAGTCTGGTTGATCACAGCACATCATATACCTATGTAACATATACATGTATGCATATGTATATCCATATACATTTTAAGACAGTTTTCCAGATATCATGAGTATTAAAAGAAAGTTCTCCTAGACTAATTTACTGTTTCAGCTTTAATGAATTCACAGTTGTTCTAAAAAATAAATGTTAACATATCATTAATATATTGTCATTCATCAAAATAATTATTAAATAGAAATTACATTGAAGTTTCAACTTATAATGGAATGAAGGGGCTTTTAATAAGTTAGTTTCTAAAGAAATGGACAAATAATACTTATTGCTGGAATAAGAAAGAATTTGATATTACCTTTTTCCTATTTTTCGTTTTTAGTGATAAGAAGCACTGAGAAATCATGAATAAATACATGAGATGGTAGGAGGTTTGTTATAGTCATGTCACTTAATTCTTTGAATTCCTTCTGAGTTCTGGACCAAAAAATGACAACTTGATTAGGTCTGTCCTTAATTATGTTGGAAGTAAAGAATTGGCAATTACCTAACTTACAAAAGGAATTGTTATTCAGCTTTAAAGATACTTAATTTTTTTAGTTTCTGGGAAGTACACCAAAAAACTTATACCTAAACTTTTCAAACAGTTGTAAATTAAATTTGCTCCTCTTTTATTTAGAGGCAGTCTGTTTAACTCAAAATGTTCCAGAAAAGATAATTAAGCCTTAATAAACATTTGTCAGTATCCTTTTTTTGATAAAATGCTTTTAAACCATATGCTTTTTAAAATATATTTTTGTCAAGACGTTGGAGCTGCTAATGTAGCTCATTCATGTATGAAAATTGTCTGCTCTATAATCTAGTTGACAAAGCCAGTCCCTGTCAAACCAGTTAGCCGCACCACACTTGTTTGCTGTCAGTAAATGTCTGATACCATTTTTCAGTTCAACAAATACGTTATTAGGCATCCTTGTGACAGTCATCTCGTTTCTGAATTATAAATTCTTTTTTTTTTTTGAGACGGAGTCTTGCTCTGTTACCCAGGCTGGAATGCAGTGGCTGATCTCAGCTAACTGCAAGCTCCGCCTCCCAGGTTCACGCCATTCTCCTGCCTCAGCCTCCCGAGTAGCTGGGACTACAGGCGCCCGCCACCACGCCTGGCTAATTTTTTGTATTTTTAGTAGAGACGGGGTTTCACCCTCTCTGACCTCATGATCCACCCACCTCGGCCTCCCAAAGTGCTGGGATTATAGGCATGAGCCACTGCGCCCGGTCCTGAATTCTGAATTCTTATTCTTGGATAGGTGAATGGATGGATGGATGGAGGGAAAGGAAGAAGGATGCAAGAAAGAATGAAAGGGTACTAAGCCCAGACCCATGTTGACCTCCTGGAATCAGTGTTTGTTTTGTTGTCACAGGACTGATATGGTTTGGCTCTGTGTCCCCACCTAAATCTCATCTCAAATTGTAATCACCGTAATACCTGTGTGTTGAGGGAGAGACCTGGTAGGAGGTGACTGGATTATGGGGGTGGTTTGCCCCGTGCTGTTCTGGTGATAGTGAGTTCTCACGAGATCTGATGGTTTTGTAAGTGTTTGACAGTTCCTCCTACACACACTCTGTCTCTCCTGCTGCCATGTAAGACATGTCTGCTTCCCCTGCCACCATGCTTCCCCTTCTACCATGATTCCCCAGCCATGTGGAATTGTGAGTCAATTAAACCTCTTTTCTTTGTAAGTTACCTAGTCTTGGGTAGCATCTTCATAGCAGTTTGAGAACAGACTAATACACAGGAGTCTAGCTCAACAATAAAAAATCTTTGGAAATACTAAGGGGATGAAAAAGGCAAAGACATTAAACAAGAACCATCATCACTTCCATTTCATTCTATTATATATTTTTTAATACATTTTTCAGTGTATACAAGCATACTTTGTTTTATTGTGCTTTGCAGATACTGTTTTTTTTGTTTGTTTTTTGTTTTTTGTTTTTTTGAGACAGAGTCTCACTCTGTTGGCCAGGCTGGAGTGCAGTGGTGCGATTTGGCTCACTGCAGCCTCCGCCTCCCAGGTACAAGTGATTGTCCTGCCTCACCCTCCCAAGTAGCCAGACTATAGGTGTATACCACCACGCCTGGCTAATTTTTATATGTATTTTAGTAAGGACAGGATTTTGCCATTTTCCCAGGCTGGTCTTGAACTCCTGACCTTAAGTGATCCACCCCCCTTGGCCTCCCAAAGTCCTGGGATTACAGGCATGAGCCACCACACCTGGCCCAGATATTGCATTTTTAATAAATGGAAGGTTTGCGGCAACCCTGCAAACCTATTGCCTCCATTTTTCCAACAGCGTATGCTCACTTTGTGTTTCTGTGTTACATTTTGGTAATTCTCACAACATTTTCAGTTTTTTAATTAGTGTTATATCTGTTACTATGATCTGTGATGAGTGATCTTTTTTGTTGTTGTTGTTGTTCAAACCCAGGATAATCTCTGTAAATGTGATCAGTGATCTTTGATGTTACTATTGTAATTGCTTTGGGGTGTCACAAACCACACCTGTATAAGACAGCGGACTTAAATGATAAATATTAAGTGTGTTCTTACTGCTCCACCCACTGGCCATTCCTGTCTCTCTCCTTCTCCTTGGGCTTCCGTATTCCCTGAGACATTATTGAAATTGGGCCAATTAATAACCCCACAATGGCCTCTAAGTGTCAAGTGAAAGGAAGAGCAATATGTCTGTCACTTTAAATCAAAAGCTAGAAGTGATTCAACTTAGTGAAGGCATGTCGAAGCCAAGACAGGCCGAAAGCTAGTCCTCCTGTGCCAAACAGCCAAATTGTGAATGCAAAGGAAAAGTTCTTGAAGGAAATTAAAAGTGCTGCTGCAGTGAACACATGGATAATAACATTATGCTTATTATTGCTGACTTGGAGAAAGTTTGAGTGGTCTGGAGAGAAGATCAAACCAGCCCCAACTTTTTCTTAAACAAAAGCCCAAGCCAGAACAAGGCCCTAACTCTGCAATTCTTTGAAGGCTGAGAGAGGTGAGAAGGCTGCAGAAGAAAAGTTTAAAGCTAGCAATGTTGATCCATGAGGTTTAAGGAAAGAAGCCTTCTCCATAAAGTAAAAGTTCAACATGAAGCAGCAAGTGCTGATGTAGACGCTATAGCAAGTTATCCAGAAGATCGAGCTAAGATCATTGGTGAGAGTGGCTATGCTAAACAACAGATTCTCAATGTAGACAAAACAGCCTTCTATAGGAAGAAGATACCATCTAAGATTGTCCTAGCTAGAGAAGAGAAGTCAATGCCTGGCTTCAGTGCTTTATAAGGACGCTTGACTCTCTTGTTAGGCAGACTGGTGACTTTTAAGTTGAAACCGATGCACATCGACCAGTCTGGAAATCTTAGAGCCCTTAAGAATTATGCTAAATCTACTGTTTCTGTGCCTGCTAAATGGAAGAACAAAGCCTGGATGACACCTGTTTATAGCATGGTTTACTGGATATTTTAAGCACACTGCTTAGACCTGCTGCTCAAATTAAAATAAGATTCCTTTCATTGACATTGCACCTGGTCACCCAAGAGCTCTGGTGAAGATGCAGAAGGAGATTAGTGTTTTTATGCCTGCTAAAACATCCGTTCTGCAACTCATAGATCAAGGAGTAATTTCAACTTCCAAGTCTTATTACTTAAGAAATAATGTCTTACTATTTGAGAAATATTATTTCAGAAATACATTTTATAAGGCTATAGTTGCCATAAATAATGTTGGAAATAACATTATAGTTATAGTGTTACCTTTGATGGATCTGGGCAGTTAATTGAAAACCTTCTGGAAAGGATGCACCATTCTAGATGCCAGTAAGAACATTTGTGATTTATGGGAGGATGTCAGAACATTAATAGGAGTTTGGAATAAGTTGATTCCACTCCTCATGGATGACTTTGATGGGTTCAAGACTTCCTTCAGTGGAGGAGGTAACTGCAGATGTGCCTGTTGTGGTGGAAATAGCAAGAGAACTAGAATTAGAAGTAGACCTGAAGATGTGGCTGAATTGCTGCAATCTCATGATAAAACTTGAACAGATAAGGAGTTTCTTCTTGTGAATAAGCAAAGTAAGTGGTTTCTTGAGATGGAATCTACTGCTGGTGAATGTGCCGATATATTTTTGAAATGTATACTTAGAATGTTACATAAATTTAGTTGGTAAAGCAGCCACAGAGTTTGAGAGGATTGACTTGAATTTTGTGTGTTTTTTAACTCTTTTTTTGTTTTATTTTAATTTCTTTTTAACACTTTTGTTGAGGGCTGACTTTCAACAGATTGCAGTGAGGGAGCTGCTCTGCTGCGTACGAAACCCCAACCCGGAAGCAGGTCATCTTTGAATGGTTTAGTGCCAGGTTCCCCGCGAATGTGCATTGCGTGATGGGCGAGAGGACAATCACCTTTCTGTTGACTTGAATTTTGAATGAAGTTGTGCTGTGAATAACGTGCTATCAAACAGAATGGCATGCATGAGAAATTGTTCATAAAAGGAAGAATCATTTGATGCAGTGAACTTCATCGCTGTCTTATTTTAAGAAATTGTCACAGCCACCCTAATTTTCAGCAACCACCACCAGATTAGTCATCAGGCATCAGGGCTGAGGCAAGACCCTCCCCACCAGCCCAGCGATTACAACCCACCGAAGGCTCAAATGATTGTTAGCATTTTTTAGCAATAAAGTATGTTTTAATTAAGATATGTATTTTTTGACATAATGCTGTTGCATACACTCAGACTGGTGTATAGTGTGAACATAACTTTTCTACCCACTGGGAAACCAAAAAAGTCAGGCGACTCCATGTATTGCAACATTTGCTTTCCTGTGGTGGTCTGAAACTGAGCTGGCAGTATATCTGAGTTGTGCCTATATTTGAATTTGGAACAGCCCAATGTGGTCCCACATACCCCCGTTACTAATGACATACTTCACCTTTACCAGACCCACATATAACTATGAAGCCCCACCACAGTGCCTGATTCAAGGAGACTCACAGATACATCTTATTTGTCTCTTCGTGGATGACCCAGAGGTTTCATCACCCCGTGAGGTTCAGGGTGGGTGAGAAAGTCTGCCCTTCTTTTACACGGTGGGAGATGGGAGAATGGGCAAGGGAAAGGTAGTATCTCTGACAGACCAGTTTTAGAAAAAAAGTATTAAGTGGCAGTTGAGGACCTGACCATTTATTCTTCCCTCAAGCCTGTGGACCTCTGGGAAAGTTTTTGAGTACCTTGCTGGAAGACTTCTGCCTGAAAGACCTTTTATTTTGCAAAAATAGATGTGGTCTGTGGTATGTCCCCCCCCACCCCTCAGCTTTAAGTCCTTTGGAAAGATAAATAAGCCTGTAGGGTCGACATTATGGTCCACTCTACGTTTTTCATAGCATGACTGATATTGACATCATTAAAATAAACAGTAAGTATCCCGAGGTCCTCCCTGCAGTTTGGTCCTCCCTGCAGTTTCAGGAGCGCCATGTGACCCACTGACAGATGTGGGGTGCGATGCATGGGAGTGCCACTGGCTCCTCTGGATGTTCCTTGCAGCTGATGGTGCCCCCCGCACCCTCACAACCTTCCCTCCCATCCCATCCTATTCCATCCCATCTCACCCCATTCCAGCTCCCTTCTCTAAGGAGCTCAGAATCACTGTTAGGCAGTGCAGGAGGCAGTAGCATCTCTGACCTGTCTCTAATCAAGGACCAGATTACCCACCTGCCCACCCCTGGAGACATGAAGGATCCTGGGTTGCAGAAAGAAATATCCCCTTCCCCAAAAAGCGGAGGTGGGACTCACAGCTCTCAAATATTAATAGTTTCAAGCCCCTAGACTTGTCTTGGCCTTTTTTTTGCCTCGCAGCCACTAGATGGCAGGACAGCATTGTTTTATCTCCAGTCTGTAGGCACTAAAAATCCAGCCTGTTCTTTAAAAAAAAAAATTTAATGATTTTGTAATTTTCTGATTATTGAAGAATATGTGGAAAACACAGAAAAGCACAAAAAATTCAAAATATTTTAAAATTAGTAAAGCATTCCGGTTTTTAGTTATTCAGAGGAAATCATTATGGGGCCAGTCCATATTCATTTGTGAACCATAGTTTATAGAACAGGGTCTAGGGTCCTCCTTGCACTTGAAGAGGGTTCTCTCTTGATGTAAATATAACCCTATAGTCCTTGCCCTGGATATAAAGTCAAAGTTTTAACCAAATGCCTAGGTGTAGCTACAGAAAATAATAACTAATTGCTGAATTGTAGGACATAGCCTTGGAGCTGTGGCAGGTTGGGGAGGGAAGGATAAGGAAGGACTGGAGGAGGAGCTGAAACTTGAGTTGTCAGGAAAAGCAGGGGGTTATCAGGGGACCGGTGGAACCTCAGGGCCAGGGTGGAGATGATTCAGGCAAGGCCACCAGCATGGCTTCTGCCTAGGAAGGTGGGCAGAATCTGCTGGACAGGGTGAGTTTGGTCTTAATAGCATAGGCCACAAGGAGCCATTGTAGGTCCAAGACCAAGCCCTGGCCAGCAGCCTAGAAGATGTTCTCTCCTAGGAACCTGAGAAATCGGAGGCTCCCTTCTGAACTCTCCTCAAGGCCAGAATTTAAGAAAAGGAAAAAACGGGGAAGACAGGTTTCACGCAGTCTCAGATTTCCCCTGGGCCTCCGTGGAGTCTCGTGTGTCTCTGCCGAGGAGTTTGTTTACCCTTCTGGTTTCCCAGTGGAAGAGCGCAGAAGAAAAGATCTATTGTCAACATTTGCTAAACTTCCTATTTTCCAGGCACTGGCTCGGATCACATGGGTTTTACCCTTGGCATCATCTGTGTTTTCCAGCCTTTGCCCGCTGGAGGGTGGCTAATAAATGCCACTTGGTTATAATTCTCTCTCCTGGAGGCATCTTGGGCTTCTCTTCACCAGTGAGTGTTATATGTAAACACATCCCTGTAAAAAAATATGTTATTTGTATAATTATAAGGAAGATCCAAGTGGCAGGCTTTTTCATCTGGAGAGGGGTTAAAAAACTGTTTTAGAAGACACAATGCTTTGGAATCAGAGACAAGAACAAAGAAGGCAGACCTTAATTCATTCCAAAGAATATGTTTCAAGTTAAGCAAAAATTGTACCGTGATGCCCATTGATTGAAAGGGGCCAGATCTGGGCCCACTAAAAAATATATGAACATTGAAATTTATGCAGGGCATTTACTTTTCAATAAAGGAAGGATTCAAATTCAGCTGCCAGAAAATTAGAGACCTGTCTCCCAAATTTGTACATAGAGAATGATAAAGATTTAATGCTGTATTTGAAGCAGTGATGACACTATGTAAAATAATAAAAGTAGCAAAGTTGAGTGAGTCAGCCGGGGTTCAGATCCTGGCCCTTCCTCCCACTTACTGTTTGAGAGACTGTAGCAAGTCACGTGACCTTCCTGTGCCTCAGCTTCCTTATCTGCAAAATAGAGATATTAATTTCTGCCCACAGGATTGTTATGAGAATCAGAGGAACTGTCAGCTTCCTGAATTTCCTGAATGTGCCTACTGCGGAAGAAATCATAGAATCATGATTTTAACACTGGGAGAACCCCTAATGTAACTTACCTAATTCCCTTCGTTATGATCAAGGAAAGGAAGACCAGAGAGGTGAAGTGTAGCCACCCAGCAAGACCAGGACCGAGACACAGGCCTAACTTGTGGTCCAGGGCTTCCCCCCAGCATCAGGCAGCACCCACGACTGTGGTGGCACCAGACTGTTCATCTACATTAATCCACCCACAGAGTGGTTTTTTCCTTCCACCCAAGTGGGTCAGCAAATTTTCTTCATGTACACAGCCTCCTCTCTGCTTCACTTTGGCGGAGGGATGGTATAGGGATAGCTGTCCCAGCAGGGCAAGCAATGGGCTTTCCAGTGGCGGAGGAATGGCATAGGGATAGCTGTCCCAGCAGGGCGAGCAATGGGCTTTCCAGTGAAGAGGGCCAAGTGCACATTTCAGGAGCAGCAAGCACAGGACACCAAAACGTAGGTGGAGGTCTAGGAACGGCAAAGCTGTAGCTTCTGCATCTGTGGGATACCTCCAGTTCTTTTCAGTTACTGCTCTTCTAGAGGGGAAAAATTCACTCAAAGTGAAAAGGTAAGGTAAATCATCAGCTTTTCACAGTAATAGAAACCTAGAACACTATTAGCACAGAAAAATTAAACCTAGTAATAGAAAAGTACTATGAAAACATAACCAGTTGCTTCTCACATGAACATGTGATCACAGATAGGAAATGTGAGCATGGCATTGCATGTTTAACCCCTGAGCTGCTGGCTTTCTTTCTCTCAAGGATCTGTGATGGTGAGAATTTTGTTTGTTTTGTTTTGAGATGGAGTCTCACTCTGTTGCCCAGGCTGGAGTGCAGTGGTGTGATCTCGCCTCCCTGCAACCTCCACCTCCCAGGTTCAAGCAATTCTTGTGCCTCAGCCTCCCGAGTACCTGGGATTACAGGCACATGCCACCACTCCTGGCTAATTTTTTTTGTGTTTTTAGCAGAGACAGGGTTTCACCATGTTGGCCAAGCTTGTCTCAAACTCCTGACCTCGGGTGATCTGCCTGCCTTGGCCTCCCAAAGTGCTGGGATTACAGGCATAAGCCATCCTGCATGCCAGTGGTCAGTTTTAAGGGGAAAAGATGGGTGGAGTGATTAAGTAAGGACTGAAGTATGTTAGCTCTTCTAATACTGGACCCTGCAGCCGTAATACAGATCTATTGTATCTTCCACTCAGTCTATTAGGCTATTTAAGACAATTCAGCCTTTTATTCCTTCCCCTACCCTGGATGATTTGTTTTAAAGTCATGTGTCAATTTTTATTGTCAGGGACCCTACTTTTTTTTTTTTTTTTTTTTTTTTTTTTAGGGGAAAGAGGGATATGTGGAGGTTAATATGTTTTGGTGAGGGGGATGTATTCTTCTCCTTAGCCTCTTTTAAACTGAGTTTGCTTCCCCATGTCTGTATTTTTGCAACTGAATTTCAGAGAAAAAATGTATAGAGCGAATTTTCTCTCTTGTTCACAGACCTGAGGATGGCAGATGATCGAGAGGCTTGTGCAGGGTAGCAGGTGTCATAAGCTCATTCTGTCAGCTTCACACCCTTTCTAGACTGTGGTCCTGAACCAAGAAATTGAGAAAAGCATTGCTGAGCAGTTCACTTTATAAGTGTTTTGTTTTTATGTGTTCACATTTTCCTTGTTGCATTTGGAGGGTTGAGATGGGGAAATACAGCAACTCCTGGATCGTGTACTTTATGCAAGATCATTGAAAAATGTTTGTATGCCTCGTTTGAAAATGAAGAGCTTTGGTATGCTTCCATGGTCTCCTATTATTTGTATTATTCACTTGAATACCTTTAAAGGAAAAACATGACCTAATGAACCTGAACTCTTGACTTCACCACACACTTCCTGCTTTTGTTGATTAACTTACCTATAGTTTGACATGTTTTGCCGTCATGTGAGTGCTGTTTTGCAGCCTGTCGTAGATTTAGCACTTCAGTGGGTTGACCGTGAGTGACGCTCATCAACTTTAACTCTATGATGGTTTGTTCTGTTGATACTCTGTCTCTTGCTCAGCTATTCCCCTGTTGCTTCCAATTTTTCACTCTTAAACATTGTGCTCCTGGCTGCATGTTTATGGAAATTTGTTTGTTTTTTTCCTTTGGACCCCATGTTCACAGACAGTTGCTTTTTTCCATAGGGAGCCATCCCAGGGTTGGGGGGTGCTACAATGGGGAGCCGGGGCATTTCTGCCGGTCAGCAGAGAAGGGAGAGGCCAGTGTGACCTTCCCAGCCCGAGTTTGAATGGTCCTATGGAAAACTCCAGCGTGCAGTTCACTGCTGATTCAGTCACAGGCCTTCAGGGCCAGGCGGCCTGTGCCAGTCTTATCCCCTGCTGAGCTCCGAGCATGTTGAGTTTTTATTATTACAGAGAAGAAGGAAACTCACTTCCTGTCGTCTCAGGGCACAGCCTAGTTCTGATGCAAAGGGAACTGTTTTCGGATGGAGACACTAGGTACTACCTTCACTCTTTCTTTTCTTCTCTGTCTTGCTCTGTGCCTTGGTATGTTAGGACCGTGGGGATGCCCTCTGTTGAGATGTTGAAACCATGAATGAATCATCCCAAAAATATTTAGACAAAGCGGCTACGAAAACCAGAGCTCTAGTTCCGAATGAAACAGCTCTGGGGAAATGTGAGCCTGGTGGTGTGTTTACTTTCATGCTGATGAATGTCTGCAAGCAGATAGAGCTACTGGGAATCCTATTCATGGTGATACTTTAGAAAATTAATCGCAGTGGGCTTCTTGCATGCTTATATTCCTTTCCAAATATAGAAAGGCATAATTCACATTTTGAGTAGCCTGGGGGATCCATAAGAGGATAAAACCTGTATTTATCCACTCCAGTGATGGGGAAAATTATACTTGCACCCGGAGTGGATTGTAAAAATCCATTGTACTCTTTCTAAGGTTTTTCACTTCTTTGTAAAGTAGGCAGAATATTTTTATCCTATAATGTTTTCTGATACAAGTTGCTGTAAGGCTCTTCAAGGAGGCCTTTTTATCTAAATAATCATGAGAGCTTGGTTATAATTTTTTGACTCTTGACTGTGTTGTAGTGAAAACGACTGAGTTGAGCTCACACTGTGAAATTAGAAGTTGCAAGAAATGGCTGTCTACCTAAGAAGTTAGGACAGTCTGGTTCCTTCCTGATAGTTGATGCTGGCATTATTTGTGTTCCTAGCAGAGATTTATGCTTATCTGAACACATCTGGAAACAAAGATAATGGTACTTGCCCATACGGGCAAGAAAACTCAACATGAAGAAAGAGTTGGGATGGTTAGGAAGCACTGGATTCAACCTGCTCTGTTAATTAACTTTCCTTTGCATTTTAGTGCACACTTAAGTGCACTGAGTAAGTCATTCTACCATGATATTGTGGTGTGTTGTGATCTTGCTTGTCTAGTCCTAAGCATAGTGATTTAGTAGCCAGATTTCTTTTTTAAAATCTGCAGTGAATTGTGGAACACAGAAGCTTTTAAGCGGATTTAGAACTTTGAATTCACTGCTCTGGTTTATCTTGGACTTTGCACTTAATGGCAGATTCTAAAACAAGAATCAGATGTTTCTTCGCAAAGTAATCTTAGTAAAAGTCTTTAGAATGTAAAAAGGGCCAAAGTCAAGGTAGTTGCATCAGCAATTAGCAAAGAGAGGAAAAAGAGGAGGATGGATAGAATGGGAAGTGATAAACTCTGGAGGAAAAACTACCCTGGCCAGTTTTATTTGCCTTGTCTTTCTTTGCCTCTCGTCTGCACTTTGCAGAAGCAGTGAGATAATGATTGTTAATTCAATTTGTAAAGCATAAGTCTATAAAAATACTCATACTTCTTCATGGTGACTTTAAAAATATCTGAAGTGGTTCCTCCACCGTTGGTATCGTTCATCAGCTTCCGAAGAAAAACTTATTCCCGTTGATCTGGACTTGAAAGAATCTCAGTGGCCTTTTCCTCCTGCCGCCCCTTTTGGCAGGGTACAGCTGTTCTCACATGCTTCAACATCTTCTGCTGTGAGGTCCTAGGAACCTGGAGAAACAAGAGCAGCCACTTTTAGAAAATCATGTCTTTGGGGATGATTGCCAGCTGAAGAAGTTTCTAACCTGAACCTTTGAAAGCATTTTATTTTCTTTCTTATTCCCTCCCCAGCTCTCACCCCTGGGAGAACCTGCTGGGCTGAGCTATGAACTGTTGTCTTCTTTGTGCCATCGGCTAATTAATTAGCACAGTCTCCTGGGAGCCCTTGAGGCCCTTTCTGCTGTCCAGTAGCCGTTGTTTATCTGATGATCTGCTCGGTTCCAGCAGCTGATTTCCAAACAGACAGTAACTCTATTTGCTGCTAGGACTGGGATTACAAAGCATGCCTCCTCTGACTGTGCTGAGAGTGAATTACTGCTCACACCCAGGCTGCCCCGGGGACTCTACACAGTTTGTTACAAAGGAAGGAGACTCTAAGGATGACACTGCCTGCTGGGGCATTTCCTGGAAGGATTTTGGTGGTGGCATTAAAGGAATTTCAGTTTAATGTTCTGCTCAGCCGTCACTGCTAGGAGACCTTGCAGGTTTCATGGAGAGTTGTAAATTGCCCCCGTGGCCCTAAATACACCCTCACTGCTGCAGAGGGGCACCTTCCAGAGGCTGTGCTTCCTGAGGTATGTCAGGTTCCATCTTCTGTCCAAGAACCAAGGAGCCAAAAGGCTGTGCACAGCTGGAGAGGTGTTCGATACAGTGGAGCGAGCTGGTGTTCTCCGCCCCACACGGGAGTGCGCATCGGCACCATGCGGGAATGTGGGGCCAACATCTTCCATCAACTTCTCCGCTTCCTCGGGCTCTGGAAGTAGGCGAGGGAATTGAAACAAGATCAGAGACAGCAATGAAAGGTCGGAGCCAAGAGGGCCCATGCAGTGGACAGACAGGCTTTTGTCTTGACCCTCAAGCTTCAGAGGGTCCGAGATGCTCAGACCCTCTGCTGCTGCCGTCGTTCTGCACGTTGCTTTTGTTCTGTGCTTAACGCTACTTACTGGAGATCGTCCCAGGAAAACGCCCACTCCTGACCTGAGACTCATTCTCTAGGTCTAGAGCAAAGCACAGGAATCCGAATTTTAACAAAGATGAGAAACTCTGGAATAGGAGACTTGGTGTTACACCTCGGAATGAATCTAGGCTCTATTCCTCTCTAGCTTTGTAATTATGGACAAGCTGATTTCATCTCTCTGTGAAATGGAGTTAATACCTCATAGAAGATTAAATGAGATAATATATGTAAAGCGGTAAATGATGAAAAAGTGACATTATGTATTTATTCTTGTTGTTATTGCTGACACAGAGGAGTAAGAAGTTTAGAAGACTAGGCAGAGGGATAAAGTCACAGTGAAAAATAGAAAAATGGGGCATCTAGGGAGCCCTCTCAATTAGCACAAAAAATTATGAATCCAGTGATCTTCAGAATAAGCCAGATCTTGAAATCCATTTGTAGCAAGCAAATGACTTTTAACTATTAAATGGTAATTATTAGTTTAGCGTTTTGAATAACTTATTTGCATATAATAAAAAAGTTACACAGAGTTCTTTCCACTCTTGCTTGCTGTCTGCTCCCAGCTCCCTGTAACACAGATGACCACTCAGAAAGACAGACATAATAATGAACCAGCATCACTGTCGGGAGTAAATACCCGAGATTCGTTGTCTCACGGCCACGGAAAACTAGGACACAGACACACAAATACTGAGGTTCAGAGTGGAAGTTTAATAAGCAAAAGAAAGAGAAGAGCTCTCTCTGCTGCAGAGAGAAAGGGGTCCAAGAGAAATGGGTTGCTGGTTCCGCAGTGGAATGCAAGGAGTTTCATAGATGAGCTTGAGGAGGTGATGGCTGATTTACATAGGGTGCAAAAGATTGGTTGGACCAGGTGTGCCATTTGCATAGGGCATGAAAAAGCTGACCACCCCACCCTCATCTTGTATTATGCAGCTGGTTCTCCACCTGGCCAGTGCCATGTTACCTGTTTCCTTACTGTACACATGGTGACAAAGAAAAGGGAAGATGGAGCCTCCCTGTTACACATACCTGGCCCTTAAGTAGCCCTTTCCTATTGGCACTGCTGCCGGCGTTCACCTGTGCAAGGTTCTAGCTTATCTGTGTCTGCAGCTCGAGTTTTGAGGCTGCTCTTTGTTACAAAAAAATAAAAAGAAATGATTTGGGGGCTGCTTTTTGTTAAAAGGGAAATTCTGTGGAGGACTCTTATACTCTTACTATCTGCCTAAATAATTTCTATCTCCTGTATCAATAACAGTAATAATCATGATGTTTATTTACAGGACACACACTGTTCTAAATGCTTTGTGAATATTAACTTGTTTACAAGCTCTGAGCTAGATGCTGTTATTTTGTCCTTTGAACAAATGAGGAAGCACAAGCGCAGAGAGGTTAAGTAACTTGCCCACAGTCACACAGCTATGTGGTAGAATAGGGATTCAAATCTACGCAGTCCAGCCCCTGAATCCATGGATTTATCTACTGCACCATCCGTCCAGTGTCTCTTTATGCAGATATGAGCAAATCTAAACATCTTTTCTTCTCAGTTTTTTTCAAAAGGTAGCACACTGCTGCCATTGTTCTGCACTTTGGTTTTGTTCTGCACTTAACACGAGTTATTGGAGATTGTCCCACATCAGAACATAAAGAGCTTCCTCATTCTTGTTTACAGTACTGTGTGATTTTGATTAAAGAACCCTCCCTTTATGATCCAACCTGGTTATTGTGGGAGCACGTGACTAATTGAATAAGCTTATGTCTGCCAGATAGCTCTTGTAATTGAGGTGTGCTGTGAAGATTCAACATTGGAATGGGAGAATCGGGGGAAATGAGGGAAGAAAACTTATTACTCCAAAAATGTTTCCAAGTAGTATTAGATCTCCCACCTGAAAGAAATAAGCAAAAGCGTTGTCCTGCATTCCTGCAGAATCAGCAGGAAGGGCTGCCCTGAATCAACTCCCTCTCAGAAATCTGTTCTCTTCCTATATGTGAACTTTGAGCCTAATGAGACTGTACCTAATGAGTGTCTCCGCAGCAGCCTTGCAACAAGAACTGGTAAAATGGAAGTGCAGGTACCAGTGTGCCCCTCCCTCACCTGCCCCTGACATGTCCTGCTGGTCACCAGGCAGGATGGCAGCTCCATTTACCTGATCTCCATCTCAACTGGAGGTGGCCCAGGGCCTCTGACTGTGGTATTTCTTCAGCACGAAACGCTCTTCACTCATTCACAAAACACTGTTGGGCACCTGCTATGTGTCGGGCACTGTTGTAGAAGCTGGGGAACTGCAGTGAAGTCGTCCAGGTCCTGCCCTCATAGAGTTTATACTCTAGCAGGAGACAATATAGCTCTAATTTGAGATCAGGTGATGAATTTAAAAGTTAAAGCAGGGGCCGGTGCGGTGGTTCACGCCTGTAATCCCAGCACTTTGGGAGGCCGAGGCGGGCAGATTACCTGAGGTTAGGAGTTTGAGACCAACCTACCCAACATGGTGAAACCCCATCTCTACTAAAAATACAAAAAAAATTACCCAGGCATGGTGGTGTGCGCCTGTAATCCCAGCTACTCTGGAGGCTGAGGCAAGAGTGGGAAGGAAAAAGTGGATATAATAAGGGTAGTAACTCATGTAGGCCCTGCGGGCTGTGGTCAGGACTCTGGAGTTCCTTCCCAATATATGAGAAAACCACTGGATGGCTCTGGGCAAGGAACTAATCTGACTGGATTTATCTTTTTTTTTTTTTAAGTACAGGGTCTCTGTTGCCGAGGCTGGAATGCAGTGGTGCGATCTCGGCTCACTGCAGCCTCTGCCTCCCAGGCTCAAGTGATCCTCTCACCTCAGCCTCCCAAGCAGCTGGGACTATAGGCATGCACCACCATGACTGGCTTTATTTATTTATTTGTATTTTTCGTGGAGACCAAGTTTCTCCATGTCACCCAGGTTGTTCGAACTTCTGGCCTCGTGATCTGCCCACGCTGGCCTTGGAAAGTGCTGGGATTACAGGTATGAGCCACCACACCTGGCCTTACCGTTTTTAAAAGCTCATTTTGGAGAGAAGCCAGTTAGGAGGAATGGTGGATATCAGGTCAAAAGATGATGTAGCTTGAGCCTTCCAGGGTCCTGGCCTGAGGGAGCAAGCAGCATGATGCCCAATGAACTAGGGTTGCTGCGTGCAGAAACAAGAGACCAAGGGACAGTGGCCAGCTCCACTGGGTAGGAATCATCGTGGGTGCCCTGGGTCCTGCCATGCCCTGTGATCCTCTGCAAGCAGATCTGAGCTGTGCAGGGGAGAGCTGCACCAGAACTGTGGCCAACAGGCCAGTAGGGACACCCTGAAGGCTTCTGAAACCCTGGAACAGAGTTTCACAGGGAGCCCTGGGAGGGCTTTAAGTGGTGATGGTGGGATCTGATTTCTCTTTTTTTTTCTTCTTTTTTTTTTTTTCTAGACAGAGTCTTGCTCTGTCACCCAGGCTGGAGTGCAAAGGCATGATCTCGGCTCACTGCAACCTCCACCTCCCGGGTTCAAGTGATTCTTCTGCCTCAGCCTCCCTAGTAGCTTGGGATTACAGGCACACGCCACCACGCCCAGCTAATTTTTGTATTTTGTAGAGACAGGGTTTCACCACGTTGGCCAGGCTGGTCTTGAACTCCTGACCTCAGGTGATCTGCCCGTCTCAGCCTCCCAAAGTGCTGGGAATACAGACATGAGCCACCATGCCCAGCTTGATTTCTTTTTAAAGGAACACTCAGGCTCACAGGAATCTTGGGTGAACATTACCCCCTCTCCGCCTCCATTCCCACATTTCTCGTATCCATTGGCTTTGTTCTGCCCAATCTTTGCCAGTCTGTCCTCTTGGCTGCTCAGGCCACATGGTAAAACATGGCAGCCACCAACTCTCATTTTAATCACCTTGACAGAGACTGACCCATTTTCTCAATTTCAGTTCTCAAATTCCCAGGGAACAGGGCTGATTGGCCCAGCCTGGGGATCAGGTGCCCCCTGGACCAATCAGTGGTGGCTGCAGGGTCAAGTGGGCCAGATGACAAATCACTTTCTACCAATATGGTGGCTCTCATTGTAGCCTCAAAGGGAGAATGGGGGTGAAAGGGATATAATCCCCGAGGGAAAGAAGGTACCCCAAAACAACACAGTTCTTAGGTGGAAGCCTAATCTCTTAGATGCCCATTCTTGCCGAATATATCTATAAGCAGTAGACTTTTCGTCCCTCTCCCCCTTTTTTTCTGATGCTTTCCTCCTGATGCCTTCTAGACAATCATTTGCACCTTTTCTTTGTCTGTCTCCAGTTACATGCTTTAATCTAATTATCAGGGTTTGCTTCTTCAAAGTTAAGCTGTGGATGGAGTTTTCCCAAAGCTGGCTCTTCTTAGGAAGATGAATTCAATGGGGTTGAATTGATAGTCACTCACAAACACACATCTGTGGTCTGGGAAGATGTGAGTTTAACAAAAAGCTATTTTGGTTAGAAGGAAAAATTAATATTGACTGACTCAAATCCAGAAAGAGGAAGCAGATACCAAGTTCATTTTGAAAAATAAGAGTTCATTTTAGGGGCAGACTAGCTAAGTTCTTTTGCTTAGAAGGAGAAATTAATATTGGCAGACTCAAATCCAGAAGGAGGAAGCAGATATTAAGTTCATTTTGAAAAATAGGAGTTCAATTTAGGGGCAGACTAGGTATCACCCTTTTGAGATATTTACCAGGAGTGAGGACCATATTTCATATTCAATTTTAAGGTACTTTTCATAACCATGGACAGTGTTTTCTTAAAGTGTTTATCTTTCTTCCTCTGTTGTGTTCTTTTTATGTAACCAGTTAATTTTCCAAATTTTATTCTGATAGAATCAGAGTCCTTTTATTTTTCACATAACATATCTAATTCTGTTTTTCTCATAAAGGATGCTTGCTAGTTTTGTTTTGCTCATCACTGAGGATGAGCTAATGACAGCTTTAAAAAAATGTCAGCTTGTTTTTTACTTTGATATCATCATTGAGATCCATACCACAGAAGAAAGAAGTAGGACTTTATCTCTGAAAGGATTTTAGTGCATAAACTGTGACTTCCAGCCTGCTAGACTTCATGCTACTCTTAGGATCTTTGAATAGCCTTAAATTAGCTGCAGGACCCAGGGAGTTTGCTCTGAAATTCAGTTGACATGTTAAGAACCTACTTTAGGCCAGACACGGTGGCTCACACCTGTAATCCCAATACTTTGGGAGGGCAGGGCGGGTGGATCACCTGAGTTCAGGAGTTCAAGACCAGCCTGGGCAACATGGTGAAACCATGTCTACTAAAAATACAAAAATTAGCTGGGCGTGGTAGTGCACGCCTGTAATCACAGCTACTCAGGAGGCCGAGCATGAGAATTGCTTGAACCTGGGAGGAGGAGGTCGCACTGAGCTGAGATCGTGCCACTGCACTCCAGCCTGAGTGGCAGAGAGAGACTCCATCTCAAAAATAAATAAATAAATAAAAACTCTACCTATTCAGTATTCTTTTCTTTTATCCCATTCTGGTATTTTCTGAAGGGTTGTGAAGAGCACTAGTTGAAGCCCACCCTGAAACTACCTTGGTAGAGGGGTTAACTGGGCCAGGAGACCTAATTTCAGAAAGGTCACAGATTATATTCCACCCTCCACAAAAGTAACCTGGAAGATGAGTAAGTCCTGTCCTGAATTTTAGTATCAAAAACAGTGTTTGTTCAAAGAAAAAATAATCTAGTAGAGAAAGCACACCCTTTGGGGTCAGATCACCAGGAATCACATACCAACTCTGAACTTGAATTTTCTTACTACACAAAGGCAGCATGGCTGTGAGAACATGCAGTGATTTTATAAAGCTCCTGGGCCATAGGTGGCAGGTATACTAATAAGAAATAGCTATGTAAATATACTTCTTTTGGACTTATGTACTATTTTTGCATTGGTTGCCTCTGCTTTTGAGGTCTTACTCAAGAAATCTTTGCCCAGACCAATGTCCTGGAGAGTTTCTCCAACATTTTCTTCTAGTAGTTTCATAGTTTCAGGTCTTAGCTTTAAATCTTTCATCCATTTTGATTTAATTTTTGTATATGGCAATAGTTAGGGGTCCAGTTCCATTCTTTTGCATATGGTTATCTAGTTTTCCCAGCACCATTTATTGAAGACATTGTCCTTACCCCAATGTATGTTCTTAGCCCCTTTGTTGAAAATGAGTGTACTGTAAATGCATAGATTCATTTCTGGATTTTCTCTCTTTTTTTTTTTTTTCCATTAATCTGTGCGTCTGTTTTTATGCAAGTCCCATGCTGTTTTGGTTACTATAGCTTTGTAGTATAATCTGAAGTCAGGTAATGTCATTTCTCCAGTTTTGTTCCTTTTGCTCAGGATGGCTTTGGCTATTCTAGGTCTTTTGTGGTTTCATATAAATTTTAGATTTTTTTTCTTCTATCTCAGTTGAAGAATGTCATTGGTATTTTGATAGGGATTGCATGGAATCTGTAGATTGCTTTAAGCAGTATGGAGATTTTATAACAATTTTAATTCTTTGAATCCATGGCCAACTGCCTGGATTTGGACTTGCTGTGCCCCCTCACAACCCTGAGCTAGTTACTTCCCTACTCCAAGCCTCCGCAGCTCATCCTTAAAGGGGGTTACGATGATATCTGCCTCCCTCTTTGAGTTGCTATCAGAATTCAGTGAGGACATGCAGATGAGAGTTTTGACAATATCCAGGCCCCTAGTAAGAACTGACAAATGTTAATTATTATTGTTACTTATAAAATGGACATGATTATCCCCCCTCTACCTACCTCTGAGGCGCCTATCAAAGACCAGAGATTTTGTGTGTTTGAAAAGCTGTGCACACATATTTTAAAAAGTACAGAGGACGCTGTCAATAGCAGTCATTAACAGGGTGGCAGTAAGGAAATCCTATTGCTGCCTGAATGATGTGTCCTTGAACAGTGCAGAAACTCCCTTTGCTGATACATCTTCAAGGGACAGGAGGTGGGGAGACATCACAGGAAGTACCTGCTGCCATTGCACCTCCCATCTAATTTTGTGACAATCACAAAATGCTTCACCTACCGTGTGCAACTGACTGCATTACATGAGAGGAAGTTGGTGCTCTGCAAAGGGTAACAACTCACTGGATCAGGTCACACGGGCAGGTGGACGCAGAGCTCCGACCAGCCCCAAGTCCAGCGCTCTTTTGTGCTGCTTCTTTGTGGAAGGAAATGTGAAGAAAACCCAGCGTCACCCTGTAAACCAGATGGAACACAAAACAGCGGAGGAGCCCAGAGAAGGCAAAACAGATTCAGGACTATTTCTCTTTTAAAAGTAAAATGGCCGCATGGAAGAAATTTGACTTTCCAAAAGTGGAGGATAAAGTCATGTTCACGGGGAAAAACAACAATACAGCATCTGCAGCTTAGACATACAGAGCTCATCTGTAATTTGAAGTAAGATAGGAGTGGGGGCAGAGAGGGCGAAGGCTGTGTCCTTTCAGAGATTCTGAGAAACTCCAACCATAGAAGTCCATGACAACTCAAGTGCGGTACCCTTGACCCCATGTTTGTCAGGTAACAAGCTGGGTTTTGACTTTTATTTTGCTGCTTCTAACTCTGGCTAGGCTCCATGGGAGAAGGGCAGGCAGATCATTCTAGCAAATACTCCGGGGGACAGGGTAGCGGACTTGGACCCGCCCATCACTAGCTGGGTGACCTGGGACAATCCTGTCTCCCTGTGGACCTCAGTTTCCATATCTGTAAAATGAAGTGGATATGATTCTATTCATTCATTTATATCACAAATATTTATTGAGCAACTTATATGCCGGGCATTGTTCTCCCTATTGGGGATTCAGTGATTTTCAGAACAGAGAAATGTCTCCCTCCTGGAGCTCACGTTGGCATGGATGGCTGGCAAGATGGCTTCCCACCCTCATTGGAAATGTGTCCCTCTGCCGGCTCCGTGGTGCCTCGTGCCCCACCACAGTGCCTACCTGCTAGACTTTTGGCAAACTGGACCACCAGTTGTCTGGAGATTGGAAAGAGCCTACTTTTTTGTTGTGATCCTTCTGTTCCTTTTTCCCCCTTTTAATGTAAATGTTATTAACACATAACATCCACATAGAACGTGCACATACTGATAAATTCTCACCAACAGAAACACACATGCAACCAGCACCCATACCAAGAAACAAAATATGAGTCACCCTCAAGAAAGACCCCATGTCCCTCTGGTCTCTGATCTCCACCGTAGGAAAAACCATCTCCGGATTTCTGATCCTAGCTGTGAGTTTTGTTCTTTTTAACTTTGTATATACCCTTTTGTATGCCAGTTCTTTCACTCTGTTATATTTGTGAGGTTTATTCACGTCGCTTCACATTGCGGTGGTTTCTTCCTTCTCGTGTCATATTTCATTAGATGAACATTCAACAATGTGTACATTTGACTGCGAATGGATGTACGGATTATTTTCTGTTGGAGGCCATCGCTGAATGGTATTGCTGTGATATGTGTGGACCCGTCTTGGTGAACGTGTTTGCTTTTCCCAGGGGAGTTGCTCTGGCATAGGTTATGTATACATTCTATTTCAGTAAATTCTGCCAGGTTTCCACGATGGGTGTACAAAGTAGGTTCCCACCAGCAATGTTTGTTAATCCAGGGGGCTGAACATTTTGCGTCTTTTACACTGTAGCCTTTCTGGTGAGCTTGTACTGGTATCACATTGTGATTTTAATTTGCATTTCTCTGGCATCTTAATAAAATTTGCCAGGGGACCCTGTTCCACTTAAACATGACAATTAAACAGAGCAGTCTGTCCACGCTAGGTCTTTTCTTCAAGGATATTGCAGTTTTCTTAGGCATCCCCCCTTTCACGCTAGTAGTAAAATGAAGAGGCGTTACTATACACGCTTCCACAGCCCCTGACTATGGAACTTTTTATTTCCCCAGTAAGAAGAAGAAAAATGTCTCAGAGCAATCCATCAAGACCACCCGGGACCGAGTGCCTACATATCAGTACAACATGAATTTTGAGAAGATGGGCAAATGCATCATAATAAACAACAAGAACTTCGATAAAGTGACAGGTAGGTATGTGGGCATGGGTTAATCTTTCTGGTTCCCTTTCATCTCCTATTTGTATCAGACATTTATGGGATAAATGCTGCATCCCCCTACTGTGGCAGACAGCCCCTCTGAAGGCGGGGTTGCTGTATCCAGGGGAAAGGGTTATGTGGAAATGGAGAACGTTCAGTCTAAGGTCCCACCACATGTATTAGCTGATGCGGGGCTTTGACCAAAGGGCTGAGAATCCAGGAGAGCCT
The DNA here is from genome assembly GCF_007565055.1 of Rhinopithecus roxellana. Lineage (NCBI taxonomy): Eukaryota > Metazoa > Chordata > Mammalia > Primates > Cercopithecidae > Rhinopithecus > Rhinopithecus roxellana. The sequence goes on from NC_044559.1 coordinate 34,752,504, forward strand.
TGGCTTTGATGGGAGCTGAGTGTTACCAGGAGGCTCACCTGTTGTGGCAGCCTGCACTGTTAGCCTCCCCATTGAATTTGCTTCAATTCATTTAAATTGTGGCCTTAGAAGGCATTGTATATACTTGGAGTGTTTCTGCTGCAGCTGGCGCCAGTACATTTAGCGCCCGGCCCACTGGTACCCGCGTGTGGTATTCAACCAGGGGATGCTCACCTATGGACTCGTTACTTGATTCCCACAGGTATGGGTGTTCGAAATGGAACAGACAAAGATGCCGAGGCACTCTTCAAGTGCTTCCGAAGTCTGGGTTTTGACGTGACAGTCCATAATGACTGCTCTTGTGCAAAGATGCAAAATCTGCTTAAAAAAGGTAAGCGCAATCCCAGAACTTTGGGAAGCCAAGGTGGGAGGATCCCTTGAACCCAGGAGTTCAAGACTAGCCTGGGCAAAATGGCAATACCCTATCTCAAAAATGGTTTTTTGTTTGTTTGTTTTTTAATTAGCCAGGCATGATGGCATGCACCTGTAGTCCCAGCTACTTGGGAGGCTGAGGTGGAAGGATTGCTTGGGCCTAGGAGGTCAAGGGTGCAGTGAGCCATGATCACACCATTGCTCTCCAGCCTAGGTGACAGAGTGAGACCCTGTCTCGAGAAAAGAAAAGTTGAGCCCTTACCGCCCCTCCATCTGTCTTCTTCCTGCACCTAAGGGAGGCGATCCTCCCACCGTGGCCAGGCCCATCTCAGGAGGATGCCTGTGCAGGGCAGAGGAATTTGAGTGTGAGAAACCTCCCTCCCTCTTGACCAGTCCATGACCTGTCCTGGGGTAGGCAGGTTTCTGTCAGGAGCCTTCAGTCTCTGTAAAATGATGAAATCAGCTGAAAGTCCAGCAAGAGAAATAGATTCTTTATGTACAGAATGGTCACAATTTCAAAAGACTCATTCCTGGGAAGTAACAAATCCATGTCATCCTTTCCAGAATGAAGTGTAAGTGTAAACTTTTCCCTTGTGGCGGATAGCGAATAATAATTCCCATATACTTTAGAACTATGTTATTTTTTATATAGCATGTTCACTAAGTTATTTCATTAGATCTTTAACAGAAGCCCTGCAATGTTGGGCAACAGAATATTATGCTTATTTTATAAATGTAGGGGCGGGCCACATGCGGTGTCTCACCTGTAATCCCAGCAGTTTGGGAGACTGAGATGGGTGGATCACCTGAGGTCAGGAGTTCGAGACCAGCCTGACCAACATGGTGAAACCCCATCTCTACTTAAAAATACAATAAGTAGCCGAGTGTGGCCTTGGAAGGCATTGTATATACTTGTAATCACAGCTTCTTGGGAGGCTGAGGCATGAGAATCACTTGAACCCAGGAACCCGGGAGGCAGAGGTTGCAGTGAGCCAAGATGGCACCACTGCACTGCAGCCTGGGTGATGGAGCAAGACTCTGTCTCAAAAAATAATAATAATAAAATAAAAAAATAAAAGAAGGGGTGGAGCTTCAGAGAGGATGAAAGATACACTGAAGGGTGCAGTTAGTAGGGGCAGAACTGAAACCCACGCTCTGGTCTTCTGACTCCAGGACAAACGCGTTTCCTATTATACCACCCTCTCTAATGGATGCCACCTAGCGTATTCTGGCATTTAGGGCAAGTGTTTGAAAGTAACATCCTATCAATTCATTAGACACAGACCCACAGGAAGTATGTAGGAACACAATCTAAATCACTGCTGTTTTTGTTAACGTCGCAGCTAAAACAAAAAAAGTCCCCACCATCTTTTTTTTTTAAACTAGGCGTTTTTCCTAATTTCCTCCAACTTGGCTCTTACAAGCTTACCTTTTGTACCCTAGTAGGTCATGTCTTAGACCAGACTAGAAGTCAGGAGTCTGAGATCTGGGTCTGGCCCAAGTTCTAACAGGCAACCCAGGCAAGGCAACCAGATCATCCTGATTTTTTTTTTTTTTTTTTTTTTTTTTTTTTTGCTTTCCTGAAAGGCAGATTATGATACCAGCTCCTGCTGTTTCTTGGGGATGGAATGAGGAAGCTTATGAGCCAAGAGGAATTTTGTGAGCATGCTTTGAGAAGTATAATGGCCCAGATAGGCATATGAACTTGTCCCAGTTGTAGTTTCTGTTTGTTTTCTGTTTTGTTTTGAGACAGAGTCTTGCTCTGTCGCCCAGGCTGGAGTGCAGTGGTGCAATCTCGGCTCACTGAAACCTCTACTTCCCGGATTCAAGCAGTTCTCCAGCCTCAGCCTCCCAAGTAGCTGGGATTACAGGTGCATGCCACCATGCCTGGCTAAATTTTTTTTTTTTTAGTAGAGACAGGGTTTCACCATGCTGGCCAGGCTGGTCTCGAACTCCTGACCTCGTGATCCGCCTGCCTTGGCCTCCCAAAGTGCTGGGATTACAGGCGTGAGCCACTGCGCCCGGCTGTTTCTGTTCTTTTGAAAGGCGATTCATTCTGCCCAAGCCCCGGGTATGTCACGATTAGAGAATTGTTGTTTGATGTCCTGTCAAACTAGTAAAGCATTTATTTTTTCTGACTTTACATGCAGTCAGTTCCAGTGCAGACAAAACTTCCATTTTGTAACTGTCCTCATTTGTGTAATCTTAAAATAAGCTAAGAACTCCAACTTTCATCACCATTGCCTTATACCTGTACTATCAAAACTAATACAAGAATCACTGTGCAGATGATGCAAAGTGTCTTGGTAATTCGAATGGGAGAGGCCACTCTTGCTCTGCCTGGAACTGGTGAGGTAGCTGGATTTTACAGTGTCCTGGGCTTGAAAAACGGTCCCAAGTCTCCAACGTGTTGTACCACCTTTGGGGAAAGTTAGGAAACCTCTCCGAGATTCCATTTTTTTAAATCTGGGAAATAAAGATAAATGAGGCCTAGTTCCAGTCTTGTAGGAATTCAAAATAACTCATGTAAAGTTCCTAGATCAGTGTCTGCACGTAGTATTTGCTCAAGAAATTCTAAATATTATTCCTCCCCCTCATTAATCATAGAGAAGAAGAAAGGATATGTATATTAGCTAGTGACGGGCTGGTGCAAAAGTAATTGTGGTTTTTGGCATTAAAAGTAATGGTTAGTTACCCTGTAGCTGGTCAGTTAGTATCATAGAGCCTTTGGTGAGTTCTAGCTGGGCCAGCTGGCTACATGGTTTATGATTCCTCTCCTCAGTATCCTAAATGGACAGCCAATCTAGCATTTTTATTTATTTTTCTTTAATTTTCTTTAGTTGTGGTAAAATACACAACATAACATAAAATTTACCATTGTAACCACTTTTAAATGTATAGATCAAAACGACATTCACATGGTTGTGTCACCATTACCACCATCCATCTCCAGGCTTTCTTTCATCTTCCATAACTGAAACTTTATCTCTGTTAAACAGTAACTGGCTATTTCCCCTTTTCTGCAGCCCCTGGTAACCACCGTTCTATATTCTCTCTGTGATCTTGACTACTCAAGGTACCTCCTGAAAGTGGAATTATGCAGTGCTTGCCCTTTAGTGACTGGCTTATTGCACTTAGTATATTTTATTCTCTTTAACAAATACTTGCGTGATGCTTATTATGTGGCCTGTTTTACAAATATTAACTCATTTAATGAGTTAATATTGATCTTCAATGTACAGATAAGGAAACCAAGGCACAAAATGATTCAGTAACACTCCTGATGTCACAAAACTAGCCAACAGCAGGGCCACACCCATCAGCCCCCATTACATTGTACCTATCCCTCTCTCTTAACTTCTTAGATAAGTCTGATCCTCTGAAAGGAGCCCAGTCCCCAGCTCCTCCTCTCCCCTCCCTTGTACCCCTCTAATAGTCAGAGGCAGCTGCCAGGCTGCCTCTGGAAGTGCTGCATCTGAGGCCCCCAGAACTTATACCTTAACTCTTCAATGTTCATGTTGTTTGCTTACAGCTTCTGAAGAGGACCATACAAATGCCGCCTGCTTCGCCTGCATCCTCTTAAGCCACGGAGAAGAAGATTTAATTTATGGGAAAGATGGTGTCACACCAATAAAGGATTTGACAGCCCATTTTAGGGGGGATAGATGCAAAACCCTTTTAGAGAAACCCAAACTCTTCTTCATTCAGGTAACCTCTTTTCAATGCCACTACACTTGAAAATGGGAAAAGATTATAGAGTGACAGGGATGGCATCATTTTTACAAATCCAAATGCTGTTTCCATATTCAAATTAGGGTTTAATTTTTCTGTCTCTGAATGGTTAGCATATGTGTTTCCACTGAATCACAAATTATGAAGGTTTCTTTTTTTTTCTTTGAGATGGAATCTCGCTCTGTCACCCAGGCTGCAGTGCAGTGGCGTAATTTCGGCACACTGCAACCTCCACCTCCCAGGTTCAGGCGATTCTCCTGCCTCAGCCTCCTGAGTAGCTGAGATTACAGGCACGCACCACCATGCCTGGCTAATTTTTGTATTTTCAGAAGAGATGGGGTTTCTCCATGTTGACCAGGCTGGTCTCAAACTCCTGGCCTCAAGTCATCCACCCACCTCAGGCTCCCAAAGTGCTGGGATTACAGGTGTGAGCCTCCATACCCAGCCACAAATTATGAAGGTTTCTTTAAGACATTGCAATACTTTGATTTGATTTGCTTAGTAATTTGACACACATTCATTCATTTATCTGTTCATCACATTATCATTGAGCTCCTAAGTATGTCAGACACAGTTCTAGGTATTGGGACACCTAATGTGAACAGGACATACATTTCTGCTCCCAACTGCATGGAATGATGTCTACTTTGATACTTAGGCTTGCCGAGGGACAGAGCTCGATGATGGCATCCAGGCTGACTCGGGGCCCATCAATGACACAGATGCTAATCCTCGATATAAGATCCCAGTGGAAGCTGACTTTCTCTTCGCCTATTCCACGGTTCCAGGTATCACGTCCATTGTCTGCCAAGCATACTTTAGCCCATTCTGTCATCAAAACACAGACTTGGGGACAGTATTGGTTTCCTCTTGCTGCAGTAATGCATTACTACAAACACAGTGGCTTAAAATACACAAATGTATTATCTTGCCATTCTGGAGGTCAGAACTGCAAAACAGGTTGTCAGGGCTACATTCCTGCTGGAGGCTCAAGGGAAAATCCATTTCCCAGCCTTTATGTGGCGTGTTAGAACCGCCTGCATTCCTTGGCTGTAGCCCCTTCGTTCATCTTCAAAGCCAGCAACTTTTCATCTCTGACCCTTCTGTCGTTACAGTGCTCTCTTTCTGACCACAGCTGAGAAAGGATGCCTGTGATTAGATGGGACCCACCTGGATACTCCAGGCTCATCTCCCCATATCAGTCTGATACCCTTAACCACATCTGCGAAGTCCTTTTTTCCACATAAGGTTTCATGTTCATAGGTTCCAGGGTTAGGGCATGGACATCTTTGGGCACCATTATTCTGCCTACCACAGAAATGCATTTACTTTTCTCTCCAGGAAAGCTGACTTATTTATTTATAAATAAATAAATGAATGATTCATAAATGATTTATTCATTTATTATTAGTAGCATTTTGGAAATGATAAGGACACACATTTCTATAGTACTTTACAATATAGTGTCTTGCATGTATTTTTTCTCATATACAATAATACCATCAGTATTTAGGAAAAGTGTTATTCCTGTCCTGATTTTACAGATAAAATAAAATAATTTTTAGTTTGGATGAACCTAAGTGATATGCCTAAAGTCAGGTAGAGATTTCAGTGCACAGTAGAGCTGTGGCCCAGCCAAGGTTCCTTTACACTGCAGCCTCTACACAGGTAACAGAAAATGCCAGCAATGGGCACGCCTCCTCACTATTTACTGAGCACCACATTTGACTGAGTCTATTCAATGAAAGTCCTTCCTTTGTTTTGGGTACAAACCAGCACTAAGTTAGAATTGTCCCAGCTGTAATAGTCGTTGTGTCAAGTATTTGGCACAAGGGTACTGGTTACAGTAAATAGGTTGATGTGTTTGGAAAACCAGCTCTGGCAGAATCTACAGATGGGATTTTGTGAGAGTGATAACTTCACAAGTTTTTAAGGATGGCATAAGATAGAAAATAATTTGGTCTTTCTGCTCCTGAGAGGGAGGAGGTGTAATGGGGGCATATGTCTGTGTAAACAAACCCAGTGGTAGAGTTGTAGGTGCTCTGAACAAGGAGGCAGATGAGAAAAGCTATGTTAAAAAGGAGCTGCTGGGCCGGGCACTGTGGCTCACGCCTGTAATCCCAGCACTTTGGGAGGCCGAGGCGGGTGGATCACAAGGTCAGGAGATTGAGACCATCCTGGCTAACATGGTGAAACCCCATCTCTACTAAAAATACAAAAAAAAAAAAAAAATAGTGGGGCATGGTGGCGGGCACCTTGTAATCCCAGCTACTCGGGAGGCTGAGGTAGGAGAATGGCGTGAACCTGGGAGGCGGAGCTTGCAGTGAGCCGAGATCGCGCCACTGCACTCCAGCCTGGGCGACAGAGCGAGACTCCGTCTCAAAAAAAAAAAAAAAGAAGCTGCTATAACTGAGCCTAAAATTTCAAACGACATGGGTAAGAGAAGGGCTTGTTGACAGAGTACTGAGGGGCCGGATAGCCCAATGCATTTGGTAAAACTCGGGGCTGGATCGCGGGGTATATCAGTCTTCCTGGGCTGCTATAGCAAAATACCTTAGACAAGGTGGCTTAAACAACAGACATTTATTTCTCTTAAGTTAGGGAGGCTGGGAAGTCCTAGATCAAGGTGTCGGCTAAGTCACTTTCTGGTGAGGGCTCCCTTTCTAGCTCATAAATGGTCACCTTCTTGCTATAGCCTCATATGGCAGAGATTCAGAGCAAGAATGAGTGAGGTCTCTCGTGTCTCTTCTTATAAGGACACCAATTCCCTTGGATCAGAGCCCTACCCTAGCGACCTCATTGGACCTTAATTACCTCCATAAAGACCCTGCCTCTAAACACAGTCACATTATGGTGTGCGGCTTCAATAAATGAATTTTGGGAAGACATAGTTCAGTCCATAGCATTGGATGTGACAGGGCATGGCCAGGATCAAACCAGGACAGGTAGGCAAGTGGCCCTGTCATGGTGGGCCCTGTGTGCTGTGTCAAGCAGCCTGAATGTTACCCAGATAAAGTGGTGCAAGCAAACTGTTTTAGGTTAGGGAGTTATAGGATGAGATTTGCCCTCCCAGGGCATCAGGTTCTCCTGGCCCTGCCCCTCGGACAGTTGGGCATTTAGCTTCCTCGTTCCTCTAGATTTCTTCAGCAAGGTCCACCTCTACTCCCGTGTACCCCAGCAGCAGGAACACATCTCAGAATTCTTCAAGGTTCCCTGCAAATTCCTTCTCTAGTAGATTTGGGTTAGAAAGTAGCACTGACCCCCAAAGGGTAGTGAGGAGTTCCAGAGTTATGGAATAGACCTCCAGCATTTCCTTTGGAAGTCTGCATGTGCAGATCTGTTTCACACCCACGTATCTGCTATTTATCAGGTGGGTACCTCCATGAGAACTGACACAGGAGAGTACCCTGGCACCATCCACCAAGGCTGGCCCTTAGTGATGTTGTCTGTCATAGGATTTCCATACTGAAATACCCAAAGCATTTTCTAGCATCTTCATGCCAACCCTCTAAATCTCAGATGTTTGCTCTCTGAGCACACCAGCATAATTCTCATTAATGACTTGTGTGCAGAGTAGAGTGAAATCATTTCTGAAAAGCAGGTGTAAAAGCCCCATATAGTCAGTCTCATTGGTGAGTGGAGCAGCTGTCAGAATTAGCTGATTTGATTATCTCCTTTCTTTCCTGTTGAAGGCTATTACTCGTGGAGGAGCCCAGGAAGAGGCTCCTGGTTTGTGCAAGCCCTCTGCTCCATCCTGGAGGAGCACGGGAAAGACCTGGAGATCATGCAGATCCTCACCAGGGTGAATGACAGAGTCGCCAGGCACTTTGAGTCTCATTCTGATGACCCACGCTTCCATGAGAAGAAGCAGATCCCCTGTGTGGTCTCTATGCTCACCAAGGAACTCTACTTCAGTCATTAGCCATATCAGGGGTGCATTCTAGCTGAGAAGCAATGGATCACTCGTTAATGAATCAGAATTTTTTTTTTTTTTTGATGCTCTTGAAATATTCAGAAATTCTCCAGGATTTTCATTTCAGGAAATGTATTGATTCAACAGGGAAGAAACTTTCTGGTGCTGTCTTTTGTTCTCTGAATTTTCAGAGACTTTTTAAATAATGTTATTCATTTGGTAACTGTGTAACTTTCTCTTAAGATTAATTTTCTCTTTGTATGTCTTTTACCTTGTTACTAGACTTAATACATGCAACAAAAGTGACCTCTGGAGAAAGCTTGTGGCTGTGTCCACTGTAATTGGTGGTAACAGTGGTAGGCAGAGTCATGTTTGCACTTGGCAAAGAGAATCCCAATGTTTGACAAAACACAGCCAAGGGGATATTTACTGACCTTTATTGCAGAATGTGGGTATTGAGTGTGATTTGAATGATTTTTCACTGGCTTAGGGCAGATTTTCATGCAAAAGTTCCCAGATAAGAGGATAAAAAGCTGAATGATTCTGATATGTATCCATCAGGATCCAGTCTGGAAAACAGAAACCATTCTAGGTGTTTCAACAGAGGGAATTTAATACAGGAAGTTGACTTACATAGATGATAAAAGAGAAGCCAAACAGCAAGAAGCTGTTAACACACCCAGGGCTATGACGATAATGAGAAGAGGTTTGGTTTCCTGAGTCTAGTAGTCGGATCATCCAGAGGAGCTGGAACCATGGTGGGGGCTGCCTAGTGGGAGGTAGGACCACTAATGGATTGTGGAAAGTGGAGCCATGACAAGGACAAAGCCACTGCCTGAGATGGATTGAGCTGAGTCAGATACAGAGAATACCTTGGTCTCACCTCTCCTGCCCTCACATCTTCCACCAGCACCTTACCGCCCAGGCCTACCTGGAAGCCACTTTACCAAGGGCCTTGGAAGAGCAAGGGACAGTGAGGCAGGAGAATAACAAGAAATGGATGTAAGCCTGGCCCATAATGCAAACATAAGTAATCACTAATGCTCAACAATTCATCCATTCAATCATTTATTCATTGGGTTGTCAGATAGTCTATGTATGTGTAAAACAATCTGTTTTGGCTTCATGTACAAAATCTGTTATAGCTTTAAAACATATCTGGAACTTTTTAGATAATTCCAAGCCTTATTTTGAGTAAATATTTGTTACTTTTAGTTCTATAAGTGAGGAAGAATTTATGGCAAAGATTTTTGGCACTTTGTTTTCAAGGTGGTGGTACCTTTTGAATTCTTGATAAATGACTGTTTTTTTCTGCCTAATAGTAACTGGATAACAAACAAATGTTCGTATGTATTGATTAAAAATGTGGTTGCTTAATTCCTAACCTGTCCGGTTTGCTTTCCTTTTGAAGTTATTTATGACGATGGAGAAATGAGAAAACAGGATAAGAATTGACCCTATTGGCTGGGCGCAGTGGCTCACGCCTGTAATCCCAGCACTTTAGGAGCCCGAGGTAGGTGGATCATTTGGGGTCAGGAGTTCGAGACCAGCCTGGCCCACATGATGAAACCCCATTTCTACTAAAAATGCAAACAAATTAGCCGGTATGGTGGTGGGCACCTGTAGTCCCAGCTACTCAGGAGGCTGAGGCAGGATAATTGCTTGAACCCAGGAAGTGGAGGTTGCAGTGAGCCAAGGTCGAGCCACTGTACTCCAGCCTAGGCGACAGAGTGAGACTCTGTCTCAAAAAAAAAAAAAGAAGAAAGAAGAAAGAAGAAAAGAAGAAGAAGAAGAAGAGGAAGAGGAAGAAGAAGAGGAAGAAAGAGAAGAAAAGAAGAAGAAGAAGAAGAAGAGGAGGAGGGGGAGGAGGAGGAGGAGGGGGAGGAGGAGGAGGAAGAAGAAAAGAAGAAGAAGAAGGAGAAGGAAGAAAAGAAGAGAAGAAGAAGAAAGAAGAGAAGAAGAAGAAGAAAGAAGAAGAAGAAAAGAAGAAGAAAGAAGGAGAAGAATTGACCCCTGTTGACTTGACCTCAACACATAATATATAATTTTTTTGAAGTTAGTACACTAATAAGTAGGTAATTACTTGGGAAGCCAGGACTCTTCACATGAAGGGTTAATCAACTTAGAAAGATGTTTGTGATGGGCTGCCATTTATTAATTTTGGCAATAAAATCAGATAACATAAAAGTATCTGCTTTCAAATAAGAAAACTAATTTTGAGTGCATTTATTAGACTTGTCCCTGGTTTCCTGCCATCTAAAATATTCCAAATGTTCAAAATTGGAGATCATAACAAGCATCCACACTGCTATTCCCAGAATTCTCAGGCTGTTCTTTGGAAAATAAGCTATATCTAATAAAGATCTCTATCACAGAAATCAAAGGGCCTAAGCGCATTGCAATTTGAAGTAACACCATACAATCTAGTTATTTGTCTTGTAACCTTCATTAAAGGGAAAGAAATGCTCCCAAGTGTCAGGATTAATTTTTCCTGAATTTTCTGGGAAGTTATAGCTTACAGATAATGAATATGACCTTTCATCCCTTAGACTTTTAATAAAGTCTTAGTCCTTGAATACTTCCATGGGCAGACACTTATTTATTGAGATCAGAAATCTGAGTTCAACTTGGAAATGTGTTCAGTCATACCACCTTCATTCTAAACTTTCCAGACTTTTTATATTCCAAAATTCTGATGACAAGTTACCCTAAAGGAGAGCTCAGTCCTGATGAATATACAATCCCAATTCTCATCGTTGTTCAGAACCCCAGTTCCTCCTCGCAGGAGTATCAGGGCGCTGCCCTTGTCCTATGGGAAGACAGTGCAGACTACAGCTTTCCCACTGGCTTTTATGAGCTCAAAGCTGGATTTCTGTTTGGATTTTCATTTTCCTCAAGGTGCCATTAGGTTATTTAAGTTTTTAGTTATCGGGTCAGGCACGGTGGCTCATGCCTGTAATCCTAGCTCTTTGGGAGGCTGAGGCGGGCAGATCACTTGAGGTCAGGAGTTTGAGACCAGCCTGGCCAACATGGTCAAACCCCGTCTCTACTAAAAATACAAAAATTAGCCAGGCACAGTGGTGGACACCTGTAGTCCCAGTTACTCCAGAGGCTGAAGCAGAAGAATAGCTTGAACCTGGGAGGTGGAGTTTGCAGTGAGCTGAGATCGTGTCACTGTACTCCAGCAACAGAGCTAGACTCCATCTCAAAAAAAAAAAGGAAAAAAAAAAATATTTTTTAAATGTTTTAACTATTAATACATTCACAGACAGCTTTGGGCTCTGCCCTGGCCTTTTTGTCTGAGCAAATTTCCACAAGCTGTCATCAGCCCAATGTGTTTATGAATTGCTACAAATTGGTCTGAAAGTCCTGTGGTCACTGAATTTACATGATTTAAAACCTCGAGGAAACCAAGGCCTCTCTGTGAGAAAGAAAACGACATCCACCAAAATGCCCTAGACACTGGCTGACAAATCCCTTATTTTGCCCTGTTGTGCAAATCTGAAGTCACCTGAAATCTTTTATTATCAGCTACTCTGGTGACCAAGGATTGATTGCCTTTGACTTCCTGGAAGCACGCTATTTTTGCCAGCTTTTCATCTTTCAGGCCCTTTTCCAGAAAACATCTGGTCAGGTAAGAGGCTGTGTTGGTCATCAGTTTATGGCAACAATTCTTCTGTGTTAATTAGCCACTGGACGAATAGCAGCAGCCCGGGTATCCCGAAGAGTTCTTCAAAGACGTGCAGATCAGAAAGCTACTTTACACTGTTTGCCTTGTAAATGTTTTAGTGTCTTGCAACACTGAGTGAGTGCCTGGACTGGCCACATCAGCATCCCCTGGGAGCTTGTCAGAAATGCAGACTCTCAACCCCGCCCCAGACCTACTCAACGTGAATCTGCGTTTTAACCAGATTCCCAAGTGGTCCATGTGTACATTACAGTTTAGGAAGCTCTATTTTGAGGGCAAGGACCACCTGTGTGTGTGTATATATATATATATACACACACACACACATATATATATATATATATATATATATATTTTGGTCTCCCCTCTGCACTGAACATGGAGGTGATAGTACATGCCTACAAAAAATTAATAAAACAATATTTTGGAGCTTTCATGGAAGACAGGTTTTCAAGCTCTAATAATCTCTCAAAACTCCACTGACCGGGCGCGGTGGCTCAAGCCTGTAATCCCAGCACTTTGGGAGGCCGAGACAGGTGGATCACGAGGTCAGGAGATCGAGACCATCCTGGCTAACACGGTGAAACCCCATCTCTACTAAAAAATACAAAAAACTAGCCGGGCGAGGTGGCGGGCACCTGTAGTCCCAGCCACTCGGGAGGCTGAGGCAGGAGAATGGCGTGAACCCGGGAGGTGGAGCTTGCAGTGAGCTGAGATCCAGCCACTGCACTCCAGCCCGGGCGACAAAGCGAGACTCCGTCTCAAAAACAAAACAAACAAACAAACAAACAAACAAAAACTCCACGTTACCCTTAAAGTATATAGTACACTTTTTACTTTCTTTACCCATCTCCCTGTTAAATACGCCTTTGCTGCATAAAAGGATTATATGATCTCAAAGTGTCTGTGAATGTGAATTGCAGCCTTTAAAATGTTTTCATAAACATAATGGGATTAAAGGAGCCATTTCTTGCATGTTTTTGGTGGTGGCAGGACTGCTGAGCATTGAGGCTTCAGAGCTTGTTTTTTCCACCCATCCTGTCCCTAGAGTCCAGTGGACACTGGAGCCAGTGTGCCCTCAGGCCATATCTATCACCTTTTTGATAGACTTCAGGGCTTTGTTTTGGATCAGGTGGCAAATAATTCTTTTTGATACATACATCATTAACACAAACACACCAAGGGCATATGTGGAAAGCCCAGCCACTACCACAGTACTGATGTGGACGCGGAAACTCCATTAGCTTGTAGGTTCATGCAGGAACGGCTCTCTAAAAGTACGCAACAAACATCAGAAAACACAAAAGTCAAATACGATGAGTTTGCTTCGGCGTAAGTTTTGGTTTTTATGGCACTACGAATATTTATGGCACTGCAGTTTTCTAACAAATTTGTTGTAATCATTTAAAGCCAAACTATGTCAAAGAATTTAAATTTGGAAGGCACATGGGATTATGGCTGCAAATAAACAAGGCTGCGCATTTCTCGAGCTTTAAGGGTCTGGCCCAAGTAAATAGTGTAAGATTTAGAAAAGAGTTGGGAAAGAGGAAAGTGTAAATGGTAAGATAGGTTTGGTCTCCGTTGCTAGTTCTAGCTTCAGTTATTTAAAGCAGATCTCAATTAGCACAGCATCAAACTTTTTAGCGGAGGTGCTTTTAACCATGCATGTTTAAAAATTAGGCTCTGAGTCTGATCCAAGTTCTAATCCTAACTCTGTCATTTAACCATTTAATACATAACCTTAGGCCGTCCTTCAGTTTCCTCATCTCCATATGAGGATGGTAATGTGAAGATTAATGAGATAATGTATATGAAGTGCTTAGTGTAATGCCTGGCACAAAGTTGTAACCAAAAGAGGGTCTGGCTGCTCACCACTTACAGAAAGAAGCCAAAATAACAAGAACGAGGTGTGATCAAAAGAGCGTGAATTTTATTATCCGTTGCCAGCAAGGGGAAAAGGCCAGAATCCTTTTGGAAAATTACTAGCTTTTCCATTTCTGGAGAGAGGGCAACGGTTTAAGAATAGAGGCTTGGAATACAGAGAGGTAGGAGGGGCTAGGAGGTGCCAGGTGGCATGTTTCACTCCGGTGGCTTATCTTGAATTATTATTCCAACTGGCAAAGGGGCCAGCGCCATCTTGGGCCCAACCAGGTTACAAATTAATTGCAGTCAATCGTGCAGTTAATGTCTCGCTGGAAGTGAACTCCATCCTTGAAGTCGTCTTCTACTAGGGAGAGAATTCCAGAGATGCCTCATCCATATCAGGATTCGGCCCCTGAAGCTTCTAAGGAAATACATGACAAGATAAGTGAGCATGGTGTGAGCTTAACAAGAATCTAGGTAAATAAATGTGCATAGGCATGGGAGCATAAGGTGGGAAAGGAAAGAGAAAAAAAAACGTTCTTAAAACAGTATTTGAAGCTAAGCCGCTCGGTTATAAAGTAATTGATGAGTAGTGGATATCAAAGATGATGGTGATGAATGATGATGATGACGATGACATGAGGCTCATGGAGGGGCAAGAATGGAAGATGCCCTCCTGGATGCCTCCACTTGCTCTTTCTACCTCCAGGTCTCTTCCTTGGTCATGCTCTTCAGTCTATGCTTTCAACCTGAGGTCTCCCAGAAGTGAAGGGATTAGATCAGTGATTGCTTTATTCAGCAAACATTCAAAGAGTTCTACTAGATGCCAGATGTTATATTAGGATGAGGCTAAAAAGATGACCAAGAAAGGATGCTTATATCAAAGGAGGTGAACAAATCCCTCCAGGGCTTAGTGGCTGTAACAGAGTCATGTGTACATTACCCAGGAATACAGAGGGGGTGCGTCCTGCCTGGGGAGTCCGAGACGGGTTCCAAAGGAAATATTTTCATCATCTTCCATTCCAGCCTCCCAAAAAGGCTGCAGGGAAGGTGGTGGAGAGGCAATTAAGGTTAGCAGGCAGAAGACGGCCTGAGAATTCCTGGAAGATCTGTTTAGGAAGGAAATCACTATGCCGCACTGCATCCTCATTGCAAATCAATAGGTCTGGGGTGGAGACAAGGAATCTGCCTGTTTAACCAACCTTCCTAGATATTCTGAGGCAGGTGGTCCTCAGACAACAGGCTTTACTCTGATACCAAAAGATCCGCAGGAGTGGCAGCAAAGCCCAAATTAAACAGCTGAAAAAGATCACCCAGAGACCAGCAGTGCATTGGCTGTTCACAGACCCAGCTAGCCATCCTATCCCCAGATTGAATAGCAAAGGATTCAGGGCATAAATGAGTTCAGTACTGGAGCGTTCTTGTCCAGAAACTTCCAGAGGCTGCACAGAAACACCAAACCCATGTTGACAGGCTAGTTTGAGGAAGGCTGCGAAGTGTGAGGGAGGGGTGGATCAGCAGACAGCTTTCAGTGCACGGGTCCAGGTGCACCGGCTTCTCC
Source organism: Rhinopithecus roxellana (assembly GCF_007565055.1). Taxonomy (NCBI): domain Eukaryota; kingdom Metazoa; phylum Chordata; class Mammalia; order Primates; family Cercopithecidae; genus Rhinopithecus; species Rhinopithecus roxellana. The sequence continues at coordinate 34,767,672 of NC_044559.1, forward strand.
AGCTGGTGTCAGCAGGCGCACCTGTTTCTCTTCCTCTCGATTGCATCACTTAGGCAATCATTTCTAGACAAGATGGGCCACTCATGTATTCCCTCTCCTCCAGTGCCTCACAGGTGCCACAATGCAAAAATGCTCCCCTTAACAACATTTTGAGGTTGACATTTTTAAAGGAACTTTTCTCTACAGCACCTTTTGTAATTATCTAGATTAATGTTAAGTAGTGAAGGGAACACAGAATTCTCAAGCGAATGTGTGTGTGTGTGTGTGTGTGTGTGTGTGTGTGTGTGTGTGTGTGTGTGTGTGTGTGTGTGTTTTAAATATATTAGGGTATAGGACATATTCTCAAACGCTTAGGAAAATCAGCTTTTGCAAATTATCTTTTCTAAAGCTTCCAGCTGCCTTAAGTGCTGACAGTTTTTAAGCACTGAGATGAAAGAGACAAATTCTTTTTCTTTTGTGTTGCTAATTACAATTTTGCTTGGCATAATGTAGCCTGCTTTCCTCTTGAGACATTTGCCAGCATACATTAATTGCACAAATATTTACAGAGGGCTAAAGCACAGGAGAAGCTTATACCAAACAAGATACCGAACACTTGGAAAAAAGCCTCTTTGACACATATTTGTGGCCAGTTACCCAGAATCAGCATAAACTATTTGCCCCTTAGCCTCAGCAAATGTGTTTAAAGAACATGTCCCCGGGTTGATTTAGTGTTGACTTTGCTGGCAATGACTCCTGAAATCTTTCTTCCAGAACCTTGTGGTGACAACTTTTTTTTTTTCAGGGTTAAAAATAAGGTTTCCAAGAATATGTATGCATCTTATGGGTTGCTATATTGTCAACACTTTTAATCTCTCAAGTCACCCACATGGAATGGAAAAAGGTTTATCCAATGATTGTTCCACACCCCAGGAGTTGCAGAAAGCCAAATTGAGCAAGTCTGGAAAACTTGAATAGCTAAGCCACAAGGCCCTCAGTACCATCTTCTTGTTTTCCTGTCATGCTAATTAAGAAAAAAAAGGCCCTGGTGTCAGACAGTCCCAGGTTCAAATCCCAACTTTGGCACTTCCAAGCTGTATGACCTCAGGAGTCTCTTAATCTCTCCAACCCATTCTTCTTTCATCCTCAAATAGAATTAGTCCTATGTGAGTACCTAGGAAATAATGCCTGTCTCCACAGATCTTGTGCCCACCTCACAGGGATGTTGGGCAGAGCTAAGGAAATAACACACAGAAATGGCTTTGCAAACTCCCCAAAAATCTAAAATCAAATAAGGAGACATTTCCTTTGTTGGGTGTTGTTATGAAAACTGAGTCATCAAGCAAAAGGCAAGTAAATGTTGGGTTGTGTTTTTTAAACCAGCTTGAACTTATCAATAATTGAGGCTACAGAAAGGAGATTAGGATGGGGGGAACAAAAGGACATGCAAATGATGCTGACATACAGAAGAGGTTCTTTTTGAGGATAACGGCTACCCATGCAGTGGAGAGGAAGAATGTCTTCCAAAAGCAATGTAGTCAAGCTGCTGGAGATCATAGGCAGGAAAGAGAAGGGCATAAGATACTGGCCTGAGCTTTAGAAGAGGAGTGAGCTCTGAGTGTAGAGTTGCCATATGAAATAGAAGATGCCCAGTTAAATTGGAATTTCAGTTAGAAAAACCATTTTTTAATATATATATCACAACTATTGCACAAAATATACTAAAAACTTAATTGTTGTTTATCTAAAATTTCAGTTTAAATGGGTGCCCTGTGTGGTTTTTTTGTTTGTTTTTTGTTTTGAGATGGAGTCTAGCTCTGTAGCCCAGGCTGAAGTGCTGTGGCACGATCTTGGCTCACTGCAACCTCCACCTCCTGGGTTCAAGCGATTCTCCTGCCTCAGCCTGCCTGAGTAGCTGAGATCACAGGTGTGTACCACCAAGCCTGCCTAGGGTTCTTTTTTGTTGTGTTTCTTTGTTTATTCTCCTAAATTTGGCAGCCCTAGCCTAACTCTGTAGACCATTGCTGTAGCTCCATTGCCTCATCTTAGCCCTGAATGCCCACCTCACAGTGATGTTGGGAGGAGCCGGGAAAATAACACACAAAAATGGCTTTGCAAACTCCCAAAAAATCTAAAATCAAGTAAGGAGACATTTCCTTTGGTGGGTGTTCTTATGAAAGCTGAGTCATCAAGCAAAAGGCAAGTCTTTGTGAATTTAAGAAGTATGGAAAATTTTAAGGAGTCTATGGAGTTGATTTTTTTTTTTTTTAATAAAATCTCGCTCTGTAGCCCAGGCTGGAGTGCAATGGAGTGATTTTGGCTCACTGCAACCTCCGCCTCCCAGATTCAAGCGACTCTCCTGCCTCAGCCTCCTGAGTAGCTGGGATTACAGGCATGGGCCACCATGCCCGGCTAATTTTTGTAGTTTTAGTAGAGACGAGATTTTGCCATGTTGGCCAGGCTGGTCTCGAACTCCTGACCACAGGCGATCCACCTGCCTCAGCCTCCCAAAGTGCTGAGATTACAGGCATGAGCCACCACACCCAACCAGTGGAGTTGATTTTTAAGAGGAGTTCTAAAGACTCTAATGAGAGGGACTACATGTGATGACTGTCAACACCAGCAACACCTTAGAGTCACCTGGAGAGGTTTCTAATCTCAATGCCCAGGCAGCACCCCAGACCAACTAAATCAGGATCTCTCAGGCTGGCACCCAGCAATCAGTGTTGTTAAACCTTTCCAGGAGATTCCCATTTGCAGCCAAGCTTCTCACCAGTGGTAGAATAGTCCCAAAGGGGTGAGCTGAACAGTTCAGAAACTTTAGAGCTTAAGGAGAGTCCTAAGGGATAGCTACACCTTTTATGAGACTGGTTATAAGAGGGGGAAGAGGAAAAAGAAAACCAAACAAAAAGCAGGAGAGAATTTGAAAAAAAAAAAATAGATATATTCTATCAGCTTTTTCAAAAATGTATGTTTTAAAACACTAAAGTAAGTACCAAGGGCAAAAGAGCATGATCACTTTAAAAAACAGGAAATTTGGGTATGTGCTAGAAATAGTTGATTAAGAATGCCAGGTAAGAGTTTGCTATAATCAACCAGCACCTAACAGTGTCCCACGTACCCAACAGGGACAATGGTCCCTCTCATTTGAGAGCACAAAAAGATCCTTTTGTGATTGAAAGGGGCTGTGTTGGAGGATTTGTATTTTCAATGAAATTACACAGTTGGTTCACAATTTCTCTTCCAGCTTGACAGGACTTGTGGGAGCTGAAGACCAATTTCTCTTTCAGGCATAAAGATATGAGAGATGTGGGTGGCTCTGTAAAAATGCACACATCCGTGTTCTAGGTAAACCACAGCTACGTGGGAAGTCACCACTTACCCTTAACTGTCCATGACATCCAAAAGGAAGTAATTATATAAATAACCATATGTGTGTGCGTGTGTGTGTGTGTGTTTCAACTAACAAATATTTATTGAACTGTGTGCCAAGCACTGTTGTTGGCACTGAACAAAACAATCTTAGTCCTCATAGGATTTACCTTTTAGTAGGGAAGACAGACAGTTCTAGAGAGAGTGACAGAGAGAGGAGGGTTATAAAGAAAGATAAAGTAGGAGAAGGAGCTCAGAAACAGTGACATGGGAGAGAGGAGTCCATGTCAGACAGAGTGGCTGGGAAAGGCCTCTTTGAGGAGAATATAGCTGGGCAGACACCAGAGTGGAGTGAGGAAGTGGACCACATGGCTGTGTGAAAGAACAGTGTTCTCGGTGGAGCAAGCAGCAAATGCAAAGGCCCTGGGGCAGCTACCACCTGGGCCTCTTTGAGAAGCATCAAGAAAGCCAGGGTTTGCTGGTGGGAATGTAAACTCATACAGCTGCTACAAAAACAGTGTGGACATTCCTTAAAGAACTAAAAGTAGAACTATCATTTGATCCAGCAATTCCACTACTGGTTATCTACCCAGAGGAAGAGAAGTTATTATTCGAAAAAGATACTTGCACACATATATTTATAGCAGCACAATTCACACTTGCAAAATCATGGGAACCAACCCAAATCCCCATCAATCAATGAGTGGATAAAGAAACTGTGAGATAGATAGATATATATATATGTATATATGATGGAATACTACTCAGCCATAAAAAGGAATGAATTAACAGCATTTGCAGTGACCTGGGTGAGATTGGAGACTCTTATTCTAAGTGAAGTAACTCAGGAGTGGAAAATCAAACATCATATGTTCTTACCGATATGTGGGAGCTAAGCTATGAGGACGCAAAGGCATAAGAATGATACAATGGACTTTGGGGACTTGGGAAGAAGAGTGGGAGGGGGATGAGGGCTAAAAGGCAACATACATGGTGCAGTGTGCACCGCTCAGCTGATGGGTGCACAAGGATCTCACAAATCACCACTAAGGAACTTATGTAACCAAATACCATCTGTACCCCAATAACTTATGGAAAAATAAAATAATAACTTTAAAAAAAAAAGCCAGTATTGCAGAGCAGGGTGCTGAAAGCAGGGGCAAAAGGCAGGCAGGGCCAGATCAGTCAGGCTTTCAGCCGTGGCAAGCACATTGTATTCCTTCTAATGAAACGGGAAACCATTGCAGGGATTGGAGCAGGGGAGTGACAGGATCTGATGCACGATTGTGAAAGGCACTCTGGAGAATGGATTAGCAGGAGAATGAGTGGAGCAGGGAGCCAGGTGGGAGGCTGCTGCTGTCATGACCTAGGTGGAAATGATGGCAGGTGGAATGGGTCATGAGAAGGCGTCCGATTTGGGCGTGGCCTTTTTTTTAAAAAAAACCACTTTATTGAGGTATGATTGACACGCAAAAAGCTGTTGCATATTTAATATATATAACTCAGTGAGTCTGGGGATAAGTATACACTTACTGAGCAAGAGCCAGTAGGATTTGCTGATAAATTTGAGGTGGGAATGTGAGGAAAGGCTAGAAATCATTAGCCGGGCTGGTGGCACAAGCCTGTAGTCCCAGCTCCTCGGAAGGCTGAGGCATGAGAATCACTTGAACCCAGGAGGCGGAGGTTGCAGTGAGCCAAGATCACGCCACTGCACTCCAGCCTGGGCGACAGAGCGAGACTCCATCTCAAAACTAAACAAAAACAGGCTGGAAATCCAGGATGACCTCAAGGTTTTGGGCTTAAGAAGGTGGATGACACGGGGCTGTTTCCTGAGATTGGGAACAACTTTGATGCAAGAGGTAAGGATGATGAAAATCAAAATTTCTGTTTTATGCAAGCTATTTAAGATACCTGCTAGATATCTGTGGTAGACTCTTCCATTAACCCACCCAATATCCATCCACTGTCTCTGTATTAGTTTCCAATTGCTACTGTAACAGACTATCACAAATTTAGGGACTTAAAACAATACAAATTGATTCTCTTTGAGTTATGGAGGTCAGAAGTTTAAAACCAAGATGTCAGCATGGCTGGGTACAGTGGCTCACACCTGTAATCCCAGTATTTTGGAAAGCCAAAGCAGGAGGATAGCTTGAACTCAGGATTTCAAGACCAGCCTGGGCAACATAGTGAAACCTTTTGTATTTCTAAAAAAAATACAAAAAGTAGCCAGGCATGGTGGCATGAACCTGTAGTCCCAGTTACTCAGGAGGCTCAGGTGGGAAGATGGCTTGAGCCCCAGAGGTTCAGGCTGCAGTGAGCCAAGATCATACCACAGCACTCCAGCCTGGGCAATAGAGTGAGACCCTGTCTCAAAAAAAAAAAAAAAAAAAAAAAAAAGGCCAGGCACGGTGACTCATGCCTGTAATCCCAGCACTTTGGGAGGCCGAAGTGGGTGGATCGCCTGAGCTCAGAAGTTCAAGACCAGCCTGGCCAACATGATGAAACCTGTCACTACTAAAAGTACAAAAATTAGCTGGGCGTGGTGGCTGGTGCCTGTAATCCCAGCTACCCAGGAGGCTGAGGCATGAGAATTGCTTGAACCTGGGAGGCAGAGGTTGCAGTGAGCTGAGATCACACCACTGCACTCCAGCCTGGGTGACAGAGCGAGACTTGTCTCAAAAAAAAAAATAATAAAAAAAAATAAAGATGTCCACAGGGCTGGTTCCTTCTGTAGGCTCTAGAGAAGAATACATTTTCCTTTCTTTTTCCAGTTGCTAGAACCTGCCCACATTCCTTGGCTCCTAGCTCCTTCCTCTACCTTCAGAGCCATCAGAGTAGCATTTTTCCCCTGCTCTGGCCTTAGCCCTCCCTCTTGTAAGGACCCTTGTGACTATGCTGGGCCTGCCTTGAGGTTACGGGCATCCCCATTCTACCTGAATCGGTTTCATCTTCCCATCCCCAGATTCTTAACTACATTTGCAAAGTCCCTTTTCCCATGTAAGGCAACTGAGTTCAGAATAGCAATGTACTCAACTAAAATCACATTTTACATGCCTATTTGCAAGTAAAGATGACAACAGCACCTTCCCAAGAAGACTGTAGTAGATGCTGGTGGTGGCTGCCCATATCTCCTCATGCTAATCATGTCAGTGCACTGGCCTTTTCTCAACTACCAGAATCCATTTGTTTTTGCCCCAAGGATTCCTCTGGTCCCTTGAGCCCCCTTTGCTACATGTATGACAGGCAAGAAATGCCAATAAATTAATGTCCCCTGACAATTGACAGGGTTGATATATAAACACCCCAGCTCCCTCCCCACTGGATGGAATAACTCTGAGGCAGGTGTTTTCCACCCGCTCCAAGTGTTTCCCAGTGCGATTCAGCTCCTGTTACCCTCAGGGATAACTTACCTGACATGAAAGCTTTCATCAGCTGGCTTCCCTACCTGGTTGTAAAACAGGGAAAATAATGTCCATGATGCCTGTCTGACAAGGTTTTTGCATGAGCAGAAGACGCTGTCCAAATGCTTTGTAAATGCTAAACTGGAAAATCAATTATGGTGGTGTTATCATGAAACTATTAAGTCTGTTAGGTACCTAAAGATCATCTGGTCAACCCCCATACCCATAAGAAGAAGAAAGGGGACAGACCTGAGGTCTTTAGTGAGTTGAAGCAGAGCAGAAGCATAAAACTCAGTGTCCTAATTCTTGGTCTGCTGGGCTTTAACTCCATCATGATGTTTGTTATCAGATTCTCTCTTAAATGATTTTGACCTTCCTGAAACCTCTATTTACTCATATGTAACATGGAAAGAATTACCTGACACCCACATTGTCACTACATAAAGTACTTGGAGAGTCTTCAAACTCTAAGGGAAGCCCAGCTCCTCTCTTTACAGGTGGGACTCATGTACAAGTTCAGTTGTAAAGTAGACATGAGGCCCTTCATTTATTGGACAAGCACTTATAATGTGTTTTCTGTATGCCAATCACTGTTCTAAGTTCTTTACAAATATCAGTTCATTAAATCCTCATAACATCTCTATCAAGTATACTATCATCATTCTTGTTTTACAGACAAGGAAACTGAGGCATAGAGAGGTTGAGTAACTTCTCCAAATTATGGAACATAGCAATGGACCCAGGAAGTCTGATTCCATGCTAGTAAATACTATGCTATGTTGAGTCACCTTCCTTTTTCTTATATTTTCTCTGCCTCCAAACTCCCTCCCCTCATCTTCATCCTTGGGCCAATTAGGTAATGTCCAAATCATAATAGCTCTCATCCAAGATGTTTGACATTTCACAAAACAATTTAATGAAAACTGACTTAAACCATTAGGACGTTTTTAGTTTCCCATAATGAGAAAGTGCAGAGGAAGGATGGAATTCAAGCACAGTTTGGTCCAGAGTTTGCCAAGTCATCCTGACTGCTGCTCTGTATCTCTGTGACTTTCAGTTTTGCCCTTATCCTGTGTCATCTTCATTGCAAGGCTGGCTTCCCTCGTGGAAGCAAAACAGTCTCCCATCCCCATGGGCCCTGCCCAGAGGAAGAGATGGATCCTTTGACCCGGTTTCCCTCTGAGGCTCCCTCTGCCTCTGAACCATGACTGGGCCATTGCTGGGGTCAAGAGTGTGTCTGCTGTCCACAAGTTACATGGATACCCAGGGCAATTGAGACATGGAGGGGTGGGGGGCATTAAATGGAAACTGTTGGCCACACCAGCCTGTAGGACCCAGCCGAGACACTGTCTTCTCCATGAGACCTCCTTCTGTCTCTTTCTCTTCCCGCTTTGGGAGAGTGGCTCTCTCTGAATCCCCATGCTCTTGCTCTGCCTTGCCCTGACAGCACTGACCACTTAATATCCTCATATTATACTCCTTCTGGATTTTCTCCACTTGCCCTTCCACAGCCCCTCTCCACTCTCCTCCACTCTATTGCCCTGAGGGTCCTCAACAGATGGGCCGTTTCTCTAGTTAACCTGTTCCAATCAGACTTTGGCTCCACACCACTCACCAAATGGTTCTTGCCAAAGCCACAATTGCCATTACCCTACCAAATCCATCTCACCCTTCCTCTTGGCAGCATGTGAGGTGGCTGCCCCCCACCCACCCAAACCTTGTCTCTACTGCTAGATGCCACACACTCCTGGTTTTCCGCATGCTCCTCTGAATGCTTCTTGTTAATCTCCTTTGCTGGCTTCTCCCTATCCTACCCCACCCCAGCCCCCCTGCTCCCTCCATGCTGGGCCATGGTCTGGACAACTCACCATATACCTTGACTACGGCTACTACCCCTATAGTGTAGGTTTATCTCATGACTGCAGCTTTCATCAAAATTGGGTTACACTTCTCCCTCCTTTCATCCCTGCAAGCCTAGAGGAGGTGAAGGCTTCCCACTGTTGCTGTACCACCATCCCACCACCATTCCTTGCTGCTCCTTTAACCCTGCCTCCACCTCTGTAGACAGTCCCTGCAATAATTCTCTTCCATAAATCCTTTGAGCATGCTGTTTCCTGCTGGGATCCTGCCTAACACGTTATTTCTGTCCAGATTTATCTGCCATATTAGTTCATAAGGTCCCTAAGAGCAAAGTCTATGTTTAATTCTTTTTTCACAATTCCCAACTGTGCCTGTTATGCAAGTGGTACCAATAAATGCTGAAAGGAAATTTTCTTTCTTATTAACTGCCTTCAACTTAAATAGAAGGTGAAAGGAATGAAAACGTTTTAAAAAGATATACATCTCCTGGAACAATAAACATTTAGAAGTTGAGTTCAGAAGAATAAAAAACTTTAGAAGAATAAAATACGATGCTAAGTGGGATGTGTAGTCTGATTTCCTGGGCTTTACCTGATTCCTCAAATTCATGATTCATACAGAATCCATATGGAATATGCTCTTCCTTCTCCAGGTCCCAGAAATGAAATAGGGTTGCTCCTGTTATGATAGCAGTTGAAGTGGGAAAAAAAAAATTGGGCTGCTCTGAGATCCAGAGCAGCAGGGAAGCTCCACCACTGACCAACTAGGAATCACAGGGTTCCAGGGTTACACCACACCGTACAGATGTGATGGGCTGGTGGGAAAGAGGCCACTGCACAGGACCTTAATTTGGGGTTTCCTTCCTACTCCACTTTTTCTTCAATTGCACTGCCACCCCTTCCTTACCAACACTGACTCTTTTGGCACAGTGCCAACCAAGTTAGAACTACTAAGATTCAGGGCCACAACGGCAAAGAAATGAAAGAAAAAAGAAGGAGAACTCATCACCCCTTCCTCTGCCCCAGTGGTGGTCTCACTGGCTGACTCCCAGTCTGAAATCTTTGGGCCATCCTCTGTCACCTGTGTACATTCCCTAATCCCCAGAAACTGGACCCAGGCTGTTCTCTTTAAATAAGGAAGAATCTGACTTCAATTTTCTGTGGATCTCCAAGTCCTCTTTTGGCATCTACATCTGCTTTTGCTCTAACAGATGAATCCAGATACAAAAATGGACACAGGTATGTATGTGTATTGGGGGAAGCAGGTAGAGTTAATTACCTTTACTCTGTTTCTCATGTTTTTAAAATGTTTAGAGAACTTTAAAAGGACTTTGCTCCATTAACTGGACATCCATGTGAATGGCCAAACACATTAGCCCCTCAGTTCCTTGACCTCCTCATCACCAATGACCTTCTATGCTACATAGCTACCTGCGCCTTGCAATTTCTCTATTTTAAGATCGATCAAACATGTTCCTTCCAAGCACTACTTCCTATCCTTCAGTCAGCTTGTACCATCTGTCTTCGATGGCACATCTCACTAGGAATTGCCACCCAGGATTCTTCTCCCCAAGAATCTCCTTGTATCTCCTTTACCTTTTTATGTCCTTGGTTATTTCCTCCTTATGACCCTCTGATTCCATAAGTCAACATTTCAAGCATTCTTTAGCAAGTGTCCTAAACTCCCTTGCTCCTTTGTCCTTCTGTGGCATCTTCCTAGCAAAAATGCTAAGCTGAAATGAACCCCAGGCCCTGGCTCCCCCATGCCTGCTCCTGAACAGCTGAAGGCCACTGGAGAAAATCACACATCAGGAACCTTGCCAAATTTACAGTCACCAACCTCAATGGATCCACAGTATTCGCAGCATTGAGAAATACTTACAAAGTAAGGAAACACAGTATATAAGGAAGGAACTCTGGGGACCCCAAAAAGTAAGGATTGCATGCTGGTAAAGAACCCAGCAAACAAAACAAAGAAATAGATCAGCAAAGATGAGAACCAAGTGAGAGAGTAACTTGGAAGCAAAGAGAAGAGAAAATTTCAGCAAGGGTTGGCTCACTGCCATTGCCTCTTCTGAGCAAAGTTCTTTGTGTCAGGCCACTCCCTGGGTCAACAGCCAGCCAATAGAAAAGCAGTCATAGGGTAAGATGCTCACCCTGATCCCATCAGTGGTTACTCTTGTGCAAAGTTCAGCCCATTTCATGTCCTTTTGCAGGGGATTGAGAGAGTGGCAGTTTCAGCTGGTAATGGACATTGATCTCAGCAGACATATTGAAAGAATGAGGAAGGGTCTAGAATCTTGAGGTCTTGGAAAGGATGAAGTTAAGAAATGTAAAGCATAGAAGGAAGGGAGATTGCAGTTGGAAAGTGGAGCACCAGAGTCAAAGTTATCAAAGGTCATGCAAGAATGGGTAGTTCCAAGGTCCAGAGTGTAATCATAAGAGTGAGGTACAAAAGTAAAGTAGGAGGGATTACTAATGGAGTATTAAAGTTAGTTTTCTCTGGATCTCCCTGGCCAAATTATGAGCTCTCAAAAAACACTAATCTTTCCATTTCTCTATTATCTATAACACCTGGCACATAGTAGGCACACTGTAAATAAATAAAGAATGGATGGGCATTTAAGCTAGCTACTGGAGATACACTGGTCAGAAGAAACAGACACAGTACTAATGGATTATACAGTCTTGTGGAGAAAGAGACAGACATTAACCAAATAATCAGACAAATGCATCTAAAATTACAAATGGCAAAATGGGTACTGAAGTTAACACTGCACCATGATAATGTGTCATAAAGAATCTGGCCTTGTTTGGGGAGAGAAGGAGTCACTGAGAAGTGATGTCTGAGTGAGAACTGAAGGATGTGTAGTAGTTAGCCAGCAGAAGAAACAGGAGAAGAATGGGCTGGAGAGAGGGAGCAGCACGTACAAAGGTCAAGGTGCTCAGCGTGCAGAGACCAGGAGTAAGAGTTCTTGGAAACGATCTTGAGAGGGAGGCAGGGGATGACGGAGAGAGAGAGGGATGATAATATCTGCAACAGTTATGCTCCATCTTCTTGGCTAGCAGAACCCCAATTTTGTTCAGATAGCAAGGGAAATTATCACGATTGGTGCAAGCCAATGAAATCTCATTTCCTCTTTGCCAATGACTGGTCTTCTTGAGGTAACAGCTGATCAATCCAATCAGATATAAGAGAAAGTCTTATCCAGGACTTGTAGGAGAAATTTTTCTCCATGAAGTGAAAAGCACATAAGGAGAATGCTCATTTTCCCCCAACACTTCCCTGCTGCTTGAGATGGTGTGTTGTGGAAACATGATACTTATGACAGCCAACTTCTGGCCGTATGGAAAAGGCCAAGAAAATCAGAGACATAACCTTAGTTCTGACATCACTGAGTCATCAAAATAAGTCTGGAAATGCTCCACTCCAGACTTCTTGCATGATGTATGATAAATAAATTATAAGCCACTATTGTTGAGTGTTGGGTTTTTTTTTTCTTTTTTAACAGCTAAAACAGTCCTAACCATAGAGCAATTTCCAAAATCAGTCACGGAAGGGAATCACATAAAATTACACAAAATGCTTTATATCATCAGTTCCTTTCTCTTTACAAACATCGGATGATTCAGACCACAACCAAACAGATGATAGAAAATAGGTCTTGGTTTGATACCATTTTTAACATAATCTAAAAGATACCCTTGTTATTACTTTGTTCTGTGTACAGCTTTCTCCTTGCTTTCCTTGAATTCTTTGTTCCAGAGAAGAGGTATAGTCAGGATGCTTTGGAGTGATGTGACTGATGTCACTCCTTTATCAGTGTCACTGACAAGGACACATTTACTATCCACATGGACAATGAGCATGCGGCACGGAGTGAAAAGGCCTGCACACTAATAAGCCCTTGACTTTGACTCAAAGGCATAATCATAATCAGAGATGAATGGGTACTTAGAGATCTTTGGGAAAGGACAGTAATGGGATTATAAGGCCCAAATATCTGGCAACCTACGCAATGTCACACAGTCAGAGTAGACCGGGAGCAAGGCCAACTGATCTCAGCCCAGGACTCACATAGTGTAGCGTATGAAAGAACACACACAGGCTTTAGAGTCAAGACAGACCAGTCTGATTTCTGTGGGTCACTTACTAGCTGCATGATCCTTAGCTAGTTATTTAATCTCTCTAAATTTAAATTTCCTCCTTTAAAATTAGGAATAATAAAATTTATCCTGCAACAAGGTAGAATTAAATGAGATATTCTATGTAAAACAAAAATCCCCAATAAGTAGTAGGTATTGCCATGCCATATAAACTGTTCAGTTGTGTTTTGGTTAAGAGGCAGCAGAACTAAAGAGCATCTTCATGACAGAGAAGCTCAATTAACAAAGTCGTCGAATAACTCAACTGATCTTTCAGATGAACAGGCAATTGCTTATTGTGACAGGTAATCCATACCTTGTTTACAGGTCATTGGAGACAACTTAAAAAACCTATGCTTGTGTTTCATAGGGATGTTTGTTTCACAAGTTTAGTATTTGATGTCTGTGCCAATTTTTGTTTGCTTTTCAGTTTTTATTTTATGGGTTCATCTACAGTACAAATAGCTTTTTTAGGCTTCTTCCCCCAAAGAGTTTTGTAATACTATGGGAAAATAATACAAAAAAGTCTAGAATAGGGTGGGTTTGAAGGGTGGGTAGGTGGATGGACAGACAGATGAACAGGTTGCTGATGGAAAGCCCATCTAACTGACTCATAGTTTCCAAAGGAACACAAGTCTGACAGTAACTTTCCCTCTTCCCCTTTTTGATTAGGTCTCTATATTATAACAATGGTCTGTCTGGACTTTATAGTTCTCAAGTAAGCGGAAATCAGTACAAGCTTTTTATGAACTACTTAGAGCTACAACTAGTATCTGATTAAAGATCTAATGTAAAGATACTATCTCCAGAATCGTCAAAAGTTGGCCTAAAAGAGCATCCAGGAAATACTGTTAGGTCATTCTCTGTCTTGTTATAAAGAAATACCTGAGATTTGGTAATTTATAAAGAAAAGAGGTTTAACTGGCCCATGGCTCTGCAAGCTGTACAGGGAGCATAGTGCTGGCATCTCTCAGCTTCTGGGAAGGCCTCAAGGTGCTTTCTTTTACTCATGGTAGAAGGTGAGGAGGGAGTAGGCATGTCACCTGGTAAGAGTGGGAGCAGTAGAGTTGCGGGAGATGCTACACACTTTTAAAACAAAGACCTCGCTACAACTCACTCACTGTCTCAGACACAGAACCAAGCCATGAGGGATCCATCCCCAGGACCCAATACCTCCAGCTGGACTCCGCCTCCATCACTGGGGATTACATCTCAGCATGAGATTTGGAGGGGACATCCGAACTATATCAAATTTAAGAAGTTGTTTTTCCTAAATCAAGCAAAACTGATCCTGTGCAGGAAGCAAATAATATATTAATACTTTCTGTATGCCTGAAGTCCAGCTAGGTTTGCTAAATGAAGGAGCCAATAACATCTACCCTCCATAGGACGCAAAAGAGAAAAACAAAGAAATAACCTCTGTTGAATGCTAACTGTGGATAAAGCACTGTGCTAGATGCTTTTTATATGTGAAATTGTACTTAACTTAAAAAAAAAAAAAAAAAACCTGTGAAGTCAGTATTATCTGTCCCATTTTGCAGATGAGGAAACAGACTCAGAGAACTCCAGTTAACTTGCCAAGACCACACAATGGATCCATGGCTGAGCTGATTCCATCCCCACTACCCTCATGAGGATGAGGATTAAAATGATGTACTTTTACTTTTAAAGGTAGTAGAACAGGATAAAATTCATGGTCACTTCTTCCTCTCCCCTAGAAATTTGTAATATACATGAAAATACACCTAAGACCCTTTGGTGGCTGGATACCACTCAGCAGGTCTAAGCATGATGGTTTACTCAATTGCTGCTGGTGGCTGTGCAGGGGAACATGCCTAGTGCCACCCTGTTGATGATAACACTCTGTTACGGCTGAATGAGCAACTCTTCCTGGAAACCACTGGCATGTACAAGTGTGTTAGAGAAACCAGGTTTTTGTTTCCTCATCTGGTACAAAGGAACCCTTTCTATCCTTCCCAGGAAGACATTGGTTAAGATATGGCTGAAGGAGGCAAAGGGAATTTTTTTCAGGGGTAGTCGCCGTAGACAGTTGAGAGTAAATTGGCATTGCTCTCAATAAGGGTTATTGTAACCATGGTCCAAAGTCTGGTAGGAATTTTTTTTTATTATTATTAATTTGTTTGCTTTCATTTTTGAAATGAAATGTTTGCTTATAATTTTCCCGTGCTAGACGGCTGGGACACCAAGGCGGTTCTGCGGCAAGCCACAGGTATGAAGGCCCAGAACTTCCCCCGAGGGCACAGCTTCCATTTCAATTTGGGGCAAGAATAAAATCTGTTCAAGAATAGTAGTTTGGGAACTTCCTGGTGGTTCAGATTTCAAGCACAGCTTGTGCTTAATCCTTACCCAGGCACCAAGGCTCAGAGTCAGCAGGAGTGAGTTTAGGAATCTTCGGGACAAGCACTTTCCTGAGCATTGGACCAGCGACCTCTTGGCTTCCAGTAAGTACTGCTTGGTGTATCTGGTTTGGACTCCCAAGGCTGGGATGATCTAGAAGCTTTTTTGCAATTGAGCAATTGCAGATTTGGAAATGGAAAATTTTGCAGATATGCAGTATTTCCATGGGCTCTTTCTTCATAAGCTTCCTAGGTTATACTGTAGTCAGAGGGAAACAGGATGGACCTCTTGGTTTGTTGTATTCACCAAATCCAAAATAATGTTATAATAAACAGGTTAGGCAGTGATTGTGGGGAGATTCTCCTGAATGAGATCAAACAGCTGAATCAGAAAGGTTTTCTTTTTTGTTTGGGGCAACGACAAGAAATGCAAGCAGAACTATGACAAGACTTAATTCTACTTTCTTAGGTAGGAGGAAGAGCAAAGTAGTTAAGGCCAGCTCTCAAGTTAGAATTCTGGTTCTGCTTCTTTTTCATTACATGATCAAAGGCAAGTTGTTTAATCTCTCCAGTAACCGTTTCCTTGTCTGTAAATGGGCATTGTATCATTGTAAAAACAGTGCAAGCTTTAGAGTATGGTTATGAGGATAGGATGAGATTGTATATGTATATGTGAAATTACATGTATACATATACATAAAATCTTTCATATACATATTGCTTAGAAGTGTCTGGAATGTATTAAGTACTCAAAAAATGCTACCCATGATTAAACAACCATAGAATCATAGAATATCTGAGCTGGAAAGGACCTAACAACTAGCATTTATTGAGTTTCTATTATGTACTGAGGAGTGCTCATCAACAGAGTGTCTCCAGTGATGCTCCCAGCAATCTGATGAGGGTGGTAATAACCTTCACGTTACAGATGAACAAATGGAGGTGTAGAGAAGTATTAGAAATGGAGGTGTAGAGAAGTATTATAAAGTATCAAAGATCACATTCCTCATAATTCATGGAGATGAAATTTAAACCCAGATGCCAGAGCTAGCACTCTAAACCACCACACCCTACTGCCTTATCTGTCCTCTCATTTTTACGGTGGGTGGGGAGATGAACGAGTAATGGCCACAACACATGACTCCGGAGCACTTCACAGACACTGGAAGGACAGAGATATCCTCCAAAGCACACTTTGACATCCACAGGGTACAGGGTGGGCAAATGTTATTTGGGAGTGTCCATGAGCATGAATGTGGTGCTGTGCGGAGTTCTGCCAGGGGACCTAGGTCCAAGTCACCCAGTCTTCTCTCAAATGCAGCTTTTCTTTTGTAAAATGAGCTGTCTCAGAATGAGGCCATTCTGAAACACACAAAAAGAGTATGCAAATGCATTTCATAAACTTTAAAGGCTTTAGAAATATTTTATTTTTAAAAATGATTTTTTTGGCTTTTTGACAAAGAGCAGCTCAAAAACAGTGGCATGATCTAGGGTCACTGCAACCTCCACCTCCCGGGTTCAAGCGACTCTCCTGTCTCAGCCTCCTGAGGGATTATAGGCAAGTGGTAGGATTACATGTGCGGACCACGACGCCTGGCTAATTTTTGTATTTTTAGTAGAGATGGGGTTTCACCATGTTGGTCAGGCTGGTCTCGAACTCCTGACCTCGTGATCTGCCTGCCTCAGCCTCCCAAAGTGCTGGGATTACAGGTGTGAGCCACCATGCCCGGCAGTCCTTATTCTTAAATTTCCCCTGGAGAAAGCGAGCCTCTGGCATGGAGAAGGGCTTATCTTGGGCTTCCTCTAAGCCAGTGAGGCTTTCTTGACTGCATTGGCTCCATGGCATCCTGCCCTTTGCCCTGTTCTTATCTCTTCTTGGTGTTGCCATCCCCTAGCTCTCTTATCAAAGCTTCTTATGCAGCAAGAACAGAGAAAGTCCAAGGGAGACAGCTCCTTCAGTCATCTCAGCAACACCTCCGCAGAACCACCCACTGAGTAAGGACAAGCTGCTTGGATGCGTCCCCGTTACCGCAGCTACTGTCAGCCTCAGGCCCAGGGAGGGAAATACTAAAGAAAGAATGGGAATGGGAAACTCATAACCCATCTCAGCAACAGTCGTGAGCACGATCCCGATACTCACTGAAGCGGTGGCTGGTCAATGAAACACACACGCTGTTGTTTGGGGACTAACACTAACCCTTCCTTTTGACAGGGGAGGACACACAGCCATCATGGAACCCAAACCTCAGAAGAGTCCAGGTACCCGAGGGGTTAATCTCAGAGACAGAAATATTCTTATTAAAAATGCTCCACAGTTCCCTTCAAGCTAACCGGATACAGAACTTGGTGGTTTTTGTGTATGTTTTGTTTTGTTTGTTTTGTTTGCTCTGTTGCCTAGGCAGGAGTACAGTGACGCGATCTCAGCTCACTGCAACCTCCCGGGCTCAAGTGATCCTCTAACTTCAGCCTCCTGAGTAGCTGGCATTACAGGCATATGCCAGCATGCCTGCCTAATTTTCATGTTTTTAGTAGAGGTGGGGTTTCTCCATGCTGGCCAGGCTGGCCTCAAACTCCTGGCCTAAGGTGATCCGCCCGCCTCAGCCTCCCAAAGGACTAAGATTACAGGCATGAGCCACCATGTCCAGCCCCAGAACTTAGTTTTGGTGGGGATAATGGGTAGCATTCTATGACAATGTTTTTGCTTTGGGGAATGTAGCAGGAACTATTGGATTCAATTAATTATTGTGTAAGAGTTTACCTGTCTAGAAGTTTAACATTTTCTGATTTTTATGAGCCAAATTTTCCATTCATTGCCCAAAGATGATGTTTTAGCAAACTGTAGGCCAGCAAAGATTAGAGAATATTTTCTTAATTTTACATGAAACTCTCACTTAGAGAAGCTGCCTGCATTATCACTACGGCTTATTATGAGGGTAGCTCAATGTATGGTATTCAAATATCCTTGCTCATATTCATACACTTCTTTGTAGGTGAGTGGATAGAAAAGCTAAATTTAGGATGAAGTCACTTAGAAGTTAAATTATCCAATTCAACTAAAAAATATTTACAAAGCACCTATTACTAGTAAGTCTTTGTGCTTTGGGTTGCAGGGGATATACAGATTAATAAAGAGGAGTCATTGCCCTCAGAGTTTTAAAATGTTGTTAGTGGGAGGCTGAGGCAGGTAGATCACTTAAGATCAGGAGTTTGAGACCAGCTTGGCCAACATGGTGAAACTTTGTCTCTACTAAAAATACAAAAATTCGCTGGGTGTGGTGGTGTGCGCCTGTAATCCCAGCTAATGAAGAGGCTGAGGCAGGAGAATCGCTTGAACCTGGGAGGTGGAGGTTGCAGAGAACCAAGATCGCATCATTGCACTCCAGCCTGGGTAATAAAGCAAGACTCTTTCTCAAAAATATAAAATAAAATCTTGTCGGGAACTTAAACACAGGCAAATCACTGTGCTGGGAAATTAAGATTAGCCTGTGATGGAAATCATGAAATAAGTACAAATACTATGGGGTCTGAAGAAGAAAAAGCATTTAAGTAGCAATGAGAATCCAGAGAGGTTTTATAGGAAAGGCGTTTGAGCTAGACCCTATAGGAGGAGTAGGGATTTTAAAGAAATCAGAAAAAGGAGCACATCCCAGAAGAAGGAACAGCATGACCAAAGCAATGAAATGGTATAGAAGCAGAATGTGTCAGAGCTGAATATACTTACAAGGTAGGAGAAGGGAAAATGGAGGATGAGGCTGCAGAAAGTTGTTGCCATATTGTGCCAGACCTTGACCACATATGACAGGTAACGTTGAAGCATTTTGAGCATTTTAAGTATGGAAGTGGCATGGTCAGATCTGCATTTTAGATTCTTTTTTTTTTTTTTTTTTGAGATGGAGTCTCACTCTGTCGCCCAGGCTGGAGTGTAGTGGCGCGATCTCAACTCACTGCAACCTCTGCCTCCTGGGTTCAAGCAATTCTCTGCCTCAGCCTCCCGAGTAGCTGGGATTATAGGTGACCGCCACCATGCCTGGCTATTTTTTTTTTTTTTTTTTTTTGTATTTTTAGTAGAGGCAGGGTTTCACCATCTTGGCCAGGCTGGTCTTGAATGCCTGACCTCGGGATCCACTTGCCTTGGCCTCCCAAAATGCTGGGATTATAGGCATGAGCACCGCACCCAGCTGATTCGCCATATTTTTAATAGCTTTATTGTAGTTGATTGTAATTGGCAGACAATAAACTATATATATATCTAAAATATACAATTTGATACAAGTTTTGATAGGAAACATAAACAGGCATACCTCAGAGATATTTCAAGCTTATTTCCATACCACCGCAACCAAGCAAATATCACAATAAAGCTAGTCACATGAAGGTATTGGATTCCATAAAAGTTATGTGTACACTATACTGTAGTTGAGTGTATAATAGCATTATGTCTAAGGAAATAATTTGCATACCTTAATTAAAGATATTTTATTGCTAAAGTTTGCTAACAATTATCTGAGCCTTCAGTGACTCATAATATTTTTGCTGGCGGAGGGTCTTGCCTCAGTGTTGATGGCTGCTGAGTAATCAGGCAGGTTGTTGCTGAAGGTGGGGGTGGCTGTGACAATTTCTTATAATAAGACAACAGTGAAGTTGACCACATTGATCGATTGTACTTTCATGAAAAATTTCTCTATAGCACGTGGTGCTGTTTGATAACATTTTACCTACAGTGGAACTTCTTTCCAAATTGGAATAAATCCTCTCAAACCCTGACTCTGATTTATCAACTAAGTTTATGTAATATTTTAAATCCTTTATTGTGATTTCAAAAATAAACACAGCATGTTCACCAGCTGTAGATTCCATCTCAAGAAAACTCTTTTCATATCCCATAAGAAGCAGCTCCTCATCTGTTGAAGTTTGATCATGAGATTGCAGCTATTCAGTCACATCTTCAGGGTTCACTTCTAATTCTCGTTCTCTTGTTATTTTCACCACATCTGCAGTGACTTCCTCCACTGAAGGAAGTTTTGAACCCCTCAAAGTCATCGGGGAGTATTGGAATCCACTTCTTCCAGACTCCTGTTCATGTTGATATTTTGACCTCCTTCTAGGAATCACAAATATTTATAATGACATCTAGAATGGTGAATCCTTTCCAGAAGGTATTCAACTAACTTTGCCAAGATCCATCAGAGGAATCACTGTCTATAACAGCTATAGTCTTATGAAATGTATTTCTTAAATAATAAGACTTAAAAGTTGAAATTACTCCTTGATCCAGGGGCTACAGACTAGATGTTGTGTTAGCAGGCATGTAAACGGCGTTAATCTCCTTGTACATCTCCATCAGAGCTCTTGGGTGACCAGGTGTATTGTCAGTGATCATCAATATTTTGAAAGCAATCTCTTTTTTTTCTAAGTAGCAGATCTCTGCAGTGGGCTTAGAAATATTCATTAAACCATGTTGTAAACAGATATGCTGTTACCCAGGCTTTGTTGTTGTATTGATAGAGCATGAGTAGAGTAGATGTAATATAATTAAGGGCCTTAGGATTTTCTAGCTTTTAATTGAAAGTGAGAGACATGCAACTCCCCTTTCACTTGACACTCGCCTTCACTAGGAGGACATTGTAAAGTTATTAATTGGCCTAATTTCAATATTATTGAGTCTCATTGAATAGGGAGGTCCAAGGAGAGGGAGAGAGATGGGAGAATAGCCAGTAAGTGGAGCAATCAGAACACACACATTTTTTAAGTTCACCATCTTATATGGGCACTGTTCATACTGTCCCAAAACAATTACTCAAAGATCACTCATTGCTGGTCACCCTAATAGATACAATAATGATGAAAATGTTTGAAATATTGCAAGAATTACCAAAATGTGACACAGAGACACTAAGTGAGCACATGCTCTTGAAAAAATGGTCCCAGCAGACTTGCTCAGTGCAGGGTTGCCACAAACCTTCAATTTGCAAACAAAGAAAAATGCAATATATGCAAAGCGCAATAAAGTGAAGTGCAACAAAATGAGGTCTGCCTGTATTTGATACGTGTGACACCTGGGAAACCATCAAGATGGTAAATGTGGCCGGGTGTGGTGGCTCACACCTGTAATCTCAGCACTTGGGAAGGCTGAGGTGGGCAGATCACCTGAGGTCAGGAATTCGAGACCAGCCTGGCCAACATGGTGAAACCTTGTCTCTACTAAAAATACAATTAGCCAGGTGTGGTGGTGGGCAGCTGTAATCCCAGCTACTCGGGAGGCTGAGGCAAGAGAATCACTTGAACTGGGAGGCAAAGGTTGCAGTGAGCCAAGATTGTACCACTGCACTCCAATCTGGGTAATAGAAGGAGATTCCGTCTCAAAATAAATAAATAAATAAATAAATAAATAAATAGTAAACATACTCATCACTCGATGTTTTCTTGTGCCTGTTTGTAATCCTTTTCTGCACACCCAATCCCAGTCCCCATTGTTCTGCTTTCTCTCTAAGTTTGTTTGTATTTATTAGAGTTTAACATAAATGGAATCATATAGCATACAACGTTTTGTCTTTTTTCACTCAGCATAATTTTTAAAAAATATATCCATGGTATCGAGTGCACCAATAGTGCAAAAATAGTTCATGTGTTTTGATGAGTAGTATTCCGTTATATGGATGTACTACAATTTGTTGATTCATTCACCTGTTGAATATCCAGGTTGCTTCCAGTCTTTACCTATTATAAAGCTAATATGAATATTTGTGCATTCTTTTTTGTGCATTAATTTTTGTAAAATCATATATTTCTTTATTTTAGCTAGAAGCAAAATGGCTGGGTCATATGGTTGGAGTATGCTTACTTTTCATTCAAATTTGTTAGATTTTTTTTTTTTTTTTTTTTTTGAGACAGAGTCTCGCTCTGCCACCCAGGCTGGAGTGCAGTGGCCGGATCTCAGCTCACTGCAAGCTCCGCCTCCCGGGTTTACGCCATTCTCCTGCCTCAGCCTCCCAAGTAGCTGGGACTACAGGCGCCCGCCTCGTCGCCCGGCTAGTTTTTTTTTTGTATTTTTAAGTAGAGACAGGGTTTCACCGTATTAGCCAGGATGGTCTCGTTCTCCTGACCTCGTGATCCGCCCGTCTTGGCCTCCCAAAGTGCTGGGATTACAGGCTTGAGCCACCGCGCCCGGCCTAGATTTTTTTTTAAAGCTTTATTGAGGTGTAATTGACATACGGTAGGCTGACATGTTTAAAGTCTACAATTTAGTAAGTCTTGGCAAATGTACACACCCATAAAATTATCACCTAAATCAAGATATGAGCATATTCATCAACCCCACGAACTTTCTTGGTCCCCTGCCTCCCACTCTTCCATGCAGTCACACTTTCCCAGACAACCTTGGATCTGCTTTCTATCCCTATAAATTAGTTTGTGTATTCTGGAACTTTACATAGATATACTCATGCAGTATGAACACTTTCTGTCTGACTTCTTTTACTCAGCATAATTCTCTTGAGATTTACCCATGTCTTTTTTTTTTATAACATTTTCCTTTTTATTTCTCCCTTTCTAAGAACATGTAAATATAAAGTACAAGAACAAGATACATATTGCTATTAATATGTATTAACAGTTGTTAGCATTTTTAAGTATTAGCTCCAAGACTGAAAGAAGGGAAGGAGAAAGGAAAGAGAGGAGGAGGAAGGGTAGGCGATAGGGAGAGGATAAGGAAGGGAAGAAAGCAGGAAAACAGAACTAAGGAAGGTTGAGCATATTTTCCCTTGTTTTCCTAGTATTTGGATTTCTTTATTTTTGGTTTGCTGGTTTGTATCTCTCAAAATACAAACAGTCTTTCATTTTAGAATGTCAGAGTACTTTTATTTTATTTCAGGCTGATCTTTTTTAATTTTTAAATTAACATAAAAATCAATTTATTTATGGTGTACAATATGATGGTTTGATGTATATAAACATTGTGAAATGACTAAATCAAGCTAATTAACATATGCATTACTCCACATATTTTTATGGAGTAAGTTAAAATCTACTCTCTCAGCAATTTTCAAGTATATATTAACTATGGTCACTATGTTGTAAAATAAATTTCCTGAGTCGTTGTATCTGTCAATAGTTTGTTCCTTTTTATTCCCATATGGTATTCCATTGTATAGATGTATCACAATATGTTAATCCTTTCACCTGTTGATAACATCGGGGTTGCTTCCAGTCTTTGGCTGTTACAAATAAAGCTGCTATCAACATTCATGACCAGTTTTTGTATTTGTATATTCCTTTACTTAAGAGTAGAATAGGCCAGGTGTGATGGCTCACGCCTATAATCCCAGCACTTTGGGAGGCCAAGGCAGTAGTATCGCTTGAGCCCAGGAGTTCCGGACCAACCTGGGCTACACGGTGAAGTCAAAGCTGCAGTGAGCCATGATCATCCCACCTGGGTGACAGAGCAAGATCCTGTCTCAAATAAACAAACAAAAAGAGTACAATGGTTCTTTAACTTTTAAAAGAATTTAAAGAAAAATAACAATTTTAAAGTGAACAGTTTGGTGGCATTTAGCACATTCACAATGTTGTGCAACCATCACTTCTATCCAGTTCAAAATATTACCACCACTCCAGAAAAAAGGCTTACCCATAAAGCAGTTTCTCCCTGTTCTCCCTTTCCCCCCAGCCCCCGTTAACTGCTAATCAGCATTCCATCTGTAGGGATTTATCTATCCTGGATATTTTACATCAATGAAATCATACAATATTTGACCTCTTGTGGCTGGCTTCTTGCACTCAGCATGACATTTTTGAGGTTCACCCACATCATAGAATTTATCATTACTTCATTCCTTTTTATAGCTGACAAACATCCCATTGTCCATGTATGCCACAATGTGTTGATCCATTTATTAATTGATGGACATTTGCACTGTTTCCATGTTTAGCTATTGTGAAAAGTGCTACTTGAACATGTGTGAACACGTACGTGTTTGAGTACCTGTTTCAATTCTTTTGGGTATACACCTAAGAGTAGAACTGAGGGATCATATAGTAAGCCCCTGTTTAACTTTTGTATAAATCACCAAACTGTTTTCTGCAGTGGCTGAACCATTTTACATTCCACCACCAGTGTATGAGGGCTCCAGTTTTTCCACATTCTTACCATTTTATTTTCCTTGTTATTTTCCTTTTTAAAAAAATTGGACTGGGCACAGTGACTCACACCTGTAATCTCAGCACTTTGGGAGGCTGAGGTGGTGGATCACCTGAGGTCAGGAGTTCGAGACCATCCTGGCCAATATGACAAAACCCCATTTATACTAAAAATACAAAAATTAGCCAGGCGTGGTGGCAGGCACCTGTAATCCCAGCTACTCGGGAGGCTGAGACAGGAGAATCGCTTGAACCTGGGAGGCGGATGTTGCAGTGAGCCAAGGTTGAGTTACTGCAGCCTGGGCCACAGAGTGAGACTCCATCTCAAAAAAAAAAAAACAAGAAAAGAAAAGAAAAAAGTTATGCCCATCCTAGTGAACATGAAGTGGTTTCTTATTGTAATTTTGATCTACATTTCCTTAATGACTAAATGTGTTGCACAGCTTTCCTTGTGCTTATTGGCCATTTGCTTATTTTCTTTAGAAGAATGTCTGTTCAAGTTCTTTGTTCACTTTTTAGTTGAGTTGTTTGTCTTTTGTATTGCATTGTAAGAGTTCTGTATATATTCTGGATAGTAGGCCCTGGACAGACATATGACTTTTGAATATTTTCTCTTATTCTGTAGGTAGTCTTTTCACTTTCTTAATAATATCCTTTGATGCACAAAAGTTTTTAATTTTGATGAAGTCTAGTTTATCTAATTTTTGTTTGTTGCTTGTGCTTTTGGTATCATATCTAAGAATACATTGTCAAATCCAAGATCATAAAAACTTACACCTATGTTTTCTACTAAAAGTTTTATGGTTTTAGCTCTCATGTTAAGGTCATTTATTTATTTTGAGTTAACTTTATTATTTGGGATGACATAGGGGTCCAACTTCACTCTTTTGCATGTCAATACTCAGTTGGCCCAGCACCATTTATTGAAAAGACTGTTCTCTCCCCATTGAATGGCCGTGACCACTAATGTATAGGTTTGTTCCTGGACTCTCAATTCTATTCCATTGGCCTATGTATCTTATCTGTCTTTATACCAAAACCACACTCTTGATTATTGTAGCTTTGTAGTAAGTTTTGAAATTGGGAAGTGTGTGTACTCTTTGTTCTTTTTCAAGATTATTTTGGATATTCAGGGCCCCTTGGTATTTTAGATGATTTTGAGGATTAGCTTTTCCAGTTTTACAAGAAAAAAAAATGCCATTGGGATTTTAATAGAGATTGCATTGAATTTATAGATTGCTTTAGGTAGTATTTATATCTTAACAGAATTAAGTCTTCCAATTCATAAATACGGAATGTTTACCCATAAATTTATGTCTTCTTTAATTTATTTCAGCAATTTTTCTAGTTTGCAGTGTACCAGTCTTTTTATCTGCCTAAATTTATCCCTAGGTACTTTATTCTTTTGGATGCTATTGTAAATGGAACTGTTTTCATAATTTTATTTTTGTATTATTTATTGCTGGTTTATAGAAATATAGCTAACTTTTGTCTGTTGTTCTTCAATACTGCTGAATTTGTTTATTAGCTCCAGTAGTTTTCATGGATTCTTTGGGATTTTTAACATATGAGATTATGTCACTTGCAAATAGAAATGATTTTACTTCATTCTTTTCAATTTGGATGTTTTATTTATTTTTACTTATTTTGGATGCATTTTTTAATGTTTTAAACAATAAGTTTGCTAAGAGTTTTCAATCAAGAAGAGTCATGCTAGCCTCATAGAATGAGTTGGGAAATATTCCCTTCTCTTCAATTTTTTTGGGAGCCTTTGTGTAGAATTATTTCTTCCTTACATGTTTGATCAAAGTGAACAGTACAGCCACTTGGGCCTAAAGTTTTCCTTATGTGAAGAATTTTTAACTACAATTCCAATTTCTTTAATAGCTATAGGAGGCTATTCAGGTCATCTATTTCTTCTTCAGTGACCTTTGTTGGTGTATTTCAAGGAATTTTTCAGTTTATCTAAGTTGCCCAATTTATTGGAATAAAGTTGTCCATAACATTTCTTTATTATCCTTTTAATATCAGTAGACTTTGTAGATATGTCCCCTCTCTCCTCCTAATATTGGCAAATTGTGTTTTCTCTCCAGTTTTTCCGGTCTATCTGCCTAGGTAGAGGTTTGTTAAGTTAATCCTTTTAATGGATTAACTTTGGTTTCATTGATTGTCTCTGTTGTTTTTCTATATTCTCTTTCATTGAATCCCACTTTTATCTTTATTATCTCGCTTCCTCTATTTACTTCAGGTTTCTTTCTTTTTTTTTTTTTTTTCAGGTTCATGTTCAGTTTCAGGTGGAAGCTGAGGTAATTAGTTTGAGACTTTTGTTCTTTTCAAACATGGCCATTTCTATTTTTTTCTTTTTCTTTTATTATTATTGTACTTTAAGTTCTAGGGTACATGTGCATAACATGCAGGTTTGTTACATATGTACACTTGTGCCATCAAACATGGCCATTTCTAACATAGGCATTAAAAAATTTTTTCCCTAAGTACTGCTTTAGTGGCATCCACAAATTCTGATATCTTGTGTTTTAATTTTCATCCAGTATAAAAAACTTGCTAATTTATTTTTGGGATTTTTTAAATCTAGAGATTATTTCAGGATCTTTTAAGAGGTCTTTCTGTTATTGATTTATAATTTGATTTCCTGGTGCTTTGAAATCATGATTTATATGATTTGAGTGCTTTTTAATTTATTGAGACTTGTTTTATGGTCCAGAATATAATTTATATTAATAAATGTTGCATGTGCCCTTGAGAAGAATGTATAATCTGTGGTCACTGAGTGGAGTGTTCTATAAATATCAATCAGGTAATGTTGGTTGGTAGTGTTGTTCAAACCTACTGTGTTGTTGCTGATTTTCTACAAAATAGAAGAGAAGGGAATATTTCTCAACTCATTCTATGAGGCCAGCATCACTCTTCTTGATTGAAATCTCTTAGTAAACTTATTATTTAAAACATTAAAAGTGCATCCAAAATTTAAAATATCTATTTTAGAACTATTTGTTCTATCAATTCTTGAGAGAGGGATATTGAAATTTCTGACCATAATTGTGGATGTGTCCATTTATTCATGCAGTTCTATCAGTTTTTGCTTCATGTATTTTAAAGCTCTGTTATAGGGGCATATATGTTTAAATTTTTATGTCCTCTTAGGATTAATTCATCCCTTTATTATTATGAAATGATATTCTTTGTCCTTGGTAATATTATTTTCTTTAAAATCTACGTTGATGTTAATACAGGCACTCCAGCTTTCTTTGACTAGCGTTGGCATAGCATATCTTTTTTTCCAGTTATTTCCTTGTAACTTACTTGTATTTTCATCTTTAAAGTGTGTTTCTTACAGGCAGCATAGAGTTGAGTCTTGCTTTTTTATCCAAACTGGTCATCTCTGTTTTTTAATTGAGGTGTTTAGACCATTTAACATGATTATTGATATAGTCTAGTGTAAGTGTATCATATTATTATTTATTTTCTATTTGTCCTATTGGTTATTTATTCTCCCTTTCCCCTTTTCTGCTTTCTTTCGGAATAATCAAATTTTTCATGAATCCATTTTATCTCCTTTGTTGGCTTATTAGTCATTACTTTCTATTTTGTTATTTTACTGATTGCTTGAGGGTTTATACACATCACAGTCTAACTTCAAGTGATAGTATATCAATTCACATATAATAAAAGAACTTTACAAAAGTGTATTTCCATTTTTCCCTATTGGACTTTACGGTACTGTTGAAATGCATTTTACTTGTACATATGCTATAATCTGCACAATACATTGTCATTATTTTTGTTTAAACAGTCAGTTGATGTTTCAATGTTTTCAATAATAAGAAAATAATTTCATACATTTACCTCAGTAGTTACCATTTCAGTGCTCCTTATTGCTTTGTTTAAATTCAGATTTTTATGTTATCATTTCCCTTCTTCCTGAAGGACTTCCCTTGATATTTTTATATTGCAAGCCTCCTAATGAGGAATTATTTCAGCTTTTATATGTCTAAAAAGTCTTTACATTGCCTTCATTTTTAAAAGATAGTTTTGCTGAATATAGAATTTTGAAAGAGTATTTTTTCAGTACTTTAAATATAGTTTGTTTGTTTTGAGATGGAGTCTCACTCTATCGCCCAGGCTGGAGCACAGTGGCACTATCTCGGCTCACTGCAACATCTGCCTGCCAGGTTCAAGCCATTCTCCTGCCTCAGCCTCCCAGGTAGCTGGGACTACAGGCTTGCACCACCACGCACGGCTAATTTTTGTATTTTTGTAGAGACACGGTTTTGCCATGTTGGCCAAGCTGGTCTCAAACTCCTAATCTCAGGAAATCCACCGCCTCAGCCTCCCTAGGTACTGGGATTACAGTCGTGAGCCACCACACGCAAACCTTAAGTAAATTGTTTTACTTTTTCTTGTTTGCATTTTTTTTTTTTTTCGGATGAGAAATCAGTATCTCTATTTCTTGTCTTTGTTCTGTATATAATAGGTCTTTTCTTCCTCTGGCTGCTTTTAAGATTTTTTTTCTTTATTGCTGGTTTTGAACAATTCCGTTATGACATGCCTTGATGTACTTTTGTGTATCTTGTGCTGAGCCTCATTGAACTGCTTGGATCTCTGGAATTATAGTTTTAGGTTTATAAAATTGTTAGCATTATTGCTTCAGATTTTTTTATTTCTTCCTCTGTCACTTCGGGGACGCCTATTACTTGTATACTAGGCTACCTGAAATTGTCCGCAGTGTACTGGTGCTCTTTTCGAGTTTTTACATTATGTTCTAACTCTTTGCTTATGTTGTTAGTTACAATTGCCATGCCTTTAAGTGCACTAATCTTTTCTTGTACAATATTTAGTCTGCTCTTACTCCCGTCCAGTGTTGTTGCTGTTTTTTTGAGACATGGTAGCTTTCATCTTTTTTTTTTTTTTCTTTTTTTTTTTTTGAGACGGAGTCTTGCTCTGTTGCCCGGGCTGGAGTGCAGTGGCTGGATCTCAGCTCACTGCAAGCTCCGCCTCCCGGGTTTATGCCATTCTCCTGCCTCAGCCTCCCGAGTAGCTGGGACTACAGGCGCCAGCCACCTCACCCGGCTAGCTTTTTGTATTTTTCAGTAGAGACGGGGTTTCACCGTGTTAGCCAGGATGGTCTCAAACTCCTGACCTCGTGATCCGCCCGTCTCTTTAAAAGTTCACTTTGGGTCTTCTTTATATCTTTTATATCTCTCCCTAACTTCTTGAAAACACTGATAATAACTGCTTTAATTACTTTCTCTGCCAATTCTAACATCTGTGTCAGTTCTAGGCCTGTTTTTATTGATTGACTTTTCCCTCATTATTGATCATGTTTTCCTTCCTCTTTGTATGCCTGGTAAACTTTGACTGACTGCCAAACATGGCAAATTTTACCTTGTTGGGTCCTGAATATCTTTGTATTCCTATGAATCTTGAGCTTTGTTCTGGGACGCAGTTAAATTTTTTGGAAACAACTTTCTTCTAAGTCTTTTATGATTTTGTTAGGTGGGTTTGGAGCAGTGCTCAGTGTAGAGCTAGTAATTAGTATACAGCTAATTATTCCTCACACTGAGGCAAGACATTCCTGAGTACTCTATCCAATGCCCAGTAAATTATAAGTTTTTCCAGTCTGGCTGGAGGTAACAGGCACTTTTTCTGAGCCTCTGATTTTTTTAACGGTTCTTTCTCTGGCCTCAGGTAGTTTCAGCACACACATGTGTTAATCAACACTCTTGAATACTTGAGAGAGACAGTATATATTGCCCTTTGGCTTAGCAGACAAAAGCAAAACAACTCACTATTGAAAATGGGGTGGCAGAAGTGATTAAATAAAGAAGTTTCTACAATGTTCACTGCTTCTCTGTGAGTGATGAAATTATAGGCAGTTTTAATATTTTCTAAAATGTCCACAATAAATATGTATTACATTCACTATTTAGGAAAACACAATTAATGTTGTTAAACATGATGTTGTTATTTTTGTTTTTTTCGTTTTGGGTTTGTTTTTGTTTTAGCTTGGATTTGCTTTCACATCCAGGCTACAGGTTTAGTTTGTCCTCAGTTTTGGAAAGGGCAGTCTTTACTAAAAAATTAGAGCTTCTTTATTAAGTGAAAACAGACTCAAGATTTGGTAATACAGCTGCTGGGGCTATGAGGATAGCATCCAGTAATTCTGGGGAGGCAGCTGTGTTTACCTTCCCTCCTTTCCCAACTTCTGCAGCAGCTCTACCTGTCCCCCTTCCCCAAATAGTTTTTGCCACATCATTTTTAATAGCAGGTGCTTTTGATTTTATTTGCTAAGCCAAAGGGCAATGCAAAATTATCATGCTTCTGCAATGGAACTAAGAGCCAAATCTTTGCTCACACGTAGAGAGCCAACGACGTACTCTATAAACAGAAAGTCAGACAGGTGTGAGCTGAATTAACATGCTTTCAAATGTTGTTTGAATGAAGGTCTCGGCTGTGGAGGAATAAGAATCACACATTTGGTCCTTTGCTGTCTTGGGTTATTATAGGTGTTCTTTTCCATAACTACTGAATGATCTGAAGGTCTTTCCAGAGATAAATAGTGTTTTCCAATTAAGGCAGTTCTTTTCAGAAATGTATGAGGAACAAACTGAGTTCTGTTCACTTTCATTAGGCAAACAATTTACATTTTCTTATGAAAATGAAGTCTGCAAACAAGATTACTTTATTAAATCACCACCTTCTCAGCTGTTCTTCTCTGTGGTAAGTGTTTGCTATGATTTAACAAGCCTCTCACCAGCCTCATGAGCATTTTTAAAAATCCTTTCTTTTCCACTGAGATTTAACTAAGACATAAAATCTTTCTATTTTTCAGGCCTCTTGGAAAAAGCGGTTTTTCATCCTGTCAAGGACTGGGGAAAAGAGCTTTAGTCTTTCTTATTATAAAGACCATCATCACCGAGGTTCCATTGAAATTGATCAGTGTGTATACAAGCAAGAAAACTTTTATAACAACACATACTATAAAGTCAAACAGTGACAATTTGCATGCAAATTGAAATTTACATAATTGACCAAAGGAACCAAAGGCTTCAGGCTTATTATAATATTTGTGACTGAATAGGAGCTAAAATAGTGAGCACTTTAAGTAAAAGATAGTTGAATATTTGTTTCATATTGTATGTCATACTTGATAAGTCTTTAATTAACAGGCATTCAGTTAGGGAGTTTGATTCACGTAATTTGTGGATGAGAGGGAGTGGATGAAATTTTCATTTTATAAAGTTAAGATAGAGTTTTTGAAAATATTTAGATCAGCTTTTTTTGGTCTTCTCTTTAATAAATTGTGCACCCAAAAATTGAAAAAGATAATTTGTGGGCCGGGCGCGGTGGCTCAAGCCTGTAATCCCAGCACTTTGGGAGGCCGAGACGGGCGGATCACGAGGTCAGGAGATCGAGACCATCCTGGCTAACATGGTGAAACCCCGTCTCTACTAAAAATACAAAAAAAAAACTAGCCGGGCGAGGTGGTGGGCGCCTGTAGTCCCAGCTACTTGGGAGGCTGAGGCAGGAGAATGGCGTGAACCCGGGAGGCGGAGCTTGCAGTGAGCTGAGATCCGGCCACTGCACTCCAGCCTGGGCGGCAGAGCGAGACTCCGTCTCAAAAAAAAAAAAAAGATTATTTGTGGAATCAAGAATCCAATTAAAATAGAAATTTTTGAATCTTAGACTAAACAAAATAATTTCAATTATTAATTAACCAGATCAAAAATCCAAACTTATCTTCTAAAATTATTGGACAATCTTCAAAACATGGATCCAGCACATCTAAAGTTTTATTCCATTTGAATCCCAATATAAAATATTAGTCAGTTTTCTATTTCTGTATTTACCTTTGTTTAATACTTTGTGTCAATATCTAACAGAAATTCCAGTGTAGAAGTTGGCATAAGTAACCAGGAAAAGATGCAATCTGTGCAGAAGATGTTTAAATGCCACCCTGATGAGGTCATGTCCATCAGAACCACTAACAGGGAATACTTCCTCATCGGCCATGACAGGTGAGAGAAGTAAGATAACACAGAATGTCTACTGCATGCAAAACAAAAACAAACCAAAAAACAAAATATTTTATACCAATAAGCATTTTCTGAACCCATGCTACAACATCAGATGCCATCTTGGCAATCTTTGCTATTTGTTAAAACATCTTGAAAAGTTACTGAGCTGGTTTCCTAGGGCTGCTGTAACAAAGTACCTCATCCTGGGTAACTTTGAACAACAGAAATTTATTGTCTCACTGTTCCAGGGGCTAGGAGTCTGAAATCAAGGTATTGGTAGAGCCATGCTCTCTCTCTGAAGACTCCAGGGAAGGATCTATTCCAGGGGCCTCTCCTAACTCTTGGTAGTTCCCTTGGCTTGTGGCAACATAACTCCAGTCTTCACATGGTGTTCTCCCTGTGTGCATAGCTCTGTGTCCAAATTTCCCCTTTTTATAAGAACATCAGTAATATTGGATTAGGAACCCACTCTATTCCAGTATGACCTCATCTTGACCAATTGCATCTGCAACAACCCTCTTTCCAAATAAGGTCACATTCTGAGGTATTGGGATATGGAACTGAAACACACAAATTGGGTGGGGAGCGTGCATTTCAACCAATAACAGTCACCATCACCCCAGAAACATTCCATGTAAAAGAACCCAATACAAAAACATCTACCAAGCTACATATATTAGGGAGGAGCTAGGCTTGCCCCCAAAGGAGTCTGAAGTTTTTAAGAGGGGCTTCTGCTCCTAGCTAAGGTGCCTAGTGGACTCTTCATGGATGATTATCTGCCTGAGGGAGAGGCAAAGCTGGTGTGGGGGAGACTGTGCAGAGGAGGTGGACAGTGCCAAAGTCAACATATGAAAAACCCTGATCTGTTTCAGATTGACTAAAGCTTTCTTCTAAGTTGTCCTGTGAGTCCATAGAAAAGACGTGATTATACAAATTCATTCAAGCACATTCTTCATCAACATGTGCACTCCCTAAGGGAAGGCCCACCTGCATAGTTACACAAAAATGGCACTGACAGGTTAGGGGGCTGGCTTGAGAACATAAAGGAAATCAGTGTCAAAGCCGAAAGCCCCAAACCCTGTGATTACTACTATTATTTTCTACTTTTCTTCCCTTTCTCTGAGCTTTCTTTGCAGAGGTGGCTGAGCATTAATTCTAGTGTGCAAATGTGGAGGTGGCGAGGCCATTTAAACTACTTAGGAAAAATTCTTATTTCACTGGTACCTGCTCTCACCGCCGTTCTAACCTTCATAAAAGAATCCTTCTCTAGTTCAAAAGAAGTACAAGCACTATTGTTGCCACATGCCAGCTGAAAGTTTATTCCTACCAACAGGGAGAAGATTAAAGACTGGGTCTCCTTCATGTCATCACTTCTCCGGGATATAAAAGCAACACATCAGAACACAGAGGTGACTCCATATCACTAATAAAATAACAGGGCACCTGAACACAACCCTCTTTCAACAGAAAACAATGGTAGCTTTCCTTTGCCTCCTTAGAAACTGGCGCTAATACAAGGAATAAATAAGTGAGAAAATGTACATCCTTATTACTTTTTATGATTAAGAATAGAAAAAAATTCTTCTGTGTTTTGTGAGAGAGCTAAAATACAGACACTTCAGACTTTTATTATTGTGATAGAGGGAGGAAAAGTTAACTGTGGCATTTTTAAGTAGTAGCTAGAACATAGTATTTTCCATCGTTGTTATTCAAGGTGCATGACAAGCTCCCTTTTGAATGATTAAGTCTAGGGCAGTTTCTATAAAAATGTTTTTCATATATCTTGCATTTTTAATATAACATATCTTTCATGTACGTGCTTAGTAGTTTTACATTTTAAATTTATTTCAAAAGGGCCTCTGCTAATGTTCCCAAGTCCTTTCTCAGGGCAGACGTTTATAGATGGAACTTTGGCCCCTAGGTATCTTTTTTGACATGTTTTCTAGGTTGTTCCATGCTTACAGCAAAAGCCAAAGAGAAGGAGAAATCAAGGCATGTCTTCAAGTAGACTGAAATGATTAGAGCAAAGGGAACTGGGGCAGAGGGCATCAGAAAGAGACACAATTGAGAAGACAGGTGGAGGGAAACGCTGGCCATCTCTGAGGGTCAGGCTAAATGTCCTCAAGGGTTTAGAAACAGGAGAGAGACAAGTTCAGCTCTTTTCTTGGTGAGATAATGCTGGCAGGCCAGTGGCATGAATATTAGATCACTGTGGGGAAAGACGGGAGGCAAGGAGCACTGTAGAGAGGCTGCTGTTTCATTCCAGATGGAGATCAACCGTGCCCTGACTGATTCCTATTTTGTGAGCAGGAGGAACTCTCATTGGGTAATAAAAGAACCCTCTTCTACCCCAGCCCTCTCTTTGGCCTTCCCAG
Organism: Rhinopithecus roxellana; assembly: GCF_007565055.1. Classification (NCBI taxonomy): domain Eukaryota; kingdom Metazoa; phylum Chordata; class Mammalia; order Primates; family Cercopithecidae; genus Rhinopithecus; species Rhinopithecus roxellana. Next base: position 34,802,335 of record NC_044559.1, read on the forward strand.
CACATCGGAGGCTGTTGGTTCCAGCTCACCAAGAAATGGTCTCCAGGACATGGTAATGGGGCTCATTTCTTTCTCAGGACACCACACCTGGGAGTCAGCTAATGCTTAAAAAATCTTACCAATTAGCAATTGAATTTAACCATGCCCACCTTCCTCAAAGCCCGATGCACTATAAGAATGATTCTTAGCCCTGATGTTTATCCCATACCACAGATGAGCCTCACTCAGGGCTTGCCCTGAATACGTCTCAGCGTATTCATTGATTTTGGATGCTTTTGATATGCTTTGGGTATGCTAGTGTAAGACCCTTTGCTAAACCAAAACCTGGCTGGCAACTTCTTCCTTTCTTTCACACAGAGGGCACAGATCCCTCTGCCAAAAGATTTCCCAGACACCACCTATTTTCTGCCCATTCTGTCTGTACTCCTCAGGCAAAGGCCAAGTTTCTTGTTAATTTCCTCCCTTTACTTTGATCAGTCTTGCTTCTCATTCATTATAGCTATCACTTCATCCTCATTTCTAATGAAATCCATTTGAAGACATAAAATATAATGTAACCTGCCTCTTGAAAGCGACTTGTAATTGGACCTTCAGCTTTCTTGGATTTGCAATGTTCCCAACTTGGGATATTAGTCATAAACATGCTGAGTGGTTTTGTCCTCTGGCACAGATACTATTTTGTCTCTTAAAGACTTATCCATTGACTTTGCCCTGTCCACATATACCAAGTACATCTAATGAGTCCTAGCCCCTTATTTTATCTAGTTGGTAGCTCTCCAACTATTTCGAAAGCTTTTTGTAGCATATCAAATTCACCATGCCAAAAACCTCACCTCAGTTCTTCATTTAGTGAGTAGAAACGGTGGTATGCAGCAGTTAGGAAGCTTCACCCTTTTGTGTAAGCACCTCTTGCTTTTCACTCATGATATCTCCTTTCCCCTAGAGATAACATTATTTGTCATCTTGCCTTTTCACACTATAGATCCAGTGATTTTTAAACTAGCTCGAGTTAATAGTACTATTTGCCTTGCTGGGTGGTGGTGGTACTGTTGGTTAAATTAAGTGGACTTCCTTTACCCCCAACTCAGCATGATCTGGCTCCATGAGCTTGGAGCCTAAAACATGGACAGAACTTAAACATACCTATATTTTAAAACTTGACTTTTTTCCTAGAGAACATTCAGGGTCTTTTCCAAACCCCCTGCTCTGAGGCATTGTTCTTGGTAATTTTTCTGCCATGCAAAGAAGCTACTTTAGTAGAATATTGTGTATCTATGGGGAGGGGAGGCAATAGTGGTTGAATCTAGATGGAAACCTATAATTCATACTATCACATGATCAACACAACCAAATTCTGTTGCTATGGAAACAATAGAAGTGTGTGAACAGAACACAAAAGAAAAATATGGAGCAGGAACAGGAAAGGTGCAGCGCCTTGATTCTGGGTTAATTACATTCTCAGATGGTATTGGATGATAATAGGAAAAAGATGAGGGTGGCAACTCCAGAGATTAGTGACTTAGAATACCACCCACAGGGCCGGTCATGGTGGCTCACGCCTGTAATCTCAGCACTTTGGAAGGCCAAGACAGGTGTATTACAAGGTCAGGAGTTTGACACCAGCCTGGCCAATATGGTGAAACCCCATCTCTACTAAAAAATACACAAAAATTAGCAATGCATGGTGGTGTGTGCCTGTATTCCCAGCTACTCAGGTGGCTGAGGCACGAGAATCACTTGAACCAGGAGGTGGAGGTTGCAGTGAGCCAAGATTGCGCGACTGCATTCCAGCCTGGGTGACAGAGTAAGACTCTGTCTCAAAAAAAAAAAAAAAAAAAAAAGAATACCACCCACAGGAGAAAACCACTTGTTCTGAGTGACTGTTCCAAATGGTAGAGAAAAAAAGCCTGAGTGCTATGCTTACATTTTTTCATCCTCAGTGGTGACCCAGACTCAAAAGGCAAGTTGAAGTTGTGTGAGCTTCTAGATGTAACCTTGGAAGACCCTCTGGTCTTTTTTAACCCCACTAATTTATTATGGGTTTTCCAAAATGCATGTGATTTAATTCTATCTCTTGCAAAGAAAAAGCAAAGCATTTTTATCTCTTTTCTTCAGCATTTAATGGAAAAAAGTTCTCCAGGATTTAGGCAAGCTCATCTACAAGATTTATCAGAAACCACTCAAGATGTGAAGGAAGAGAATTATTATCTTACTCCTCGAAGTATTCTTTTAGAGGTAAGTAACCCCTTCTTGTCCATTCATCATTTGTTTCTTTCACAAATATCTACTGAAACCCTGCCATGCACTTTTCGTGCAATACTAGGCTAGGGTCAGTGGGAACACAGAGGTAAATCAAATATAGATGACGTGCTCATGGCGCGGGCACTTGACTAGGAGGCAGCTGTAATACAAGACAGAAGGGTTCTATGCTGAAGAGAGATGCTTATAAAATTCTAGGGGTGTATGAGCAATGGGAGGAGGAGATGACTTTCAAACAAAAAATCAGGAAGGTTTCAGGGATGAGATGACATTTGACCATACATGATGAGTAAAATTTGGATGTGGGGGATTGCCTTGAGGAGTCTTTCTGCATTCTTAGCAGAAAGAATAATGTGAGCCAAGGTGCTTGGGTGATCAGTTGTGTGCTGTGTATCAATCAGTCTATTGATCAGTTGGAGGCCCTTACTGAATGCCTTCTGAGCAGTAGTCACTGAACTGTACTGGGCATGGTGGCTAAAGTAATGAGCCTGACATCACCCTGCTTTCAGAGTGCATAGTCTTGTCAGTTACCACAGGATCATGCTGCACAAAAGACGTGGTCAGTATGCTCCGGAAGCAATAGAAAAAGAACAGATTTTCTGTCTCTACTAGAGTCAAGGAAGGCTTCCAGAATGAAGTGCCATTTGATACATGTATGGGGAATAGTTCAGTGAGGTTGCATCCTAGAGTGTGAAAGGCATAGTGGGAGATAAACAGAAGAAAAGAGCCAGCCCATGAAGGGTTCTGAATGCCAAGTTGACTTCATTCTGTACACAGCATAGGGGAAGTGATGGCTTCTGAGCTGGGAAGTATCAAAACCTGAATTATCCTCCATTAGTATTAACCCAGCAGCTATATCCGCCGTGGACTATAGAGAGAAAAGAATGGAAGTGAGAGATAGGAAGACAGAATGGAGGGTGGCAATGCTGCATCATTTCCCAAACTGAGGGTTTTCCATAAGAGGGTAACATATGTTTATATAAAAGAAACATTCTAGGGTCAAATAAATTCTGGAAACACCCAGTTAAAATAAGTTAAACAAACTTCTTAGCAGAATTCTCAGAGCATTTAGTATGCTGTGGTGCACTGTAAATAGTCAAGTCAGATACAACACATGGTGTTTCCCAAGCTCCTTTGAGCACATAGTTCTTCTTTCACCAAAAGATTTTCACATTTTTGTTTCCTGGGATGCAGTCTTTTACGATAGTCCAGCCAACCAATCAGATGTGTATTGAGCATCAGTTAGAGGCCTGGCCTTTGCTAGGTACTTTATGATAGGCAAAGTCTAGTGAAGCAGACAAAACTAAGCTAAAAAGACAAAAAATAAATAAATAAGTACAAAACTATGCAATGGAAATTGAGAGAAAGGAGAGCTCTGCAGTAACTGAGGTGATCAGAGGGGGCTGTGGGACTTCAGCCAGGCCTGAACATGATTTCAGTAGGCAGGAAGGAAAGATGGCACTCTAGGTGAAGAAGACTGCATGAATATGGTGACAGAAGAGCACCATTTGCAGGGGGCCAATGGGAAGACTGGCTTGACTGGAAGGAAGGTTTCCATCATGGGTTAACGGTGAACTTAGGTAGGCCTTAGGGTTTCTGAGCAATCATCGCCACAAGTGACTCTCCTTGTTCTAAGGGGGCTATTGAGAGCTTCCTAAGGGCAGTATTTTCCTAGACCATTGTAGCGTCCCTGAAGCCACTTGGGCTGCCTGTGAGCACAGTAGCCTGAGACCAGCTTCACATTGTGTCAAAGTCTTTGATCCAGCCAAGTGCCATGATTCTATAGTAGAACTGATTGGGGAAATGCTTTCATGTCATTAAATGCCTAATGGTGAAACAGAAAGATAAATAGCAATTTAGTTTCAATAGAAATAACACTTGTGTCAGCCGCATGAGGGATCCAGGAGAAGAAAATTGACTTTGAGTCCTCCAGAAGCTTTGCTGGTTCAGTCTCACGGAGGTAAGGTTGGTTATTTCCCAAATGAGAACCACGTTCATCCACTGGAAACTGTACCTCTATGTCAGAGCCCAGAGCTGTTAACACTAGAAATAAGAAGGTACCTGACTTATCGGTAAACTGGGATTCTTACATCTATTCCTTTTATCTACAGTTGGATAATGTCATTGCTTCCAGTGATTCTGGTGAATCCATTGAAACTGATGGTCCAGACCAGGTCTCTGGAAGAATCGAGTGTCATTATGAGCCAATGGAATCCTAGTAAGTCAAAGTGCCATTTAAAAATTTGATTTTTGCTCATTTGCTGTTATGGAATAATGACTGTCCGTTTATTTCAATAGTTGATATACTGATGCCAAACATTACCACAGACCAGGTTCCACATATTATTCCGTCATCTCAACACACAAAAATGAGGGAGTCATGTCTCTACCCACAGAAAACCACCAATGACACCCTCAGGACCCTTTCCGTCTCCTGAGGAAGTCACCTTCTATACTTTGCATTTATGTCTCTCACACTCTCGCTTCTGTCCTCCAAACACTGTAAAGGGTCATTTCGATTCCATATCCATTTTTAGAAGGAAAGTTTGTTGGATTTGAATCTATCTGTGGCTGTGATTCTGATAGTTGGACATACTTCAAGACCTTGCTAGTCTTCACATGGCTGTTAGCTACTGAAATCTGACACACACAGGGGAACACTGTAAAAACACGTGCTAAAATAGGGCTTGTTTTAACTTCTTATACTCCAGTTTTTTCAAAGAGACATCCCACGAGTCTGTGGATAGCAGCAAAGAGGAACCCCAGACCCTTCCAGAGACCCAGGATGGGGGCCTCCACCTGCAAGAACAAGGCTCAGGAATTGATTGGTGTCTTTCCCCTGCCGATACGGAAGCGCAGACCACAAATCACCAAAAGGGGTCGTCCTCACTAACTGTTGTGCAATTGTCTATATTAATCAAGTAAAGTTCTAATTTCTAAAACTTTATGGGCCCTAAGAGCAAGGCAGGCTCCCTCCCACTTTTTTTTTTTTTTTAACTTAGAATTAAATTTTAAAGCCATTCCTAAAAATCTCCAAGTCAGCCAAAAACTTGACCATCTTCTCCCGTCATTGATGTTGTGGCCAAGGAGAGGGGATGATAGAGCTGAAGTAAAGCAGTCCCTGGGGCTGGGGGTGGCATTTCCAGCTATTTTTAAAAACTCCCCCTTGGCTAGTCTCCCAAGACTTCGGATCCACACCGATCTGAATAGCATGTCAATCAGTTTTCCCATGAGTGTAATTATGGGCATGCAAGTTGCATGAGGCTTAGTTATAGACCAGGAGGGGGTTATTTAGGCTTTAAGTGATACCAAGAGCATTTGGTATGATTGACGTAATTTTAACTGTTTTCCGTACCTTCTTCTATGGAATCATTTCCAGCAGAGAAATATGCAGACTGGCCTGATGTGGACAGTTATATAACCAACTTAGTCCATTTTCCCTCCGTTCCCATAGTCTACCATTCACTACCACACCCCAAGATGATTTTTCAGTAACTTAAATTTATATTATTCTCCAAATGTTTTAGACCTTTACCTGTACAATATCTCAGAAATAGAGGCCAAAAGTCTACTCAGAAAGTACAGTTGAGAGCCAGGGCCAGTTGTCTGATGTGACTTTTACAAATGTCTTGTTCATAGTAATATCCCTGATGAAAGCCAAGTGGAGAAACTGAACATTTTCCTTTCTCCTCCTGATGTCATCAACTATCTTGCTCTCACAGAAGCCGCAGGACGGATATGGTAGGTTGGAGATTTGACTGTAGATTATAAATTGGGCTGGAAGCTTTGAAGAGAACAATTACATCTTGAAACAGTGTATTTGGCAACACTGACTAGGGTTGGGTGGTCAGGAAGCTTGGACTGTTGTCTTGCTGTTGTTACAAAAGTCTTGGAGGTAGAAATCAGGGTCTTGTTGTGCAGGAAAGTCACCTGGGAGGTGAGAGGGGGGAATAATAGGACCCAAAAGTTCAGGAAGCAGCCATTTCTGACTCCTTGAAGGAGGAAGAATGGGCAGGGATACAGATGACCCAAGGACATCATTTCCAATCACTGTGCAATGAGTATTTGATGAATGAGAGAAATTAGTGAAGTTAGCAGGAATCAGAGGCCTAAAAGAAGAAAGCATATCAGCTTCTAAGACTTCCAGACACAAGGTTAAAAACAACAACAACAACAACAACAAAAAACAAACTGCTAGTCACAGACACAGACACAAAAGACTGTGTGGCAGAGAATTTTCTTAAAGCAATCACTGTCTATTTGATACGGCATTTTAAAAAAGACTTTGTAATTTATTTTGATGGAAGATTACATCTTCGTAAGAGAAGAAAGCTCTTTAATGTAAACACTACACAATAGTTGTCTTATAAGTTCTAAGAAGGAAGGAACCACACCTCCATTTTTTTTAAATAGTCCACAATCTAAGGCTCAATACACACTTGACCGAAACTGTGGACTCCTCCGTAACTGAGCTGCTTCATTCCTTAATTCATTTATTTGTTCATTAGATATTCATTGTGTAATCATTACACCCTCACTTCCAACAAACGCTGAGCCGTCTTTCTTTACTTGGAACCATGGGGTTTTAAAAATTAAAAAACAAAACAAACAAAAAGATGACATCATACTTCTGGGGTCATGTACCCTGGTTAAAAAAAAAAGACAGCCACACAAACAAGTCAATGTAAAATGCATTTTATTTAAAAATGTAACAAATCAGGTACTCACACAATGTAATACAAGTCCAGGGGTAGGGGAAATGAATTATAGCAGAGGAATGGGATGTAGGATTTTATGGGCCTTTGTAAGGGTGGTATAATTTGAGCTGGGCTTTGGAGGAAGGGTTAGGCTCCTGTAGCAGTGACAGAGGAAACAATATTCTAAACAGATGGAGATAGTCTACTTCAGAGGTGGTGCCACGTGACCTAGAATCAGGACTCCCTGTAGACTCCACGCGTGCCCTGCCCTCCTGGCCAGCGGAGCCTCACACTGGTGTTGGATGTTGTATACCCCCTGCAGTGTGTCTCAGTGGGAAGGCCCCCCACGTCTGGGATGCATATTTTGCCATGGAGATCATCTTTTGGCAGTGAATGGCCTGAAGCCCCAGAGCCTGGACGAGGTCTCCTTGTTTCTCACCCGGTCCATCCAGAAGGAGGTGAGTTGTACTGACCAGCCCTGAACAGGGCAAATCAGTACCAGAAGGAAAAAGGTCTTAGATGGAGTCTGAGAGGTACCCTGAGTATAAATAAGGCTCCTCATTCTTCCACCACCAAGTGCAAATAACAGAATGTTCTTTCAGGACTCTTTCAGGATTCTTTCATATCAAGTAGCATTTGGAGAAGGCACTGGGCTAAGAGACACAGCACCTGGGTTCAGGACCTCAGATCGGAGTGATGTAGCAAAAAGAGCTTGCATGCAATCAGACTGGTGCAGGGATTCCAAACCAGCTCCTTCAACCAATTTGTGCCTCAGTTTTCTTTTCTGTAAAATTATGGCTAATGATGGTGCTGGTTGTTGGATAATTAAATGAGGTAATATGTGTAACGTGCTTACAAAGGTGACTGGCACATATTAGGTAATCAGTAAAGTTACCAGTTACTTTTACTTCTACTACAATTGACCATGGAATGCTACTCAAGCCCATTTTTTAAGCCTCAGTTTCCTCATCTCAGAAATCATCACAGCCCTAACTTCCTCATAGAGTATTGCAAGAATTAAACATAATATGTGGTGCTGGGCATGGTGGCTCACACCTGTAATCCCAGCACTTCGGAAGGCCAAGGCAGGAGGATCAATTGAGCCCAGGAGTTCAAGGTTACAGTGTGCTATGATTGCACCACTGCACTCCAGCCTGAAAGACAAAGCGAGACCCTGTCTCAAACGAAAAACAACAACAAACCAACCCTAATATATGGGTATGTTGTTTTTTCATGGACTAGCTATTGTCCTGCATGTCACTGCAGTCTTCATGTGTTAATTCCTTCCCTGGTCTACTTTTCTTTCTCACTAGCCCTGTGACCTTAGGAAATTCACTGCCTTCTCTGGACTTCAGCTTATTCTCACTAAAGTGAGAAGTTGGTTTTCAGACTGTACTTCTTACATCCCTAGGATGGAGCTGAAAGGAAAGGAGAGGAAAGAGAGAGTATGCTGGGTCTTCAACCAGAGAAGCTCACATTTATCTTTTATCTTTTATGAAAAAAGATTAGTCCAAAATGTTGGACTTTCCTGTTAGCTTTCCTTAAGAAACAGTTCTTTGGCTTCAAATTTCTGAAAACCATTGTATTAGATGATTTCCAAATTTCTTCCAGCTCTGGGATTTTTGTGATTGTGTAGCATATCTATATTAAGAACATGTCTTATCTCTTCTGCAATACGTAATAGTCCTGTTGGTCATACAAATTGTGCTATCCCTATTACTCATTACCCTAAATGAGTAATCCCAGGAGGATAAGTGAGTTGTCTAAGATACATAACTAGTTAGTGGCAGAGCAAGTACACATTCATTCACTTTCTATTTATTGAGCTTCTACTGGGTGCTAGATACTGTGCTACAAAAATGGCCTCAGCCTGAGCTTAAGAAGCTCACAGATCAGTGGATGAAGCAGACATGTTTTGTGCTACTTGCAATACAATGTGTGCCCTGAGATATGAACACAGGGCCACAGGATCACAGAGATAGAATGGAGTAAATCTATATGAAGGAGGCCAGGATGGTGTCTCAAAGAAAGTGGTGTTTGACTTGGGTTTTGAAGACTGGGTAGGAGAGTGCATGGCAGAAAAGAAGTAGATTTCAGGGCCCCAGTCCAACAATCTGGTACCTATAGCACATTTTCTCTGCCAAAGATCCACACTGGGCTGGGCATGGTGGCTCACACCTGTAACCCCAGCACTTTGGGAGGCTGAGGTGGGCGGATCATGAGGTCAGGAATTCAAGACAAGCCTGGCCAATGTAGTGAAACCCCCATCTGTACTAAAAATACAAAAAAATCAGCCAGGCATGGTGGTGGGTGCCTGTTATCCCAGCTACTTGGGAGGCTGAAGCAGGAGAATCGCTTGAACCCAGGAGGCGGAGGTTGCAGTGAGCCGAGATTGCACCATTGCACTCCAGCCCGGACAGTACGAGACTGTTTCAAAAAAAGAAAAAAAAGGATCCACATACACTGGGGCCAATATAAGCTTCTGAACTCTTCTGAAAGTTACCAAACACTACTCTGACCCAAAGATCCAGGCATTAATTCAGAAGCCAGGAAAAGGGTCTTTGCCTGTGAGCAGATCTAGGAACTGTACCTAGGTGTTGCTGACTGCAGTTTATCCTGACTGCAGTTTATCCTGACTGCCTTTCCAGACTGTGTAGTCATTGCATAGGAAGGGGGCAACTGCATTTCTCTTGTGCTTGTTCTGCCTTCCCTTTCTAATCGATAACAGCTCCTACATGCTACTGAGAAATATGCAGTATCCATCTTCATGATTATCTGGAAGATCAGAAAATTCCTTTACTTTCCCACTGCCACCATTCCTGACTTCTTTCTTGGTATTGACGGGTATCCACTGCTCTTTTAACATTCGAACACATGGTCCCTGGAAGGAAAACGAATATTGGAAAAGGGAGATGTGGAAGCAAAGGAAGAACAGCCATTGGCCCTTGTTGTTTTAAAGTGCTTGAGTCAATCCCATTTACTCTCCTTCCTGTTACTCTACGGATGAGGGAATTGGAGGTTGGGGTGGGAATGGGGCAGGGATTGAGAGGGGAGAGAACTGAGATTTTCAAAGGAAGGGGAGGTGTGTGCAGGGGAAGGACATGATAGGTTGCAGGAGAAACTGATCAAGTTTCAGTTTCCTCCCAATCTTGTCCAGATGAGTCCTGTCTGGTGGTTTCATTTTGATTCACTTGTTTCAAGAGGTCTTTTAATTATTGGTGCAATTGGACCCCTGAGAGCACTATCAATGCTACCTGGATCCTTCCTTAAAAGCTCAGGCCCATGGATGCCAGAAAATAAATATCCACCCTCCACCCAAGTAGCCAAGTAAGTCATCCCTGTCTTCTTCTGGCCCAGATATTACAGTTCACTGCAGGACTTTCTTCAAAACCAGCTCCCAAGGGTATTAATGAGGACAGATTGGGAAGCGACAATCTGAAAGATAATCTTCAGTCATTTAACTTTCTTCTTTCTTGTGTTTCAGAAGTTAAAGCTTACCATCGGCAGGATCCCAAATTCAGAGACATTCCATGCTGCATGCTGTACGTGTCCCTCAAAATGCCAAAGTGCTACACCTTCTCAGCTGGGTAAGCCTGGACTGCACAGGGCTCTCAAGAGGAGTCCGGCCATTAAAAAGAGCCAGCAGAAAGGAGCCGGGCAGTAACGCACCCCAGACCCATGGCAGCAGAACCAGGATGGAGCCGGGACTGTCCAGCTCTGCCACCCGCTGCTGCCATGTGATAGGAGACAGTCGGCACGCCCCTCTGAATTTCTGCATCTGCATCTTAACAATGGGGATGACTATTCCCTCTCTGGTTATTGCATCAGAGACGTTAAGAGAGTCACATGACATGATTGGAGGACCTGGGGGAAATGGAAGGCCTTATTATCTCAGCTATTGTCCCAAACACCACAGACACAGATTGGGTCCATCCCTCACGTAATACATGCTGTGTTCTGTGAGGATGTGGTCCACACAATTCCTTCCTTGTTAAAGGACATACAGTTGCAAATACTCACTGCAAGAAGGCAAGATTCCCAAGGGAGATGTGATACCCGATCAGGCTTCCCAAACACCTCCTTCCCAACACCTCCTTCCCAGACACCTCCTTCCCAACACCTCCTTCTCAGACACCTCCTTCCCAGACACCTCCTTCCCAACACCTCCTTCTCAGACACCTCCTTCCCAGACACCTCCTTCCCAACACCTCCTTCCCAGACACCTCCTTCCCAACACCTCCTTCTCAGACACCTCCTTCCCAGACACCTCCTTCCCAACACCTCCTTCCCAGATACCTCCTTCTCAGACACCTCCTTCTCAGATACCTCCTTCCCAGATACCTCCTTCCCAGACACCTCCTTCCCAACACCTCCTTCCCAGACACCTCCTTCCCAGATACCTCCTTCCCAACACCTCCTTCCCCGACACCTCCTTCCCAGACATCTCCTTCCCAACACCTCCTTCCCAGACACCTTCTTTCCAACATCTTCCCAAACACCTCCTTCCCAACACCTCCTTCCCAGACACCTCCTTCCCAACACTTCCTTCCCAGACACCTTCTTCCCAACATCTTCCCAAACACCTCCTTCCCAACACCTCCTTCCCAGACACCTCCTTCCCAACACCTCCTTCCCAACACCTCCTTCCCAACACCTCCTTCCCAGACACCTTCTTCCCAACACCTTCCCAAACACCCCCTTCCCAAACACCTCCTTCCCAGACACCTCCTTCCCAACACCTTCCCAAACACCTCCTTCCCAGACACCTCCTTCCCAACACCTCCTTCCCAGACACCTCCTTCCCAACACCTCCTTCCCAGACACCTCCTTCTCAGACACCTCCTTCCCAACACCTCCTTCCCAGACACCTCCTTCCCAACACCTCCTTCTCAGACACCTCCTTCCCAGACACCTCCTTCCCAACACCTCCTTCCCAGACACCTCCTTCTCAGACACCTCCTTCTCAGACACCTCCTTCCCCGACATCTCCTTCCCAACACCTCCTTCCCAGACACCTCCTTCCCAACACCTCCTTCCCAGACACCTCCTTCCCAACACCTCCTTCCCAGACATCTCCTTCCCAACACCTCCTTCCCAGACACCTTCTTCCCAACATCTTCCCAAACACCTGCTTCCCAACACCTCCTTCCCAGACACCTCCTTCCCAACACTTCCTTCCCAGACACCTTCTTCCCAACATCTTCCCAAACACCTCCTTCCCAACACCTCCTTCCCAGACACCTCCTTCCCAACACCTCCTTCCCAGACATCTCCTTCCCAACAGCTCCTTCCCAGACACCTTCTTCCCAACACCTTCCCAAACACCCCCTTCCCAAACACCTCCTTCCCAGACACCTCCTTCCCAGACACCTCCTTCCCAACACCTTCCCAAACACCTCCTTCCCAGACACCTCCTTCCCAACAGCTCCTTCCCAGACACCTCCTTCCCAACACCTTCCCAAACACCTCCTTCCCAACACCTCCTTCCCAGACACCTCCTTCCCAAAACCTCCTTCCCAACACCTTCCCAAACACCTCCTTCCCAACACCTCCTTCCCAGACACCTCCTTTCCAAGCAAACACCTCCTTCCCAAACAAACACCTCCTTCCCAAACAAACACCTCCTTCCCAAACACCTGCCTCTCCTCAACCCCACAGGCCAGAGTGCTGAGACAGAGGGGCCTTTTGGATTCAATAAGTATCTTGTTCTCTTAAAGACCCAGCCACTATTTTACAAGTCGCAGCAGTTTTAGGTCATATGCAGCTAAGATCAGCTTGCTCTACAATCAATAATATCTCTACTTAGCACTCCAAGGTTGAAAGTTCTTCACTAATGGATCCATCAACTAATTGATCCTGGAAGGCCAAAGGAATAAAATTCTTTTATATAAATAGGAAAACAAAGGCAGACAGCTAAAGCACTAATCAAATTGGGGATTGTTAGAACAAAAACAGGCTTCAGAGAGAGGATTTTACCATGCTGTTGTTTCACATGGTAGAAATCAAGGCCCAGAGCGATGAAAGGCATACCCTCTTTGTTTCTCCAAGTTTCATAATCATTCAGTTGCAGAACCAAGAATCTAAAACCAGCTCCGGGAAACAAATGTCCTGTTGCCAGCCTCATATTTGGACTTGGATTTGAAAATACCTTCAGCACTTAGAAGAGACATTCAAATACATTTCATTTCCTGTTATCCAGATTGTTCAGAAAGTATTAAAAATTTTTCATTTACATGCTGATATGGTTTGGATCTGTGTTCCTAACAAATCCCATGTTGAGTTGTACTCCCCAGTGTTGGAGGTGGAAGCTGGTGGGAGGCAACTAGATTATGATATCATGGGAGTGGATTTCTTGTGAATGATTTAGCATCATCCCCTTGGTGCTATTCTCATGACAGTAAGTTCTCATGAGATCTGGTTGTTTAAAAGTGTGCAGCACCTCCCCGCTCACTCTTTTCCTTCTGCTCCTGCCATGTAAGATGCCTGCTCCATCTGCCACAAGTGAAAGCTTCCTGAGGCCTCCCCAGAAGCAGATGCTGCCATGTTTCCTGTACAACCTGCAGAACTCTGGGCCAATTAAACCTCTTTTTTATAAATTACTCGGTCTTGGGGATTTCTTTATTTAATGTGAGAATGAACTAATATGTATGCCCTTTTGGATCTACTGTTTCTATAAATTTATCCTACAGAAATACACATATACACAAAGATACATGTAAAAACAAATAGTTTACTGCAGCATTGTTTGTAATAATAAAAATCAGGCCGGGCGCAGTAGCTCACACCTATAATCCCAACACTTCAGGAGGCCAGGACAGGTGGATCACCTGAGGCAGAGAGCTCAAGAACAACCTGACCAACATGCGGAAATCCCATCTCTACTAAAAATACAAAACTAGCTGGGCATTGTGGCGCATGTCTGCAATCCCAGCTACTTGAGAGGCTGAGGCAGGAGAATCACTTGAACCAGGAAGTGGAGGTTGCGGTGAGCCGAGATCATGCCATTGCACTCCAGCCTGGGCAACAAGAGCGAAACCCCGTCTGAAAAAAAAAAAAAAAAAAAAAAAAAATCATTGAGTATTGCTTAATTCTGATTTCATATCATTGAACACTAGAGATGTTAAAATGTTCAGCATGCACAGTTCCGTAAAATTGTTCTTGATGTATTGAGAATGAAAGAATCAAGTTGTATAATCGGATAACATCATCCCACTTTTGTACAAATAGATGTTTGGTGTTTGTGTGTATGTATATGTATATATCAAATTTCTTCAACCCTCGCTAGGGTGAGAGGTCCGTACCTCCCAGGGCTATTGTGAGGTTTCCTCCGTAAGTACATTGCCTGATCAGGAGTAAACACTCCACAGGTGTTCCTTGTGCCACTGTTGCTCTACATGCTTTCTTTTTTTTTTTAATTAAAACTTAGAATCAAATTTTTAGTAAGAATTATCTCTGAGAAATATGATCAGGGCTGGCCATGGGAAGAGAGGCATTTCTGTAATGTTAGAATACTTGTTTTGCAATGAACATATGTCACTTTTATAATACAAAAATACAAGTGTGGGAAAAAATATATATATGTATATATATACTTTGTTTTTTGAGACTGAGTCTCGCTCTGCCATCCAAGTTGGAGTGCAGTGGCGTGATCTCAGCTCACTGCAACCTCTGCCTCCCAGGTTCAGGCGATTCTCCTGCTTCAGCCTCCTAAGAAGCTGGGATTACAGGCACCAGCCACCACACTCGGCTAATTTTTTTGTACTTTTAGTAAAGTACAACTTTTTTTTGTACTTTTAGTAAAGTACAACTTTTTTTTGTACTTTTAGTAGAGATGGGGTTTTGCCATGTTGCCCAGGCTGGTCTTGAACTCCTGACCTCAGGTAATCCACCCGCCTCAGCCCCCCAAAGTACTGGGATTACAGGCATGAGCCACCGTGCCTGGCCACATGTACATATTTTTTAAACCTTCAGAAATAAGAAGCCGAGCCACCACAATGAAAGAAATTTTAAAAACCTCCAGGTAAAACCACCTGGCAACCAACGGTGTGGGTGGATACACTGCATTGAAGCCCAAAGATCCTTCCCTGGGCCTGCTCTGAAGCCACACCACCACACCAATAAATGCGAAACGGAGGCCACTGGACAAACCTTACCCACCAGTCTTTCCATCCCCTCAATGAGGCAAAGAACAGCGGGAGGCCTCAGGAGTTGAATCATTGACATGGCTCAAGGAAATGCCGGGCCCAGAACACAGAACTCCTGGCTCCCAATCCCATGCTCTTCCAGCCCAGGATAGGGAGATCAGTCAGCCTGCCCTCGGCCCTCTCTTAATCCCAAAACTTTCCTCCGACATCAGGGCCAGCTGGGGTCCTTGTTATAAGGATCCTGCTCTGGGGGCTTCTCTCACATGAGGAGTTTGTTCTCAAGGAAAATCTCAGGGCAGATTCCAAGGTTCCCCCAACTGAAAGATTCTGATTCCACAGATCCAGTATGGGACCCTAATAACTGCATTCTAGCAGCCACCTTCCCTGAAGGGGATCTCACTGCAGGTGGAACAGGGAACATACACTGGGGAGCACTGTCCCTGGGGTCCCATGGAGAGGCACGTGAGTCCTCCCGAGAGGCTGCAGAATGTGGAGGATGCACATTATTGAGGGAAGAAGGCCCACAGTTTCCAATAGTTCTGAAAGAGGTTAATGACTGTCACCCTCTCCCCACCTGCAAAAAGGCTTGATTCCTGAAGGGAGAAGCCTGGCTTTCACTCCTTGCTATCTGCTACTTAGGGAAGGGTACAACCAGTGCCTGGAGGAGCTGGGCACCGCCCCATGCTGTTGTGCAGTTGAGGTGGAGAAAGGAGCCCACAGCTTTGGCTTCAGCAAAGCCACTTCTGCCTGCCGCTCCTCAGGGCCTGGGTTCACTCCTCTATGCCTCCCCTTTCCCAGGGCTGGGCACTACGCTTCCCCAGGGGTCCACTGAGGCTCTTTCTCCTGTTAACGGGAGTGGCTCCAAGGGAAGCTCATGACCAAACTGGCCCCAAAGCCCAGTCATCAAGCCATTGTCTCAGACCTCAGCTTTCAGGGCCCTTTCTGCTGCACAGCTAAGAAAAGAAAGGTACAGGACAGGCTGCTGGGAGATGCAGACAGTTCCCAGGCCGGGGCTAGAAAAACACTTGTGCCTCGTATGTGTATAATTCTGCCAGAGCTAGGAGGGTGGGACAGACCCTCCTGACACACTGCCCACCACAGCCACGCCCACACCCACCCTCAGTACCTTCTGCCACCTGTGATCTTTCCCCTTCCAGAGCTGCCCTTGATATTTGTCGCAACCTGGTTCTAGGTGGGTGAATGTGGGGCCGGGGACTGCAAAGTGATTGGCCCAGCTTTCCTGCCAAGAGGGCCTTGTCTGGTAGATTTCTGGAGGAAAGGAGGTCATGAGAATGGACTGGAGCAATTCTTGACCATCACATACTCGGCTCAAATCTGGTGCAGCCCTTCAGTCTTGCTGGAGAAGAAAGCAGAGCCCAGACGTGTGGAGATACTGGCCTGGGCTTCTCTGGCTCCATGCCATGCCTCCACCTCGCAGGCCAACACCTTCCCTGCACTCACACTTCTCAGCAGGGCATCTGGAGGTACCACCTCTCTGGCCTGCTCTCCCTTCCAAATGGTTGCCTTATGCATCCAGAACCGGCCACAGAGGGAGTCTATATATGTCCACTTTGTTCTCTTGGCTGAGGATGCAAACCCTTCAGAGTGAAATCTTAAAAGCTGCTGGTAAGATATGGAATGAATGCACAGGGCCAAATACATGCATCCTTACTTGAAGCTGTCAACATGTGAGTGTAGATTCCAGGAAGGTATTCTTCTCTACCTAGAGAATGAGCCACTGTACATTCAATATATGTACCTAAGTGTATGTGTGTGTATATATCAACAGGGAGTGGAGAGGACAGGAGGAGAATCACAATAATTCTTTGATACGCTAAGATGATGGTGCACCATGATCCCCCCACCTCCATCCCATTTCTCTCCAGAGCTTGTGCCAAGTGACTTTCCCTTGAGATAAGAGGAATTTAAAGTATCATAAACAGGCCCAGAGGGAGAGGGTGTTCAGATTCAGCTGGATTAACTCAGTTCTTCAGTGAAGTTGAACTTGGTGGATATGCAAAATATGTGTTTTACAGAAAAAGCTCCTTAAAATGCCTGCGTTAATGAAACCTTTGTCTAACGATCAAGAATCTGGTAGGACTTAGGAGCCGTTCTCCATATCAACTCTGGTTAGATAGTTCTAGAAAATGAAGGGAGGTTTAAGGGGCACCCTTGCAGTCACAGCACTGGGTTCTGGAGCTGTGCTGCCTCATATGACAGCCACTAACTTCATGTGGCCATTTAACTGTAACTAATGCAAATTACATAAAATTTAAAATTCAGTTTCTCAATTGCACTAACCACATTTGAAGTATTCAATAACCCTATGTGGCAATCTGGTACTATGTTAGATGGCAGAGATGTGAAATATTTTCATCATCACAGAAACTTCCAGAGGCCAGCACTGATCCAGAGTATTAAGCCCCCCAAGAGGAGAATAATTCACATCTTTCTTATTCAACACCATATTCCTAGCATATAAATACAGGGCATGGTGCATAACAAGTACTCAATAAGTATATGTTAAAAGAAGGAATGTTGTGTTAAATACTAATTCACAAACCTTGTTCATAAATCGGTATTTATTAACTGCATCTGACCCCAGCACTCCCTGCCCCCGCTCCCCACAAAAAATGTTATCAGAGTCTTTCCAGTATGAGGCTAATAACTTTATTTTTATTTATTTATTTATTTTGGTCTGGGGTCAGATGCAATTAATTGAAAACCAAGTTATGGGCCTTTTTTTTTTTTTTTTTTTTTTTTTTTTTTTTTTTGAGATAGCGTCTTGTTCCTCTCACCCAGACTGGAGTACAGTGGCAGGATCTTGGCTCACTGCAGCCTTGACTTCCCAGGCTTGAGCGATCCTCCCACCTCAACCTCCTGAGTAGCTGGAACTATAGGCACACACCACTGCACCTGGCCAATTTTATGTGGGTGTTTTTTGTAGAGATGAGGTCTCACTACATGGCAGGCTGGTGTCGATCTCCTGGGCTCAAGTGATTCGCCTGCCTCAGCCTCCCAAAGTGTTGGGATTACAGGCATGAACCACCATGCCGGGACTTTTTAATGTAAGCTTTTTTTTCAACAATTAAGAGATTTCTAAGGTTCCTATGCAGTAGTTAATAGGCTTGGTGCTGTTATGGGGACACAAAAGAAATAGAAGATCTAAAACTCTCTTAAAAAGAGCTTACTACATGGTAAGGAAGAGAGAAATTGAGCATACCATGATCTTTTGTTTACCTGATATCATTTGAGATGGCACTATTCTGTAAGTTTAATTTTTAGCTTATATGAATCATAATCTTTCTAAAATTTCTTAACACTTTCCTGCATTCTTAAACTCCTCCCACTCAGGGACATGGTTATGGGCATTCTAAGTATCTACCACACTCTAAATATTTCCTCCGGAGTACTGAGCTGCAGGGGACTATTTTCCCCTATGCCAATTGATCCTAGACTGCTTTGTTTATGCTGTGGGCTGCAAAAGCAGAGGATGCAGCTTGTTCTAACCATACACACCAGGAGTCGATAGGCTTTGAGTATGGGTCCAAGAGGTTTTATGAGTAAAGATGTTGGTTCTTAATCCAGGGGTTCTGTGACACTGATTTGGAGTTCTCAGTTGCCTTGGTGCTAGTGGCGGTGGTGGCGGTGGAGGTATTGCCATTTGCTTGCCTCTTGGCTCTCAAGTATGTTCTGGATAGGTGAGACCACCAGAAAAATAATTAGAGGCAGAGTAAAATTACTCTCCAAGAAAAATCAGAGGACAATGAACTATCAAACTGCATGGTGACAGCAGAGTTCAGAAAGGAAGGAGATCGTGATGGAACAAAGTCAACCATGACTAACGTGCGGTGAGTGCCTTCTATCTGCCAGGCAATATTCAAACACTCTACTGACTCTAAAACAGCCCTGTGTGCTGGGTGCAGTGGGTCATGCCTGTAATCCCAGCACTTTGGGAAGCCAAGGCGGGTGGATCACTTGAGGTCAGGAGTTCAAGACCAGCCTGGCCAATATGGAGAAACCTCGTCTCTACAAAAATACAAAAATTAGCTGGGCGTCATGGTGGGCGTCTGTAATGCCAGCTGCTCAGGAGGCTGAGGAAGGAGAATTGTTTGAACTTGAACTCAGGAGGCAGAGGTTGCAGTGAGCCTAGATAGCACCATTACGCTCTAGCCTGGGCAACAGAGCGAGACCCTGTCTCGAAAAAAACAAAAACGAAAACAACATAAAAACAAAAAACAGCCCTGCAAGACCAGGACTCTCACTGTCCCTGGGTTTCAGATGGGGAGACAAAGGACAGAGAAGATACATTGCTTGTTCAAGGCTATGGCTAGTACCAGACAGAGCCAGAATTCAGACCAGAAAGACTGGCTTTGGAGACCACAGCCGTCCTGAAAGAGGAGTTGAAACTGAGCTCTGGAAGAGAATAATCCAACAAGGGATGGCGGTGCAGACATGATCAGACATGGAGCTCACTTTCCAAAAGCAAAAACAAGGAACATGTTGGAATGACTCACAGAATGACTCAGCGTTTTTATACAGCTCTCATTTCAGTAACACGCATTCATCTTCCGGGCCTATTGCCCAGAAGAACCACAAAAGTGGTTCCTTTTGTGGTTTCAGGTCCTTTTGTGGTTCCAGGAGCCAGGGGAATTCTGCAGCGGCTTCTTTTGTGACTAGTAAACGTGTTTCATGCCCCTCCTTTGAGCTGGCCATCTGGCTCTGTATTATACTCAAGTTAATACGAAACTAATGCATACTTCTAGTGACAAAGGCATTAGGCTAGTCCTCTGGACAGGAGGTGAGTAATAAAGAATCTTTGGCTTTGTAGACCTTGTCATCAAGTGAGGTGGAGTAAAGACATATACATAGATACCTAGTAAAGACATATACATAGATACCTACAAGGCAAATATGAGTATCCTAAATCCTTTGTTAAAGACACAACTCAATGTTACAAACACAAAAGTCTTAAAGACTAATCCTATCTAGTTGGTTTGGAAAAAGCTTCAGGGGAGAGATTTATTTGGGGTGGAGAGATGTAGTGGGAGGGATTTCAGGTCTTGAAGAATGAATAGGATTCACTTAATATTCTAGAACAGGCCAAATCCCCAGTGCACAGCCACCAGAATATAACTGGAGGGCCACAGAAGTTCTTGAGGGTCCTGTAGAACTCCTTAATCTCTGTCGGCTGTCACTGTCAGCACTTTTCCAGCATCTTCTGGGATCAGGGGACTGTCAGGCACTGGTGATATTAACAGGAATAAAATATGTTCCCTCAGGGAGGTGATAGCCTAAATAAGGATAAAGGTGTGAAAATTGTTTAGGGGTAAAAAGTTCCCTTGTAGAATGAAAATATATGTCCACACATAAACATGTGTATGAATGCTCATAGTACTGTTATTCAGTCAAAATGTCCATTGAGGAATAGATAAACAAAATGTGATGTATTCATGGAATAAATAATATGGAATATTATTTGGTCATAAAAAAGAGGCCAGGCATGGTGGCTCATGCCTGTAATCCCAGCATTTTGGGAGGCCAAGGCAGATGAATCAGGAGTTTGAGAAAAACCTGGGTAATATGGCAAAATCCCATCTCTATCAAAAATATAAAAAATTAGCTGGACATGGTGGCATGCAGCTGTGGTCCCAGCTACTTAGGAGGCTGAGGTGGAAGGATCACTTGAGTTTTGGAGGCAGAAGTTACAGTGAGCCGAGATAGTGCCACCGCATTCCAACCTGGGTGACAGAGTGAGACTCTGTCTCAAAAACAAACAAACAAAAAACCAAACAACAAAAAAAAAACAAGAATGAAGTACTGATACATGCTATGACATGGATGAACCTTGAAGACATCATGCTAACTGAAAGAAGCCAGACATAAAAGGCACATATTGCATTATTCTGTTTACATATAATGTCTAGCATAGACAAATCCACAGAGACAAAAAGTAGATTAGTGGTTGCCAGAGGGTAGGGGAAGGGAGAATGAAGTGATTGTTAATGGGTTTCTTTTTGGGGTGATTAAAATATTCTGAAATTGGGCCAGGTGCGGTGGCTCACGCTTACTATCCCAGAACTTTGGGAGGCTGAGGTGGGGGGATCATGAGGTCAAGAGTTTGAGACCAGCCTGGCCAACACAGTGAAACCCCATCTCTACTAAAAATGCAAAAATTAGCTGGGTGTGGTGGTGGGCACCTGTAATCCCAGCTACTTGGGAGGTTGAGGCAGGAGATTCACTTGAACCTGGGAGGCGGAGGTTGCAGCAAGCTGAGATTGCACCACTACACTCCAGTCTGGGCTACAGAGCTAGACCCTATCTCAAAAAAAAAAAAAAAAAAGGCCGGGCACGGTGGCTCAAGCTTGTAATCCCAGCACTTTGGGAGGCCAAGACGGGCGGATCACGAGGTCAGGAGATCGAGACCATCCTGGCTAACATGGTGAAACCCCATCTCTACTAAAAAATACAAAAAACTAGCCGGGCGAGGTGGCGGGTGCCTGTAGTCCCAGCTACTCGGGAGGCTGAGGCAGGAGAATGGTGTGAACCCGGGAGGCGGAGCTTGCAGTGAGCTGAGATCCGGCCACTGCACTCCAGCCCGGGCGACAGAGCTAGACTCCGTCTCAAAAAAAAAAAAAAAAAAAAAAAAAAAAAAAAAATTCTGAAATTGGATAGTGAGGTTGATTTTACAACTATGTGAATATACTAAAAATCACTGAATTATACTCTTTAAGAAGGTGAATGTTATGGTATGTAAATGTACATGGTATATATAAAAAATACAGAAGAAAATTTCCCTTTTAGACTCCAAACCGGGGTAGGGAAGTTTTATATTAAGGCATCCTTCAGTGTTGGAAATGGGCTTCATTTATAGTTCATACAAAAAAAAGGCAGGAGTCACTTTCCCGTGGACTGATTAAGCAGGCTTTTCTAAAACATTACTTCATGTGAATCTCCTAAGAGTTTCCCCGCAGAAGAAACAATTGACTACCTGCTTAATGAGAGTCTTTAACTCCTTTATAGGTAATAATTACTATAATCATCAAATATTAAAATAAAATTACCCCAACAATCAGGGGTTCCACTTGAAGATCCACTTATACTAAAGTGTAAATGACTATGTGCATCTTAACAGAAAAAAAGATGGCAAGAAAGGACAAGAGAGCACTTCGTGCCTAGAAGGGCAGGACGTGCAGAGCTAGACTTCAGAGAAAGTGGAAAGATACCAATAAAGCACCCACGACAAATGGCATATTTCTCAGCTTATCAATAGCTAAGTAGCTATTGACAGTGGCTAAAGTAGCCAGAAATTACACTTTCTCCCCAAAGCCTTCTTTTGGAAGTTGCTAAGAAAACATAATTGCTATTTTTACATATTTGGGACTGGCAGGAGGACTTTGCTGTGCTCCAAAGAAAGGTAATCCCTTGATCAAATGTTTTGTTTTGGGGTTTCTTGGTGTGTGTGTGTGTATGTGTGTTTGCCTTATACGCTAATCCAACCCTGATTTCTCATAGGCGGTCTTGCAATCCCATTATCTTGCCAGGCAAAATCACATAAAATTTAACACTGTAGGAGAAAAGGTCTTCAAAAGTCTAAATAATGACCAAATCATAAGGCCTCGCTAGGAGATGAGAAGCTCTAACTGAGAGCTAAGCGGAGGAGGCGTGGGCTTAAACTCAAGAAGAGGGATGTTTAGGAAGAAATTAGTCTTGAGCGATTACAGATTGCTAGCAAGATGCTGCCAGCACAAATCAGCCTAGGTGCTGTAATCCACCTTTTCCTTAATTAATATCTCACACTTTTGAAGTGAGTGAAACTGCAAAGGGCTCTGCCAAGATTCCTCCCAGCTTACATCAGCCAAACTTGAGCTGGCTTGTGGATTTATTAGGCAGTGCTGTGAACATGTTTAATGCAGTCTTTATTTATTGAGCTATATAAATAGACTTGATACTAGTGTTGCCATCAATTTAGGAAGGATGCTTCCCTTCACAAGGTCTCATGGTGGCTGTTAGGCATTAGCACGCTATTCATGATCATCAAAGCATTTTCATCTCTGCAACCCTCCTTTCCCCTGCTATCCCTCCTTCCCAATTCGCTAGATTTTGAGAGTGTAGATTACCCAGATCATTAAAACAATATCAGGATTACCTTATTAACTCTCTGTGATCTAGGAATTGAAGAGAAAAGAAGCTTGAAGCATATTGCAGTGCCCTGAATGATTTTAATAAAGTATGTATTTATTTGGTCAACATTCAACCCACAGCGTCTAGCTCAAATGTCATGCTTCTCAACAGCTCTCTTTGCTTCTCCTTCCTTGGCCTAATTGATTGTCCTGTCTATATTTCCACATCACTTTGTATCCATTACCTCTGCAGCATGTAAATCTATTGAGGTTATTTGTAAATATATCTGTTATTCCACACAAATCCGTGGATTCTTTGAGGACAAAACCATACCTTGGTCATGTTTATATTTAAGAGTCTAAAAAATAAAAAAATTTAAAAACCACAAAAGAGTCTTTAAGAGTGCTTGAAATAATAACAATTGCATATCAAATTGAAGTTAAATATGAGATAACCATCTCACAATGCAAAGCCTTCCACAAAGTGCAGCTGCAATGCCCACAGGTACCCCAAGTCTCTTGTTGCTTTTGGTTACACAGATGAGTTCTTAGAGCTGTATAGTTCAGAGACTCTAGGGATAATAGAGTTCTAACATTTATCACTAGCAAAAGCCCTCCACTTTGCCCTTGAGTCATTAAACCAAGAATTTATTCAGTGCTGCTTAATATAGGTTTGGAATATAGATGCTACAAAAGGTATCTTCTTTATTCTTAAAGATGCAGAAAGAAATGGGCCAGTCGCGGTGGCTCACATCTGTAATCCCAGCACTTCGGGATGGGTGGGTCACTTGAGGTCAAGAGTTTGAGACCAACCTGGCCAACATGGTGAAACCCTGTCTCTACTAAAAATACAGAAATTAGCCAGGCTGGTGGTACACGCCTATAGTTCCAGCTACTCAGGAGGCTGAGGCAGGAGGATCACTTGAAGGTTGCAGTGAGCCGAGATTATGCCACTGTACTCCAGCCTGGGTGACAGAGCAAGTCTGAAAACAAACAAAATAAATGAAAGGGATCTGATTTTTTGAACATCTACTCAACAATGTGAAGTACCGTACTGGGACTTTATGGACATTATTCCATTTAATCTCCTCAACAACTCTGCAAGGTAAGTACTGTCAACGTCATTTTTCAGGTCAGAGAGGTTAAATAACCGTGTTGAGGTGATGGATTCTCACTCAGGTTGGCCTCCCTCCAAGACCCACGCACCACTGTATAAGGCACAGTCTTTAGAGTCCTACTGATGTACCACTGAGTTTGACCTTTAGCCTGGAAAATTCACTTCACCTTTCTGGGTCACAATTACCACATTGGTAAAATGGGAAGTTTTTTTTGACAAATTATGATAATGTAATCTTTTAAGAAACCCATGAAACCCTAAGGCCTATCATTCTGAATCCATTCAAGGAAATATGAATAATTAGCATGAACTAAGTATTGTGAAACACAAGAGAGAATATATTTAAGTGCCTGAACCCACCATATAAACCATAAGTGATGCAAGAATTCAGAGAAAGAGAACATGCATACAAGCTATTGTACTCAGAGAAGGCTCCTTGGAACAGGTAGGGCTTAAATTGGGACTTAAAGGATGAATGACATTTGGAAAGACAAGTAGATTGAGCATAGGGTAAAAAATGACTTCAAAGGAACATAATAGTGAAGAGACACTGTACATAACGATAATGAAAACTACCATCTGTTGAGTGATTACAGCAGGAAGTGAGCCAAGCCCTCTGTAAGCATTGTTTCACTTCATCCTCCCAGTAATTTTTATAAGGTTAGGTGTTGGATTATTCCCATTTTACTGATGGGGAAACTAAAGATCAGAGAGATCATACAGTTATTAAGTTGTAGAACTAAGATCTAACTCCACATTCTTGTCTAACTAGGAAAGACAGTACATGCTGGAGAGAGGTTGTGGAGAGGAATATGGAAATCCAGATGGTTTCTATAGTCACTGGGACTATCAATTGATGTGAACTAATTTTCCCCACAAAATGTTAACTGATGCAACATCTCACCCAGATTCCTAAAACTTGTCCAACCCTTTGATGGAACAACAATTCTCACTCATTTGTCTTGACCTTTTCTGGGCATCACTGAAGCATTTTATTTTTGCCAATGTCAATAGACGTCATGTTTTGTTTGTTGTATCTTGATGTCAACACAAAATCAAGGTGGTTTCCAGGAACTACTTTGCTTCCCTTTTGAAAATTACCTTTCTTCTCCTTTTTAAAGTTAATATCAAAAAACCTTTTAACTTAATAACTTGTCTATTATTTCTTGTTGAGAGAATCACAATGACAGGCTGGCTGGTCAACGAATAAGCAGATTAATTTCCTTAATTTCATCTGACAGATGGCAGCCACATGACGTACTTTCCAGAGACACATTTCCAAAATTCTTCAGAGGAAGATAGTTCTTTGAGGTCTTTGTTTTACAGTCAAAATTTCTTTTAATCCCATTATGCTTAAAAAAGAGTTCCAAATTTGATTATTGTTATAATCTTAGACTCATTCTCTTGTGTGCCTATTGATATTTGTCTCTTTCTGTCTTTCTCTAGGGATTTTTAATCCTTTGTTCATTTCTTTGAACCCTTAAACAAATACAACTCTTTCTGCATGATATTGTATTAGAGAATGTCTAGGCTAGAAGCTTGGGTTCTATCATATTGTCAGTCCTTGTGCTCCAAGCAGTTCAAGAATTTAAAGCTAGACCTCTAATATAGAAATGACGTGATCTGAAAAAGTCACTTCCTTCATTGTCCTTCACAAAATAAAGCAATCAAATTCTGTGACTATGTGACTTCAGGGTTCTGGAAGTGATCTGGCTTCAAATTAAGCCAACATTGGTTATTGTCTTTTAGGTTGAGAAAGAACTACTTTTTTGATCACCACCACGGCTTGAAGCATCCACGCCTGCTTCTGTTCATCTATAATGGCAGTCAGTCTACTTGTCACCCAGCTTCTCAGTATAAATGTTGTGCCTTCAAAGTTAGGGTCCCCAGCAGTTAGTGGGAGTTTGTGTCTCAAGCGCATGGTAGGAGAGAATCACTTAAAGACTCAGGCATCAGGTGAAGCTGCTCGTGTTAAACACTCTGTTGATTTTCTTGGGATTCCAATTATTAAAGACTAAATGAATATTTAGGAAAAACAGATGCCTTTTCAGATGGGAAAATTCTGGATACCATCGTTCTAGACATGAAGTCTGCCACTTGGAACGGAAGCAAAGTGTATTGAAAGTTAGCATTCCAAAACACTGCAGTGACTAAAGAAAGTGGACCTATAGGACAGGGGAAGGTGTGGTGAGGAGGTGGAAAGTGCATCCACCGCACCCACTTCTTGAGTGCCCAACGGCCCCTGGTGCCATCCTACGAAAATTCAGCCGTGAGGTCTCCCCAGCTGTGTCACATAATCCCTGCTTATGTGGGGGCAGCACAGGGCAAACTTAGCCAGTAAGTGTCAACTTACCTAACTCTCAAAGAGGCCTCATGTCGAAATGCTTAGTAACCACAGTATCTTAATACAACATAAATCCACATAAAACCACATGGGAAAGTATGCAGCTAGCACTTCCTTAGAAAATGACAGGCAGGTGGAGAGGAATTGTGCAGTATTTCCCACATGTTAACTGATTTTCATTTCAGGTCTGGAAATAAAACCAAACTTAATCATTGTGGCAGGACTGAATAACAATATGTCTATGTGTTCAGACCTTATGTCGTTCCTTTCCCAGAATAAAATTTGCCAAGAAAAATAGAAAGCTATGCTTAAAACTTAAGTTGCCTATTCCAACACAACTCTATAACTATGCAGTGAATACCCACTATGCACAAGACACCCTGAAGACATAAAGACACATTAAATATAACTCCTCTTTCTATTGCCATCTCTGGCATTGCAAACTGTCAAGGTGAGCACGTGGCTGCAAATACATGGGTTGAAGATTTGGTAAAAACAAAATCAATGTCAAAATCAAATTCCCTTCCTTAATCTCAAATTGATGACACCTGAAAATACGAATAAGCTCTAAGTACTAAGTGCTCTTTACTTTTGTAAGTTGTCCACATTTTTAGTTTTGTCTGCTTGCTAGCCAATTTGTATCTCTTTAAGAAAAGTCGTTTACTCAACAAATATCTATAAGACCAATTACATTCCAAATACGAATCAAGGCACCAGAACTGCAAGAGATCGCGACCATCCTGGCCAACACCCCATCTCTACTAAAAATACAAAAATTAGCCGGGCATGGTGGCGGGCGCCTGTAGTCCCAGCTACTCAGGAGGCTGAGGCAGGAAAATCGCTTGAACCCAGGAGGCAGAGGCTGCAGTGAGCTGAGGTCATGCCACTGCACTCCGGCCTGGCGACACAGCAAGCCTTCATCTAAAAAACAAACAAACAAACAAACAACAACAATAACAAAACAGACCAAAGAAGTAAAAAAATTGCTGATCTCATGGAATCATGGAGCTTACATTTTGGTAAAATCATCAATTCCAGAATAAAAATTATAATAATAGATCTGTTTTCCACACAAAGTTGTTAGAGGCTATATATTTCCTGCCAATTTTTAGGGACTTTTTAATGATTGACATCTGAATTGAAAATTAATAGTGAAGCTGCGTGCAGTGGCTCACGCCTATAATCCCAGCACTTTGGGAGGCCGAGGCAGGTGGATCACTTGAGCTCAGGAATTCAAGACCAACCTGAGCAACATGGCAAAACATAATCTCTACAAAAAATACAAAAATTAACCAGAAGCAGTGGCATGCACCTATAGTCCTAGCTACTCTGGAGGCTGAGGCAGGAGACTTGCTTGAGCTCGGGAGGTGGAGGTTGCAATAGGCCAAGATTGTGCCATTGCACTCCAGCCTGAGCAATGGGAGGGAAACCTTGTCTCAAAAAAGAAGAAAGGAAGAAAAAGAAGAAAAGGAAGGAAAGGAAGAGAGGGAGGGAGGAAGGAAGGAAGGGAAGGTAGGAAGGTACTTATGCTAAAATTAGGTATAATTATGCTATGGACTAAATACACATATTTTAAAGTAATCATCTAAAAATTTTCAATAGATTTAACATACTGATAACATCAAAACCCTTTTGTGAATGTGTTATTATTCCTAAAATCTTGGGTCTTGATAGATTGGGTTTCTGCTGCCAGCATAATCTTGCCTTTCTCCTTTTTTGTCTGACAAATGTAATCTTTTGAAGAACTTGTCTTTGTCCTGAGAAATAGCAGTTCCACATGAGTACCCTTGTAAAGGCTCCAAATATTTTTTTGCTTCATAATTTTGCTGCATTTCTGCAAGGCGGTTGGAACGGATCAGACATTTCCTAGTGACATCGTTTGGAATAAAGAGCTCTGGAATTTAACATTCAAATGATAGAGTGCACAGTTTGAAAAAGGCAAGAAATTGGTTTAAAATCTGCAGAGGTTTGCATTTATCAAGAGAACTAAAATGAGAGTATTGTCACCCATGAGTTCAACAGTGGGGTTCCTGAGGCAATGGGATGTTGGTGACCACCAAAACATCTGAATTTAGTCCCGCCCTCCCCAGTTACTCACTGTACAACCTTGAATATGTTGTAAGTTCTCTATGTCTCACCTTGATTTTAAACGTGTCTTCCCTCCAAATAATGAAACTTCCCTTCCAAGCAATTTGGTGATGTTTAAATCCAGTAAGTTGGATTTCCGTGAGTAATCCTGTTTAGTTTTAAATAGTTTAAACAGGTATGACAATTTATTTTAGTGATAACATTTTGGTTGAGATCGACACTAATCTCAGGAATTTAAAACTAGCTGTTTACATTTCAGTATCAAAGGGTGCTGAAATGGTTTCCTTCCATGTACAAAATAATTTTAACAGAAATTTCAAAAATCACATTGTCCCCTAGATCTGTTGTGAATAATCAGAATAAGAATCTTAATCTAATCAAGTATGGCTAAGAATACTCACCAAAGACATAGCCATTGTTCTAAATCTCTCGTTTTAATATTGAGAAATTCACTGGGACAATCGTTTAATCTTCTAGATAAAATAAAGGCTAGTGGGTTGTTTTCAAATTATTTCAAGATCACATCTCTCTAGTTTTGTAACTCATTTCTTCAGCCATGGAAATAATTATACAATATTTTTAAAACTTAAACCAAATTGAAATCAGGCAATAAGACTAAAAACAACTGAATTTACTCTGCCTTTCTTTCACCTTGCCTTAATTTTTGTAAGGTTAGTATTTATTGGAAATCTTTTAAGTTCAGTGAAAATTTCAGATCCATCTTGTTCAAGAATTGCTTATGTTCCATTAAATTATTTCCCCAAAAAGTTGCCAGTGGGGCTAAGAATGACAAGTCTCTCTCATCAGACTGAAAAGTCACTCCTTAACAAGATTGTGAATTTTGTGTGGTGTTCCTAAAAGTTTTAAAGCTCAAAGTCTAAAAGCCAAAAGGTACAAAGCGGGGTTTTTGTTGTTGTTGTTTGGTTGGTCGGTTTTGATTTTGGATCTATTTTTCCAGAGAGCTCACGTAGTTAAGGAGAAAATGCCACAGCTGCAGTGTTCCTAATTCCAGGTGGCTCAGCAGGTCAGAGGTACAGGCGATGATTTAAAAAAAACTGACATTCTCTGCTGACAATATGGAACGCATTCCAACAATTATGAGAATCTGTTAGAATAAGCACACCACATTTCTATTTGGGCTGCTTGAGATTGGGGTTAGCTGGGGTCTGGGGATGCTTCCTGACCCTCAGACCTACAGAATATCTCCTGGGAAAAGAGGATGGATGCTTGCTTATTTTATTAGATATTCTTTGGATCATTTGTTAAATTCACTCCCAAGAAAATCAAACTCTTATTTCCACTCATTTGAAATATGTAAAAATACATAGGATCTGTACATAATGTATTGTGTGTGTGTATAAAGCTTACATGATTTTCTGCAAATTTTCAGTTTTCCTCATGATTAGACAGAAATTCAATCTCAAATAAATTGCCTTTTCAATCTACCTGCTTACAAAGTAATCAAGCTTCTGATTTCTTAGTCTAACATCAAACTCTTGTGGAAAAGGGATGCAACATTTATGGGAACATTAATATAAAATACAAGGCTGGCCAGGCGCAGTGGCTCACGTCTGTAATCCCAGCACTTTGGGAGGCCGAGGCGGGTGGATCATGAGGTCAGGAGTTCGAGACCATCCTGGCTAACATAGTGAAATCCCGTCTCTACTAAAAATACAAAAAATTAGCCGGGTGTGGCGGCACGCGCCTGTAGTCGCAGCTACTCGGGAGGCAGAGGCAGGAGAATGGCGTAAACCCGGGAGGCGGAGCTTGCAGTGAGCTAAGATCGCGCCACGGCACTCCAGCCTGGGAGAAAGAGCGAGACTCCGTCTCAAAAAAAAAAAAAAAAAAAAAAAAAATACAAGGCTACTTCTTTCTGAATTATACCTTTTTCAGAACTCATTTTATTTTTAGTATTTGTTTACATCATAGCTTATAATATGAAATATGGAAAAAGTAATAAAGCGGATTTACTTTAGGCTGTATTCCTATTTAATCATGAGGAAAATCCTGAAAGACTGCAGATAAAATAATTGATTTCAATTTTTTAATCCCTGAAAAGCACATAGAGTTGAAATGAGTTGTGTTAACAGTATAAAATGAATTGGAGAGCTGTTCTAGATATGACAAAATTGAATGCAGATTTTCGTTGGTTACATTAACCTTCCCATTATCTGTACTAGTTAGACTTGATTGTTTAGGCCGGTGGGTCTCAACACTGGCTACATACTACCTATTAACTCCCTGTTGAGCTTTTCAGAAAATTCTGGTGATCGTTTCCAAATTAAATGAATTGAATCTCTAGGGGCGGGACTTGGGCATTAATACTTTTGAAAATGTCCCATATGATTCTAATATGCAGCTGGAATTGACAATTGCTTAAGTCTTATACAGAGTCTGACCCCAGGATCGCGGACCATCTTGTGGCTTATGTTCTGGAAGACGCCATTGCAGATGTACTACCAGCAGATGGCAGTAGAGGGAAATTAAAAACACAGGCCAGACGCCAGCCCTGATTAAGAAGCACAGCGGACACCAAAAGGAATCTTTAAGGATTGAAGAATGTCTTAAAATTATTCTCAAGGATAGGTGTGGCGTTTTCTGGCTTTTCCTGTAATTCATACTTGGGTCTGATATTTGGGAAGTTCAATGCATGCAACCAAGGCAAGGTATGTGAAAGCCTGGAAAAGTATAGGGAGGAAAAATGTCACTGAATAAAGGATTTCTCTCTCTCGAGGAGTTTTTGTTTTGTTTCTTTGTTTTTCTGTTTTTTTGTTTTTTTTTTTTGAGAGAGAATTTTGCTCTTGTCACCCAGGCTGGAGTGCAGTGGCATGATCTCAGCTCACTGTAACCTCTGCCTCCTGGGTTCAAGCGACTCTCCTGTCTCAGCCTCCCAAGCAGCTGGGATTACAGGCACCTGCCACCACACACGGCTAATTTTTGTATTTTTAGTAGAGACCATGTTGGCCAGGCTGGTCTCGAACTCCTGACCTCAGGTGATCCACCCACCTCAGTCTCCCAAAGTGCTGGGATTACAGGTGTGAGCCACTGCACCCAGCCCTCTCGAGGACTTCTTTACCTCCAAAGAATGCAAAGTTTTTAGAAGAAATACATCCATCTATCTATTTATCTATTCTTCTTATAGTATGCATAAGATACAGATATTTATGTAGAGAAATAGAGATATGGTGATATTATAGATATATATGGTGATGTTTATGTAGATATATATGGTAATGTTGATATACATATCCATTATAGAATTATTACATCAAACTAATTGATGTATCCATCACCTCACATACCTAGCATTTTTGTGATGGGAACATTTAAAGTCTATTCTCGTAGCAGTTTCCAAGTATACTATCGCTATATTATTATTAATTATAGTCACCATGCATTATAATGGATTTCCAGAACTTATTCCTCCTAACTGAAGCTTTGTACCCCTTAATCAACATCTCTATCTATGTTTATGTCCGCATTTAACTGTGTTTGAAATCATCAGCACTTCAGAAAGAATCACGGAATTTTAAGTTAAAGGTAGAGGACTCTTGATGCCATGAAAATGTGATCTTGAGCAGGCTAATCTCCATAAATCTCAGTTTTTTCCTTTGTAAAATGGGGTTTAGATGAGAAAATAATGGAAACGCAAATGACTTTTATCATGTTCAAGTGCACCAGTGTTAATTATTTTCTTTTTTTCTTTTTTTTTTTTGGAGTCTCGCTCTGTTGCCCAGGCTGGAATGCAGTGGCACGATCTTGGCTTACTGCAACCTCTGCCTCCTGAGTTCGAGCAATTCTCTGCCTCAGCCTCCCAAGTAGCTGGGATTACAGGCACCTGCCACCATGCCTGGCTAATTTTCGTATTTTTAGTAGAGACAGCATTTCACTCTCTTGGCCAGGCTGGTCTTGAACTCCTGACCTCATGATCCACCCACCTCAGTCTCCCAAAGTGCTGGGATTACAGGCGTGAGCCACCGTGCCTGGTCTATTTTCTTTAATTCAAGTTGGCTTTCAGGTATACTGGAATTTCAAGTGAAATCCCCTAAAGATAATTTTTTTGAGGGTCTTCCACGTAGAGAGGCCTAAACTAAGGGCTGTCATTAAATGGGAACCCCGGTGCATTATCAAGTGTGGCTAAGAACACTCACTGAAAACGTAGCTATTGTTCCAAATACCTGCGCACGCCTTGACTTTTTCTTGGTGTTTCAAGAACTAACTAATAGGAGCTAATGGTTCAATTAAAGTTACTTAAATGTGACTAAAATAGGACATTAACTTTTCAGCAACTGGAAAGAAGACTGTTGCATCTTCAAGTGCTGGCTTCTGGAGAGCAGACGAGTTTTTAAATGTTTATATCCCCATGTCCGCCTGCCCCAAAGGCTTAATAACGATTCTGGTTGGAATTAAATTTACAATATGGTGACTGGACATTTCATTCCAATAAAATCCCCTTAAAGTATTGTATTTCATCTATGCAAGTATCTACAATTTGCAAACATCTGGCCCTATGTTAACAAATTGCAAAAGACTTAATGATATTTGGCCTCCCAAGAGCTCACAGACTTGTTTACGAACTGCATTCAGCATTATTTTCAAGTGCTCCAGTCAAAATTGTGAGTCTCAGCAGTCAGTGGCCTGGGCATTCCATGACACATAGCCTTATACTGATAACACTGGACTCTTGCGTGTGGCGCCTTCACTCCCCAACTGCGCTCTAGTTACTGAGGAGCAGGTACCATGACTCTGTCTCATTCATAGCAGGCACTCAAAGCCTCTCTATAATACATGGCACACTGGGATTGGACAGAGTATGGGAGGCCATCCAATCTAACGTTCTCATCTACAGAATGAGGTTTAAGGACCACAGGAAGTTGAAAGATTTGCCCAAGTTGACTCAGTTAGTAGCAAAATGAGAACTTGAACTGAGGACTTCTAACTTCGAAATCTGTTGTATGAATCAGTAGGGAGCACTGAGAAGCTCGAGGATGATCTGGTGGTTTCAAAGGCTGCTGTTGAAAAGGAGTAAAGGGGGCCGGGCGCGGTGGCTCAAGCCTGTAATCCCAGCACTTTGGGAGGCCGAGACGGGCGGATCACGAGGTCAGGAGATCGAGACCATCCTGGCTAATACGGTGAAACCCTGTCTCTACTTAAAAATACAAAAAAAAACTAGCCGGGCGACGAGGCGGGCGCCTGTAATCCCAGCTACTCGGGAGGCTGAGGCAGGAGAATGGCGTAAACCCAGGAGGCGGAGCTTGCAGTGAGCTGAGATCCGGCCACTGCACTCCAGCCTGGGTGACAGAGCAAGATTCCGTCTCAAAAAAAAAAAAAGAAAAGAAAAGAAAAGGAGTAAAGGGTGTGGAGTCCTTCTTCCCCTCCTGGTTTTCTGCAGACCCCCTGTGATGGAAGGACACTAGGCTACAAGTCTGAGTAGAACAAACAAAAGCAGAGTAGTAGCATTTTGGAAGAGAGAAGGATATGGGGGGAAAGTGGGAGAATTCTTCTACCCCAGCCTGCTTCTAGGAACTTTCTTAACTGGTCCAAACCTGGTTCTGGAAAGAAAAGAACAAACTGGTTTACCAAAGCTCTGAGTAAGGGCTATCAGGACAGCTGCACAGGTTGGTCTGGGTTTGGCTAAGTGAGATGACTGGGGCAAGGCTTTGTAAATAATAAAGCAGTAGATGAGCAAGAGGGAGATTAAATGTCCGTCATTTATTTTAATCCAAAAAAGGCTTGGCTTTCATTGTACTGTTGGAATTTGGAGCCAGAACAAAACACTACCAAGAATGCTACAGAATTCAATCAATCTTGGCTTTTAAAATGCAAAATGGCTTCACTGCTAGTTTCCTTTTTCTCTCTCTCTTTCTCTTTCTTTTTTTCTTTCTCTTTCTTTCTCTCTCTCTCTCTCTTTCTCTCTTTCTTTCTCTCTTTCTTTCACAGTCTCACTCTGTCATGCAGGCTGGAATGGAGTGGTGTGATCACAGCTCACTGCAGCCTTGATCTTCCCAGCTCAAGAGATCCTCCTGCCTCAGCTTCCCCAGGAGCTGGGACTACAGGCACGTGCTATCATACCCAGCTAATTTGTTGTTGTTGTTGTTGTTTTTTAGAAATGGGATTTTACTATGTTGTCCAGTTGGTCTGAAACTCCTGGGTTCAAGCAATCCTTCCACCTCGGCCTCCCAAAGTGTTAGGATTACAGGCATGAGCCACCACGTGTGGCCTACACTGTTATTTTCATCAGAAGAAAGACCCAGCTTGCTATCAGTGGTGTTCCCATGCTACTTCCTCATTCCACGGTACATGGGAAGTACATATCTCTTATTGGATTCACATCCACGCATGGTTAATCTTTCAAAGGCTGACAAAACATACAAACAAAAGAACAGCTTTGCAAGTAGCTCTTGTTTAGTGTAGTCATTTGGGGCATTCCGGCACTGGGAAGTTTACGAAGTTAAATATCAATTTCAGCTCTGTTGCTTGATTCATGACAAGAAATCTCTGAGGTAGTAAAGACAGGAAAACAACATTGGGGTTGTAATTCACGTCTCCCTAGTGCAAGATCTAGCATGGATGTGCTGGCACAATGCCTGGCAAAAAGATGATTGGAGGAGCAGCTAAGCTGAGTGTGTTCCTGAGGGTCTAAACTGAAAGCTCTTCTTATCCCCAATCGTGGGGCTCAGGAGCCAAAATCTAATCGTGCAAAAAGACAAATCTCAGATATGGATAGAGTGACCATGTAAAGTTAAAATACAGGTTAGCTCAGGCACAGGGATTTAGTGCCTGAAACAAAATGAATCCAGGCCTGAAGAACG
This sequence comes from Rhinopithecus roxellana, assembly GCF_007565055.1. NCBI lineage: Eukaryota > Metazoa > Chordata > Mammalia > Primates > Cercopithecidae > Rhinopithecus > Rhinopithecus roxellana. The sequence continues at coordinate 34,837,919 of NC_044559.1, forward strand.
GAGAACTCAGCCAAAGACTGGGGATAGATGGATGATTTTTCTTTGAATAGAAAAACTGCAAATAGTAATGACCTCCCAGACATTTGTGCTAGAATTAGTCTTAAATTTATATAAGTAATTCAGAATTGAAATCTCCAAGTTTGTACATCACGATATGTTTTCTAGAAGCAGAATGCCAAGCTACTAAGAATAAATGGCAAAAGAGCTCACTGAGTTCTGAGAGCGGCCAGAATAGAAGTAGAAAATTTCAAGGTAAGCAAGAGAACAAGGAAATCACACTTAAATAATTATGGGATTCAGCAATCCCTGTGAGTTCTCCTTGTGGTGTTTCCTGTGAGCTCAAAGTACTGGAACTAAAAGCAAACGTCAACAAAATGTAAAGCATCCTCAGAAAGGGATATGCAAGCTAAACTCTCTGCAAATTGCAGTGTACCTAGAATCTCTGAGACAATTTCAATTGCCACATTCCAACACTCATTGGAGAAGAGTCAGAATACCTCTGAAGGGTCTGGAGGGATTGGGAGTGAGGGCTGCCATATCAAGATTCCTCAGGATGAAAGCTTGGAGGGGCATTTGACATGACATTCTGTAAAGTGGGAGCATGACTGGGGAAAGTCAGAGCAAACATTCCAGGGTGCTGATTGCACCTGCTCTGTGCTAAACACCTAGCATACATGAATCTTCTCACTTATAATGTAGTCACTCCATGGAGTGAGGACTAATTAACTCCACGGAGTGAGGACTAGTAGTTCATTTTATAGAAGGAACTAAGGTGTAGAGAAGTTAAATAACCTTCTACTAAGGGGCAAGAATTCCAGCAAAGGCTGTTTGAGTCCCAAGTCACTGATGACACTAAACTGCTTTTCTTTAGGGTTTTTATAAAATGTTGATTTTCTTTCTTCTAGGGAGTCCAAACCAGCTGTTAGTAATCAGTGGCTCCTTTTTGATTTGTGCTTGGGTAATTGCCCTCCTCCTGCATCCCCTCCACCCATTCTCAACAACTTCTCTTCAAAAGGTACAAAAGGGGTGGCTCTCCCTTCTTCTTGCAACATTCCCCAGAAAGAGAAGACACTGAGCCACTAAGTTTGGGTGGAGACACAGCAGAGCAGTAGTGATATTTTGAAAGTATAATTTGAAAGAAATGAATTTAGGATAAACAAATTTCTGAATGCCTAAAAAAAAAAAAAAAAAATCAAGAAATTCCTCATCCCATGGGGAGCTGCAGGTTGAAAACATAGATGAGTTTAAGAAAGTTTTAAATAAGTTTTTGAGTCAATGATATGTCCAAATGGCTTATTTGAGGACACGGGGAATGTCAGAGGGACATCTCTAATCCTTTGGAAATGTATAGTGTTGACATTGAAATCCCATCCTTCAGTGTTACTATCAAAGGTCATTTTTACACTGCATGGATTTAGAGGCTGGCCTCATTGGAAAATTTTTACTTAGCTTTCTTTAGGATCCCGAGCATCAACAATTTTGGGCAGAGTATAAAAAAAAACATGTAGTTACCCGCTCTGAAAATCTGTAGCTATTTTATGACAACATTTTCTGTTGTTTCCATTCATTGGAGTCATATTTTCCTCTTCATGCATTTCTTTTGATAATGTTTTACAGACATTGCTGATTGACATTTATTATCTGAATGTCTCCTTCCCAGAAGGAAGTATGATCTGCATTAGCCGTAAGCAGTCAGCAGCGTCTCCTATGACTTGGGGTCCTGGGCTAGTTGCTGGCTACCTTTTCAGTTATTCCCAAAGTGTGGTCTTGCTTTAAGACTTCATTTTTTCCAAAATAATACAAGGTCTACTCAAGTCATTAGTAGCAACAAAGAGTCAACCAACCCTAAAAATCAAGACAATAACACAATAGGGACTATTACATTTTTCTCTTATTCTTTTTATTTTGAGATGGGGTCTTGCTCTGTCACCCAGGCTGGAGTGTGGTGGCACAACCTAAGCTCACTGCAACCTCTGCCTCCCAGGTTCAAGCAATTCTCCTGCCTCAGCCTCCCAAGTAGCTGGGATTATAGGCACGTGCCACCACGCCCAGCTAATTTTTGTATTTTTATAGAGACAGGTTTTCACCATGTTGGCCAAGCTGGTCTTGAACTCCTGGGCTCAAGTGATCCACCCATCTCGGCCTCCCAAATTGCTGGGATTACAGGCGTGAGCCACTGCGCCTGGCCTTATTCTATTTTTCTTTATTGCAAATTTTGAGAAACAAGTTTATATCTTGAATATGTGGATCAGGTTACTCCTAGAGTGCTCTGTTAGCACTCTATCACTCTTAGCATAAAACCCAACTTCCTTGCTATAGTCAGCCAGGTCCTGTAAAATAACATTGCTTCCAGCATCGTCACTGTCTCCAGAGCTCCCACACTCCACCCATACTGGTTTCCATTTGTACCTCAAATGCTTCAAGCTTTTTCCCCACAGCAAGCTGTTTGTACATGCTGTTCCCTCTTCCTTTCCGGCTTTTTCTTCCTCTGCCTTTGCCAGCTAGATCTTTCTTGTTTACCGCCTCTTTAGAAAAACCAAAATGCAAAACAAAATACATGTATGGAGCCAAGAGGTGAGCACTATTTCCCAAAACTTACTAGGACTGAGTAATAATGGAAAACAGTTTAGCAGCATAAACCTTTATCAATAAAAAGCAGAGAACTGTCTTCTTTACGTTTTTAATCATTCATCTCAATTATTTATTTAAAACAGCTTATTGTTGATAAACTGCAGTTTGGTTTAAGTTTAAATAAATAGGAGTCTTCTACTCCTACCCATGAAAAATGAAGTCTAACAGGTCATTAAGAAGGGTAAAATAGGCTGGGCGCTGTAGCTCATGCCTGTAATCCCAGCATTTTGGGAAACTGAAGCGGAAAGATCACTTGAACTCAGAAGTTTGAGACAAGCCTGGGCAACATCACAAGACCCCCATCTCTACAAAAAATACAAAAATTAGCTGAGCGTGGGGGTGCACGCCTGTAGTTCCAGCTACTCAAGAGGCTGAAGCAGGAAGACGGCTTGAGCCCATGAATTGGGGGCTGCAGTGAGCCATCATCGCACCACTGAACTTCAGCCTGGGCAACATGGCAAGATCCCCCACCCGTACCAAAAAAAAAAAAAAAAAAAAAAAAGGGGAATATTTTTGTTTGTTTCTTTTTTGCCTTGGGTTATTCTCAGATGCCAGGTTTTCAGGTGTGTTTGGTGATATTTTATCTTTCACCACATTGTTAGCTGGATGGTCCTCTCCCCTGATGCTTCCTTCCCTTCCCTCCCCTGGGTGGGTCATTTATGATCACCTTCTGGGAGCTCCTGCACATTAAGCCACAGTAGAGAAAACCCAGCAGCATGGGTTCCATGATGAGGCTAAGCCAGCCACCTGGCCGGGCACTAAATCTCAATGTTTTTCCACCTCATAATACTATTAATACTCTTAAAAGTTGGCTGTGGCGGGACACAGTGGCTCAGGCCTGTAATCCCAGCACTTTGGGAGGCAGAGGCGGGCAGATCACTTAAAGTCAGGAGTTCGAGACCAGCCTGGCCAACATGGTGAAACCCCATCTCTACTAAAAACACAAAAATTAGCCAGGCATGGTGGTGCCTGTAGTCCCAGCTACTCAGGAGATTGAGGCACAAGAATCGCTTGACCTGGGAGGATAAGGTTGCAGTAAGCCAAGATCATACCACTGCACTCTGATCTGGGTAGCAGAGCAAGACTTCATCTCAAAAATAAATAAATAGGTCAGGTGCGGTGGCTCACACCCATAATCCCAACACTTTGGGAGGCCAAGGCGGGTGGATCACAAGGTCAAGAGATTGAGACCATCCTGGCCAACATGGTGAAACCCCCTCTCTACTAAAAATACAAAAATTAGCTGGGTGTGGTGGAGTGCGCCTGTAGTCCCAGCTACTCAGGAGGCTGAGGTGGGAGAATCACTTGAACCCAGGAGGCAGAGGTTGCAGTGAGCCAAGATCGCACCACTGCACTCCAGCCTGGCAACAGGGCGAGACTCTGTCTCATAAATAAATAAATAAATAAATAAATAAATAAATAAATAAATAGTACTATTAAAAGTTGGCTGCATTTCCTGGCCCCACAATATCCAAACTGTGGGAAATGAACTCCTTGCCCTCTATGGGAGAGAAGGCAGTTAGTGCTAGAAATTCACTACCGTACAATGTGCTATGATATTCCTAGTAAAGCTATTTCCTTATTAAAACTTTGTTTCAGGTACATAATCTTTCTATTTATACATACTTATATTCTTAAGCTCCCAGCAGATGAGACTTCCAAATCTTATTCTTTAGAGACCCGTTATGCTGGTATCTTTTATGCTGTCTGTGGCGTAGCAATGCAGAAACTTTTTCCTCTTTCGGTATTTGCACATACATATTTCTTTAATATTTCAGGAGGCTTAGAGCTAAGCAACACCCACATTTCTTGCCTGATGATTCAAGTGCTAAAAAAACCTGCTAAATTTTATGTGTTTTTTTCTTTTTCTTTTCTTTTTTTTTTTTTTTTTTTTAAGTCTTGCCTAATTAAGCAGAACTAAATTTTATCTTTTACAGGGAGAAAAACAGAGTTCTGGGACCTATGGATTAAAGCAGATTCTCAAATTTTTGTTGGCATCAAGGACCATCTGGAGGACTTATCTCTTTCAAACAAAAGCAAAGAAGTCCTGCAGGTTACAAATTCCCAGGCCCCACTCCTAGAGATGCTGATTTAGGTTCAGGAATTTGTCTATTTTTTTTAAAGCTAGGGCCCTAGGTAATTCTGAGAACGACTCACAGACCGTGCTCTGAGAAACCCTAGAATGAAGACGAGTGGTTTGAGGTATTTTCACCTAATAGTCCAACTGCCATCAAGGGTAATTTCAGTCTAAACTCAGAAAGAAACCCATGCAAGTCTTTCTGTGAGTGAACTGAATATTCTACAACAAGTGGTTTTAGATGCCTTGGGAAGAGAGGAAGGCAGATGTTTTGTTTCAAAAAAGTGGCTTATTTCACACTCTCCCTTCTTGTTCTTCTTGCCCCCTTCCTCTTCCTCCTTTTCTTTTGCCTTCTCTTCCTCGTCTTCTTTATCCCCCCTTCTTCCTCTTCTTCCCTTTCTTCTTCCTTTCTTCCTCCTTCTCCTGTTTTGGTTCATTTGGGCAAATGTTATTTTCTCCTCTCCTTATCCAATCTCCTTTTTCAGAGGCTGAAGTGAAGTCTGCCACATAACTCTAAGAAGATGAAGTAGGTACGTCTCTACTGCTGGCAGAACTTAAAGGCAGGACTCAAAACTTAAGGCTAGAGACCACTCTCTCCAGAGTCCTGGAACTGACTGGGAATAAATCACCTTTCTTATTTTTCAAGATGAATCCAATAGGCATGATGTAATCTAGTGGAGAAATTCAGGAATGCACCATTGCTTGGATCCTAGCAAAGGAGTATTTCTCCCCATTCCACTCCATACACCATAACAGGAACAGGCAAACAGATGGTAGTCTGTGGAGTACCACTAAATTCAAACAAGTTCAAAGCCATCACACACAGGAGCTAAGGAAGAGGCTGCCATAAGATTCTCGGGCAGCCCTACTAATATCCTCCAGGAACTGATTATCAGGATTAGCACCAGAGTAACTCATAGCCTAGGAAGGGAGCAGTGCTTTTGAAGGAGCCATTGTGGAATGGGAGGGTAGCAAGACTAATTTAAGAGACTGTGCGCCGGGCACAGTGGCTCATGCCCATAATCCCAGCACTTTGGGAGGCCGAGGCGGGCGGATCACTTGAGGTCAGGAGTTCGAGACCAGCCTGGCCAACATGGTGAAATCCTGTCTCTACTAAAAATTAAAAAAACTCTGGGAGTGGTGGCGGGCACCTGTAATCCCAGCTCCGCAGGAAGCTGAGGCAGAAGAATCATTTGAACCCAGGAGGTGGAGGTTGCAGTGAGCCAAGATGGTGCCACTGCACTCCAGCCTGGGCAACAAGAGGGAAACTCCATCTCAAAAAAAAAAAGAGAGAGAGAGAGAGAGAGAGATTGTGAACACAGACGAAACTATTTACAAGCAAGGTCCTTCATTCTTTTGTCAGTGAAGCAAATCTGCTGCCCTGTTAGTCTTGACACTGTCATCTGAGCAGACGGTTAGCAACGTCTCTTTCACCCAACCAGGAAATGGTGACAAAGTATCTCCATGGACCCCTTGAGGGATAAATGGGTGGGTGGGAAGAAGGAGTGCTCATTGTCTTTTGAACATTTAACTGTTGGAAAGGGAAGAAAGGAGTTGCAAAACATGGGTAAACAACGAATGGTGGGGTTTGAATCCCACCAGTGTCTCTACTCACCTCCTTGTAGTCAGAGGTGCTGTCCTGGGAGAGAAAAGAGAACTTTTAACAACTACTCTTTTTTTTCAAAAAATGGAATAGCTCTGTCCTCTGTGCCCTCACTAGGAGTCAGACTCCTGGATGGACTTGCCAGATAGGGAATTAACCCATTTTCCATCTGGGAACCTGGCTCTCCTATGACTAAAGAGGGTATCTGGAGTACATGGCAGAGAATGGCATGAAAGGGGGCTTTCCTGTGAGTAGGAAATCAGCAGTTCTTCCTCAGGGTCACTCAGCTTCTATAGGTTTCAACTTCCGATTCTCCCTAAAGCCACGTCAAAGCTTCAAATGTATCCTTTCTGTTCATGTCTCTCAGGCCATCAATTTATTCCACATGCAGGGGAGCAGCAGACACTGTGGTGTTTATTGTCCAATGGGAATCACCAAAGACATTCCACAGGCTGCTAAAGCCTGTTCGTATATTGCACCACGAAATTGAATCTGGAAACTGCAGTTCTGAACTATAAGCCATTGTTCGGCAACTGATGTAAGATATATAGGTTTCGCCAAGTATTTGCGTCAACACATTGTTCATCAAAATGAATAATCTGTATTTACGGATGTGCTCAGCGCCTGCGCGCTCACCCTGGGAGTGCTGAAGAGCTGGTGTGCTGTGCTCTCCCTCTCTTTCACTCACTTACTACTGGACTGTTCTGTTGCTGTCAGCTCACTGCCTCATTTTATGGTTAATACAACCATTTTATACTTTACACCACCATGAGGGATTGATTCTTCCACTGTTATACCTCCAAGGCCCCAAACCCAAGCTAGAGGAAGTTCTGCTGTTTTATTTTTTATCTTTTTATTTTTGAGACAGATTCTTGCTCTGTTGCGCAGGCTGGAGAGCAAAGGCATGATCTCAGCTCACTGCAACCTCCGCCTCCCGATTCAAGTGATCTTCCTGCTTCAGCCTCCTGAGTAGCTGGGACTACAGGTGTACACCACCACGCCCAGCTAATTTTTGTATTTTTAGTAGAGACGGGGTTTCACCATGTTGGTCAGGCTAGTCTCGAACTCATAGCCACCACGCCCAGCCAGTTCTGCTGTTCATATATCAAAAAGCATTAGATAAATACATATTAAATAATAAGTAAAATAAACACATTGGCTCAAAACATTTTCTCACCTGACATGTCTTAATATTATAGCATACATCTATTGTGATAATTAGCTTGAAAAATATGATCATGTCCAAGCCCTGGCAAACCATGCAATACTTTGGAAAAAAAAAAAAAAATAGCAACGAAGCTAACAGACTCATATAATCTTCCAGGCAGGACCTAAGATCGATTACTTCTCATTCTAGTGGAGGAAACTGAGATGCAGGATAGTGAACTAAGTTGCCCAATGTCACAAAGTTAGTGGCAGAACCAGGCCTACCTAAATTATAGTCTCTGAACACTAAGTCAACAGCTTTCATTACTATACTGGCTGATTAAGCAACATCTCTTTTCAAAGAATCCTAAATAATTAGAAGTTGTGTGATCATATCTATGGCCAGGGGGCAGGGCCAAGATCATCGACTAGAAGCAGCAGCATTTGCAGGCTCCCATTGGGAAAAAACATAATAAGCATGTGAATCCTTCACTGACAACCAAGGTATCCAGGTTCTCTCATCAAAATTGACTAGAAGCTGGCGTGACCCACCGAGGGAAGGAAGAGCAGTGTGGTGCAGCAGCCCACCTGAGAGCCACACAGGGAAGGGGAACCCCCTCCCCTCAGCCAAGGAAGGTAGTAAGCAAGCGTGCTACCCAGCTCGGGAAACTGCTTTTCTCACGGAACTGTGCAACCCACAGATCAGAAGATCCCACCTGTGAACCCACACCACAGCATGGAAGCCATCAACCTCAGCAAACTAACACAGGAAGAGAAAACCAAACACCACATGTTCTCACTCATAAGTGGGAGATGAACACTGAGAACACATGGACACAGAGAGGGGAACAACACACAGCAGGGCCTGTTTAGGGAGTGGGGGTTGAGGGGAGGGAACTTAGAGGACAGGTCAATAGGTGCAGCAAACCACCATGGCACACGTATACCTATGTAACAAATTAACAAACATGCACGTTCTGCACATGTATCCTGTTTTTGTTGTTGTGGTTGTTTTGGTTTGGTTTTGGTTTTTAGAATAAAGAAAAAATAAAAATAATAACTAGAAAATAAATCATACCGATGGCCTTTTTGCAGAGCTAACCCCGAACCCTCTGATCATCATGAAATGGTGCTAACATCCTGTTATCATTTGAATTTTGTATCTCCTCAAAACTTCATGTTGAAATGTAATCTCCAATGCAATTGTGTTAAAAGGTGGGGTCTTTAGGAGGTGATTCGGTCATGGGAGCTCCTTCCTAGTCAATGGGATTAAGGCCCTAGGAAAGGGGCTTCTCACAGATTTGACTTTTTTTGCCTTTCTATCCCTTCCACCATTTGAGGACACAGCCTTCCAGGTGCCATCATGGACAAAAAGACAGGAACCTCATCAGACTCTGAACCTGCTGGCACCTCAATCCTGGACTTTCCAGCCTCCAGAACTGGAATTTCTATTATTTATAAATGTCTATTATTTACTTTTTTTTTTTTGAGACGGAGTCTCGCTCTGTGGCCCAGGCTGGAGCGCAGTGGCCGGATCTCAGCTCCCTGCAAGCTCCGCCTCCCGGGTTTAAGCCATTCTCCTGCCTCAGCCTCCCGAGTAGCTGGGATTACAGGCGCCCGCCACCTCGCCCGTCTAGTTTTTTGTATTTTTTTAGTAGAGACGGGGTTTCACCGTGTTAGCCAGGATGGTCTCGATCTCCTGACCTCGTGATCCGCTCGTGTCGGCCTCCCAAAGTGCTGGGATTACAGGCTTGAGCCACCGCGCCCGGCCATGTCTATTATTTCTATAAATTTCTATTATTTATAAAGTACCTAGTCTCAGGTATTTTGTTATAGCAGCACAAACAGACTAAAGATGTGTCCCCAGCTCATTTGGCTAATTTCACCTTGTTTAATTGGAGCCAGCAAAATGTTCCTCCTCTTCTGGTTGGTGACCTTTTCAACCAAAAGTGTTTAGTCATCTAAAGTGCCAGGGAGGGCAGTGGGAGTGCTTTACCCACTCATGGACATCTTTGAAAGGTCCCCAGGACCTGCCATCCACCACTTTGTCTGCCCCTGCCTGAGTGTCTATTGGCAGAGACCACCAGGTCCTTGAGGAAAGCTGACATGGCTTTATCTCCAGGGCTTTCCAAAGGTGGGGGTCTAACCTCATCTCTTCCTTTCCCCGAAAACCTCCTGATGGTATTCATGGCTGCCTGAGGCTTCCCATTTATCACAAACTAATTGAACAGCTACTAGGTGCAAAGTACTGAGCTGGGGCCTGTATCTGCTATTGATATCTACAGTATGTACAGGGTACTTACCACCCAGGTGGTGTCAATAAAGTGTTTTTGAATAAATTTATGACAAAACAGGTAGTATACAATTTAAAACATTGTTTGAATATACCACAAAACAATCAGGCTCTTAATATTCTTATGTAATTTGCCAAATAACTTATTGCTTCCAAGAGTTATTTACAAAGAGGCCAGGTGCAGTGGCTCACACCTGTAATCTCAGCATTTTGCGAGGCCGAGGCGGGCAGATCACTTGAGGCCAGAAGTCTGAGACCAGTTGGCCAATATGATGAAACCCCATCTATACTAAAAATGCAAAAATTAGCCAGGCGTGGTGGTGCACACCTGTAATCCCAGCTACTTGAGAGGCTGAGGCTTCAACTTAGGAGACAGAGGTTGCAGTGAGCTGAGATCACACCACTGCACTCCAGCCTGGGCAACAGAGTGAGACTCTGCCCATCCCCACCAAAGAAAGTTATTTACAAAGAAAAAATTATGAAACACAAGAGCGAAAGATGACAGAGAGAATTCATGCTGTTCAAGTGAAAGCAAGAAACAAGCTGGTTAATTGTAAAGGAAGAAGTCCTGTTCTGGGGTGGTGATAAAAATAGAAATAATATATCGAAGGAAGAAAAAAGAGGGGAATAAAAGCTGTATTCAGGAAATAACTATGCGCTGAGAATATTCTTGGCCAAGAAAATTTGGAAAAATACACAATCCAAATGTCAATCAATAATCAAGAATATAATGGCAGCATAATTTTTCATGCCATAATTTTTCATGTCAGTCCTTTTCTGGAGTGTGTGTGTGTGTGTGTGTGTGTGTGTGTGTGTGGGTGGGTGGGTGTGGGTTTGAGTGTATCTTTGTTCTGGGAAAGATGAAAAAGATACACACGAACTGTAAATGCAATCATAAAGAAAGCCAAGTATTTGGAGGCCTGGTTTTGTGGGGCCCACGTTCTGAACAGCACAAAACAAGTCTCTGTCAGCTTACTGATAGTGACCTGATTAAAAATATGACCCAGTGGAAAAACTTCCCTGCTGCCAAACTAGTCACTGGAACTTTGATAAGAAGGTGACAATCTAGTGGTGGGTACAAGTTCAGAGACTCATTAAAATTCAAGGAGAAAAAAAAGTTAAAAAGGAAGAAAAAGTGGCATATTAGTTATTCAGCCTTCTTAACACAACAAAATGGTTCCCAGTCTCTAATTTATATGTATATATATATATATATTCCAAAGCACCTCAAGTGATCATCACTAACAACGTATTAGTTCTAAATACAATAGATGATGTTTAGAGCCCACCTTCATGCTGTATCAGCAGCATTTCTTACTGCTGATCGTCCCTTCTTCTGTGACAGTAGATAGTCTCTCCTGCCTCTCTGCTGCTTCTTTGTCTTCTCCGCCATAGGCCCCCTGTCCTTTAATTTTGGAGTTGCTTAGAGGTTCTGTCCTATCATCTCTCATCTCTCAATGCTATATACTATTTTTGTTTTTGTTGTTATTGTTGTTGTTGTTTTGAGACAGAGTCTCCCTCTGTCACCCAGGCTGGAGTGCAGTGGCACAATCTTGGCTCACTTGCAACCTCCACTTCCCAGGCTCAAGCAATTCTCCTGCCTCAGCCTCCCAAGTGGATGGGACTACAGGTGCCCACCACCACACCTGGCTAATTTTTGTATTTTCAGTAGAGACAGGGTTTTGCCATGTTGGCCAAGCTGGTCTCCAACTCCTGGCCTCAAGTGATCCACCCTCCTCAACCTCTCAAAGTGCTAGGATTACAGGTGTGAGCCTCCATGCCTGGCCTATAGTGGCCTATATACTCTTCTAATAAAGTATTATTCACTCTCTGCCTAAAGGTATCATCTGTATGCTGAGGATCCTTAAGCCTATCCCTTGCCAAGATCTTCTAGACTTGGACATCCAACTCTTCACGGATTACCTTCCCTGGAACGAACACCAGGCAGGTCCAGAGTATTTCCTTCTACCCACACTGGTCCTCCTGTCATGTTCAGTGAACAACCTGTGGTTCACCAGGCAACCTGGCTAGACTTCTGAGCCACATCCTTCATCATTTTTTCTTCTTAAGATCACAAATATGTCCTGAGTGTCAGTATTACGTGCTAGGATATATTGTGCCTGCACTGTGCTAGGCAGGCCCAGGACAGAGTAATAAACAAAGTCAAAGTAGTCCTTGCCCTCATGGAGCTTATAGCCTTGGAGCCTTCTTCACTCCCGCCAAGACTGCCAGCCCTCTGCGCTGTTCTTCAGACAGTCCTCTTCTCTCTGACCTGACTGCTGCTTTCCTGTTTTAAGTATCCATCATTTCTTGCCTTGAATGGCTTCATAGCTTCCTAATTATTTTTCTGATTCCAAGCTCGCCTTTTATAGCCATTTCCACAAATCTGCCTAAAAACAATCTTATCATACCACTGCTGCTAAACATACTTCACTGGCTCCTCACTGCCCTTAGGATAAGGACAAAACTCAGTACGTGGCTAAAAAGAAGGTTGGACAAAGGCCCATAGGAGCTCTGGGAGGGAAGACACTGCGTTGTCCCTTCAAACCTGAAGTCTTTGGGTATTCATTCAACATTGTGAACCAGGAAACACTGGTTCTATTAATAAAAATGGTATATCCATTTATCTTTAAAGTTAGGAATTGACTGTGTGCATGAACTCTAACAGCATCTTTTTAAAGTTGTGTGCTTCATACACGTATAAAAATGGAGTCTTGCTCTACATGATATATTGTCACAGATGTCATCCCATGTCATTAAGCATTCTTCCACCGCATCATTTTAATGACTACAGAGTATTTATTTATTTATTTATTTTGAGATGGAGTCTCACTCTGTTGCCCAGGCTGGAGTGGCAGCAGCACAATCTCGGCTCACTGCAACCCCTCCGCTACCCAGGTTCAAGCCATTCTCCTGCCTCAGCCTCCCGAGTAGCTGGGATTAAAGGTACACACCACCATGCCTGGCTAATTTTTGTATTTTTAGTAAAGATGGGGTTTTGCCATGTTGGCCAGGCTGGTCTGGAACTCCTGACCTCAAGTGATGCGCCTGCCTTGACCTCCCAAAGTGCTGGCATTACAGGCATGAAGCCACTGTGCGCAGCCTCTTAATTATTTCTTAAATTTGGTCTTTTCCAAAAAAATATATGCACAAGTTTAAAAATCTAATAGTATCAAATATTAAAAAAAAAAAAATAGCACTGTCTCACCTGTTCTCACTTCAGCCCTGATCCCCAGAAGCAACCACTTAAGAATATTTTAGCTGTTGCTTTTCCTAATGTAACTCTGTATGCCTGAACAGTATGAGTATGTCACTTTTTACTGATTTATTTATCTACTGACCTCCCATCTACTGAATTCCCTGTTTCATGTAGTCAATCATGCAGCGAATATATATTGCGCACCCACTCTGTGCCAGGCACTGTTCCAGGCATTAGGAATCCAGCAATGAGCAAAACAACAAGGTCACTGCATTCATGAAACTTAAATTCCAGGAGAAAGACAAGTAAAAAGCAAATAATGAAATAAAACAATTCCATATACTGCTATGTGCTATCAAGAAAATAAAAGAGAGTGATAGAGATTTAACCGCCTGACCTTCAGTAGGGTGGTCAGAAATGTTTCTCTAAGGTGATGTCAGAGCCGAGCCCCTAAATGATAAGCAGGGCCTGCCACGTGAAGCTCTATGGGAAGTGCCATGACAGGCATCAGCACATGTAACAGAGACCCTCTAACAATGGCATAAGCAAGTACATTTATTATTTATCTCATGGAGTAGCCTGAGAATAGGCCATCCAGGGACCCAGGCTCCTTCAGTCCTTCATCTGGAAGGTGCCATGTGGCTCCACCACCTCCATGTTCCAAACAGCAAGATGGAGGAAGAAGGAGAAGGGCAGTTCTCTATAAGGACACAACTTAGTAATTTCCCATCTCTTCTGCTCACATCTTTTTGGCCAGACCTTAGTCACATAAGCACACCTAGCTGCAAGAGAAACTTGAAATGTAGTTTCTATTCTGGGCAGCTACATGCTAAGCGAAAATTCTGTTACTGTGGAAGAAGAGGAGAACACGATGGGGAACCAACTGATTTTCTGCCAAAAGAACATTTTATACAGAGGAAAGATTGAAGGCAAAGTCTCGGAGGAAGGAAAGAACTTGACTTGTTAAAGAGAAAGAACTGCCCCTAGAGGCATTGCAGATGTGGCTGCTGTGTCACATTTGTGTCATTAGGTGGCAGCGGCTATGTCGATGCTCAGTGTTCTGCCCTGTGAATGTTTGAATGTTTAATAGTCTGACACTCCTATTTTGTGGACTTGGCATCTGTTTTCCTTCACTGGTATCTGGGAGAGGGGGCAGGCCTTGTGAGTGGGCTTTCTGACCCTCGCGCTGGGCTGGGCTGGCCACTAGGGGTCTGAAGGGACAGTGGGAAGGTAGAGGGTGCCTTCATCAGGAGCAGCCTTCATTAGTGAGTTTTAAGAGACTATGAGAGGATCGATCAGGTCTGGTGTGTGCTGGACCATGCTGCACACTGTGTCAGGATCACGAAGGACAGGACTGGGGAAGGGTTTGCTGGTGTCTCTGTTAATAGCAGGAACCGCAGCCACTTTATTGTGTTCTTGATTCTGTGCCAAGCATTCTTGTTATTTAAGGAAAAAAAAAAGAGACAGAGAGAAAGAGAAAGAGAAGGCCAGGTCACTGAACAGAGGTTAAAGAAGCAGAGAGTGGGAGAATCTTAGATCAGGTAGCAGATAGGACTGAACAATGTGGAGATTTTAAAACCAGGCTAAGGAATTTCCATGGGACGGTTTTCAGCGGGGAACTGATTCGACCATTCTCTCTCATATCTACCTCTTTCCCATTTCTTAATAGCATTACAGCCTTAATTTTGACTAAATTATTAATCACTATTTACATGGTGGATCCAGAACATCCGAGACGGGTCTCAGTTAATTCAGAAAGGGTTTTTTTTGTTTTTTTGTTTTTTTTTGGTTTTTTTTGCCACGATTGAGGACGCGGGCCCATGACACAGCCTCAGGAAGTCCTGACAATGTGTGCCCAAGGTGGTCAGGGCACAGCTTGTTTTTACACATTTTAGGGAGACAGGAGACATTAATCAATATACACAAGAAGTACATTGGTTCAGTCTGCAAAGGTAGGACCACTTGAAGCAAAGGCAGAAAGACTCAAACCGGGGAATGGGCTTCCAGGTCACAGATAGGTGAGAGACAAATGGTTGCATTCTTTTGAGTTTCTGATGAGCCTTTCCAAAGGAGGCAATCAGATATGCATCTACCTCAGTGAGCAGAGGGATGACTGAATAGAATGGGAGGCAGGTATGCCCTAAGCAGCTCCCAGCTTGAGTTTTTCCTTTAGCTTAGTGATTTTGGGCGCCCAAGATATTTTCTTTTCACAACTTCATCATTAGTATATAAATATTATTCATTGCGGAAAAATATAGTATGCTGAGATTACATTTCTCTTTCTATACAACTCTTAGCTTGGCTCAAGTTAATAATATCCTTTGTTTCTCACACACAGACAAAACTACAGGATAAGTGACTTGATAGGTGATATGGTGGGGAATCGGGAATGAATTGAATTTGTGTGCATATCAGCTTCAACTCACTCTAGACTGTCCATTATGCCACCTATCACTTATTCTGTAGTTTTTTCCTGTCTTCTGAAATCTAGTTGAAATCTCTCATCGATTGATGCCTCCTCTACCATCTTATCCTTGTGAGTATCTTCCCTGCTATGTTAATGAATCTTAGCATGAAGAGGAAGAAAATAAGCATCTATGTACCAATTTAACTGAAATTATATTAATATTTTAGCTTAAGAATTCTCCCATTTAACAATGACTGTTGACCTTGTAACATACCTTATGAGACTCCCTTTTGACATTTTTGTGAGGCTACAGAAAAGATTTAAATGGCTTTCCGTATGTCTTTGTGGAATGGTTGTTTCTTTGAATATGACTGAATGACAGAAGGAGATAATGAGGTGGCTTCGTTTTAATGGGGCTGTCTTTCTCCTTAATATTCAAATTCCAGCTTTGACTTTACCTTTACATACACCATTCTCCTTCCCCAGCAACGAATTATGATCTGCTCACTTCTTTGGGTAGTCCACTAGCCCTTTAAAAGCCAGCATCTCTGACTTTTTGGTTGTTTTTCTTTTTGAGATGGAGTCTCTGTGGCCCCGGCTGGAGTACAGTGGTGCAATCTTGGCTCCCTGCAACCTCCCTCTTCTGGGTTCAAGTGATTCTCCCACCTCAGCCTCCCGAGTAGTTGGGATTACAGGAATGCACCACCGCGCCCGGCTAATTTTTGTATTTTTAGTAGAGACAGGGTTTCACCATGTTGACCAGGCTGGTCTCGAACTCCTGACCTCGTGATTCGCCCACCCCAGCCTCCCAAAGTGCTGGGATTACAGGTATGAGCCACTGCGCTCAGCCTTTTTGGTTGTTTTTCAACTGCTCACTTTATTGCCTGAACTATTTCAGTGAACACTTAAATATTTCTTGCATGTATGGATTCTGTCCAACTCTTCCCTGAGATGAAGGTTTTACTCACAACCATCTTTGATTTGTTTTTTTAAGATATTGAAAGAGATCAAAATGAAAAGACTAAAAGGCAGAAATGAAGTCCACAGGCAAACAGCCCGGGTGGCGCCCTGACAGCCCGGGCGGCACCCTGAGCCTAGTTAAAGATCGACCCCGGACCTAACCGATTAGGTTATCTATAGACTCCAGACATTGTAAGGACAAACGTTGTGAAAGTCTCTGTCCTGCTCTGTTCTGTTCTAATTACCGGTGTCTGCCATACATCTTAGTCCTGGGCCCAGTACAAACACATTCCTCTATTTGTCCCAACTTCCTGAGCCCCTGATAAGGTCACAACCGTTTGTAGTTTTACTAAATGCGCGGGAACAAATAGAAAACTGTTAATTGTATAACTTAGAATATTAACCAATTACCAATTGTGATGCTGAGACCAAAAAGAATTCCTTTGTACTTCTGTAACCTTACATATCCTGTATGCGTCGGGCTATAAAAAGCGGGCACATGCATCATTCGGGGCCCTCTTGTATGTTGTAGAACGGAGGGACCAAGTTCGAACTTGCATTAAAGATCCTTGCCGCTTGGCTTTGACTCTGGACTCTGGTGGTCTTCTTTGGGGAATAAACGGTCTGGGCATAACAATATAATTGCCATTCTTAGCTTTTATCTCACATATGAGTATCCCAATTGTGCTCCTGTTTAAAATTCCACCTCAGGGCCGAGCACTGTGGCTCACGCCTGTAATACCAGCACTTTGGGAGGCTGAGGCAGGCAGATTACTTGAGGTCAGGAGTTTGAGACCAGCCTGGCCAACATGGTGAAATCCCATCTCTACTAAAAATAGAAAATTAGCTAGATACGGTGGTGCATCTGCAGTCCCAGCCACTCGGGAGGCTGAGGCAGGAGAATTGCTTGAACTGCCCGGGAGGTGGAGGTTGCAGTGAGCCAAAATGGTGCCACTGCACTCCCGCCTGGGTCACAGAGTCAGACTCCATCTCAAAAATAAATAAATAAATAAATAAATAAATAAATAAATAAATAAATAAATAATAAAATAAAATGAAATTGTGCCTCAAATGCTACCTTGTCCCTGAAGATTTCCCAGATGAATGAATCTAAGTTCCAGTCCTCTGTCCATCATAGTGTCTTACACATAATTACCATTCAACAAATGTTTCCTGAATTAATAAACTAGGTCACCTTATGAGGATTCATATAAACTTTGTTTTTTATGTTATATATTTAAAAACATTTTCAAGCTTCTATCACTAAATTAGATGAAAAGGCTACCACTGTTAATACCAAACACCATTCCTAGCCTGGAAGCAGATATGTAGCAAAAGGATATTTAATGTTTTCCGCAACTGTTTATTTGGCACAGCAATGATAATGTAACCAAACCCATCTGTTTCCTCTCGTCCAGGGATTTCAAATGCTGACCAAAAACACTTTGTGCTGAACTTCTAATGACTCCTGACTTATCTTACCTGTTCTTTGTCAAAAACTTGTTAAAAACGCTAATAAATATGAATAAAGTACTAGGATACAACCTGGAATAAGAATCGAGTTCTTAAAAAAAAGTCAAGACCTTGGAAACTAAAAGATAAGTTTCTTGGCTGCTTGTCTATTCTCATGACATGTGAATAGCTGGGTTGTTTAAAACTCTATGATTTTACTATGTATGTTTTAAAAAACTTGATCTTAACCAGGAATTATATAATTATAGACTCTGGAGCTAAAAGTAACTCAAATAATTTATCAATTTCATTATCCAACTTTCAGAGAAGATCTATAAGAGCCTGCTGCAATTTTAAAGTTTAAAAACTAAAGATTTACATTTCATATATTCACATCAACACTTTTTTAAAATGACATTGCTTATTCGAGGTCAGCTGATGTTATCTACCTTAATATTTAAAACTCTCCTATCTCAAGTTTTCCATTGCAACTTATAATTATGAATTCATTTTCATTCCATTCTGCAATCTGGAGCAGTAACTGTCCTACCTGCACTGCATGTAACCACTTCATGACACCTGGAATGCTGCTGTGCATTTTAACTTTACCCTATAATTAATTCAAATAATTTTCATTGGACCAAAATTGTAATCTTATGATTAAACTTCATAATCGTCTAGCAATTCAAGGCCAAAGTCTATAAAACTATTTTGCTTGGGTTTAAATAATACATTTTAGAACACCCATTTAAATGTACATTGTTCCCTTTCAAAACAGTTAGTGAAGAGATGCTCAACATCAGTAGTCATTAGGAAAATTAAAATTAAAACTACGATGAGATACCACTTCACACTCACCAAGATGACTACAAGCAAAACAATAACAAGTGTTGGTGAGGATGTGGAGAAAAGTGAACTCTCATACATTGCTGGTGGGAATGTAAAGTGATGCAGCACTTTGAAAAACAATCTGGCAGTCCCACAAAAAGTTTACAGTGACCATATGACCCAGCAATCCTACTCCTAGGTATATATCCAAGAGAAATGAAATATATATCCATATAAAACCTTATATACCAATGTTCATAGCAGCATTATTCATAATAGCCAAAAAGTGGAACCAACCCACATATCCACTAACAGATGAATGGGTAAACAAAATGTGGCATTTTCAAGCAATGGAATATTATTTGGCCATGAAAAAGAATGAAATACTGATACATGCCACAACATGGACGAACCTTGAAAATTATGCCAAGTGAAAAAAGCCATGTGTTATATAATTCTGTTTATAAAGAAATGTCTGGAACAGTTAAATCTATACAGACAGAAAATTAGTTGTTGCCTAGGACCAGACAAGGCAGTTAGTAGGGCACTGAGGCATGATTGCTAATGGGTCCAGGGATTCTTTTTTTTTTTTTTTGAGATGGAGTCTTGCTCTGTCACCCAGGCTGGAGTGCAATGGCACAATCTTGGCTCACTGCAACCTCTACCTTCTGAGTTCAAGCGATTCTCTTGACTCAGCTTCCTGAGTAGCTGGGACTACAGGGGCGTGACACCACACCCAGCTAATTTTTGTATTTTTAGTAGAGATGGGGTTTCACCATGTTGGCCAGGATGCTCTTGATCTCCTGACCTTGTGATCCGCCCGCCTCAGCCTCCCCAAGTGCTGGGATTACAGGTGTGAGCCACCACCCCCAGTCTAGGGATTCTTTGTGGATGATGAAAGTGTTCTAAAACTGACCATGGTGATGATTGCACAACTCTGTAAATATAAGAACAACCAATGAGTCGTACACTTTAAAAGTGTGAATCATATGGTATGTGAATCATTTCTCAATAAAACTGTTTAAAACAAATTTTTTAAATAGAGTTTGGGGGCTGGGCACATGCCTGTAATCCCAGCATTTTGAGAGGCTGAGGTGGGCAGGTCACCTTCGGGAGTTCAAGACCAGCGTGGTCAACATGGTGAAACCCCATTTCTACTAAAATACAAAAGTTAGCCAGGCATGGTGACGTGCACCAGTAGTCCCAGCTACTCAGGAGGCTGAGGCACGAGAATCGCTTGAACCGGGGAGATGGAGGTTGCAGTGAGCCGAGATCACACCACTGCACTCCAGCCTGGGAGACAGAGCAAGAATCCGTCTCAAAAATAAATAAATAAATAAATAAATAAATAATAGAGTTCAGCACTCTCCATAGATAAAAGACACTAATTAAAAAAAAAAAAACCTGGCTGACTTAGCAAACAAGGATATTTGGGCTTTCTTCCCTGCTTGCAGATACTGTTGCTTCTAGTTTATTTTACAATTTTATCTGTTTATCCCATGTGTTATGTAATCAGAGCTCAGGGCGTCAGCAGGAAATTTATAATAGTCCTTTCAAACAAATTTTAAAAAGTTTAGTAACATTATCTAATGGTGTATTAAAGCCTTGCTTTGATACTGTTTTATGATCTTAAGCACTTGCTGTCCATATTGAAATAACAGAAGGGCTTTACAGATAATGTAACTTGACTTTGCTAAACTTCCTTTTTCTTTGGAAAAAATAAAAAAGCCTATCATATTTGGGACAAAGCAGTGTTTTTAAATCTCTACATAATCTACTATAATTCTACCAAGATTTAACCACCCCCCACCCAAATTCAGTCTAAAACACAGAAGTAGCACTTATGCAAAACCAAGTTTGATTTAAATCAAGTAAGTTGTTTAAAGATCAGTCCAATTGATCACTTATGACTTTACACATACTTATGACTTTACACACTTTTATTTTGTGTTTCTAAATTAGTTTCCTGTGTGTTCTATTTCATCAGCTAGAGCATACAATTTCAATCTACCCTAAATCTCACAAATCTCAAGATATGAAACCACAGATTAATTTCTTAAGTATTTTACATATATTAGGTTTTGTCCAGGCTAACTAAACTCTAAATTCCTTAAAGGCAAGGACCTTGTCTTAAGCTTCAACACTTCACAGAGATCCCACAATTGAGACATGTCTCTCAAGGTCTAAGGTGTAGGCCAGTTCTCCAGTCAAGCTACAATACTATACTGTATATATTATTAAAGTATATATTTATGTGTGTGTATCAATTTTATAGCTATATATCTTTATCCCTCTACCATCTATTTTTCTTTTATACTTCATTGCCAACACATAATATATTGACTGCCCCCAAATCTTTAAGAACTCTCAATTTTCTTCAGAATAACCCCCAAGCACCTTCCTATGGATTTCAAAGCTCTTTGTCAACTTCCCCATCTACCCTTTCTAGCCTGAGCATCAGATGCCAACACATCAGTTACGTAAAGTTCCTCTTCCACCCCTCTGCTGTTGCACCTCCAGGCCTCTGCTGTCCCTTGGATTGCTATCCAGTCTATGAAAAATCTGCTAAACTTTTAAGTCCATGTCAAGAGCCATCTTCTGTATAGATCCTTCGTTTTCAGAATTTCTCCTTTTTAAATCCCTTCATAGTACTTTGTCTAATACTCTACCCCTTATCACAGCTTATTTGGTGCCTAAGGACATGCCTTCTCTCCTAGTATTCATTCTCTGATGTTTGTAACTGTTTGTGTGTGAATCCCCTAGCAAAGCACTGTGTTTATATCCTCTTCACCCTTTACAAAAAAACCACTCAATAAATGCTTGCTAGAGATGACACGTTGATAGGTGTAGCAAACCACCATGGCACATGTATACCAATGTAACTAACCTGCACAATCAGCACATGTATCCCAGAACTTAAAGTAAAATTTTAAAAAAGTAAAATAAAATAAATGCTTGCTGGATTGAATTATTCTCATCTTGAATTCCCCAAAACACCAAGAATGGTGTGGGGCACATAGCAGTTAATCAATAATGTTACTTGATAGAATATACATTCCTGGGACAAAGATTCAGATGCTTAATGACTGATTCTAGTGACAGTGAAGTGATAGATCATCACCAAAAAAAGTTTATTCTCTAAATTGTTCCTACACTGAATTGGGCTTAAGTAACAGATGCTTTAATGTACGAAAACAATTAGCTGAGTGTTTAGCTTCAGTATATTTTTATTTCCAGTGTTCCTTGTGGAATAAAACCATTTTCATCCCAGGAATACACGTAAAATAATTTTGGAAGTCAATTCTTAGAATGTACATGGATTTTTGGGAGGCCGAGGCGGGCAGATCATGAGGTCAGAAGATCGAGACCATCTTGGCTAACACGGTGAAACCCCGTCTCTACTAAAAATGCAAAAAAATTAGCCGGGCATGGTGGCGGGCGCCTGTAGTCCCAGCTACTCGGGAGGCTGATGCAGGAGAATGGCGTGAACCCGGGGGACGGAGCTTGCAGTGAGCCGAGATCACA
This sequence comes from Rhinopithecus roxellana, assembly GCF_007565055.1. Taxonomy (NCBI): domain Eukaryota; kingdom Metazoa; phylum Chordata; class Mammalia; order Primates; family Cercopithecidae; genus Rhinopithecus; species Rhinopithecus roxellana. The sequence continues at coordinate 34,860,040 of NC_044559.1, forward strand.
CCACTGTACTCCAGCCTGGGCGACAGAGCGAGACTCCGTCTCAAAAAGAAAATAAAAAAGAATGTACATGGATTTTTGTCACTGTTTATTCAAGATTCATTCAAGTATTGATCACTTATGTGAACTGTCTCTGGGCAGACACTGAAAAAGGTACTGAATCATGAATAAGATACAGGCTCTGGCCTTAAGTGTTTACAGTATACTAGGGGAAGGGTCTCAAAGGAATCTAGGTTTGATGCTTCAGAAAAACTGATACTAATTATCTTGATATTGATGAATTTGGAAGTTCTTTAAAAAGTACTCTTTTAAATTCAGATTTAAATGTTTATGTTTCAATATGTACTAAAAACAAAGGTATAATAATATTTTATTTAGAAAGCCATTTTCATTCATGCAAACAACAAAAGAACATAACTAGATGCTATGACTCAGGGCTGGGAGTAGGGTGAGTAAAGAGAGGTTTTCTAGAGCAAAATTTCTTGAGGCCACTCACTCTCAGGGTCCCGTAAGTACAGGGTCAGCCTTAAAAAGGAGCACCTCTTTAAATTCATCACCCTAGCAGCCTCCCCTGCCTTACCTTAGCTCTGGCCCAGCTATGAATGTTTAAGAAATTAGTAATTTTGTGTTATACCTGGTTGCATATACTTGGTATACTCCATAACAAATGCTTTATAAATTATTTCTGATTTATAGAAAATGGAGCTGTGAAATTATTGAGGGAATGCATAATGATGCAAAGGGAATATGTCTACTTTTGGGAGGAAGGAGTAGATACTAAGGGAAAAGGATAAATGAAACAGAATTAGCACATTAAAATGACTGCCAAGTTAAAAGCTTTTAAGTGTTCAGATTGGAAGTAATTCTCATGACTCAACTGTTCTACTATTCATAACCATTAACTTATGCTTTTGTTAACTTCAAATAATTTGTATTGGCATCTGTAATTATCCATTCTCATGCTGCTATGAAGAAATACCCGAGAGTGGGTAATTTATAGAGGAAAGAGGTGCAATTGACTCACGGTTTCATATGGCTAGGGAGGCCTCAGGAAACTTACAATCGTGGCTGAAGGCACTTCTTTACAGAGCAGCAGGGAAGAAGATGAGTGCCCAGTGAAGGGGCGAAGCCCCATATAAAGGCATCAGATCTCGTGAGAACTAACTCACTATCATGAGAACAGGATGGGAAACCAGCCCCAGGATTCAATTATCTCCACCTGGTCCCTCCCAGGACACATGGGGATTATGGAAACTACAATTCAAGATGAGATTTGGGTGGGGACACAACCAACGGTATCATTTTTCTAAGATCAATACCAAATGAACTAAATGAATAAAAATAAAACAGTAAGTTACAAACTAATGTCGACACTGTTTTAAGACAGATTAGAGATTAGCACCTGAAGAGTATTTTCTTAATTCCTTAGTGCAGTTATTGATGGTTATTCAAGACTGAATAAGGAAATTCTGGATGCACTTGATCCATGGGAATACAATTCATTTAATTTTTAAATTTAAGTGAAATTTAAAATTAAAGTTAAAATTAAATTTGTTTCCAAAAGAGAAATTTCATATTTAGGTACATTAGTAAATACAGAATAAGTGATAATTTAAATGTTAAAGGCATTGACATTAAGTGGGAGAGGTTTTCCCATTAGATCAAAGTTAAATGAATTTGTAATCAGCCTTTCAAGTGTTACTACACCTGGTAATACAATGTTCAATGTCAAATAAGCTTGTAAAGAAGCTTTCTGAAGGCCAGGCACAGTGGCTCACGCCTGTAATCCCAGCACTTTGGGAAGCCAAGGCTGGCGAATTGCCTGAGCTCAGGAGTTCACGACCAGCCTGGACAACATGGTGAAACTCCGACTCTACTAAAATACAAAAAACTATCTGGGCCTGGCAGCGTGCGCCTGTAGTCCCAGCTACTTGGGAGGCTGAGGCAGGAGAATTGCTTGAACCTGGGAGGCTGAGGCAGGAGAATTGCTTGAACCTGGGAGGCTGAGGCAGGAGAATTGCTTGAACCTGGGAGGCTGAGGCAGGAGAATTGCTTGAACCTGGGAGGCAGAGGTTGCAGTGAGCTGAAATTGAGCCACCGTACTCCAGCCTGGGCAACAGACCGAGACTCCATCTAAAAAAAAAAAAAAAAAAAAAAAATACTTTCTGAAAAGTTCCAAGTAAATATAAAGCAAAACATTTCCCCTACATTGGCTTGATTCTACTTCCCCTTCTCTTCACATATTTTAGAATGTTAAGAGTTGCCAGATATTTTGGGTTCGTGGTAGGTTTCTTTTTCTTTCATCTCACTTAAAAATGGAAAATTTTTACCTACCAAAATGTTGTATCAGAACTAAGAATTTCAATATATGCTGTCAATAGAACCTAGAAAAGTTTAGTTGTGGTTGTGACTTATTTATAATCCTATTTCGTATGTCCCTTAAATGAGGTTTTACATTTCTAGCAATAGTGGGACATTATTCCAAGCTGCCACAAATGATGAAGTTCATGTAGAAAGATGTTTTTGCACAGAATAATAAAAAGGCTGAGGCTGCTCTTAAAATAACATGCTTGGATTTTCAAAAACATTTAAAATCATAAAAAATCTTTTTACCAATGAAAAATGACAATTCTAGTGGGAAAAATCATTCAATTAATAAATAAAAATAACCCCAGACGACTTCACTATCTCCCCTATGTTAAGAATATCTATAATCACAGACAATATAAAGTTGTTCTAATGATAACTGTTAATAGCTTACAAAAAGTTTAAAACCTCAAAACAAGCTAAAATATTTTAAATTTGTAATTGAAGTTAACTGAGAACATAAACACTACCACTGTGTCCCCCCAAACGCTTTTGTTCTTCTAAATGTGATCCCCCATAACTCTTACCTCTACAAAGTAAAATCCAAACCCATGAAATAAAGTTCATGGAGAATACTATCCTTCTGATTTTTATTGAAAAATTTCCATGACTATTTCTATGAAAACATTAAAGTCCTTAATTTCGTTGCTAGAGCTAATGCAAGAATACACAAATACACACATGCATACATTCATTTTACTAGCTGTTGTCTTATTTAGACCATATAAAAAGATCTTTAATATGCATTGGCCCCAAATTTTCACTTTGGATCAACTATTCCATCTATGTTGGAGAGATTAGGATACATAAATAAATTACATAATCTCACTTTATATGAAACACTGCAACTTAAACTTTTAGTTATCTGGTGTTTTAAGTTGAATAGTTCAGATAAACATGCAAACTTTTCTGCCTCCTCTATTGGGCGATTATCTAAGCTTTTTGAATTGTCTTGTTCAAAGCCACAAGTTGAATTATTTTCACTGAGATTCTATAAAATTTCATGAATGTCACAGCTATAAATCCTAAAATCCAAAAATAAAACAAACGATAACCTCAAGGAAATGAGCCAATTCTTTAAAAGACACAACCTGTCAAAACTCACACAAGAGGAAATAGACAATCTGAATAGGCCCATATCAATTAAAGAAATTCAATTAATAATGAACAACCTTCCAAAACATAAAGTCCCAGGCTCAGATCAGTTCACTGGTGAGTTCTACTAAACATTTAAGGAAGAAATTACACAAATTCTTCACAATCTCTTTCAGAAGACAGAAGCAGAGGAATACTCCCTAATTCATTGTAAAAGACCAGCATTACCCTATTACCAAAATTGGACAAAGTGATTATAAGAAAACTATAAACCAATATCTCTTATGAACATAGATACAAAAACCCTTAACAAAATATTACAGCAAATCCAACAGTGTGTAAAGAGTTATAAATCATAATCAAGTGGGATTTATCCTAGGTATGCAAAGCTCGTTTGAAATCAAATAACATAATGTATCACAACAAAAGACTGAAGTCACAAGATCATAGATGCAAAAAAAAAGCATTTTACAAAATCTTTACAAAAAAAGAACCCATTCATTATAAAACCTTTCAGTAAACTAGGAATAGAGGGTAACTTCCTCAACTTAATAAAGAATATCTAAAAGGAGCCCTAAAGCTAACATTATATTTCATGGTGAGAAACTAGCAGCTTTCCCACTAATATTAGGAATAAGGCAAAGATGTCCCCTCTCATCCCTCTTTTTCAATATTATACTGGAACTCTTAGTTAATGCAATGTCAAGAAAAGGAAGTAAGAGGTATACAGATTGAGAATGAAGAAATAAAACCATCTTTGTTCACAAATGACATAACTGTCTATATAGGAAATCAAGATTATACAAAGGTTGAAGAATACAAGTTAATATAGAGAAGCCAGTTGCTTTCCTACGTACCAGCAATGAAGAAGTGCAATTTGAAATTTAAAACGGGCCGGGCGCGGTGGCTCAAGCCTGTAATCCCAGCACTCTGGGAGGCCGAGACGGGCGGATCACGAGGTCAGGAGATCGAGACCATCCTGGCTAACATGGTGAAACCCCCGTCTCTACTAAAAAAAAAAAAAAAAAAAAAAAAAAAAACTAGCCGGGCGAGGTGGCAGGCGCCTGTAGTCCCAGCTACTCGGGAGGCTGAGGCAGGAGAATGGCGTAAACCCGGGAGGCGGAGCTTGCAGTGAGCTGAGGTCCGGCCACTGCACTCCAGCCTGGGCGACAGAGCAAGACTCCGTCTCAAAAAAAAAAAAAAGAAATTTAAAACATGATACAATTTACATTAGCAGAAAAGAAATGAAATACTTAGGTATAAATCTAGCAAAATGTACACAAGATCTGTATTAGGAAAACTACAAAACTCTGATGAAATAAATCAAAGAAGAACTAAATAAATGAAAACATTCCATGTTTATAGGTGGGAAGACTCAATATTGTTAAGATGTCAGTTCTTCCCAACTTGATCTATAGATTCAGTACAATCTTAATCAAACTCCCATCAAGTTATTTTGAGGATATTGACGAACTGATTCTAAAGTTTATATGGAGAGGCAAAAGACCAAGAAAAGTGAATATAATACTGAAGGAGAAAAAAGAGAACTGACACTACCTGACTTAAGACTTACAATAAAGCTACAGTAATCAAGAGAGTGTGGTATTGGTGAAATAACAAATAAATCAATGGAACAGACTAAAGAGTCCAGAAATAGACCCACATAAATATAGTTAGCTGAGCTTTGTCAAAGGAACAAAAGTAATGCAATGGAGAAAAGACAGTCTTTTCAACAAATGGTGTTGGAACAACTGGACATCCACATGCCAAATAATAAATTTAGAAGCAGATCTTACACTATAACTCAGAATGGATCACAGATCTAAGTGTACAACACAAAACAATAAAACTCCTAGGAGACATTATAAAAGAAAATCTAGATGACCTTGGGTATGGAGATGAATTTTTAAATACAACACCAAAGGCATGATCCATGAAAGGAATAATCGATAAGACAGACTTCATTAAAATTAAAAACTTCTGCTCTGCAAAAGACATTGTACACCGTAGGCCAGGCACGGTGGCTCATGCCTGTAACCCTAGCACTTTGGGAGGCCGAGGCAGGAGGATCGCCTGAGGTCAGGAGTTCGAGACCAGCCTGGCCAACATGGCAAAAACCCATCTCTACTAAAAATACAAAAATTAGCTGGGCGTGTTGGTGGGCGCCTATAATTCCAGCTACTTGGGAGGCTGAGGCAGAAGAATCATTTGAACCCGGGAGGCAGAGGTTGCAGTGAGCTGAGATCATGCCACTTTACTCCAGCCTGGGTCAAAGAGGGAAACTCAGTCTTAAAAAAAAAAAAAAAAAGACACTGTACACTGCCAAGAGAATGAGTAGACAAGACACAAATTGGCAGAAAATGTTTGCAAAAGATATATCTGATAAAGGACTGTTATTCAAAATATACAAATAACTCTCAAAACTCAACAATAACCAGGTACAGTGACATGCTCCAGGAGTCCTAGCTACTCCAGAGGCTGAGGCAAGAGGACAGCTTGAGGCTAGGAGTTTGAGGCTGTCCTGTGCTATAATTGCACCTGTGAATAGCCACTGTACTCCTGCGTGGGCAACCTAGTGACACCCCATCTCTTAAAAAAAATAAATAAAACAGCAACTCAAAGTACTGTAATTTTTTTTTAAATAAGAAAAAATAAAATACAAATTAAAAAACCCTCAACAATAAGAAAATGAACAACCCGATTAGAAAATGAGCCAAAGATCTGAACAGACACTTCGTCAGAGAAGATACATAGATGGCAAATAAGCATATGAAAAGATGTTCCATATCATATGTCACTAGGGAAATGCAAATGAAAACAAAAAGGAGATATCGCTATGCACCTAAGAGAATGACCAAAATCCAGGAAACTGACACCAAGTGCTAGTGAAGATGTGGAGCAACAGGAACGCTCATTAGTTGCGGGTGGGAATACAGAATTGTATAGCCACTTTGGAAGACAGTTTGGTGCTTTCTTATAAAACCAAACATACTCTTATCAAGGATTGAGGTTGCTGAGTAGTATGATATTCACCCTAGGTGTTGAAAACAGCCCACAGAAAAACCTGGATCAGTATGTTTATAGCAGCTTTATTCCTCATTGCCAAAACTTGGAAGCAATCAAGATTTCCTTCGGTAGGTGATGGATAAACAAACTGAGATACATCCATACAAAGGAATAGTACTCAGCGCTAAAAAGGAATGAGTTATCAAGCCACAAAAAGACGTGGAAGACCCTTAAATGTGTATTACAAAGTGAAAAAACCAATCTGAAAAGGATACCTACTGTCTGATTCCAACTACATGACATTTTGGAAAAAGCAAAACTGTGGAGACCGCAAAAAGATAACTGCTTGCCAGGGGTTTTGGGGGGTGGAAGTATGAATAAGCAGAGAACAAGGATTTTTGGGATAGCAAAAATTTTGCAGGATATTACAATGGGGGATGTGTGTCATTATACATTATACTAACCAAGGAATGTACAACACCAAGAGTGACCCTACTGTAAATTGTGGACTTTGAGTGACTATGATGTGTCAACGTAGGCTCATCTATTGTGAGAAATGTACCATTCAGGTGAGCAATGTTGATCATGGGGGAGCTAAGCACATGGGGGTGGTAGTAAGTATAAGGGAAATCTCTGTACCTTCTACTCAACTTTGCTGTGAACCTAAAACTGCTCTAAAAAATAAAGTCTTGGGCTGGGCACAGTGGCTCAAGCCTGTAATCCCAGCACTTCGGGAGGCTGAGGCAGGCGGATCACAAGGTTAGGAGATCAAGACCATCCTGGCTAACACGGTGAAACCCTGTCTCTACTAAAAATATAAAAAATAAGCCAGGGGTGGTGGCAGGCGCCTGTAGTCCCAGCTACTCGGGAGGCTGAGGCTGGAGAATGGGGTGCACTCGGGAGGTGGAGTTTGCAGCGAGCCGAGATCGCACCACTGCACTCTAGCCTGGGCAACAGACACTCCGTCTCAAAAAAAAAAAAAAAATTAGCCAGGCATGGTGGCGGGCACCTATAATACCAGTTATTCGGGAGGCAGAGGCAGGAGACCCATTTGAACCCGGGAGGTGGAGGGTGCAGTGAGCCATTGCACTATAGCCCGGGTGACAGTGCGAGGCTCCATCTCAAAAATAAATAGATAAAGAAATAATAAAGTCTACTAAAAACAAAACAAAAAACCCAAAAGACACTAGAACAAATTTTATATTAATTTTATTTAGGTATGCATGTCATATAAAAGTTTCATCTCATAATTTTAAAGATACATAGTTACTTATATATATAATACTTCCATCTAGTTTATTAATCATCATTAATCCCTGGTCTCTGAATCTGCCTCTGCTTCCTCTTCCAAGGCTTTATGCAGAATATAACTGCCCATGGAGGGCAGGGGGACAAGAAATTAAGGGTCCCAGGGAGACCCAGTTTCAGTTATCCTTGATGACACTGAGAGGCATTCAGTACCATGAACATGTTCAAACATAAATGAGAAAGTAAACTATCTGGTTTTTCCACACAAAGTGCAGTTCATATCTCTATAGATTTAACTACTAACAAGCTACATCTAAGCTACAACTACTACTGAATACTTGGAGGTATCATCAATATCCAGCTTCCAATTTCCACTCTCTAAAATATTTCTCCATTGTGTTCCTAGATTTCCAGGTGCCAACATTTACGGTAGGTATGATTTTCTGGGGCTTCAGCCACTGGACAAAGCGCTTCATTTCTAGGTAGCTGCTGTGTTCACTGTAAGGAATTCCTGTAACACCAAAGAAACAAAGTTGTACACTAAAATCAAATTAATTTAAAAATTCGCAATCCTAAAACAGAATAAAACAAAAGAGAAAAGCAATCCACAGTATTTTTGTCAAAAACTCCTTGGTGCTTTAGTTTTCATAAGAAAATCTGTTGATATCTTTTATGAATAATAAAGATTAAGACATTAAAATGATGCCGATATGGTTTGGCTCTGTGTCCCCACCCAAATCTCATCTCAAATTGTAATCCCTATGTACTGCGGAAAGGGCCTGGTAGGAGGCGACTGGATCATGGGGGTGGATCTGCCCCTTGTTGTTCTTCTGATAGTGAGTGAGTTCTTGGTCAGGCATGGTGGCTCACGCCTGTAATCCCAGCACTTTGGGAGGCCGAGGCGAGCAGATTACCCGAGGTCAGGAGTTCGAGGCCAGCCTGGCTAACATGGTGAAACCCCATCGCCACTAAAAATACAAAAATTAGCCAGGCATGGTGGCTTATGCCTGTAATCCCAGCTACTCGAGAGACCGAGGCAGAAGAATTGCTTGAACCGGGTAGATGGAGGTTGCAGTGAGCCTAGATCATGCCACTGTACTCCAGCCTGGCGACACAGCAAGGTTCTTGTCTCAAAAATAATAATAATAATAATAATAATAATAATAATAATAATAAGATAGTGAGTGAGTTCTCAGGAGATTGGATGGTTTGAAAGTGTGTGGCATTTCCCCGTTTGCGCGCTCTCTCTCTCTCTTTTCTGCTCCGCTAAGGTAAGACGTGCTTGCTTGCCCTTTGCCTTCTGTCATGATTTTAAGTTTCCTGAGCCCTCCCAGTTATGCTTCCTGTTAAGCCTGTGGAACTGTGAGTCAATTAAACCTCTATTCTTCATAAATTACCCAGTTTCAGATAGTTCTTTAAAGCAGTGTGAGAATGGACTAATACAGATATGAAACTTAGAACTTCAAGAATCTATTACTTTTTTGTGTGTATATTTAATAACATGCATTTCTAGAGAGTCCTATTTAATTAGGAATTTTCTTCTTTTTAAACAATTCTTCCTTTAGACACTTCACTTAGCTACACACTTCAGGAAAATATGGAAGAAATATGAGTCAAATGTGAAGAAAAACAAGCCGGAGACTCACTTCCAGAGCAGGTAAGTGGATTTGTCCCCAAGCTTTGCACACATAAAAAAAATAGGAAAAAAACACCACACACACACACTTTATCTTCTTTATTGAAGATCAAGTACCACAAAGAAAGGTGAAAAGGGTCCTATTTTCAGTATACTAGGGTCTTTAGAGGCTGAGGGTAAATCACTGGTCTGGTGACACACCAAACATGTTTCCATCAGCTGTCACTGCAATAAGCCAACTCTGAAGGCAGTGGTAAACCTCCTCCAAGAATGAAAACAGGCAAGTCTGTATCTCCTGCTGTCACCACATCTAACCCATCATCTTCCTGCTCCCAATCTCACACTGTCATCTATACTTCCAGTATGTAACCGCAGTAGTCCTTTCAAGTAATTCTGCAATTTCCTCTCAATATCACTGATCACAAAGTGAAATGAACTGTATTTGTTAATGTTATCTACTAGTCAAGCTCCTTTATATCAGTTTACAATGGACTAGACACAGGATTAGCGTTGTAGAGAGATTTGAAAACTCTTGAATTATTAAATTCTTTGGTGCCTGTTTTTGTTGGATTTGAACTTTACAACATTTTTTAAAATGTAAAGTAATTATAAACATTAAAAGTTAGAAAATTTAATAACTATACCATATATTGAAATGTTTCCTTTGGTCTGGGGAATAACATCTGCTATTCTAGTGAACTTGTTAGAGTGTGTCCATCCTGTAGGTCGAAACGCCAAAATCTGATTGTATTTCCCACCACACTTCTTCAAATGATTCTGTAAGCCCTATTAAATAAAAATAGCACATTGAGGTCAATGGAGACGGGTTATGTGGAATAAAACAGACTGATTAAAGATGTTATACTGGTGCAGGCGTGGGGAGTTTTCACTTTTTAAGCATTAGCTTCAACAACCTAGTGCCATGCTTCTAAAAAATAATCACTGAAAAAATATATAAAATATTTTCTCCTTTTCTTATCTGAAGTTAAACAAGTACAGTCTGGAAAAAGAAAAAAGTGTAACAAGACAACTTTAAACACAAGCAAATAGGTATAAACAAATTACAATTCCGATAGCTACCAAAAACAAAAACAAAACTACTCTCCAAATCTTACTCCACAGAGATAATATCAACAATGGTATCAACAATGGTAAACACCAATGCAAACATATCTCCATGCATATACACCAAAAGGGGATAGCTAGGTGGAGAGAAGTAATTTTATGTGAATGGCATCATACTCAACACAGAGATACATTTTACAGCCGCTTAATAGCATTCTTTTCAGGTGTTTATGCCTTTTACCCTTTAAACATGAACTAGATTTATTTTAAAACTTTTCATACCACTATTGTTGGAAGTAATATGCTCCCCTTGTAAGTCTTGAGTAAAATAAAACTTTCCCAAACTAAAGTAATCATAAATGATGACATTTGATAAAACTCTTAGAAAATCAATGACCGAAGTTCAGTCTTTGAAAGATAAGAGAAATCAAGTTATAAATAATAATGGCACGAGGGATACAAAAAAATCTAATACTTTTGGTCTGAAGACTAAAACCCATAGTTTCAAAGACTTACAATGAATAGTAAAATTCATTTTGTTGATGAACTGGTAACAATTCTTTGATCTCTCTTTTGTATCAAATAAGAGCCTTTTATTAATTAGAAGTGAATATAAAAATACCTACCATAAGACAACCATATTTCTTACCAATTACTATGCACACCAAAAAAGTTAGTTATTGATACGTAACTACATTTCCATTTCAATATTCTTGGCTCTGCAAATTTGCAAGTTTTTGCCTTGCTTAGTCTAGGACCTAGCTAATGTAATATTATTTGTTTAATCACTATTCCTTCTACCCTTGTCCTCACAAAGAAAGAAAATAAGAAACTGAGGTTTAGAGTAATTATACATTTAATATATAAACTGAGTCCAACTTTCAATACACATCATCAAACCTATCCATTCCTATTTGTCTCTGCAAAACCATCCAGAAGAATTAAATGATAACTAATATTTGCTTTCTGTGGGACAAATTAGAGTTACCACAAAAACATCATTAACCTGTACTATAAACAAAAACTTCGGATATTATCATATAAGCCAAATCTACAGAAAAAAAGACTACCAGCAGCTACAAGTAGCCCATTAACCACAATTTGAGAACTATTCTCATGAGGAAATTTATTAAGAATAGTTTAGTCAATATGAAATCCCTGATTTATGACTTGTCCCTGATTTATTTGGTTTATTTGTAACCAGTTTGGGAGAAAAATACTTTTTGCAATGTTACTAGAAGTATTTTTTCAGCATGCAAATAATCATCTATAACATCACTGTTGTAACAATTTACCACAATCAATCAGTCAGGTTTAAATCAGTTGGTAGTCACCTATGTAGCACATACGTGAACTTGGGATGTTGAACTAGATGGCATGAATGGTATTAATTTATAGCCTTTCAAAGGCTTTCAGGCATACCCTGGGCACCTTGAAAACTGTGTTAGGATTACCTTTTCACAAAAAGTAATTCTCTCTCATGAAATACAACTTTTGACTGGTAAAAAAAAAAAAAAATTGGCTCTAATGACAAACATCAGCTTCTGCTCCATGTGTGTTTTGGAGGTAAGAAATCTTCCGAGGCCAGGCGCGGTGGCTCACGCCTGTAATCCCAGCACTCTGGGAGGCCAAGGCAGGCGGATCACAAGGTCAAGAGATGGAGACCATCCTGGCTACCACGGTGAAACCCCATCTCTACTAAAAATACAAAAAATTAGCCAGGTGTGGTGGTGGACGCCTGTATTCCTAGCTACTCGGGAGGCTGAGGCAGGAGAATGGCGTGTACCTGGGAGGCGGAGGTTGCAGTGAGCTGAGACCAAGCCACTGCACTCCAGCCTGGGCGACAGAGCGAGACTCTGTCTCAAAAAAAAAAAAAAAAAAGGAAAGCTTCCAAAAATATGTAGGTAAATGAGGGACAGGGGAAGAAAAAAAGCTTTTCACAATATGCCGTTTTATATTTTTGTTTTTACCGTTGTGAATGTATCACCGATTTAAAAACATTTTAAATATGTATTTCCATTATCATTGCTAGAATGTTTAATAAACAAATATTAAAAGAAAAAAAGAAGTCTTCAAAAAATCAATACCCAGTCACTTTAATGGAGCAAGGGGAGGGACGACTGAAGGAAATACCAGTAAATATCCATTCTGGTATTACATAGTTGCTAGGGTCAGTGTGGAGGAAAAGAGGATACAGATTTCACTCTCTGCAAGCTTACAGCCTAGTGGGCAGGAGGTCAGTAAACCCCACCTCCTAATGGAAACCACCTGCCCTTTCTCAGCTTTTTCTCTCTCTCATCATGTATTATACCATCGGCACCTAGGAGCCTTACAGATTGACCTTTTCACAAAGAACTTGTGTTTTATTATAAAATCCTAAATGTGGAAACATACAGACTTGACGACTATCAAAAATATAGATTTAATGACTCCAGATCACTCCTCCAAGGACACTAGCCTCAAAAAATCATTCAGAATCAACATTTCTGAGTTATTAAAACCAACTTGAATTCCTGTACTAAAAAGTTACGCTTACGCCAGACGTGGTAGCTCATACCTGTAATACGAGCACATTGGCAGGCTGAGGCAGGCGGATCACTTGAGCTCAAGAGTTTGAGATCAGCCTGGCCAACATGGCGAAACCCCATCTCTACTAAAAAATACAAAAATTAACTGGGCATAGTGGCACATGCCTGTAATTCCAGTCACTTAGGAGGCTGAGGCATGACAATCACTTGAACTTGGGAGGCAGAGGTTGCAGTGAGCCAAGGCTGCACTACTGCACTCCAGCCTGGGCAATAGGGTGAGACTGCTCAAAAAAAAAAAAAAAAAATACGCTTGAGTAGTAGTGAAAACCTAAATCTTGTTTAAGTTGGGATTTGTAAATATATGCTCTCTACAAGAAGGCCATAAGCATCAGAACGCACAGTCTGTAGAGTGGTAGGCTGTGAGAGAACTGTCGGAGAGGAAGAGGTGTGGCCCTCTTTCTGTTCAAAGTGGATGCACCTCATTACCTATTTTTCAGGTCTTGCTCAGAATTATTCTTCTGAATAATCTTCTTGCTCATCAATTATTCTCTTATCTTAGATTCTCTCTGTCCCTCACAACATAAAAATCCTCATCTCTGATGGCCAACAAACAAGCAACCCTCCTCCCTTTGGCCATCAAAGTATCCAGCCCCTCTTCACGCCATGCTCTAGTCTTCCTGTCTCCATTGCCTCACTTTTCATTCATTCTTTTTATTTCATAAACACAATAACAAATGTGAAAATATTCTATTATAATTGAATTCCTCTAAGTTAAATGTAGTTTAAAATCATAAGATTACCTTTTTTAGTTCACCCTAAAAGACATATCTCTTGAATGCTTACCTTAAAATTAATTTGCATCATTGGGAGAAGGTGAACCAATGAACTGCACATGTCGGTAGTGAGGAGTGAATTAATTTCTGGTATATTGAGGCACTGTAGAGTTTTATATTTTTCCTGGGTCATGCCCACTTTTGAACCTAAAACATCAGCAATGGCTATGGGCAAAAGAAAAGGTTAAAAATAGTAAACGTACAGCTTGTGAAAAAAATAGTTACAGCTTAAGCAAATTTTAAGGTAAGAATTTACCAAATAAAAGGAAATTAAAAACATTCACACTTTTACCATGATATCTCAAAAAGACAGAATCATTTTGTTAGTTTACTGTGTGGAATAAATTGTGAGAAAACCAAATAATTTATTTTTAAAGGCTTACTGTTTACTATTTAAAAACTGCAAAAGTGTATAGAAAGTGGATAGAGGAAGAGAAGGAACTAAATTTGAAGAAGTTAAAAGCCCCGGCTTTATCATCTTTAATGTTTGATATAATGTGGCCATACTTAAGAAGAAATAGAAAGTATTTTGCAAATTAGTACAATACTACCTGGACAAACTAAGTTATACATCCAGAAATCATTTAGGAACAAAAATTAAAACTCATTGCTAACATAATTATTATCCTCAAAGAATGCAGCAATACAACTATGCATTAATCATCTTTCAAAGTTTACTAAATAATAATGTAGCATGGGCAGTTGCTCTATAAATTTCTTATATCTAGAAAGCCTAAATTAAACACACTTATCAAATGTTTCCCTAAAGTCAAACCTTTCAAAGATTAAATGTTTCAAACTATCAAATTTTCCTTCAACTTCAAAGGTAATATTGAATCATTACAGGAAATAATTATCAAACTCAAGAGTAGAAACTTAAAGGGTTTTATGCAAAAAGAATCTGATCTTTATAATATATTAATGTAAATTAGATACACCTATCACTCACCTAGGAAGACTTTCTCTTTTCCAATAGAGTAAGTGCCACAGACAACAAGAGCATGTGGGTTTAGAGTTAGAGCCTCAAAGGCAGTGTTGATGGCAAACTGGATAACCTCTTGCTGAGATGGAAAGGTGTATTCTGGGCTACAATATCTATAATATGGAAACATGGTACTCACTAAAAGAACAATAAAAAAGCCATCACCTTAAGCTGGATGCTATTTTAGAAAACAAGTGTTAGCAACTTACATACAACAGCAGTATAATATATTAACACCACAAGTTATCTCACTGCCTGTAGTTAGAATTATTTACCAGTTACTACTAACTTATGATCAAATTGTAAGTTTTCAATATATCTTTTTCATTATATTTCTTTTATCACTCTCAAAAAATTGTCTTTTTGAAGACTTTTTTCCCCAAGAATATTTCTAGCAAGCCAGCTATTTTAGTTATAAATTATAAAACTCAGTATCTTTTATTTAACTCCAAACACTATCAAAAAATCATATTGATAAGGATTATATCTGGACTAAAGATTGACTTAATAAAAAATGATTAAAGTAATGAAACTAAACATGAATTTAGTGAAACAGTTTTAAATCAGTTAATATTGACATGGTTGATATTAATATCATTCTTTACAGACACAGAATATATATACTATGTGTATATATACGTATACGTGTACACACACACACACACACACACACACACACACACACACACACAAATACAACAGATCCAGTTGGGTCTATCTCCATACAGTATAACCCAGCAAAAAATTAACTCTAAGCTACTATCTACCTATCTATATTTGAGATGAAAAGTAAGCACTTTTTCACTAAAAATGTAATAAGCCACAAAAAACAAACATTTTTCCCAGTTTTTGGAATTGTTTTTGCTAGTCAACCATTAGAGAAGAGGAAGAAAAACTTTCTCATTAAAAACCCATGAGGAAATTCAGAATCGTATCAGAATAGAACTAGGTAACAAAAAAGGTTTTTTTTTTTTTAAAAAAAAAAACTTATTTTCTTAATTTATCTAGTGCTTAAAACTCATATAGAAGAGTGGAAAAATCAGTTACAATGTGAGAAAACTGGATGCGGAAAGACCATCTTTTACAAAAATATCGCATCCAAACGTACTTCTTAAAACAGGTTGAAATGGTTAAGATAATTTCTAACAAGTTGATGAGATATTTTAATATATAAAATCACATCATATACCAGAAATATATACAATTTTTATTTACTTAATAAAGTTAGGGAGAAATACATACACAGCTAAAATGTAATGGCTTATGCCATTATATTTATAGTACTCAGGAATTCAAAACTGTCACTTATAAATTATCTTTTTAAGAAAAGAACAACAGTAACTTTGGATACCCAAAAACAGAATCACATTTTGGCCTCTGTCTTCTCTTCACAATTAATAGCTACACAGTTACTCTTAAAAGGGTGTCTTCCTAAAGTTTGCTCCTAAGTTTTTCTTCCTTGTTTAACAGGATTCTCATATAACATGTTTTCAAAAACAAATCACAAAAAAAAAGAGCTGTAGTCAGTTAACACATGCAATCTCAAATTTGCCCTTAAGCAAGTATATATATATTTTTCAAACAGCATCCCTCTGATAAAGAGCCTTAAAATAATAATTGGCAATAAGCCGTCATTTTGATAACCATAATACAGAGAGCAAAGGCTGTCAGTGGAAAAAGGAAGCACACAAAAAAAGCCTCTCTTACGTGGTATCTAAGTACAGCATATGGACTTTCTGGTCCGCAAGAAGAGAATGTTCCATGCTGGGATCTGCCCTGAAGTCTCCCGTGTGTAATATGACAGTACCATTGGGAAGATAAAAGAGGATCATGACAGCACCTGGACAGCTGAACACAAATTTCAAAAGAGTGTTCTTAACACAGGCAAGCACCTAAAGGAACAGTATCTATTTCAATTATCACCAAGTTAGCACACTTTATTAGCTGACCACAATGACATAGCATTGCACTACAGAGGAAACGCGCACTTCAACTCAAGGACATTTACATCATAAAAAGAACTGGTGTGCAGGAAAGGCAGACCCAGGTTGCTCAACCTCCACACATTCCCAAGAACAGCATGTCCTTAGGATTGGCCCTTGGCTGGCTCCTGGGAAATGAACTCTGAACCCTAGGAATATTATGCCTGGTAAGACTGTTTTGTATGCCTGAGACATCGAACTATGTGATACTAGCTTGATGCTAACTTTGTGATCTATGGTGAAAACCCCATAAAGTTGAAATTAAAAATCAGAACTTGCCTGCCCATGGTGGCTCATGCCTGTAATCCCAGCATTTTGGGAGGCCGAAGTGGGCGGATCACCTGAGGTTAGGAATTCGAAACCAGCCTGGTCAACACAGCAAAACCCTGTCTCTACTAAAAATACAAAAATTAGCTGGGTGTGGTGGTGTGCGCCTGTAATCCCAGCTACTTGGGAGGCTGAGGCAGGAGAATAGCTTGAACCTGGGAGGCAGAGGTTGCAGCGAGCTGAGACTGTGTCATTGTACTCCAAACTGGGCAAAAAGAGCAAAACTCCGTCTCAAAAAAAAAAAAAAAAAAAAAAAAAATCAGAACTCAAACTGGCAATTAAAAAAAAAAAAACAGCAAAATTAGCAGACAAAAACTTAAAGGCAACCTAATGTAATAGCTTGGCCTGGATTTTAGGAAACCTATATTTAGTCTTCTTCCTCTTCATCTATGACCTCTATGGTACAGAGGGCTAACATTCTATGGAAAGTAGAAAGCGGCAGAGTTGATAACATGAATGTGTTTTGACAACATGAATGCTGATAGTACTTGATATTAAAAGAAAAAAAGAGGGTAAAATGGAGGCTATTTCCAAGAAAAAAATCTTCAAAATCTTTAATATCTGAAGGCTGAATGATTTCTTAAAGAGGGGTAGGAGGAGATAAAACTGACCCTCTAGTATCCGAATAGAGTACAAGCTGTTAATTTATATATATGATACTAAAGAAAATGGCAAAATGTTATTTTGCAAAGAACAGCAGCAACAATATGTTAAGGTATTTTAAAAAATAAGATGGCATCTCAGATGTCAAGTGTAGTAATTTTTTTTTTTTTTTTTTTTTTTTTTTTTTTTTTTTTTGAGACGGAGTCTCGCTCTGTTGCCCAGGCTGGAGTGCAGTGGCCGGATCTCGGCTCACTGCAAGCTCTGCCTCCCGGGTTTATGCCATTCTCCTGCCTCAGCCTCCCGAGTAGCTGGGACTACAGGCACCCGCCACCACTCCCGGCTAGTTTTTTTGCATTTTTTTAGTAGAGACGGGGTTTCACCGTGTTAGCCAGATGGTCTTGATCTCCTGACCTCGTGATCCGCCCGTCTCGGCCTCCCAAAGTGCTGGGATTACAGGCTTGAGCCACCGCGCCCGGCCAAGTGTAGTAATTTAAACCGGATAAAAAAATGGGTTAGATAACATTTAGAGGATCCCTTTAATTTTAATCTCTGATTCTATAATTGGGCACATTATTTTTCAAAAGGAGAAACATCTTACTCAAGTTTTAAGAAATATGAAGCATATTAATTATAATGAAAAAAGTTATTAAATAATCATGCCAATGTGTTGTCCTTTTGAACATTTAAAAAAATGTGCTATTAAGATGACTTTAATACTTACTGATTGGCATCAAGCAAAACAACTTTGACACCATTCACGACACATTCAGTGTCCAGTGGCAATGGATGAATATATTGTTCTTGCACATGAAGCTTGTTCTTCAACAAATTGCCAGTTATCTGCAAAACAGGACGTGCTTATTGCTGATGCAGTAAAACACTAAATAAGTATTTTATTTCGTATCTAGTTTAGAACCATAGCATCTTAATTAACATCCCTTTTCCTGCTCATATTTAAGTAAACACTCCACAACGCCAGGAAGAATTTCCTATAATGGCTGTGCCACTACTCTGCTTGAACATCGTCACTGACTTCACCTCATCTGTGAAGAGTCCATCCTCACTATGACATACAAAAGCCTGAGTGATCTGGTTCCAGCCCATTCCTGTGAGTTTGTCTCCTGTTATTCCCTACCTTGCATTCTAGCCATTTTGAATTATCTGAAGTGCCTGGAATGGGCATATTTCTCAGGTGCCTGTGCCTTTACATACACTTTAGTCTCTACCTAGAATGCTCTTTCCTCTGCCTGGTCCTGGAATCAGACAGATTTGCACACAAGTTCAGACTCTGCCATTAGTATCTCTGTGACCTGGGGCACGTCACTTCACTTCTCCAAACCTCAGGTGTTTCATTAATAAAAAGAATTCTTAAATCACGCTTCAAGAATGCTGTGAGGATTAAATCAAATTCTAGTTCAAGCCTTTAGTAATGAGCATTAAAGTGTTCACTTTTTAATAATTAGTTCAAGGTATCTTTTACCACAAAACTGTGTCTAACCTCAGCCCAGGACAGGGTAAAGCATTCTCTTCTCCCTACTCCTAGGTACTCCATTCATTTTTCTATTATAATACCAATCCCAATGTGGCATTATTTATGAATGTTTCCTCTGGAGGTTATAAGCTCCTTGAAGCTCGATACAGTCATGTCCCTCAGTATCTGCAGGGGACTGGTTCCAGGACCCCCTGAGGACACCAAAATCTCAGGATGCTCAAGTCCCTTACACAAAATAGCACAGTATTTGCATATAACCTATGCATACCCTCTTTAAATCATCTTCAGATTAATTATAACACCTAATACAATGTAAATTCCATGTAAATAGTTGTCATACTATATTTTTAAATTTGCATTATTTTTCATTGTTGTATTATTTTTTATTTTTGAATCATTTCGGTTGCAGTTGGTTGAATCCATGGATAGGGCACTCACAGATACAGCAGGCTGACTGTATTTTGCCTAGAATCCATTTAGGCTTTCAGTGAATGTTTACTGAATGCAACTTCTTGTTTTTAGTACTTCGTGAAATAGTTTATCTTTTGTTTCCATGTAATAAAACATGTTTCCTAAAAACTGAAAATTGATGTTAACTCGTTTAAGTTTAGAACTTTTATGTGGAATATGTTTTCTCATATTTTTTTCTAGTAGAATGAAAGATCTGACTGTTTTAATTATTCTTTTTTAACGAAATTGCTTAGAAATTCACAGCATTCTACAAAGCCAAAAGTTAGAATACTAAAACTTACCTCACTACAATAAACTGGAAATGTGAAGTGTTTAGACAATCCAGCATAATGATCAGAATGAAAATGTGTGAGAAAATAGGCTGTGCAACCTTCAACCATGCCATACTGAAAGGCATCAACTGTAAAGCCAGTTCCTGCAATAAAAATACCGACACAGTAGGCTGAGCAAGAGCTAACAAAGATACCCAATTTGATGATAAATACTGAATGAACCCTCTATACTCTTTACCTCTTATTTCCAATTTAACTATATTTAAAAACTTATACCACATAAATTTAGCAAAAGGTAACACTAAAGATGAGAATGTCTTAAAAGTGTCTACCAAGTATCTCAGTATAGAGACCTTTATTTGTGAATAACTGCACCAAAGAATTTTTTAAAATTCTAGGTTACAAACCAATTACTTCTTTGTTTTAACTAATACTTTCATAATACTTAGCATTTGACTTCTGCAAAACAGCAAAAGGAGAATGCTAACTTTCTTTTAAAACACGAATTTTCAATGGGGGCAGTATTGATCTAAGGAAGCCAAAATGCTTGAGGGCCAACATAATCTCACATATGACACAAACAATGTATCTATCATCTTTGAATTTCGCTGCACAGTCAAACTGGAGAAGAGGGGTGGGAAACAAGAAAAAAATGTCTAAAAAGGTTCCTTAGAGGAGCAGTAATGAAGAAGGGGTTGAGAAATACTATTGTAAAATGTGCTCATGCAAGAAATAATTAAGTGTACTGACTGGCGATGTGCAAATAAATAAGCATAACTTCTCAATTCTACTGAGGCTTATCAACACATGGTTTTAGGATCATTTAAAGTATAGAAAATTGGCCGGGCTCGGTGGCTCACGCTTGTAATCCCAGCACTTTGGGAGGCGGAGGCAGGCGGATCACAAAGTCAGGAGATCGAGACCATCCTGGCTAGCATGGTGAAACCCTGTCTCTACTAAAAATACAAAAAAAAATTAGCTGGGCATGGTGGTGGGTGCCTGTAATCCCAGTTACCCGGGAGGCTGAGGCAGGAGAATGGCGTGAACTCGGAAGGCGGAGCTTGCAGTGAGCTGAGATCACGCCACTGCACTCCAGCCTGGGTGACAGAGTGAGACTCCGTCTCTAAATAAATAAATAAAATAAAGTACAGAAAATTAATCAAAATAATTATTAAAAACACCACTTGTGTTACGAAGTATATAAATGCTATTCTATATATAAATGCTATATTGAACAAATTATAGATCTAGAACATCAATAAAGCACTTTAAAAATCTTTCAGCAACCAAGTATATACTGGCAGCAACCAAGTATATGAAAGGGCAGAGAAACTAAGTTCTAATACGGTTTTAAAATTTTTGGCATTTACCATGATAGGTAAAACCTGTGACATTTCCCATCTGTGAAAGTATTTAGTACTTTGTATTTCTCACAAGCATTTAGAGGCTGCCTTTTATTATAGTTATTTACAGAGATGCCTTTCCTCCTTTTGTATTAAGCTGAATCCCTGCTCCTCTCTTACTAATCTTTCTATAGCCTGTAATATCTACCTAACTAGTATAGTCACTTACACAGAGGATATGTTTAATAGAAACTTGATGAACTGAATGGAGCAAAAAAAATAAAATAGGCAAAAACCAAATCTACGTTAGAGGCTCATAAAGTATCACAAAAACAAAGGAAACATATAGGAAAAATTGTTTCACACACACACACACACACACACACACAACAGGCAATAAACACAAAGTTCAAAAATGTTGTCTTTGTTGATATATCGAGTACTGATATTTCAACTTACCAGGTATTTTCTTATAGAATGGACATGTCTTTTTTCTTGATCCTCCTACATTAGATGACTCTGGGATTTTCTTGTTCCCCCTTTGCAGCCCACCATGAGCTGATTTTGTGAACACTTTGACTTTACTTAAATTGACTGCTTCAGATTCAGTATTAATAAGGTGATCTGATCTCTTCTGATACACTCCTTCCTGCAGTGAATTTGACTTTTTACGTCTCTTTTTTTGACGCTGTGACCTTGCACTAGAAAGTTCCACAGAAAGCTGACTCTCATTTAAATTACTTGCATCAAATTCTAAATCACTTAAAGATTTTTCTGCCTTCCTCTTGCACTGCGAGGACCTCTTATTATTAGGACTTGGAACTGGATTGAAGTTTATCCCTTCTAATGCACTTTCCCCTAGCAATTTTTCTTCTTTTCTTTTGGGAGGTAGTCCAAAATACACACCTATATCCATTTGCTTCATTACCTTGGTAGAAGGATGTCTTGCATTACACTCAAGACCAGAAGGCAATATTTTCAAATACTTAGGAGCCGGTGTACTAGAAAAGTTTTCTGTATTTAAAATTGTAGCTTTACCAACGGGCACACCATCTAATGCCTTTCTGCAGAAACATGCTGAGTTAGTATTATTCTTAGCAT
Source organism: Rhinopithecus roxellana (assembly GCF_007565055.1). NCBI lineage: Eukaryota > Metazoa > Chordata > Mammalia > Primates > Cercopithecidae > Rhinopithecus > Rhinopithecus roxellana. The sequence goes on from NC_044559.1 coordinate 34,882,388, forward strand.
TCAAGTTCTCACTTGATAATTTTCTAATTTTACTTTGGGTTGGTTGGGAAGAAAGATATCCTTCTCCCTGACTTTCAAAAGGTTTCAACATTGAACTCTTAAGTAACGGAAGAGAAACCTGATTGTAAACAGCTGATTTTTCAATGACCTGTTTCTGTTTATTTGATCGAGCTGAGTGAAATGCTGGCTCATCTTGTTTTGCTTTAGCTACCTGATGAACAGAAGCAGCAAGCTGCCCTGCCAACGCAGGCGGAAACAACACAAAATCACCACCAGCACATGCCAGATCATAAGGCAAAGTACTCTCATTATTTTGGGAAATAGGCTGAGACAAATCATTTAGACTATTGAATCTATACAGTCCTTCATCATACTTATCCTGAGTTAAGAAGCTGTTCACTTTGCGGCAGCTCTCATCCTGGTCCTTCATTAAGGGACCATGTCGTTTTTGAAAAAAAGCACAGCTGTCATCATCTTCTTCGAGGCTGCCATCTTTAGAGCTTTCGGTAAAAAATAGTTGTTGTTGTGAATCATCCAGTTTTTCATCGGTATCATGAGTGTCTTCATCACTTTGAAGTGGAGAATAGGAGATTCCATAGTCGCTAAAGTCATTTTCTGGCAATGGCAAATTTATGTGTTCTGAGTTGTTTGCAAGACGCAAAGCAGCTCCTACCAGTTTGTCATTCTCAACAAATTCTGTAAATTGTAGAGCTTGTTGGGACGTTTGGATATGAGCAGAAATCTTTTCACTGGCTTTGGTTGGAGATGGAGACTTTTTAAAATACTGTGTCATCAGTAAGGGATCACTTGAAACTGAGTTATCGGTTTGGCTCTGATACGAAGACCATCTTTCCTCAAGGCTACAAAGAACACCTGACTTGGTCTCACTGAAACTGCCACCTGATGCAGGTGATGGGCTGCTAAAAGGATGATCACCAGCCCTGCTTTGAGCTAGCAGGAAGTGAGTGTATCTCTTGTAATGAAAAGGAATGGTTGAGGTACACAGAAGACCATCAGGACACTCTGAAATTTTAATAAAGAAAAAAAATTACAGGATCAAAGAATATACTAAGCTTTGACAACATTAGTAGTATAAATTGGGTTCCATTATTTAACATTCACGTTGTATACAATAAAAAGTAACAATTTTAATAAGAGTAGTTATAATTGTTGATATGCTGAACAAGTTTTAGATTCTATTCTAAGAACAGAATTTGAGAAATTGGTTAATTATAAGGCTTTACTAATTTGGAAACTATTCCCTGTCATACTACCATGATTGAGAAACTTTCTATAAGCCATCTTGGCATATCCCTGTATATGTTAATTTCCAGGTTTATCAAAAAATGACACCTCCCTCCCCTCAAAAAAGATGTTATATTTCTTATGTTAAACTAGAAAACATCATGGCTTACAACCTAACTTAAAAATGTCTCTTAAAAGCATTTGTTATAGAATGGAATTTATTTCAAGAGAGCCATCTGAGAGTCTGTTCACAGGAGTTTAGTGAAAAACTGAAGGAAAATTTTTTTGAGATGGCTTCATCCGTGAGACATTTCACCCTAAGGTCTTCAACCACGGACTCCAATTTCCATTCTTGATTTTCAAGTTACATGAAAGCAAATTACTAGCAAATTTATGAGGTTTTCACTTGCTATCCTTTTATGGGAAAGGCTAATGCCAAATTTAAAGAAGAGGTTTTTTGTGTGTGTGTCTTCATGCAGTACTTTAAAATAACTACAGGTTAACAATAAAATTTATTCTGAATCATAGCTAACATGAAAGCCATATTGAGTATTTTTTTATTTTACTGAATTTAACTTTTTCAGATGAAACAATCTATATATGGAATAGAAATGATTTTAAAATATAAAAATAATCACAACAACCAGTTGTCCATATATATTCCAAGTAGGATTTTCTACGTTAAATACTTATTACATATTTTAAAAGATAAAAAACATAGCATACTTTTATTATCATTTGACACATTTATTGTTAGAATCTTAATCACCTAAGACTCCCTCACACTTCCTCTTCCTGTATACATTAGCATGATGACTAAAACATAACCATATTTAGAAACCATACTATATCTATACTTTTTTTTTTTTTCAGACAAGGTCTCACTCTGTCGCCCCTGCCAGGCTGGAGTGCAGTGGCATGATCACAGCGCCCCATAGCCTCCACCTCCTGGGCTCAGGTGATCCTCCCATCTCAGCCTTCCAAGTAGCCCACCACATCTGGCTAATTTCTGGTATTTTTTTTGGTAAAGACAGGGTTTCACCATGTTGCACAGGCTGGTCTTGAACTCCTAGGCTCAAGTGATCTGTCTACCTCGACCTCCCAAAGTACTGGGATTACTGGCATGAGCCACTGTGCCCAGCCTATTTATAGTTTTCTAAGGAGTTCCATAAAAATAACCAACTGGGCAAGTTACTTGACTTTTAAGAACTTTCATCTATAAAATGTCAATACTACCTACCTTATATGGTGGTTGTGAAAGTCAGGTAAGTAAACAGTGTGAAAGTACCCAGCATAGTAAGGATTCAATTAACATTTATGGAAAATAATCCAGATACTTAGGAACTTTTATGAAATAACACAACGTATTTAAACTGTTTTCTAGTCTGCCATTTTCTTTACTATTATACCGTTGACAAGTATGGTGTCTCCCAGTGTCCCACCTCTCTTTTAGTTTACTGTTTGCCTTCCTTGTTTCACTGAATTGGTATGTCTGACTTAACGAAGACTTTTTAGATTATTTAGAAACTGCTACCTTTTCTGCAGTCTTACCTGTTTCAGAGCATGGTGGAGAATCCAAACATTCAAAAACATGCCATCGAGGTGTCTGCCCTATCAATGAGGAAAAAGGCATCTGGCAATTTGGACAGTATCCATCATAAACTGGACGTATCTTTGGGGACACGTGTTGGCTTTTGTGAGTTCTACAGAGCTTTCCTGGAGTAGTCTCCTTGTCTTGGGTGTGCTGAATACCATCTCCACAACTTGAATTCTGACTAGAAGCTACAGAAGTCTGACAATCTGCATTTTCAGGGGGCATTTCATGGTCCTTCACCTCTTTAGCTTCTGTGGCTCTTTTTCTGTTTCTATTCCGTTTTGACTGGTATTTTCCGTCTGTTCCTTTTCCAACAGATTTTAGAATATTTTTAGAGCCATTATCTGGATCAACTCGTTTTGGTTTTCTTTTAGATTTGTATTCCCAAATGTCGTCTTCGGAAATGTCTTCTAACATGGCAAAATGATTTTATCATTCAAGAAGTATTAATCTTAAGTAAATTGAGAGTCCATTTGTTGTCACAAAAAGTTACAGAATTATTTTGCTGAGAAAACAAAGGTAACAAAACCCCCACCAACTCAATGGGAATCTGGAGTGTTGGTGATGCACATACTGGCAAGCTACAAACCTTGTATCTGACAACACCTGCTGTTCCATCCATACCACAATAAAACTAAGAGAAACCTATCATAGGAGCAGCAACTGTGAAGTTCTCCATTATGGGTGCTATTTCGTTCAAATATCTTGTTCTTTTCCAGGACTTGATTCATAAAAATAAGAATAATACTTCGAAAATTAAGCACTCATGGGAAATATAGGTTCAACAGCTTAATCTTAGAACGAGCTTTGTAACATTGTTATGAAGCTACTGTCGTTCTCTCAAGTGGACAACCGTCCAAATAATTCATAAATCCAACCACACTCCCTGGACAAGTGGATCAACAGGTATCCCAAACACTAAATGGCTATCTCAGTTTACCAACAAAACTAGTCACAACATAATCAAAGAGATGTGTAATTCGCAAAAAAACTGCGAAATCACTGCCATTATCCACGACTAGTGGATACTCAACCACTTCAGTTTCCCGGGACAGTCCATGATCTTCCTCCAGCAGCAATGAACAATCCCTGCACAGTGAACAAGAAAAGTTCAGATATGTGAAAAAAGTTCAAATATGTGAAAGGGTGGGCTTGTATTGAGGTCTGACTCTATATTGCACCCATGGTTCCGAAGGTGGCCAGCCCTCTGGCCACTTCAAAACGGGGTCACATGCCAGCCTCTCCCTTATCTTTTGGCATTAGAGGCTGCAAGGCCAGGAAGCGGGGCCTTAACCCTCTCCAGAAAGCACAGCCAGCTTCAAAAAAGCCCTCAGAGTCCTCCCCTTTTGAAGACTCTGAGGTCCGCCCTCAAGGACCCTCGCCGCCGCCCACCTGCCACTCGGCGCCCCAAGGGAGCCGCTCCAGCTGCATCCGCTCCCCTCCGCACCCCCACCTAAAAATCTTTTCGCACCCGCACTTTCAGCACTCCCAGACGACAAAACGCTGTATTTGTAAGTGAATGTCACTCGCGCCAGTCACTCCCAGATTACAAAGCCTTCTCTCTGGAGGTTATCCCTACCCCGTTTACCTTTAGTGTCTTGGCGGGAACAACTTCCCGCTGTCAGTGCCGTGTCGAATCGGCGGATGCTGGTCAAAGAGAGACTTTAAAAATAATTTTAAAAAATAGGTTGCCCTTTTAAGTCCAACGGATTTATTGTATTTTATTTTTGTTCGAAAGCCTGCTAATTCCCAATGTGGAGGGTGGGGGATGGTTCCCTTTGCGCCTCTGGGACGCTGTTCCTGAGTCCTCATTCCATGTTGAATCTGGCGCTCTCAATGTCCAGGCTCGGCTGCGGCGTGGGGACCGAGAAGGGGCGGGGTGGGTCGGGACGGCAGTTTAATTGCGTGCCCGGGAAGTGCGCCGATTTCGACTTTGGCACTTGGACGTATGCTTTAAAAAGAAAAAAGTGTCATTGGCGTGGAGTGGGGCTAGTGGAGGGTGAAGTGAATGCGCCGTTTGGAAACCACAGGACAGTGAACGTTTCGTCTCTCCCAGCGAGACTCTCCCGCGAGCCCGGCGGCCGCCTCGGGAGCCCGGCGGAAACATGGCGGCGCCCGGATCCCGTGGCCGCAGCCTCTCCGGCCTGCTCCCCGCGCAGACCTCGCTAGAGTACGCCCTGCTCGACGCCGTTACCCAGCAGGAGAAGGACAGCCTGGTCTACCAGTATCTGCAGAAGGTGGACGGCTGGGAGCAGGACTTGTTAGTACCCGAGTTTCCGGAAGGTGAGGGGCTGGCGTCGGGGTGGGGGCCCCTCCCGGCACCTCCCCTTCCTCGGGGACGGCGCCCTCCCCCGAAGCGGGGGGCTAAGCGGGTTTGTGTCGCTGGCGCCCCGGGGAGTGGCCGTTCGCCTAACTTGGGCCGCTGCTCGCGTACTCTGCAATTCCCAGGGGTCCCCAGGCGGCCACCGACTGGGGGTTTCCCTGGCATGGGGATCCACATACTCCCCTGTATATCCTGAGTCCTGCCCGCGCCTGATGTTAGTCAAGTAGACACTCCGTGAATGTTAAGTGTCCCCGGTGGCAATGATTGCAACATCCACACCATTCTGTCCATTCAGTGTGGTTCCCCAGTGTCGTCTCGTCATCTTTCGGCATCATCTTGACACTTATTGATCACTTTTTCGTGTATAACACACTTTTTTTTTTTTTTTTTTTTTTGATACGGTGTCTCGCTCTGTCTCCCAGGCTGGAGTACAGTGGCGTGATCTTGGCTTACTGCAACCTCTGCCTCAGCCTCCTGAGTAGCTGGGACTACAGGTCCGCGCCACCACGCCTGGCTAGTTTGTGTGTGTGTCTGTGTGTGTGTGTGTGTGTATTTTTAGTAGAGACGGCGTTCCACCATGTTGGCCAGACTGGTCTCGACCTCCTGACCTCAAGTGACCCGCCCGTCTCCGCTTCCCAAAGTGCTGGGAGTACAGACTTGAGCCACTGCGCCCTGCTTGCCACACAGTCCTAAACACTTGAGGGGATATTACCTTATTCATTCACCTCTATAGCCCAGTGAGGTTCTCGTACCATTTCTCTTTTACAGTTGAGGAAATGGAAGCACAGAGCGGTTAAATAACATGCCCAGGGCTTCACAGCTGATAACTGCCCCAGTTGGATTATACAGACCCTAGATTTGCTGGTTTCTTAGCTGTGCTGTGCTTCTCCGTTCAAAGTCGTGAAACTAATACTTTAAAAAATTAGAATCAATCATAGCCTATTTCCAGGGTTTAAATCCTGGCTATGTGAGCTTTCGGAGCGTGAAGAAACAGATATTCCCAGCAGGGATGTTTGTGAAGCACATCTTGCCATGATAAATGAAAACGTATTTTACCTTCTTTGGATGGGAGTAGCATTGCTTTGCCTGGTGATGCTGGCATGTGTCCTGGCGTGACACTGAAACCACATGTATAGTTAATTGGTTGGATGTGGCAGAGTTCAGTTATCTCATGGGAGGTATACCGGAACCAGCCTCTGACAACACAGTATTTGGTGTCTTTCCAAGCCTTTTGCACTACCCACCTTGAGAAGTGCTTATTTTTCCTATTATTAATCTTATACTGGATTTGAAATATTGTGGAATTCTTACAAAAGAATTGGGTAGATAAAGCTTATCAAATCAAATAAACTTTAAAATATTGTTTACATCTGTACAAATAGATGATTTTTAAAAATGTTGGTACAGAAGGTAGTTATATAGTAAGTACACTGTTATAAACAAGCAGGCCATCAACTGGGATTTGGGGAATGTTTTTTATTTTCTAGTCTTGTTTGTTTTTACAGGGAGTGTATTTTATTCCCATGAGATTTGACTTCTGTGACTCATAAGTAAAAAAAATACAATAAAATATTCAGGGTTTGTGTTTAACATAGTATGATTTTCTCCTGGACCTGATTATTGAGGACAAAATGCTAGAAATGACTATTTTCTTGGTTTCTTTAGCAGTAAACTATAATCAAGAAGTCATAAACATAACTTTATCTAAAAAGCTGTATGCTTTATTTCTTAGAAGACTTACGTATTTATGGTTGACAGTGCAGTGTAATGGATAGACTCACACAGACCTGGAATTAGATCCTTGTTATTTTCCATTTTGTTGTTGTGTGATTTTGAGCCAGTTACTTGACCTCCAAGGCTTATATTTCTCACTTGCAAAATTGAACTATTATTTACCTTTCAGGATTATTATTTGTATTGAAAGTAATATATGTAAAATTCTTAATTCACAGGAAAGCTTACTAAATGTTAGCACCTTTTTATTGTATTCATTGTAATTATTATTATTGTAAAATACATTATTATTAAGTATGGTAAGTAGCACAGTAACTGAGATGTAATAATTCTTTCTATACCTCCAGATCTAAGCCACTCTTGACTATTTACAGAAAAGTCATAGAAGACAGATTCATAAATATTTTGCAAGTAGGATACGAAATATACATTAATTAGTGTGAAGTTTTGCATGATCACTTGATCTGGTATATAATTAATACTTTAGCAAAATGGATAACTGAGGTCACTGTATACTGAAACCTCATTAGTTTGGACTAATTGACCCAAATACTAGTTTGATCTGCAGATTTTTTTTTTCTAGAATTTTGTTACAATTGAGTAGCTACAGTTATTGTTGTTAGTCATTAGTTGTTACTGTTTACTTATTCCTCTCAACTTTGGCTTTCAGTTGCTACTATTCTAAATACCTGCTTCAAGGTATAATTAATAGTTGTAATAGCTGCATTGAGTTATTTATAAGCAGTAAACTTTGTTTTCTTAAATTGGTTAAATAGAGATGCTGTACTTTATTATTAGTTAACAAAATCTTTCTTCATAGTACAGAGTTTACTTTTTTTGGAGGAAAGGGAACACGTTTTTCATTAATATTAATGTTACCTCAATGAAATCTGTAACAACAATAAATGTATTTTGCTTAACTTTACATTTAACATATTTTATTTTGTATTTACGGTCTCATTCAAATCCAGAATATTTCAGTTTCTTCTCCTTTAGGAAACTGGCTTAGGCATTTTGTATGTTTATCCTTACACACATTTCACTCCTTTTTGATGTTTAGTTATGTCTTGCTATTCTTAAGCTTGACCTTTATTCTTGGTAGCCCATTTGTATCTAATTGTTTATGTAATTAGGTTGATTTACTATTTGATATTTCTTCCTATTTTTTTTTTTGTGCCTAAGTGTGTTGCCCTTACTCCTTTTCACGGGCTATTACACTCTTTCTGAAAGAATTTAGTAGCTTTTTCTTGCTTTATTTGCAGACGGCATTTTAATAGCCAGCTTTCCCATCCTCTATTCCTCCTGCTCCCTGACCCGTACCCCCATCCCTTCCTTTTCTTTCTTCCCTTTTTGGGCTTTTAATCTCTATTAATTTGCCTTCTTGGTCTTTTCTTCCAAACCACAAATAATCTGTTTAGTCACAGTCATACAGATATGTCTTTTATTTCTTTTGTTGATAGAAAATGATGGTTCATAGTAAACAACAGTAAATAACATGCAACTGCCATAGCCTTTAAATGGTGCTACTTTCTCTTAAAGTGTTTGACTATTCACATTAGTCTTAAAAAAAAAAAAAGATCACATTTTAATGGAAAGCTTCAGGTAAATTCCTTTTCCCTTTAATCATTGTAATTTATTTTATGTAAATTTCAGGATTAGAATGGCTGAACACAGAAGAGCCTATTTCTGTCTACAAGGATCTATGTGGAAAAATAGTCATCCTTGATTTCTTCGCCTACTGCTGCATAAACTGTATTCACCTATTGCCTGATCTCCATGCATTAGAACACACATACTCTGATAAAGGTATCTGCTCTTTAATTAGTTTCTAACAGACTGTTCTGGCATAGTCACTGGAAGAGTGGCTGACTCATTAGCTCATAGGAGAATGAACATTTGGCAAGACTTCAGTGATTCTAAAAGTAATCTCTAATCTATGACATGTACCTTTTCATAAAGGGTTAAGCTTAGTGATAGTGGTCTGCCTATCTAAAGAACCAGCATTTAGTATATGGTTTTTTTCTCTGAGGCTAAGGGCATAATTTGCTTTTTTCATGATCAGATATTTTAAAAGGTCTTTGTATGTTGAAGTTGACTTAAATTTTTTCTATTAAAAAACTAAAATGCCGGGCGCGGTGGCTCAAGCCTGTAATCCCAGCACTTTGGGAGGCCGAGACGGGCGGATCACGAGGTCAGGAGATCGAGACCATCCTGGCTAACACGGTGAAACCCCATCTCTACTTAAAAATACAAAAAACTAGCCAGGCGACGAGGCGGGCGCCTGTAGTCCCAGCTACTTGGGAGGCTGAGGCAGGAGAATGGCATAAACCCGGGAGGCGGAGCTTGCAGTGAGCTGAGATCCGGCCACTGCACTCCAGCCTGGGTGGCAGAGTGAGACGCCGTCTCAAAAAAAAAAAATTTAAAAACTAAAATATATGACCTTAATTTTATACTCTTTTCACTGTGATATAAAAGTTTAAAGTTCTTATTAGGAAATGTGACTAGGCTTTCATTAATATTGAATGACATTAACTGCAGTGGAATGCCAAATATAACAGATACTCTTTCATTGACCCTGCTTCATTAAGAAATGGTTTATTACAGTTAATGTTTTTCAAAGCACACTAGGAAATCCATTTTTATGGTATTACAGATTCTAAAGATGTAGATTATACTTACTGGCTTTAGAAGTTTGAAAAATTAATCAAATTTTTTTTTGGTTTACTTTCTAAAAAAAGAGCATGGGAGTAAATGAAATTAATTAAAGGTAACATTTAATTAGGTTTAAATGAATTGAAGCACTAATCTTGGAGTGGATAAAAAAAAGAGATAGGGTCACCAATCATGTGATAGCAAAGATGAGAATAGACGATATATGTACAAAAGTAAAGGATACTATGAAACTAAACTTTAAAGAGGAAGTGATAGAGAAATCTTCAATGCAACTTAAACTTCAGATGCTTCTGAATTGTAATAGATTGTATGTTAAAATTACCAGTCAAATGATTTATCAAGAACTCAAATATTTCTACTAGCTAAATCCTGTTATTAAAAATATATCTGTATGGATTTAAGAAATGTGGATATCTTATCTCCTAGGTTTTGGATCCCAGTGTTTCTTGTTCAAGACATCACATTTATTGAACATGTTGTTATGTGCAGGGTACTCTGCTAACTGCTGAGGAAATATGTAACAAAATTGAATAAAAAGCATTATGGAACCTGAGGAAAGGAATAAGTCACTTTGCCTAGAAACATTGGAAAAGATTTCTCAGAGAAGGAAACAATTGAGCTAGAACTTGAAAAATGAGCAGGAGTGCAGCTGAAAATGAAAATGGGGCAGAAGGGACAATCCTGGCTGAGGAAGCGTCAGGTAAACAAGCATGGAAGCACAGAGGAGTAGGATTCTTGCTCCAAGAACAGGTAAATAATTTAGTGTGGCAAGATTGTAAGGGTTCATGGTAAAAGTAAAAGGAGACAAAGGTAGGTTAGGTTAGGACCACATTGTGAAATGCATTGTATAGCGTTCTTAATAGTTTAGACTTTTCCTTCTGTTGAGGATACAGAGATATTGAAGTTTGTTTTTGATTTGTTTTTTAGTAGACAGATGACTTTTGTGTTTTAGAATGGCATTACACATGAAGTTAAGAATCTCAAAGTTTACCAGTTCCATACCTAAGATAACCCCTAAAAGACTATTTGGTGAGCGCATGGTTAACCCCATACCTTAAGCAGATTCAGTGACTTCCTAGAATGGATGCTTATAATCACCTACCACTTTACTGGAAACATTGTTTTTATAGCATATTGTGACAAAAAAATTAAAAATATCTTTATATACAAATACACTTCTGAAAAGTAAAATACTTTGTAAGTGGAGCAAGAATTCACTCTCAGTTTCAACAAAGAATCACAAAGCATACACAAAGAACAGGGAGGTGTGGCCCATTCAAAGGAAAAAAAGTAAACCGATAGAAATTGTCTCTGAAAAATACTTGATAGCCTATCTATGAGACAAAAACTTTAAAACACTGTCTTAAAGATACCAAATAAATAAAGGAAAATGTGGAAAAAGTTTTAAAAAAAATGTATGAAGAAAATGGAAATAACGAGAAAACCTAAATAGAAGCTAGAAAGAAATTCTGAAATTGAAAAGTGGGGACTAACGGAGAGGAGAAACTCACTACAGAGGCTCCTTGATTTATAGTGAAGCTTGATAAACCCATGTTAAGTTGAAAATATTAAGTTGAGAAAGTATGTTTAATGCTTGGCAGCACAGCAGATGGTCTCTGACTTACGATGATTCAACTTAAAATATTTTGACTTGATGGTGGAAAGATGATACTCAGTAGAAATCATAACTTCCTAAATCATAAGGAGCTCTTTGACTTACAGTGGGATTATGTCCAGATAAACTCATCATAAAGTTGAAAAATCATAAGTCAAACCCTCATAGGTCAGGGGCCATGGAGAGATTCAAAGACAGATTTGAGTAGGCAGGAAGAAGAATCAGTGAACTTGAAGATAAGGCAATGGAAATGATTGAGGAACAAACAGAACAGAGATTGAAGAAGAGAAAACAGAGCCTAAAGGACCTTGGAACGCCATCAATCAGACCAGCATATGCATTTTGGCAGAGAATATTTGAAGAAATAATGGTTGAAAACATCCCAAATTTGATGAAAAACATGAACACAAACATTAAGAAGTTTAGTGAAGTCTAAGTAGGATGAACTCAAAGAGAACCACGCCAAGACACATTATTATCAAACTGCCTAAAATCAAAGAGAAAATCTTGAAAGCAGCAAGAGAGAAGCAACTCAGCACATACAAGGAATCTTCAATAATCAGCTGATGTCTCATCAGAAATTTTGGAGGCCGGAAGGCAGTGGGCCGATATATTCAAAGTAGTAAAGGAACAAAACTGTCAACCAAGAATTCTATGACTGGCAAACTGTCCTTCAAAAGTGAGAGAGAAAGTAAGACATTTCCAGATAAACAAAAGCTAAGGGAGTTCATTAATAGACCTGCCCTGAAAGAAATGCTAAAGGAGCTCTTCAGGTTGAAATGAAAGGACACTAGACAATAATTTGAAGCCTGTGAAGAAATAAAGATCTCAGTAAAAGTAAATACGTGGGCAAGTATAAAAACTAGTGTTTCTGTAACAATGGTGTTTAACTCAACTTTTTGTTTTCTACATGATTTAAGAGACTACTATATTTTTAAAATTATTCTAAAAGCTAATGTTATTGTAACATCACATTTTGTTTTCTATGTAATTCTTTTTTGTTTGTTTGTTTTTGAGACAGTCTCGCTCTGTTCCCCAGGCTGGAGTGCAGTGGCACAATCTCGGCTCACTGCAACCTCTGCCTCCCAGGCTCAAGCAATTCTTCTGCCTCAGCCTCCCAAGTAGCTGGGATTACAGGCGCCTGCCACCATACCCAGCTAGTTTTTGTATTTTTTTTTAGTAGAGACAGGGTTTGCCATGTTGGCCAGGCTGGTCTCGAACGCCTGACCTCAGGTGATCCGCCCACCTTGGCTTCTCAAACTGCTGGCTGGAATTAAAGGCATGAGCCACTGCGCCTGGCCTGTTTTCTATGTAATTTAAGAAACTAATGCATTAAAGTAATTATTAGTTTATATATTTGGAGATACAGTGTACAAAGATATAATTTGGGTCTATCAACAACTGAAAGGGATGGGATGGAGGTGTTAAAGGAGCAGAGCTTTTGTATGTTATTGAAGCTGGCATAAATTCAAATTAGAGTGTAATAACTTTAAGATGTTAAACGTAATTCCCCTGGTTACAAAAAAAAAAAAAAGCTAAAGAGCATACACAAAATGAAATAAAAGAATTTAAATGTTTCACTACAAAATAAAAGACAACCAAACAAAAAAAGACAGTACTGTAGGAAATGAGGGACAAAAAAAGCTCTAAGGCATGTAGAAAACAAATGGCAAATGACAGATAAGTCCCTCTTGGTCAATAATTACTTTAAATGTAAATGGATTACGCCCTCTAATTGAAAGGTAGAAATTGGCAGAATGAATAAATAACATATTCCAACTATATGTTCTCTTCAAGAGACTCACTTTAGATCCAAAGATACAAACAGGTTAAAATAGAAAGGATGGAAAAGGATATTCTATGCAAATAGTAACTAAAAGAGAGCTAGGATGGTTATGTTAGTATCAGACAAAATGGACTTTAAATCTAAAAAGGTTACAAGAGACAAAGAAGGGCATTGTATACTAATAAAAAGCCCAGGCTGAGCACGGATTGCGCGGATTGCGCGGATTGCACGGATTGCACGGATTGCGCGGATTGCGCGGATTGCGCGGATTGCGCGGATTGCGCGGATTGCGCGGATTGCGCGGATTGCACGGATTGCACGGATTGCACGTGTAATCCCAGCTACTCAGGAGGCTGAGGCAGGAAGATCACTTGAGGCCAGGAGTAGGAGACCAGCCTAAGTAACACAGCAATACCTCATTTATTAAAAAATAAAAAAAAAATATGTAAACGATACAATGATTATAAACACTTAGGCACTTAATAACAGACAAAATATATGAAGCAAAAATTGACAGAATTGAGGGGAGAAATAGACAATTCTACAATAGTAGTTGGAGAATTATACCTAATATATACAGGACACTCTCCCCAACAAGAGAACACTGCCCAACAACAACAGGATTGCATATGGGACATTTTCCAGGATAGACCATAAGTTAATGCCACAAGTTAATTTCAGTAGTTTTTTTAAAGATAAAGTATCTTTTCTGATCACAAATGAAGTTAGAAAACAATAACCAAAGGAAAACTGGAAAATTCACAAATTTGTGGAAATCAAAGAGCACACTCTTTTTTTTTTTTTTTTTTTTGAGACGGAGTCTCCCTGTGTCGCCCAGGCTGGAGTGCAGTGGCGCGATCTCGGCTCACTGCAAGCTCCGCCTCCCGGGTTCATGCCATTCTCCCGCCTCAGCCTCTGAGTAGCTGGGACTACAGGCGCCCGCCACCACGCCCGGCTAATTTTTTTTTGTATTTTTGGTAGAGACAGGGTTTCACCGTGTTAGCCAGGATGGTCTCGATCTTCTGACTTCGTGATCCGCCCGCCTCGGCCTCCCAAAGTGCTGGGATTACAGGCTTGAGCCACCGCGCCTGGCCTAAAGAGCACACTCTTAAATAACCAGTGGACCAAAGAAGAAAACACATGGGTAATTATTAGAAAATACTTAGAGAAAAATGAAAGCAAAATGTGACAAAACTTACGGCACATGGTGAAAACAGGGCTAAGGAAGAATTTATGGTTATAAATGCTTATATTAAAAAACAAATATCTTAATCAAAATTTACACCTTAAGTATCTAGAAAAAGAAAAACAAACTAAACCCAAAGCTAACTGAAGGAAGGAAAATAAAGATTCAAGCAGGGAGAAACAAAATGGATAATCGAAAAGATCAATTTGGGTACAACCAACCAAAAGTTGATTCTCTGAAAGTACCAGAAAAATTTCTTTAGCTAGCTAGACTAAGAAAAAAGAAGACTCAAATTTTTAAGATCAGGAATGAAGATGGGAACATTACTACTGATTCTACAGAAGTAAAAAGGATTATAAGAGTACTATGAGCAATTGTACACCAACAAATTGGATAACCTAGATGAAATAGACAAATTTCTGGAAACAACACCTACTAAGACTAAACTATGAAGAAATAGAAAACCTGAATAGACCTACATCTAGTAGCATTATTCTCAATAGCCAAGATTTAGAAACAGCCTAAGTGTCCATTGATGGATCATAGGTAAGGAAAATGTGGTGTATGCGTATAATGGAGTATTATACAGCCTTGGAAGGAAATTCTAACAACATGGATGAACTGAGGACATTATGCTAGGTGAAAAAATTCACAATTTTTGCCACACATAAAAATTCAAATACTGCATAATTTCACTTATACAGGGTGCTTAGAGTAGTCTGAATCATAGAGACAGAAAGTAAAATGGTAGTTGCTAGTGACTAGTGAGGGGGAGAATGCGGAGCTATTGTGTAACGGGTACATTTTTAGTTTTGCAAGATGAAATGAGTTCTGGAGATGGAGGATGGCAATGGTTGCACAGCAATAGGAATGTACTAAATACCCTGACCTGTACACTTACAAATGGTTAAAATAATAAATTTTATGGAAGAAACTGTAAGAACACAAAAATCGGCCGGGCGTGGTGGCTCACACCTATAATCCCAGCACTTTGGGAGGCCAAGGTAGGTGGATCATGAGGTCAAGAGATGGAGACCATCCTGGCCAACATGGTGAAACCCCGTCTCTACTAAAAATACAAAAATTAGCTGGGCGTGGTGGCACGCACCTATTATCCCAACTGCTAGGGAGGCTGAGGCAGGAGAATTGCTTGAACTCAGGAGGCAGAGGTTGCAGTGAGCCAAGATTTAACAAGTTTTAACAACTATTTTAAAAATGAACCTTACAAGGTCAGAATTGTGCACCACTGGGAAGGGAATAGTCAGTGGTGTGTTGGAGCTGGCTCCTGTAGGCTGGTGAAAGCCATTTGTTAAATATGTAAGAAATTTTATGAGCCAGTGGTAATCTTGAAATCAGCTGTAGTGGGAGTATTTAGACCATGGAAATCAACAAATGCTACAAATCAGAGGTTTTAAAAATCGCTTTTCATCCCCTATTCCTCTCACCATATGAAAGAGCTGATTTATTAGCATATTACTGGGTATGATTTGCTGGCCCAATAACTCACTTGTTAGTGTGGTAGAGAATACTGACTAGTGTTTTTCTGTATTTGGCTGTTAGAATATCGTTTGTGAAATATATATTTTTTTGACATTACCGTAAAACTTTTTCTTTAATTTGCCGCAGGTTTGTGAAGAATATTGGAAAAAAGGAAAAGCATGAGAAATAGTTGAGAATGCCATTGTGATGCGTGTTCATAGAGGCTTTCTTTTTTTTAAATATAACATGAACCTCCTTTTTTTTTTTTTTTTTTTAAGTTCTGGGGTACATGTGCTGAACATGCAGGTTTGTTACATAGTGGAATAAATTTTTAACCATTAAAAATATTTTGTAAGTAGTCTCAACATTGTATTTCAAAGAAACATTACTTCTGTAATATGCTGCTATATGAAAATCCTGATAATAAAAGATTTTTATATTGATTGCAAGATAAGTTCAGTTCATATTCATAAAAGCGGACATACCCAGAAATGATCACATGACAGCTCAATAAGGTGTCACTAAGTCCCTAAACTAAATTTGCTTTTTTTGTAGTTAAATGTCTTCTCCCATTACTATTTGATGTACTTCTGAATGTATCTGCAGCAGTGCTATTTATGTTCTCGAAGTGACATTTAGCAGCATATTTAAAATTCCATGAAATGTTCCACTCATTTTACCGTAAAACCAAAAATGCTCCACTGAATAAGGAAGTGTTTATTAATTCAAAACACCTTGAAAGAGGTCCAATTTCATAATCAACTTGCTTCCTCTAAATCAGCTTTTAAACACGGGTTTGTAATGGGGGCAGTGCCACTTTCACAGTAGTGAATGAGAAATCGCAAATGCCAAAAAGTTTGAAAGCAAAAAGCAAAACGTATTTAATAGTAATGAATTGTTCTGATGTTTAAACATTTTAAAAGAAGTAACTATGCCCTAAGATTGTTATTAATTAGTAATAACTTAGTCCATATTTATGTTAAACTGTAACCGTTTTCTAGTTGAGAGCTTCTAAGTTTTTTATTTATGGTGTGTACATTAATGGTATGTTATTATATGGTACTGAAATTGAACATAATGGCTATTATCTAAGGAAAAGCACTTTTGTTTTATAGGAAAGCATCTATTAGGAAAACCTTGTGTATTTTAATGTGATTGCTAGGTGTGTGTTATGTTAATGTATAACTAAATCAGACTTCTAAAAATCTGAATTTCATATTACTATTGAGTAAATGCTAGTATTGTCATGTAGTATATGCTTTTTTCTGTTTTATACTTTATTAAAAATTAGAAGAATGCACTTTTAATTTTAGAGTAAAACTAAGCCTTTAAATAAGTCTGTATGTAATTTCACTTTGTGTCATGGTTCTCAAACCTCGCCACCCCACCAGCTCCTCCACCAGGTTTGATAGTTTTCATTAGGAGTACTCACTCACAAGATTCAGTTGTACTGAATCAACTACTCAAAAGATATAGTTGCACTCGTGGCTATATTATAGCAAAAAGATACCAAGCAGAATCAGGAAAGGGAAAAGATGCATGGAGCTAGTTGAAGGGAGACCAGGTACAAGATTCTAGAATCTTCTTTCAGTGGAGTCAACCCAAGATGCTCTTATTTCCTCAGCAATGTGTTGTGACAGCACATTCGGGATGTTGCCAACCAGAGAAGCTCAGAAATAACCAAGGCTTTTATTGGGGGCTGGTCATGTAGGCAGCTTCTGCCTGCTGTCATGTTTCAAAAGTCCAGACTCTCAGAAGGAAAGCAGGTATTCAGCATAAACTGTGTTGTTTGTACAAACATTTTAGGCATAGTGAGCCACTTATCAGTTCTAGGAATGGTGAAAACCCTCCCGAAATCTAAGCTCCCAGAAGCCAGGCAAGAGCCAATCTTGTCTGCACACCTTTTAAAGGATAGCAGTCAGGGTTACTATGTTAACTCTTTCTGCACACACTTTATATTTTCTTTATTCAGTAGTTCATCTATGTATTGTTCTGTGTTCTTAAATAAAGTACTATGAAAACGTTGCCAATTTATGGCACATTTGCAGATGTTTAGTGTGGACAACAGCCTGACATCAGTGTTTGATATGCTTTCAAATTTGCTTCTTATTTCTTTCCCAGTTTAGTGTTCAGTGATTTTGATCCTTTCATTTTCATGTTTCCATTGTTCTTAGTATAAAAACGAAAATTTTGCTTCTCCAGCATCTTTTCCACACCCTTCTCATCCTTCCTCAAGGCTGTTCTAGCCTCCCTGGCTGACCTTCAGTTCCTAAGTATCATCATTCCTCTTGCTTAAACCTTGACACTGTTCCCTCTGCCTGGAATCATCGTCTCATCCTTTTTGTCTAGTGAAGCCATGGTTGTCTTCTGGATCTCAGAATGTCACCATTACAGGTGTTTTTTTTTTTTTTTTTTAAACATCTTTCAAGAATGCCTCAAATAGTCTCAATCCTTGCATTTAACTAGGTTTTTACATTGCCTGTGATTAAACTACACGTTCTACTATAGTATATACAATTGTAATTGAGTGCACTTAGAAGTACACATCTCTCAATAAGACCTTTGAAGCTTTAAAAATATGTATTTTAAAAAGTGGTTTTATTACTAATATTTTAGAAGCAGTTATGTATTTATCATGTTTTTTGTTTGTTAGTCAGAGACAAGATCTCACTCTGTTGCCTGGGCTGGAGTTCAGTGGTGCAGTCACAGCTCACAGCAGCCACGAACTCCTGGGCTCGAGTAATCTGCCTGCCTCAGCCTCCCAAAGTGCTGGTATTACAGATAGCCTGAGCCACCGTGTATGTGTGGTTTTTGTTGTTGTTGTTTTACTTCACTGAAAAGAAGGAAGTTATAATTTTTGATATAGTTTCTCTTCCCTCATTCCATTCCTCCTTATCCTCTTCTCTCCCTCTTTCCTGTCTCCCTCTCTTCTTTCCTTTCTTCTGTATTTTCTCTTAAATGGAGTAATTTTGATCCCTATATTGGCAAAGGATTCATAAATGGAAGAATCTTTTACATCCGCTTTTTACTATTCATGATTAACAGAAAAAGCAAAATAATTTAAGAAAAATCTGAATATTGAGATTCTTACAGAAAAAAATGGGAGTGGATATTTGGCAATTGTATTTCTATGTACATCAATATAGATCTCCTATTTGGACAATATGATATGGTTTATTATACAGATTTATAAATTCCTTCAGTATTTATGTCCTGTGAAATCATTTGTTTTCTGCTTATGTACTAGGCACTGTGCTGGAGAATAATAAAACATGCATGGGCACTATGTAATTAGTAGGCATTATAGTCTAACGAGAAGGCATATAATTAAATAATCACATACATATTTTTATAATTTCTGATTAGTGATCTATAGAAAAAATTATAGGCTCCTATGATGACATTATAGAGTTTAATCTGGAAGAAATCTTTCTTATGAAAGTAAAAATTGAACTTCAGTTCTAAAAGACAATGTGCCTTTAGTAGGTGAAAATAGATGAGAACATTCCAGTCAGAGGGAACACTATATGTCAACCCTGTAAAGCAAAAGGAGTAATGATATTATTGAGGAACCAAAGGAAGTCCTAGAATATACTGCAGGAGGAAAAGGGTGTGGAGAAGATGCTGGAGAGATGAGATTTGTTATACTAGAAATAATTGAAAGCCAATGAAGGATTTTCTGCAACAAGGTGACATGATCAGATTTGTGTTTTTAAAAGATCAGTGACTTCAGGGTGGATAACTCCTTGGTGGACAAGAATGTATATGGGAAATCTGTGACAAGGCTGTTGTGCTCTCTGTGAGATCGAATAACAACTTGAAACCAGTCATAGCTGATAAGAGCAATAGGACTTGATTGTGGATTAAGTATGGATGATGAGAGAGGGCTGATTGGTTATTACAGAGATGTCCTATATTGGTTTTTTGCTTGTATAATTGGATGGATGATGGTGCCATTCAGTGACAGGAAACACTGAAAAGGTCATATTTGGAGGGGAAGGTTGTGAGTTTAGTTTGAAATATCTTTGAAAGTTGCACTTCATTCTCCATATGACTTCCTATTTTTCTTAAGATAAAGATATAAATCTTTACCATGACTTACAAGACTGATCCCATCTGTATGTTTATTCTCATTTTGTCCCACGTTCTTCCTTGTTCTCTGTGCCTAGTCACTTACCTTCTTAAGTTTCTTCTATCTTTCATGCTTCCTCTTTGTAGGTGCTGTTGTCTTTCCCTGGAATCTCCTTCAGTGTTCTCTGCACCTAACACCTCATCATTCACATCTCACTTCAGTCATCACTTCTTCAAGGAAATGTTGGGATATATTCATCAGAAGGAAAATATGTGTGATACATGATAACATTTTATGATAAATATTACATATATATAACGTACATAAAATGTGTATGGATTTAACTCATGGATTCTTATTTAAAATTCACTGGGTTATAAATCATTACTGTGATAATTTATTTTCGTGTTCAAATTGTCCAAGATTTGACTAATAGGATCCCCTTCAGGCTGTGTTCTGTGTTCTTTTGGCATTTCTTTGTCATTTTTTGAGCCCTTCCTTACTAATCACACTAAAATATTTCCAGATGTATCTTATGTTTTTCCAGTCCAACCCGGAGTCAGCTATTTCTCTAAGGGGCTTTGATTCCTTTTAGTAGGGAATGGTGTTGAGAAACCAAGGTCTGGGAACTAGATGTGCTCATTGCTACTATGGTGTTTTTGCTTCTAGTCTCTCAAATAATTCAGAAATTACTTAGGCTATTCCATCCCACTTCTCAGCTTCCCCCATTAGATTATGTTATTCATTTGAAGTATAGTTAGATTTATTTTTTTCTATTTGTATTTCATTTTAAGTCCCCCTCCCTATCTTTGTTGACTTTGTTTTTCAGTGTGTAAGACAATATGGTGTTCATAGTGAGGAAGAAACAGATACTTATTCTATCCACCCATCCCTTCTGACTGTTCCTGCCTTCCCATTTCTGTCCTATATTTTTAAAAATTTCCTTTTTTTCTTTTTGAAAACAAAACGTGACATACTGTAGACATTTTTATACATTCGCTTTTTTCATGTAAAAATGTATCCCAGGAGTCACTTCATAACAGTTCATAGAGAACTTCTTGACTTTTAAAAATAGCTGCATAGTACTCTGCTGTGTGTGTGCCATACCTCATTCAGCCACTCTCCTATCCTGTGTGTTGGCTCTTAGCTCATTCCATATTTAGCAATTATAAGCAATAAATAATCTTGTGGGTATGCTTTTGTCTTGCTGGTGGAATCGCCTAAGGATAAATTCCTAGATGTGGCATTGTTGGGTCAAAGTTAAGTAAATATGTAGTTTCGTTAGATATTGCCTAATTCTCCATCAGGAAAGTTGTACCAGTTTGTATTTCTACTAGCAGTGTGTGAATGTACTTCTTTCTTAGTTGCTGCTTCAATAAAATGTTTTGACATACTTTTTAATTTTTACCAATCTAATAGATAGGAAATGGTATCTTGGTATAATTTTAAGATGCATTTTTGAGCTGGGTTAATCTTATGTTTATATGGCTGTTTATTGTACATGGAGTTTTGTCTGCCATTATATCCCTTAACTAGTTATTGTTTGAGTATATAAAAGCTATCGATTTCCATATGTTAATTATGTATTCTATCTTCCTGAATCTTCTTCTTTTTTTTTTTTTTTTTTGAGACGGAGTTTTGCTCTTATTGCACAGGCTGGAGTGCAGTGGCACGATCTCGGCTCACTGCAACGTCCACCTCCCAAGTTCAAGCAGTTCTTCTGCCTCAGCCTCCTGAGTAGCTGGGATTACATGGCGCTTGGCTAAGTTTGTATTTTTAGTAGAGACGGAGTTTCTCCATGTAGGTCAGGCTGGTCTCGAATTCCCGACCTCAGGTGATCTGCCGGCCTCAGCCTCCCAAAGTGTTGAGATTACAGGCGTGAGCCACTGCACCTAGCCCTGAATCTTTTATTATTTGACTTAGTTTTATAATTGAGTCTCTGGACTTTTCTTAATATACTGTTATATCTACATATAGAAATTTTTCAGTCTTATGCCTCTAATTGATTTCACTTGTCTAATTATGTTGGCTAATCCCCCACAACTCACCCCAATTTATTGTTAAACAATAGTAGAGATAGTAGGCATTTTTTCCTTATTCTTTATCGTATTGGAAGTACTTCCGTTTTTATACTATTGGAAATACTTCTGTTTTATACTATACTCCTATTTTTATACCAGTTTCTGGTTTTATACTCAATTAAATTTAAAGTATGAAAGATTAATGTAAATAATTATGTGTCAATAAACCTAATTATTAAAAAGAATCTATCTCTGCTACTTCTGGGTTTGGAGGAGGATGGTGGCCACCTGATATTGAATCTCCCCACTGTCCCTCCCCTCTGTTCCAAACAATAAAAAAGGGGAGAGCAAGTAAAACTACACTTGGCCCTGCATTTCACGATACTAGGAAACAGAGAATATCATGGCTTCACATTACATGTAAGTTCAGAAATAAACTAAATTCCCATAAAGGTTCTATTGCTGTAAGTCTATGGATGCCAAGAACAAGTATAGGAGAGACTTAAAAGACTCCATGAGAATAAGTAGAGTGATTCAGAGTACTTAGACAAAGCACAAATAGAATAGTATCCTTACCTCCAGAAAGAGAAGCTCCAATACAAAGTATAAAATACTGAACACAGGTTTGGAAATACTAGACCATATCACCAGCCCTTAAAAGAGTGCAGGACTAGGGAAGCCTCAGAGAAGCATTGCTCCTGGGAGATAATCAGCTATCTCAGAAAGATGTGGTTTCCCTTGGAGACAGGCCACTGAAGGGAAAGAAGGAACTACGAGGGAAAAGCTAAGGTTCTAATGGAAACAAGAGAGAAAGAAGATATACCAACCCCTCCTTCCACCCATGCTATTCATAAATGAAACTGCCCAGAAAAAGGGAACTGTCAGAAGAGGGCGCTCTCAAACTAGGAACCCTGTTCACAAAATGAAGAGGAGTAGAAAAAAGCAGATCACACCTATATAAAAACTACTGCAAAAAATGTTGAAGGTGCAATTCAGAGTTAAAATGTTGATACAGATTCTCTAACAATCACAAAATTGACAGAACTGTAACACCTTCCTTCATATTGGATTAAATATCCTCAGTCAGCATTTAGGAGTAATGAAAAAAACAGCTTGAATCACAGATTGGAAAACTAAGAAATGGACAAAAAAGAAAAAAGGAAAGGAGTGTTAACTGAATCCAGAAAAGAAAAGGCAAATTCAAAATTGTATTACAAATGAAAACTAAGTTTATCCAAGGGACAATAAATTTGCATAAAAATGTATTTAGGGGCATTAAAAGCAGGGGGGAGAACCCCAGAGAATGAAAATGAGCTTAAAAAAAAAAAAGTTAAAAGGTTTAAAGAAAAAAATGATTGAATTGGAAAACAGGCAGAGGAGGTCCAACATAAGACTACTTGGAGACCCTCAAGAAAATCGGAACAGCTGACTGGAGCAAATATCTAAATTAGAATCAATAAAACTTTCTGGAAAGAAAAGAAACCTTGAATCTACATATTGAAAGGGCCTACCAGGTACTAGGGAAAATTGACCCAGAACAGTCCAAGAAGTATCCTAGTAAAATTATTATCTTTTAAACATTGAAAAACAAAAAAGGTAATTTACAAAGACATTTAAGTTAGACTGACCGTGCTTTTCACAAATAACTTACAAAGCAAGGCAACAGTACAGTGACATTTCAGAAATCGTAATGAGTGTAAATCATAAACCAAAAAGATTATATCCAACCATTTGTCCTTTAAGAATCAATCAAGGTTAAAGAAAAACATTTTGAATGTCCAAAAACTCAGAGAATACTGTGCACATGTGCCCTTTCTGGTGAATCTACTATAGGGAGATCAAGGGAATCATAGGTAAGTAGGGAAACTGCTAATGGATGGATGGAGATTTTACACATGTAGTGCCAACACTAAAACTAGGAATTAGAGTTTTGGTATATTAGTCATAGTTTGATCAGAGAAGCACAACAACTGGGGATAATAATGAGAGAACTAATAGGGGATTCGTTTTAGGTAGTTGACGGTATGTTATTGGAGCTACATGGCTAACCAGTATATGTGAGGCTGTTGCTTCTGTGTGCTCCTGCAACCTACCTGAGTTTGCTAACTTTTCACGGTCTTCAAGCAGAAGTGTGTGTGTATATGTTCTTGTGCTTTGGTTTGGAATTAAAGTTGTAATTGTTGGCAAATTATATCTCCTGATGGCAGGTCAGGCGGTTGAGAAGGAAAGATGGATATAAAGTAGCAGAGAACAAGGGCAAACCAGAAAGAACGTGCAAACATGAGCTAGAACTCACAAGGATAAACTGAAGCCTATGTAAACTTCAGTTTAGATAATGAAGTGGAGCAAAACACTCATCTGGCTCAGAAATTGGAGATGCGGAAGGAGGAGATCTACAACCCTGATATTACTGCTTTCATTTGCCTCTCATATCTTTTTTTACCCCTTTATTTTTAGCCTTTCTGATTCACATTTTCTTAGATGTATCTTTTATATAAAGAACTTATCCAAATCTTTTTCTTTTAATAATGAGTTAAGCCCATTGGTATTTATTCGTATGACTGGTAATGTACAAATATTATGTGTATTTGGTTATATCTGTTGTGTTTATCAACATGATGCACTTTCTTTGCTGTTTTATTTTCCTAATCTCTTCTGATATTTATAAATGTTTACATTTATCTTTTATTAATCTTTGTACTTACAACTTTAAAAAATAATGATAGCAAAATTTGCTGAAATTTTACTTTACACTAGGTACTATGCTAAATGCCTTACACAGATATCTCTTTTAATCCACCTGACTTACAAGGCATTTACTGTTATTTTCCTCATTTTGCAAATGAGAAAACAGATGAACAGTTAAGTAACTTGCCCAAGGTAACAGGTGTGCAGTCCTTCCCACACTGCCCCACCACCTTTACCCACATTCCCCAGGCAACCATTCCTCACTGCATCTTTTTTCCCCAGCTGCTTTCAAGGTGTGTGTGGGTGTGTGTGTGTGTGTGTGTGTGTGTGTTCAGCCTTTGGTTTTCAGCAGTTTGTTTATGATGTGTCTAGACATGATTTTAATTTGTGTTTGCTGAGCTTGAATTCTCTAAATTTATATATTTAATCAAATTTTGAAAGTTTGGGCATTATTCAGTTATTTTTTTCTGCCCCAATCTATTCACTTTTTCTGGGATTCCAGTTATACTTACTTAGATATTTTGAAACTGTTCCACAGGCCCCTAGGTTCTGTTTATTTTTGTTTCAATCTTCTTTCTCTCTTTGTGTTCTTTAGATTGGATAATTTCTGTTGAGCTGTCTTCAGGTTCATTAACCTTTTCTTTGTCATGTCCTTTTTGCCAATGAGATCATCCAGTGAATTTGTGGTATTTTTCAGTTCTAAAATTTTTAGTTATTTTTTATAATTTCCATTTCTCTGTTTATGTTTCCGTCTTTTTACTTACTTCGTATGTGTTTTTCTTTACCTCATGGAGCATAGTTGTCTAGTTGCTTGAAAGTCTTTGGTAAGTCGAACATCTGCTTTATTTTAGCATCGATATCTCTTGATTTTTTTTTCCCCCTTGATAATTGACCATATATCCTTGCTCTTTTCTTTGAATGTCAGGTAATTTTGGATTGTATCCTGGACGTTGGAATGTGATGATATGTGAACTCTGGGTTCTGTTGTAGTCCTGTAGGGAATATTGGTAGCTTTATTTTAGTAGGCATTCAACCCTCTTAATTCAAATTGTAACTTCTGTCTCATCTTCCGTCAGCTCTCTCTCCTTCTGTAAACCCAGTTATTCAGTTCTCAGCTCCCCAAGCATTTGCTACACTTTTTTGAGTCTGTTCCATGTACTGTAGTTTAGAGGTTAAACTAAGACTTGTGAGTGTTCATACTCAGAAATAAGGAGTTGCTTTCCCCAGCTCTTCCCCTCAGGGTTTCTCCCACACTGTCCAGGTTTTGTGGTTTCTTGGGCCAGAGTTGCAGCCAGGTTTCTGTTGGAGTTTTGGCTCCCCATACAGCTCCAAAACTGGAACCCACTCTCAGGGCAAAGCTAGGAAAAGGATGGAAAAAGAAAATAAAATTGGCAGTTCACTCTTCTGTCACTTGCTTTTCTGAGTTTTGACCCTCCTGTACAATCTACCTGGTTTTGTTTACTTTTTTCTGTCTTCAAGCATGGTGTGTCTTCAAGCATGCATGTTTGTGTTTTGATTCGGAATTAATAGTTGTAATAAAAGCATGAGCTTCTGGGAAATTATACTTCCTGATTTGTGTGGTTTTATTTGTTCATCTTGTAGGTTTAAGTAGTTTTTGATGGATGTGTTGGGAGATTTGAATGTACTAGCTGTTATTATCTCTATTAGTTTGGTAGTAAATATGGAAATTTTTCACTGAATCCAGCCTAACACTGTTTTTTGTTTTTGTTTTTTGTCACTACTTGAAATAATGTATTGATTAGATAAGAGAAGTATGTTGTTTTCAACAGTTATGTCTGCAGAAAGGCTTGTTCTAAGAACCGTACAATAGGAATTTTAAATAAATCAAAAGCCTTATATTATGGAAACATCTTGCTTATATTTATTCTGTTAATATGTAATGTAAAGTTAGATCAAAAAATATATAACAATAAATACCTCCCAAAAGCAGGCATAAGCAACTGAATTTCAAAGGGGCTTATTATAGGTGGAAAAAATTTCAACATTTAATAAGAAAATAAAGATGATTTTTATAGCGTTATCTAAATAAAAGAAAAAAGGAGTTTTAATCCTTCAATAACCATATGAATTTGATCATATGTATTTTTATGTAATAATCAAGATTGTTATGAGATTTAAATTTGTTAGTTTTTTATATTTGTGTTAAAATGCAGTTGAAGATCCCAGCGTAGTTCTACTTTTTGTTTTTTGGATCCATGGACTTCTAATATTTATTAGTGACCCAAAACCTAATGTGTGGATGATGATATTCAAACTTAAATATTTAATAATGTTTAACATATAATGTTTTCCTTTCAGATGGTCTTCTCATTATTGGTGTTCACTCAGCTAAGTTTCCAAATGAAAAAGTCCTGGATAACATTAAGAGTGCTGTTCTTCGATACAACATCACCCACCCTGTGGTTAATGATGCAGATGCCAGCCTTTGGCAAGAACTAGAAGTTTCCTGCTGGCCAACTCTAGTCATACTTGGACCTCGCGGAAACATGTTGTTTTCTTTGATTGGAGAGGGACACAAAGATAAATTATTTTTATATACTTCAATTGCTTTAAAGTATTACAAAGACAGGGGGCAGATCAGAGATGATAAAATTGGAATAAAACTCTATAAAGATTCTTTGCCACCTTCACCATTGCTGTTTCCTGGCAAAGTAACAGTAGACCAAGTTACTAATAGATTGGTAATAGCAGACACTGGACATCATAGAATTTTGGTCGTTTGGAAGAATGGACAAATTCAGTATAGCATTGGAGGTAAAGCTTCTGATTATGATATATAATATGTTTTACAGTAAAAAAATAGCTCAGGTAAATATAAAAGTTGAAATGTCTAAATGAAAACTAATTATAGAAAAATGATATACATTGACTTAACTTCCTAACAAAAATTTTTTGTTAATTAATGCATGATGTCTGAATTAACCTCTTCTCACTCCCTCATAAAACAAGCAAAAACACTGAAAAAGCTCCAGGTGAAAAAGAGGAAATAGTTCAGCTTTTAGATACATTTGTATATTCTATCTTTTTTTTTTTTTTAACTGCTGTACTTACTGTTTCTTATGAAAACATACATTTTGGATTTCAGGCATTTTAAGTAGAAGTATTATGTTTCACTTTCCAACAAAATATAGCCATATCTTTTTAAAGATCATGTCAGTGCCCCATGAACTTGAGAAATAGTTTATAAAATAAATAAGCTAGAATTTGTGCATAATTTTACTTTTCTCTCCTTCTTTCCATAAGAACTTGAACATGTGTCTGGATCTATTTCCAGAATAGAAATAGGTGTAGCAGAGTGTAAGTATCATGCAAGCATAGATCATTTTGTTCTATATCTCCCTGGTCTTAGATCTAAAACTACCTCTTGGTTACATGTACATAATTAATAAACTCTACAGAGTACATTCTTATTAATCTTGCTTATCTAAACTGACATCTGACAACATGTTAGTCAAAGACAAAAGTAATTCATCTCTTTGCAGTCAGTCCTGTTTTAGTAATATATGCAGCATTAGTACATAAAGTAGGAATGTCTCAGTTTGTAATATAAAAAAGCTAGTTGTAGTCCTATGCCCTGATGTTATTCTTAATGTGCCAAGATACAGTAGCTACGTGTTGTGTTTTGTGGTATTTGTTTTGTTTTGGCCACTTGGTATTTTGATTTATGACAGGCAGTTATGAGAATTGAATTGTTACTCAAAAAGTGTCTTTTGTAGCAGCTTGAACTTAAGTGGTTTTAAAGTGTTTAATAGATTCTGTGATTTTCAAAATAGTGTAGGTGAATATTCTTTGTTAAAAGAGAAACCAAGCTACACTGCCCAAACATATTTCTTTGTTAAAAGAGAAACCAAGCAAGCTACACTACCCAAACATATTTCTAGAAATACTGTTATCTTTTGATATAGTTATTCTTTAATTTTTAAAAAAGAATTCTTTGGTCAGATACACTCAGGAAACACTAATGTTATCTAACAGATTTTTATTGGTGATGGTATAATATTTCTCAAATTTTTTACTCTGCTAATTTTCCTCATGAGGGGGTATAGTACGCAGTCTTTTCCAATCTCGCATAACCACAGAACTCTCCCTTTTTTTTCAGGGAACTCTTATCAATATAAACAACAATAACAGTATTATTAACAATTATAGTTACAGCAGACACTGTACGTCTGGCATTATTCGAAACATTTTACTTGTATGAACTCATTTTTGCCTGCACAATGCTATGAGTTAGGTAATTAGTTCCATTTTACAGAAGAAAAACTGAGACACAAAGAACTTGCCCAAACCACCAGCTAGAAAGAGACAGACCTGGGATTTAGACAGGGTCTATTGGGCTCTTGAGTTCGTTTTCTTTCTTTTTGAGACCGAGTCTCACTCTGTCGCCCAAGCTGGAGTGGAGTGGCATGATCTCGGCTCACTGCAACCTCCACCTCCCAGGTTCAAGCAATTCTCCTGCCCCAGCCTTCCAAGTAGTTGGGATTGCAGGTGCCTGCCACTACGCCTGGCCAATTTTTTGTATTTTTGGTAGAGATGGGATTTCATTGTTTTAGCTAGGCTGGTCTTGAACTCTTGACCTCAAGTGATCTGCCTGCTTCGACCTCCCAAAATGCTGAGATTACAGGTGTGAGCCACTGTGCAAGGCCTTGAGTTTGTTTTCTAGCCACTCCATTACACTACCTTTTTATGGCTGCCTCGGACAATGGAGTTCCACAAAGCAGTTTGAACTGCTGATTTAGAGGCCTTGAATGGCTTGTTTGCTGGCCACGGAAATAACAATTACATTTTATTGTGTTGTACTCTCCACCCTTGAAACTCTACATGAATTGTTAAAACTGAGAAGTGTACTAGAATCACTCTCTCTTACAGTGTGTACGATATATCGATATATCGTAGGACTTTGTAACAAAGTGAAATAGTAGATAAGAAGGATTCTTCATCTGGGGTCCTTGGACTCCTAAAGGAAAGGCTTCAGTGGTCCTCAGGATCTAGGATTGTTTGCAACAATTTAGCCATGTGTATTTTTCTAGGGAGAGGGCTTGTATTATCCAAGGAGCATATCTTTCAAAAATGTTAAAAATTGTTCATCTGTTGAATAATTGGAGTTATTTTAAAATCTTTGTAGTCTAGGTAATGGATAATTAGAATGCTTTTAAAATTATTTTCTTCACTACATGCTACTATGCTTAAGTGCACTTGTAATTACACTATGAGCCCTGTCATTAGCAAAACTCACTCTTAAGAAAAATGTTCCTTGAGGAACATTTTAGTTTTTATATGGACATACCATGTTTTTATATTAAATATTAAAATCCCAGCATTAAATACAAGTTTGTTTTGTTTTGTTTTACCTTGAGATCACTTCTTAAGTGGGAAATTTTATCTCATTTTAGGACCCAACCCTGGAAGAAAAGATGGAATATTTTCAGAATCAACTTTCAATTCTCCACAGGGTGTAGCCATAATGAATAATATCATATATGTGGCAGACACTGAAAACCACCTTATAAGAAAGGTAATTTTCATTTTAAATTTGTTTTAATACTTATAATCAGAAAAAGTGAATTGTATTTGCTACATTAAATATTTGAAGTTAAAGGGTGATGCTTATGTATGTCAATGTCCTTGTTCTGCTTTTTTTGAGGTACTTACTTTAGTTTTATTCTCAAGTATCTGTTGCTATTTGTGTCAGTATGTAGTTACCACAAAAGAAAACCCCACTGAATTCTTTTTTTAACCCTTTGTTTCAAAGCTGTGTCCCTAATCACTCAAAAGCTCCTCATTTTGAAGTATTTTCCTAACCACTAGTTTACAATGATCCTTTGTCCTTTTTCAGTTAAATTTTCTCAAACTAGAAAAAAAATCATATCATTCCGGCTTCTCTTCAACTCTTATGCTTTGGCTGGAAATACTGATTAGCCAATTCGTCTTAAAACTTGTTTTATCTTATTATAAAAGTAATATGTGTTCTTATTTCTAAAAAGTCAGCTAATACATAAAGCTAAAAAAAAGGTCCCCTGACCATCAATTCCAGTTTCCCAGAGGTAACCATCCACTGTTAAAGTGTGTGTCTTTTTGGAAATTTTCTACTCTTATAAAAATAAATTGATATTAAAAAGCCTATTTGTAGAGAATTTTTTTAAACAAAGGTAATGATACTATGCATACATAATGTTTTGTAGGTTTTTCTAACTATTTTTTTGCATATTAGTCACCTGAATGATATGACTATATCACATTTCATTGTAGATGTACTCAGTTATTTCAAATATTTCCTACCTATGGCTGTTTTGGCTAAACCATTGCTCTTTAAGTTGCTATGTGTTTGGAAAATAAGTAACCAAGTTCCTCATACTCATCCTGTCTAAATACATTGTTTCAGATACTTCCTTGTTTTTCTCACTGTTTCTTTCAGTATTGACATTTATCCTCATTTACTTGACAATATTATCACCTATATACACATAGTAGAAAAAAATACATATAATATATAATAATAGCGACTGTACTGTAAGTCCCCCTGAGGGCTAGAAATATGTTTTGTCTACTACTAAATACTGGCATCTAGAAAAGACCTGGCCTGTGGTAGGTGTTCAACAGATATTTGTTGGATGATTTTATGAGCAAATAATACTGTTTCATGAAGCACTTTCGAAAGTGTGTATTCCTCTTAATATAAAAGTGTTACATGAAAAACAGATTTTGTGGGTTAATACATTAAAGCAGACGTGTTTTTTAAAGTCTTGGAGACTTTCTTCTTCCAGACTTAAATATGCTAATGTGTTGTTGAGTGCGTTAATAGGGGGATATTTGTGCGGCATTTCTAAATTTATTTGACCAGAGATCCCTTTATAGGCAGAGCTGTTCATAGGACTAATGTTTTCATTGTGTATATTTTATGGAAAAGTGGGTTTTTTTATTACTAAATTTTTAATGATTAATATTTCTTTATCATTATCTTTTTGGGGTTGTATGCTTTTATAATTCATCAGAGGGGCTAGACCTCTAATGGTGTATTGAATTAGTAAAATAGCCAACCTGCAACATTCAGGGAGTACTTGTCCTTCTTTTCTAATTGTATGTCATTTCTCTTGCTTTACAACTTAATGGGTTTTGGAGTATTGACCATGTGCTGCATTTCAAATATTTATGCATTTAAGTAGCATAATCACAACAAATTTAGGTTACCTGAAATTGTTCTATATTATGTGACTTAATATGGTGTCTGCAGAAATGGAAAGTAGAATTTTTTCCTTTTAAAAATACAAGAATATTTGTTGTGTTTTATTTTTGTTTAAGACCTCATTTTTAGAGGATTGAGTTGATCACACTTCTACATTCACGGTTCACAAACATAGTTTCATGCAGACCCTTCTCTGAATAATTTATTTAAATTATAAATTCTCCTACTTGCCCATACCCCCCACTGTCACTCCCCTTACATTAACATACCCATTGTGATATTTTTAATGCTTACTTTTTATTTGTATGTGATCTTGTAAACAAAATGTTTTGTTTATATTTTTAATTACTTTATTGTGCTATATTTTGTGTATCATAAAGTTCACCCATTTCAAATCTACAATTCATTAGTTTTTAGTAAATTTAACAGGTTTTGCAACTGTAACCATATGTTGTTTTTAAAACATTTCATCCCCCAAGTAAGAACCCACATGTCCACTTAGAGATAGTCCTTACCCCTCCCATCCCTAGGCAACCGTTAATTTACTTTCTGTCTCTGTAAATTTGCCTTTTCCAAACATTTTATTTAAATAGAATTATATATGTTTTCTTGTATTTGGCTTCTTTCATTTCACATAATGAAAAGTTCATGTGTGAAGTGGCATGTCAGTAGTTCATTCCTTTGTATTGCTGGATAGTATTCTGTTGTGTGAATATGACATTTTATCTACCAATTCACCATTGATATTTAGATTGTTTTTTGGCTATTTTGTATATTTTGTTATTTTGGGCTGTTATGAATAATCTTGCTGTGAGCATTGATATATAAGTTTTACATGGACATACATTTTCATTTGTCATGGGTAGATACTTAGTACTGGTATTGAGGAGTTACATGTTTTGTATTTAATTTTTTGAGAGCTGCTGAATTATTTTCCATAGCAATTGCACCATCTTACCTTCCCACTCGAAATATACGTGGGTTCCAATTTTCTACGTGTTCACTGTCACTTGTTATTTTTCAGTTTTAAAAAATGTTAGCCATCCTACGGCATATGAAGTGGTATCTCATTGTGGTTTTGATATGCATTTCCCTCATGACTAATGATGTCAAGCACCTTTTCCTGTGCTTATGGGCCATTTCTATATCTTTGAGAAGTGTCTGTTAAGATTCTTAGCCAAATTTTTAATTGGGTTGTCTTTTCTGTGAGAATCCTTTATATATTCTAGGTACAAGTTCTTTATCAGATATATTATTTGCAAATGATTTTTCACATTTTTCTGCTTGCATTTATACTTAATCATGTTCTTTGATGCATAGAAGTTTTAAAATTTGATGATGACTAATTTGTCCATTTTTTCCTTTTGTTGCTTATGTTTTTGTTGTCGTAAGAATCCATTGCTAAATCCAAGGTCACAATTATTTACCGCTGTGTTTTATTCTAAAAGTCTTTTAGTTATGGCTCTTATAATTAGGTCTTTGATCCACTTTGAGTTGATTTTTGTATGTGGTGTGAAGTAGGGGTTCAACTTCATTCTTTTACATGCAGATATACAGTTATCCAGAAAGATTTATCCAAGAGACTATTCCTTCTCCATTGAATAGCCGTAGCAGCCTTGTTAAAAATTAGTTGATCATAGATGTATGGACAGAGATTCCGTTGATCTCTCTGTCTTTATGCCAGTACCTTACTGTTTTGATTGCTATAGCTTTTAATAAGGTTTGAAATTGGGAAGTGTAAGTCCTCCCACTTTCTTCTTTTTCAAGATTGTTTTGGCTATCCTAGGTCCCTTACAATTTGATAAGAATTTTAAGACCAGCTTATCCATTTCTGCCAAAATCTTTTGTTTCTTATGTAAACAAATTGTCTGCAAAAACAAGTTCCCTTCTGATTTTAAACTTCCTGTTTCCTTTTATTATATTGCTGACCAGTACCTCTCTTGCTTTTAAGCATTAGCATTGATGGTGGGTATCTTGTGATGTTCATAATCTTAAAGGGAATACATGTAAATTTTACCTAAAAGTGTAATATTTGGTGTAGCTTTGAGGAATAAGATATCTGTGAAGTAAGGAAGATTTCTTTCTGTTGATAGCTGGATACAATATATAATAAAGCAATTAAGTGAAATATTGAATAGAATCTAAGTGGTAGGTATATGCATGTTTGTTACAAAAATCTTTTAACTTTCCTGTGTGTTTGAAAATTTTCCCAATACAATGTTGGGGAGAGGGTCTCGGGAGGTGAAAGCAGAACATATTTTCCCAGTAGAATACATTAGTTTTTCAGTTTAGGAAGTAAAGTTGATATAGTGTCATGGAACTACCTGGGTTCAGGTCCCAGATTCTTGACTTACCAACTGTGGGATGTTGAAAAAGTTACTTAACAATCTGTGTTTTAGTTTTCTCTAAGATATTAAAATCGTCATATAGTTTTGAGCATGGCTGGATAGCTGGTTGGCTTCCTCACTGTTGGATCAGTGCTTGGCACATACAAGCTTTAATATGTGTCAATCACTAACTGAGCATAATTGAAATATGTGCATTTAATTTTTAGAAACATGTATTTTGCTACATTGTGTTTTAAAATTTCATTTAAAAATTTTTGTTTAGTTAAGATGAGGTAAATGCCAGATCTGGAGGCATGATGGGAGACGGGGATAAGAGGGGAAAAGTGGAAGAATGGACAGGTGGGGAAATGAAAGGGACTGATTATGTGCTTTTGAATAAGAAGTTCATGCTGTAATTGACTGGCCTTTTTTAAAATAAAACTTTATATTGCACATACACTCTAAATGTTCTATTGAAAATCTTTACACAGCAAAAGACAAAAGCAAAAGTACTTTCCTTGCATAAAACCATCCTTTCAATTTCTATAGATTGACCTAGAGGCTGAGAAGGTGAGCACTGTAGCTGGCATTGGAATTCAAGGTACAGATAAAGAAGGTGGAGCAAAAGGAGAACAACAACCTATTAGTTCCCCTTGGGATGTAGTTTTTGGAACATCAGGTAGGTGAACTTTCAATATTAAATGTAAAAGTAAATTTTGCTTCATATAAATTTTAAAAATATTCTTGAGATGGTCATTTGGATTAATTATATTGCTAATTACTTTATTTTATACTTTTATACCTATGCATCAGAGTTTGTTAATTGTGTAAAAACAAAGCTAGCAGTAATATAGGTATATATTATATATACTAGAGTATGTATTATATATAATATTACCTATTTTATTTTATCTGTAAATAGACTATGTGTTATTCTAAAGAATTATATATTAGATGCACCCTCCAATTAATGTAGTTCTAAATTTCTTATATTGAAAGGATTATAGTTTCAGAACTTCAAAAGATTATTCATGAACAGTAATCAATAATAAAAATAAATTTATTTATTATTCATAAATAAGGAACTTACAGTGTCGTTATATACTCTAGTTTGAAAAAGAAAAAGAGGCAGCTGCTTTTGCTTTAGATTTAAAAAATTTATATTAAAGTATGATAGCTTCTTTTGAACCATTAAACTTTTACCCTACTGAATTGTGTAGACATTGATAATGAATGAAACGTAATGTTACCTTTATTATCTATATTAATTGACTAAAAGAAATCCAGGAGTACTCTTATTAGTATTCTTATTTTTTATTGGCTGTCAGTGATACTGAGATGGTCATTTACAGTCTAAAATTGGATTGATGAGTAAACAAAGTTAGAATACATCGAAATGGAATTTTGGACTAAATGGTTGGTGTTGTCTTCATATATTTGAAGAGTATATAAGTACCTGCTTAGTTGAAAGGCTTTACATTTGAGGTAATTTTCTTTTATGATGCCAATTTAATTACGATTCAAAGACCCTATTTTTTTGTTATTAACTTTTATAAAGCACTTAATAATTCATAAAATAAATGAGTGAACTTCTAGTACTACCTGCATTTAACACTTAAGTATTTTGTATAGATTATTTTTGAGAATTCTGTTTGTGGAATTGTGTGTTGTAAACATTTATAATTTGTTTTGTAGCTCACCAAGGGGGATGGTATAGTAGGAGCAGTGCATCCAACTAAAGGGATACTTCATATGTAGAGAATTTTGAAATATTAATACAGTGAACTAAAACTCAGTCTCCATTTTATTACCATGCACTAGCAATTCTAAATAATTCCAGGGCTAAATCTTCACCAGTACTTTTCACTTTTACCTCCCTGCCTTATTTGCTCTACTTATGATTATTTTTACTAAATTGTATTTTAGTATGATGTTATTTATTACATGAGCTGTTCTATAGTGCGAGTAAACAAACTACAGCTACATTTAGCAGCATGGACAAATATAATAAGGGATATTTTGAGTGATAAAAGAAAGTTACAGAATATGTACAATATAATTTCTTTGTAGAAATCTACAATGTGATTTCTTTTATAGCAAGTACAATAGCATTTAATACAAGTATTGGGAGATCCATTCAGACATAATAAAGTTAAAAAGTAAGAAGAATAATGTACATTATTCTTGATAAAATGATAAATGTACATTTTTATACTAGTGGTTCCTTATGGGAGGAGGAGCAATTAGGTAAGAAAAAGAAATAAAAGGCATCCATATGGGAAAGAAAAGTGAAATTGTCTCTGTTTACTGATGGACATGATCTTATATGTAGAAAATCCTTATGACTACACCAAAAGACTATTAGAACTGATAAATTTTGTGAAGTTAAAGATAATAAAATCAACATACAAAAATTAATAGTGTTTCTATATATTAACAGTGAACTATCCAAAAAGGAAATTATGAAAATAATTTCATTGACAGTAGCATTTAAAAAAGTAAAATAGTTAAGAGTAAATTTAACCAAGGAGGTGGAAAGATCTGTACACAGAAAACTATAAAACATTGATGAAATAATTTGAAGAAGACAAATAAATGGAGAGATATCCCATGTTCATGGATTAGAAGAATTAATATTGTTAAAATGTTCATACTACCCAAAGCATTCTACAGATTCAGTGTAATTTCTATCAAAACTGTGTTGTCGTTTTTCTTAGAAATAGAAAAAACTATCTTAAAATGTGTATGGAACTAGAAGAGATCCTGAATAGCCAAAGCAGTATTGAGCAGAAAGAACAAAGCTGGAGGCATCACACTTCCTGATTTCAAACTATGAAGCTGTTGTAATCAAAATAGCATGGTACTGTTTTAAAAAACACACATATCAACCAATATAACAGGATAGAAAACCCAGAAATAAACCCAAGTATTTACAGTCAAATGATTTTCAACAGAAGTGCCAAGAACACACAATGTGGAAAGGACAATTCCTCTTACAAATGGTGTTGGGAAAATTGGATATCCACATGCAGAAGAATGAAATTGGACCCTATCATATACAAAAACCAACTCAAAATAGATTAAAGACTTACAAGTCCTGAAACGGTAAGGTTACACGAAGAAAACAGGAAAAGCTCTACAACATTGATCTGGGCAATGAATGATTTCTTGGATAGGAGTCCAAAAACACAGGCAACAAAAGCAAAAATAGACCAATGGGATTGCATCAAACTAAAAAGCTCTGTACAGCAAAGAAAACAATTAACAGAATGAAGAGACAACCTATGAGTTGGGAGAAAATATCTGCAAACCGTGTAACCGATAAGGGGCTAATATCCAAAATATGTAAGGAACTCAAACAACTCAATATCAAGAAAAAACCTGACTAAAATATAGGGAAAGGGTATCAACAAACATTTCTCAAAAGAGATATGAATGGCAAGCAGATATATGAGAAAATATTCATCATCTCTAATCATCAAGGAAATGAGAGTGAAAGCAATATGCGATATTACCTCACACCTGTTAGAATGACTTTATCAAAAAGACAAATGATAAATGTTGATAAGGATGTGGGAAAAAAAAGAACCTTTTTATACAGTTGGGATTGTAAATTAATACAAACATTTTGGAAAATAGTATAGAGGTGCCTCAAAAAACTAAAAATAGAATATTTATGTGATCCAGCAGTCCAACTTAACAAAGGCATTAAAATTGCTATGTCATAGAGATATTTGCACTCCTATATTTATTTCAGCATTATTCACAATTGCTAAGATATGGAGGCAACCCAAGTGTCCATCAGTGGATGAATGGATAAAGAAAATATATATCTAAGGTTGGGCCTGGTGGCTCCTGCCTGTAATTTCAGCACTTTGGGAGGCCGAGGTGGGCAGATCACCTGAGATCAGGAGTTCAAGACCAGCCTGGCCAACATGGTGAAGCCCCTTCTCTACAAGAATACAAAAATTAGCCAGGCATGATAGTAGGTGCCTGTAATCCTAGCTACTTGGGAGGTTGAGGTGGGAGAATCAGTTGAACCCGGGAGGCGGAGGTTGCAGTGAGCCGAGATCACGCCACTGCACTCCAGCCGGGGCAACAAGCAAGACTCCATGTCTAAAAAAACAAAAAGAAAATGTGTATCTACACACTGGAGTACTATACAGCTTTAAATACTGTCATTCATGGCAACATGGATGGAAGCAGAGGACATTATGCTAAGTGAAATAAGCCAAACACAGACAGATTCTGTATGATCTTACTTGTGGAATCTAAAAACATCAGTCTTAGGCTGGGCATGATGACTCATGCCTGTAATCCTAGCACTTTGGGAAGCTAAGGTGAGAGGAATTCTCAAGGCCAGGAGTTTGAGATCAGTTTGGTCAACATAGCAAGACACTATTTCTACAAAAGAAATTTTAAAATAAAAAATAAATTTAAAAAATATTATAAGAAAATCTCAGGAAAGGAACGTAGAAAACTGGTTGCTAGAGCCTAGGAATAAGGGAAGGTATGGGGAAAGAGAAGAGGTTGATCAAAGGGTGCAAAGTTTCAGTTGGAGGAATAAGTTTTAGAGATAATTGTGCACTGCATGGTGACTGACCTGTAGTTATTATTTCACAGCTGCTAAAAGAATATTTAACATTTGCACCACAGAAAAAAATGTTAGTAAGGTCATAGATATGTTAGTTAGCTTGAGTGAATCTTTCTACAATGTACACATAGATCAAAACATGACGTACCCCACGAATGTACACAATTATTGGTCAATTAAAAATTTGAAAAAAGAGATGTAGGAAAGAGACTAGAAATATCTCACTATTTTAAATCTACATGTAATATGTAAATGCATATGTTTATGTATTTTAAATAGTATCTGAATATTTAACCTAACTATACTGTACAGTTATAAAATAATTAGTACAAAGTGACTTTTACAAAATTACGTTTTATCTGTGTTCATTTTTTAATTGTCATTCTTAATATGGTCAGAACATCATGCACCAAAAATAATTACTACAGTAAGTTCATTTTTTCAGCAGGTACATTGTAATGTTTCTAAAATGTGTATCAGGTCTCTGTTGACTCCATTCATACCAGACAACAACCTGAAAGACACTAAGGTTGAAACCTCTATCAGCATCTCTCTTTTTTTTTTTTTTATTTTGAGACTGAGTCTCACCCTATCACCTAGGCTGGAGTACAGTGGCGTGATCTCAGCTCACTGCAACCTCTCGCTCCCGGGTTCAAGCGATGCTCCTGCCTCAGCCTCCCGAGTAGCTGAGATTACAGGTGTGCACCACCATGCCTGGCTAATGTTTGTCTTTTTAGTAGAGATGGGGTTTCACCATGTTGGCCAGGCTGGTCTCTAACTCCTGACCTCGAGTGATCCGCCTACCTTGGCCTCCCAAAGTGCTGGGATTACAGGTGTGAACCACTGTGCCCAGCCAAAACCCCTATCAGTATCTAAGTACTTTAAGACTTTACCTGATTTTGAGTCATTTATAGAAAGGATAATGTGCCAGAATCCCATTAACCTTTCTTGGCCCTTTAATCAACAGTTTCCCTAGATAGAAATTTAGCCATTCTTCTACAACCTTTAATGGTTGAAATCCAACTATTTAGTATGCTAGTCTGATAATCTACAGTGTTGGTATTTATGTGCTTCAATAATATGCTTCTCTGACTCCCATTATTAATATGATATAAAATACCAAGAAAAAAATATTTTTGCTTTAAAAAAATGAGATGACACAGGAAGTTTTGAAGGAATAAATTTGATGCGGTATGACTAATACATTTTTGTTTTGTTAAAATAAGAAGTTATATCTTTATGTCTAAAATTTGAGAGAAGATTCTTATACTGCCTTATCACATTGACTTGGTATTAAGTTTTTTTAGGTTAATTAGGTATAATTTATATAAAGTAAAATTTACCCTTATTAGGGATATAATTCTGTGAAATTTGACAAATATGTGCAGTCTTATAACTTTTGCCACAGTCAAGATACAGAATATTTTCATCCCAGAAAGTTATTTCATAGCCTGTTGAGTCTCCCCCCACCATCACCACACTGACCCCAACAACTGGCAGCAGTGATCTCTTTCCTGTTCTCTGTCATCTTTCATGTCTGGCTTCTTCCCTTTAGAATAATGCTTTTGAGATTCATCCCTGTGGTTCCATGTATCAGTAATTTGTTCTCTTTTTTCACTGAGTAGTAGTTCGTTGTGTGGCTCTACCACAGTTTGTTTATTCATTCACCAGTTGATAGACATTTGAAGGTATTTCTAGTTTTCAGTGGCTATAAAAAATCTCCATAAACATATGTGCACAGTTTTTGTTTTGTGGTAATGTGCATTCACTTCTCTTGGGCAAATGCCTAGGAATGAGCTTACTGGGTCATATGGTAAGTGAATGTGTACGAGAAACTGCCAGACTGTTTTCCACAGTGGCTGTTTTCTTAAAGTCCCAAATGTCTATTGGGAGTCATTGCTTCTGTCTGAAGAACTTCTTATGACATAGGTCTGCTGGCAGTGACTTCTCTTGCCTTTATTCTGGTCTGAAAAAGTATCTAGCTTTCATTTTTGAAAGTTATTTTTACTCCATATGTGAATCTAGATTAACATTTTTTCTTTTAATATTTTAAAGATATCACTCCATTGTCTTTTGACTTACATAGTTTTCCACAAGACATCTGTTTTAATATTATCTCTTCTTTATATGTAAAGTGTATTTTTTTCCTCTGGTTGCTTTTAAGATTTTATCTTTGGTTTTCAGCAGTTTGATATATCTAAGAATTATCCTGCTTGGAGTTCTTGAATCTGTGGTTTGATGTTCATTATTTTCAAGAAATTCTCACTTCAGATATTTTTTTCTGCCCCTTTCTGTCTTTCTCTTTCTGGGACTTCAGTTACTCATATGTTCAATAACTCTTGCATATTGTGTTCTTTTTATTCACTCTTCTTTTTTTTCTTTTTGTACTGGTAATTTCTACCAATTTATCTTCAGAGTCACTAATTCTTTCTTCAGCTGTGTCTAGTCAACTGATGAGCCTGTTGTATTAGTCCATTCTCGTACTGCTATGGAGATACTACCTGAGACTAGCTAGTTTATAAAGAAAGGAGGTTTAATTAACTCACAGTTCCGCATGGCTGGGGAGGCATCAGGAAACTTAAAATCATGGCAGAAGGTGAGGAGGAAACAAGGCACATCTTACGTAGCAGGCAGCCAAGAGAGAGTACCAAGGGGGAAGTGCCAGACACTTACCAAGCAAGCAGATCTCATAAGAACTCATTCACTATCATGAGAACAGCATGAGGGAAACTAACCCCATGATCCAATCAGTTTCCACCAGGTGGCTCCCTCGACATGTGGGGATTACAATTCAGATTACAATTGGAGATGAGATTTGGGTGGGGACATGGCCAAACCATATCATTTGTAGAAGGAATTTTTCATCTCTAATATTATGCCTTTTTGATATAGCATTTGCATTTCTTACAGATTCATCTCTGCTGAAATTCCTTATCTATTTAGGTGTGTTGGCCACCTTTTTCTCTAGGTTCTTTAACATACTATGCATAGTTATTTCAAAGTCTGTATTAGATAGTTCCAAATTTGGGGACTATCCTCAAGTCTGTTTCTGATCATTCCTTTGTTACTTGAAAGTGGGTAATTTTTTTGCTTTTCAGTGTGTCTTCTCATTATTTATTATATGTCAGTCATCTTGTATAAAACAGTAGAGGCTGAGATAAATAGTACTTATGAAAGATTGAGTCAATTTGGTCAGGAGCTGAGCTGGGCCTTGGTTTTATTATTGCTATGTCAGTGCACCATATTTTAAAAATTCCTCTAGTTGGGCAGCTGTTGCCTTCTGATTTTGCTTCAGTACATGGGCCTAGATTACATGGAGGGTTTTCTCAGTGTTTCTCAGCTTTCAGTCATTCCTGTACAATGAAACTACATGGTGGTTCCCTCTTTCCATTCTTGCAGCCGTCCCAAGGATAGACTGCTACTGGTTGTTATTCTGCCCCAGGCTTGTGTTGTGGATGGGGGTGTTCTCTGTTGTTCAGCCTCAGTCTTGGGAAGGCCCTGAGTGCCTAGGCCTTGAGGAAAGGATGCGGGGAGCTTTTTCATTGTTGCTGTTCCTCTCTCTGGCAGCTAAACTCTGTCTTGTGTCTGTGATTGGTTTGGGGAGCCTCCTGCTTCTCCCCGAGCAGAATGAGAACTCTGCTTGGTGGCAGTAGAGCATTTTTTCATCTCCTTTTACCACAGCTGTAAATGGTGTTTTCCTGTGCTCTCTGCAAAATGACCGGCTTTCCTGCCTTTCCCTAGTGGCTTAAGACTTTGATTCATAAGAGGTTTAGAGACTTTGTAGAAGCAAATCTGTATAGAAGCACTGATGGAGAATTTCACAGATGCTGTTAGGAGGGTTCTAGTCATAGGTGCTTAAAATGACAGAATTTTTAAAAAGCTGGATTTCAGGTAGTTTTCATGTTCATATTTCTTTTGTTGATTTTATTTCTGTTTTCTAATAATATTTCTGTGATCTCTACTGATAATTATGAGTGAGTTTTGCCTTTAAAAATATTCTCAAAACCTTTTCAGCCTCTGTCATTGTCCTTTTAAAAATGTCTTAATTTGTGACTGTTGAAAGTCAGTAATATTAAGTGTACTCTTTTTTGTAATTTTACCTTCTATTTTAGATTTGGGGGTATGTGTGCAGGTTTGTTTTGTAGGTCTAAGTATACTCTTAATTTAAAATGGAAATGTTCATGATTACCACATTCTTGTTAGAGGGAACAAAACTAATACCCGTACTCAGTGATGGAACTATGTGCTTTGGAGTCCACATTCCAGGATGAACAGTTGTAAATTGTTAATATGACTCTTGTTGATAGACATAAATGCCAGCCCACTTTTTTTTTTTTTTTTAACTTTCATTTTGTTTACAAAAACAAACTCTTCACTTCTAGCACGGTGGCTGTGAGCAGGGACTCGAGCCAGACCAGCTAGATTTGCAGGTCCACATCTTAGTAGTTGTGTGACTTTGGACAAGTTTCATAGCCTCTTTATACCTCAACTTTCTCATCTAAATTGAGGATACAAATAGTACCTACCTGAAAGGCTTATCATGAGGATGAGAATTAATATATGTAAAGCACTTAGAACAGTATCTGGTGCATAGAAAGCGTAATATAATATAAGTGTTTGCTGTTGTCACTGTTTTCTGTAAGATAAGAATTTTGTCATAAAGTGTCACGAACAGATGCTGATGGTCTGAACCAAACCAAAAATGGGAAGGCAAGGGACTAGAAAATAAACTTTAAAGACATTATCCAACCATAGACCATTCCCAGGGGTATAGGGAGAGAAAGGCAGAGGGGTAAACCTCACTATGCATCCCGGAGTAGGAGGCTGTGGGTACATTTAATCAGATCCCTGTTTCTGAACACAGACAGAAATGCACTTGAGTACTTGTTACCAGAGCTAAGTCCATGGGTCAGAGGCAGAAGGGAGGGTGAAAAGGCAGCAAGCAGAGAACTGAACCAAAGAGCACAAGCTCACTTCCATAGTTCCTTCTTTCTCATCAGAACACTCATAATCTAGAGTCAGATTCACTAATGAATTCATTTTCCAAGTTTAGCTGGGTGAATTTCAGCAAATTATTTAGCCTCTTTGAAGCTGGCTTTTTATAAAATGAAGATGATGATAATAAGACTTCTTAAGATTGTTAAATTGAAGGAAATAATCCATGTAAAATGATTAGCTGGGTGCCATCAACACAGATAGTGACCTGGGTGATGACAGTCATTATCCTCATAAGTTGGTATGTAGAATTCCAAACACCTGAACCCTGACCTGACACTGCTGCTGCTTCTCTACTTTTTCTCATTCCTCGGGCATCTGAAGGAAATAAATACACAGAGACCAAAACTAAACCAATGCCCATACTTTATCTGTCACTGGGAAGCTTTTGCCTTATTACAATAAGCCCCAGCTGAGCTATACTGACCTGTTTGGAGAACTGGATAATGGAGTTAAATTTGATCTTTCACTCAGCTGTGCACCAACATAGCTCTCCTTTGCCGAGACAGAGGCTCTAAAAGCAAGCTAAGAAAAGCAAATGTTTTTGTTCCTAAAGCTTAGAGCTAAATTTGCCTGACTCACCCTTCTGAGATTTTCTTGGAGTGGGACATTGATGTGAAAGAGAAAGAAAGAGGCAGTTTTCAAGGTGGGAACAGGATGACAAACCAGTTCAGAAGGAATTCTTGCAGTAATCCCTAACGGTGGCTTAGGTCAAGGTGGAAGTAGTGAGAAGTAGTCAGATTTTGGATATATTTTGAATAAGGAACCTACATAATTTGCTGAGGATCATGCGTGACATGTGAGAGAAAGGAGGAATTAAAGGTGACTCCAAAGCTTATGACCTGAGAAGCTGAAAGGATGGAGTGCTTTTATTTTCATCTACTTGGTCAACCTTGCTTGCAGTCTTGTTACCCAAAAGGTCCTAACATTGGCTGGAGCTGACTTTTCAATCAAGATAAGTTGTATAAAAATATCTGTCTAAATTTCCCTCAATAATGATTCTCAGTATAGAAGGCTTATAAATCTTGCTAGGTTTACCCTTAGGTGTTTGATGTTTTTAAATGGCGTTACAAATTTTATTTTATATTTGTTTGCTGCTGTAAACCGATAAAAGAATTTATCCTTGCTTATTGACCCTATACCCAACAACATTGCTAAATTCCTCTATAAAATTGCAAAGATTTTCTGTGTACATAATTATGTGATCTGCTAATAACTACAGTTTTATTTCTAATCTTTTTGTACTTTGCTTCTTTTTCCTTCTTTATTGCACAAACTAGGACCTCCATAAGGTGTTAAATAGAAGTGTTGATAGTGGGTATCTTTGTCTCATTTTTATTCTCGGGGGATGTTTGTAGTATTTTATTCTTAAGTAGGATGTTTGCTGTGACTCTCTTAAAAATGTTCTCTATAAGATTAAATAAAT
Organism: Rhinopithecus roxellana; assembly: GCF_007565055.1. Taxonomy (NCBI): domain Eukaryota; kingdom Metazoa; phylum Chordata; class Mammalia; order Primates; family Cercopithecidae; genus Rhinopithecus; species Rhinopithecus roxellana. Next base: position 34,927,350 of record NC_044559.1, read on the forward strand.
TGCCTTCTGATCCTAGTTTGCTAAGAGTTTTTATCGTGAATGGAAGCTTGTTAGAGATATTGAAAGGCTTTATTGTTATGGGTGGCTTTGGAGTTCTCGGCCCTATCAGATCCCAAATCCCCTTCCTATGATACATTTTAAGAAAAGCCTCCTTTACCATACCTAAAGTGAAATTCATAGGTAATATAATCCACCTGTGCTATGTATTTATATATATATATATATATATATATATAATATAGAGAAGAAATAAGGGTAGTTTATAATAAAATAGTGTAGTCATTGTGTAAATGATCTGGCATGACTATATTATCATATAATATATTACCCATCAAATATCCACAGCATTTTTTAGGGTGGGCTGCCACTCCCTTTCAGCATCATTGTTTGAGAGGATGATAGCACAGGTTTACATGTATAGCAGACTTCTGAGATTAGAGATGAATCAGTAGTACTATTAGGAAATACCAGCCATCATTAGGATAGTTTTAAGGCTTTTTTTCTTTTTTGTGGTTTCTAGGAGAAAGTTTACTCATTCAACAAATAAATACCCACTGAGTATTTGGCATGTGCCAGGCACTATTCTATGGGCTGCTAATAAAACTGTGAATAAAACAAAGCTGCTAGCCTCTTAGACCTTATGCTCAGTAGAAGAGAAAGGCAGTAATTAATAAATATGTAACATGTAAGATAGTGATAAACGCTACAGTGAAAAATAGGCAAGGTAAGGAGCTAAGAATGATGTGTGTGGAGGGTGGTGGGGGAGTAGGGAAGAAGCTTGAGCAGAGATCTGAATGTTCATATCTGGATGTAAGCTTTCTAGGATGAGAAAGAGGGAGCATACTAGGCATAGAAGTTGAAAGACAGCAAATTGTTTAGCACCTAACATGGTGCCAGGTATCATGTTAGGTGCTTTGCTTACACTGTTTTATTCCTTCCAGGAATCTTATGTAGAGAGTGATGGTGTGCTCCATTTACAGATGAGGAAATTGAGGCACACACATTAGAAAGTGATGTAGCTACTACAATTCAAATCCAGACCCACCTGGTTCCAAAGCTAAGGAATTGGTGAAGGAATGCTTTCAGGAGCCCTCTTCTTTTAGTGGTCTGTCACATTGCCATAAGAGTAATTACATTTCATTCAGAGAAATGAGAGAACTGGGTAGAGGACTTGAAAACATAATCATTTTTTCATGTAGCATTTTAAAAATATTTGAACCAGCCAGGCGCGGTGGCTCACGCCTGTAATCCCAGCACTTTGTGGGGCCGAGGAGGGCAGATCACGAGGTCAGGAGATTGAGACCATCTGGCTAACATGGTGAAACCCCATCTCTACTAAAAATACAAAAAATTAGCCGGGCGTGGTGTCGGGCGCCTGTAGTCCCAGCTACTCTGGAGGCTGAGGCAGGAAAATGGCGTAAACCCGGGAGGCGGAGCTTGCAGTGAGCCGAGATCGTGCCACTGCACTCCAGCCTGGGCGACAGAGTGAGAGTCCGTCTCAAAAAAAAAGAAAAAAGCAATGTTTGAACCAGTAAAGGCTTTGAAATATTGTGAGTGGAAAACATTCCAAATTAAGTTAGAATAAGTAAGATTGTTCATTTTCGTGGGCTTTCCATGTTTTTATTCCTATTACCTCCTAAAAGTTTTTGTTTTGCTTGGTCATTTCCATAGTTGATAATACCAGTGACTATGCATGAACATAAAAACTCATTCATTTTCATTGTTTAATACTAAAAAATTTATTATCTTAGATTTATGGTAGTTTTAACAGAAATAAGCAATTCTAAACTGAATGCTTTTTTAGGTACCAAATATCATCTGTTGGTAATATATGCATTGTTAATACTGTAAAATTAACGAACTTCTTAAGCGGAAGAGGCTGTATTATACTTTTTACCCTCTATGATGTCTATTGAAGGGCTGTTCAGTTTGTAAAAGTATTTATATTTTCCTAGTACAAATACTGTAAAATTAAGGTCCAGATTCATGAAATGATCATGGCTAACATTTGAGTGATATTGCCTCCAAGCATTACTCTGAGTGCATCACATGCTTTGAGCCTTTTATTTGAATGTCAGTATATCTAAAATAATGGAATATTTTATTAGCTTATGTTTCCTGTTCATTTTAGTAGTCCCAGGTTGTGGCTCTAGAATAACTGAAACATTCTGATATGCTAAAAATTAATTGTGGAAAGCTTTTGATGTAGTTTTAAGGTGATTAAGCAGAGACAGTCCTCAGAATATCTGTGTGCCAGTGTCACTTCTAATAGTTTGTGTCATGTAAAATGAGAAATCAAATGTTTAAAAATGTTGTTAATGCTCACTGTAAAATTAACAAACTGCTGAGGCAGAGTTCAGATGCAGAGATGCAGAGGACGTGTTCCTAGTAAGAATACTTTGGATTCCTGTGAAATTGTTGTGGGTAAAATTACAAGTCTAAAAAAGTAAACTTTTCACAAGAAAACAAAATTTTCAAAGATAACTTGAAACATTGCAAATATTTTTATTTATCAGATGATTCATAAACATATTGTTATCCTCCATAAATTTAACATTTTAAAACCATTGGAGTGTTTGTATTAACCAGATATGTATATAATAATAATGATTTATTTTTATAAAGGTTCAGAGGTCCAAAGAGGTGACATTTTGTGGATAGCCATGGCAGGGACTCATCAGATATGGGCACTCCTACTGGACTCTGGCAAACTGCCAAAGAAAAAGTAAGTGACAGCCTCTCTCTTTGAGTAGACTGTACTACTTTGGTGTTCATAGAGTTTCTTTTTTCAAAATCACCATCCTCACTGTAGCAGTCAGGATGTGCTAGGTTATACTGCCATAGCGCACAACGCAGATTCTCAGTGGCTTAAAGCAAGGCTTGTTTCTTGCTCACTCGCGTGGGTTCACTGGGAGCACTACTCTGTCGCCCAGGCTGATGAAACAGCCTGGAGCTGTGGGGAGCTTTGCCAGTCATCCTGGCACAGGGAGAGAGAAAGAGGTGGTAAGTCACTCACTGATTCTTAAAATTTCTACTCAGAAGTGACACACATCACTTCTACTCACATTTGATCAGCCAGAATAAGTCTTAGGGCCACGCTTCACTTCAGGGAACCTGCAAAGAATCATTCTGCTTAATGTCTAGGAAGAGAACTAAGAATATTCAGTGGGCCCTTATCTTTTAAGACATAGTTGAACTATCTGTAATCATTCATTCAAACAGTTGAATACCACATAGCAGAGTGCTTAATAACTCAGTTTTTGTAGTCAGGCCTGAGATTGAATCCTGGCTCTGCCATTTATTATCTGTGTGAGTTTAGGAGAGCCACTTGAACTTTCGAAGCTTCAGTTTCCTTCTTGATATTACCTCATAGGCTTGCTTTGAGGATTAATAATACATGCGGAGAGCTTGGCGTGGTGCCTAACATGTACAGTAAACATAGGTGGCTTTGCTGTCACACGGATATAAGGATGAAAGGGTCGTGTCTGCCAAGTTTCTCATATTTTTTCCTTAGAGCCTTTCCTCTTCCCCCAATACCCAAGGCAGAACGGGCCATACTCTTCTCTGTGACCTCACCGTACCTGGTATGTAGTTACATCACTGCAGTAAGTTTTCCTGCCCCAACCCACTGCCTCTTCCTCTTTCTCTCTCTTCTGTCTTTTGACTGTTCTTATTTATAGCCATTTCCTCCTACTAAACTGTGTCTTAAAGGAAAGAATCCTCTCCCATTCATTTTTGTGTTCCTTGTACCTAGCACAGTATTTGGTACCTAAGAGGAGCTCAGTAAGGGTTTGAGAATAAATGAGTAAAAGCCATTAACCAGACAGGCTGTCAAATAGCCATGGAAGATGATCTTCTCAAGTTACCATTATTAATAGAAAGCATCATTATATAGATCATTCAAAATAGCAGATATTCCAAATAATGTGTTATGTTTGTGCGTGTTGCTTTGGACACATTTATATAATATGTTACGACATTTAATCATTTAGTAAATATTTATGAAACATACTATATGCTAGGCAATAGGGATGAAATAATATGCTCACTGTGTTAAGGATAAAATGAAAAGATGTGGTTGCTGTCATCAGCGAACTTACAGAGGAAGAATCAGATCAGCAAACAATTAAAAATTAGTTTGTGCAAAAGGAATCACTGCAAATTGAAATTGTTCGGATGGGCGCGGTGGGTCACGCCTGTAATCCCAGCACTTTGGGAGGCCGAGGTGGGCAGATCATAAGGTCAGTAGTTCGAGACCAGATTAACCAACATGGTGAAACCCCATCTCTACTAAAAATACAAAAAGTTAGCTGGGCGTGGTGGTGCGCACCTGTAATCCCAGCTACTCAGGAGGCTGTGGCAGGAGAATTGCTTGAACCCAGGAGGCGGAAGGTTGCAGTGAGTGGAGATTGTGCCACTGTACTCCAGCCAGGGCGACAGAGCAAGACTCTGTTTTAAAAAAAAAAAAAAAAAAAAAATTGAAATTGTTCCGTATATAAGTAAGAGGAGGACACAACATCAGTAAGATTTGAGTTGTCAAGGAGGGCTTCTTGGAAGAGGCAACTAAACAGATACCTGATAGAATAGTAGGAGTTAGGGAGAGTGGGAAGTTTTCCAGGCAAGAATTGGCACTAGTGATGTCAGTAGAAGCCAGATCACACCATGCCTTGTGAGTACTTTTAAGGGATTTGGATATTCTACAAGCCTTTCTAGAAAGGTTTAAGCTAGGAAGTGACATGATTAGATATGTGTTTTTGAAAGAACACTGGCAGCACTCAGAGTGGAACAAGACTAGAGGCAGAGATAAGAGATACCACTGAGGAGCCTATTTCTGTTATTGAGGCAAGAGAGAATAGTAGCCTGAACAGTGAGATTACCAATAAGATTTTACATGAGGCATAATTGTAAACAGCAAACAGAAGTAACAGAAGTTGCCAGAATATGCTATTCTGGGTGATGGCTGTTTTAGAGATAGATGCTCCAGAGCTGCCTAAATTTCCTCATAAGTAGAGTTGTCATTCTCCTTCATAATAGGAAATTGGCACTAGGACTACACTGACCTGTATTTTAGTTTTAAGGATGTATTATCTTTACTACCGATCTTCAGGTAGTAATGACCCTTAGCATTTTAAGAGTTATTGTTTCTCCCTACTCTTTTCTTTATTTAATAAGAAAACTCCTTTTTAAAGTATTAAGACTCCTTGTAGACTCCTTTCAATTAATTTGTTTAGCATATTAGTTATTACATATATTGTACTTGCTATGTTCATATGTTTCTTGAATAAGTGGCCATATTTTGTGCATGCTAAATCCCTTTGCCTCTGTCCCCTGCTCCTTACCTATGGGAACGTATCAGCCAGTAAGTGATGGTGAATTCAGACTTTTGCATATTCAGAAGTGATTTACACAGACTCTCATTTTGTGTCCTGAGTCAACTGCTTCTCTTCCCTCAACACAACACATTACCATGTCTTCTTACAGTCTCTCTGGCATAAACTTAAAAACCAGGTCTAAAACTTTCTCTGCATTACAAAAGGAATCATTGCAATAGTTCTTTAAATAGAAATTTCCCTAATGTATATAAAAAATTGATTTGTACAATTGATATAATTGTACGTAATTATCCCATGTAATTGTAAGATAATTATGTACAATTATATCATTTTTCATATAATAGTAATGTCTGACCTGGCTATCTTTCAAAAACTATTCTTTAATTCCTTTTGCTAGTCTCTATTTATATACAAGATCACAAAACATTTTTAATGAAAATTGAAGCTTTAAACTATCAAGAGCTAGATAATCTTTTTAGTTCCCTTTCAAGAACCTCATATTGCGTGAAATTAAGAAGTTAAGAATTTAAGGTAGTAAAACCAACCTATCTCATCAATAATCTGATTATTATTTTTATCTTATAATTCTAACTCTATCAGGGATTACTCGTTTAACATTTGAAAGTGATTTCAGTTTTGTGTATGTCAAAGTAAAGTAAGAAGTTCCCTACACAGTGGGTAAATAAGTTAATGGTTGGAAAAATGATAGTGAAAGCTGACTTGAACAATTTAAGTAGGCCAAGATCACTAGTTTGTTTTTTACGAGGCTTATCACTATTGATTTGATTATTTACATTCATTTATTTAAGAACTAAATTGCACACAATATACCACGTGTTAACTCCACCTATGAACTTGTCTTTTTCAGTGAGTTAACAAAAGGAACCTGCCTTAGGTTTGCTGGAAGTGGAAATGAAGAGAATCGAAACAACGCCTATCCTCACAAGGCAGGTTTTGCCCAACCTTCAGGCCTTTCCTTGGCCTCTGAAGATCCCTGGAGCTGCTTGTTTGTAGCAGATAGTGAGAGCAGTACAGTGAGAACCGTTTCTCTAAAAGATGGAGCAGTGAAGCACCTCGTAGGAGGAGAAAGAGACCCCATGGTAAGGACAGTCACTCTTGCACAGTGCGCTTAGACACTGAGCAAGCTGTCAATTTTGTGAATTTTAGAAAATTAATAAGATTTAAAAGAGATCATCCTTGGCCTATCTGCGAATCAAAATGAAAGTCAAACCAAAGGAAATGTGACTATAAAGCAACATGAGGAACACTGCATCTAAGAAAAGTGAATTGACTCTATTATGTATAAATGTTAAGGTTTCTGGGAGAAAGAAAGGATGAAGCATTGATTATTGGAGAAAAGAAAAAAAATGTAAATTAGATGTTGGGCAGTGGGGTGGAAAGAGCACCAGACTAGTGGATTTGACCTATTCCTAACCAGATATAGTATTGTGAGTAAAACTACTAAGCACCACAGATTAATACAGGTTCAAAATACTGTCATTTTTTTTCCAATCTGAATCAAGTATCCAACCCTATTTATATGAAAATCAACATTTTCCCTTTTAACTTAAATACCATTTATAGCTATTTGAATTTTCACTTCAAAATCCTAGCAAAACACTGTACAAGTTATAATACTTGCTGTTTCTTTTCTTTTTAAAAAAATTAAAGAATTTATTTGCTTTTGGTGATGTTGATGGAGTAGGAATCAATGCAAAGCTTCAACACCCCCTTGGAGTAACATGGGACAAAAAAAGGAATTTACTTTATGTGGCAGACTCCTACAATCACAAGGTGAGTCGTGACAGAATTATATAATATCTTGCTTTTTGTATGTGGCATTTAAAATGCTGAAAGATCTGTGAGCCTCCTACAACTGCCACTCTAAAATATAGAAAGGAGTAACAGTATTTGACAACTATAACCCAGCCTGTTCTGCTCTTTTCTTGGTCCTTTCTTTGCCAAGAGGTTACCATGGTCTTCTGAACTAGGGAAAGCACTGAACCAGTTCCAATGGCAATAGCCAATAGTTGTGAATTGTAACCCATCAAAGCTGCTTAGTAACATATTCAGTATATCAAGAGAAGGCAAGTAGCAGGGAAATTAATATGTCAGCTAACAAATGAACGTTTTTGAGCTGTTGCATAGTTACAATGCCTGTTAGTAAATAATTTTGTTTTCAGCAGCATTTCCATTTTTGTCTATTAAATTGTTTTAAGTTTTATTGCACTTTTACTTTTTATAAAAATCACTGGATAATAAATATTCATACAGTACTTCATGATGTGAGACCATAAATTTAATATAATTGAGACATAACTGGCAATCATTAAGTTTAACAAAGGTAGCAGATCCTCAGGCAATGCTGGGTGCTCAGGAAGACAACGTCAGTTCAGTTGTGAAAGTGTGTCCCATTGTGAAGAAACACAATTCAATTTAAAAAAATTTTTTTTAATTCCAGAAATGATTTCATCAAAGATTGCTTCCAGAAGACAAGATGGAGCTAGGGATTTTACGTAGTTTTTAGTTCTTAGAATAGAATATCTCCCCTTAGACTGTAATTTGAATGTTTGGCTTTTCAAGAAAATATGGAAATAACTATTCCTTTTGTGAGATTTATTGAGAATATTAATGGCAATCAGAAATTAGCTTGCTTGATACTATATTTTTCAATACTGCAAAAATGAGATTGATCTTTTTTGTTCTTTGTTTTTTAGATTAAAGTTGTGGATCCAAAAACAAAAAACTGTACAACATTAGCAGGAACTGGAGGCACAAATAATGTTACCAGTTCCAGTTTTACCGAGTCAACTTTTAATGAACCAGGAGGCTTGTGTATTGGAGAGAACGGACAGTTATTGTATGTGGCAGATACCAATAATCATCAAATTAAAATGATGGATTTAGAAACAAAAATGGTATCTGTGGTAAGTAATTTTAAAATATAAGTTAAAGGATATGGTTTTAAGAATGATACTAAGATCCTTACAGCACTGACAGGCATTTTTGGTTAGGCTATCTCCAGGAGAGTAGTAAGTGGATGCTTCTGTTGTGTTATTTGACAAAGAGACCAGCAGGACTGCTTTAAGGATATCCTTCTATTCTTAAAATAAAAGTTCCATCTGTGCTGAGAGTTTGAAAAAAATACTGGAAATTGGAGAGAATCTAATGAACCTTCAAGAAAAAAAAAAGGAGAGGACTCAGATCTGTTTTTAAGTGTACAGACATACTGACATACACTACATACACCTACTCTGTGGGTTGGGTTATTTCGCTTTTTTTTTTTTCAGTGATCTTTAGATCAGCGTGTAACCTTTGTTTCCCTGTGATGAATCCATTACCAAATAATCATCTAACAAAAGCTTTAGAAGCCACATTTCTCAAGACGTTGAAAATAAGATTGTGGAAGAAACTTAAATGAGTTATAGTCAATTTTTAAAGATATGGACATGGTTTCTTATAGAATTTTCAAGGAGAAATGTCTGTTATAAACTAACTCTTGATGTATAACATGTACCTGAAAAAAATGCAGCAGTTTTTTTCTGAAAGTCTGATAATTTACATGGTATATTTTTAAAATGAAAAACAAGGTTACTGTTGCAATATAAGTGTCATTTCTCTTCACATAGATCTCTGATATAAGATGAATAACATCTTATAGTTGATAATGAAAATTATAAGAAAATGTTTATCTACTGTGTTTAAATTTATAAACTTTTGCTTTAATTTCCTGCCGTCTATATATAATGGACAGTTTCTTTTATTCTGCCTCATTCATAAGTGTTGGGTTTTGTTGTTGTTGCTAAGATAAACTACTTCTGTGTCTACAAAAATCTTGAGGGCCTCTAACACATTCTAATTCAAACTAGAATAGCAATTAGTTTCATTGACATAGAACTTCATTATTCTACTAAAGTCTAAAAATATGCTTTCTCATTCTATAATTAATATAAAGTTCTTATGTTTTAATAACAGATTTTCTTACTTCCTAGCTCCCCATCTTCAGATCTGAAAATGCTGTGGTAGATGGCCCATTCCTAGTAGAAAAACAGAAGACATTACCCAAACTACCTAAATCTGCTCCAAGCATTAGGCTTTCCCCTGTGACTGTGTGTGCTGGCCAGACTCTTCAGTTCAAACTCAGATTAGACCTCCCATCAGGATCAAAGCTAACTGAAGGAGTACCCAGTTGCTGGTTTCTAAGAGCTGAAGGTATGAGTATAAGCTTGCAAATACTAATACATCATACATTCTTAATGTTTAATCTAGTTATTTTTTATTTGTTAGGAGATATTTTTACTCTGTATGGGCAAGATTTGAAGGAGATGATGTGAACAAACGAATCCAGATCCAACCCCACATTGGCCATTTGCTTTAGTCTTCAAGAGTCTTTCCTCCCTTTTATTAAAGAATAGTGTAACTCACCAAAAGTTACAAGTCAGTTGTTAGCATGATTGCTTGGAATATGGGCTTTCCTATACCTCATCACTTATTCTGAGCCTGTTCTTCATTCTATTCTTGTTCCAAAAAGAATCTTAAAAAGTCCAAAATAGAAAAATAAAGTGGAGCCTCCTTATTTAACATCTTTTTCTGTAACTCTTCCTTTCAGTCACTGTTACACATTCCTCCCTTTCTTCTATTTGTGAGTCACAGTGTGAGCTAACTCCTTATTTCATTAGTCTATGGTAAGGAATCAGTATACTGCTTGCCTTGCAGTAGTGCTTTCCAACATCTGTAACCTGGTGGACAAAAATTTTAAAGTGAAATTTTAGTGGTTCAGAACTTCTAAATTACAACTTGTCTCTAATGATGTTCCTCTGTCCTGGTCTCCCGCACTCTTTCACACTTTCTCACTCAGTTTTCCATTTCCTTCCCAACTCCTCATCCTTCATACCCTCTCACACACTTTTGCATATTATCCAAATCCTGGGTAATTCATGCCTTCTTACCTTCAACTTTCTCAGGGCAGCAGCTACTGGCCTGCAATTATAGTATCAACTTAGTGTCTAAACCAAGAGGATAACAATACCTTGGTAGACTAGCTGGGAGGAACTGCTGGTTAGTGTTTGGGAGGCTGATTCTAGGGTGATTGAGTCTGTAGGGAAACCACCCCTTGTCACTCCCCACAAGGGAGAAGGCTAACCATGTAGTAGTAGGACCTTTGGAGCTTGCTTTGTAAACAGAAGAATACTCAAACCCTGGCCACTCCATAGCCATCTGTGGGTTCGGAGCAAGTCCTAGACTGCCAATTTAAGTCTGGAAGTATTACATCAGTTGGAGATCATTAATTTAATTTTTCTCAGTATAACTGTAAGAGCAGTCACTGTAAGAGCAGTGTATTAAATGGTGTTACTGTAGGAGCAGTATATTAATTTTTAAAATAGGATATTGACAAATTAAAATTTGTCTGCATTGTCAGACACACTAAGTAATATTGAGTCACTGGGATATAAAATACAGATAGTATTCAAATAAAGTAGTCTATAGAGACTTTATTATTTGTCTAAGATATTGGCCCCATTTTTGTTATATAGGAGCAGATAATTTTCAGGCAATAATCCTAATAATTTAAAGTTTTCAAATATTATGGAGTACATTTGTACACTTATATAAAGGACATTTTCTCTTCTGGCTTGTTTTTTAGAAACACTTATTTTTAGCCAAATTTTGGTCTGTATAATCTTTTTTTTTTTTTTTTTTTTTTTTTGAGATGGAGTCTCACTCTGTCGCCCAGGCTGGAGTGCAGTGGCTAGATCTCAGCTCACTGCAAGCTCCGCCTCCTGGGTTTACGCCTCAGCCTCCCAAGTATCTGGGACTACAGGCGCCCACCACCTCGCTCGGCTAGTTTTTTGTATTTTTTAGTAGAGATGGGGTTTCACCGTGTTAGCCAGGATGGTCTCGATCTCCTGACTTCGTGATCCACCCGTCTTGGCCTCCCAAAGTGCTGGGATTACAGGCTTGAGCCACTGCGCCCTGCTGTATAATCTTAAAGAAGTTAGAATATATGCAAGTTTTAAGCCCAAAAAAAGCAGTATAAAAGCACTACGTGTATTGTAACTTCACAAATTGTGTGTGTGATATATATGAAAAATATCTAAAGAAACATTTTCTGTTTTATTTCTAGATTTGAACATTAAAATAGCTCAGTATTCTTTGTTTGATTTAAAATATAAGAAGTTGGCTGGGCACAGTGGCTCACGCCTGTAATCCCAGCACTTTGGGAGACAGAGGCGGGCGGATCATGAGGTCTGGAGATCGAGACCATCTTGGCTAACACGGTGAAACCCATCTCTACTAAAAATACAAAAAATTAGCCGAGCGTGGTGGTGGGTGCCTGTAGTCCCAGCTACTCAGGAGGCTGAGGCAGGAGAATGGTGTGAACCCGGGAGGTGGAGCTTGCAGTGAGCCAAGCTCGTGCCACTGCACTCCAGCCTGGGTGACAGAGCAAGACTCTGTCTCAAAATAAATAAATAAATAAAACAAAAGTAAAGTATAAGAAGTTATCTACTGGTCTCTCAAGCAAAGTCATGCATAAGATAAAAGATACTCTCCAGTCTAGGAATAAGCAAAGAAAACCAAAGAATTTTAAAGAGAATTTAAAAAGAATTCTTTAAAGCTTCAACATAGAAGTTTTGTACTTCTCTCTAGATTCTTATCTTTCACCTTCTTACTCTTATTTGACATATTTTTCTCAAATTTGATTTTTCAGTAAACTAAAGCAATAAATTAAAAGAGACATCAAGAGGACTGATAAAGGCAGGTACCCTGAGTTGGCTGACTCATCCTGAGAACAAAAGAAAGAGACAGAAAAGCTAAAAAGTAGACAGCATTTCATCACACTCAGTAGATGGTCCAGTTTTTGTACAGATGCCCCAAGTAATTAATAAGTGATTAGAAAATGTTCAGTGTTCTCCATTTACATGGTGGGAAAGCATTTCATATATTTCCCAAATGCTGACTCTTGACGTTGCCACCCTCTTAGGCTGAATGTCTGTCTGTGTCTGTGCTTCCCCACTATGACACGTGTGTTCCTTCTAAGAGAAGGTCGAGATGAATAAAGACATTTAAAGATGATTTTAATTCTTGAGGGCTTAAAATTTGTTAGTGGTTTATTCTGTTTTTGTTACAGATAATCTTTATTTCTAGGATGAGTTTTACGTGTTAAAATGAGAAATACAAAATCCCTTGGTTTTCACATTACTTAAGCCCACAGAGAATAGATATGCAGTGATACCTGTTTCTAAATAAATAAGTGTGTGTGTGTTTAAATTATTTTTAGATATTTAATAATTCATTATTAAGCAGAAAGTCACTATAGAGTTGCACATACATTTGTATTCCCTAGATAAAATTTTATTTTGTAGTTTTTATATCCCTGAAGACTTTTATCTATTCGGTAAAAATGATCCATTTTATCGTGTGTCGTATGTTTATTTCTAAAATTTAATAGGATTTGTTTTTAACTTTAGAGATTAAGGCTTTATAGCTATATTTTCTACATTCAGCTTGATTTTAACAGGAATAAATATGTAATTTATCGTATCCAAACAAAGGAAGAACTATAATAATTAGATATAATGATCATCAGACTGGGAACTTCTAATGAGTGGTCAGTATATATTATTTATATTTATGTCCTTCCCACAGACCACAGTGCCTGACAGTTAGAGATTTTTAATAAATATTTGTTGATTGAGTTTATCTAGTCTTCATAAGATATTCCCAGTTTTCTACTTGTCTTATACACTCTTAATAATTTCCTTTTTAATTTTTAGGCAATGAATGGCTGCTTCAAGGACAGATACCATCTGGAGATATTCAGAACATTTCCAGTCAACCAACAATTTCACTACAAATTCCTGATGATTGCTTATCACTTGAAGCCATTGTATCTGTCAGCGTGTTTCTTTATTACTGTAGTGCAGACAGCAGTGCTTGCATGATGAAGGCAATTTTGTTCAGTCAGCCTTTACAAATAACGGATACACAGCAAGGTTGCATAGCTCCAGTAGAGCTCAGGTATGTATTTTAGCCAGCCAGCTAGCTAGCAACCCATTGCCACCACCTGCTGTCCCCCATCCTGACTATTACTGTAATTTAAGGAAAGAAAACTTCAGTTCTGCCTCTGGATAACAAGATGCCCATTGCTCAGTTCTAATAACTGATATTAAAATAAAGCTATGCTTCTTACTTACTCTTTTTATTATAAACAAACTTCTTTGCTCTGGCTGATACTAGCTGAGTCATTGATCATCATTGGAACTATGATACTGTAATCTGTGTTGCCATTTGGCATAAGACTGAAGTTCACACTATAGTAGAGAATACTATAAGATAATTTGCAATGAATACTGATAATAATAATACCAGATATTTTAACTAACTTTTTCTACCTTTATTAATAACAATCAGCACACTTGAATGTGTAAATTTCACAGTAACTTTAGGCAGAACTTAAGCTCCAGTCCGCATTTGTATAAGAACACCAAGTATTCAAGGCATAAAGTCTTTGTAAGCCAAAAACAAAGTCTTTTCGTCGCTGTAGAAGCTTAAGGAGTACATCGGTGGTAAATACGATCTTTGTTCTCTTCTGTGATTTTCTCAGTTGAGATATTTTTAAAAGAGTTTTATCTATTTTTATTATAAATTATTTGTTGTTTAGCATACCATGATGAATGCCTTAAAACTTTGTACAGATAAAGTTGGACATAGAATCTCTACGCACCGACTCCTTTAGCTGTTTTTGAGTGACTGGATTACCAGATAATCCCAGAAGTATTATGACTGCCAAGGAAAAAGGGACTTCAGGACACATTACTTACTGTCTGTGATAAATAATTTATTTTGACAGCTAAATTTGATGGTTATGTATCTTGTTTTGGAAATGTACATTTCACTTGTAAGCATTAAATACAGATTTGTTGGGTTTAGGTTTTGAGGTTTTTTGTTCCCCTATGCAGAATTTAAATTAGGGTCGTTTATTGTGATGTTTTTAAAAATCACTTTTAAGCCTTCAAAGTGAAATTTTCAGTGTGAGGTGCTTTAATGCTGTTAATAGATACGGTATATCCTAATATATTACTCTTCAAAATATTAATGCTGAAACAGTGATTTAATGATACTATTTTTAAATTGTTGTTTTTTAACCCTTAAAAAGATATTGAAAAGGTTTTTTTCTATTGTCATAATTTATAACTACTTAAAAGTCTTATCTTGTTTTTCTTAAGACCTATTGAACATGTTTGTGATTTAATCAGCTTACAAGATTTTAAACACATCAGGTAAACCATGTTTGTTTATTCAATAAATATTTATAGACATTGTGGCATAATATACTTCCCTTCCCTGTAAAAACAGTGCTAAATTTGAAGTGTAATCTTTTTTAAGCATCATTGTCTATTTTTAATTTTTTTTTGAAATATAGTACTAGTTTGTTTTATTCAAAGGTTAGCTGAATCTCTGAAGGAAGGATGTGTATAAATCATGACTGATTTAATCAGTCATCTGCTGAAACTACTTTTAAAGAGAAATATAGATATAAAATTAAAAGGAATCCTGTTTAAAATTATATGTAATTACCTCATAAACCTTTTCTCTCCACAAGCAATCAAAAAAATGAAATGTTCTGTAATAAAAGGGTGTATAACATACTCTCTATTATGGAGAATAGTCCTTAGTTATTTTATTTTATTTTATTTTATTTTACTTTATTTTTGAGACGTAGCCTCGCTCTGTGGCCCAGGCTGGGAGTGCAGTGGCGCAATCTTGGCTCACTGCAACCTCTACATCCCGGGTTCAAGAGATTCTCCTGCCTCAGCCTCCCGAGTAGCTTGGATTACAGGCACACACCACCATGTCCAGCTAATTTTTTTGTATTTTTAGTAGAGACAGGGTTTCACCATGTTTGTCAGGCTGGTCCCAAATTCCTGGCCTCAGGTAATCCACCCACCTCTATCTCCCAGAGTGCTGGGATTACAGGCGTGAGTCACTATGCCCTGCCGGCCGGCCTTAGTTATTTTTTAATCTCATTTGACTTACTATATTTCTCATTTCTAGATGGACAGGATGAGAATATTTTGGCCCAATCATCTACTGTTTAAGGACATTAAACAGTTTCACACAAGAAGTATATACAATTTTAATTTGCTAATTTAGAAATATCTGACAATTTATTTTTCAATATAATATACAAACACAATGTTTGTTGTACATGTTCATGTACAGTAAAAATGCAAAGGCATTTTTTAGAATCTATTCCCCTTCATTTGTCTAGACAGTTTTAGGTTAGCCTTAGCTTATACTTTTCTTGACTTTCAAAATACAGTTTTATTGAACATTGTTATTCTTACCCACTGCCAGTCTGCATTGTTTTTGACATTAAAAGTATTATTTATATAGATTAATATGATTTTGAATAAATCACACTTAAGCAATATAAATAGGTTCCTAGAATTTATGACGAGGATAAACCTCTCACATAAGAGGAAGCACTAGAAAGTTTATTTTTGAGACTCGATCCATATCCTGTAAGGACTTCTGCATATTTTTTATCTTTTGCTTTTCTTGTTGCATAAATTATTATGTCCAGTGATAGTTTAAAAAGAACAAGATTTTAGTGTAAATCACCTCAATTGAAATGCCAGTAATGTGGCATTACATACATTTTATATAATACCTGGAATCTTTGCCCTAAATTATTCTGCTAGTTTGTCACTGTTTTTTTCCTCTTCTCTTTATTATTTCACAAATGGTAGAATTTCTTGATATGATTCCTGTAAAGAGTTTAGCTTATCTTGAACATTCTGTCTTAAGCAAATATTTAACAAGGGAAAACTTTGTAGTTCAATCACCCATAAGTGTAACTTTAGCAAAATTCAATGACTATGAAAAATAATTTTTTTCTTAACTGTTCTAATAATATTTAGTTATAGTGTTATCAAACCTTCACAAAGCTATAAATCCTAACACAGCCAAAAAAAAAAAATTTAGTATGTGTATATTTATATAGGTGTGTGTATACGTACACAAAGATTAAGAATTATTTGTGATTCTTTTATGGCCAATATACTTTTGAGCTTATACAACTGAGATAAGTTACTCTTTGCTTGTTTTTCTGTAATTGGAAAATTTAAAGATACTGAAAATACATATTTCTATAATGTAATAATTTTCTGCCTGCACAAAGTTTACTATAATTTATGTCTACCAATTACAAATACAGTGGTTACATTTGGCATCATGTTTAACCACAGTCGTCAAAATCTACTTAAATTCTATAGTTGACAGTTACATAAGAATATATACAGTGGGAAAATGTCAGTGGTTCTTGTGAATGATGGAATTAATGGATGTTTTTATTTTAATTCTACTTTGCTGTTTGTATTTTTTTTTTCTTTTCAGTGAGCAATCTGTTATTTTTAAAATCACAGTGAAGGGAAACCCATAAAGTTCAAAGAGTTAAAGTTAACTGAATCGTAAGCACTTACATAATAACTTTTTTACAGTCTTTTTTATTACCAAAGCTCAGAACATTGTCTGGAGTCCTTTGATCTACAGGTTCTCTTAAGTATGTGATTTTGTGAAGATAGCAATGGTTATGGTTTCTTTTGTTCTGGTATTTTTATTGTGTAACATAGCATAGTGGTTAAGAGCTTGAATTTTGCAGTAACTTGGATTCTGATCCTTTAAAATGGGGCTAATGTACCTGCCTCATATTCAATGAAATATTGTGTGTAAAGCAGTTAGTAATTAATGACACTGGTAATTATTGGCTTAGTTACTATAATGATGATTTGGGACCATAAACACATATCACCCTACATTTTCTTTGCAACTGCAATTTATAAAGGAAAATCTCCCACTAACTATTGGTTATGTTAATATTCTTCATAGAGTTAGGTTCAAGAAGAGAAATGTTTTATAATGAAGCATATAACTATTTTATAAACAACATTGTAGTTATAAAGAAGCATGCCTATAGTGTCATTAAAATTTTTTTAAACACTTTCTGGAGCTATAGGTAATGAACTTGCCTTGACAGGGTCCAGACATACTCATCCTAAACCACATTCCTACAACATATGCCCAACAGCTTGCACCAGAGTACTTATATCTTAACCAAAAAGTTTCACTCCAGTGGTGCTTCACAAAATCTTGAAAGTGCTTTCACATATATTGCCTCATTTGAGCTTCAAATAACCTTATAAATCGGTCAGGTAGATGTTAGTTTACAGAGGAGGAGACAGCTTAGCAATAGTGGTGACATATCTGAAGAACAGAAAACTCCCAGAATAGCGCTCGATGCCTAAAGTGGTGCCTGGTGCCAGCAGATGTTCAGTTTTGTCAAACAAGGGGAAATAGTGAGTGGTGGAGCCTTTATTCAGACACAGGTCTCCTCATTCCTAACTCTTAAGATGCAGAGGGAAAACAAACTGCTCAATTAAGAGTTCTTCCGCGGACGTTTTCTTAAGCCTTCAAATAAACAGAATAATAGATACTTATTGAGTTCTTACTGTTTGCCAGCACTCATCTATTAGTGATGAGTGACCTTATGTGAGAAATACCATTTTTCCTTATTTAATTGGTGAAGACACACACAGAGAGGGTAAACATAATCAAATACACCAGCATAACCAAAATCACACATTTAGGGAGTGGCAGGGCCTGGTGGGAGTCTGCTCAACTCTCTGCTATATTGCCTCTCAAAGTAGGTTTTCTTAAAACATAAATCTTTCATAACTTTATATATTTATAGTAACAATCCAAAGAACCCCAAAAGTACTAGCAATGATTGTTTCTGCAATTTAAATAAATCTATTTAATTAAACAACTATGCATTATATACTGTTATTCAGACCTTGGAACAGTCTGTAATTGTTGTTTGTCAAAAGATTTTATGTACTAATTTTTCTTAATTTCAGATACTATCCAGAGTTTTTCTTGGCAGATAGATGTATTAAAAAAATAGCTTTCCCATGTTAGTTCTAACAGTGCTGTTTCAAAAGTTGTTTCAAAAGTTCTAACGGTTGGTCCTCAAAAGGTAATTAAGACCTTATCATAAAGAGCCTTTTGCACAGGACTCTCTCAAACCCTAAGAAGGTTATTCATATTTAAGTAAATTTTGTTGTATTAAATATTAGTCCAAGTGAGCTCTAGAAATACAGTCTTCTGCTTTCTTGTTTCATAAATAACACTGGTATGTAGACCCCTCCCCATGACTCAAATATTAACATATGCAATTCTGTTATAGTAAAGTTTTTACCATGGTCAACCTATTCCAGCATTAGGTACTTTTTGTTGTTGTTTGTTTGTTTTTGAGATGGACTCTTACTCTGTCACCCAAGCTGGAGTGCAGTCGTGCAATCTCAGCTCACTGCAAGCTCCGCCTCCTGGGTTCAAGTGATCCTCCTGCCTCAGCCTCCCAAGTAGCTGGCGCTCACCACTGCTGGTACCCACTACAATGCCCGGCTAATTTTTGTATTTTTAGTAGAAACAGGGTTTCACCATGTTGGCCAGGCTGGTCTGGAACTCTTGACCTTATGTGATGCGCCTGCCTTGGCCTTCCAAAGTGCTGGGATTACATGCCTGAGCCACCATAGCCAGCCTAGCATCACTTGCTGTTTTTTTGTTTTGTTTTGTTTTTGGTTTTCTTTGAGGTGGAGTTTTGCTCTTGTTGCCCAGGCTGGAGTGCCATGGCGCGATCTCAGCTAACTGCAGCCTCCACTTCCTGTATTCAAGCAATTCTCCTGCCTCAGCCTCCTGAGTAGCTGGGATTACAGGCGCCTGCCACCAGGCTTAGCTAATTTTTTGTATTTTTAGTGGAGGTGGGGTTTTGCCATGCTGGCCAGGCTGGTCTCAAACTCCTGACCTCAGGTGATCTGCCTCCTTTGGCCTCCCAAAGTGCTGGGATTACAGGCATGAGCCACTTTGCCCAGCGCACTAAGTACTATTAAAAGAAATTAAGGAAAATGCTACATACCAATGGTTATGATTCATGATCACCTAAACACAGAATGCAGACTTATCTTTTCATTCTTAGTGTGCTGATTAAGTAGTAGTATGATACAGTAAGGAATTTGTTAATTTTGTTATAAACTCCCTCTCCTGAAATCCATAAGGAAATGTGATAATAAGAAAGTGATAATGTGTCATATTTTAAAAGTAGAATCCACTGTTAATCGCCAAGATTACCTTCTCTTCCCCCTGTGGCACAGTTTATTTAAATGAAGTATTAGCAATAATCATGTCACTATTTTGTCCTGAATAATTAAGAGTTTGCTTTTTTCCCATGTCTTTGCAATAGGATAATATAAGGAATAGTATTAAAAGTCAGAGGCTTTACTAATCTACCTGTGTGTATTCCATGACTAACAAACCCTGGCCCCTTCACCTATGAGCGCTAGAGGTTCGCCTGGCTGCCTCTGGCTTGCAGAAGCTGCCCCAGTCACAGAGCCTGGGTAAGGTGGAACAGAAGGCAGCCCCACTTGGCTTTTCTGATTGCACCCCACCTGTTTCTGAGTGTGTTGGTTTGGTTTAATTCTTCTCAAGGGTTGGAGTTGGAAAGTGAAAACCATGGACACTCACTGTGGAGTGTTTGCCTGGTTGTTTTGGTGTGTCCCTCTTTTTCACTGGCATGTCGCTTTCAAGTGTACCAAAGGACATTTTGTTCTGTTGAAAGCCCCAGGACCAAAAGGAAAGTATTGCAACTATTTGCAAACATACTTCCCTACCTATACAAGCAGCCATATACTAAAAAGCACTAAACAAGCATGAACAAACACTAAATAGCCTTATACCAGAAAGCATTCTTGTAACTGTCAGGGCATGGTATGAATTCCTTCCCTTCCAACTTACTACAGGCTTGTTGGCTTTAAGTAATATAGAATTACGCAAATGGTCAGTTATTTTTTAATGTTGAAAACTTGAAAGTGTGAGTAATATCGACATAGTTTACTACCTTTTGCTTTTAATATACTTGGTTATGTATTTCCATTTGAAATAAAATGAAAGGAGACCTCAAACTGATGCTGAGAAGTAGACAAAATCAGTGCTCAGATTTAAATCCGCCCAATTTAAATAGTTTTTTTCCCCTTCCCTTTTTTTTTTTTTTTTTTTTAAGAGACAGGGTCTTGCTCTGTTGCCCAGGCTAGAGTGCAGCAGTGACATGATCATAGCTCACTGCAGCCTGGAACTCCTGGGCTCATGATCCTCCTGCTTTGGCCTCCTGAGTAGCTAAGACCACAGGTGTGTGCCTCCACACCTGGCTAATTTCTTAAAAATATTTTGTAGAGATGGGGTCTTGCTTTGTTGCCCAGACTAGTCTCAAACTCCTGGCCTCAAGCCACTGGCCTCCCAAAGTGCTGGGATTACAAACAGGAGCCACCATACCTGGCCTGTTATCCTTATTTATCTAATGTGTGCTAAGCTCATGAAAAATATATGTTGAGGTAAATAGGGCAAAACGTTAGTTGAGAAATTATGCTAATTAATGGGAAAAATAGACACATTCCTGTCTGAACATTTAGAAGGACTCTGCCCTACAACTGTCTTCTGTTTTTAGAATTTGTAGTCACTGTTCTTAGTGCCACTGGAAATATATTCATTCTTTGAGCATGTGCAGGATGGGCTCCCTGTTGTATTTATTACACTTTTCAAAATGCTAGCAAGTTTTTGTTTGCATAGAGTTGGAATGTATTGTTCATGCATGCCTGTGATATTCATCATCAAAATATACCTGTAAAAAATAAACTATCGCTTCCTCTCCACACCTTACGCCTCCCTCTTACTAAAAACAATAGTAGTTTCTGTTGAAGTTTTGGTGAGAAATTATGGTTATATAAATAACAGATATGGCAGAACAAGTTTGTTGTAGTATTTTTTTCCCTAGCATTTCTTAATAATAGCTCAGTTTTCAAAGGAGGGGAACAATACCCCATATGAGTTCAAATTAATTTTCTCTACTTTGAGGTATACCTTCCTAATTATACTTTACATAGGCTAATTTTTTTAAGTTTAAATTCTCACTGTTAAGTTGCATTGAGAAACAATTAGAAATGTTGTAATTGTCGTCTCTTTACATGTGGATTATGAACAAATGAAAGTTTGCTGTGTGATTGCAGTTTCAAATTATAACATTTCATAAATATGTCAATTTTAGAAAATCAGACTCTTTCCCATTTTTTGTATGGATAGTTTATGGTTTCATTTCTGAGACTAGAGTTGGTCTGCTGTGCTAACTTCGTGTTTCTCATTCCAAAGGCTTGATTATATTTTTTCCTCCAGTGATTAAAAATACAACGAAAATCCAATTTACAAGTTCATATATTGATATTTCTAGACGTAGTCTAGTTCTAAAAGAATGTACTTGGTGTGCATTTTTAAGTGTTTCATGTAGACAGGTTAATATATTTTTGTACAACATTGTATTTCTACATGTATTTCAAGACTACTTTTCGGTGACTTTTTCAAGTGCATGTGTTAACAGAAGATTGGAATGAGAGTGCAGTGGCTTCTTTACTAGTCAAGAGAAGTATAATACAAGTGATCATAGAAGGTGAGAATGTGTTTATACTATACATGGAAACCTAATGCCTCTTTTCTAAAGCTTTGTACATTTTTTTTTGTGAATTAGATTAAATATTTTCTCTCTAAAATCGTGTTTCTGTTTTAATGTGCTTTCTAAGTATATCATGAGGTAGCTCTACTACTTAGAAACCTGTAAGCCATGATTTACTTGAGCTTTTGGGGAAATGGAAAGCAGAATACTTAGTTTAAAAAAAATTTTTTTTAACTGCAAGCAGATACCTCAAGATCAAATCATACAATCATAATTACTATAGATATTTTTAATCTGTATATTGGGAAAGGGTAATTATTCAATAAATGATACTGGGAACATTTGAAAAGAACAATAACAGAAATTAGATCTGTACCTAGCACTGCATACTGAATTTGAAAGGAATGAATGACATGACATAAAAAATAAAATTACAGAAACGCCAGAAGATAAAGGAGATGACCTATAGTGTTGAGGGTGAGGATGGCATTCCTGAGACTGACCTAAAGCCCAAAAGCATGACTGGAAAAGTTGACATGTGTGACTCCATAAAATTTTAACCATCTACATAACGAAAGAGAACAGAAATGAAAAAAGGAAATGCAAACTGTGAAAACATTTTCAAGACACAAAACAGACATAGGATTACTATGTGTAGTATCTGAAGAGCTCTTATAAACTAATCAGAGGAAGACGTCCCAGGTGGAAAATTGGCAAACAATATGAGCATGCAGTTCACAAAAGAAAATAATGAAACATGTTCAGTCTCAACAAATCATTAAATGCAAATGCATTCATTCAGCTATCTATTAAGCACCTGTTTTATGCCATATTCTAGGCCCAGTGATGAACAAATTAGACAAGGTCTCTGCTCTAGAACTTGTAGTTGGAAGGAGAGATAAGAAAATGAATAAAACAAAAAGGATAAATGCCATAACAAGGTAAATAGGGGAGTCCAGGCCTCACAAATGAATTTGAATGATGAGAGAAGCCCAAGTCATGCACACCCACCGGTGGGAAGTGCAGACGCCACGTAGGCATCCATTTTCCAAAGGGAATCCACCAATTACACTCACACTGGCCAAGTACATGACAGCCAGTGGATCCACGTTTTCTCCGTTATATTGTCAGACTTGAATTTTTGCCCAAATAGATATAAGATGGTATGTCATTGTGTTGATTTGCATTGCCATGACCACCGGTGAAGCTGAACATTTTTCTCACTGATCCAGTAGTTGCACTTGTAAAAATTGATTTAGTAGAATACTTATGTGCACAAAAGTGTGTCAACATTGTAATAGTAAAAAACTGAAAATAACCTAAATGTCTCAATGGGAACATATTAAGTAAACAATGGTGTGCCCATACCATGGAATATAATGCAGCCATTAAAAATAATCAGACATCTTCTGGGAGGCCGAGGTGGGCAGATCACGAGGTCAGGAGATTGAGACCATCCTGGCTAACACTGTGAAACCCCGTCTCTACTAAAAAAAAATTAGCTGGGCGTGGTGGCGGGCGCCTGTAGTCCCAGCTACTTGGGAGGCTGAGGCAGGAGAATGGCGTGAACCCGGGAGGCGGAGCTTGCAGTGAGCCAAGATTGTGCCACTGCACTCCAGCCTGGGCAACAGAGCAAAACTCCATCTCAAAATAATAATAATAAATAATAATCAGACATCTACTTGTACTCACATGTGAAAAACAAGTTTCTGAATAAATGTAAATCTTATTTTTAAAAGCTCTATACACATCCACATATGTACATCTATAAACCATCCTTGCTTTGCACAGTAATGCATGACCATAAAAATGACCTTGCAAGCTGAGGCTCTGCAAAGCAATCTTAACAATCAATGAAGGGAAAGATGATTGTTTCATGACCTTTAAAAACATCCGCGAAAATATTAAAAGCTCTCTTTCAATTATAAATGAATGGGGAAATGAAAAACATAGTAAAGCTAGTATTAGTATACCATAATTTAAAACATTGCAAATATTGAGAATTCAAGTTTTTGTCAAACTTACCAAGAGCATTTGAACAGTGCTTGCTTGCATCTCGTAATTTGCAATATAGGGCAAGTACCTTTTCTATGCTTTGACAAATTGTTATACTCCTTTCAGTTGTAAAATATCTCTGAGAGTTCTTTGGTCTACTTATGCCAGCATCACTTCCTTTGGGACATCATCTTTTCATTACAACCCATTTCTTCACTTATGTTGATAAATACTAAGTTCACTTTCACTGAGTGTCTCTGGCTTCTTACCTAGAGTCTCTGTCCAAGAGCGCAGTATCAGCATTCCCACAGTCAGCCCAAATTTTATTTCCAGTGTTACTGCTTTTCATTTCTTTGCTGTATTCTTTGTCTTTTTTGGCCAGTTCCCTATTTTAACTCTCCGGTTTTGTAAAATGTCACGTGCCTCTATCACCAGGACACAAAAAGGCAACACAACTACACATGTTGCTGTCTGTGCATAACAGATGCACAGTGACCAGTCACCGACGGATTTTGAGATAAGTGACATTATTGGTTACTGATCATGGGACACACCTGTTATTAGTGAGTTGTGGGTTGAAGAGCTAACAGTGAAGTTTGTACTTAGTAATTACAGCTAATATGCCATGGAAATGAAATTTGAACTGTGTTGTTTGGGGACTGCTGTTATTTAAGCCATGTAACTGAAATTGTGCCTGTCAGAATTGTTCAAAGACTGCCTGCATATATATATATATATATATGCATGATATATGTATATATGTGCATCTACACACATATCTGTGGAAATATATAAAGGAATAGAAAAAAATATAGTAGGAGACAACAAATTCCTAATTAACAATGTAGAGGTGAATTTAGGGAAGGGGGCAGGGAGGAACTAGTATTTATTGATCTTACACTATTTTTGTATTGTTTGAATTTTCATAGATTAATACTTTTTTAGAACAAAGTTGAGTAGAAGGGCTGAGTGTGGTGGTGCACACCTATAATCCTAGTACTTTGGGAGGCTGAGGCAGGAGGATCACGAGGCCAGGAGTTCAAGACCAGCCTGGGCAACATAAGGAGACCCTGTCTCCACAAAAAATAAGTGGGAAAACGATTGCTGCCGTTTCCCACAGTCACAAGGCTTGTTTGTGTACATTCTGGAAAAGGTAACCAGAATTGTAATGAGAATATAAGAATGTTGAATACATAAATGTTTGGGGGAAAAAACCCTATGATGGTTATCTTAGAATATAGGGAGAAAAATATAAAATGAGAGTAAGTGTGCCACAGTTTACTGCAGTGTCTAAGATACCAACTCTGTGCTAGCTGACCCGACACTGTCACTTAACAGAATTGCTTCATCTCCGTCGACATTCAGTTTCCTATTTGTATCTGGATATTAATACCCCAGAATTATTTTATGATAATGTTAGAAAAGCACTTAACACAGTGACTAACAACTACTAAATGCTCAAATCATTGCATTATTCATGCCATGGAGAAGAGTGAGTTTTCTGCCAGTGAATGTCTTCAAATAGAGTCTGGGAGGTGGCTGATTGGAGTATTTATCACATCGGGAGAAATGGAACCAGATGACCTGAAGTTCTGAGCCATTCTCAGAGACCGTGATTTGAGATATTTATGGAAAAATCTGTTTCGCTTTATTTCAAAACAATAATTTGTTATTTATTCCTTCAGATTTTATAATACTTTTTGGAATGAGACATACACTACAAACCAATTCAAAAAATAGTGCATTTTACAGATACAGAGTTTTATTAGGGCTCAGAAAATTATGTAAAATGCTTTTAATCAAATGCAGCTTTATTAGTGGATACAATTTTGTATAACTAATCTCGCTGATTCGATTTATATTATATATATTTATTATAAACTCTTAACTAGGTGAGAAACTTACGACTTAAAAGGATTTTGAGGGGGAAAAAAGTGATATTCACTCCCCTCCCTTTTTTCTGTATAAGTAGTTCATGAGAAATATTTGCAGAACTCTTTATATACATAAAACTTTACTTAAGCTATTTTAAAACTCTATTAAAATGAAAAGTTTTTTTTTTTTAAATCATGGGCTATTCAACATACAGTAATCAAGCTATTTTACAAATCTGTGACCTCAGTCTTAACAGTTTTCCAAGGAATATACTGTTTTTTGAGTTTTTTTTTTTTTTCATGACATCTGGAATACATCTAGATCTTTATGATATTTTGTGCTCATTTCTTATCTTGCCAGCTGCTAAGAAGCAGAAATTGTCAAAGAAGATCACTGAACTGACAACTGTATTTCCACACTCCTGCCCTTTGAAATCTGCCTTTTAGTATGTGAGGCAACCTTCATCAGCATGTAGTAGCATGTTGGCACTGGCTAGTTACTTTTCAAGAGGGAGATAAACGCCTCAAAATAAACAATGGAATTGCTTCAAGTCAGTTTTAAAATCTTTAGTTTTAATAAAACTAAAATGAGAAAATGTTTTCACATTAACTGCTTGGTGCCATTTTGCTGTTCATCAAATCACTTTAAGTTTACTTTCTTTTAGTTCAGATAATTTAGCTTTTTAGTTTAAAAACATCTCCACAACTTTTAAACTATGCTTGTATCTCTCTTGTGAGATACAAAATACACAAATTGTATATACTAAATTATGTATGCCAACATTTTATGTATATATGTGTATGTGTATATGTATATTTGTATGTGCGTATGTACATATACATACATATATATACACATACACATATATATCTTGTGAATTTGACCAGTTACAGTTTCTAGTTTCCACTTTGTGATGCCAGAGTCACAATTCTAGTCAATCTTAGGGTATCATTTTAGTAAGTAGTAACTTTCATCAAACTTTGAAAATTGGGATTACATATGTTAAGCATATTTTAATTTCAGTTGCTAAGAGAAACTAACAGATTATCACTGTATAATGTGTCTGCTGTTACTTCTGCTTATTGAAGAAATCACTGAACTGCCACTGAAGAGTGGGAGGCACCTAAGAAAGGCTGAGTTCTGGAATGCTGCCAACACATGAGAAGCATGAATTTCTCCTAAGATGTTTAGGGTTTTCATTTGAAAGGAGTCATCTCATTCAGTAGTATCCTTCTCTTTAAATTGACATGGTTCTATATTTGGCATTTCATTGGAAATGACATCACAACCAAGTCCCTTATTAGAGTAGGCAAGATAAGGAGGATAGGATAAATATTTGAAGTATAGTTTATCTGCCCATCCTGGAAGGGGAAGAACAATAGCTTATCCATGTTTAGGAAGCTAACATGACCTAAAAATCCTAGCGTTGCGTGGGAGCTAATGAGGCTGTTTACCCTGTTCCCTCGTCTTTGGGCAGTATTACAGTAAACTTAAGTCAGCCTTGCAGAAAGTCAAGTAGAAAAAAACACCTGCTTTTATTTGTGTAACTTTCTGGAGGAAGAACAAGATAATCATCTGCATGGCCAAGAGCCTTCTTTGGTTCCCTTGCACCTTGCTGTTACAAGTTGTAGGATACCCTTGGGTGTTTTTGCTGTGGCTCAGTGTTACAGGCAGAAGGCGCAGTACTGAAGTCATTTTAACAACTTGGGTTAATAAAGCCCTTCTGTCAAAACTTACCACAATGAGTGAGGTGAGAGAGAAGCTGCATTTTAACCACTTGTGAGATTAACCATGTGAAGATAAGGATCTAGCCTATTTTAAAATGCTCTTCTGCAAACTTTACAGGAAGTATATTCTTGTTTAACAGCCCTGTCAGGAGATGATTCCTTGTGTCTAATGTCTGTACCCTGCTGTGTGATGTAAGCATTCCACTTGCTTGTTGTTCAGTGAACATGTTTCCTAGCTCTTTATAACCTTAACTTTCTCATTTCAAAGTGAATCATTTCATATTTTTAACATTTCTTCAGTTCAGTATTAATTCCCCACACATATGCCTGCTAGATCTTCTTTCCCAGTCTTCTGTTTTCTGTCAGCCTTCCCTGAACTGTTCACAGCCACCTGGAGTTATAAAGCCAAGAATTAAACAAAGCATTCTGTGGACAGGAGAGCCAATGCTGGAGATGAAGGTATATTCCTGAATGGCACACGAGGAACTCCAGTGAACAACCATAACCGGTAAAAATTGTTTTTAAAATAGCTATTTAAAGTCTCTGGAAATTGTCCCAAAGGCATGTAGTTAATGAAACGTTTATTCAAGAAAATCTAAACCTTCATAAGAACTGTGAGAGTCTGTGACACCAGAGTCATGACCATTCCTTCCCTCCCCCTACCCCAGAACAATGTGGTGTGGCCAAGAAGGTGGGACTCCCCCTTCCCCAGTTCCCAGTAAAGGGCTACAGGAGTTCCTCAGGAGGGACAGGCTGCCAGCATCTTCCTCTCTCCAAGCTGTGTGTTGAAAAGGCTAAACTCCAGGTGAGGGCAGCCTTGAGTCCAGGGGTCCTCTCCCTTCACTAAGCCCCCACTCATAAAGTGGAGCTTCTTCCCCCAGGCATGACAAGCTGAGATTACAGGAGCTTTGGACACCCTCATCTCAGCTGGCTGGCAGGACAGAGATTTCACACCAAGAGGCAAGCAAAGAAGATCAGAGGCTGCCACCATCACCTAGTGCCCTGCTCGCAAAGCACAGGTGTCACTCCAAAAACAGCAGGGCACTGACTTCACTCCCATCTCCAGAACAGTGACGTAGAGAATTGGAAATAAAAGGGAGCATGACAACTGACCTCACAAGACTACACATGAATACTATGAACAATTTAACTTAGACAAAAATTTTAAAATTCCCTAAAGACAAAAAGGCTGCAAATGACTCAAGAAGAAATAGAACAACTGAATAGACCCATAAACAGATTGAATTAGTAATTTTATTTTATTTTATTTTATTTTATTTTATTTTATTTTATTTTATTTTTTTTTTTTTTGAGACGGAGTCTCGCTCTGTCGCCCGGGCTGGAGTGCAGTGGCCGGATCTCAGCTCACTGCAAGCTCCGCCTCCCGGGTTCACGCCATTCTCCTGCCTCAGCCTCCCGGGTAGCTGGGACTACAGGCGCCCACCACCTCGCCCGGCTAGTTTTTTGTATTTTTTAGTAGAGACGGGGTTTCACCATGTTAGCCAGGATGGTCTCGATCTCCTGACCTCGTGATCCGCCCATCTCGGCCTCCCAAAGTGCTGGGATTACAGGCTTGAGCCACCGCGCCCGGCCTGAATTAGTAATTTTAAAGCATCCCACAAACAAAAGAACAAATGGCTTCTGTGGTAATTCTACTAAACATTTAAAGAATAAGTAATACCAGTTCTCCACAAAGCTCTTCCAAAAAATAACAGAGAACACTTTCCAACTCATCCTATGAGGCTGATACCAAAATAAGATAAAGACATCACAAGGAAAGGAAACTACAAACCAATATTGCTTGAATATAGATGCAGAAATCCCCAATGAAAAATACTAGCAAACTGTATTTTTAAAATTAGGACTGTTAGCTGGGCACAGTGGCTCACACCTGTAATCCCAGCACTTCAGGAGGCCGAAGTGGGTGGATCACTTCTGGTCAGGAGTTGGAGACCAGCCTAGCCAACGTGGTGAAACCCCATCTCTACTAAAAAACTACAAAAATTAGCTGGGTGTGGTGGTGGGTGCCTGTAGTCCCAGCTACTTGGAAGGCTGAGGCAGGAGAATTGCTTGAACCCAGGAGGTAGAGGTCACAATGAGCCGAGATGGAGTCACTGTACTCCAGTCTGGGCAACAGAGCGAGACTCGGTCTCAAAAAAAAAAAAAAAAAAAAAAAAAAAAAAAAAGGATGACAAGCAGGGAAGGGGGATGAGATGTATGGGGAAGAGGAACAGCTGCCATTGAAAAAATTATGACTTGTCTAATAAAGATTTTGGTCTTTGCCAAAGACCCAATACTGGGTTCCTGGTATGGAGATTATAAAACCCTTGGAATTCCGTGAGTGATATTTATGAACCCCTTAGATCACACCTTAATTTGTGCTAATGAAGTGACTCACTGTGTGCCCCGAGACAGCTTCAGGATGGGAGCTGAAAAGACCAATCATGTAATTAGAAGGTTGGAGCTTGGAGCCATATGATTTTAGCCTGGCTTCCCAACCTCCAAGGATGGGTTAGGGAGAGGCTCGAGATTAAGTTCAATGTTTAATAAAGCAAGCCTATGTAACAAAATCTCAGTAAAGCCCCTGGACACAATCAGTGGAGCTTCCTGGGTTGGTGAACACATTAATGTGCCAGGAGAGTGACACAACACATAATGTGCCAGTGATTCCACGGGGAGAAGGCACAGAAGTTATGTGTTCAGGACCCTCCCAAACATCACCCTACATGACTCTGTATTTGGTTGTATTAAGTATAGTGCTTTTCTGAGTTCTGTGAATCATTCTAGTGAATTAACATGATGGGGTCATGTGTCCCCAGATTTGTATCAGTTGATCTGAAGTGAGGGCAATCTTATTGTGGACCATGCCCTTTAACTTGTGGCATGTGAACCAAGCTTGGCTGGTTAGTGCCAGAGATGAATTGTAGCACACAAGTTGGTATCAGGATAATGACCAAATGATATTAATTCCAGGAATGCAGGGTTGGTTTGACATCCAAAAATTAATGCGATACACCATATCAGTGGAATAAAAAGAAAAAAAAAAACATGGTAATATCAGTAGATGCAGAAAATCGTTTTACAAAATCTAACACCTTTTCATACACTCAATAAACTAGAAATAGAAAGAAATTTAACCCAATAAGGGCATCTATGAAAAAGAACACAGCTAACACTGTACTTAATGGTGAAAGACTGAATACTTTTCCCCAAGATCAGGAACAAGATAAGGGCTTCTATTTTGCATAAATCGACAAACTGACCCTAAAATTCATATGTAAATTCAGGGGACTCAAAATGCCCAAAACAATCCTAAAAACAGAACAAAGTTGGAAGACTGACATTTCCTGATTTTAAAACTTATTACTGTTAGGGTAGTCAAGGAAGTATGGTACTGATATAAAGCCAGACATATAAATCGATGAAATAGAATTGAGAGTCCAAAAATAAATATCATGTTTATGGTCAATTTAAAAAGTCAATTAGGATTTTGATAGGGATTATATTGAATCTGTAGATCAATTTGGGAAATATTACCATCATAATAATGACTATGGCATGTCTCTCCTTTAATTTAGGTTCTTTAATTTCTTTCAGTGATGTTTTGTAATTTTCAGGGGAGAAGTTTTGTACTTCTTTTGATAAATTTATTCCTAAGATTCTTTTGGAATTATTGTGAATGGAATTCTTTAAGTTTATTTTTTGGATCGTTTATTACAATTATACACAAGTACAATTGATGTTTGTATATTAATCTTTTATCCCACAACCTTGCTGAACTTTTATTAGCTTTTATGGTTTGTTAGTGGATTCCTTGGGATTTTCTGCATTTAAGATTATGTTATTGGTGAATATAATTTTTTTCTTTTTTTAGATGGAGGCTTGCTGTGTCACCCAGGCTGGAGTGCAATGGCGCAATCTCGACTCACTGCAACCTCCATCTCCCAGGTTCACACGATTCTCCTGTCTCAGCTGGGATTATGTAGCTGGGATTACAGGTGTGCACCACCATGCCCAGCTAGTTTTTGTACTTTTAGTAGAGACGGGGTTTCTCCATGTTGGCCAGGCTGGTCTCAAACTCCTGACCTCAGGTGATCCGCCTAGCTCAGTCTCCTTTTTGAGCTGCAAAAGGCAGCTTCCTCATCTAAAAGCAACAGAGATCAATGTTTGATTTTAAGTGGACTTGGCTTTCAGGTGGAGCAAGTGTGAGAGTGTCACATAAACCCATGTGAGGAAGAAACCACAGCACATGCTTCCACTGAGAGATAACTGCTGCTTGCAACATGGAGACAAGGATGTCCTGTTGGAACTAAATATGGAAAGTTCCCAGAAGACCGTCCATCACTCTGATCAAGCATTAGGTAAGTCTTGTTATCCATCTGAATAATCACCGTTGTTTCTTTGCCAAGTAGAGGACCTCCTGCCTCCACCCCAATTTAACCACAGTGCCCAACAGCCTGATATTGGGCAGCAGCACTAGGTGATGGCAGGCCTGCCTTGTGTCACCCCAGAGCACAGCCAGGTGGGGTCTCTCCCTTGGATTACATATCTGGGAGGAAAACTACCTCTTGCCCTAGACCTTTTTGTAAGGCAGGTTTCATTAGACAGACCCATGTTGTCATCTAATGCCTTTATTCATCCCCAGAGTCGGAAGTTACACCTGTGAGAGCTGTTTTGTGGACTCAGAAGCCCAAGGGACCATGGGGACTGGCTAGTGGAACCATCATATTCTCTGGGGAGTCAGGCCCATAGAGCTTGGTATTTATCCACAGCCGTATTGTTGGTGGCTGTTATGGTCTGAATATGTGTGTCCATCAAATTTCATATGTTGAAACCTAAATCCCCAATGCAATAGTGTTGAGAGGTGGGGCTTGAAGAAGTGATTAAGTCATGAGGGCTCCACCCTCACGAATGGAATTAGTGCCCTTATAAAAGAGGCTTGAGGGAGCTCCCTAGTCCCTTCTGCCATGTGAGGAGCCTCCAAGAAGGCATCATCTATGATGAACAGGTTCTCACCAAACACCAAATCTTCTGGTGACTTCCCCGCCTCCAGAACCGTAAGCAATAAGCTTCTGTTGTTTATAAATTACTTAGCCTGAGATATTTCATTACAGCTGCCTGAACGGACTAGGACAGCAGCAAAACTGGGTTTAGAACCCAGGTGTAGAGAAAGCCCAGTCCAGGGCTCTTCCTTTGTGGTGAACACCAGCACAGTCTTACTAATTGCACCATAGGGGCCTCTAAGATTGCTCAGAAACTCACACTGCAGTTTTCTCATCCTACACATCCGAAAAATTAGAAAAAATGACATCCTTTCATCTACTGTTTACTTCGTCTGAAAATTGATAAAATGTTTCCATACCCGTAACAAAATGAGCTTGCTTCTCATGAGATTAAATCTGTTATTTACCCAGAGTTTAAACCTGGGCACAGCAGGAGGTGCCCTTGCCCTCTGGTGTCCTCCTAGGAAGGGTGCTACAGCTCATAGAGACTTTCCAGATTCAGGTGTTTGCCTGATGAATCAGGGACTCTCAGATTTTCCCAGAAATCTCAGGATAACAGCTCTTGTTCTTTACATTACGTTCCCGGGCCTGTTGTAAGTGGCAATGTGCATTAGGTCATTTTATCTTCACAACATCACCAGGAAGTGAGGACTGTCATTACTCCGATTTACCATTGAGGAAACGGAACCCAGGAGAGGGTAAATGGCACACCCAAGTCACCCAGCCAGTGCTGCCAAGCCAGGACTCAAACCCAGATCTGCCCAACATTAGAGCCACTGACACCGCTTCATCGTGGGCAACAAAACCCTTTTAATTCAAGTGTTATCAATTTAGGATCTGACATATTTTGGATAGAGATAAAGTATAAAAAGATCACAGGAGGCAGTGTTAAAATGATATATGAGAATAAATTCAAAACACTTCAAAGTCTGTAAAACAAATGAGATGTTAACTACAACTGTCCTATTTCCATTTGAGCAAATCCCAAAAACACTCTCTTCTAAGCAATTTTCTATTGCTCGAGGTTGAAAGTAATGAAACTGCATTTCCTTTAAAATAGTCTAATTCTGTGGCTCAATTGTTATGAAGAATTATCTAAGTGAAAATTATAGCTTTAGTTTTACATGATGAAGAAACTGGACTTTTAAAATGTCCAAGATCTCTCCTTTTTTTTTTTTTTTTTTTGAGACGGAGTCTCGCCCTGTCACTCAGGCTGGAGTGCAATGGCATAGTCTTGGCTCACTGCAACCTCTGCCTCCTGGGTTCTCTTGCCTCAGCCTCCCGAGTAGCTGGGATTGCAGGCCCGTGCCACCTCGCCCAGCTAATTTTTTGTATCTTTAGTTGAGACAGGGTTTCACCATGTTGGCCAGGCTGGTCTCGAACTCCTGACCTCGTGATCTGCCCGCCTCAGCCCCACAAAGTGCTGAGATTACAGGCGTGAGCCCCCACGCCCAGCCCCAATATGTCTTTTATTGCTTAAAATTGAAAACATGAATCTTTGGATAAAACTTATAGTCAAAGTTTTTATAATCTAGGAAAGCTATTTGATTCTTACTACTGCTGAAACTACATTTCCTAAATTCTGCTTAATTTGCTACAAATTCTATTAAATTTAAGCTATAATGAAATCCTCTTGATGTAAATATTTTTGAATCCATAAAATGTTACTTTATTGTTCTGCCATTTCATTTTCACCAAATATTATTCTTAGGGATTTCATCCAAGTGAAGAGTGCATGGAGTTACATTAAAAAAAAAAAAAAAAAAAAGTCTAATTCTGACTGCATGCATTTAGATCAACCTTGACTTCTTCCCTAAAAGACTACTTTTGTTTATTAAAATACAAAAAAAGTCACAGAGAGTAACAAATTAAACAAGCAATACATCATTTCAGCCCTGGAAATGAGATGCCCATAGAAATAAACTCACAGTAGTGAGAGGAGGACATAACAAAGCCACAGCCAGCTCTCATGAAAGTCACTAACTGTCCCCACCTAAGAAAGAAACATTGGGCTCCAAAAAGCTAGATGTCTTCAATGTCTCAGCCCGCATTTATTTCTGTTTGACATCCAAATGGACTCCCTCTTTGATGTCCCTTTCTTTTGCATGTGCAGGTACAATATAACTTAATTTTGAGGCATCATCAATCTGGT
The DNA here is from genome assembly GCF_007565055.1 of Rhinopithecus roxellana. Lineage (NCBI taxonomy): Eukaryota > Metazoa > Chordata > Mammalia > Primates > Cercopithecidae > Rhinopithecus > Rhinopithecus roxellana. The sequence goes on from NC_044559.1 coordinate 34,961,990, forward strand.
TTTTAAAACCAACTTCAATAATACTGCCTTAGTCTACAATTAGGATTAGAAACTTAAAAGGATTCTTCTTACATTTCATTTGAAAATTGATGTCTGCAGTGCTTGTTCATAATTCGCATAACAGTCGCTGGGAAATTGAAAGGGTGGGATTACATTCGCATTTGGAGGAAAGGGTAAGCTGGTTTTCATGCTCTTCCCAGACAGCGATCTCACTTAGCCTGGGTATTTGACGAAGAAGAAAGGGGAAGAAGAAGTTAACTGGAGAACTAGAAGATAGAAATTTGCCATGTGGGCAGTTTAAGGTTCTGTGAACCTGTCTGCTGATATGCTTCTAATTCAGGGCAAAGAGGGGTGAGAGAAGAGGGCTGGCGAAAAACCGAAAAGTGCATTTTAAGCCAGGAAGAGATCTGAAATCTTATGCTGAGTGGCCACAGGAGGCTTAATAATCACTGGAGTGCATAGGAGAGTCCACTTCAAAAGAAAGGGAGTGATGCATTCATGCCCCAGGGACATAGTAATGCCCTAGGGACTCCAGGACTGTCCCTGTCACAATCTGAGAGCCATAGAGAAACCACTCAGTGCCAGGTTTACGTAGAGCGTGTCCTCCTTAAAATTGCTCCTCCAAAGGCTGTGCGATGTGGAGCTGTGTCTGTGTGGGCCCTTGAAGCAACTGGATGATTAGGCCAGAGAGGAATCGATTTAGGATTTGGAGGTACAAGCAACTGTCCACGGGAAATCCAAGAGGCTTGCCTGAGAAATGAAGAAAACCAGGACACCTTTCACTGATTCCATCTGCAGAACTCAAAAAAAAACCTGAATTTTTCTTCTTTATGTTGAGATACAAATCCAAATAGCTTTAAAATAATTTTTCAAAAAAACTTTAATGCTTAAGAATCCAGAAACCCTCCAAAGTCATGGTGTGGAATGTAATGTAATAACCGGAATCATTTGAGCAGAACATTGCTTAAAGAAACCTGCCTGTTTATTAAATGACCACCTTGGATGTCTTTCCTTTCAGAACAAGAAGTATGAATCTGGATGGCTGAAAATTGATATTTTCAGTTCATTCATATCACCTGTTTCCTCACTAGGTTAAGAGAGTAGAAACCTCATCAAATGGAAAGGTCAAGACTCATAATTACGTGTGCAGCTCAGAACTTCATTTTTCTCTTTTTCAGGAGTCCTCTGCATTCTCATTAATCAAAGCAAAGCTTGCAAATTGTAGCTATGCAAAACTTACATAAAATCATTTGGTCCTTGATTTTTTCTCTTTGTTCCTTTTCAGTTAACTTTCAAAAAAAATTTTCCCAAACATCTCCCACTTCAGGAAAAAATTTGACAACCTCTTATAAGCCTGCATATTTTTTTGACAGAGCTATGATTATACTCAAGCAGCCTTGTCAAGAGAAGCACACTCCAGCTTTTTTCTGAACCTTGATTTTAAAGAGTGCAGTGAACTCATTGATGTTCTAATAAGAGCTTTCTGCACATCAGAAAAGGAAGGGAAATGGGTGGGACTTATAGAAGGTGATGGTTATCATTAATAAATGAAAGCAAAATAAATAAACAGAGCTAGCTAAGCCATGCTACCAAAAGTCAATCTGTCCCTAACTCTCTAGGAAACATAATGGTTCAGTCAGGCTAAGGGATGCTGTGGGGAGAGCAGCACTTCTGGAACCCAGAAGACATCAGGTTTTATTCTGGAATCTCTGGAATGCAGCTGTCAGTGAACGCAACAGGAAAGTGGGTTTCCTCTGATTATAGAGAAGAACTTGACAACAATTAGACATGTCCGTAAACAGAAAAGTCAGAAAAAAATTATGTACTCCCCAGTGCAAGAAGCGTGCAAGGAGAGGCCGGGTGATCACCTGGCAGAGAGTGTGTGGAAAGTGTTTCTCCTTTGGGTATGAGGTGAAACTGGATAACTAAAGGCTTAATGTACCTTCTAACTCTAAGAATCTGAGATTCCATAGCTTTGGATGATCAAGAAAAACCACTCTGGGCCTTAGTTTCCTTATCCGAAAAACAAGAGCCTTGGCACAAAATAGGCCATCTTAGGTCCATCGCAGCCCAAGATGGTATGAATGACCACCTGATAAACTTGTGAAGTTGGAGTCCAGGTTCAGGCATCCCAACTCACTGCCCGGCTTAGAAAGGGTCATCAAACTTCTCTGGGCCTTGCTCTGAAGTCATTTATATAATCCATGGGCAAGCTTGAAGAATGAGAGAACACAGCCCACCAAGTGCTGGAAGCACCAGAGGAAAGGCAAATATAGGCCACATGCCTCAGGTTAAAACATTTTCAAGGCAGAAGGTTTACTGAACCTTATTTCATACAGTATCAATCAAGAAAATCATTGGGACCATGCCTCAGAGTTCCTTGTCATGGAATTTAAGGGAGTTTGCCATAAAGCTTATATTGATTATTTGATTTATAGAGTAGGTTTCAAGTCTCAAAGACTTGTTTCTAAAAAGGAAACACCTCCAGTAGGGAGGAGGCACAGTGTCTACTTGATTTCCAGAAAACTGGTGCACCATGCTTCATTCCAGTGACTCTTGGCATTTGTGCCCTATTAATGTTTGGTATAAGTTGGTGCTCAAAGTGTGTTTGGATGAGCAAAATAACTTTTATTGAAAGAAAATGTCTGTTGGTAACAAAACTATTTTAAACTCGTATATGCACTTCAAGTGTGTATATTATATAACATATTTTAAATTACCTTGACAATCTGAATTGAGATATCAGTAAGGCAGAGTCTTTGAGGAAATAAAGACATCTGTGATAACATAGGGACATAGGTCAGGGTTACAAGGCTAAGTGAAGCCCTGGATACCTTTAGGCCATTCCCTGACATGCTTCTTAATTTCAGGTTAAATTTGTCCATGATGAAGTGGGTATTTGCCTCTCAGGGAGCCATTTGGTTCCATACATAGAGAGAAAGGATTTGTATGAATCCAAAGAGAAACGTTGACTTATTTTTTCTTTAAGCTGTTGGGGAAAGAGAGGGTAAGGGTGCCTTTACCTATAAAGCTAAAATCCAAAGACTTTAAAGACTCTTTCTGCCTATAATGGTTTGAGAGGGTCCCCAGCCATTGAGTTCCAGTCTAGCAGAGCTCACACTGGGTAAGAAAGAGTCTCTGGACCGGGCACAGTGGCTCACTTGTAATCCCAGCACTTTGAGAGGCCGAATGAGGCGGGTGGATCGCTTGAGGTCAGCAGTTTGAAACCAGCCTGGCCAACACGGTGAAACCCCATCTCTACTAAAAATACAAAAATTAGCTGGGCATAGTAGCACATGCCTGTAGTCCCATCTATAATACTCAGGAGGCTGAGGCACGAGGATCGCTTGAACTGGGGAGGCGGAGGTTTCAGTGAGTCGAGATTGTGCCACCGTACTCCAGCCTGGGAGACAGACTGAAACTCTGTCTCAAAAATAAGAGTCTCTTATCCTCTCTCCCAGCCCCTCAGGATCCCCTCCAAGCTTCTTCCCACTCCTCCCCAAAGCTTGCTCCGAATTCCCCCGAGAATACCCCCTGAGCATTTTGTTGGTGCCTATTTCGTGATATTCATCCTATTCCACCTCCTGTTCAGTTCAACAGCCCAGCACTCCTTGACACCTTTATGCAGCTTTGTATCACCTGTGTAGGATCTGGTCCAAAGCAGGGCTTCAAGTAATTGATGAAGAAGTAGGTAACACATGGTTTAGGGTGTCACTCTTCCAAACCTAGATACATTGTAACAGGAGACTGGATGGAAGGATGGATGGATGGATGGATGGATGGATGGATGGATGGATGGATGGATAAATGGATGGATGGTTACACCCCACTGGAGCGCACAACTTAAAGTTTCAGAACCCTAAAGCTTTCTGACCCTAAGGGTCAGAAGCTGTGCGGGTAGAAAAGTGGATTTATGGAGAAGATAGCAGAGAAGCAAATAGGGAGAGAAATGAGAGCAGAGTTCTTTGTCCACTTAGTTGGGACAGGGAGAGGACAGAGAAGGGACTGAAGAGGATCCCTGTGCCTTTGCTTCTCTGTTTGCCAAGGGAGTGGGTTTGGATCATCTCTAAATCCCTTCCAGCTTGAAAGACCACTGAACCACAAATTGTGAATTACTAGTCGTTGGGCCCTGGTGAAAGTTAAGTGGTACAGCTTCTTTCACCAGATCAGCCAAACAGTGGTAGGCATTTCTGAGTCCCATTTTAAGAAAAATCCTTAAACCTTAATCATAATTTCACATGATGAGCTATTTGAGCTCCCACAAGAGGAAATTCTTGCATTTCAAAAACTGCAATTTGAGCACAAACCCTTGCCATGGCATTGAATCTGAAGAGCATCCTTTCTGCCTCCCTCTTTTTTTTCCTTTCTTTTTTTGTTTTGTTTTGAAATAGAGTCTCTTTCTGTCACCCATTCTGGAACGCAATAGTGCGATCTCAGCTCACTGCAACCTCCACCTCCCGGATTCAAGTGATTCTCCTGCTTCAGCCTCCCAAGTAGTTGGGATGACAGGCATGCTCCACTAAGCCCTGCTAATTTTTGTATTTTTAGTAGAGATGGGGTTTCACTATGTTGGCCACGCTGGTCTCGAACTCCTGGCCTCAAGTGATGCACCCGCCTCGGCCTCCCAAAGTTCTGGGATTATAGGCGTGAGCCACCACACCCGGCCTCCCTTGTCTTTTGTAGAATGTTGCTGATTCCTCTGTGTGAGCCTACCAACTTGGATGGACAGAAGGACGTGTCCCACAGCAGTCCCACCACACCCACTCCTTTTCCAGCAGAACCCTGACCTTTGCTTCTTGTTATGAGCCAACATAATTACGAGCAGCAGAGACTACCAAAGACTCTACACACACGTGCTCTCGCACTCACACACAGACATGGAGCTGCTGTGAACAAACTGTTCAAGTGCATTTAAGTTCAAGAGCATGAGTGGGAGAAGGGGAGAGAGATTTTAATCTTTGGCCTGTCACATGGGAGAAAGAAAATATCACGTCCTCATGCTGGGTCCTGTAATGTTTATCGTCTGAGATCACAGGCAATGAATCTCCTCCCTGTGTCCCGTTTCCTCCCCCAGCCCTGGGTCAGGGATGCTGGCTTGGAATTAGAGAAGACAGGATATGTGCTACCGGGAGAGGAAAGAGAAGACTGAGTCCTAGATGGAGCCTCAGGGGCTAGAAGATGGGGCCTAACCTGGGTTTATCTGTGCATTTTGACCCACTAGAAATTATGTCTTAATTTTTTATGTCTTTGCAGATGTAGTTAAGTAAAGACGAAGTTCTACTGGATTAGGGGTGGGTCCTAAATCCAATGACTGTGTCCTTATAAGAAGGTCATGTGAACACAAGGAGACATGTACCAGGGAGAGCACCATGTGAAGAGGGAGACAGAAACTACAGTGATGCCACCGAAAGCAAGGATTGCCATGGATGGCCTGCAACCTCTAGGCTTGGCCTTTGCCTTCTGCCATATTGTCCTGAGGTGTATCGTGTCCTCCCTCAACACTGGAGATATTGGGGCAGTCTGTAGCTGGAATCTCTTTTTAGAGATAATACATGTATGGATTTGCCAGGGATGGGATGATAAATTAGTACAAATTAGATGACTTAAAACAACACAGATTTATTCTCTCATGTTCTGAAGGCTAGAAGTCTGAAATCAAGGTATTGGCAGGGCCACACCCCCTCGGAAGGCTCTAAGAAAGAATACTTCCATGACTCTTTCTGTCTCCTAGTGGTTGTGGGCCAACCATGGCATTCCTCAGCTTGCTGTGGCATCCCTCCAGTTTCTGTTTCCCACTTCACATGGTGCTCTCCCAGCGAACGTGTCTCTGTATGTTCACACAGCCTTCTTTTTTGTTTTTTTTTTTTTTTGAGATGGAGTCTTGTTCTGTCACCCAGGCTGGAGTGCAGTGGTGTGATCTTGGCTCACTGCAGCCTCTGTCTCCCAGGTTCAAGTGATTCTTCTGCCTCAGCCTCCAGAGTAGCTGGGATTACAAGCGTGCACCACCACAGCTGGCTAATTTTTGTATTTTTAGTAGAGACGGGCTTTCACCATATTGGGCAGGCTAGTCTCAAGCTCCTGACCTCAGAGATCTGCCCACCCCAGCCTCCCCAAATGTTGGAATTACAGGTGTGAGCCAGTGTCTGACCAGCCTTCTTACAAGGACACAGTCATTGGATTTAGGGCCCACCCCTAATCCAGTAGGACATTGTCTTTATTTAACTAATTGGATCTGCAAAGACCCTAGCTCCAAATAAGGTCATAGTCTGAGGTTCCGGGGACACATGAATTTGGAGAGAGGACACTGTTCAGCCCAGGACAATATGGCAAAAGGCAAAGGCCACAGCCTGGAAGTGAGGAGATCTGGGTTCAAGGTTTGGGTCTTTGACTTACTAGGTTGGGGAAATCACTTTAACTCTCAATGCTTCAGTATCTTCTGCTAAAAAATTGAAATGATGATAATGATGATACCTACATCTCAAGCTTGTTGTGAGACTTAGAGTGAGAAAGACTGTGGTATGGGAATTATCTGGATTCAATGACCACTTTCAAGTTCACTACTGAGCGGGCTCAATCAAAGGTCACAGAGCATTGTGTGGTAGGCAGCTTCTAGGACAGCTCCCAGCGGTCACCTCTTGGTATTCACACCCTGTGTAATCCCCTCCCCTTGAGTATTGCCTGGACCTAATGATTTCTTTTTTTTTTTTTCTTTTTTCTTTCTGAGACAGGGTCTCACTGCTCTGTCACCCAGGCTGGAGTGCAGTAGTGTGATCTCGGCTCACTGCAGCCCCACATCCCCAGTTCAAGCAATTCTCCTGCCTCAGCCTCCCGAGTAGCTGGGACAACAGGCATGTACCACCATGTTTTTTTAGTAGAAACCGGGCTTTGTCATGCTGGCCAGGTCTCAAACTCCTGACCTCAAGTGATCTGCTCGCCACAGCCTCCCAAAGGGTTGGGTTTGTAGGCGTGAGCCACCGTGCCTGGCCTAATAATTTACTTCTAATGAATCTGGCAAAAGTGATAGAGTGTCACTTCTGAGATGAGGTTCTACAGAGACTCTGGCTTCAGTCTTGCTCACCCTCTGCTGCTGGATCTCTCTCTCAGTGGGAGGGAAGCAGCTGCCATGTTGTGAGCTGCTCTATGGAGAGGCCACATAGGAAGGAATGGAGGAGGGAGGCCCCTGGCCAAACCGCATGAGAAATTGATGGATCCTGTCAGTAACCACTTAAGTGAGCTTAGAAGTGGATCACTCCCAGTTAGCCCTGAGATCACTGCAGCCCTGGCCAAGACCTTGATTAGAGCCTCGGGAGAGACCTTGTGTCATTATGTCATAATTTCTGGGGGTCAGGAATCTGGACACAGTCAGGAATTTTGACATAATAAATGTTTGCTATTTTAAGCCACTAAGTTTGGGGATAATTGTTACACAGCCATAGATAACTAATACAGCTTATTAAATCAGCTTAAAAAGCAAGAAACAAGGGGAAAGAGGTGGGTTCAGATGTAAGCAGAGTGAAGGACAACATGAGCTGAGCCCTGGATTTTGCAATATTCGTATATCTATCCAGTTTCTCTCCCTGCCTCACCAGCCTTCCCCACTGATGGCAGAGATTCTGAGGACTAGAGTTGAGGTGTGAGCAAACGGACCATTTTTAGACCTCATGAATAGTGAGTGCCTCATATATTTAGTATATTTAGTATATCATGAATATTTGATACTTTGTTTATGTATTTTAAATGCCTAACAAGTGTATTTAATGCATACTTGGTCTCTCCATCACTTTTTTGTTCGTTTAAAAAGTACTTTATTAACCTTAAAATATTACAGAAATAGGAGGAAACTTCATCATTGTTATTCATGCCTTCTGCTTTTCTGGCCACTCATTTGCCACATGTTTATTTTGCTTAGAGTGCCTTCTGTCAAGCCTATCAAACTCCTCCTCATCCTTCAAAGCCCAGTTTTAAGTCCATCTTCTCCAGAAAGCTTGCCCTGACATTTTAGCTAACAATGTACTAGAGATGGCTCACACCAGCTCACAAGAACCATTTGTTAATATTTCATGAATTTCGTGAGCTGGTTATGGAACACAGGCATTGTTAAAAATTAAGTTATATAAACTCACAAGTAAATAAATTGTATTAAAAACTAAGGTAGGAAATGTCCAGAACTCATCAGCTCTGAATTATAATACATTTTACTATAATCTATGCTCAAGTTCATTTACATCTATTGCACCTTTAAAGTGGAACTACTCTGTGATGAGGCACCCTTGTGTCTCTCCCCAACTCCATGTTTAATGAGTGAATTTGGCAACTTGAAACTGACCATGGTGGAAGTATGGTATTTACACTGTGAAAATTGGCAAATGCTACAAATTAAAGTTTTTATTTTCTTTCCAGGCAGTTGTTAAACATTTACCAGCACCGCCACTGGCCCCAGCCAAAGTAATCTAAACTTTCATAGCCTTCCTATCTTTTCTGCTCAGTGAATGGGCATGTCACATTTGCTGCCTGAGTTACCAGGTACATTTCGTGTGTGCTTCTATGCACACGCATGCCTCCTCCCCTTAACTGGGTTATCGCCAGCTTTAGAGGCAGGGACTGTGTCTCCTTTAACCTTCTGGATGCCCTTTCCTTAAATGACTGAACAAAATGTATCCATTTCCCAGTGTGAAGCCCAGCACCATCCTCAAACTTCCTGGCACTTCCAAAGGGCTTGCCCACTCACCATCTCCCCTACTCCCCTTCTGGCTGCTGACCTGCTCCTGTTGCTGCTCTCTGTGTCTGCCCCACATCAGTCCCTCCTCCCCTGTCCCTCATAGCACCATGGACACAGCAATGTAATTTCACCGAGGGTTTGGTAATGGGCTGGAGTACAACAGAGGAATCGGTAATAATGCAGCATCAGGCATCACTTCCTTGATGCATCCGTTCCCATTCCTGGGATCTCTCCCTGCCTTTTTCTCTCCATGGGGCCCTCTCCACCAGGACCCTTCTCTCTACGTTTGAGGGTCCCCAAGCTCGTTTCCTTACTCACCAAGAGAAAATTTACAATCTATCTCACTCAATAATGACAAAAGATGTGTTTTCAATATTTCCTAAGACCCCATCTTTGCACGTTTTTTTTTTTTTAAAGATGACTTTATTAAGGTGTTTTGATAAATAAAAGAGTTTAGTAAGGCAAGGAATTATAGACGTTTTGAGAACATTTGCACATTTTTTTTTATAAAAACATACTCCAGATCAATTTCATAGGCATCTATCAGAACATCTATCAGAACAACCCAGAGGCATTTCCCCCTTCTCACTATGCTTCTGAACGTGCCTTTGGATGGACTGAGACTGACATGCATCCCATCCTGGGTAACCTGGCCCTGCACTCCCAGCATCTTCCTGAAGTCAGGAAGCCCTAGCAGGTGACCTCCCGGAATCCCCAGCTATTCTGAGATTGGCTTTGAAAACCATCATCCTCGCATCCTCTCCAGACCTCTCACCTTCAGAACCTCTATCCCTGAGCTCACAAACCCTGAAATCACATCTCTTTGAGAACTTTTACAGACTCACTATTTTTTTTTTTTTTCAGAGACAGGGTCTTGCTCTGTTGCCCAGCAAGCAATCCTCCCTCCTCAGTCTGCCAAGGAGCTCAAATGATTCTCCCTCCTCGTCCTCCTAAGTAGCTAGGACTATAGGCGTGTACCACCAAATGTGGCTAGGTATTTTATTTTTAGTAGAGACAGGGTCTCTCTATGTTGCCCAGGCTTGTTTGGAACTCCTGGCCTCCAGCAATCCTCCTGCCTTGGCCTCCTAAAGTGGGGGAATTACAGATGTGAGCCACCACACCCAGCCAAGACTCGCTATTCATTGTCTCTCCCAAGCATCAACTGATAGGGATTTTTTCTTCCTCGAAGCAGTCCTTATCCCCATAGGCCACTTCCTGCCTCCTGTTACTAGACATTTCTGGGTGGGAACATTTTCTCTCTCCAAAATGAGACTTCAGGTAACAAAGGCAGGGACCATTCTAGCTCCCCCACCTTCCTTTGGTATCTTGTATTTCTGCAGCACTTTGCTCATAGACAATGTTCAGTGCGGTAAAAACCCTGCAACCTTCACCTGATAAAACTGCTTTCTCCAACACTTCCGATGTGCGGCTGCCCCTTTGCTCTGTCTACCGTGTGCACATACATTCATGACAAGGGGAAGACTTTTTTTTCTCAGCAGTAAAAACGGTGTATACAGTGTACTGAAGGTCCCAAGGCTAAAAACGGGCTCATGAAACACTCAGACACCTCATTAAATGCACCTTCTTTCTCATCCATGATGATGATCATGAAGAGTGAGTAACCTTGATATCTCAAAACTACAAAGAGTCAAAAATAATTTGTATCAGGCACTTATATTATTCCCTTATATTGTTCTTAGAGTTCCATTACAAACTCACACATTTTTAGAATGAAAAGACTAGTCTGTTCCCCTCCCTTTAAAAAAAAATTGGATATACTGGGCAGAATAGTAGTTCCAGCTACTTGGGAGGCTGAGGTGGGAGGATCACTTGAGCCTAGGAGTTCGAGACTGCAGTGAGCTATCACAGCAACACTGCACTACAGCCTGGGCAACAGAACGAGAACCTGTTTCTAACATAAATAAACAAATTTAATTAATTAAGAATCCAGACAGCTGCCCATTGCGGCACCCAGACAAATGGACTTCCTTTCGGCCTGTGAGCAGCCAGTTAGGGTGCCCCACCCTACTTAAATGAACTGAACAGTAAATCCTTTCGGGGAGTGAAGAATCCCCTTTCCCCCTCACCCTTTCTTTTGTGAATTGAAATCTTTGTGAACACTGTTTTCTTAAAGCAGAATTCCCTCTACAGTCATGAGAAGGAAGGGTATCCATTGTCATGGCTGCTTTGACGATATTCTCCTACAAGAAAAACTTTTTCACTTTATCCGCCACTCCCCGACGTTTTCTTTAAACAACAGCAGCAGATGTTGGAGATGGGGTCAGAGGCTGCTGGAGACCAGCTTTCCTACAAGAGGGTCCCACGTAGGAGTTGTCCTACTTCTTCTCAACGTCTCCAAATCAGAGTCTGAGAGTCCGTTCTGACGACTTGGACTCGGGCCTATGCTGGTGCAGTTTAAGGTCCGGAGCATCCCTCGAAAAAGTTTTAATGTTTCTGACAGATCATCAGTAAAATCACCATGTTCTCATTTGGAGTTTCCAGCTCTCTGTTTGAACTGAACTCTGTCCAGCTAAAAAGGGAAAGAAAATACTCCATGTGCTCTTTACTGCAGGATCCAGCCAGATATGAGCCTACTTTCATTGAAAGTGGCACCAAAATCCAGATCATCGCCCTGACTGGAGACTCCAAATAGCTCCCCAAGGCCATGAACCTTGTGTAGACTTGGGGTTTGGAAGAGGCCACTTTGGATCTCACAAATGCACTTCAGTCCACCTCCGGAGCCTGAAAATGTTTATCAGAATGATTTGAAGTTCAAATTAACATCAGATGACTAGCCAAGGGATCCCCATTTATGTTATAAAATCACGTTTTCCAAGCTGAAAAGGATCTTGGAGATCTTTGAGTCCAATCTCTTCATCCTACAAATGAGGAAAGGTGGGGAGAGCAAGCAGCAAGTTGAAGAGGGTCATCAAAGGACATGCTGCTTGTTGGTAACAGAGACAGGGCCAGAACCCAACCAGGTCTCCTAGCTCCCTGTGAACATAATTCTTTCCACTACAGCCCGTCCGACTTTCCAGAAAACCAAAACATTGACAAGACCCTGCCGATGGCCCACCAACTTCAGTCAATATTTGCTACAACAAAATTCCAGCAGAACCTAGAGATTTTGAAATCTGCACTCATGTGACTTGATGTGTTCAACTAGAAAAAGACAATTTTTGACTTTTCTCTATGTGACAAGGCTACCTGTTGATTTAGGTCACCCACAGTGAGTGTTTTGTACTCCCTTACCAAATTCACACTCCATAAATGTTCCATAAACATCCAGCCCGTTTCTCCTGCTTCTTCGCCCCTGGAAAGAATCCACATGACAAAAACTTTTTGGTCCCTTGAGGCAGATTGACCAGGGGTAGCAGTATTAGGACGAGGATTTTCTGGCGTTAGGTCCTGGGGGCTTCACTTGACGGGGCCGTTGAACCAAAAGTCAGGGGACCTGGGTTTGAGCACCCACCTGCGCAATCCCTGCCTGGTTTCTTTGGAAAGGCTCACACCTGGCCTGGCCTGCACAAGCCATGGGTTTAAGGAGCTTCAGTCCTAGGCTCTGAGCTTCAAGTCCAACTGGCCTCTCATTTCCCAGGTTGGTGTCTGCACTCTATTCTGCACCTGAGGGGTGACCTGCCATGGCATCATCATCAACGGGTTCTGTGTTTTGTTTTTCCCTGCACACTTATTGACTCACTTTCTCCCCCATAACCCTTTCTATGATGGACTTCCCCAGTGCTTGGTCCTGGACTCTCTGTCACTCCCCTGCCCACCTCTTGGGACATATGACCATGCTGGGCTAGACCCTTGATATGGTTTGGCTGTATCCCCACCCAAATCTCACCTTGAATTGTAATAATCCCCACATGTCAAAGGCAGGGCCAAGTGGAGATAATTGAATCATGGGGGGTCGTTTCCCCCATACTGTTCTGGTGGTAGTGAATAAGTCTCATGAGATCTGATGGTTTTATAAAGGGGAGTTCCCCTGCACAATCTATCTTGCCTGCCACCATGTAAGACGTGCCTTTGCTTCTCCTTTGCCTTCAGCCATGATTGTGAGGCCTCCCCAGCCATGTGGAGCTGTGAGTCCATCAAACTTCTTTCCTTCAGAAATTACCCAGTCTCAGGTATGTCTTTATTAGCAGCATGAGAACAGACTAATACACCCCTCCAGTGCTGAAAGCTCACCTGGCCTTGGGTGGGATGAAGTGCCTGGTGGTTCTGATTCTACATGTCTGTGTACATTCAATTCCCCAAATTAAATCTCTCTCTGGCTTCCCTCCTAGTCTCAGCTAGGTCTGCCTCCTACCTCCCACTCCCACTGTGTATATATATATAATATATATATAGGGGAGTTTATTAAGTATTAACTCACCTGATCACAAGGTCCCACAATAGGCTGCCTGCAGGCTGAGGAGCAAGGAGAGCCAACCTGAGTTCCAAAACTGAAGAACTTGGAGTCCTATGTTCGAGGGCAGGAAGCATCCAGCATGGGAGAAAGATGTAGGCTGGGAGGCCAGGCCAGTCTCTCTTTTCGTATTTTTCTGCCTGCTTATATTCTAGCTGCGCTGGCAGGCGATTAGCTTGAGCCCACCCAGATTAAAGGTGGGTCTGCCTTTCCCAGCCCACTGACTCAAATGTTAATCTCCTTTGGCAATACCCTCATGAATTCCCAGGATCAATACTTTGTATCTTTCAATCCAATCAAGGTGACACTCGGTATTAACCATCATACCCACCAACCCTCTTCCCCACCTCCCATCACCCCACAGCCCTTGGGTGGGCCCAGTTTCAGAGTAAGGCTACCCTGTCTTACTGAAATCAAGGGGCTAGGCTGGGCACACGTGATTCACAGGAGTACTGTGCATACACACACACATGCAAACATAGGCATGAGAATCAATGGAACAGGATGTGAGAATTCGGCCATTAGAAAAGCAAGGCTGGGCCGGACGTGGTGGCTCACACCTGTAATCCCAGCACTTTGGGAGGCTGAGGCGGGTGGATCACTTGAGATCAGGAGTTCAAGACCAGCCTGCCTGGCCAACATGGCAAAATCCCATCTCTACTAAAAATGCAAAAATTAGCCGGGCATGGTGGCGGGTGCCTGTAATCCCAGCTACTCGGGAGGCTGAGGTAGGAGAATCACTTGAACTGAGGAGACAGAGGTTGCAGTGAGCCAAGATCATGCCCCACTGCACTCCAGCCTGGGCAACAAGAGCAAAACTCAGTCTCAAAAAAAAAGAAAAGAAAAGCAAGGCTGCTGGGTTTCATGTTGTAAGTTTGATTATCTTTAAAGATAATGTCTTTAAAATGACCTAGTTTTGAAAGAGTTGAAAGGTACCCCCTAAATGAGGAAGATGAACACTCTGAAAATTTGAACATGCTGGTGGATTCATCCTGTCCCCAGGCTCACATGGGTGTCACGGAAATATGGAAACTCATCAGCCACAGTGGAGACCAAAACAAGACTGAATTTTGAGGGCCTGTTGCTGAAGCAGGTGTGTATTTCTTGTTAAAAATCCTAAATCTGGTGGTATAATGAAGAGTTTTTGTTTCTATTTAAATTTTGTTGATCAAAAATCTGGGTTCATGATTTGTCCCCTTGACAATTTCCAAAAGCATGTGCCTTCCTCACACAGCCCTCGGATGAATCCAGCTTGGGCCAGTGTCCTGTACTCGGGGTTCTCCCTGTCTCCTAGAGCCCTGAGAAAGGTCACATGGGGAGCGCAGTGGGAATAAGCTGGCGACCCCTGGGTGGAAAGCGGTGCAGGCTGAACAGATGGAGCTCCGTGGAGGCCCCAGAGGCCCTGGAAGATTAATCACAGCTCCCAGTTGACGTGGGGACAGGCGGCACGCACAAAGTTGGGGTGTGGTGGTCACAGAGGCTGAGTGCACAGAGGATGTCATGGAACAACTGGCTTTGGGGCACCTTTTGACCTCTTGTTCCATCCTGAACCTAGTAATTCAAAGATGTGATATTTGTACAGTCAGTCCTGCAGTTGCTCCATGTGGTAGTTCCTTAGAAGTGTACGTTTTACTTGCAAGTTTTCAAAATGCTTTCCTACACTTTTAGGTTGGGTCCCCAGAAACAGCCTAGGAAGAAGATTCATGAGCAAGTGACTTACAATGGAAGTACTCCCATGAGAAACCAGCAAGGGAATGCGGGAAACAGGACAAGGAAGTGGGAAGAGGTCCAGCACAGGTATGAGTTCAGGTGCAATCCCAGCCTCAGCAGACCCTAAAGGGGACTCAGGAGTATAAATTACAGCTTACGGTTTATCCCCTGGTGGGGAAGGGAACTGTCATTAGCTACAGGCCACTGGGGCCAGGATGGGCTCATGAATTCCCAGAATGTTCCAGATCTTTGCTTGTGGGAGAATAAGCTCCAGTAGCCCAAAGGCCAGCCTCCAGAGAAGGTCTCAGGTGGGAGCCTTTGGACAGCAAGCCCTCAGAACCTGGGAGACAGACACGCAGACGCAGTAAGATTCTCCTAGGAGGCTTGCCAGAGCTAGCGCACTTGATCCAAAAAACCACCAGGGAACAGGCGTATATCCTCCATTTACAGAATGGGGAAACTGAGATAAAGAGCCACATGCTCAAGGCCGCACACTCAGAACCCTCCCTGCACCTCAGTCTTCCAGGCTGTTCCTTCGCTACCAAGTAAATGGACTTTTCTTACCGTCCACTGTGGTTATCCACCCTGCCCAAGGTGACACGCGCCCAGGGAAGGAATGTAATCAGGAAGTCAATTCAGCTGCATTCCAAAGCCAACTGGAAATTCCTTTCAGATTTGCTGCTGGTTTTTATTATACTCAGCTATTACCCCTATCAGAACAGATTATCAGGATCTAGTAGCAGCTTCTTACTTATTAATCTCAACACCTTTGAGAAACAGACTGCAGAATAGGTTTTGATGAACAAGCTCACCATTTTAATGTGGCTTACATTGTCCCCACTCGCTTCACCCCTGTACCAGTGCCATCCCTGTACCTGTACCATCCCTGTACCTGTGCCATCCCTGTCCTACCTGGGCAATGCCCTCTCCTCGACTCCCTTCGAAGTCATATCCTACCAGCAGGCAAGATCCCCACTTAAGCCTTTGAGCATGTTTTGTCGAGACACCCACTACCCAGGGCCTGCTCCCCTCTGACCTTGGAAATCGGCTGTGCAGCCTCTTGCTAGTGTTTCGTTCTGCCTCCCTTTTTAATGGGTTTCTCTCCAAAGCAAAGATCCATTTCTTAGGACACCCTCAGCCACATCCTCTGTATCTTCTTCAGTGTCTAGTGTGATGCTTGTAAACAGTGGATGTTTGGATAGCATTTAGCCACTCAACGCAGGAGAAACGTGGCAGCACCAAGATCAACCTCAAGTCACGAGCTCAGCTCAGCTTGGAAATGTGTCCTCTATATGTTCTGATACATGTTTCCTCTTTGAAACTGGGTGGGATCTAGAAGACCTTCTGTTCAGGACTGCCCCTCTAAGGGGTACCAGGGAAAGGGGCGGGCTCTGGAGTCAACCTGCCTGCCTGGGTTGTTAACTGTGTGGTGTCAGACAAACCTACTTCACTTTTCTCTGCCTCCATTTTCTAGTCTGTAAAATGGGGTTAATAATATAAAAAGCACCCGTCTCATGGGATAAGGGGATTAAATGAGTTAATGCATTAATGAACATAGAAGGGTACAGAGTAAGCACTCTAAATAGATCTACTGGCCAGGTGTGGTGGCTCACACCTGTAATTCCAGCACTTTGGGAGGCCGAGGTGGGTGGATTACCTGAGGACAGGAGTTCGTGACCAGCCTGACCAACATGGTGAAACCCCGTCTCTACTAAATCCAAAAAAATTAGCCAGGTGTGGTGGTGCATGCCTGTAATCCCAGCTACTTGGGAGGCTGAAAGAGAAGAATCGCTTGAACCCAGGAGGCAGAGGTTGCAGTGGGCCAAGATTGTGCCATTGCATTCCAGCCTAGGCAACAAGAGTGAAACTCCATCTCAAAAAAAAAAAAAAAAAAAAATAGACCTACCTATTAGTAGTAGTAATGCTATTGTTATTTTACAGAAGTCAGAGGGTTAAGGAATTTGCCTCAACATTTTATATCTAGGAAGATTATGCTCAAATATCACCTTCTCAATGAGACCTTCCCTGGGCATCGTATTTTAAATAGCAGCCATCCCCTTTCCCATACGTTTCATCCCCCTCTCCTGCTTGTCACCTTCTAACCTGCTATGTAATTTACTTATTTTATTATCTGTTTCCCCCACTATAGGGGAAGTCAACAACAGGGGTTTCTGCCTATTGTGTTCACTGCTGGATCCCCCAAGGGCTGGAACAGTATCTGGCACACAGTAGGGACACAGGAAATATTCATGGAATACTGAAGCAGCAAATCTAGGATTCAGTGATGTTCTGGCAGCTGTGAGCACCACCACACACTGGCTTGGGTGATGGCCTTGGCTGTAGCTTCCCATACACAGTCTTCCCTCTTAGTCCCTACTCTCAACACCCACAAAGACACGATGATAGTTCAGCAGTAAGTCACAGAAAAGGCTCAACTTCTACACGGAGGCGCTGCATGAATGAGAAGGAAGACAGGCCACAAGAGGATGGCTATCTCATCATTTTTATTCTTCCACTTTGGTAACAAAGCCCTCAGGCATGGGTCCACCTGAGACTGAACCCTACCGTATAGATGTGTGCTGTCCAGTCTAGAGGCCATGTGCCACATCTGACTATTCCGCATTCAGCATGTGGCCAGTGCAGACTGAGATATTGCTGCCAGTCAGAGATGCATTCATTTCCGAGCTCTGCCCTTTATCAAGCTGCAGGACCTGTGCCAGACCCTCTGCTTCTGCCGACCCTCCTCTCCGGCATGGTGGTTGCCAGGCCTCCCCCACCTTCTTCAGTCCCTCCTGCTGCAAGGCTTCCCTACTTGAAGAATCTGAGTATCAAGCTTTTCCTGGCCTGCCTTGTCATCCCTGATCTAAATCAGCAAGGGCAGCTCTGGGCACAGCTGCTGTAAATGCAGCCCCTGCTCGCGGGAGAGGAAATGAAGGGAACAGGCCTCTCGGCAAGGCCTGGCCCAGCGTTCCCTGGACTGGCCCTGGGGCAGCTTGGAGCAGGAGGGGCTGGGCCAGTTGCTTAGTCCTTTGAAGCTGGAATAGCTGCTTGGGTGGGGCAAGCGTGTGGATGGGGCAGGTTTTTTTCTTACTGGCAAGAATTTCCGCTTCCAATGGCATTCGTCTTTCCCAGGAACTCCCTTCAGCTAGAAGAGAAAAGAAAAAGCAAACAAAAGCAACCCTCCCTGAACAAGGAGACTTTCTTTCTATGACTGTGAGTCCCTGATAAGAAAAATCTCTGCCATTTGTGGCATCCTGTTCTAGAACCAAGCCTGCAACTCCTCTCCCTGGCAGGGCCTCTCTGGGTGTGACTGATGGCAGTGGGGGCACTGAGTGGCCTTCAGGTGGTTGCCACAAGGTCAGCAGTAGATGAACTGTTGGTGCTCAGGGACATGAATTCAAGCTGTCAGCCAAGTGTGCAAAATTACCCAGCTGAGTCTAATTTAATTCTCTCTGTCTCTTTCTCTCTCTCTCCCTTCTTAATTATGACTTAAGACACAATGTCTGGTAGACACTTAAAAGAGATTAAAATGACCATATCATCATTTTTATTCTTCCACTATGGTAACAAAACCCTTAGGCATGGGTTCACCTGACATTGAATTCTGCTGTGTGGATCCGTGCTGTCCCACCCAGAGGCCATTTACCACACGTGACTATTGAGCATTCGGAATGTGGCCAGTCCAAACTGAGATGGGCTGTAAGTGAAAAATAGGCACTGGATTTCAAAGATTTAATATGACAAAAAAAAGCTCAATAACAATTTTTATATTGATTACACGTTGAATGACAATATTTGGGATATATTGCAGTAAACAGAATATATTACTAAAATTAGTTTTCCTAATTATATTTCTATATATATATTTTATATATATTCCTATATATAATATATATAAATTATATATACTATATATAAGTTATATATTATATATAATATATATAACTTATATATAATATATATTATATATAATATATATAACTTATATATAGTATATATAAGTTATATATATTTATATATATATAAATTAGCCGGGTGTGGTGGCACGTGCCCGTAGTCCCAGCTACTCGGGAGGCTGAGGTATGAGAATTGCTTGAACCTGGGAGGCAGAGGTTGCAGTGAGCCAAGATCATGCCACTGCACTCCAGCGTGGGCAACAGAGAGAGAGAGACTTTCTCAAAAAAGGAAATTTAAAATTGTATACATGGTTCACATTATCTTCTATTGGACAGTGCTGGTATAGAACTCAGTTTTCTTAGGATTTTAAGTCTCTACATTCAAACAAGGAAGACAATGCATTTGCCATGCCAGCCTTCCTTGCACAGTCAACCCATTTTTCCCAGGCTGCAAGATAAGCAGAGCAAAGCTTTACTTCTCGCTCATTATTCATTCCAAAAGCCTGAGAAAGGAGGTAAGCATAGGACTTTCCTCAGTCACTCAAAAGCTCCAAAAGGAATTAAATTCTCATTTTTCTCCAAAGGCAAAGCCATGGTAGTTCCTGCAGCAGGCGACCCTTGTTTCCAACAGTACCTCTTATTTAGACATGCTCATTATTTCAGTATCGTCTTTGTAATCCACTGTTCTTCTAACTAACCAATTAATAAAATGTGTTTGGAAAACCATTTATGAACAGCCACCTCAAGGATATCCCTGGCTGGAAATGTTTAGGCATAAGTCATATCATTATTGCTAGGTGCTGCCCTGACTTGAATCTCCTAAAAGAAATTACTATAACCAGTACTTGGGAGTTAGGAATACCTATACCAGCTCTTTGACTAGCAGCTGCGTGATCTTGAGAAATTCACTTCCCTTGGCTGCACGTTCATATCTATAAAATTGGCAGGTGCTTTCTAAGAGTCCTTCTACATTTTATGTTAGATTTAAAATTCTAGACTTAAAAAAACCTCAGTTTTTTATATTGCATCTTGACTGGGACAAGCTTAACAATTTCTATCATAATTAAGATGCAGTAACAAAAAGTTGAACTTTTTGTAGTCAACTTTCCAATATTATTCAGAAGTTTTCAGACTATCTTACAACGTTTTTCTTCTTTTAAGTTTGGGGTTATCAAATCTAAGCAGCAGAAGAACCCTTAGTATATCCTCGTTATCTTATAGTAAAAATCACATCTGGTTTGTGTAATCACCCCAGGGTAGCAATTTAGTAATGTCTTTCAAAAACTGCAAAGGTCATCTCTCATGATCCTATAGTCTCCTTCTTGGAAACTATCGTAAGGAAATTATCAGAAATTTGAACAAAGATTTATACAGAGAGTTAATGAGCCAGGCTACTTAACAAAGCAAAATAATAGAATAATAATAATAGTAATAAACACAATTGTTTATTACTAATAGTTATTATTAATAAAATTATTAATAGTAATAAACACAGATGTCGAGTAACAGGTGAACAGCTAGATAGGCAGATGATAGATAGACAGATAGATAGACTGGTAGACAGATGATAGATAGATAAACAGATAATAGGTAGATAGACAGGTAGACATGATAGATGATAGATGATAGACAGGTAGACGATAGATTAGATAGATAGATAGATAGATAGATAGATAGATAGATAGATAATAGATGGGTAGACAGATGATACATAGATAGACAGGTAGACAGACAGATAGACATGTAGACAGATGATAGATAGAAGATAGATGATAGGTAGATAGATAGATAATAGGTAGACAGATGATAGGTAGATAGATGATAGGTAGACAGATTATAGATACATAGATAGATACATAGATAGATGATAGACAAGTAGATAGGTAGATAGAGAGATGATAGATAGATAGATGATAGGTAGATAGATAGATGATAGGTAGATGATAGATGATAGATAAATACATAGATAGGTAGACAGATGATAGGTAGACAGGTGATAGGTAGATAGAGTGATGATAGATAGATAGACAGACAGGTAGATAATAGGTAGGTAGACAGATGATAGACAGATGATAGGTAGACAGATGATAGATAGATAGATAGATAGATAGATAGATAGATAGATAGATAGATGATAGACAGATGATAGGTAGATAGATAGGTAGATGATGATAGAGAGATGATAGACAGATGATAGGTAGATAGATAGATAATAGACAGGTAGATGATAGACAGGTAAACATGATAGATAGATAGACATGATAGGTAGATAGACAGGTAGATAGAGGTTAGACAAGTAGACAGATGATAGATGGATAGACAGGTAGACAAATGATAGATGACAGATAGATAGAGAGAGAGAGACTGGTAGACTAGATAGAAAGAAAGATAGATAATGGATACATAGATAGGTAGATGATAGATAAACAGGTAGATAGATAGATGGACAGATAAAGTAAATCCATACAATAGAATGTTATCACAATATTACCAATGATTTTTAAAAGCCGCTTTACAACAGGGGAAATGCTCCTGACATATATTTTCAAAATCAGATTGGAAAACAATTCTTCAAAATCTTAACAGCAACTCTCCCTAGGCAGGGGCCTTTATGGGTAATTTTTATTTTCATACTTATGCTTTTCTATATATTTTCCAAATTCTTTAATAATTCCAATTACTTTAACAATCTGAAAAACAGTGACTTTTTTTTTTTTTTTTTTTTTTTTTTTGAGATGGAGTCTCTCTCTCTCTTGCCCAGGCTGGAGTGCAGCAGCACGATCTTGGCTCACTGCAAGCTCTGCCTCCTGGGTTCAAGTGATTCTCCTGCCTCGGCCTCCCAAGTAGCTGGGATCAAAGGCACGTGCCACCACACCAAGATAATTTTTTTTTTTTTTCAAGATGGAGTTTCGCTCTTGTTGCCCAGGCTGGAGTACAATGGCTCCATCTCGGCTCACCACAACCTCCACCTCCTGGGTTCAAGCGATTCTCCTGCCTCAGCCTTTGGAGTAGCTGGGTTGTGCCACCACGTCCGGCTAATTTTTTTGTATTTTTAGTAGAGACAGTGTTTCTCCATGTTGGTCTGGCTGGTCTCGAACTCCTGACCTCTGGTGATCCGCCTGCCTCGGCCTCCCAAAGTGCTGGGATTACAGGCATGAGCCACCGGGCCCAGCCTAATTTTTTATATTTTTGGTGGAAAAGGGGTTTCATCATGTTGGCCAGGCTGGTCTCGAACTCCTGACCTCGAGAGATCCACTCTCCTTGGCCTCCCGAAGTGTTGGTATTACAGCTGTGAGCCACTCCACCCGGCCAAAACAGTGACTTTTAAAAAGAAAACTCATCAGCCGATAGCGGTGGCTGACGCTTGTAATCTCAGCACTTTGGGAGGCCGGGGCGGGCAGATCACGAGGTCAGGAGATTGAGACCATCCTGGCTAACACAGTGAAATCCCGTCTCTACTGAAAATACAAAAAAATTAGGTGGGCCTAACAGCGGGCACCTGTCTCGGGAGACTGAGGCAGGAGAATGGCGTGAACCTGGGAGGTGGAGCTTGCAGTGAGCCGAGATCGCGCCACTGCACTCCAGCCTGGGCGACAGAGCGAGACTCCGTCTTAAAAAAAAGAAAAAGAGAGAGAGAACTCATCGTGCTTTTCTAAGCCCTGTGGTGTTAAAGGCTTTGTTTGGTTCTTTAGTGGATTCATAGCTGAAGTGGAGAATCTAGCAACCCACTTGCTTTCAAACAGGACCCAGTGCATTGTGGTGTTCAATAAAGCTTTGGTTCATGATCAAATGAAGACTTGGAGAGAAAAGAATAAAGTATGAAGAGTCAAGTAAAATAACTTTTATTTTCAAGTGAATGCTGAATAATTTTTTTTTTTTTTTTTTTAAGACAGAGTCTTATTCTGTTGCCCAGGCTGAAGTACAATGATGCAATCTCAGCTCACTGCAACCTCCGCCTCCTGGGTTCAAGCGATTCTCCTGCTTCAGCCTCCCGAGTAACTGAAACTACAGGTGCATGCCACCATGCCCGACTAATTTTTGTATTTTTAGTAGAGATGGATTTTCACCACCTTGGCCAGGCTGGTCTTGAACTCCTGAGCTCGTGATCCGCCTGCCTTGGCCTCCTGAAGTGCTGAGATTACAGGCGTGAGCTACCACGCCTGGCCTGAACACTACAGAAAATAATTGTGATGAATGGAGAGGGAAGAGTGATCACAGGAGCCTGGTGGAAACGGAAGTCTTTATGGGGGACACCTGTATTCATCTGTGGAGGCTGCCATAACAAAATACCACAGACGGGGTAACTTCAGCAACAGAAGTTTATTTTCTCACAGTTCTTGAGGCTGGAAGTCCATGTTCAAGGTGTACCTTTGATTTCTCCTGAAATCAAATTCTTCCCTTGACTTTCCTGGTCTGTGCAACTGCGTCACTGGTGTCTCTCTGTGAGTCTAAATTTCCTCTTTTTATAAAGACACCAGTCAGATTGGATTAGAGCCCACCCTAACAACTGCGTTTTAACTTATCACCCCCTTACAGGTCCTATCTCCAAATGCAGTCACATTCTGAGGTACTGGGCATTAGGGCTTCAATATGTGAACTTGGTGGGACACAATTTAGCCCTTAACACCACCCATCCCAAGTGATTCCCCCTGAGAGGCTGAGCGGCAGGGAAACTGGGCAGACAATTATCCATCAACTGCCAGCAAGTGTTGGTGGAGAGATGCTCGTGGAACCGAGGAGGAGAGGCATTAATTCCCTGGCATTTCCAGCCAAAGGCCACAGACATCATGCCTGAGGAGGTAAGTATGGGCAACTCCTGCTGAAACAGCAGACAAAGATTTTTACCTGGAGCCCAAAGGTCCCTGTAGGGACGTTTTTGGAGGAAGAGTGAGATACCAAGTTAGAAGAGTCAGAACGCAAGAAATTCTTTCCTCCTTGGCTAAGAAATTAGACTTGACTCTATAGATAGTGGGGAATCATTAGACACTATTTATATAATACTTGCATAACTTCCCTCTCAACTTCCCTGATTTTTGTTTTGCTTTGTTTTATTTTTAACCCCAGGGACTAAAAGTGACCGTTCTATATGAGACTATAGAAGTGTTGCTTATGAACACAGAGCACTTAAATAAAGATAATCTTGGCAAACAAGTCTTGGGGTTGAAATAAAAGATAGCCTTTGTTCTGCCAAATAAAAATATCACAAAATTGACATAAACACTGCTCTGCTTCACTGTACTCACACAGCCAAAGCAAAAAGTCAAGTCCATTATCCACATAATTCTGTTTTATTTATGGAGATTCTGGCTTTACTGGAGGATGCCTACCTAGTCTTACTCTCTTCCAGAAAATAATTAAATCCTGAGCCATCTAAATGCTAGAGGTAAAATGAACATTCTTTCTAGAATTTTCTTCTTAAAAATATGGAGTTCTCGTATTGTACAGACTGTCCAATTCTTTCCTAACCTTTGACTTCCTCTGCTACCCTTAAGAGTTGCCAAGTTCCCCACCAAAGATCCCGAGAGGAAGGTAGTGACAAGAAAACTGTCAACGGGCTGTGATGGAGCCTGCTTTTCCTATTGAAATAGAGATTTTAGGTCAGGGATCCAAACAAAAAACCAAAACAAAACAAACTCATCTAGATGCAGGCCCCTAAATTGAGACCAACACTACTTAACTTTTAATTTAAAAGAGAGATGTAACAGAATGCCATTGGCTTCCCAGAAAAAGTGGCACTGTTCCCTACTTAAGCAAAATAGATTTAATTTGCCTTCTATTTTAAGACTTGGCCCCATCGTCTGTCCCTACCCTTGCTGTCCTGTTACCTCGTCTGTCTTCCAGACTAGTGTTTTCATCTTTGCAAGCCACCTTTATTCCTTTTCGGAACAAGACACAAATAAAGACTCACGTACCCCAACAAATAATATTTGAGGGCCCTTGTTGATGGCGCCACTAAGGCTTTTCTTCTTTTCCCCATTTTGTCTCCTGAAAGGCTGGAGTGTGGGAAAGGAAACAGCCCAGTCTTAATCATCTATATTCATAAGTGGGTGCTGGTGAAGGTAAAGTTCAGAAAGCATCCAACAGAGGGCCTATTATTTGCACCCTGGGTAGTTACTATGTGTTTGTGTCCCCCAGAATTCATATGTGGAAACCCTAAGCCCCAATGTGGTATTAGGCAATTCGGTTTAGATGAGGTCATGAAAGCAAGCCCCAAGGCCCCAAGGGATTAGTGCCCTTATAAGAAGAGGAAGATAAACCAGAGCTTCCTCTTTCTGCCATGTGAGGATATGTTGAGAAGGAGGCTGTCTGCTGGCCAGGAAGAGAGCCCTCACCAGAAACACAATCTGCCCATACCTTGATTTTGGACTTCTCAGCCTCCAGAACTGTAAGAAATAAATATCTGTTATTTAAGCTACACAGTCTACGGTATTTCGTTATAGCAGCCCGAGCTGGCTTCAGACCTCCAGGGATTGCATCAGCCCAGACTTGAAGGTAAAGCAGCAAACCTCCAGGGAGTTTTCCCTCTGAGCCACCTGGCAAGTCATGTGCGTGGGCCACAACAGCACTAATGCATTTCTATCAGTTCTCTGCTGAGTGCCTGAACTGGTGTAGCCTTGGCCAGCCTTGAGGATTCCAGAGCCTTGGCTTAGCAATTTCTTTCTCCCTTATGAGAACTGGAAACACCAGTCTTTATGTCTCTGATGCTCACCCCAGAGTTTCTTACACTCATAGCATTTGGTGGAGCTTCACAGAGTAAAATTTTTCCCTTGTGCATTCTCTTGGGAGCTGGCCTTTTCTCTTACTGCTAATGTGACAGTTTCCATAAAATATCACTATGTGCCATCTCTCTAAATTTATGGCTAATTTACTTTTCTTCTAGCTCATTCAATGAAAAGCAGTCACAATAAATTCCACATTGCGTTTTTTAGCTGGGCAGACATTCCAAGTTGACAACAATATCTTAATTACAGAAGCTTGTCCTGTTCATCTAAATGGAGACCAATAAGACTTAATTGCCTGAATTGGGGAGATGGAGTTGATTCTAAAACCTGTGTCACTGCCAAGATATTTGCTGCCTACTAAGCAAGCTGATCATGTTTCCCTGAAGCAATTTACACAGAGCACACTGGAACAGAGTTAGGATAATTATTCTGAAATTAATCCATATGAAAACCCACATAAACTTGCTTGACATTTGGATTGTGATCAAAACACAATTTGACTTTTCCTCTCTTGTTGTCTTCAAGTTTTATCTAGTAAGGGTCATCTTTGCTGGCACCTGCATCACTCAGGCCTTCCTGCAGTCTCTTGAAGGCCCAAACATAGTCTCAATTCAGTAAAAGGAATGTCTTCCCTCCCTCCCCAGGGTGGAACTATTTTTGGGTGGGAAGCCTGATGGGTTTTTACTCTCTTCCTGACTGCTTGCCAGGTGGAGGGTCAAAGGGCATCAGAGAAAGAAAAGCGGAGGCAGAAGACGGTTCCTATTGCAATGGGACATCCCAAGTTGGGCCCTGCTCCCGTGCCTGGCAGACTGTTAAGGCTGATGCTCTTGCAGGGCCCTTTCAGAAATCCCCTGCTGGCCCCTCTTCCCTGTGAGGGGAGTTCCTTTGATAGGGCAAATACATCTCCATCCCCAATAACCCCTTCGTCAACCTGAGACACCTCCAGGTTACCCCTCCAGTGTCCCACAGCTGGGGCCTCCTGGACCAGACACATCACAGTCTCTGTCTTAGTCCATTCCTGCTGTTAACACAATACCACAGAGTGGATAATTGATCAGCAATGATAATTCATATCCTACAATTTTAAAGGATGGGAAGCCCAAGATCAAGGCCCTAGTGGGTTTATGGTGGGGGCTGTCCTCTGCTTCCAAAATGGCACCTTGTCTCTGCGTCCTTTGGAGGGGACGAATGCTGTGTCCCTTGGCAGAAGGGCTGAAGGGCAAAAAGGGGGGCCTAACTAGTTCCCTCCAGTCCTTTTATAAGACACTAATCACATCCTTGAGGGGTGGAGCCTCATGGCCTAATCACCTCCTAAAGGCATCACCTCTCTCAATACTGTTGCTTTGGGGATGAAGTTTCAACATGAATTTGGAGGTACACAAATATTCAAACCATAGTAGCCCCACAGCTGCCTTCCTGCTCCCGCAGATGTGGGGAGCAGAGAGCCCCCAGTCCAGCAGCTCCCTAGCACCTCCAAAACACTTAGTCATCTCTGGCCTTCAGATTTTTTTCACAGCACTTAAACCCCAGTCCATGGAGACAGAGGCCAGCCCTCAGGGGCTCCCAATGGCATTAACATTTTGTCAAAGCTCTCAAGGCTCCTCTGGAAATCTTCCTGGTCTACACTCTGGGGAGGGGTAGGTGGGACTCGCAGCACAGCCCCGTGTTGCACTATCACAGCTCACTGCAGTCTCAAACTCCTGGGTTCAAGCCATCCTTTGCCTCAGCCTCCTGTGTAGATGGGACTACAGGTGTGTGCTATCGAGAACTGTCTCTAAAAGTAGGATTTCAAATAACAGCTGTTGTCTGGTAAGGGAGAGTTCCTTCACAGTAGTCCTTTCGATGTCTGCCACAGGGCCAGGCATGCTGGTTCACACCTGCAATCCCAGCACTTTGAGAAGTCAAAGCGGGAGGATCACTTCTGTGTCCTGCCTTGTCTTCCTTAGCATCTTTCCCTGCTGCCACAGAGATCTCTTTCATTTGTCTAATAGCTGGTTGTATTCCTTTGTTGGTTAATGTATTTATCAATTCCATGTTGAAGGCTTTGAAGCATTATTGTTTCTACAAGTGATATGGTCTGGCTGTGTCCCCACTCAAATCTCATCTTGAATTGTGGCTCCCATAATTCCCACGTGTTGTGGGAGGGACCCGGTGGGAGACAACTGACTTATGGGAAGGTTTTTCCCATACTGTTCTCCCAGTAGAGAAAAAGTTTCACGAGGTCTGATGGTTTTATCAGGGGAAGCCCCTTTTGCTTGGTTCTCATTCTCTCTCTTCCCTGCCACCCTTTAAGATGTGCCTTTTGCCTTCTACCGTGATTGTGAGGCCACCCCAGGCACTTGTAACTGTGAATCCATTAAACCTGTTTTTCTTTATAAATTACCCAGAGTTTGGTATGTCTTTTTCAGCAGCATGAAAACGGACTGATAATGACAAGTTGATCTCTCTCTCTTTTTTTTTTTTTTTTTTTTTTGAGCCAGTGTCTCACTCTGTTACCCAGGCTGGAGTGCAGTCACATGATCACAATCACGGCTCACTGCAGCCTCAACCTCCCGGGGTCAAGCAGTCCTCCCACCTCAGCCTCCCAGGTAGCAGGGACTACAAGCACAGGTCACCATGCCTGGCTAATTTTTTGTGCATTGGATGGGGAAAGAGTTAACATCTGAGAAGATAAAAGTAGAATCTGAAAGGAGGGAAGCAACAGAGAGTCTGGAAATGTGGCAGGGCCAGGGCAGGGTTGGGTTTGGAGTGGGAGGCGTGTGGAGACAGGTTTGGGAACAGCCTCAGTAGGGGAGAAGTTGGAATCTGGAAGAATTTGGAAACAGGTTTCTGAAGGGCTTCAGGCCCTTTATGCTTTTTTTGCTTATTTCTTTTTGAGCTTTTCTCTTAGGTTTGGGAGTTTGCCAAAGGAATGTGCTCTGCAAGTAAGTCAACAAATAGTTCCTGAGGATCTGCTCTATGAAAAGCCCAAATTGTCTTTGAACAGCATGCATTGTTTAAAAATGTTTAATTGTGGTAAAACATACGTGACATAAAATTTGCCATCGACTATTTTTTAAACAATATTTTAGATGATGCATAATAGATATACACAGTTTCAGGGCTGCCATCAACCATCTTTAAGTGCACAGTTCAGTTAAGTATATTCACACTGTTATACAACCAATCTCCAAAACATTTCCATTACCATTAAACAACAGTTCTCCATTTTCCTTCCCCTGGACCCTGGCAACCGCCCTTCTACCTTCTGTTTCTATGAGTTTGGTTACTCTAGATACCTCATGGAACTGGGATCATTCAGTCATTGTCTTTGTGTTGCAGAGCAAGCATTTTAAAGTCCTGCCATGTGTCCATCACTGTGTGTGATTCTGAAATAGAAAAGGAGAATCTTTAAAAATGGATCTTTTTTTCACTACCACTGTCATCAGCAAAGCTGGGCAAAGGGCAGACCCTGGCTATGGCCTTTCACATTGCCCCAGTCCCTGGCATAAATGCCTCACCCAAACTTCTATTCTGGCCCTAACTTTTCTCCCTGCCCCCATCCAATGCTGCCTGGACCAGCTGTCACACCGGACTTTGGGACAAATTAATTCACAAGAAACTGTCAACGGCTGACAGAGTAATAAGTCAGATTGTGTTTCAACGTAAAGAACGAAATATCTTTTTAACAAAAATATAGAGAAGGGGGTCTCACTATGTTGCCCAGGCTGGTCTCAAACTTCTGGGCTCAAGGGATCCTCCTGCCTGAGTCTCTTGAGTATCTATAGCTGTGTGCCAACAAGAACTAAATCTCTAAAACTGGAACTTCAGATGACCGCAGTAGCCTGGTAAGGGAGAGCCCGTTCACAGCGGTCCTTTAGGTGTCTGCACAAAGCGACTGCGTTTCTCTCTGCCCGTCACTGTAAGCCTGTGGCCCTCAGGATAAAACACTTTGCCTTATAGGTACATCTTAGGAAGAATTCATCCCACTGAAGTTGCCATCAACTGGCAGAGCACTCAGCTGGCAGTGGTGTGGACCTGCTGTCTCCCTGCTCTGTGCTGGAGTGGAGCCCCTGTGAACTGCCTCTGCCACAGGCAAAGTTCTGAGGGAAACTAGAGAAACTGGACTGACTTGGGGGAACCATTTATGACACCAGGTAAAAGACCTCAGAATGCCAGCCTCTTCAGGGCCACGGCTGTAGGGGCCTACTTCCTGTCTTAGTTCAGGTTCTAGAAGCCGAGCCTAAGACAGGGATTCCAGGGCATGTGATTTCTCCAGGGAGTGCCCTTCAGGAAAAACCTCCACGACCATTAGGGAAGGATGAGCCAAGAAAGGATGGGTCTTGGGTAAAGCCGAGCTGTGACCTGAGGCCCAAGGGCCACTGGAGCATTTCCATAGGGCAGTCACACCGTCCTTCAGAGAAGGGGGCTGGCCTTTGTGCCTCCTCATCAGTCAGCCTCTGGCTGCAGTAGCAGGACTAACCTCCCAGGTCACAGCAGCTTGGGACAAAGTCCCTGCCTGGTAAAAGGATCTGGCTGGTTCTTTCAGGGGAACGTAACATCTGCATGACTCATGCGTGCAAACCACCCACACGCTAGGAATCTGAAGTGGTTGCTCCTAGAAACAGAAATAAACGACCGTCCAGTGATGAAGAGTTTTCCCCAGCAAAGAGACAACTGGGAAGAGCTTTCCAGTGTGAGAACCGAGGTTGTGGTTTAAGGTAACTAATGATTTACATAAAGCCAACTTCTATATTACCTGATACATGGTGAAATATGGACACAGCGCTTTTTGAGAGGCAGAGAAAAATAACTCAGTACACAAGTTTACTGCCTGTAAAACCCAACACCATAAAATTCCCTCCAATAAGAATCGGCACCAGACAGGCATTGAAATATTTAGCATCTTCTGAGATGTAATTACTACTCCGCTGTGTGCATCTGTGTTTGCTGTCCCCTCCGAATGGAACAGGATGCGATTTCACTGAATTGGCAGATTTCTCCACCTGGCTTTTGAGCAGTTGGTCATTTTACAGGCTGGTGGTGAACGCCTTTCCCCAAACCCCCAGCACACAGGCAGGCACCCTCCGCCCCCAGCTCCCAAATCCAAGAGAAAAACTCAAAGAGAACTCAACCAAGGGTGGATGGTTTTTCTGTCAGTTACCTCCTTTCTGACCCTTCCAGAACCCACAACGGCCAGTCGGCTGTGACACTGGGGGCAGATCAAGAGTCTATAAATGACATATGACTAAGAAGCAGAGGGATACCAGCTGCTTATTGACAAAGTGGGTGGCTCCCAGTGAGGCGTGGAAGGACAGAACTGGCCCAGGCCAGCTGGGAGGCTTTGGCACATAAAACAGAGCCTGCTGGGTCACAGCACAGCCACTGTCGTTATGTGAAACTTGAACCTGACCTTCTACCCAACAAGCTATCTCATATGGGTTTCTCCTTGGTTTCTTGCAAGATTTGTACTCACCAAAGTAGCACTGATTTCAAGGAAGTAGCTTCTGTGTTTCTTTATGGCTGAATACTGGGTCAACTAGCGGTTTGCCCAATCCAGAAATTCAGGGTGATGAGACTGTGCCGTTAGGGTGGGGTGCCCCCTTCAAACTCCTGCATCCTGTGGGCACATGGGCTTCAGTCCCAAGGAGTTAGCCTCTTTGGGGTACACATCCAGTGCTGGGGCCAGCGAAAGAATCCAGATTCCCCAGTCACACGAAAAAGGTGCCTCCTCCTCTGCCAAAGTTCACTGTCAACTCTGTCCCAGGGCCCCAACAGCACTAACACCAGCTCCCCCTCCACCAGTGTAGAACGGTGGGTCATAAGGTGCTGGCATGGATGTGGAGATCAGCTAGTTCAGGAGGCTTCACACTGGCTTTGGCTTACAGTCTTTAAATAAAAGTAAAATGTAAAGATGAGGCAGCTCAGGTCAGTGCAGAGGGGAGACCTGACTCCTGCTTACTCGCCCACCCCCGTCCGCAAGCCCTGGGGGACCTCCATGGGTGGCCCAGGAATCCCTCAGCACTTTGGAAAGCCCTGAGCCAATGCAACCCTCCTTCTGCACACTGAGAGACTCAGACCTAAAAGGGAAAGCCACGGAGGGTGAGTCCTGGGTCCTTCTCGCCACCCTATGCAGTTGGCCTCCTGGCCTGCAGGCTTCAGAAGGCACCTATTGGAGCCCTGTTCCTTCCCCAGGTCAAGTCCTCTCCCTGGTCACTGCTCTGCACCAAGTGCCAGGCCTGATTTTTATTGTTCTCAGACTCAGGCCCTGCCTCTTCATCCCCGTAAACCCGAGGCCCCTGCAAGCCCCTTTCCGCACCTGTGTGTGCTCTACAACGGAGGCACCTGGGCTGGGGCAGCGACTATTTACCTTGTTGAGGCAAAGGATAAGCGTGACTTCCTTTGTTTGATGTTGCTACATTATTAGAAAAAATAAAACCACAGGCCCGACAAAGAGGTTTCAGATATGACTGGATGGCACCATCTCCCAGGGCCATGGGGGTTGAGGCCAGGGCCCAGGCTAGGTGATGAGAATCACCAGGACACAAAGACAGCAGACTCTGCGATGACGATGCAGAAAAATGACAAGGGGATTACGTCACTCTCCTGGAAGCTTCGGAGTCCACCTGCTTCCCTAACGAGGCATTTCTTAATGCCCGAAATGGCTGAGGCCTCACCCCGCTGAGTCCTTCCTTTTCTTACATCCTGTGCCTTCCGTTCGCTTCCCCGCCCTCTGCTCTCCACCTTTGCCCTGTCATTTGTTTCCCCGCTCCCTGCTCCTTGCACCCACTCCTTCTCTCTGTATCTGGCCTCCACATGTCTATTCTCTGCCTTTTCTTGTTGGCTGTCTTTTCCTTCTGTCCTTCTATCCTGCCCTTCTTTCTGTTTCTCCTTTAGCTGTGTGCAGGAACACACTTACTTGCACACAAGCACATACAATGCAGGTATGCACATGCATACACAATCCCACACAAGTTCACACTCAGAGAACTACACACAACCACATGCAGAAGCATGCGCACATGCATGCCCACACGCACACACAATGCATGTGTGAACACACACGATCATCCATAATCACGTACAGTCCCGCATAGACAATCTCATACAGCTTATGCTCACACAGTCTCTCTCTCTCACACACACACACACACACACACACACACACACACACACACACACACACAAACACTCACCTCTCTCTAGACCAAGCTAAGTAAACTCAGAAGAGACCTGCTTTTAACCCACAGGCTTGTTGACGCCTCTTTGTACTAAGAGTGATTAGCAACACAGGAGTGTCTCAGCTAATTAAGTAATCCTGAAGCTGGAGGCCAATAAGCTAGGAGTCCTCTTGTATAAAACTGGTTCCAGCCATGGCACCCCCCGGAAAGGAGGCTTCTGTCTCAGTCATTTGAGCAGGTGGCGACCTCAGCAGCTGCAGCTAGACTGCTAAGAGATGGGACTCCCCATAACTTTTGAAGACGGTTGTGGTTAGAGTTTGGAGGCCTACTTTGGTTTTGATCTTCTGAGACTGGGTTTAGAAAGGAAGCATTATTTTGAGAAGGGAGATTGTAATCACATTGGCTTTTTTGATTGACGTCTGCAGTCTGGCTTAAAGGGTTCCTTAGGAGAGATGCAGGGTTTGCTACTTAAGTTGAAAGCAGGCTGGTAGGTCTACCAGGTCCAAGAACAGAAACTAAGGGATTCTGACTTTTCATCGTGGCCCTGCTACTACAAATCAACTGCTTGACACAAAGGTCAACTGACTTCTCAAGGCCTCAAATGACCTAATCTTGCCATGTCAGTATCCTAATAGTCCATTGCCTAACTAAAAATTTTGTGCAGAAAATTATTGATTAGGGTTGAAAAGTAACAAACAGGAAGTTACAAACTATTCTTTTTTTTTTTTTTTTTTTTTTTTTTGAGTCTCGCTCCGTCGCCCAGGCTGGAGTGCAGTGGCCGGATCTCAGCTCACTGCAAGCTCTGCCTCCCGGGTTTATGCCATTCTCCTGCCTCAGCCTCCCGAGTAGCTGGGACTACAGGCCCCCGCCAACTCGCCCGGCTAGTTTTTTGTATTTTTGTTTTTTTAGTGGAGACGGGGTTTCAGCGGGTTAGCCAGGATGGTCTCGATCTCCTGACCTCGTGATCCGCCCGTCTCGGCCTCCCAAAGTGCTTGGATTACAGGCTTGAGCCACCGCGCCCGGCCTCTTATTTCTTTTTAATGTATTTGAGGCAAACATAATGGTTTAGGATTCCCTGTCAGATGGTAGTTTGAAGACACTTACTGTGAAGACAAGTAGACTTTCAACTAAAGTGACCATGGCACCTGAGCCCTTTATCAGGAAAAGTAGTCTGATAAGAATAAGGAAAGTAGGACAGAATATCTAAAATTGGGACCTTTCCAGAGAGTCTGCAGTATGTGGTAGTTTTTGATATTCAGTCATCGCCAAGGGCAATGATGTAGTATTGGATAATAATCAGTGCCCAGAATAAGTTCTCCCACAAATCGCAAAAATGCTAAAGTTTAATGTATTCTGTTTAAGCAGAAAGGAATAATAAGAACATAATGTCTCTGTGTATATATGAAGAAATATATATAGAGAGATATATGGAGTTATAATACATATATATGATTTAGACAGAATTTAATCTTCCTATGGGTTAAAAATGTTCATCTGGCCAGGTGTGATGGTTCACACCTGTAATCCCGTGCTTTGGGAGGCTGAGGCAGGAAGATCACTTGAAGCCAAGGGTTCTAGACCAGCCTGGGAAACATAGCAAGATCTCCATCTCTACACAAAAATAAAAAATTAACTGAGAGAGATGGCACACACCTGTAAGACTGAGGCAAGAGGACTGCTTGAGCCCAGGAGTTTGAGGCTGCAGTGAGCTACATCACACCACTGTACTCCAGCCTGGATGACAAAGTGAGACTGAGTCTCAAATACATATATTTATCTTACAAAATGTTTAAAATAAAAAAATGTTTGGGTCCTAAACAGGCAAGCCCTCATCTCTGTGGAAAAACTCATATATCACCATGACATATTTTGCAAGAGTTCCAAGTAGCAGGGATTTCCCCATATGCAATTCATAAGCAATTCTCAAGTGCCTAGTAGCTGTGGGGAATTGGTTGCTTTTCTATCTTTGAAGACACACCAGTTGATACTATGGCAGGACATTAGTTGTCTCTTGCTTCTGTAACAAATTACAACAAGCTTAGTGGTTTAAAACAACATATATTTATTATCTTACAGTTCTATAGGTCAGAAGACTAAAATAGGTCCCACTGGGCTAAAATCAAGGTGTTGGCAGGACTGTGTTTCCCTATGGAGTTTCTAGGGAAGAAATTGGAAATTGTTTCCTTGTCTTTTTCAGCTTCTGGAAGCCCCTCACATTCCTTGGTTCGTGGCCCCTTCCTCCATCTTCAAAGCCATCAGTGGCAGGTAAAGTCCTTCTCATGTTGCATCCATCTGACCCACAGTCATGTCTTCCTCTCTCCACAGCTGGGAAAGTTCATCTCTTTCGAAGGATTCATAGGATTAGATTGGGCCCACTGAATAATCAAGGATAATCTCCCCATCTCACAGTCCTTAAAATTAATCATATTTGCAAATTCCCTTTTGCCATGTGAGGTAACATATTCACAGGTTCCAGACATTAGGAGGTGGGCTCATTCCAGTGCCATTATTCTGCCGATCATAGTCAAGTAGAGGACAGGATTCCAGACTTGGAATTAGCAGAAGTCGATGCAAGCTCAAGTAAGAAATGGCAGCAAACTATCACACAACTAGAGTAAGGCATGGAATTGCTTTGAATTTGTACTTTCTCCCTTGGTCAAAACAAACAAGCAAACAAACAAAAAAACAAAAAAAGAAAAGAAAATAGGAGGTGTTCTCTATTTCATTAACTATGTCAGAGAGCAATCTGAGGCTGTCACACTCCAAAAGCATGACACACAGTCCTAGGAGAAAGCCATTTGCAATGTCCTGAGGGAAGCAGGGCACTGAGAGAGCTCGGCACTTGTCAGAACATGTCATGAACTACCAGCTTCAGAGAAAATAGCTACCTGATCAGTATGTTGGGTTTGACATCTTTGAGCAAGTCTCCAGGGTGCATTTCAGGAGACTTGGGCTCTAGCACAGTGACAGTAAGGGAGGAGAAAACAAAGATGGTTGAAACCCTTGTGTCCCCGGATTCTAGTTACATATGATTTAGTGAAGGGATCAAGCACGTGCATAACTCAGATACACGGCAGGATGAAAAAGGCTACAGCTTGAGGAGGAATGGGCTACAGGACTCATGCCTATGATTCATCCAGGTTACTGCTTTGTCTCTGATAGAGACCCAAAGGAACAGTTTTGGGATAGGTCAGCCAAACGGAAAGGCCAAGAACATCCCCTAAATGTGCCTGCCTTCCCTCTAATAATCCATTATGGTTCTATCTTACATTAATTCCTTTAATCTCATTTTTAAAACCCTAATGCAATTGCATAGACCTTTTAGACCCTAAAAGCATTCAGAGCAGATATGGTACCTTTTTTTTTCTTTTCTTTTTTTAATAACATAGAAGTTTGTGAAATGCCTCCTGTCTTTTTTCCTACTAGGGATCCGGATGGCCTGGCTATCTGCCTCCCCAGGATAAAAGTAGTGAAGCACCTGTTTTTTGAGCTTAGTGTTGGCAAATGTGGCTAATACCCAACTGTCCAGGTGTTCATGAGAGGCTTACTATATTCTTAGCAGTGTGCTTGTTCATCATGTTGGAACAAGATTTTTCCACATGGAGTTGTAGGGTTTTTGGTGTTTTGCTTTGGCATATTCAAATGGATGTAACAATATAAAAGAATATAAAAGTAAAGGCATAGTGAATAGTCTGTCGGGGGAAGGCAAGTGGGAGAGGAAGTATGGAGGAGGATGGAAATATCAAAATTCCTACCTTACAAACAGAGAATCAAGAGTTGATATGGATAATTGATGGCACAAAAAACAGGGCCTGGGTATGCATTTGAAGTTGCAGAGATAACTGGCAGAGGAACTCAGGGTAGTGCATTTAGCAGGGAGAAAGGAGAGGAGAGAAGGCAATGGGGAGGAGGGTGAAGTGGCTGATGAGCTGTGGGGAGGTGGGGGATGGTGTCTCGGGGCCAAAGTCCCATCTCTCAGGACAGGAAGTCAAAGACAATACCTAAAGTTGGTGAAATGAGAAGCAGTGGTATAAGCATGTTGGGGAAAGATAGAGAAATAACCTCCAGAAACAAATAAACAGAAGTGATGAAATGCAGTTAGCTCAGGGAGCAGAACTGGGGTCGAAGAGGGCTGAGCAGAGGTTAGTTGCTATTCACTGAAGAGCCCTATTAACCCAAATGATTTTCTAAAAGCCAATGTATATGTGCTAGCTGATGAAAAAATGTTGAACAAGAAGAGTCCTTTTATTTTTACAATATTTTACTCTTTCAGAGAGGTTTAATTCTTTTTTTTAATAAAAATGAGTTATAATTACAAATATTAGCTACATATATAGCGTAGCTATCATATGTGGGGTGCACGTGTATAAGTATTAATTACTACATTGAGTTTTTATTCTTTGCCAATATTTTATTGTGAAAATATTCAAACACAAAAGAAGTTGAAAGGATTTTTCAATAAACACCCCTATACCTACTGCCTAGATTCTATCACTAATACTTCATTATGCGCGCTTCATTACCTATCTGACCGTCCATCTCTTCCTCCATCTGTGAATTTATCTTAGCTTTTGGAAAAAACACATAGCATAAAATGTACCATCTTAGCAATTTTCAAATGGACAGCTCAATAGTGTTAAATATATTCACATTGTTGTGAAAGAGATCACCAGGGCTTTTTCTTCTTGCAAATCTAAAACTCTACATCCATTAAGCAAGTTCCTTTTTTCCTTCCCCTCCCCACACAGCCCCTGCTTAACCACCATTCAACTTTCTGTTTCTATAAATTTGACTACTTTAGATACCTCACGTAAGTGGAATCATACAGTATTTGTCTTTTTATGACTGGTTTATATCACGTAGCATAATATCCTCGAGGTTTATCCATGTTGTCTCAAATGAGAGGATGTCTTTCCTTTTTTTAAGTCTGAAAAGTAGTCCATTATATGCTGATACCAGATTTTCTTTACTCATCTGTCAGTAGACACTTGAGTTGCTTCCATATCTTGGCTCTTGTGAATCATGCTGCAGTAAACATGGGTGTGGAAATACCTCGTTGAGATCCTGTTTTCAATTCTTTTGAATATATACTTGAACGTGGGATTGCTGGATCATATAGCAGTTCTAATTTTTAGTTTTTGAGGAATGTTCATACTGTTTTTCATTTTATAATCCCATCAACAGTGCACAAAGATTCCAATTTTTCCACATTCTTATAAATGCTTGTTTTTTTCAGTTGTTTTTTAAAATAGTTGCCATTCTAGTGAGTGCGAAGTGATTATTACATTGATTTTTTAAAAGTTCGTGTTAATCTTCTTCTAGGTAACTGAGCAAATAGGGTTCCCAGGAGAAACTGCAATGCTGATGACTAAATTAGGCTACACTGTCCTTAGAAGTGGATGATCTGTCACGGAGCTTTCAGGGCAAATCAGGGATGACAGAATTTCTTTTCATGGTAAATTTCATTCTTATTTCCTTGGTTAAATCGGTGTCACTTCATAGGTTGGTTTAAAAAGCCACAGGTTAGACAACATTGCAGGTGCTAAGACAACTGTAATTCTATGTGTTAATGGTCAGATTAAGAACCATGTTTAATATGTTGAATTTCTCATTGATTCTAAACCACTGGGCACCTTGCAGTGTCTATGCCAGATTAAGGCTTTGTTCTCTAGTTGAAAACCTCTTTCAGATGAAAGGCATATTGGCTTTTGAGACAAAGTTACCTCTTCAGGCTTCTGGAGCTTTGACTCAGTTTTCCTTAGATGGAAATGTTTGTCCTTCTGCTTGACAGGAAGACATTCTCTTTTTGTTTCCATTTCTGTGCAGGAGCCTGGAGATCACCTTTTTAATTATATCATGAAGAACCCAGGGACAGGAGTACACTCTGCCCTAAGGTATTATTGTAGATGGATCTAGTACTAAACGTGACCTTGGGGTGTTTGTGAAGCTAGTGAAGAGATTAGCAAACAGAAATGTTAAGAACAATTAATCCCTTTCTGCATAGCAGCATGGTAGTTGCTCTGCAAAGACAGTGCTGTGCTTGCATTTGGGGGCGGATTGAAAGGCTGAAGCTGAGCAAGTGTGTGGGAAAGCAAGTGATTACTGCTCCCCAAATACCGTGTGATGCGCCCGGTCACCCCTGACAAATCAGTAACCAATTAATCCCACCATAATTGGTTGACCCTTGGCTAATCCCATTTCTAGATCATATTTACTTGGCAGATCATGCCAGTCATCTAATTAGCATTCTTCATGGTTATTCCACCCCCGCATGGACCCCTTTGGAATACCATATGCACGGTGATATTCAGTGAGAAGCGAGGTGTATGCATATGGCACTCCTCTCTGCTTTGATTAGTAAACAAATTAAATAATTGATGTTAATTTAGATAACAGGGCACTTACCATGTTGGCCAGCTCTCTGCTAAGCATTTTGGCAGGCAAGATCTTACTTCATTCTCACTATCCTATGACAGAGGTACTGTTGTTATTCCCATTTCAGAGATGGCCAAAGTGAGGTTTAAGAAGGTTAAGTGGGTTGCCACATTAAAGCTAGGATCTGAGCCAGGCCTATCTTGAGTCTGAGTCTGAACAGAACATTTTTTTTTTTTTTTTTTTTTTTGAGACAGAATCTTGCTTTGTATCCCAGGCTGGAGTACAATGGCATGATTTCAGTTCACTGCAACCCCTGCCTCCTGGGTTCAAGTGATTCTCCTGCCTCAGCCTCCTGAGTAGCTGGGATTACAGACATGTGCCACCACACCTGGCTGATTTTTGTATTTTTTAGTAGAGATGGGGTTTCACTATGTTAGCCAGGTTGGTCTCAAGCTCCTGACCTCAGGGTAATCCGCCTGCCTTGGCCTCCCTAAATGCTGGGATTACAGGCATGAGCCACTGCGCCCGGCCTTGAGCAGACCTTTTAACCACCATCTGAATTACCCTCCTTGGTGTTCCTGTGTTCTTAGAGCTACTCCCACTCCAGTGAGCTAGGATGTTGCTGTTAACTGTGTTGTGTCAGCTGTAGCTCCCTGAGCTGATAGTATACTCTCCAGGAAAGGGACCGTTTTCTCTTCTTCACCTGTCCCACGCAGCCCCATCCTGGGTGCATGGTAGCTCTGTGGTGAATGCACGGTAACTGATGAATGTGCCTACACAAGGACCTGCCCTTACACTTACCATACAAGGCTTCTCTGAGAAGCCAGCTCAGCTGCACACAGCACACCAGCCATGGTGGGTAACTCGGGCTCCAGTTACGCCTCTATCCGCCAAATATAGAGTGGCCTTGGACAAGTGGCTCAGCCTCCCTGGGCCTTTTTCCTCTCTTGTGATTGGAGGATATTAGCTATCTGATCTGTCTCTGGAGATTTCTCACAATGGGATTTGCATTTATAAATATAGATAACAAAGCATGACACTACTTGTGGCCCCAACAGTTAATAAGAGCCTGTTGCTGAAAACAGAGTTGCTATGAGAAGAGCCATCAGACACCAGGCCAGGCGCCCACTCCAGTGTTTAATAAGACATGGCAAAGCTCTTTCTTCCTTCTTCCATGTCAATCTTTGGGGATGTGCAGGATTTGGAAAGGCCTGATAGAGAGGAGAGAGTGCTTCTCTATGTTGTGGTCTGATCTAAGCCAGCTTAAAGGTTCACAATCTTTAAGTTGTTTTTTGGGGTACTGGTAGCTTCAAATAGTTTGAGGTAGGGGAGCGCTAAAGTTCTCTCACCCCAGAATCCAAAAGTCCCAGCCAAATTCTGACACACAGACTAACTTTTATAAGCCAGCAGGTCCAAAATATAACAAAGAAATAAAACAGTCACCATCCTATCTAGAAACTTGACAAAGTCCCAGCAATCTGCCTTTGAGCTTCATGAGTACCTGGCATAAAAAATTCTCTTAAGTCAAAGGCAAGAATATTCTACTGGCAAGTTTCACAATCAAGATTCCTAGGCTAAACAATTAAGTGGATATTAGGCCCAAATGGTAACCCAGAAGGAATAAGCTGTCGAACTTCCTACATTCTTACATTTATGCAAGGGCGGAGGCGCCTGTACACTATTTCTAGCCAACTAATTCTAATATCTTAAATACCACTCATTTCACCAATATAAATAAAAAGCATTTCTAAAACTCCCTGTGCTAATTAATAAACCCTCTAGTATTGACTGATGATCAAAGTATTTGTATTTGTCAAAGTCCTGGCAAAAAACAAACGTCAAACTCAAATGAGGTAATGGAAGAAAGTTTAATTGAGAGACTATTGCAAAGGTATGGTCAGGTTTGAGAGAAATTGTCAAAGGATAGTCAAGCATCCTAGGCTAACAACTTTGAGAGCCTTTGCTACTCTCCTCCTAAGCTTGAAGGGACAAGATAATATTGTGGTCTTCTCCTGTTACCTCCTCATTTTCCCACACTCAAGGTGTTTTTTCTAACAAAATTTGTGTAAATTGACTCCTACCTCGGAGTGTTTGTTGGAGGACCGGACCAACACAGCAATCACAAAGCCTTGGGGAAAACACCTCCCTTCACCAGGCCTCACTTTCCCCAGTATAAAGTAAGAAAGGTGACTCAGACATCCTCTGAAGTTCCATTCTGCTCCTAGGTTAGCTGAGATAGAAACTGGCCCAGACGGACTTTTGAGTTGGGTCTAGGCCCTGCTGTCTGGGCTATCAGACTCTATGACGCCTCATTTGGAAGATTCCAGACCCTGATCTGCAGCAGAGTAAATGCTGAAGGCTTTTTGTCTTGTTATAAGATCTGTGCAGAGGCAATAGCCTGGCTCTTTCTATATTGTTTCCTTCACTCTTTCACATGTGACCACTCACAGTGCCCTGGACCACAGGTTAACCCATAGCCACCAAAGGTAATTGTGCATTTCTAGAAAAC
Organism: Rhinopithecus roxellana; assembly: GCF_007565055.1. Taxonomy (NCBI): domain Eukaryota; kingdom Metazoa; phylum Chordata; class Mammalia; order Primates; family Cercopithecidae; genus Rhinopithecus; species Rhinopithecus roxellana. Next base: position 35,003,492 of record NC_044559.1, read on the forward strand.
TCTATTAAAGCTACAAGTTCCATCCTTGGAGGCACCTTCATCTTTACAAAAGTGCCTTCCAACTCAAGATCTGATCTCCTTCCTGACCCATGTTAAAGAACCAAAATAAGTCTTGGGAAAACTGCAATTTTTGCTCAATGGGAGACTTAATTTTTTTTTTTTTTTCTGGGAAATGTAGACTATTCCTTTCTGCTTCCAGAACAAAGGGTAACTGGTTCTTTGGAGGAGAAAAGACTTACGTTCAGCTCTACATCAAAATGTCTCCTAATCTTGAGATTCTATCTAGGACAGTCTATATTTTCAAACTTCAGTTCAAGTTCATGTCCTTTGGTTGCCTTAAACTCACATTTGTCCTGCTTGCTGACGCAGGGTAAACATGTGCTTTCCTCTCAAAAATAAAAAGGAAAAAAAAAAGAAGAAAAGGAAGGTTCACATCTCAGTGGTTGGGTTTGTTCTGAGTTAGGTACTGAATTCAGAAATGTTTTACCTCACTTAATAAAGGCAATTTGGATTTTCTTGACATTGCAGTATGTTTGTCTGTCTGTCTCTCTCTCTTTCTCTCTCTCTTTCCCTGTCTCTATTTTTTCTCTCTTACTCCCCTCCCAGCTCTATCAGTTGATTACACCTGCAGTTTATTTGCTTCTGCCTCTGTTGAGTTTGGTCTCATACCAATGGAATTAATGTAATGGATAGAAAGTGAGCATTTTTGTTGAACTGGGGTTTAACTCAATTCAGCCCAGTTGGCTTCAACCTTTCAAGTCCCAAATGGGCTATCAAGTTAGGTTGGCAGGTGGTGAAATACTCAACAGAAACAGGAGTGGAAAAGCTGCCTAGCCCAGAGAACACCTCAAATATGAAAGCAACACATAAACACAGATGAAGGAACTGGGCGTGGCAGCTCACGTCTGTAATCCCAGCAATTTGGGAGGCTAAGGCAGGAGGATCTCTTGAGCCCAAGAGCTCGAGACCATCCTGGGCAAAATGGCGAGACCCCTTCTCTACAAAAAATAAGGAAAAAATATTTTAAAAAATTAGCCCGGTGTGGTGGCACATACCTGTAGTCCCAGCTACTTGGGTGATTGACGTGGGAGGATCCCTTGAGCCCAGGTGAGCTGCGTTCACACCACTGCACTCCAGCTTGGGTGACAGAGTGAGACCTTGTCTAAAAAAAAGAAAAAAAAAAAAAAAAGACAGGCTGGGGTAGGCTTTTCCCAAATTCTACTGCCTTCTGCTTCCACATAAGCCTTGAGTTAAGCATTGACAAAGGAGACCCTTTAGGAGGGAAGGTGCCATAGGGTGGAGAAATGTCTCAGTTGTAGCTTTCATTCTCTTGTTTTATCCCTTGTCTGAGTTTCTGGCTGAATCCTCCCTCATAATTTAGAGCTAGTGGACTTTCAGTAAATAAAAGAAAGAATTCTAATCTGGAGGACTTGCTGCTTAACAGTCACACTGAACCCTAGAGCCAAATAAGTAAGACTTTCTTCAAAGTAATCACCCTGGGAAGTTGTGTTTTATGATATTTGGGTTTTTTTTTTTTTAAACAATACTATGGCTGGTTAAAATAGTTTGAGAATTCCTCTTTTGGAACCCTCTTGAAAGGCTGCTCAAAGAGCCTTGCAGAACGATTGGCTGCAATAAGTTGTACTAAACCTCTGAGTAGCTTGTGAAACACAGATTATCACCCACTTTGAAGCCAGCACGTTTCTCTTGTTGCTGTTTCATGTGAGGAACCATCTAATACTTATGTTAGTTTATGCTGCCACCAGGCAGGTATACATGAGCTGTCCTAGTCTATTTCTGGTAATAGGGAAGATTGGGTTCTGCAGCAATCGGTAAGTAATACACCTTCAGAGCAAGGTGAATTTAAAGTAAACCCAACCCTTTCCTTCCCACCTCTCAGTTGGAAAACAACTCTCCATGAATCTCTGACATTTCTGTACATCTTGTGAATAGAAGCACTGATTACCTTCTTTCCAGATTATCTTCCCAAGGATGTTTGTATAATAAATGGCATTAGAAGATAGAGATGGTGTCTTTCTCCAGAGCAAAGGCCATGCAACCTTACTATCTAGTATAAGAAAGATAATGCCTCTTTTTGGTACAAAAGGCAGGCATGTTTTTTGACCAATATAAAAGATCCAGTTCACTAAACCCAAGGTTTCTTTCCTGTAATGAAACCCACTGCATGTGCAGATATTATTTTGTTCTCATGTCACTGTATGGGAATTGGGGTTCGAGAGCTAACATAAATTCTGATACTCTGGCTACTGCTATTACTGTGAGTAATAAACCATCCTTTGTCTCTGACTCAGAAGTCTCATGTCTTCTGCCAGCATCCATGAAACTGCGGCAAACTTGTAGGTAAAATGCCCTTCATAGTTTTTGACATTCATTCCCCGGATTACAGGAAGGAATGATGTCCTGGTGCTGAGCAGGACGGGAAATGGGGCGGGGGGTGGGGGGGTGGGAATTCCCAGAGAAGCTGTAATGACAGGCCAGCTAGTGTGGTGGATTTAGAGCCCATATTTGTTTCCTGTAGCTGCTACAACAAATGACCACAAACTGGGTGGCTCAAAACAACAGAAATTTATTCCCTGACAGTTCTGGAGGCTGAAGGTCTAAAATACAGGTAGTAACGGGACGTGCTCCCTCCAAAAGCTCTGGGAGAGGTTTTGTTCTGTTCTGGTGGCTGTTAGCATTTCTCGGCTCATGGCAGCATCACTGTAATCTCTGTTTCTTCTTCTTCATGTATCTTTCCTCTGTATGTCCCTTATAAGGGTGCCTGTCATTGGATGTAGGATCTGCCTAGGTTAGCCAGGATAATCTCATCTCAAGATCCTTTCATTTATTTACACTAGCAAAATCCCTTTTTCCAAAATAAGGTAACATCCATAGGTTCCAGAAATTAGGAAGTAGACATATCTTTTGGTGGAACTACCATTTAGGCCACCACAAAAAGCCCAAATTCATAACACCTGGATGGTCAAAATAATCTTAAGCCATTAATTTAATTCAAAGTGATTCTGGACTAATAGAGTCTCTAAGTACTTGGCAGAAGCCAACACAAATCCTCTTTGAAAAAAAATGTATCTCCACCTTAGACCTAAAAAAAAGTCCTACAAATAATTTCCCAAGGAAATGAGCAGATCATGATAAAAAAAATAACGAAGAACACAAGAAAACAAGGCACTACGAGTAAACACCAGCAGAAAGAGATCCCTGTGAACAATTCTAAGGATAAGGGTGTTACAATGTAACTAAAATACTAAGGCCAAAATATGCCCCCTAACATCTGGAGTTTTTAGCCAGGCGTCACTGGCTCCCTAGGGATCTTAGGTGAAGGTGAAAATCCCCTGGAATCTTGTGAAAAAACTTTTATATGTGAATATGCCTATTTGTCTTGAAAGAATTCTTAGATTTCATCAGATTTTTAAAACAGTACGTAAGCCAAAAGAGTTGTATAACTTCTCCAGACCTACCATGCACCAAGCGAAAGTAATTTGGGAAGCTATTAAAAATTGTTGGGCTATTGCATTATAAAAAGGGCTTTCAAATCATAGAATATAAGATGTTATAAAAATCAAAATTATGACTACCTTTTTTTTTTTTTTTTTGAGACGGAGTATCGCTCTGTCGCCCAGGCTGGAGTGCAGTGGCATGATCTTGGCTCACTGCAAGCTCCGCCTCCTGGGTTCATGCCATTCTCCTGCCTCAGTCTCCTGAGTAGCTGGGACTACAGGTGCCCACCACCAAGCCTGGCTAATTTTTTGTATTTTTAGTATGGACGGGGTTTGACCGTCTTAGCCAGGATGGTCTCGATCTCCTGACCTCATGATCCGCCCACCTCGGCCTCCCAAAGTCCTGGGATTACAGGTGTGAGCCACCATGCCCAGCTGACTACTCTTATCATGATCATTTGGTTATGGGAGAGATGCAAAAGCCCACACTGAATGAATTTCTATTTGAAAATCAATAGATGAAGTCAACTTTAAGAAAACAATGTGAAAATAATAGTGTTCCCAACTTTTATGTCATGTTCATTTCCTCCTTCATTACTCCCTTCATGCTATTTATTTCATGTGGAAGGCTCTCCCCCAGCCCTGCTCTTTGTCATTTTATACTCCATCCCTCTTCAAAGTCAAGCTTAAGCTTGATCACCACAATGTCTTTCCTGTATTCTTAAGCCAGTTCTCCTTTCTCTCTCTTCCCCTTTTTCTCTCTTGTTCTCTTTCTCCTTAGAACTTCTAGGCTTTTGGAGAAAGTTCATAAATTGTTCACTTAACAAAAATTTCTCTTTTTTGAGACAGAGTCTCGCTCTGTTGCCCAGGCTGGAGTGCAGTGGCACCATCTTGGCTCACTGCCACCTCTGCCTCCCGGGTTCAAGTGATTCTTGTGCCTCAGCCTCTTGAGCAATTGGGATTGCAGGCATGCACCACCACATCCAGCTAATTTTTGTATTTTTAATAAAGATGGGGTTTCACATTGTTGGCCAGGCTGGTCTCAAACTCCTGACCTCAAGTGATTCACTCGCCTTTGCCTCCCAAAGTGTTAGGATTATAGGCGTGAGCCACCATGCCCAGCCAACAAATTTTTATTTAATTAAAATGACCAAATTTGCATTTGTTTTAATTCATAACTCCCTTGGTTGAAATAGAAAGTCCACTTTAACTAGTTTAGGCAGAGAGGAAGTGGGGGAAGGGGGAAGGGAGGAATGAGTAAGAAAGAGAGAGAGTGTGTGTATGTGCGTGCGTGCGTGTGTGTGTGTGTGTGTGTGTGTGTCTGTTTATTAGACCCCTGAACCAAATAATGGGAAGAACAAAAGCGAGGGTAGAATTGACCTTAAACCTGTTGGGAATGAAAGCTGTCAGCTTTCTCTCAGCCTCTCATACCCACTTCTGATGGATTGATGTTTTATTCTTTCTGCTACCTGATGGAAGACATGGCTGCTGGTAGCACAGCAGTTCTGTGATCAGGCAGAAGAAAAGGATCACTATCTTCCAGAGTTACTGTTACAAATCTCAGTCTTACTGCCTTGGTTTTGTCACATGTTCGCTCTTGACCTAATAACCATAGCTAGGGAGTTGACATCCACTGATTAGCCCAGGCTGGGTCACATATATACTCCACTGTGGCCAGGAAAGATGGGAGGAAGGGTTGCTAGATAGGCAACAAGAATATATTCAATGCATCACCTAATTCCATACTGATTCATATTGATCTGCCTTTAGGTCTTATCTCCCTAACTGTAGTATGTTCTTTAAAGAGTATGGCTTATTTCACAAGAGAGGTCAAGCACTGCCTGCCACACACATACTTCATTCTTTCAGAAATTGCCCCCAGGCTACTCTGCCTAGGAACCTATGTTTTGAACCAGTTGATACTGACCTCTGTTCTCTACCTCAGCTGATGACTAAAGTGGGCATAACACCTGAGGATGGTCAGTTTTCTGGTTGGCTCATGACCTATGACCTGATGCAAATAGCTGGCCTGGCTAATTCTCTCTCTCTCTCTCTTTCTCTCTCTCCTCTCCCCCTTCTCTCCCCCACCTCTTCTCTCTCTCTCTCTGTCCTCTCACTCACTCCCTCTAAAGAAACTAAAAAATTTGAACCAATAGAATTGGTCAGCTAGTGGTGGAATCTAAACCAAAAATCTCATGATGTGTAGGACGTCAAAAAGACCATGATGGTCAGGTACCATCCAGAGTAATGGTAGAAAAATACTGGGTAAGCAGAGGAATCAGAGAAACCAAGTGAGAGTAGACCTGATAGACACACAGTTACCTGGCCATTTACATGACAGAGAATAAGGCAACGATCCATGAACTCAGTGAACAAAAATATGAAGAATACCTCATTTGTGCTGGGTGCTGGGAACACAGCTGTGAACAAGGTATACACTTTCCTTGTAGCCTAACAAGAATGTAGAGCAAAATGAATAAATCTGCAAACACAAATATTTTTAGTCCGTGGTATGAAGAGAAAGAAACATACTATTGACATGCCCAGAATAAATCAAAAACCATTTCCCATCTGCATTCTTCCCGATGCCCAGTGCCCATGCAGCCCTATTGCTGAATCTCCGTGAAGCTGTAGCATAAGAATCATTAACTGAGATCACTCAAGTAGATCCCTTTTCCAGTGCAATCAAGAGACAAACCAAAACACTTAGTCTCCTCTTCTATCCTTTACCTTAGTCAGCACAATGAGCCATCAATATTGGCTCTTGGATGATTCAAAGCAGTGCAAATTGAATATGGTCAAAAGCCCACTCCTTGGAATCTTGTCAATAGGCAATTTACTGAGATAGAAGAAGAACTTTCATGTCTCCTTGCTACACCAACTTCAACCTTGATGCAAGGTTTTAACACGCAGAATCCTTTCAGTTCAGCACTCTTGGGTCAGTACAAGTCCAAAGCTATTTTCTGATCCTGGATTTGCCTAAAATATGCAAATAGGACTTTCCCTAGGATATGTGCCACGTGCTCAGAGTGGGAAAAGATGGGTTGAGATGAAGGAGGAGTTCCCTGATGGGAGATGACCCAGCGACAAGAAAAAAGCAGTAGGCATCTGTGAGGGTGAAGGAGGAGAAGGAAGCCAATGCTACTGTCACTTCTGGGTGCCACAGCAGAGGTTCAGGGGGACACATGTTGTATCTGCCCATCTCACTCCTCTTTCCCATTCTTCTGGGAATATTTTTCCCCTTTGGGAGCTCCCTCTTCACAGCTAAATGACCTAATCAATTTCAAGCCCCTTTCCCATCCTTTCTCTGGGCTTATAGGGGTAGTTTAAATTTGGCTTCTATCACTTGCTTCCCAAAGAATTAGGAAGGTTCCACCCGTTCTGTGTCTGATATCAGGAACCACACACTTAAACAAGGGAAGCCTACGAGCCTTGTAACTGCAGCGTCCTGATAGGGTTAATGAGAAATTGACTTCCTTATGGGGAGTGTCCAGCCCAGACTCATACCCTAGGTGTGAATGTGGGGTTGTGCAGGCCGTCTTGGCCGCATGTTGACCTAAGAGATTAAGTTGCACTAGACTACTCTATTTAAGAGCTACTTTGATTGAAAGAACAAACCAAATAATAATGATGATAATTATAACTCATTTCCCTCACTAAGTTATATCTTTTTATGAAGGCCACTTGAAAACAAGAATCTCCCCTTTGTGTGCACATGGAAATGAGGCACCTGAGAAGTGTGCTCACCATGGGTCATAGCTTGTGGCATTTCCCTGTTCGCTGCCTTTAATGCTCTCAAAAGAACAGAGTGCTTACATTTTTCTTTGTTTGTCTCAATTCCTTTATCAGTGGTTTCCTTTCAATTTTATTATTATTTTTTTTTTAAAAAGCCTTTTGATTTTCTTGATACAGCTTTAAAGAGATCAGCAAATTTCAAACCCAGTTTGCAACTTTGCTGACCAGTAAGTTTCTACCCTTGCTATTTGGGCCCCACCTGGCAGGGGCTTTCAGGCGACTTTCTTTCTCGGGCTGCACCAGGCATCTTCGCGTGGACAAAATGTGAAGAGCGAGGCCCATGGGAAGCCACGCAAACCCTGTGACACACTGTCTTGCAAAATCTCTCGTGACCTGTGTGGAGTGAAAAGTCCAACTTCATTCTATCCAGCATGAAAACGCCCAGTGGTCAGGGACAGTGACCCACTGTGCTCTGGACAGCCCTGCCTGTGACTGGTGAAAGCTCCCTGCTGTAAGAGCAGTGGGGACGGCCAGGGGAAATGCTCATCTGGCCTCCTAGGTAACTCAGCCTGTGTCCCTCGCCGGGTTGCTGGACTGAGCCGGAAGCCCAAGAGGGAGCCTTTTCCAGCTCTGGCCTCCAGGCCACATGGGACATGCAAAGCCATTCCAATGCTCCATGAAAGAGCATAGAGCAGCCATTGTCATGTAAAACTAGACTGGGCAAAACCCCAGAGAACATAGCATTGGACGCCATCCGGCTCGTCCTGAACAAGGGCATGTGAGAGATAAAGACTGTTCCAGTGCCTGCTTTTGGTCATCAGCATTTTCCCAATTCCTCACTGTCCATCTGCTACTTTCATCTCTCTACTGCCCTGAATCCATTGATCACCACTTTGCTTCTCAGCAGATGAGATCCAGGAGAGGAAGGCTCCTCGTAGCCGCAGAGGACGGGGAGAATCCAAGGAATGAATCCACTGGCCTCATATTTGCTAAAGCTCCATTGAAACTGCACTCCCATTTAGCAAACTGATTTTTGGCTCTTCTTCCCGACTTGCTTCTCTCCATCAAATGTCTACCTTGCCTAAGATCACCCTTCAGGCCTGATAACCCAGAATTAGGGCACCGTCTGGTGACCCTTGAGGTCTTTTATTAAAAGCCAAGGCTGCTGACATTCTGCATAATACCTCCCCCAAAGAAGGCTTCAGCTTTTTCTCCATGCCTATGAAAAGCTCAGAGCTTGCCAATAGCGAATTATTGTGACCCACTAGAGCCAGCCAGAGTCAGGACAACTTTTTCTGTAGGCCTCTCATCAATTACCATTTATTTTCCAGGCTGGACACTCCTTGCGGAGGAAGGCAGGAAGCTGAACTGTGCTCAGAGACGATCCTGGCAGTGAAAGTGCCAGAGTACTAAATGAAAAACCGATTTTCCAACTTCTGCAAGTGGGCCTCACAGGCCACTGCAAGGATTGATTTGAATATTGTCATTTCTTGACACCCCATGCTGAATTTTCCAGGACACAAAGGTATAAGGTATTCTGTCTACTTGGTCATTTTTATGGCCCATCGGGAGGTAGAAGGGAACAAATAATTGGATGCACCAAGCTATAGAACAAACGAAACTGTAAAATCTTTGCCATCAAGTCCTGGGTCAAAGTGACTGGCTCTTAGATAGGCAAGAAATCTGGCCTTTCTCAGAATAACAAATGAGAATGGAGCCTCCACCAATAAGTCAAAAAGTGAGTCTTTCCTGGGCTTCAAGGAGCAGACAATGTTTCCCATTAACCATCCAATATTGAAGAAAAAGAGCCACCTAATAAATTAATTTTGGGTTACAAACTAGGGAGAACTATTGGTAGGAATTAAATCAAAACAGGCATACTGGTTATCCTGTGGTGATAGGGTTGGTGCTGGGTACTTTTTTCTCTCTTTTCCTAACTTCCTGTATAGTATAATCATTTATAATGTATTTTTTTTAGTATTTTCAAAAAGCTTCTCTTCCTTGTTTAGCATGCATGCCACCCAAATACCTCGCTCAAAAGTTTGGCACTTTTTTTGAATGCCTTTCTTGGTTTCCCCTTAAATATCTCAATTCAAGCCGCACGTTGTCCCTGTCTCCACCTCTCTGTTCTAGTGGAGGCACTTGGTGCCATTTCACTCACTGACATCCTCCCCAAATGGCTTCCCAGTTGCTGGTCTCACTCGTTGTTCTGCCCATCCTCCACCAGCAGCCAGAGGGAGCTTTTCAAAATACAAAGCTGGTAGCGCCACATTCCTGTTTACCCTCTTCAGTGCTCATCACTGCCTCCAAAAGATAGTATCAATTGCTTTCCATACCCAGGACTCTCCAAACCCCGACCTGCCAGGTTCTTCAACCCCATCCTTCCCTCTGCAACCACTGTCCCCACTTTCCCTCCAGATCCCTTCTCTCCAGAAATACTCAGCTTCCTGCAGTCCCCTCACCCACCTATCCATCCTCCACCCTCATAGCTTATTCCAGCCACAGGCCTTCATGTACCATTCCCTTTGCCTGAAACACCCCTCCACCCACCACCACCCACCCACCATTGAGGAGCTGCTGTGCCAACTCCTGGGCCTCCATAAAGTTCAAGCATCCCACACTTCCCACCCAAGCGGGAGCCAATGGCTACATACTTTGTTCTGCACTGACCCTGTCCTTGTGATAGCACACAGCTGTGGAGCTGGGCATCCATACTTTTGTCTCTCTCAGTAGACTGTGCACTCCAAGAGGACAGGGACCCAATTTGATCATTGCTGTACCCTTAGTGCCTGGTTTTGATAGTGCCTGGCACAGAGGAGAAACTTTAATGAATATTTGTTGATTTACTGAAAGGATGAGGGTAAATCAAGGAATGAAAAACCCTGTCCTTGTGATAGCACACAGCTGTGGAGCTGGGCATCCATACTTTTGTCTCTCTCAGTAGACTGTGCACTCCAAGAGGACAGGGACCCAATTTGATCATTGCTGTACCCTTAGTGCCTGGTTTTGATAGTGCCTGGCACAGAGGAGAAACTTTAATGAATATTTGTTGATTTACTGAAAGGATGAGGGTAAATCAAGGAATGAAAATGTGACTTCCAGCCATCCTTGTGACCATATTTAAAACGGTATCATCTAAAGTACTCAAGAAAAAGCAAGTCACATCAAGTGTCTATTGGTTCCCCCTTTTGGCTTTTTATGTCTCTCACTGCTTTACCCTTTCCAAGCCCCAAACAAGTGTCTATAAGGAAAGTATAAAGTGGTACCTACCAGAATTTGTTGTGTCTTAGTGTAGCTGTGCTCAGGACTTCACTGGCAAAGGATTATGGGTGACATAATGGTGGGGCCTACATATTACAGTGTGGTTCAGTGACAAGGATTATGAGTGGCATAATGGTGGGGCCAGTGTATTACAATGTAGTTCAGTGGCAAAGGATTGTGGATGACACAATGGTGTGGCCTATATAATATTACAGTGTAGTTCAGTGGCAAAAGATTATGGGTGACACAATGGTGGGGCCTATGTATTCCAGTGTGGTTCAATGGCAAAGGATTATGGTGTCAACACTGTGTGTTACAGGAAGGTCTATGTTTTGAAAAGGAGGATATTCCTAATAGAAATATCCACGGTAATTACAGGCACCCTACCTCAATCTCCTCTTTGTGCGTTACAGATCATTAACTATTTGACAGAGGACAAGGCAAACATACAGAGAAACCCAAAACCAAAGTGCCGCCACTGTGAAATGAAGATTAGCTAGAAAAGAAGATAAAACATCCCTGAAATTCTAATGTAAATCCACAGGAAAGAAAAGTTTGCTAACGCACCACTAAAAAGTCCAGAGTCTGGGTTCTAGCCCATCTAGCCATTAGTTGTGTGGCCTCAGACAAGCCATCTAACCTTTTAGAACCTTAGTTCCTGCAGTGTAAAATGAGGAGGGGATTGAAGTCGGTGTCCTATGAAAAGATGTGAAATTGTTCCAGAACACGAAAAATCTGTGCACAATACAACGGTAAGAACCCAGGCCATGGTGAGAGAAGTGGGTTCAAGTCGTGGAACTGCTGTGTTTCATTCGTATGTCCTTGGGCAGACTTTCTAAGCTATTTGAGCTTCAGTTTCCTCATCTGAAGAATGGGGCTTATGCCATGGATCTTCTAGAGCAGTTGGGAGGAATAGAAAGTAGCATATATGTAGTGAAGTTAGCTCTGATTATTGTTGGGTTTTGAGGCCACACAGCATAGTAGTTAGGAATGCAGATCCACCTGGTTTGAAACCCCAGCTGTGCTGTGTGACCTTGGGCAGGCTACTTACTCTCTCTGCACCTCTATTTTTTTCTGTGACAGATGGAGAGAATGGTTTTACCTACCTCAAAGAGTTATTAAGGGGATTCAATAAAATAAATGTAATAAATAAAGGTAAAGATATTGCTTAGGATCTGGCTGGCAATGCTTTTGCCCTTTCACTGCCTGAACTGAGTCCACATGACCAGGTGCTCTGGCCCCTCCCACTCTGGCTCCTTCTTGGCTCAGTCCCCTGAAGTCAGAAGGGCACTTCTTTCCCATCCTTTCAGAAGGAGGAGAGAAGAGGAAGGCAAGGTCCCAGTGACAGGGGAAGGGCCCAAGATGACCTTGAAGGCACAGAGAAAACTGGGCTGGAACTCATCTGCCCTCAGAGCCTACTGGTTCACCCTCTCCTCATCTCTCTTGGTTTCTGAAGCTTAAAATAGCCTGAACCGGTGTGGCCACATTTCACTGTGCCACTCGGAGAGAACCCCTAGGGTGTTTTCAAAGCTAGAGCTGAGCTCTTCGCGGCAGGCTCCAGCTATGAGTTGTTCATACACACCCCAGCTCCACCGGGTCTGCTGCAAAAATGTGTTCTGAGTGCTTTTCTGCTAAGGCCCCAACTACAGGCAGCTCCACTTGCTGGGGGTGGGGGGAGGGGTCAGATCAGTCAGCTACTTCATTTAATAAACAGGGATTTTGAAACCTTCCATGGCTGCTAGGAATGCTGCTGGCCAGAGCAAAGTGATCACAGGTTCTAAGCAGAGGCAGGGGCTACATGATGGGGAAAGTCATAGCCTGAGAGTCATGCAATTGGTGTTCTAGATCCACCTCCGCCCACACCGTTAGGTGACCTGAAATAAGTCACCTCCCCTCTCTTTGCCTCTGTAGGTCTCTCAAACTGGTTCTGTTCTCCGCTATGTACTAGTCTCATTCTTAGACCTTAGATGATGTCAAGATGGCTTCCAGCAGCTCCAAACCTACTTCCTCTCATGTTCACATACAGCAGGAAACAAAGAGGGCTTCTCTTCCGCTCATTAGCCAGACCAAAGTCCTGCCCTGACCCTTGTAGCTTGAGTTGGGCTATGTGCCCATCTAGGGTGGGGGACATGGTGAAGTGGCCCACAGGGCCCACTCTGACCTCCTTCTGGGGCTTCGATATACTGCAAAGGCTGGAAAACTGAAATATACATCCACAGCCTCCCTCTAAGCCGGGGTTCTGCAAGCACATTAGGTCCCAGCCACAGGATGCGCTAGGGTGAGATTTGAAAGACAGCTTTGAGAGAGGTATTCTTTTCTTGCTCTGGCTCCTGGCCCAGGATAGTTGTTCCAGTGCCCAGTCTCTAGCTTCTCAGATGTTGAAAAGCTTCAGAACCCTGAACTGTAGCAACTGGATATGCTGTTGAATGCAGGGGTTCCAGTGGGGGCCTCCTCACTCTCTGCCTTCTTGTTTGATCACTGGTGGGCAATGGGCATCTTTCTAGAAACCCAGCCAGAGCCTGCTCCTTCAGTCCTTCCAATGATTTCATAAGCACCTGTTGCTTTGCACTGAACACCTTTCTGATTAAAAACTGCCAGAGTAATTCCCTGTATCTGACTGCTGGCCAAGGCACCATCCCTGAACCAGTCACTGGGCCAGAGAGAGAGGAATGTGCTGATTGCCTAGAATTTGGACACGTACACCCATCTCTGGGGTCTGTGTTGATCACCTCTGCCAACAGACACAGACTAAGAAAGAGAAGAAGAGTTTCCTGAAATTACTATTACTTTAATATTGCTAAATTGCTTTAATAATTAAATTACAATGATTAAAATGGAGACTTGAAATTGGGCAACTAAAATCAGGAAATGCCCACTACCTATCCCAACACAGATCTCAGGGTGGGGAGCCCTAGAAGGCAGATAAATGGAATAGCAGCAGACATCAAGATTTGGCCCAGGCCAAACTTAAGATGCAGCAGACATTGACAGTACCACACCCAGATACCCCCAATCCCCTTCGTGTGCCCACCACCTGGTTCCTTGAGGAAAACTCTCCTGGGTGACCTCAGTCACTTTGCCCATACTCACAGACAGCTGGTGGGGTGGGCGCCTGGAAGCTCACCTTGCCCAGGTTGACCCTTGACCAATGACTGACCACAGCCTGGGGCTGAAAGGCCAGCTCCCCTGCCTCAAATATGAACTGACTCTAAGTTTTAATTTACATTCCAGAGCTCCCCTGTGGGGTTGGGCCAAGGTTGGGACTTGGCTGGAGATTGAACCTGCCCTTAGCTTCTTCCCCTTCCTTTTCCTGCTCCCCAAGTTCCTGGAGGATTTTCTGAATCACTGGCACAGGAATCCTCCTCTCAGGGTCTTCTCTGAGGAACCCAGCCATATTGAAATGGCCAAAATCATTCAGTGGCTTGGCATGAAAATGCTCACAGTTTTCAGCCAGCGAAAACTCTGACCTCTACTCTGCCTCACTTTGAACATGACATTGTCAGTAGTATTGAAGTGAGTCTTACTTCCCAGCTAAGATTCAGGATGTAACATAGGTTCCTTCTTTTCAGAAAAGAGACCATTCCTTGGGAATCTTCTATAATTCTTTCTTTGGACTTCAGCCAAGATTGCAAACCTAAGACAGCATCAATTAATCTTGTTTTTATTTTCACTGCTCCTTGATTAGAAAATGTTAACTAGTTATCAGAGGTAACCCCAAATTTCTTCATAAATATTTGAATAAGGAATCTCTTTCCTTTCATTAGCTTGAAGAAAAGGTCATTCTGGTCTTTGTATTTTAATACTGAATTTTTTTTGTTTTGTAGAAATCAGAAGGGAGTAGAAGAAATTTATTAAGTGTCCTTTTCTTTTTCTGAAAAGTAAGCAAGTTCATTGCACCACTAGCAGACACACAAAGGCTAAAGCCTGACCTTGCAGTGCTCAAGAACGATTCCTGACCCCAGCCAAGATGAACATTGGGAATTTCCTTCTTAAGCAGCGGTTCAAGTGTCCAAAGCAGTAAATGTCTTTGTCTTGGCCCCATGCAACCCACAATCTCGCTGCCTCCTACTGGGAGGGCCCATTATTTGGGAGATGGTTATATTGTAAGAAAACCTCTGTTTGCCAAATTGGAAGGTTGGGTAATTACAATTCCAGGACTTTGTGTAGGTGGTTTCTTCCAAGGCCTTCATTTATTCGCTGCTTAGTGTAGAAGAAACTTCATTTATGCAGTTTCTTTTTCTCCCAGGGAGCCTGAGAACTTGGTACAGCTAATGGACTGCTTATCACTGACTTTAATATAGTTCCAGGCAACTTAATGCTAAAGCAACTTGATGATTTGATATGAAAAGCATCTATTTTCACTGAGAATGGAAGATTAACTACTCAGGTGTCTATAAAGAAAACAATGTATCTGGCCAAAGACATTTGTTTCTAGAAACAAAGAGACAGGCAGGAGAGGGAGACAGAGAGAGAGGAAGGGAGGGAAGGGAAAGAAGGAAAGGAAGGAAAGGAGGGAAGGAAGGAAGGAAGGAAGGAAGGAAGGAAGGAGGGAGGGAAGGAAGGAAGGAAGGAAGGAAGGAAGGAAGGAAGGAAGGAAGGAAGGAAGGAAGGAAGGAAGGAAGGAAGGAAAAGAGGGAGGAAGGAAGAGACAGTATACATGAATATATGCTGGTAACTATTAATCCCTGGAAGATAAGGCCAGCTCTGTCCAATAGAAATATGATGGGAGATATGGGTGTAATTGTAAAGTTTCTAGTAATCACATTTAAAAAACTAAAAAACAAAAGAAAGTAAAACTATGTTTAATAACATATTTCACTTAACCTAATATATCCTAATGTAGCTTTTAATAATTATTTGATAATTAATGTAACCACTAATGTTTGAAATGAAATGATCATTTCAACATGCACTCCATAGAAAAAATATTAATAAAATATATTGCATCCTCTTTTCCTAATTTTTCTAAGTCTTCACAGTCCCATGTGTTTTCTGCACTTGGAGCACATCCCACCTCAGGCCACATCTCAATACTCAAATCCCTGTGCCAGCCGTGGGATACTGCAGTGGACAAACCAGACAAAACCCATCTTCACGGAGCTGACATTCTAACGTGGCCTGGTCTCTGCCTATGCCACCCGACTGAAAGGACACGAGTGACCTCCAAATGACCTCTTCTTACTCCCAAGCCTCCTTGGCATTCTCTTTAATGGCTCTGCAATGTGAGTCACATTTGATTATCTATGCCTTGAAATGTTCTCTTCCTGATTTACAAAACCCGACATTCCTGGTTCCTATCCTGTCCCTCTGGAGTTGTACTCACAGCGCTTTCTCATTGCCCTCCAGACACAAGTTCTCTCTATGTCTGTCTCCGTGTGAACAGCTCCCAATCCCAGGCATCCAGGCGGGACCTGGCTCCTCACTCCCAGTTGCCTGCCCCCCACCAACACCTAAGAACAAATGCTCTGGACAAAAACCCTCATTTCTCCCACTACCCAGCTCTCTTCCTTGATGCCCCAGGTTTCATCCATGTCACCATCACCGCTGAACAAATATTCAGTGAGCACTTACCCCGTGCCAGTCGTGAGATGCTGAAGTGGACAAACCAGACAAAACCCGTCTCCATGGAGCTAACATTCTAACGCGGAAGGAAGTCAAATACATAGTGTGTTAGAAAGTAATGTCTGAGATGGGGGAAAATGTAGCCAGATAAGGAGAACGAGGGGTGGAGGGGAGGGGCAGTTAGGTGACCTCAGCAAGAAAGGGACACTAGAGCAAAAATTTGAAGGGGGCAAGAGCTCAAACCATGCAAATACGTTGGGAAGGGCTTGTAAGACAAGAGACCTCATGGCTGGGGATGTCCAGTGTTTGGAGTTGGAAGAAACCATGCTACTAGAGTCAAGGGAGCAAGGGAGGAAAGAAGGAAAGGAGATCTGAGGGTAGTGAGGACCCGATACGGTTTGGCTGTGTCCCCACCCCAATCTCATCTTGAATTGTGGCTCCCATAATTCCCACATGTTGTAGGAGAGACCTGTGGGAGATAATTGAATCATGGGGGCAGCTTCTCCCATACTGTTCTCGTGGTAGTGAATAAGTTGCATGGGAGCTGATGGTTTTATGAGGGGAAACCCCTTTCACTTGGTTCTCATTCTCTCCTTGCCTGCCGCCATGTAAGGTGTGACTTTCACCTTCCACCATGATCATGAGACCTCCTCAGCCATGTGGAACTGAGTCCATGAAACCTCTTTTTCTTTATAGATTACCTAACCTCAGGAATGTCTTTATAGGCAGCATGAGAACAGACTAATACAGGACCCTAGAGTGGCAGGCCATCTAGGCCATTATGAGGGTTTTGGTTATCCAGGCGTAGAATGCAGGGCTGGTCTCGCCTGTGCTTTTCCATTCATTCAGTCTGCAGAGCTGACACTCGACCTCCCTTGATCCCATATCCTACTCTTCATTTTATCCAATCTCCCCCACCCCCCTAACACTGGTAAGTTACTCTCTCTAAAACACAGCAGTGGTCATAGCCTACTTTTTCACAACTTATCCCCAGCATGTTGTGTATAAGGTTTAAAGCCTCTGATGTGTCATTTAGGGCCCCCTTGCACAATCGCCCTTCCCTCTTTGCCCATGGCTGCACCTGCCTCCAGCAAGATTGGAGTTTTTGCAGTTGCCTCTGTGAGTCTTATAACCTCTCTTGTTTCCTGCACCTGGAGTATACTGAGTCACTACTCAGTTCAGGGAATAACACAGTATCTTCTGTGAAGATGTCCCTCAACCAGGGTCGTCCCCAAGGGGTAGTTGCTTCTTTGAGCTCTCATAGCATTTTGCATTTGTTTTTAGCACATTTGCCATTTTCTTGACTTGCACGATAGTTATCTTTGTCTTATCCTCTCCTAAATTTGTCTAGAAAACTCACCTTTTTGGTCTGTGCAGACCTCAGGGTTCCTAGGGTTATGCCTCCCCAGAATGGGGTACCATGTATTTGTTGAACATTCTAGTGAATGCATGAATGAATCACAGTAATTTAATTAAATGCTGTGTTGTACAGCTATGTGAGGGCAGTGGAATTGGACATTTTCTTTCTTTCCTGTAATCTCCAAAAGTGAGTAGTGTCTGCTGTATACTGAAATAAAATGTTTATAATTTTTAAAAATCACTGTAAGTCATCATCAGTCATCAATCATCAATCATCAGGGAGGCAACTTAAACTTCTCTGAGTCTGTCTTCTCAGTTCTAAGAAGAGGACAAGCATTCTCACCTCATAGAGTTGTAGTGAGAATTAACAGGAGATCGTGTATGAAAGATATTAGGTACCTAGCCTGGCACAGGATAGTTGCTCAGCAAAAATACGTGATGATGATGATGACGGTGTTGATGACGATGATGATGATGATGGTAGTGATGATGGTAATTATGACTTTCAAAGAACTAAAAATGAAGTGCTTAAAGGAGAAGGTTCTGTCTGGGTGGTTGAGTGATCCCAGCTCTCAGTGTAAAGTAATTAAGTTTTCCCTCTATCTGATGCTATTTGCAAAAACAAAGGTCATCTGATATTTTCATAGAAGGTTCCAGATATATCAATTATTCATTCCCATGTCTGAGACTTTGAAACAGATAAATTTCATGCTGGGACTACAGATGACTAAAAAGGAAAAATATCTAGTTAGCACAGCTATTCAGTGTGATGAGCTGTGTACAGCTGCTTTATTAGATGTATATGTAGTATTTTTAAAGAAGCACATTTTTCTTACAATAGTTTTGTAGTTTTATTTTTACATTACAAACTAATGCATGTCTATTGTATAAAATTTGGAAAATACAAAAAATAAAAAAATAAAATCACACTTCATGCCATTATTTAGGAGCAACAACTGGACATATTGAGATATATTTTTCTTTCTGATACGTTTTATTTTTTTTTCTTCTAACATTTTGAAAAAGTGCAATGTATCCTCTCTAACTATGTTACTGGTTAAGATTCATTTAAATTCATTCTTCGCTAATTATTAATGACAAGAATGAAATAATACCTATGGCCTTTCTCTTATGTAAAATATTATATTTAGTATATTACTTACTTTCTTCTTCCAACCATTCTCAGCTCTGGTTTGATCAATGTGGAATTTTTGGATTAAATTACTGTTACTAATAATACGTATGTTCTCTTTCAATAATTATTTTAATATTTACTTAATTTTTATAACCATATTAGCAATAATTATTTGGATTTACTTATATTTAACTGGTTTCCTAGTTTAAGACCTATACACTTATTCTGTGTGTCCTTCCCATTCTTAAGTTATTGGTTTTACTTCATCTGTCATTTGACTGATTCTGGTCCTTTGGGTAACTTTTTTCAGCAGGGCATGTAAGTGGTTGACTTTCTGAGGTCTGGAATATCTGTGTGTGCGTGAACATCACTCGCCTGAATGTAGAATTAGTAGTTCATGAGCATTTTCTCCCAAATGATGTAGATGTTGCTCAGCTGCTTCTTTTGTTTCATGTAATGGAGGAGAATTCTAAATTCACACTGGTATTTATTCATTTGTAATAATTTTCCTGGATGCTTACAATACTTTTTTTTTCTTTACCCTCAAAATTCAAGAAGTTCATTAGGGTAAATCCACTGATCTATTTAATAAATCTTGCCTGGTACTTAATGCCTCATCTCTTTTCTTTAGCAATTTGGGGTCACTGTGTTTGGTAGCGGGGTCAGAAATAATGGATTTCAGAGTGTCTGAAATCCAGGCAAGCCCCAAGCTTTTCAAATAACTGCGTAAGTAAAAGGCAGTGAGATGTGGTAGAAGGAACCCAGTCTGTTGAGTCAGCTCTGCAAATGATCAGCTGCATGACCTTGGACATGTCACCTGATTGCTTTTGGAGCCTCAGTATCCCCATCTATATATGGAGATAGAAAGAACTCCTTGCAGATTTGTTGTGAAGAATAAACAAGGAAACAGTCAGGCCTGTTATAAATCATATCTCCTCTTCTGCAACGTGAGGAGAGTAATTCCTTCCCAGGCCAAGGCCATACAACTTTAGTTTAAAAAAAAATTCAAATTCTATATTGGAACTCAGAGCTGCTTTTCTTACTAAAGGGAAAGGGTGTTGGAAACATGGCTCCCTCCTTGAAGGATGGGAATATTCTAGTGGACCAGGGTGTCTGCCAAGGGGGAGAATGAACAATGAACATCAGCAGAACAGACTCAGTTACAGGAGCACAAACTGCAACCTTGGGAAGAGCAGAGGGAAAAGAAAGGCTGTTTCTCTCTTGGCCACTGACAAATGCCTCTTGTCCTGTCTTGGGTGTTCTGTTGTCCTTGTCCCATCATGACTCCAAACCGTAGACATGGTGTTGGTAGACCCAAGTGGCCCACAGTCCAGCAGCATCGCACCACGCAGGAGCCTGTCAGAAATGGAGAATCTCAGGTCCCACCCTGGAGCTACTGGATTAAAATCTGCAGTTGAACCAGATCCCCAGGGGATTCACGTGCCTGTGAGCTTGAGAAGCACTCATCTAGACCACGTGTTGGTCAGAACCAAAGTTTTAGGTGACTTCTTTGTTGTCAACCAGTGATTTTATTTTCATGCCTTTGGAAAATAGCAGTGAAAGCACGGCAGAAAGTTCTAGAAGAAATGAAAGTAAAGCATATAGAATTTTAAAACACAGAATAAAGTCCAGTGGTTTCTGTCTCAGCCAGTTTCATGGGAGCCAGGGAAGGGTCTGGTTCTTCTCCCTGAGGCTGCTTTAAACTGCTTCCTTGCATTTTAGCACTTGGCAGGCTCAGGATCATTCTCTTCTGTACATGTTCTCAGCCTCTCTGCTTGATCACAACGATGAGAGCACAACCGCTGAAAACCATAATTGTGGCATGCATGACTCCTGTGGCGCCTCCATGCCTCGTTCTGAGTCCATAGATGTGGTCACAAAACAGAAATTGGCATGCAATGCTGCGGCTTCTGTGGGTGTTTTGCGGTCCCAGCCTTGATCCCCCTGGGCCCCAGGTTGTCTCTTGCCTCTTCTCCAGCTACCACCTGGATGGTGAATGTGTGTCCCCAGCACTGGCCACCAGTCCCTGGCCAGGGGCACAGGCAGAGCCAGAGTAGACGCTGGATGATGACTCCAAGACTTTATGGCTACTGTCCATGCACCTTGAATTTCCAGAGAGGTAAAACAGGATGTCGTTGGAGCGGGGGCCTAGGCACTTTCTGAGGCTTTCCACAGTCTGCATGTGGCTGTCTGCCTCAGCTGTATGAGTTCAGGGAACGTGTCAGTCCTGTCCACTCTTGTATCTGTAGTACCCACTAGAATGTCTGGCGTATAAGAGACACTTACTATGTACCTGAACCTAAATCACAATGCAACAAAGAATCTGCATGATCTTAGACCAAAAGAGTGTGGTACGGCTTAGTGAGAAATAAAGCTAATCTATTGATGGGGGCCCCTGCTGCCTCCTATAAGAATGGCATAATTCCTCTCTGCTGCAGATGGTTGCTTCTTTCTTTTGTTCTTGAGGATAAAAGTATCCTCATTGGTTTTGTGAACCAGGTGGAGGAGGGAGGAGAGGCCTGTGAGCATAGTCTGCCTGGGGAAGGGTGAGATCAGAAAGCTTGGAAGCAGGCTTTGTGTGGTGGCTCATGCCTGTAATCCCAACACTTTGGGAGGCCAAGGCTGGAGAAGGGCTTGAGCCCAGGAGTTTGAGATTAGTCTTAGTGAGCTATGGAGTACACTACTGCACTCCAGCTTAGGCGATAGAGCGAGATCCTGTCTCAAAAAATAAAAAAAAATTTAAAAAAGAAAAAAAGCTTGGAAGTAAAATAAAGTGTGAGGAATGTGAAGATTTCGGGGCAGTCTCGCAGAAAGGAATGGGATGCCAGGGAGGCTAGAGAAAATGGGAGAAAACCTGGAAACAGCAAGACCAGTTTCCAGGAACAAAAGGGGACTAGTACCACTTCAGGAGACCAAGGGACTGGGAAGGAAAAGCACCCAGAGGTCACCGCAGCGTCATGTTCTGTTGCAACTCCGCCCCATCGCCCCCAAGCCACCAGTAAAGTCCGTCAAGTGCCACAGTCTCGTAGCGGGGTGTCTTGTGGAAAGCAAGCTGCGTTCGACATTTGGGTGGGCGAGAGAGAGAGACAGGCAGAGAGCACGGTCCAGGAAGGCAAGCTGTCAAGTGAGGAAACCGAATCAGGGAAGTTGCTGAGGCAGGGACTGGGAGCAGAACGCAAGGCTCCAGCAGGAATCTGCAGAAATCTGGGAGTGGATGCAAGCTGGCTCCTGGATGTGGGATGGGGCTGGGAGCCAGTGAGCGTCGCACTGATGGGAAGGAGGGAGCCTGAAGGCTGGAAGATTTCGAGACACCTGGTTGCTGTTACATGGGTTACATAAGGCTCTGCCCAATTTACAGAGCCACCTCTGGCTCTGCTGGGAGTCAGTCTTTAGCCTGTGGAAGCCGCCAGCACATGACTGAATCTTAGTCACAATGTTGTAAAACCTCTCTGGAGATTCCTGGACGAAAGTGAGAATTGTCACTATTCAATGACAAATGAACCGGAATAACCAGGATTGGATGACCTCCACCAGTGGCCTGGGCTGCTTCCCGTGACAGCAAAGCCCTCCCTACTTAAAGGGACAGAGGTGCCGATCACCCCCTAGGCCTTCTGATGTGAAAGCCCACTCACTCTGGGGAAGGGCCTTTTCCTAAGAAACCCACCTAAGTTGACCTCTGAGGCTCTATGGAAAAGAAAAGAAAAAAAAAAACGAATAGTCACAGTGGTGTAGCGAGGAAAAAATAAACAATGTTATTACTTGGAGAACACTATTTTAGAGAAAAATTATACTTAAAAAAACCAGATAGTT
Source organism: Rhinopithecus roxellana (assembly GCF_007565055.1). Taxonomy (NCBI): domain Eukaryota; kingdom Metazoa; phylum Chordata; class Mammalia; order Primates; family Cercopithecidae; genus Rhinopithecus; species Rhinopithecus roxellana. Next base: position 35,025,812 of record NC_044559.1, read on the forward strand.
CCTTTGTTTCCAATAGTTGCCTATAAATTCTCTGTTTTTCTGGTCTGTGGGATTGAAATTGATTGAAATCGACATTTTTTTTTTTTTTTTTTTTTTTTTTTAGCATGAGTCAGTTGACAAGAAAACTGAAAAAACAAAACAACCAGTGCCAACAAGGCTTGTTTTTTTTCTCTCTTATTTCTTTCCAAAAAAACTATGTCCAGAGGTTCTGATAAGCCTAAAAAAAAAAGAAAAAGAAAGCAAAGAGAAGGAAGTCAATGATCTGTTTTTAGAAGCCTGTAGCAGTTCCCTTTCTGAAGCTGCTGTGCAGATTTGTGCACACATTTTATCCAGCTGCCGTACATCTGGAATCTTGGAGTTGTCCCTCTGGCTCTCCATGAAAAACAGCAAAAAACCCCACACCATTGGTTTTCTGACCCATGTGGTTTCATATCCTTTTCCAGGAGGTAAAATCCAGACTTGAGCTATGGAAAATTGCTTCTCTTGGCTTGAAAGTCACAGTTCAGCAAGTGGTGTCTTTCAGGGAAACTGGTGGGCCTAAGGATTAGTTAGTATTTGCTGCCTCCTGGGGCTCCCAATCAGCCACTTGGCTCCCAGAGTCACCAGTCTCCATGTTGCAAGGCTCACCAGGGGCAAGGAAGAATGCGGCACAAATGTCACTGACAACTGCCTTCCTGTCTGGATATTTTCTGCAATTTTCTCCAAGTCACCATCACATATACAGAAAGGCCGGTGGCTGACATTCGTGTCTTCCACTGACCACAAAGTGCCTCCTGTCCCAGAGACCTGGAGGTGGCCACGCTTTGGTACAGCTATGTGTCACTTTTTTCCCCAGCCACATGACCCACCCGAGATGCTTCACACCAGCTGTGCTGATGAACATCTAGAAAGAGGCTGCAGGGACTGGTAGAAAACCCACTGACTGATTATGCTTGACCCATTTCTCCAAACACAACATACATGTGGGAGAAAGGCCACTGGGCTCTGAAAGCAGTGACTCAGCTTAGTCAACAGTCTCTTTCCCACCGCTTCATAGAAATGAGTCCCCAAGGATGGTGAGTTTTCCATATATGACTTTTAGAAATAGGGTAGAATTTGGGTTGGGGGTTGGGAGAATAATGAATGGATTTAAATCAATAAATACCATATATATGGTCTGTCTTCGTCCCAATGGTGCTTTCTTAGATGCACCATTCTCCAAAGTCCATGAAAAACGTCAATGGAATCCCAGCCCCAAGCTTCAAACAGTGTTTATGCATTAGCACAGATGCCAGCCTCACGTCCCCCGTGCCAACCTGCCTAACTCTACCTACTATGAACCCCTGTAGCATTCACCATCTGGGTGCCTCATTTTGCACCCAGATGGAACATTTGATGACTCTTAAAAATAATAATACCAACCTTTCTAGGTGTTCTTTCTATTTTTCAACTCTTTTATAAGTCCCTGAAAGAGAAATCTGTGCCCTTTGTATCCCCGGCATCAAGTTCAGGGCCCTCCCTACAGAAGGTTTCAAAATAATTTAATGATGTGGAGTCTCATGTATAAGCAGATATATGGCTCACCCCGAGTGAGGATAAGTATCCTGCAGTAGGAAATGACAAGAACAGTAGTTCAATTCAGCAAACATTGCTGATGTCTTCTTGGGGTCATAGCTAAAAGAGACTGTAACAGAGAGGAGCTCCCAATTCCAAAGATAAATATCATTGTGCTGGGCATTTGGCCATTGTCAAGGTGAGCTATTGTCATGGACACAGGGAGTGGAGAAAATCTGAGAAGCCACAGTAATCAAAGTTTTAAAAGTGTAGACTTGCCATGGGTTATGGAAATAGGCTGGTGTGCTGGAGCCAGCTGTTAAATGCCCAAGAAAATTGCTAAAATTTTGAGAGCCAGTTGTCAAACCATTGAAATTGACTTAACTTGAAATTGGCTGTCGATAAAGTATTTACACCATGGAAATCAGCTATCACTATAAATCAGAGCTCCTCCCCAACCTCATCCCACCCACAGAGCTGGTTTACCAGAACACTGCTAGCATCCAACCATCTGTGCTCAGGGAAGGGTAACTTTTTGACCAAAACCTTCCAGCTGACTTTGACCTTAAATGGCCTTATTACACAAAGCAACCGACTCTGCCAACAACTGCCTATGGTTCCAGGAGCAAAAGTTGAACTTTACCTGGAGCTAAGTGTGCTGAGAATCTTAGATCACTTCTTGCTCTCCTCAGCTAATCTGCCCCCAGATACCACTTACAGTCACAGCTTTTCTTATACAGAGCTACAACATGCATGTGTATGTAATATGCAACTTGAATTTGTAACTCTCTTTCACTATGAACCCTCAGAGCATTGCATATGAATTAGATCAACCATTGTTCCCAATAGTGGCTCCCTGATGGGAAAGAAGCAGAACCAAGAATCTGATAGATGTCTGGGGTATTTGCTTGACACTTCTTGGATTTTTGCTGCCTTTATTTGCTATCTATCTACAGTGTTTCTCTGGTTGACCTTATCTAGTTCCTTGGCATTAAATTTCATGATACACTGATGGTGCCAAAATGCAGCTATGATTTCTCCCCTGGACTTCAGACTCATCCAACTTCTTCCTTGATGTCTTCACTGGGATGTTCAGTGGGCGTGTCAGAAACATTACATCAGCTCATGTCACTCCTCTGCCTCCAGTGGCTTCCCATCTCACCCCAAATACAGATCCATGAGATGGTCTCGTCTACACCCACCCCTACCCTGTCACTCCTCAGGCCTCCTCTCCTATGGCCCTTCCCCTTGAGGCTGGTCTCCTTGCTGTCTACCAGGGACAGGCTCTGCCATAGACAAACGTGGCATGCCACCTCCCTGGGAAATTCTCTCACCAAGTGTCCTCCCTCACCTCCTCCAAGGTTAAAGGGGCCTTCCTTGCCCACTGAACTTAAAATTACAACCTCCTTCGCCCTCTTCCCTTTCCTTGTCTGCTCCTCTTGTCTCCTACTGATGCTCCTATTTGTCATTCTCTCCTGCCCTGCAATGTAATCTCCTGAGGGCAAGAATTTTAGTCCAGCTTGTTAACCTGTGTATCCGCAAGACCTAGCGCAGTTCCCAGCACAGAAGAGGAGCTCAGTAAATACGCATTGAATTAGTGAATGAAAATCTCAGTTTCTGTGCTTAAGCCTACTTCTCTTCCAGTCTTCATCTCTGCTAATGGATGCACTGTTTCACACAGGAGCTCAGGATAAAAACCCTGAGCTATCGTCATCCTCTACATCTAACACGTTGGCAGTGCTGATAGCTCAGCCATCAGAGTAGATGCTAGATCTCACCACCTGCCTCCCCTTCTCTGCAATCACCATAGACCAAGCCACCCTCATCCCAGGTGGACAATTGCAACCACTTCCTACCTGGATTTCCTGCTTCCAGGCTCACCTGTCTCCTATATACCCCCCACACATTACCAGAGTTATCTTTTAAAAATATCAAACACAACACTTGACTCCTCTGCTGAAAACCTCCCAAAGGCTTCTCAACACACTTAGTATAGTCTATGCTACCTGAATCGGCGGCCACTGACTTCTCCAGGCTCATCCCTGACACCCTGACACTTTCTCTATTTTCTTTGCTTTTGCCACGTTGGTTCTTTCACTCCACAGTGTGTATTCAAGGCCCACAATGTGGCAGGGCTGTTCTAGGTGCTTGGGATATATCATGGAACAAAACAGGAACATGTTTATACCCTTGTGGAGCTTCCATTCTACTGGTGAGAAATAAATAACAAGCAATAGACATGATATTAATTATATAGCATGTAAGAAGGTGATGAGTGCTGTGGAAAATAAAGTAAAATTAATGGGGACTGCAAGCATTGAGTTGGAGCTATGGGAGGGCAGGCTATGGAATTAAATAGATCAGAACCAAGGACACAAGACATGAGCAAAGACGAGGGTGCTGGGCCACCTGGGGCATCTTGCTGTTCCTAGAACAAGCTGGGGTGGGCTCCTGTTGTGTCCACTCAGTGAAGCTGGAGCTCCATTTCTATTCCCCTCCCTGCACAGTTCCAGGTTGGCGTGGCCCACAAGGATATTGTGCCCAAGATTTAGAAGACAAAAACGCAGCAGCAGCCTTCTTCTTTTTGTGAGGAAGGTCGTTGCAGGGCTCCAGGTGCTGTTGCAGCTCACGCACGCTGAGACTCCCTCACTGGCTTGTGCTGTTGGTCAGCAGCTGGGCCACGGCTCCTCTGGTTCCCACAGGATCACTTCCTTCAGCTCCTGTGGCTCCTGGCCAGGTGCACGCTCAGCCCCTAGACCAAGTGCAACGAGGGTGGAGGCTTGAAGGCATTGAGGGATCAGTGAGGTTGGAGCTCATCCCTGTCCTCACTTCCCTCACTTCTCTCCCCATGTGCCTGCCCTGCTGACTTCAGAGGCAGAAACAACAGCCTCACATGGACTAGCTGATCAGCTCCCACAGCTCACCATCTGGCTAACCTGTGAACTAACTCACTCATTCACTCACTACATAAATGGACTTTCATAGTGATTTGATATAGGGATAATATTTGTTTTATTATACTTACTATATACAGAATGGATGGCTTCTTATCATTTAATCTATGGTCATATGTCATCCCTTATAAAAATCTTATCTCAGTATCTAAAATAAAAGCCTCTGCAACCACCCCTAGTAATAAGTACTGAAATAGTCACAAGTACTGAAATAGTCACATGCCTTCTTACCTGTTTTATTTTCTTTATGGCAAGCATTACCCATGAGATATATATTTTCTTTTAGTGTATTTGATTACTTGTTTAATTGGCCCCATCCTATTCATTGCTGTCTCTCCAGTGCTTAGAACACAGCCTGCACATGGTAGGAATTCGAAAAATAATGATCAAATAAATGTGTTCAATGTCTTTTTTTGGCCAGGTGCGGTGGCTCACGCCTCTAATCCTAGCACTTTGGGAGGCCGAGGTGGGCAGACCACAAGGTCAGGAGTTCGAGATCAGCCTGGCCAACGTGGTGAAACCCCATCTCTACTAAAAATGCAAAACTTAGCCGGGTGTGGTGGCGCATGCCTGTAATCCCAGCTACTGAGAAGGCTGAGGCAGGAGAATCGCTTGAACCCAGGAGGTGGAGGTTACAGTGAGCTGAGATCACGCCATTGCACCCCAGCATGGGCAACAGAGCAAGACTTTGTCTCAAAAAAAAGTCTTTTATTTGGGTGGCTGTCAACAGGTTTCTGAATACCTAAAGAAACTAAAATGGTTTCCATTGCAGACATTTTGAATGCAAATCTCACAAGAGCATAATGGAAAACTCTAGCATTTTATTCATAAAATCCGTAAATGGAAATCAAACCATTTTTATGGATTACACTAGTCAAAGTTACTTTTTATCAATTGACAAATTTTAAAAGCACAGCCAGACCAAAAGCAAGCCTCTTATTGTATCATACTGTTCATTTTGCATACAAAAAGTTTCCTGTTTTTCCTAGTAATAAGTACTGAAATAGTCACAAGATATCGCTTCTGTTAGTAAATTACACTCAACTCCAGGAACATCTGAGTAAAAGCTAATGTTCGATATTACCTGGCTAGCAGGAAATTGAACTGAAGTTTTTTCCAACAAGAAAATACAGGGCCAGACATAGTGGCCCACATCTGGAATCCCAACACTTTCAGAGGCCAAAGTGGGAGAATCACTTTAGCCTGGGAGTTTGAGACCAGCCTAGGCAACATAGGAAGACTCCATCTCTACAAAAAATAAGAAGTTAACTAGGCATGGTGGTGCATACCCACAGTCTCAGCTACTCAGGAGGCTGAGGTGGGAAGATGTCTTGAGCCAGGGAGCCACTCTGGGTGACACAGTGGGACCCTGTCTCACATAATAAATAAATACATATTTTAAAGATACAGAATTAGAGGATTGTTTAAGTCACACCAAAGCAAAACAGTCCTTTAAAACACGTCTCTGTTTAACATTTTAACGATTTCAAAGCAAAGAAGCTTCCAAGTCAAAACTTCTTTTGCTAATTCTGCAATAGAATGGGGGTGATTTTTGCCCAGTAACCCATTTCAATTGTCATCAATCATTCCTTCTGTACATTAGGCTGATGTTTGGCCACTTTGCTCTTCTTTCCTTTAGAGTCTGTGCTCGGAGCATCTCACTCCACTATAGACCTGCACTGGGAGAACTCAGTGTTTTCTTACTGTGGCCTCTCTCTTCAGTTCCCTCCTAGACATACTTGTTTGTTCATTCATGCATTCAACCAATATGAATTGATTCTTTCCTGTGTTGCAGAGGCTGGTTTAGTTTCAAGGGTCCCTTCCTTGGAAGAGCTCCTTGCTTTTCAGGCCCATAAATGTTGCACCATTGCCCCCAAGCAGTAAGTTGAACCCTTGCTTGGTTTCCTGGACATTCACGCACAGATCTTCTGGGGCGTAAACACTTCCTGCTACTATTCCTACAATTCTCAGCCACTAATTTCTATTTGTCCTTGGTTAAGTCCTCTTCCTTCCCATTTTTGTCCCTGCCCTTTTAAAATCTGAGAGCATCAGAGAATTTCCTATGCAGTCCCTGGTTTTATTAGCTCCCTTCCCCTTTTCTTCCACAGCAGAATCACTTGCAGTGGCAGATTTAGAGTGACATTTCAGAAAGCTTCCCAACTCTCTTGAGACATCATTCGTCTGAAGGTCCCTGAATGTAACATCTGGCCTATCTCTCCTCTGATCTTTGGGAAATCTGCTTCTCTAAGTCTAGAATGCATGTTTAACTATAAAACTTTCCCCGTTCTCAGTTATCATGAACTCAAAAACTGATTTTGGGTCCAAGTAGCCATAGATTTGAATCCTGACTCCATATTTATTGGCAATATCACCTCACCAAGTCATTTGTACCTAAGTTTTCTCAAATTTACAAAAGGGAACTAACTACTCTAAAGACTGTATTTTCCAAAGGTGGCCACATGAATAAATATATATGTGTGTTTCATCCCATAGGCTTCTCCTACAATGTGATATTGACCCTCTTCTACCTAGGCAGGAAGAAGGATGCTGTGCAACTTCTAATACTGAACCAGAAAAGGCAATGGAGCTGCTGCCTGGTTCTCTTTCAGGACATGCACCTCTGGAACAGGGTTGCAAGGTTTAGCAAATAACAATACAGGACATTCATTTAAATTTAAATTTAAATTTTAGAAAAACAACAAATAATTTTGTAGTATATCACAAACATTGCATGGGTCATACTTACACTGAAACATTTTCTATCATTTCTCTGAAATTTAGATTTTAATTGGGTGTATTTTATCTGGCAACCCCACTTTGGAGACCAGAACCACCACGTCAGCAGTTTGGCTATACCCTAAGGTTACTAGCTCTTCTGGTTTCTCAGTGTTGGAGGTTCCCAGCCCAAGCACCAGACATTTGCACTAAGAAGACTTCAGGAACCAGCACATCTCCAGCTCTCTCCGATTCTCCTCCCTCCCTCTTAGAAAGACCCTTGTGATCACACTGGACCCGCTCGGATAATAAAGGATAATCTCTCCATCTCGAGATCCTTAACTTGATCTCATCTGCAGAGTGTTTTTTGGCCATGTAAAGTAACGTGTTCACATGTTCCAAGGATTAGAAAGTGTGATGACTTATGTTTAGAAAGAAGAAGAGAATCAGCCAGAATCTAATCCCACTCTGTCTGCAGTCTCAGGATTCTTGCCTTCAGGATTAAATCTGTCTGTGCTTTATAGTGAGAAAGACACAAGACACCCATCTGTGATAGAGACTGTTAGCTTTCACCAAACCCATCTCCTCTTCTTCCTAGGCAGCATGCAGACAGCATATCTCAGACCACCTTGCCACTGGCTGTGGCCTGTGACTGAGGTCACCAGTGGAATGTGAGTAGGTAATGTGGCCACATCCAACTTGCCTTCCTCCAAATCTCCTGTGTATGTGACTGTGTATATTCTTTACCCTTCCATTGGTTTGATGCAGATAATTATGACAACCTTGGAAGCCATATGTTGGGGACACCAAAAAATGGGAGGAGCCTGGGTCCCTGCCTTGCTTGGGGTAGAATTGCCAGTCAATCAAGAACACCTGTTTTGGACTTTATGTCAGCAAGAAATTAACTTCTATTGCATTGCGCAATTATACACTTTGGAGTCGTTTGTCACAGTAGCTGGCATTATTTTAAGGTAGCATACCATTCAAATTCCAAATATTTTGGGTAAGCATAACCTGTTTTGCAGACAGGCAAACCTGTAGGAAGTTGATTGGAGTTTTGGGTTTCACTACGAACACAGCAGGTTTTATAAACATGCCTAGAAGAATGGATCTTTGCGGATTTGCCTGGCTCAGCCCAATTAAAGTCACCGCTGATGCAACAAACCCTGTTCTCAGTGCATTACATAACTTATATTAACAAAAACAGCACGGCTTTCATATTTTCACCGTGGTCTAAATCTGAATGAGGACATCATTTAATTCTCTTTGACTCTGTCAAAACACAGTTTCTCTGGATGCAATCATCCAAACATTCTTTGGTGTCCAAGAGAAACACCAATACTCTTGTCTCCCCACCTAAGATTGGGGTGACCAACCATCTCAGTTTGCCCGAGATTGAAGGGGTTCCTGGAATGTGAGACTTTCTGTTTTAAAAGGTGGACAGTCCCAGGCCAACTGGGGAGTTAGTACAAGATACTGCACTGCTAGAGGCAAGTCCACATATGTAGCTGGAAACGTAGAAGATAACGAAGAAGAGAGACCTTTTTCCTTCTTCTACCAGGAAAGGCACACTCTCAATTTAGGAAGTAAAATTGAGAAGTAGGAAACCTTAAGGCACCACTGACTGGGAATATTCGAGTGTTGGATCCATCCAGTGGTTGTGTCCAGGCCCTCACAAAGGCGTAAGGAGAATGACGTTGGACGGCTGAGGATGTGTTCCCAGCTTTCCCTCTCGCACAGCAAAGCAGGCAAGTCGCCCTGAATACTATGAGAACAGGCTCCGGGCAGGATGGCAGCGCTGCAGAGAGCTGGTGGGTACAGATGGCAGCCAGGAGGGCTGTGTTACAGGGGCGGCAGCTGTCAGGGTGGGGAGGGGTAGGCACCGAGCATGCAGTACAACCACCTGCTCTTCCGCCTGGGGTCTCCCTGTCACTCAATTCAAACACTTGTCATTGGATTGGCCCATGTGGCGACTCCTAAAACACTGGGCTCCTAACTCATCTGTGTGGTACCTACCCCACAGGGCTGTTCATCTCACCTCGAGGCCTCTGAGTCTCATGTTTTTGAGAGTAACTTACAGGAGAGAAAAAAGCTAACTGTATTGCCCTAATACAAATCAAAACAGGCCACATGAGGTTCTGCAGTGTGTCCCAACACCCCATCTTCTCTATGCGAGTGACGTACAGGAGAGAAAAAAGCCAACTGTATTTTGCCCTGATGAAGATCAGAACAGGCCACACATGGCACTGCCGTGTGTCCCAGCATCTCATCTTCTCTATGCTGCTGTCACCATTTTGGTCATGCCCCAGTACTCCCTATGCTTTTTTTTTTTTTTTTTTTTTTTGATATGGGGTTTCACTCTGTTACCCCGGCTGGTATGCAGCGGTGCGATCTCGGCTCACTGCAACCTCCACCTTCCGGGGTTCAGGTGATTCTCATGCCTCAGCCTCCCGGTAGCTGAGATTACAGGTATGTGCCACCACGCCCGGCTAATTTTTGTATCTTTAGTGGAGATGGAGTTTCACCACGCTGGCCAGGCTGGTCTCAAACTCCTGACCTCAAGTGATCTGCCTACCTCAGACTCCCAAAGTGCTGGGATTACAGGTGTGAGCCACCGTGCTTGGCTCCCTACTCTATTATTAACCAAAGATTTTTTTTTTTTTTTTTTCAGATGGGGTCTCACTTTATAGCCCAGGCTGGTCTGTGACTCCCAGACGCAAGAGATCCTCCCCACTCTACTTCCCCAGTAGCTGGGATTACAGGCACATGCCACCACGCCCAGCTCCGGATTTCTCTTTATATTTCCTCACTTTGTAAACTCAGTTCTATTTTTTAAAAGAAATTGCATATCATCAACATAAATGAAAAAACAGTATCACTTGGCAGAAATGTAACAGTCCTAAAAAATTAAGTACCATGAAAGCAAAGGAGTATTATTAGATTCCTGCTTGATGTAATTTCAGATGGAAGGCTCCAAGTCTGAAGCCTGTTCTGTCTTGAATAAAAAGAGTAGCAGAAGTTAAGAGATACTATCGACATACTCATACCACATGGAGACTTTCTCCTTATTAACTGAAAGAGAATTGGAAAAGAATAGTGTTCTTACTCTGAGATTCACTGTTATTTAACCCTGTGTTTTGTGCCACCAAAAGTCATCTCACAGTCGGTGGGTAATTTGATTTCACTTTAAATGTATTATCTCCAGTGGTCCTCAACATAGCCTGATAGTTTCATTCTCTTTCTAGTAAGTATATTTTCCCACTGAACAAGATACTATTCCCAAATCTTTTTCTCTCTGATATTTCTACACCCCAGTTGTCAACTGCTAATCTTGCCTCACATATATTTTAAAAAATAAAAACATAGCCAGTCACGATGACTCACGCCTGTAATCCCAGCACTTTGAAGCGGGTGGATCATCTGAGGTCAGGAGTTTAAGATGAGCCTGGCGGACATGGTGAAACCCCATCTCTACTAAAGATACAACAAATTGGCTGTGCATGGTGGTGCGTGCCTGTAATCCCAGCTACTTGGGAGGCTGAAGCAGAAGAATCACTTGAACCTGGGAGGCGGAGGTTGCAGTGAGCCGAGATTGCATCACTGCCCTCCAGCCTAGGCAAGAAAGTAAGACTCCATCTAAAAAAAAAAAAAAAAAAAAAAAAAAAAATTAGCCAGAAATGACTTAAATCTGTGTGCCTGTTTGCATTGATTTGAACCTTCTCCTTCCTCTCTTCTCTTACCACTGAGCAAGTGTCCACCTGCCTATCAATGGCCAAACACTACCAACAGCCAACAGGTGTCCTGGATCACTCATTCCTCCTGCCTCCTCAAGGGCTTTGCTACTACGACCATCTCTCTCCCTTCCTTCTTCCAAATTAGTGTGTAAGTATATTCATACCTGTAATTTTTTTTGAGAGGGAGTCTCACTCCATCACCAGGCTGGAGTGCAGTGGCTTGATCTCAGCTCACTGTGACCTCTGCCTCCCAGATTCAAGCGATTCTCCTGCCTGAGCCTCCCAAGTAGCTGGGATTACAGGTGCGCATCACCACTCCTGGCTAATTTTTTGCATTTTTAGTAGAGATGGAGTTTCGCCATGTTGGCATACCTCTAATCTTAAAGAAAACCTCTCTTTGTGTCCCTTTCCTGCTATGTCCTTATTTATCTGGTCCTTTCATCCAAACTTCTCAGAGGAATTGTTCCCGTGCTTACTGTATCTGTCTCCTTTCCACTCCTTCACCCACCATAATCCAGCTCTTACTCTTCTCACTTTGTCATTCCACTGAAATTGTGCTGGTCAAGACCTCTAGCTTCTTAGCCTCCTCTCAAGACACTCTTCTTTCTTGGCTTCTTTGACATCCACATTCTTGGCTTTCCTTGCACTCTATATCTGCTTCTCCCAAGTTTCTTTTGCAAGACCCTCTTCCTCCATTCAATTTCCAAATGCTGGAGTCCACCAAAGCTTAGCCTTGAGCCTTCCCCTCCCGTCTCTCTATTCTCTCTGTAGGGACCTTAGAATTCCCACAGCTGTAAGTATCAGCCATAGGCCATAAATGCCCAGATTTGCTTCTCCTGCCTGAGCCGAACATTTGAACTCTTCCTGGCTTGCACAGATCTCTATTTGAATGTCTTACAAGCATCTTAGGTATCATATATCCAAAAATAAACTTGTGAGTTTTTGCTGCACACCAGTTATTCCTTAGTATTTCTCATTTTAGTAAAAGGCACCACCATCCACCCAATATCTGAACCAGAAACCTGGGAGTCAGGCTTGATTCTCTCTTTTTCTCTTCCACTCTCATCTTCTGTGGTTACCCCTAAGATATATCCCCAATCCATCTTCTTCTCTCCACCTGCACTGTTTCCTCCCTAATTCAAGCCACCATCATCTCTTTTCTGGACTGGTGTAATAAACTCAACATCCCCAATACTCCAGACGTATCTTTTAGACATATCATGTCACTTCCTTCCTTGAAGGCCATCTGTGGCTTCCCAGTGGATCTAGAATGAAACCCAAAACTCTTACTACCAAACTGCAAAGCCCTACAAGTTCCACTTCTGCCAACCTTTCCAACCCCATCAAATTTCTCTTTCAACCTCTCTCTTACTACCTTGCAACCTCCATTGGCTTTCAATAAACAAATGACTTTGAGTGAATGAGTGAATGGGATGAATGGATAAAGTGCCAAGATTTATAGGAAAGCAAACCTTGATGCAAGGTTTTCAGATAAAAATTTGAGAATAATTAAAAGCTTTTACAGGAAAAATACATATAAAAATAAGAGTGTGATCCTAAAACGAATAAAAAGTATTCATTTCAAATTTTCCCAAAGGTACTTGAATAGCACACATACCCATTCCTGAAAATTTCAGAACATCTTGGTTTGAAAGTGTTTACATTGATCTACCTGAGAGAGTGGATGCCTATTTGCTTCAGACACACAAACACTGTCAATATTCCTAAGAAGGAAAAATGAGAAGGACCTATGGCCACAAAAAGAAAGCTTTTCCTTTCCTTTCTTTTCTTTTTTTCTTTTTTTGACAGAGTTTTTGCTCTTGTCACCTGGGCTGGGGTGCAACGGTGCAATCTTGGCTCACTGCAACCTCCGCTTCCCGGGTTCAAGTGATTCTCCTGCTTCAGCCTCCTGAGTAGCTGGGATTACAGGTGCCAGCCATCATGCCCAGCTAATTTTTGTATTTTTTAAATAGAGATGGGATTTCACCATGTTGGCCAGGCTGGTCTCAAACTCCCAACCTCAGGTGATCCACCTAGGCCTTGGCCTCCCAAAGTGCTGGGATTACAGGCATGAGCCACCACGCCCGGCCAAGAAAGCCACCACACACTTGCTAGGACTTTGTATAAGCAGCTCAACATCTCAGTGTCTCTACTCACCTTTGTCTCTCCTCCCCTCAGGGTTGCTATTACAACAAGAAAAATCATTCCCAAGATGTCACCTTATTTTGGAGAAAGTGTCACGTACGTAAATCCAAACCAATATAGAAAACGTCTAACACTGAACAATGAGAGATTTGTATGTCTTAGGAGTGTCTGAATTTATTCCCTTAATAGGGTGAACTATAGTTATAACAAGGGTTCGAAGGATGGCCTTCTTGAATTATGTGTAAATATATGTTGCAGCAAATATTTAAGAAAGTTTTAATATCGTAATTAGAAGCTACTTTTACTCAAAAGATTAAACATAGTTATCACAGGACTTAGTAATTCCACTCCCAGATATATACCAGAATTAAAAACACACATCCACACAAAGATTTGTATGCAAATGTCCACAGCATTATTATTCATAATAGCCAAAAAGTCGAGACAGCCCATATGTTTATCAACTGATGAATGGATGAAGCATATCTGGTACATTTATATAATGGAGTATTATTCGGCAATGCAAAGAAATGAAGTTCTGATACATGCTGCCACATGGATGAACCTTGAAAGCACTTAGTCTACTAAGTGAAAGAAGCCAGTGACAAAGGACCACAATTATATTATTTCTATTATATGACATCTCTGGAATAGGCAAACCTATAGAGATAAAGTAGATTGGTGGTTCCTTAAGGCTGGAGGTGACAGAGGGCAGGGAGGATTAGGGAGTAATGGTTAAGGGATACAGGCTTTCTTGCAGCTATGATGAAAATGTTCTATAATTGTGGCAATGATTGTGCAACCCTGTGATATACTGAAAGCCACTGAATTGTACCTTTTAAATGAGTAAATTGTATTATATGTGAATTATAGCTCAATAAAGTTGTTAAAAGTAATAATTATAGTCTACTGTCCCTAGATTATTTATTTATTTATTTATTTATTTATTTATTTATTTTAGAGGCAGGATCTTGCTCTGTCACCCAGGCTGGAGTGCAGTGGCACAATCATAGCTCACTGCAACCTTAAGTTCCTGGGCTCAAGTGATCCTCCTACCTTGGCCTCCCAAAGTGCTGGCATTACAGGTGTGAGCCACCACGCCCAGCCTTCTTTCCATTTTTAGAGAAGGATTCAGGATGTTAATTTAATCAAGACTGTGTTGTTAAATGCCATCATAAATATTTATTTATGTTTAGTTTATTATTATTATTACTTTGTAGAGATAGAGTCTAACTATGTTGCCCAAGCTTGACTTGAACTCCTGGCCTCAAGCAATCCTCCTACCTCAGCCTCCCAAAGTGCTGGGATTACAGACATGAGCCACCATTCCCATCCTAGATTTTTTTAGTGATATGAAATCAATTAACAGAGTTGATTGAACAGTTGACATTTATAAACTGGTGGGTCACATTGCTGAGGCTTTTATTCATGTGCTCATTTGTAATTACCTTCCTTGACCTGCCTCTAGGGTGGACTTTTAACATTAGCCAAGAAGTTTGCCATTTTCAGGCTGTCTTTGTCAGTTTGGACTGCTATAACAAAGTACTATAGACTGGGTGGCTTATAAACAACAGAAATTTCTCATAGTTCTGGTGGCTGGCAGTCTGAGATCAGGGTGCCAGCATGGTTGAGTTCTGGCGAGCACTCTCTTCTAGGTTGCACTGCTGACTTATTGTATCCTCATATGGAGGAAAGAGGGCAGGAAGGTTCTCTGGAATTCCTTTCATAAGGGCACCAGCCCCATTCATGAGGGCTCTACCCTCATGATCCAATTACCTCACAAAGGCCCCTTCTCCTAATATCATCACTCTGGGGGTTCGTATTTTAACACAGGAATTTGAAAAGGATGTGTTTAGTCTAAAACAAAAGCTAGGCATTTTCTGCGCCTTTGAGGATTTGCCTGGCCGTGTCCTCCCGAAGACAGAGCATTCGACCTGTCAGATATTTCATGGTCTCTCTCCACTGGATAGCCTTTTCTTTTGTATTTTAAAATATTTATATTTATTCCTCACGTATGAATAAAATGTCACTTTGATTAAAAATTGTGTTCTTACAATGGAGGTGTTCAATCACCATTGGCAGAGTGGTCTTGACCATGTCTTCTTGTCACCCACTCAGCTGTAACTAAACTCTCCGGTATGATCTGAACTTGACCTTCAGACAATGACAGCCCAAGCATGTTGTTGGTTTAATGCCATGTCAGAGCTGCGACCAACAATAACCAAAATTGTGTCCAAACAGTCTTAATAGTCAACAATGTCAAACAAGACTCTCAAGGGTACATTGTGCTGGTAAAACTGGGCTTGATGACATTGGCTGCTCTCTGTAGCAAGCGTTCTGGATTCATTTGTATTTTGAAGTTTTATTCCTCTAAGTGTTTCTATAGCAGTATTTTACATTTTAACCTGGTTAAGCTCTGTATTCAAGGTTGACAATCATTTTAATGGCCTGGGTTGCATCCATTTTGGTAAAGGAAAGTGACTTGTTTCCAAACTCTCCAAAGAAGATGGTGCTTTTTACTTACACAGGGTGGCTTTTTGGAAGAATTCCAGAGAACATATTGTCATTATTGTTAAAACAAGCAAACAAACAAAATTATATTCCCCAGAGTCGTTGCAAGCTATCTTTCATGGTTACAAATTTTAACAACCTTGAGCTAAATTATTGTTGCACAATCCCACATCGATCCATGCAGTAAAAAAGACACATAAATCATAAGAAATATTCCAAATATTTCAAAAGACAAGATGTATTGGCCAATGACAGGGTTTATATTTAGGAAACACAAATGTAACAATTCCCCTAGAATCGTCAGTGCTGTGCTCACCAAAAAAACGGCCATTTTAAGTGGTATAAAATACCACTTGCACTGAATGACTGACTTAACTTTCCTTTGGTAATAACTTTAGTAATAACTTTCCTTTGGTCTGTTAACACCAGGAAGTGTGTCACTAGCTTTTGTTTTGTTTGTAGTTTAAGTATTCCATACAATAGCAATTATTTTATTGGGGAGGAAGAGTAATTTATTCCTTTCCGTAAAACTCAAAAGACGATGAATTCCAAGTTCCCCAAAATAATTTTTGTGTAGATGATAAACAAGCAGTGGAATTCCAAGGCATGAATCACTGATGTTTTTGAGTAAGCTGTCAGGAACTCTAAAGCACTGGAGAATGGGGGCTGCTGTGGGTGATGGATTGGAAGATGGGTGCCCCAACTTTGGATACACAGCAGTGAGCAAGGGTGGGCTCTGGAAGTGCAGCAGGTACATATGACAAGCAGGGAAAGCTTCAGAGTGAGAAAAATGTAAATATGACAATGAATGATTGAACTTCAGACACATATTCCAGCAAAAGAAGCAGGTGGCCGCATTTCCAATCTTGAATTAGTGACAAACAAAACAAATGATTCATCAACCTGGGGTCTCTGGGAGGAGCAGTGAGTTGGAGAGTGCCACTCAGCCATGCTCTTAACACCTGTGACAACTGAAGACCCAGTCCAGGGTCAAAGGCCAAAGGTCAAGGATCTCTGGAAATCTAAAATCCTTAAACAAAAGTCCCAGGAATGCTATGCTAGATTTCCTCTATGCACAAAAACTAACCCACCTCACTTTCTTTTAAAATAATTAATAACATTGAATTTTTCTGGATATAAGAATAACACGCATTGTAGAAAAAAAAGACAGAAAAGGGTAAAAAAACAAAATTCCATATACTTTTTCTGCTCTGAAATAATTACCATTAACAGTGTAGCATTTGTCTTTATAGTTTCTATACAGATATGGTTATGACACAATTGGAACCACGATGAATATCCAGTTTTGTATCC
Source organism: Rhinopithecus roxellana (assembly GCF_007565055.1). Taxonomy (NCBI): domain Eukaryota; kingdom Metazoa; phylum Chordata; class Mammalia; order Primates; family Cercopithecidae; genus Rhinopithecus; species Rhinopithecus roxellana. The sequence continues at coordinate 35,042,718 of NC_044559.1, forward strand.
TGCTTTTTCACTTACTGAAAAATCACTTAATATTATATTGTGAACATTTCTCCACATCATAAATATCCTCAGAAACATGATTTTTAATGGTTGCATAATATTCTATTCCATGAATGTATCATACTTAACTACATCCCTACCTTAGGCCTTCAGATTGTTTTTGACTTTTTGTCATTATGAACAGTTCTGTCATGAACATTCTTCCTCACTTATTTTTAACAACCCAGGGCAGAGGAATCATTGTGTTCAGTGTGGATAAAATTGCTAACATGGTCAGAAAAATGATGGCACCATATACTTAGGAAGGAGTTTCAAAAGACTTCATCCACCAAGGATTTAGATCTGGGTGCTCTGGAGATGGCATGTCCACTGAATAAGCACACAATCAGCCAACCTTTGCTCAACATTTTAGGACTAGATTCCAACTGGTCTTGAAATAACGCCAGTCAACAACTTGCTTCCTCTAAGGGGTAACCAAGCCTCACGTAGATGCTGTAGCACAAACAGCCCTGATGAGGCACGACAGCGCATGCCAGATGCCCAGGATGAGTGACTGCGGCAAAATGGTGAAGAAGGGAAAGGGGGCCTCTTGGCTCCAGTCTGATTTAGTCATGTGTTTAATTAGTGGTAAAGCATACATAACATGACAGTTACCATTTTAACTGTTTTTAAGTGTACAATCAGTGCCATCAGGTACAGTCACATTGTTGTGCAACCATCACCACTATCCTGTTCCAGAACTTTTTCATCATCCCAAACAGAAACTCTGTACCCATTGAACAACTATTCCCCCACTTCCCCCACTCCCCAGCTCCTGCTAACCATCATTCTACTTTCTGTCTCTTCACATTTGGCTGGGCACAGTGGCTCACACCTGTAATCCCAGCACTTTGGGAGGCTGAAGTGGGAGGATCACCTGAGGTCAGGAGTTCAAGACCAGCCTGGTCAACATGATGAAACCTCGTCTCTACTAAAAATACAAAAATTACCTGGGCATGGTGGTGGGCGCCTGTAATTCCAACTACTCAGGAGGCTGAGGCAGAAGAATCACTTGAAACCAGGAGGTGGAGGTCACAGTGAGCCGAGATTAAGCCATTGCACTCTAGCCTGGGAAACAACAGGGAAATGCCATCTCAAAAAAAAAAAAAAAAAAGTCATCTTATTCTAGCTACCTCATATGAGTGAAATCATATCATATTTATTCCTTCATGTCAGGCTTATTTGACTTATTTCACAAGGATGACTGTTTGCAGCACAGATCAGAATTTCATTTCTTTTTAAGACTGAATATTATCCCATTCTACATGTATATCACATTTTGTTTATCCATTTACCTATTGATGGATATTTGGATTGCTTCCACTTTGGGACTATTGTGAAAAATGCTGCAAAGAATATTCATGTGCAAGTACCTGCTTTTGATTCTTTGGGATATATTCCTAGGAGTGGAATTGCTGGATCATATTATAACTCTAAGTTTAATTTTTTGAGGAACTGTCAAGCCATTTTCCACAGTAGTTGCATCATTCTCTTTTCCTAGCAGCAGTGCATGAGGGGGTCCATATCCTTTGGCAACTCTTGCCTATTTTCCTTTTTTTTGAGATGGAGCCTTACTCTGTCACCCAGGCTGGAGTGCAGTGGCTTGATCTCGGCTCACTGCAAGCTCCGCCTCCTGGGTTTATGCCATTCTCCTGCCTCAGCCTCCCAAGTAGCTGGGACTAGAGGCACCTGCCACCATGCCTGACTGATTTTGTTTTTGTATTTTTAGTAGAGATGGGGTTTCACTGTGGTAGCCAGGATGGCCTCGATCTCCTGACCTCGTGATCTGTCTGCCTCGGCCTCTCAAAGTGCTGGGATTACAGGCTTGAGCCACTGCGCCCGGCCCTTTTTTTTTTTTTTTTTAATAGTAGCCATCCTCATGGGTGTGAAGTGATGTCTCATTGTGGTTTTGATTTGTGTTTCCCTCATGACTAATGAGGCTGAACATCTTTCTATGCGCTTATTGACTATTTGTCTATCTTTTCTGAAGAACTGTCCATTATTTTTTAATTGGGTTGCTTGAGGAAACTGCTTTGCTTGGGACATACAGACACCCAACAGCAGGGTGCTTTCCATACAGAGCACTTGTTGGCAAGAACACTGATTCCTCAAAAATGTACAATTCAGAAGGGAGTTATCATGAGGCAAAGGGGGCTCCTCCTGGGATCCTGAAACGGGAAGTTCCGTGGGCCTCCAGGGACCCAGAAAGGCGTCAGGTCGCTACCCTGTCCCTGTCCCTCTCTCTGGGGCTGTGTGGTCCTGTCTCCACCTCTCCCTGCACATCTGCTCCCCCCACCCACCCGCCAATGGCAGGCAAGAGCTTCATCCCTGCTCTCCACCCTTAGCGGCTGGCTTCCCATGACACAAGCCCAGGCCTCATCCATCCTCACATGACCCCAGGACTCCAGGGTCCCCCAGTAGACTCAGGCTTCTGTGTCCCTTCATTTGGAATTTGTCCTCTGCGGTCAGAAACCTTTCCTGACCCAATCAGCTGTGGTCATAGGGCCAGTCGCTGAAGGCAAATACTGCCAAGCTGGGTCCTGATTTCAGTAAGGGCTGTGGGTGGGGAGCACTTCAAATAAAGGTATGTCGTGGGTAGCCAATGATGGCTGTGCTTAGCACACAGAGGAGAAATGTAAAGCTTTTCAACCGTCTAATATCCCATTACTTATTATTTCCAAGTCTCAACCCCCCGAGATCATTTGACATTGGATATTATTTGCCCTTGGCTTGACGTATTGTCTTTCAGGATGACATGGCTGTCGTGCTCAGAGGGCACTTTGGATGCTGATGTGACAGTGGTGTGCCCAATGCGGGAACAATTTCCACTTCCATTCCAAAGACCGGATACCGAGCTAAGCTAGGCAAACTTGCTTGATTCAGCCCAATGCAGGAACAATTTCCACGTCCATTCCAAAGACCGGATACCGAGCTAAGCTAGGCAAACTTGCTTGATTCAGCCCAATGCGGGGACAATTTCCACGTCCATTCCAAAGACTGGATACCGAGCTAAGCTAGGCAAACTTGCTTGATTCAGAGCACTTACATGGGAACTTACTGCTAGGTGGTCTCCTTGGTGCTACATGCAAGCTAGTCTCTTCTCATCTTTTCATTTGGTTCAAAGGGAAGAAGGCAATCATCTTACTTTTAGGGCAATCAGAACCTGTGGGAGTCAAACAGCAGGGTGATGTAAGCCCACAGCCTCTAAAGTCAGCCTATGTGAAACCCAAATACACTTGTGAAACACTGAATTTTCATCATTATTTACAGGTTATTGATGACCTGTAGTGAACACAATAAGTGACGACACCTTATACTTAGGGCAAGAGGCTACTAGAGATGAATTCATTTCTTTGAATGAAATGAATTCATTTCTTGAAATGTAAAGGATAAATCACGAAATTTTCTCACTGTTCATCCCGGCCCCTTATGTCTGGATGGGACATCTATTTAAATGCTGTTCACGTTAGTTCCCATGAAAGGAGAGGTGGAAAAGTGCCTGCTTGTCACTCCCAAAGGAGAGAACAGTCTTTTCTGTCTTTGTCCTATGGTGATAGAGCTGACCAAAATCCCATTTCCATTCTATGTCATCTTAAGAGGAAAATCTTGTGAAGGATAAAATCAAAAAGGGAGACAGTCAGATAGTGAGAAGAACTGAAGACAACACCTACTGGCAGGTACACTCAGAGAATTTGTAGGATGGGGGAACGGAGGTGGGTGGGATGGCATTTTGTATTTAGTTCATTACCACACCTTTTTTTAAAAAGAATAATATGCTTTAGTTTTTATAGCAGTTTTAGGTCTATAAAAAATTAGGCAGGTTGTACAGAGAATTCTCATATAATCCCTTTTCTATCACACAATTTCCCCTATTACTAACACCCTCCATTAGTGAGATACATTTGTTACACCTGGTGAACCAATATTAATACATTATTATGGACCAAAGTCCATAGCTTAGGGTTCATTCTTTGTGTTGCACATCCTGTGGGTTTTGACAATTGCATAATGCCCTGTATCCACCATTATCATGCAGAAGAGTTTCACTGCCCTTAAAATACCCTGTGCTTCACCTGTTCATGCCCCACCCACCCACTCACCCACCCGATGCAACCAGTGGCAAACACTTTTTTTTTCTTGCTGTCTCTATAGTTTTGCCCCCATGCTGTTTTTAATTAAAACTGGAACAGCAGTGAACACTGGTCAGGATGGGATTAGAAGAGTAATGGACTCAGTTTACCAAGCACATCCTTACTTTGTGCCAGGTACTCTCTCAAGTACTGTACAAAACTTAGCCCACCTAATTCTCATCGTTGGGTAAACTGTTCAGGTTACATAGCTAGGAATGGGTGGACCTGGGACCAGAACCCAAACGGACTACAGAGGCTGTGCTTAACCTCTGTACTGCTCCTCCTCTCCAATTTCTGGTTATTCTAAAATTAACATCATGACTATTTTTCCTCTTGAACCAAATGAAAAGATATGCAGATGTAAGGACTTACTGTGATTAGTGTAGATTTGGTCCATTGGTCTTAAAATCTAAAAGTTTATTTAGAACCAAGTTGAGCATCCCAAATCCAAAAATCCCCCATTTGAATGCTTTAAAACCCAAAACTTTTGAGCACCCACATGATGTGCAAAGGAAATGTTCATTGAAGCATTTCAGATTTCAGATTTTGGAATCTGGGATGCTTCAGTATAATGAAAATATCCCAAAGTTGAAAACTCAAAACACTTCTGATCCCAAGCATTTCAAATAAGAGATACTAAACCTGCACAACATGTACATTCGAAAAAAGTAACCATACTTCTTTTTGTTTTAAAATGAAATTACCTAGCAAAAATAGACACATGGGATTATCACAAACTTAAAAATGTTTGTGCATCAAAGGACACAGTCAATGAAACAAAAAGACAACCCTTAGAATGGTAGAAAATATTTGCAGATCATATCCCTGACACGTATTTAATATCCAGAATATGTAAAGAACTCCTATAACTCAAAAACAAAAAGTCAAATAACCCAATTTGAAAATGAGCAAATAACTTGAACAGACATTTCTCCAAAGATGATATAGAAGTATCCAACGAGCATACGAAAAGATGTTCAACATCACTAGTCATCAGAGAAATGCAAGTTAAAATCACAGCAAGTTATTACCTCACACCCATTAGGATGACTATCATCAGAAAAATAGAAAATAAGTGTTGGCATGGATATGCAGAGATTGGAACCCTTGTGCACTGTTAGTGGGATTCTAAAATGGTGCAGCCACTATGGAAAACAGTATGGAGGTTCCTCAAAAAATTAAAAATAGAACTATTGTTCGATCCAGCAGTCCCACTTCTGGGTATATATCCAAAAGAAATGAAAGCAGAGCCTTTAGAGAAATATTTGCACATTGATGTTCATAGCCACACTTTCACAATAGCCAAGATGTGGAAGCAATCCATATGTTCTTCAAGGGATGAATGAATAAACAAGATGTGGTATATCCATACAATGGAATATTACTCTGCCTTAAAAAGGAAGGAACTCTTGACACATGCTACAACATAGATGAACTTTGAGGACACTGTGCTAAGTGGAATAAGTCAGTCATGAAAGGACAAATGCTATACAATTCCACTTGTACGAGTTATTATTATTATTATTATTTTTTTTTTTTTGAGACGGAGTCTCGCTCTGTCGCCCACGCTGTAGTGCAGTGGCCAGATCTCAGCTCACTGCAAGCTCCGCCTCCCGGGTTCCCGCCATTCTCCTGCCTCAGCCTCCGGAGTAGCTGGGACTACAGGCGCCCGCCACCTCGCCCGGCTAGATTTTTGTATTTTTTAGTAGAGATGGGGTTTCACCGTGTTAGCCAGGATGGTCTCGATCTCCTGACCTTGTGATCCGCCCGTCTCAGCCTCCCAAAGTGCTGGGATTACAGGCTTGAGCCACTGTGCCCGGCCGCGAGTTATTTAGAGTAGTCAAATTTATAGAGATGGAGGTAGAATGGTGTTACACCACCAAAGGCTGGAAAGGGGGAGAAATGGGAAGTTAGTATTTAATGGGCATAGAGTTCCAGTTTGGGAAGATGAAAAAATTCTGGATATGGTGCTGGCAATTGTTGCACAGCAATGTGAATGTATTTAATGCCACTTTATACTTAATGAATGTCCTTAATGGGCACTTGAATATCCCTAAGGTGGTAAATTTTATGTTGTGTATATTTTACCATAACAAAAAAATGAAGTTACTTAACTTCTTTTCCTCTAGGAGAACCAGCCTGTCCTGAAAGTTTAACTGTGGTAGGGAATGCATCCCGGCAAGAGAAGCTAAACGGGAGAGAGGCTATTGCCCTGGCTTTCTCAGAAGTCCCATGTAGAATCTAAGACTGACCGCAGACCTCACTGTCACTGAGTTCCAAGTTTTGAGAGATGTTCCATCTGAGAGAAGGAAGAAGCAACTGGAAAACAACAGATGATAAGCAAAGGCCTGCTTCCTTGACCAGCTGGTGGCTTCTAAGATTCCTGGGATTCAGAGAGTTGGAAAGATCAACCCACTTAAGGCTCTTGACAACCCCATTTTACCTCTGGGCAGACCGAGGCGTGGACATTTGAGATTAACTTACCCTAAGTCACACACAGCTAGTAAGCAGGGCCAGGAATCAAACCCTTCATAGTCTGACCCCAGAGGCCACATTCTTATTCCCTGTGCTCTTCTGCCTCAGAGGAGGGAAGAGACCAACAAACCAAAGACACAAATGCAAATAAAGGATAAAAATGCGACAACATGCCCAGCCTGCACCAGACACTGATGGTAGCTTGTTCCACTACGGCACCCTTCTAAAAGGCAGCTGCTATTTTTGTCCCGTTTTACAAACAAGGAACCTGAGGTCTGGAGACAACTGAATCAGCTTCTCCAGCTTCCACAGTCAGTGAACCCCATTCTGATTCACCAATCCCAGGCTTTTCCAGATGTCTGTCATGGCTGGAAAATAGAAGTTTCTTCACACGATGCCATTTTTCAGAGGCAGAACTGGTCCAGATTTCTGGAGCGCTTTTCTAATTTTTTTAACTTTAAAATCTTAACCATTCCTAATCCGGAGTGTGTCAACCATTGCACCTCTTTCCTGCAAGCTAAGAGGCCACTAAACAACCTTGGCTGGAAGGGCTGAGCAATCAAACCCATAGAGAGACAGAAACCACCAAGGTCAAAGTCATGGGCAGTTCTAGTCTGAGTCCTGCATTTTTGAAAGACAAGACTCCATCTGGAGAAAACAAAATGTAAAGCCAGAGGAAAATGTTGAAAATGGGAATCCACCAACGTGGAAGGCTTTACCCAAGATTTTCAAAGCTAAACACTGTGGGAAACAGTAGCAGATGGGCTGAACATATTGCAGAGATTGGACCGCACAACTGCCGGCACCGTGTAACTTGGACCAAAGCGAGGAAAATCGCAGGCTCCAAAATAGCTCAAATGCAACTGGGGAAAATGTGGAATAATGTGTTGTGGTAGAGAGCACTTCAACTTGTTGTACACGCTAATGAGTTCAGGATACCCAAGGAAATAGACCTCCAGCCAAATCCGGCAGCAGCCACGGGCAAGAAGCAACAGGGATTCTCCCAAAGGCAGATTTCAGGAGCAACCACAGCTTGAGGGCTTTTCAGAAAGGGTCATCTTGGATGCTCTGGGAGGAGTCACCCGGTGGAAGTGCTGACTGGAAGAATAAATGTGATGCTTTGAAGGCCAGACAGATTCAGCTACCAAATCTGGTCTCGCTCCCTTTCACGTTCTCCTTATGCCTCTCTCCCTTCCCACCGCTGCCTTCCCGAGCCAGATGCTCCGCACTTCTCCCCTGCTGCCAGCTGCAGCATGGAGCTGCCAACAAGTGACTCTCCTGCTCATAAACCCCTAGGGGCTCCCCGCTTCCTACAGAATAGACTTCTACCCCCTCAGTTTATCCCTCACTGCTCAACCAAACCAGCTTCCCACAGCTGCCAGGACTTCCTCTCTGTTTCCAGATCATACTCCATGACCCCATGAGCTCCCCTCAGGACAGGGATGATGTCGCCATCATTTTTGTGTCTTCAACTCCTCCATCTCATAGATTCTCAGTGAATGTTTGCTGAATCAGTAGCGCCAACTTCACATGCTTCAGAGGCAGAGGATAGAAGCTGGAATCTCAACTCCAGTACTTAACAGCTTTGTGATCTTGGGCAAGTTACCTAGCCTCTCTGAGTCCCATGGCCTATGTCAGAAAATGGGGTAAGGGTGTCTACATTATTGAATCATTTTGAGAAATAAATGGGGCAAAACATGTAAAATGCTTAGTCAGTCACAAACTCTCAGTAAATGTTTTCTGTTTTGTTTTGTTTTGTTTTTTTAAATGCCTCCCCTACCTATCTAAAAGCTACCTGTGTTCTAAGACCCTGCCACAGAGTTTATTCCTTAAGGCTCAGGGAAGGAGTGAATCCATCTAAAAGATTTCAGTGGCCTTTATTGAAAGGAGCTGTTTGTGACACTGCCCAGTTTTAGTTATTTCATAAGAAAGACAGCTGAGAGGGCCGGGCACAGTGGCTCACACCTGTAATCCCAGCACTTTGGGAGGCTGAGGCAAGCAGATCAGGAGGTCAGGAGATCGAGACCTTTCTGGCTAACATGGTGAAACCCCAACTCTACTAAAAATACAAAAAATTAGCCGGGCGTGGTGTCAGGCGCCTGTAGTCCCAGTTACTCAGGAGGCTGAGGCAGGAGAATGGCGTGAACCCGGGAGGTGGAGGTTGCAGTGAGCCGAGATCATGCCACTGCACTCCAGCCTAGGCGACAGAGTGAGACTCCGTCTCAAAAAAAAAAAAAAAAAAAAAAAAGCTGAGAGAAAACAGGTGAGAGAAGAAATGTTGAAAGGACTAGCGAGGAGGAAAGAAAAGCAAGACTAAGATAGTGATCGATTCAGAAAGACAGAGACGCACAGTCGAAGTTGTCTGTCTTCTGGGGAGCGTCATAAGACTGTCAGTTCTTATGAGTTCCAGCTACTTGAAGACACTAGTAATCAAAACCAAGGCCAGTAAACTTAGAATAAATGAGTGCACATTTGCTTTATGAAGTTGGGCTTTTTCTGTTAGCTGAGACAAGGAGAGAAAATTCTTCTCAAGAACCATTTAGGTGACTGCCCCCTCTCCAGCCACCCACCTCTGCTGAGCAACAGAGGCCTAGATTCTTTAAGACACAGGATTTTTCTCTTTTTTTGAGACAGGGTCTCACTCTGTCACCCAGGTTGGAATGCAGTGGTGTGATCTCGGCACACTGCAGCCTCTGCCTCTTAGGCTCAGGTGATCCTCCTATCTCAGCTTCCTGAGTAGCTGGGACCACAGGCACACACCACCACACCCAGCTACTATATATATATATATATATATATATATATATATATAGTAGAGAAAGGGTTTTGCCATGTTGCCCAGGCTGGTCTCAGATTCCTGGGCTCAAGCCATCTGCCTGCCTAGGCCTCCCAAAGTGCGGGGATTGCAGCACCAGCCACCGCACCCACCAACACACAGAATTTTTCACTGGGATGATAATGCTCCAAGTCCTGATGCAAATAGACTAACCAGGGCTTCAGAGCAGTTGAGTGGCCTACATCACTAAGTAGGCCCTCCCCCAACCCTTTATATCCCCGCCATCAACTCCCATACAATCCTCTTGTTCTCTTTCCTCCTAGGTAGTAAGCATTGTCCTCTCTTCCTTATCCCGAAATACTAATATTTTATTGAAACTTTTTGAAATTGCAAGATGCAACCCATTTGTGGGTGGTAAAATCAGTTCAGTGGGTTGCAATCAAGTATTTTTTAAAACAAGATAGAAAATAACATTGCATCACACACAGTAATGTGAAGTATCATTTTATGAAACTTTTGTCTCATGTATGTATGTACAGGTAATACATACTTTTTACTGTGAGTCTCAGTCAAAAGTACTTTAAAAAACTGACTTGGGTATCTGTACAGAACCAGCTATGATCAGACTTGGGTATCTGTACAGAACCAGTTATGATCATGTTTGATTTCTTTTTATATGTACTATAGCACCTAGCACCCTGCCTTAACACAGAGAAAATGTCCACTAAATATTTATGGAATAAACAGGAATGAATGAATTAATGCATGCATGAATGGATAAACTGCATGGTAGCCAGAGTAAGGAAGTGTTTCAAGAGTGAGAAAGCAGACGTGGCAAGGTAGAATAAAGTAAGATTGTCTTTGGAAAAATTTCTTTTACTTTTGGGGAAAGCTTGCTCATTTCAAGGCTCTAAGGTCTTGTTCATGTTGCATAACTGAAGTTTTGATTGGACAAAATATCCACTTGATAATTTCCTACTTTCCAATGTACTTTATATTGCATGAATCTAATATAACAGTCTTTCAGAACTAGTGTAGTGACATGCATAACAAGATTGAAAGTAGTTAATTTTCCATTTGAACTCTAGGGTCATGTCTTACTTAAAATTATCAGTGACAGTGGATGTGATGGCAAAAAATAAAAAAAATTAAAAAAAAGGAAAAAAGCTAAACATCCATCCACTGAGAAATGGATTAACAAAGTGGTCCATCCACACAATGGAACTACTCACTGATAAAAATAAATGAAGTATTGATACATGAAACAACATGGATGAACCTTGAAAACATTATCTGAAGTGAAAGAAGCCAAACACAAAAGACAACATATTGTATGATCCCATTCATATGAGTTTTGTAAACAAAAGGCTTGGATCAATGGCTGCTTGGGCCTGCGAGTGAGAGTGGGGAATGACTGCAAACAAGCCAAGTGATATTGTTTGGCTGTGTCCCCACTCAAATCTCATCTTGAATTGTAGCTTCCATAATTCACATGTGTGGTAGGAGGGTTCCAGTGGGAGAGAGTTGAATCATGGGAGCGGTTTCCCCCACACTATTCTTGTGGTAGTGAATAAGTCTCAAGAGATCTAATGGTTTTGTAAGGGGTTTTCCCTTTCGTTTGATTCTCATTCTCTTTCTTGCCTGCTGCCATGTAAGACGTGCCTTTTGCCTCCCACCACGATTGTGAGGCCTCCCCAGCCATGTGAAACTGTGAGTCCATTAAATCTCTTTTTCTTTATAAATTACCCAGTCTCGGGTGTGTCTTTATCAGCAGCATGAGAACGGACTAATACACCAAAGGAGGGAATGTTTTGAGGTATTGGAAGTTTTCTTTTTTTTTTTTTTTTTTTTTTTGAGGCGGAGTCTCGCTCTGTCGCCCGGACTGGAGTGCAGTGGCCAGATCTCAGCTCACTGCAAGCTCCGCCTCCTGGGTTTACGCCATTCTCCTGCCTCAGCCTCCCGAGTAGCTGGGACTACAGGCGCCCGCCACCTCGCCCGGCTAGTTTTTTGTATTTTTTAGTAGAGACGGGGTTTCACCGTGTTAGGCAGGATGGTCTCGATCTCCTGACCTCGTGATCCGCCCGTCTCGGCCTCCCAAAGTGCTGGGATTACAGGCTTGAGCCACCGGTATTGGAAGTTTTCTAAAACTGAATTGCAGTGATGGTTGTACAACTGGACATATTTTCTGAAACTTACTGAACTTTGCACTTACAGTGCATGAATTTTCTGCTATGTAGCTTGTACCTCAATTAAGCTGTTAAAAAGAATTACAGATGCTTTGAAATGCCTCCTGGCAGTACAGGAGAAAGTTTCTCTTCTACTTCACAGTTGTGGCTTTATTTTTTGGAAAACTGGACTTCTCTAAAAAGTCAGACCATTATGTAACCTGGTCGCTTCCCCCTTTTCCAGGAACACGGGCAGAACATCAATGTCTGTCTATCTGCCTGCTGGTCAGCTTCCTTATGAGGAGGCACAATACCAACTGGCAAGCAGGGCCTTGCTGGTCATTTGCCCACTCACTTAGCAACGGGGATGCCAGGGAGGAAATAATCCCTTTGAAGCCCTTTCTATACTGTTGTGCTCCTCAGCAGACAGGATGTAGCGTCCTTCCTATGCTGCCAAAATCAGCAGCAATTGTCAATAGGAAACACCAGACCAGTACAATAAATTTGAGGGCTTTTTCTACCCAAGCAACTCATTTCACTTTGAAAGTACAAAGCAGTTACATTTCCAACCTTGCAACTTGAAATCATATGGCTATTCAAAGCTGATGATCAAGGCAGGCAGCATTTTGAAGAAACAATTACCATTTTCCTCCTTGCTTGCTCAGATAATGAAGGAATGTGTCTTTCACATCTTCTACCCTCTGCAACCCCCCTTCCGAATAGTACCCTGGAACTGTGCTAAGTGCGTACTAAGCTCTGGATAAATACTTGTTGATTTGATTGATTCTTTGTCTACCCTAGTGACAATAGCCAGATTAGAATTGATGGGATGATTCCCAAAAGCTGGGAATGGAACACCCTGTACACTGTGGTCTCAGTAATTTGATTAATGATGATGTGTTTTACAATGATTACTTTCAAATCGCAAACCTCCAGAATCCCTCAAATCCAAACTGGGGCTGGAGGGCGGGCAGAGACTTAACAATATTCTAGCTCTCATCAGTTCATGTCAAAACTACAAACCAATTCCAAGTAGGTGAAAGTTATAGCTCACAGTTATATGAAAACCAACTTCAGCATTGCTAATGTTTAAAACAGACAGGTGTTGCGTTCAATTTTTTTTTTAATTGTCACCAGAGTTTCCATGTGATCTATAATCCTAATTCAAAAAAAGCAAAGCATACATGAGTCCTTGGCAAAACGCACAAAATACAAACTAAAATGAACAACAAACGGCAGCTTGATATTGAACTGGGAATCACATTTTATGCTGTTTTGTTAACTTTTCCAAGTATTTCTTTTTAAAATGCACTCCTGGCCACCCCCGACACACATACGAGATAAAGGAAGAGTGCACACAGATGGCTCCTGTCCAGGCCACTCAGCGGCTGAAAGTGAATGTGACTCCAGTGTGCTCTTCATGCAGATCGTCAGTGATGAAGCATGCAGTAAATAACCCTCCCTCCCTTGAAGTGAACACAGCCTGTGGGGGAGAACTGGCTCCATTAAAGGCTTCAAGCCACAGGAGTCATTTTCTCCGGAGGTGATGAACGTGGCCTGGAAAGAGAGACAAGAGCCACCTACTTGGTGCAGCTTTTTTCCCCCCCAAGCTACTAAAAGTCCTTTACCCTCAAGTAAAATCATCACGAGAGATCTGGAAATGGCATCTCTTGCCACAGATCTGTGTTTTTTTATTATTGTTTTCACACAGTATTTATTAAAAGTCTGCTGTATACCCAGCCCAAGTGTAACTCACCAAATTTTGAGCATATCTTTTTTTGACTGTGTCCGCCTATCCAGTTCTTTGTAAGATCCTTGAGAAATAGAATTGAACCTTTTCTTCTTTGTAGCTTTGGCTTCTTTGCCAAGGCCTGGCAAAGAGCGTGCATTCAATTAATGTTGGTTGAATGGATGAATAGAAATGAATGGATGGGTGGCTGGATGGATAGATGGATGGATGAACCAATCAGTCAATAGGTCTCTCCATTTTTAAGCTCCTGTATGTCAAAGTTTCCTGGCATTGAGATTGCCCTATCAATGCACAGCATTAAGTTCCTGCCATCCATCTGTTTTGATGGTAAGCTTGGAGAAATACCTGGGGAAAGAGTTCCTTGGGTCTCTGATGCCACATGTGGAATGCTCTTTGCCAAATGCACTATTTGTCACTGAACACTACTCTTCCTGATATCTTATTCCATTTATAGATTCTGGCTCTGGAGTGTAAGATTTTATTTTTTGAATTAAAATGTGATAAGAGACCTTTCAGTTCCCAGAGTTTCTTCTCTGTCTGTAGGTCAGAAGTTATTGGCCAGAGTCCCAGTATCTCCCTTGAGCTACTGCATGCGTCTGCTGACCAAATCTTCTTAGCCTTCAAACCAAATGATGTCATTCTTTATGGTGCTTTTTCCTAACAGATTTACACTGACATACACACACACACTTTTAATTTACCACTGCTTACAGAACTCGCAAACAAGTGAGCAAGTTGTAATTCTACATGGTGAGTGCCTCACATAAATTTTTTGGTGACAATGTGGATGATAAATGTTGGCTTTTATCGAACTGACTACTGGTGGCTGTATGGTTGTATGGCATATTATATAATGTGATATGCAATCACTGATGGAAAGATGTCTCTTAGAGATACAGCACTTATAACACAAATTTTTATGACAATAAATACTATTTATTAAGTACCAAATGCCAGGCACCATGCAAGAGTCCTATATACATTGGCTCATTCATTCCATATTATAGGCCTAGAAAGGAAGAAATGTCTTTTCCATTCTGCTGATGAAATAACCAAATATCAGAAAAATGAAGTGTGATAAAGACATACAACTAGCAAGAGGCGAGTTAGGACTTATACCCAGATCCAGCCTCTGTTCCTTCTATTCCACTACATGGGTTAGATTGTTCTCAGAAAAACACATTTCTCTTACTTATTTATTTTGCTTATTACACAGGACATTGTGGTACTGCTCATGAACTAAAAGCCATGCTCAGAGCTTTTGTGGTTTTGAAAAAGAGAGAGAGAGAAGGAAGGAAGGGAAGGAGGGAGGGAGGAAGGAAGGAAGGAAGGAAGGAAGGAAGGAAGGAAGGAAGGAAGGAAGGAAGGAAGGAAGGAAGGAAAAAGAGTGAGAGAAAGAAAAGAAAAGAGTAGCTGTAGTCCCAGCTACTCTTGAGGCTGAGGCAGGAGAATGGCGTGAACCCAGGAGGCAGAGCTTGCAGTGAGCGGAGATGGCATGCCACTGCACTGCAGCCTGGGTAACAGTGTGAGACTCTATCTCACAAAAAAAAAGAAGAAAAAAGAAAAAATGAAAGAAAGAGAGAGAAGGGAAAGAAGGAAGGAAGGAAGGAGGGAGGGAGGGAGAGAAAGAAGGAAGGAAGGAAGGAAAGAAGGAAGGAAGGAAGAGAAAGAAAGAAAGAAGAGAGAAAAAAAGAAAGAAAAAAGAGAGAGGAAAAGAAAGAAAGAAAGAAAAGAAAGTAAGAAAGAAAGAGCCAAATGTGCAGATTTTTCTTTAACTTCAGTGCAATGTAGCTTTTCAAAAAAAAAAAAAAAAAAAACCTTAATCTTTGAGTGCCGATTTCCACAACATGCATATTCACACGAACTCTGGCATGAGTCTCATTGATTGCCCCCAGAGCAACGTGCTTTGTCCCAAATTACAAGGAAACCACAAAACAATACTGCACAAGGCTGGAGGGATAGGACATCACCGCACTTGAAGGTCATGTTTCCCAATACTGGAGCATCTATAATGAGAATGAAGGTCATGTTTCCCAATACTGGAGCATCTATAATGAGAATGCAGGGCACCCATGTAGCCCCTGTGCTTGGTTTTTGCTTTATGGAGTTTACAACCCAGTGGCAAATAGGAAGCTGGCAGCAGGAATCTGAAGGTCAAGAAGTCGCCTTTGTTTGGCATGTATTCTGCCTCTCCACTTCTTTACAGCTAGTGCAGCCATGACCCTCTAAAGAACATGTCTGTTCTTGTCTCCTGGGTATTGTGGTGATGTCAAGGTGTTAAGATGGCTTTGGGGCTCAGCCTAAGGTCAGCCTTTATCGAATTTCACTTCATGGCCCAATAGGCACAGAGCTTGTGGTTTACACTCTATCTCTGCGAGCACCCAAGGCCAAGGCAGGCTGCCCAAGATGAAGAAGAGAACACCCCATGGCCCAGCAGTTTAAGCCACCCAGGGCAACCACCTCCAGGGCAGGGATACTCCAGTGCCTCCCTCTTCACCTCCCCCAACACATACACATGCCCCATGCACGTTCCTCCTGTCTCCCATCGGAGTCCCTATTCCCTTAACCCTACATTTTCTCCAGTCATTCAGAAATTTTCATCTCAAAATGCAGCAAGTAATTTCTTCCTGATGAATTGCTCCTTCTCTACCCCACCCTATTACCCCTACCCTGAGGTAACTTCCTAATTCTCTTTGACAAGACAGTTTACTCTTGACAAGGATTAGAGGTTATTTTTAACCTGAACTGCACACAAGGAAATGATGCAATGATTTCTTTGAGCTGGCTGAATGCTTCCTCTTTTTTGGTCTTCGAATTAATATGATTCTGAACTTTAAGTTGTTTTTGGCCTTTGTGAGCAATTTCGTAATCACAGAATAAAGTCCACGTCTTCCAATTTAAAGTCCTTGCTCATAGTGTTGTTTTCCTGAATGATTGGCATTTTTATCCAATGTAGACTTTGATGTTAAAAATTAGAATGATGTTGATTCACCAGGGGTTCTCCTGCGGATCTTCTGGATCCCAAGTGATCTCCTTCACTGTCTTTATCCCTCTCACAAAATCTGCTCAAATGCTGGAAAAAAGATAATTAACTCTGCCACCTGGGGCCATCCAACTGTCCTCTGTTCCTCTGATTTCTTGACTAAGACATTCTGTGTAGCACATGTACATTCCATTTTTTTTTTTTTTTCAAGACAGAATCTTGCTCTGTCACCCAGGCTGCAGCGCAGTGACGTGATTTCAGCTCACGGCAACCTCTGCCTCCTAGGTTCAAGCAATTCTGCCTCAGCCTCCTGAGTAGCTGGGATTACAGGCACATGCCACCACACCCAGCTAAATTTCTTTCTGTATTTTTTTAGTACAGACGGGGTTCATCACATTGGCCAGGGTGGTCTCAAATTCCCGATCTCATGATCCACCTGCCTCCGCCTCCCAAAGTGTTGGTATTACAGGTGTGAGCCACTGCACCTGGCCTCACATAAACATTTCTTAATCCATCACTATTTTTTAAAAATATATGCGTATTTAAGTCCATATGTCTATATCAGGGTTTCTCAACCTCAGCATTATTGACATTTGGGGCCAGATAATTCTCTGTGGGGCATCCTATGCATGATAGGATGTGGGGCAGTATCCCCGGCCTCTACTAACTAGATGCCAGTAGCAGCCCCTCCCCAGTTTCAACAAGCAAAAATGTCCCCACACATGGCCAAATGTCTGCCAGGGAGACAAAAATGGCCCCAGTAGAGAAACACTGGCCCTCATACTGCTTTAAATTACAAGTTCCTTTTGGACAGGGACTAACCTAATTTGCAGACTGAACAGCACAACAGGAAGGTGCTCAGAGAAAGCAGTTCCATGGTGATCACAATCAGTAAACATGCAACAAGAATTGTTGACTCACGTCTAGAAAAACAGAAAATGTAAGCATATGATCTAGTAAATAGTGAGTACTGTGTCTCATTCAGCCTTCCGTTCTTGTCAATAACAGTAAAACAACAATGCTTAGCTCTCCTGTATGAACCTCCCAGAGGAGCTGAAAATTTGAAAGATGGAGTTCATTTCCTTGTAATTAGACTGTTCCCATAAAGTAAGGTAAGAGGGGGGTAAAGGGAAATCCCCCACAGCAGCGTGAATGGTTGTAATCTTCATGGAGAAGAGCCCACACTGGGATGAACATTCCTTCACAATTACTGTACTGTTCTTCCAGGCTGGGAATTTGGGGCGGCACTACATCCTCTTGCAGGATCTGCCCCTTGTAAAAGCACTCCAAATATTTTTCATGAGTGAAAAGGCAAAAGATAGATATGAACTGATACATTGTCAGAACTACTGCTGTTATCCAACCACTCAAATAGTATTAAACCTCTGGATTTGGCAAAGAAAACCTGCTAAATGATCCCTTTATAGGCTTCTCTCTAGGCAAAAGAACAAAACCTTTTATCAGTTAATCTAATGAATTACATGGGTTATTTTTATTCTATTCATAAGAGACAAGGCATGTAGGTCCTGCTTGTTCTTACATGCACTGGATAACAATTCCATTAAGCAAATATTTATTTAAACTAAGGGTATGGCAGTCTAGTCTGACAGTTATCAGACATAAAAGTGGAAATGCTCAAATGAGTAAAAAATCAGGCTCTGCGCTTGGAGAGCTTAGAGTTCTGATTTCTGTAACAATTGGTTGTGTATTCGTAGTCAATCCCCAAATACATTTGCTTTTGAGTACCTGAAAGCCCAATGCTGTAAGCTCTGGAAGAAGTTTTAAAAATCTAGTGATCATTCAAAGGTGTGAGCAACTCCAGGTGAGAAAGTGACCGAGAAAGAGTTGATGGAGACACGGCTTTTGAAGTGAGGGTGGGTGTTCAAAACAACATGAACGATGAGGTTTTATTTCCTCCTGATTTTAAAATTAATACGTGTTTCTTGTTTTTAAAAAATATATGCAGGAAGAAAGAAAAGCCTGAGGAATAAAAGATGTCCCATAAGCAGTGGAAAAGTTGAGCAAAAACGCAGGACCTGGCCTGCTGGGGGCGGCAGAACCTGTGGAGGACCCTGTGGAGCTACGGAGAAACATGAGGTGGGGGCCTGAACGCCAGATCTAATTAGGAGGGCAGTGGGGAGTCATGGATGGCTAAGTGTTCTAGGCATGGCTCATTTCATGCTCATAACAACCCTGTGAGGTTGCTAGGGTTCTGATCAACCTTTAGATGCAGAGGTGGAGAATTTAAGGTGTGCAGTAACTTGCCCAAGGTCATGCAGCTAGCGGATGAGAGAAGTGGGCACTCCAAAACCCCATGCCCCTCAAAGAAAGTGGGAATTGAGGGGGGCAAACCGAGGATTGCAATGGTATAGCTGCAGAAAGTGTGCCTTTAGAAAGTGTGCAATAGAATGTTGATGTCATGAATTTAAAAATCCAGATCCAGAAAAAGGATCTGACTTGCTTTGTGGATAAAAGACCACGTTACAACCCAGAGACAGCCACGTGGAGTAGGTGGTTCAGCGGTGATCATTGGTGGAAGGCACTTTCCTTGGCCTTCAGGTACCCAGCATGGCCTGCCACTGATAAGACACCACCTGAGTCAGGTCAGGATCCCTTCAGGTGCTTTGAACAGCTCTTTTTGTACTTTTCATGGAGAGTTTATGCCACTGGCCCATCCCAACTGTTCTGGACTGTCCAGTGAAAGCCAGCCTGCTCAGCAGGGGAAGCCCCAGCCTCTGCCTGAGTGCTTAGGTGCTAGCTGGGAGGCTCCAGAATGAAGTCCCAGGCCTATGTCACTTGGGTAGACCCAGGCCTCATGCCAAGAAAGAACCTTTCCACAATAGTCAAATGGTGGAAGCAACTCAAATGTCCATCGACTGATGAATGGATACACAAAATGTGGTGTGTGTGTGTCTGTGTGTGTGATGCACTACTATTCAGCCATGAAAAGGAATGGTGTACTAATACGTGCTACAATCTGGATGAACCTTGAAAACATTATGCTAAACGAATCATTCCATTTATACGAAACATCCAGAATAAGAAAATCCACAGAGACAGACTTGCTATTGGTAAAACATCAAATTTACCATTTGAACCATCATTAAGTATACAATCAGTGGTGTTTAGGACACCCACAGGGTCATGCAACCATCACCACTTTCCAGAACATTCTCATCACCCCCAAAGGAAACCCTACACCCATTAAGCATTCATTCCTCATTCCTTCCTCCAGCCCCTTGTAATGACTAATCTACTTTCTATCTCTATGGATGTGCTGATTCACTTTAAAATGGTGAGTTTTATGTTATTTGTAATTTACTGCATTAAAAAAATAAGCAATGGGATTGGATGAGGTGGATGAAGAAAAGGATCCCAGATTGAGGTTTTGTGCACTCTAATGTTTAGAGGCCAGCCAATAAAGAAGGTTCAAAAGAAGCAACTCATCACATAGGAGGAAAACCAGGAAAGCTGCTGCCCCAGAACTCAAGTGAGAAACAGTTTCAAGGAGAGTAGAGTGACTATCTGTGTCAGAGTGAATTTTGTGTGGTTCAGGTAGATACAGACAGGCTCATCTACACAGGAGGGGACCGTTTTACACTCTGACCAGCAATGCATGAACAGGCTCAGTTCCCAACAATCTTGCCAATACAGAGTGTCCTCAAAATGCTTGCCAATCTCAAAAGTGAGAAATGGATCTCAGTGTTGTTTTCTCTTGCAGTTCCTTTATTGAGAGTGAGGCTGAGCATCTTTTCAAATGTTGAAGGGCCATTTATCTTTCTTTGGCTGTGAACTCTCTGTTCATGGACTTTGCCCATTTTCTGTCGAGCTGTTCATCTATTTATTCTTGATTTCTAGGAACACTTTACATATCAGGGAGGTGGTTCTCTGTCCCCGGCATCTGCTTCTTGAAACTCTTCTCTTTGTTTCCATAAGAGCGCTCTCTCCTAGGTCTTCTCTCACCTCCCAGTATCTCATCTCCACATTTTGGATTTTTTTTCTTTTGGGCGTGTCGGTTGCTCTTCTCCTTTGTACCTTTTAAGGCTGGTGTCCCCTGTCTTTGACTGTCATTCTTCTCTACACACTCTTCAGCATCCTTCCCCTCCCACCTCTTCCTCCACCGCAATTCTAATTACAACTGTGTGCTCAACTACCAAACCTATATGGAACAGGATGTTAAAATAAGACTTTCTGACGTCTCAGTCTGAGCGGAGACCCCAAAGCTGAAAAAAGCAGCGTTAGGTGCCCACACATTCTAAAGAGAGGTGCTAGACCATCCAAGCAGACACAACAGAGGGTGACCCAAAAAAAACCAAAACAAAACAAATCCTGCTCAAGGACCCTATAGCCTCATCCTTAGAGTCTTAAAAGAGGCTTGGGTATTGATCCTGGAGTTCTTGCAGAGTAGAGTTGCAGGGATGCCATGGCTCCTCCCAGCCACCCCCAAACCAAGCAGGGGGCTTGAAGAGAATCTTTAGTGAGCCTGGCCTGTGTTTTATGATGTTGAGGGGACAGAGAGTATCATACCTGACTCATGCTTTAAAAACTGTAAAGGCAAGAAGCTGGGTTTGCTTTCTGGGCAGCAGAGTGGTGAGAAAGAACCCAAGGTGGATGAGCACAGCTCCCAACTACGCTGTTCCTGGAGGTGTGTCGTCCAGTGAATGATCATCTTCCGAGCTGGGCACGGTGGATCACTTCTGTAACCCTAGCAACTCAGGAGGCTGAGGCTGGAGTATCACTTGAGGCCAGGAGTTTGAGACCAGCCTGTGTGACATAGCAACACCCTGTCTCTACAAAATAATAATAATAATAATAATACAAAAATTAGTTAGGCATGGTGGTGTGTGACTGTAGTTCCAGCTACTCAGGAGGCTAAGATGGGAGAATTGTGGTTGGGGCTGCAATGAGCCAAGGTCACACCACTGCACTCCAGCCTGAGCTCCAGAGGGAGACCCAGTCTCAAAAAAAAAAAAAAAAAAGAAAAGAAAAAGAAAAAAAAAAACTCCTGGTCACAAAAAGTTGGAACAAAAAATCTTGAAGTTACTAAAAGGACAAAATTGGTGATTTTGCAGGAAGGTGAGAAGCAGACTCCTCAATATAGCAATAGTAGAAGTGAGGAAATGCCAAAGAAACAGAATCTGGTAATTCTTGAAGAGCCAGCCTTTAAGTGTTCATGGAAAACATCCTTATACATGAAGTTTTTGCAAAAGATACGCATAGACAAAAATTCTCGTGGTGTCATGGGACAGGATTCACTGAAGACTTTTAATATCAGTTGAATTCGGATCTTAGTTTCAAATAAGTAAGCTGTTTCAAGCAAGGAGAAAATAAAATGAGAACTTCTTTTCAGTGACAAGCTCTGACTTTGCAATCACACAGACCTAGGCTGGGAGTCCTGCTCTGCCACTTGCTAGGTTGTGACACATTGGATAAATTGCTCAACTTCTGTAAACCTCAATTTCCTCCTTTAGAAAGTAAAAATAATATCTGACAAGACTATTACAAGAATTACATGAGATATTGTGAACAACACCCTTCGCACAGGGTCTGGTGCTCAGTCATTGGTTGTAAAAGAGAATGTGACTTTGATCTATGTCTCCATTAAATGGGGTTGGAAAGAACACATATTGTCCTATGAGTCCATTCAAGTTTTTAATTTTGGTCATTTGGTTTGTTGCTTTCTGGTGAATGCTACCTACCTTCATCAAATCATTATGAAGTTTCCAGAGCAAATTCTCTGTAATGTATTCTAAAGAAAATTGAGAGGAAAATAAAGCAAACTGAAGTATGGAAACACAGCTTGGGAGTTCAGAAAAACTATTTGCTCATCATACATTAAGTTAAAAATATAGTTGCACAAACAGATGACTAAATAATACTCAGAGCCACAGATTTCAGCTTTTAAGTGCCATCTTACATAAGATTGTTCAACTAAACTAGCCTAGCCATTAAAAAAACTTAGATATGGCATTTTTAAAATAGAGATTCACATACAGCACATCTAAATCTATGCTGTTTATATAACACGAAGATAGCAGATATATCTGTAAGGAGGTGTTGGCATCACAGAGAATGACATACTATGTTACAGTGATTCTTGGATTTTTCCTATGTGTTAAGCCTGGACTTCTGATTCCAAATTCAGCTCCTACAGCAGAGGTACCCAGGGAAGCCTTGAACCATATTAATATTAAATGGCAAGATAAGGCATCAGTGTGAGTTCTTGAACCTTAAACAGGTAAAGATCTTTGGGTTTTGTTTTCTGGCACAAAACAGGTGCATTTGGTCCACAGTCCATGCACAAGTTAAAATATTATTAGCTCTGCTCTCAGTATCAAAAACAGTAATTAGTATACAATTTAGGACACATAAAATTCGAATGTCCATAAAATATTGTTAGCTCTGTCATCAGTATCATAAAGGATAATCAGTATATGATTTAGGACAATTAGGACAATATGCAAATGTATAATTAGTATACAATTTAGTATACAATTTGGATGTCCACAACCTTCACCTTCCATAATCCATCAAAATCAGTATTCTGAACAGAGCTATTTCTTAGTCAAACCTCTGATAGCCAGTATTTTAGGATCTGAAGCACTATTCCAATCAAAATCACTACTTCAAGGTCAGAAAAATCCTGTTTTTCAATGGATTCTATATGAGGACCTGGTTTTATTTTGCCTCAAAGGCCAGCTTTGCTCTGTGGTTATAAAGGTTTGTTGTATCTCTCCTACCCAGTTATCTGCTGTCTTTTACACTGATTCCAGCTTGGGCAGAACAACAGGCATGTTGTAGCTGTAGAAACAGATGCTGAGTGTGACTACACGATATCAAAATAACCTGCTGCAAAGTGGTCTACACACTCAACCAACTGGATTGGCTTGTTTTTCTCTTCAAATCCAAATTATTAAGGCAAACCTGAATTTTTCTATTCCATCTGTAAGAAAACACAATTGAGTTTCCTGATTTGTCATGAAAGCTATAACAGAACAGTACATTCACCACCGTCTTAAACACATACCTAGTAGGAATCTGCCTTACACTTCCCCTGCCCTCCTTGTTGCTAAAATCTACCCAGAACATATGGGAACTTGATCTGCCAACAATCAGCTTGAGGTATTCATGACTTTGTAACAGACTGCAACCCAGTAACAAAGTGGACTGTTTCCACCAGGGCCTGGATACCACTTATTTGGGGAGCCATCTTTAGTGTGAGAGACAAGAAGTCTTTCTGTTTGCTCTCTGTGCTGGAAGTCTTATAACAAACATGGCATGCGTGAGATACAGATGAGTCAAGATTGCACAGAAAAAGGCAGCTTTCTTACGTATAGTAACACCTTGTTATAGGTTAAAATGCATCCCTACTCCCCTCCCCAAAAAAAAGATATGTTGGAGTCCTAACCCCTAGTATTTCAGAATGTGACCTCAGTTGGAGATGGGGTATTTACAGAGGTTTGGAGATTGGGTCTTTACAGAGGTAATCAAGTTAAAATGAGGTCATTAGCATGGGCCATGATCCAATATAACTGATGTCTTTATCCAAAGAAGAAACATGGACAGGCACACAGACAAGCGAGGGGAAAAGACAGCCACGTACAAGCCAAGGAGAGAGGAATGGAGCAGATCCTTCCCTCACAGCCCTCAGAAGGAACCAATTCTGCTGACAACTTGAGGATGGACTTCTAGCAAACGAACTCACTGATCCAGCACCACTGCAGAATGAAAAAGTCCACATAAATTCACTTTCTAGATAACTCAAGCGTTCTGACAAATAAGCAGTTCCAAAATTGTCATTCTACTCTTTTTTAACAAAAATGTTTGTAAAACACACCCTCTACATTCTCAAACCAGGGGCAGTTGAACCCAATCTAAACCTTTCCTGTTGGTGCAGGTTTATCAGTGACTGCAGAGGAACAGAAGACCCTTTGTTTCTGCAGTAAGTGGCATCACTGGTTTCCCTGTTTTCTCCTCTAATATGAAGTTCCCAGACAGCCCACTCTGCCTTCTGCATCATCCTCATTTCCTTGCTTGTCCTAATCTGTTGTGAAAGAACAGAAACCGGACAAACAAGGCATTAAAACTGGTTCTCAAATAAAATTAGTAGTCCCAAGTGGAGGCTGAAAGACACTCCTAAAGGTTAAACCACGTGAACTTGAAAAATGCTTTTGTTGTCTATTTCTTCACTCCCTGTTCTCAGGGGGTAAGGATGTCAGAGCCCTTATATTAGGGATACCTCGAGTGCTGTGCTACATTGACACAAGGCAGGTCACAAGAAACCCTCTGGCCTCCTTCAGCTTATAAATTTATGCCATAAAAAGCAGCAGCTGGGATCAATCATAGCTCGGGAAATATGCACCTCTATTAGGAGCCCAGTGGCGCTCTGTTCTGTGGTGGTTGTTATTTCTTATATTTGGAATATGGTTATACCATAGGATGGAACTCCCTGGAATGGTCTTTCCATGACACCAAATTAGTTTGGGAAATTCTAATTCCCCAAACAGAATGATAATCAGATTAAATGACTACAAAGGAATAAACTCGCTTTTGAAATCAAAAGTGTACTTACCAAATTAGATTACTTACTACATCCTCTCACTTTTACAGATAACGACTTTACTCAATTATTCTCTTCTACTGATTGGAAGCTGCCTCCTTTGCCATGCTTAGTTTGGTATAGAACATGTTTCAGCTTTGTGCTATAATCTTGTCGTTGTTGCTGTTGTTTAAAAAACAATGGTAAGACAAAAGCTAATGTTTAGTGAGTACTGTGCTTACGATAAGCCAAGCACTGTGCCAAATGCCTTATGTGCCTTATTAAGTCTCCCAAATGCCTCAGGGGTACATATGATTTTTACTGTTCCCATTTAACAGATAACAAAATGGAGGCCTAATGTGTTTGAGTAATTTGTCTGAGTCATTCAGTTACTAATGGGCAGCACCTGGATTTTAACCCAGGCAGTCTGACTCCAGAGCCTGTGTTCTTAATCATTAAGGTATATGAAGAGAGGTAAATTTTAACACTAATTACTAAAATTAGTGTGATCTTGCTAAAATATCATAATTTGAAATTATGTAATAAAAAACCTCCAGGCCAGGCACAATGACTCACTCCTGTAATCCCAGCACTTTGAGAGACTGGGGCAGGCAGATCACTTGAGGTCAGGAGTCCGAGACCAGCTTGGCCAACATAGTGAAACCCTGTCTCTACCAAAAATACAAAAATTAGCTAGCCGTGGTAGTGCCTGCCTGTAATCCCAGCTACTCGGGAGGCTGAGGCATGAGAATTGCCTGAACCCAGGAGATGGAGGTTGCAGTGACCCCAGATTGCACCACTCCACTCCAGCCTGGGCGACAGTGAGACTGTCTCAAAAAAAAAAAAAAAAAAACGAAAACAAAATGTGTAGGCCAGGGATATTTTTTAACTCTTCCACCAAGACTGAGTACACTGTAAAATACTGACGACTTTTTTTGCAAGGTTAATTATGAGGTTTGAACTTGGTTAATAAACTTTTATGCTAAGTTGTTTCTCAGATGAGTACTTACTAAAACTCTACAATATGTAGAGAATAGATTTGTGGGCAGTTTTTAAACTAAGATCATTCTCCTTAAGCTAGAGCCATGAAAGGGTATATAATCTCCATTAATTAGTAAGGGGTAAAACATCAAAAATGCATGCTGCAGAGTGGTTGACAGTAGGAGAGAAGGAAAGGAAGGCAGTGGGTGGGAATGGTGACAAGTCGTAATACAATAATCACTTTAGACGTTTTCAGAATCTGTAAAAAAAAAATTTCAGGACTATACCAATACCATTTTAGCTCATTTTCAAGGCTTTTCAGGCTTTTCAGAGAGTCTCAAAGCTCAAAGTGCATATTACTTAACTACCTGGATTGGAATGATACTTATTAGGATGTGGAAATGACAAAGTAGGTAGATTTTGCTTCTAAATTTTCTGTTCTGAACTTCCCAATAGCTCTATTTCGGCTCTTAAATAAAGTCCCCCAAGGTCGTCACAACTTTTGAGCCTGTGGTTGTCAGTAAGAGTCTTGTATGAAGTCTTTTTCCAGTTATAGATTAAAACAAAGCAAAACAAAGAACTAAATGACTTAATTACTTGGCTTCGGGATTCCTTTGTCTTCAGAGTTACTATTCATATGTCACTTTTAGACATTCACGCTAAAATGTATCAACAATGAGAATTTCATTTGTGTAGATAAATACGATTGTCATGTCAGATCTTTCATATTTAAGCCAATTGAAAAATACAAATAAACATTGCATGATAGAATTGCTTCATTTGTTCAAAGTTGTTTATTTTAAAAAGTACTCCATGACTGGCTCCAAGTCCCAAATATATCATGCAATTAAATTATGCTAAAAGTAGTAATAGGTGGGCCCACATCTGTTAAGGATGCTTTTGTTCTAGCAATTAAAGACTAGCTAAGGAGGCAAGAAAGTCAAGAACTCTCTTTCACTTTCCATGAACTCTCACACACGTGTCTGTCCTTATGCTTCAGTTTCTCCATCTTTTTTTTTTTTTTTTTTTTTTTTGAGACGGAGTCTTGCTCTGTCGCCTGGGCTGGAGTGCAGTGGCCTGATCTCAGCTCACTGCAAGCTCCGCCTCCTGGGTTTACGCCATTCTCCTGCCTCAGCCTCCGGAGTAGCTGGGACCACAGGCGCCCGCCACCTCGACCGGCTAGTTTTTTGTATTTTTTAGTAGAGACGGGGGTTTCACCATGTTAGCCAGGATGGTCTCCATCTCCTGACCTCGTGATCCGCCTGTCTCGGCCTCCCAAAGTGCTGGGATTACAGGCTTGAGCCACCGAGCCCGGCCTTTCTCCATCTTAAAATAGGGAGAAAAGGACATTTTTCCACTAGTATGAAAGCAAGTTATATTAGGAGAAGTTTACAAAGAAGGTTATTGCCCCCTTAACATTTAATTAGGAGATAATGCCCTGGAAATAAAAAGCTATCATAGGATAAAGGTCTCCAACAGGCCTTATTCAAGGAGCAACAAAACTGAGACACTGTGGAAAATAAATGTCATGTCAATGGTTTGATATTTATTTATTTATTTATTTATTTTTGTTTTTATTTTTATTTATTTTGGGACAGAGTCTCACTCTGTCGCCCAGGCTGGAGTGCAGTGGCACGGTCTAGGCTCACTGCAAGCTCTGCCTCCCGGGTTCACGCCATTCTCCTGCCTCAGACTCCCAAGTTGCTGGGACTACAGGTGCCCGCCACCGCGCCCGGCTAATTTTTTGTATTTTTAGTAGAGACAACGTTTCACCATGTTAGCCAGGATGGTCTCGATCTTCTGACCTCATGATCCACCCGCCACAGCCTCCCAAAGTGCTGGGATTACAGGCATGAGTCACCATGCCCGACCTTGATATTTATTTTTAAAGCAAGAAGCCTGACCACAGTGGTTACCAAAACCAAAGCAGCAGCAATACTGTCTCATTAGCGTCTTCCTTTCTGAGGCAAAGGACTTGGAGTGCCTCCACTTACTGAGTGCGTCTAGGTGGGCTGTTTTTTTTATTTTTGAGACAGAGTCTCACTCTGTCTCCCAGGCTGGAGTGCAGTGGCCTGATCTCGGCTCACTGCAAGCTCCGCCTCCTGGGTTCACACCATTCTCCTGCCTCAGCCTCCTGAGTAGCAGGGACTACAGGCTCCCACCACCAGGCCCGTCTAATTTTTTTTTTTTTTTTTTTTTTTTTTGTATTTTTAGTAGAGACGGAGTTTCACCATGTTAGCCAGGATGGTCTCGATCTCCTGACCTCGTGATCCGCCTGCCTTGGCCTCCCAAAGTGCTGCGATTACAGGCATGAGCCACCACACCTGGCCAGTGGGCATTTTTACAGTACATAAATAATGAGTAAGTTAACTACAAAAATCTCTACACAATATAAAGAAGTGGAAAAACATATGAAAGAAGATACCTGTTTGGTTTACTCAAAGTAGTGAATGAAAAGAGTGAAAAGAAAGAAACGTAAATGATTTGATCTAGCAAAGCAGACCAGTGTCTTCCACTGATCCCTTTTGGCAATTCCATTCAGTTGGATGGCCCAGATGCCATCTTCCATGGCCAAATGGAAAAATGCAATGTCTTATTTTATTGTAGAAAATCCACTGGAAATATGCTTTTAAGTGGTTCTTCTATTATACAGGAATTTATTAACTATTGTATCTACTATATGGCCAGAATGAAAGGGGACTAAAATGTTTAAATATATCATTCCTATTCTTCAGAAACTTACAACAAGGGTTTTGGGGTTCTTGTTGCTATTAACTTCTTAGTTTCTTACAACACAATTATTTTGTCTGGAACACAGTAAAGTTCTGTGTTACTGTTAAAATAAAACCTAGAGTTTTCAATAATTATCTCAGCTTGTTGTCATCACAAGCTCTGGACTGGGATAAACTAAAGGACAACTCAGCCAATAGCTTATCATGTATAATGCTCATATTCCTATTACCATCAACACTTTAAGGTAAGATTTCACTTGGTAAGCAATCCATTTTTATTCATTATATAACTGAATTAGAACAGAATTTTTGGTTTATGTTGGTTTAAGTTTTGTATTCAAATTAAGACTGGTATTTAAGTCCTTCCTTTCTTCTTTAAGTTACTAGTCATGGCACTAAATAGTTAACTTGAAGGAAAATAAACCATGCTCTGCTGTGAATATTCTGCTACTGAAGTACTGAAAAGGAGTTGATTGAAGAGAATCACATAAACAATTTTTTTTTGAAAAAAGAAGAGGGCACATACTAAGGAAGAACAGAAAAAACGGGGAAAACTTTTGTAAAGGTAATTTGCTAAAAGCATTTAAAAATAGTTCACTGTTATCCAGGCTCTGAACCCTATTAATATCGAGAGTGAAAAAGAAAGGAGTCAAGCGGATAAACAGAAGCTTATCTAAGGGACCTGATTCTTCTCATACAAGCAAATCCTGACCCCTTTCATGGTTTGCAATGTCATGATGATTGGAAAAGACAGCGTTTGTTGCTTTATAAATATATGGAACTGTACGTGATTTCAAGAAGCTTTCACATACATTATCTCTAATTCCCACACAACCCTGTAAGGGAGCAAATGGTGAGTCCACTTTAAAGGTGAAGCCAATATCAAAGGTCAAACAGAAAAGCAACAAAGCTGGGACATAAACCTGGACCTTTTACCTCCCAGGTCTGAACACTGCGCAAAACATCCACATTTTGAAAAATATTATTATTGGCTCTAGCATTGTTCAATGTACTTGTTAGAAACACAAGGAAGAAGAGGAGGAGAAAAGGGAGGAGGAGGAGGTAAGTGTGGGAGGAGGACGAGGATGGGGAGAGAGGAAAGCTTTTGAATTGTCCTAATAGTCCACGCTTTGCTATGATTATACTAGTGCTCTCTGTGCTTGTTTTCAAGATGGCTGGAGTTGGTCATCCCTGTGTAAATTGTGACTACAAAACCAGTATCTGACCGTAAGTCAGATATTAACGATCATAAGTGCCAGTCCTGTTCTTTGGTTAGTTAGCACTGAGTGATGGTTTCAGCAGCTATGTTGCTTTATGTGAACAGTCATGTATCTTTCCTGAGAAACAGCCACCTATTTGAGTCCTTTGCCTCAGAAAGGAAGACGCTAGTGAGACAGTATTGCTGCTGCTTTGGTTTTGGTAACCACTGTGGTCAGGCTTCTTGCTTTAAAAATAAATATCAAGGCCAGGCGTGGTGGCTCATGCCTGTAATCCCAGCACTTTGGGAGGCTGAGGCAGGTAGATCACGAGGTCAGAAGATCGAGACCATCCTGGCTAACCTGGTGAAACCCCGTCTCTACTAAAAATACAAAAAATTAGCCGGGCGCGGTGGTGGACGTCTGTAGTCCCAGTTACTCGGGAATCTGAGGCAGGACAATGGCGTGAACCCAGGAGGCGGAGCTTGCAGTGAGCCTAGACCATGCCACTGCACTCCAGCCTGGGCGACAGAGCAAGACTCTATGTCTCAAAAAATAAATAAATAAAAATAAAAATTTCCTGAGAAACAGTCACCTATTTGACTAACAAATCCTTTGGTTTGTTATAGCTTGATTTCAAATAGCCTCAGGCTATTATCAGCCTCAAGGCACAGTTTGCTAACAGATTTCATACACTTCTTGGGGTTTTCTTAGGAAATTCCCCCACATATCCCTTGGCGTATCTTCCAGCAGTTGTCCAGTTAGGCTACTCACTTTTATTTTTGACTTATTTTCTAGTAAAGTCAACTCAAGAATGTAAATGTCTCTACCAGGCTCATGGCTTGCAATCTTGGATGGGTTAGACGCCTATTCATCACTGCTCTGCTAACCTTTCATTTGATATACAACTTGAAAGCACATTTAAGTCATCAGCAACTCTCCTGGGGCAGAAATGGCTGGATATGTAGATATGGTATCATAAATAAAGGCTAAGGAAAAAGACTATTCACCTGGGTCATTCAGGAAGAATAGGTAGTACTTTGTTGTTGTTTTTTTTTTTTGAGTTAGGGTCTCACTCTGTCACCGAGGCTGAAGTGCAGTGGCACAACCATGTTTCACTGCAGCCTCAACCTCCTGGGCTCAAGTGATCCTCCTGACTCAGCCTCCCAAAGTGTTGGGATTACAGACGTGAGCCACTGAGCCTGGCCAGGTAGTATTTTTTATGGAGGTGGACTTGCATGGCTCCTTTGGAAAATCTCTTACCTATGTCTCACTTTATTTGCTACTGAATAGGTATGATATACATTTATCTCATGAGCCTACCTTGCTTTTGGATTTTGAAATGTTTATGTGAAAATGTTGACTAGGTGATAAGAATATGGATTGTTGCTGTAAATTGTAAGCAAGAATGAAGACTGTAACTCCTAAAACACTCAATTATGTCTCATGTGTATAAAAATGAGAATATTTTAATAAGTTAAACATATATTTATGAATCAAAGCTAAATGGTCATTAATATCAAGTAAATATCAGTAAACATGGGAGATATAAAAATGTATGAGGCGGCCGGGCGCGGTGGCTCAAGCCTGTAATCCCAGCACTTTGGGAGGCCGAGACAGGCGGATCACGAGGTCAGGAGATCGAGACCATCCTGGCTAACATGGTGAAACCCCGTCTCTACTAAAAATAGAAAAAAACTAGCCGGGCGACGTGGCGCGCGCCTGTAGTCCCAGCTACTCGGGAGGCTGAGGCAGGAGAATGGTGTGAACCCGGGAGGCGGAGCTTGCAGTGAGCTGAGATCCGGCCACTGCACTCCAGCCTGGGCCGCAGACTCCGCCTCAAAAAAAAAAAAAAAAAAAAAAAAAAATGTATGAGGCAGTTCTGGCTCTCAGTGAGCTTACAATCTATAAGAGAAGGGGAAAACATAAAAATTAAATAAGAGAACAATATAAGAAGCATCAAAAGGCAACCTATTGTAAATTGCCACCTGAAATGAAATTGGCAGAGTCACTACTATAGGTCAGAGGAAGGAGAGATCATTTTCAGAAGCAGTGGGCAGGGAAGATAGAGTCCAGCCAGATCTCCAAGGCTGAATTCATTGGGAAGGAGGAGGGGGGTTTGGTGGAGGGAACCCAGTGAGAAAGTATAGATGTACAAAAGGAAGGAGTATGGATCCACAAAAGGAAAAAGAATACAGAAATGCAAGTTATGGTGATAAGGAGCGTTCTAGTATGCAATAGGGCTGGAAAGGCCATTTGGAATTGGACCGAGGAGAGCTATGAATGTCAAATTGAAGAGGTAAGATTGCTGAACAGAAAAGCATCTTGGTCAAAGCAGCATTTTGGAAATAATCCTTTGGCTATGGTATGCCAGATTAAATGGAGCAGGGAGGACCAGAGGCAGGGAGATCAATTGGAACCCATGCCAAGTCCCGGCGTGGGGTGAAGGTGGTGGGATTGGAAAGGAAGAAGTTGAGCCAGGAACTCTGTGGAAGAAGTGCACGACCTCTCAAGTGTGCTGATCAGCCTTCATTGCTGGAGCTTTCTGTCATTTTCCAAAGCATTGTGAAATATACGGGTTCTTAGAACTGACTTGCTTTAACAGTTGCAAGTGAAGAATGAAGAAATGAAGGCGTTTTATTCAACTTACGATATCCGATACCTGTAAAAGTTGATAAGTTGAACCTTTTCTTCTTGATCTTACCTAAGAACAAAAAGTGTTAGGCTAAAAATAAAGTTAAAAAAAAAAACAAAAAACACCAATCATAAAATGTAGGAATTAAAGGAGTTCTGAGAACATTTTATTTTTATTAGACAACCAACTCTAGTTGAACATGAACTATTCCAAACTCTTCTGTCAGTAAAATTGAAGGAAATCCCCAAGAATTCCTGAGATCCCTGTGTTGGTACTCCTGGTTTTGAGTGTTTATAATGTAATGTATTATACAGAAATTCAGAGAAACTTGATATATCTCTGAATGAGCAGTGAAAAAAACGTTTCAGGAAAGTTTTCCAACAATTCCAATGTCACGGTGTGTTTATATATATAATGGTGATATGACAAAGTTACTGGCATCTGGCTTCTGCCCTGAACCTCTACGACCAAGTTCTGGCCTTATCGCACACAGAAAAGCAATGCCTTCCACCCTTTGGGGGCATTTAAGGTTGGCACACTCTATTCCGGTAACACCACTTGACAGAAAGATGGCGAGGAAAAGCCTCTTCCCCACATTCCCTATGCCTCACCCTGCAGCTCAGCACTCAGAACTCCTTTCCTGGGCAGCGTCAATTTCAACTTCTTCCAATTCCTTGGCTATTTTGAGACTGCCCCTTGTGGGTCCAGAAGGAAGCCAGGAGGCCGGGCATGGTGGCTCCTGCCTCTAATCCCAGCACTTTGGGAGGCCACCGCGGGTGGATCACCTGAGGTCAGGAGGTCAAGACCAGCCTGACATGGTAAAACCACTAAAAATACAAAATTAGCCATGTGTGGTGGCGCATGCCTGTACTCCCAGCTACTTGACAGGCTGAGGCAGGAGAATCACTTGAACCCAGGAGGCAGAGGTTGCAGTGAGCCAAGATCACGCCACTGTACTCCAGCCTGGGCAACAAGAGTGAAACTCTGTCTCAAAAAATAAAAAGAAAAAGAAAGAAGCCAGGAGTCTCACGCTTGCAATGACTTGGGTAACTTGGGGTGTAGTCTCCTTCCTGCCCTCTTTCTAACTCCTCTTGTTTCCTGGCCACCCCTCCTCAACCTCCCCAAGTTGGAAAATCAGCTGATAAACCATGGGCAGGGGTGAATAAACAAATCACTCCCCAGTTTTAACTCGCTGATGATCAGGTTTGGGCCTAAAGCAAATCCATATGTTTGCATTTATGTAAGAGAAAGTGGTTAAAACTGCTTGATTTTATATAAACTTGAAAAACATTACTTTTTGCTTTTGACCTGGACAGCTGTGGAAGTCGGTCTCTCCTTGCAAGGTAAGGATATGAGCTTGGTCATATTGATGACCAACATCAAGGAACATGTTGATGTTCGTTACAGACACTGTTCTTATTCCAATGCTAGAAGGACCTGCGAGCATTATATAACATTTTCATGCACCCTTACATAAACAATTAGAAGCTGTTTACTTCTCAAGGACTCAATTAAATTATTTATTTATTTATTTATTTATTTATTTATTTATTTATTTATATTTCAGGCCTGAGCTGAGGACACTACAAGAGCCAAATTAGGGAAGGGGCTTGCGGTCCTGCCATATTGCGTATTCATGGCTTTCCCGTCCCCCCACCCCTAATATAATCCTTTTAAGCCAGGTTAACAACTCACTAATTTCAAAGCGATTCATTTGCCAACTCAAAAAAGCACAGATACAACTTTAAATGCTTTCGGATTTTAATCCTCTGGAGTATTTATATGTTTACTTGTCTTATCCCTCCAAAAACTAATCTCAGAGTTTTGAGAATCTGGGAACTTGGGCAAAGGAGAAAACAAGCACGCAGACCAAGGAATCCGAAATCGCAGTTCATGAGGTCAGCATAAACCGACAATACCTTTTTGTTTGTATTGACCCAGCTCAAATTATAAAATCACATGAGTAATAAAACACAAAATACACGTGTTATCACCGAAAAGCCTAAAATGTAACTAAACGCGTTTTTCACCCCTCGCGGTGGTATCATTTACTCTGTATGTCAACGTTTCTGTCTCCCTAAGACTCTCCCTTTATATCGTGAGCACACATTTTTGCATCATGCTCACACATTCATTAGCTAGGACTGAGGAGTGTGTACGATTCCAACGGGCCCTCAGCGTTAGCTGTTAGATGCACAAACCTTCGCTTCCTTTCCACATCTACTGCACTTGAGGTTCAACAGAGGATCCTTGCAAGAACAGCGCCCAGAGAGCATTCTTGACAGATGCGCGCTTGGCTCCAGCAACCCGCTCTGCTGGGAAGTTTCTTCTAACCACTAACACCCACCTCCAGTCCCCCAAGCTGTCACGACGCAGGCTGGCTGGGTCCCGTCTTGACGGGGGAAGGGTTTTACACACATCCTGCTAGGCTGCCCCACATCACAACCAAGCTCGCAGGGCAAACTCCTCCAAGCCTGGAGGACAAGCTGTCCCAGGCGCTCCGGCGCTTCCTGAACACCAAGGTCCCCTCCGCGCTCAAGGGAGCTAGCGCTCTGTTACGCAGGGAACCCCGGCACTGCAGGTCGAGGGGATGCACAGGGAGCGGGGCGCAGCAGGCAGCCCACCGCCGGAGGCAAACGGCGCGCAGGAGGCAAACGAGGCGCAGGAGCGGGTGCGAGAGCGAGTGGGGGCTGAGGGGGCGGGGCCCCAGGGGGGAGGCCGAGCGCGGGAGGGGGCACGGGGAAACAGGGACCTGTAGCCAGCGGGCGCAGGAAGAGGTGCGTCCGCAGGAACCCGCGGGCGCACGGGAGGCACTAGCTCCATGATCAGCTCGGGACTCTCAGGAGCCGCTCAATTGCCAACGGGAAGGGGGTGCGGGGAGTTGGAGGTTGGTGGGGGGGCAGACCAGACGGGGGCGTGCCTTTGCCCGGATTGGCTGCAGGAGCCTGACGCCAGGCCCCGGGGGTTGGCTTGGGGAGTGGGAGCGGGGTGGGGTGGGTGCTGGGTGCCGGAGCTGCGGGCCCGGCGCGCTCAGAAACATGCTGAGGTCCCGGCGGCTCTTCCAGCAGCGGCAGCGGCTCCAGCAGCAGCGGCGGCGGAGGCGGCGGCGGCAGAGACAGCGTTCGGCTCCGGCGGGAAAGGCGCCCGGCGCCCATGCCTCCGGCCCCGCGCCGCGGCTGCCCTGACCCGGCCGCGACCTCCCTCTGCGCACCCCGCCGTCCAGGCTTCTGGGGTGTTCCCCAACCAAGGCCCAGCCCTGCCACACCCCCCGCCTCCGGCCTCCGCAACTCGGCATGGGCGCGGGGGCGCTCGTCCTGGGCGCCTCCGAGCCCGGTAACCTGTCGTCGGCCGCACCGCTCCCCGACGGCGCGGCCACCGCGGCGCGGCTGCTGGTGCCCGCGTCGCCGCCCGCCTCGTTGCTGCCGCCCGCCAGCGAAGGCCCCGAGCCGCTGTCGCAGCAGTGGACGGCGGGCATGGGTCTGCTGATGGCGCTCATCGTGCTGCTCATCGTGGCGGGCAACGTGCTGGTGATCGTGGCCATCGCCAAGACGCCGCGGCTGCAGACGCTCACCAACCTCTTCATCATGTCCCTGGCCAGCGCCGACCTGGTCATGGGGCTGCTGGTGGTGCCGTTCGGGGCCACCATCGTGGTGTGGGGCCGCTGGGAGTACGGCTCCTTCTTCTGCGAGCTGTGGACCTCGGTGGACGTGCTGTGCGTGACGGCCAGCATCGAGACCCTGTGTGTCATCGCCCTGGACCGCTACCTCGCCATCACCTCGCCCTTCCGCTACCAGAGCCTGCTGACGCGCGCGCGGGCGCGGGGCCTCGTGTGCACCGTGTGGGCCATCTCAGCCCTGGTGTCCTTTCTGCCCATTCTCATGCATTGGTGGCGGGCGGAGAGCGACGAGGCGCGCCGCTGCTACAACGACCCCAAGTGCTGCGATTTCGTCACCAACCGGGCCTACGCCATCGCCTCGTCCGTGGTCTCCTTCTACGTGCCCCTGTGCATCATGGCCTTCGTGTACCTGCGGGTGTTCCGCGAGGCCCAGAAGCAGGTGAAGAAGATCGACAGCTGCGAGCGCCGTTTCCTCGGCGGCCCCGCGCGGCCGCCCTCGCCCTCGCCCTCGCCCTCGCCGGTCCCCGCGCCCGCGCCGCCGCCCGGACCCCTGCGCCCCGCCACCGCCGCTGCCACCACCGCCCCGCTGGTCAACGGGCGTGCGGGTAAGCGGCGGCCCTCGCGCCTCGTGGCCCTGCGCGAGCAGAAGGCGCTCAAGACGCTGGGCATCATCATGGGCGTGTTCACGCTCTGTTGGCTGCCCTTCTTCCTGGCCAACGTGGTGAAGGCCTTCCACCGCGAGCTGGTGCCCGACCGCCTCTTCGTCTTCTTCAACTGGCTGGGCTACGCCAACTCGGCCTTCAACCCCATCATCTACTGCCGCAGCCCCGACTTCCGCAACGCCTTCCAGCGACTGCTCTGCTGCGCGCGCAGGGCTGCCCGCCGGCGCCACGCGGCCCACGGAGACCGGCCGCGCGCCTTGGGCTGTCTGGCCCGGCCCGGACCCCCGCCGTCGCCCGGGGCCGCCTCGGACGACGACGAAGACGATGTCGTCGGGGCCACGCAGCCCGCGCGCCTGCTGGAGCCCTGGGCCGGCTGCAACGGCGGGGCGGCGGCGGACAGCGACTCGAGCCTGGACGAGCCGTGCCGCCCCGAATTCGCCTCGGAGTCCAAGGTGTAGGGCCCGCCGCGGGGCGAAGACGCCGGGCACCCCGGGAGGAGGACAGCCCGGGCGCCCGGAACGACTTCCCGGGGGAACGAGGAGATCTGTGTTTACTCAAGACCGAAAGCAGGTGAACTCGAAGCCCACAATCCTCGTCTGAATCATCCGAGGCAAACAGAAAAGCCACGGACCATTGCACAAAAAGGAAAGTTTGGGGAGGGATGGGAGAGTGGCTTACGGATGTTGCTGGGTTTTTTCTTTCTTTCTTTCTTTTCTTGTTTTTTCTGTTTGTGGTCCGGCCTTCTTTTGTGTGTGCGTGTGATGCATCTTTAGATTTTTTTTTCCCCCACCATGTGGTTTTTGACACTTTCTGCGAGGACCAGAGTGGAAGTTGGGTGGGTTAGGGGAAGGAAAAAGCATTAGGAGGGGATTAAAATCGATCAGCGTGGCTCCTATCCCTTTCCCAGGAACAGGAGTAGTCTACCAGCCAGAGAGAGGAGAATGACAGTTTGTCAAGACATATTTTCTTTTGCTTTCCAGATAAATTTCATTTTAATTTCTAAGTAATGAGTTCTGCTGTCATGAAAGCAAAGAGAAAGGATGGAGGCAAAAAAAAAAAAAAAAAAAAAAAATTAACGTTTCAAGAAATGTTAAGCTCTTCTTGGAACAAGCCCCACCTTGCTTTCCTTGTGTAGGGCAAACCCGCCGTCCCCCGCGCGCCTGGGTGGTCAGGCTGAGGGATTTCTACCTCACACTGTGCGTTTGCACAGCAGATAGAAAGACTTGTTTATATTAAACAGCTTATTTATGTATCAATATTAGTTGGAAGGACCAGGCGCAGAGCCTCTCTCTCTGTGACATGTGACTCTGTCAAATGAAGACAGGACATTAGAGAGAGAGAAACAGTTCAGATTACTGCACATGTGGATAAAAACAAAAGCAACAACAAAAAAGGAGTGGTTCAAAATGCCATTTTTGCACAGTGTTAGGAATTACGAAGTCCACAGGAGATGTTACTTGCACAAAAAGAAATTAAATATTTTTTAAAGGGGGAGGGGCTGGGCAGATCTTAAAAACTAAAATAAAATTC
Source organism: Rhinopithecus roxellana (assembly GCF_007565055.1). NCBI lineage: Eukaryota > Metazoa > Chordata > Mammalia > Primates > Cercopithecidae > Rhinopithecus > Rhinopithecus roxellana. The sequence continues at coordinate 35,080,927 of NC_044559.1, forward strand.
AAACTCTACTTCTGTTGTCTAGTATGTTATTGAGCTAATGATTTATTGGGGAAAATACCTTTTTATACTCCTTTATCATGGTACTGTAACTGTATCCATATTATAAATATAATTATCTTAAGGATTTTTAAATTTTTTTTTATGTCCAAGTGCCCACGTGAATTTGCTGGTGAAAGTTAGCACTTGTGTGTAAACTCTACTTCCTCTTGTGTGTTTTACCAAGTATTTATACTCTGGTGCAACTAACTACTGTGTGAGGAATTGGTCCATGTGCAATAAATACCAGTGAAGCACAATCAAGATTATGTACTGTGTGTCTGTAAAGGGTCAGTGATAATGAAAAAGACAGCTTGTTTTGTTCAAAATATAGACTGGATTTCCCATAAGCTCTTTTAATAGGCTTTCATGAATCAGTAACATAGCAAAATGCCTCCAGACCTAAATAAGGTGTTTACCTACTGAGAGCTGCAGATTTGCCCTAAATTTTCACAGCCGGATTCAAGGTATTCTAGACTACTTGTAGGCACTTTCAAGATCCCATCTGCTGCACTTGACTTAAAAAGTGACATTTGAGATTGCATATCTCCTAAAAAAAAAAAAAAAGTGATGCGGTCATTTAACTCAGCTGCAACTTTTCATGGAAATGCAGGAAAGACTAACTCATTGAATGATCAGTTGCCTACTTGGAATGCAATAAGTGGCTTCCACGGCTTATTTTTGTTTTCCAATAGAAAATCACAGCCTGCAGATGATCAGTGTGTGCAGATTTTTCCAGAGGCTGTTTAGAATGAAAAATGCTTTCATGGTTAAGCAAAAATGTATAAAAGGACTTCTGAAGTAAATGTTTTTTCTCTTATGTAGTTAAATAGATCATTTTGCCAGAAGTTCTGGGTGGACAGATCATAGATAAAAGCAAGTGTGAAGGGATTTAAGTTTCTAACAAAATTACAGCACCCGAAGGATGGGGTATTTTTCATAAAGTTATTTCCTAAAGGAAAGGATAGTGCAATTCTGTTCTGAGATTAATTTTACATTCTCCAAAATACATTTAAAGTACTTACTATATTTTCAAATAAGCTTTTTATTTCATGACCATACAGTAAATAAGCCAAAGTAAAGAATATTAACTTCTGGCTTATGCTACACTTTAAATGAGCAGAGTATTCTCTAACAGGGAAAAGTTTAGACTGAACATTCTTTTTTGCAACGGCATACTCTAAAGACAAGGCAACCTTCTTCTGAGAAAGGTTAATGACGTAGATGTTTTAGAGACCAGCAGAAGGTTGCATGAACGGTAACAGCCTCAACAAAAGCTGCTATGAAGTTTAACCCCTTTCCAGCAAAAAATAAATAAATAAATAAAATTTAAAAAGGAAAAAGGAGAGCGTCTTTAAGAATACAAAGATAAATACTTAAAGAAACATGTTTTGAAGAATGTAAAATCAGTCTCAGGATGAAATGTCACTGTAATGTCCCTAGGAACCAAATATGGTTAATTTCTATCCACCCCCGACCATGAGTACGTAAGATGCATTTTCTTAGGGGTTTTGTCCTTCTTTGTTTGAAATACTAAACACAGAAGTACCAGGTAAATGCTTCATTTTCTTGATTTCCTATTTATTTACTTATTTTGTCTAGATGTCTTCACATTTAAATAAAAAAAATCTTCCCAGCCCAAAACGTATATGCAGGCCTGTCAAATCTCAGGTCTTAAAATCACTCAGGTCTTAAAATCATGAAAGTCCTTTAAGCTTTAAGAACAAATGTGTATAATTTAACTACTTAGTACACAGGTTTAGTCACTTTAGTGAGTTAGAGGAAACCACTATAATCTTGGGGCCCGTGTCTATGTATTGGCAGGAAATAGAAAAGATTTTTGTGTGATCTCCCAAGCTCTCCAACTGAGAATTACATGGATTCAGAAACAGACCATGTCAGTGATTCCAAATCCCCATGAAGACTACTTTTTGTCTCTTTTGAAGAAGGCAGCCATTGATTTATAATAGGAAATGTGGGGAAGCTGGGCTGTCAGTCCCAGTAGTGATGGCAGTGGAAGGAGAAAGCAGCCAGTCCTGCTTAATCTGGTGAGATTGTGCACTGCAGAAATAGGAAGAAGAGGGCATTGAGTGTGCAAAAGGGCAGCCTTACCCATAGGCTTGTGTGTATCAATGTACCAAAAGCATAAACCTTAAAATCAAAGCAGGAAAATCTGATCAAGATTCATAGATTTGCTACATTGGAAGTTACATTCAGGTTGAACACTAACAAGAACTCAATGGAGATTTTCCAGGATATATAAATTCTCTCTTCGACGTAGAAATATGTAATTGGTATAGCATATGGCTTCATCCTTTGGTGAACTTGCCTATATAAAACTTTGTAAATAGAGTTTATTTATTTGTTTCTTAGTCTATGCTTTCTTTGGAACTGGAATTATTAGTAACTCTTAAGTGGCTATTGTGAAATCTTTCCTTGTTAAGCACATTTTCCTAGCTTATTTTAATTTCACATTTTGTTGAATATGCCGACTTCCTCTGGCAGTATATAAAATTGCCAGACAGAAATTCTGCACCCAAAGTATCAGGGCAATATTAACGTTTAAGTTTTTTGCAAGAGGTTCTCAGCAAGGATCTAAAGAAAAATTATTCTACAACTTTTGCTGCCAGTTGTGAAAGACTTTTTAAAAAATATTTTTAACCAAGCTGGACTCACTCGTTTATCTGAAGGAAAAAAAACCTTAGAAGTAAATTAACCACATTGGCACAGATAATGTCATTTTATTTGTACATTTCTGGCATAATGTGCTGAGAAATACTAATTCTTTTGACTCCCTGCCAATTTTCTACTAATCAAAATGGAGAAGATATGCACTGTTTGGATTATACCTAAAAATAGTTGTGCTACAGTCACATCAGCAAATGGAATTAAATTAATTTCTCTTTCTTCCTCTTCACATACACCCTCTGCACCATTTAAATTTCCATCTAGAATATTGCTCCTGAATCTCATAATTTTTTATTCAATGCATCCCAAATAACATTGCTACACTGCAATGATTTTTAAGCAAACTCTATTGAACTACTCTTCCAGCAGGATAACATTCTCCAAAAAATGCCATGTTTAGTCTGCTGTCATTTAAGGATCCTCTACTAGATAGCTGTCATAATGTAATCAAAAAGGTAGGAATACTAGAAATAGATTCTTTGTAGGCTAATTTACCTCATCAATAGTCTTTTTACCCTTTTGTAGGTGGAGGACGATAGTGACTGAATCAATCAGATTCGATTATGTGGTCACAGAACAGAGAAGTGGTTTCAAATCTGATGGCTCTAATGACAGACTGCAAAAATGGTAGCTCCAAGAAGCTCCCACACTGCTGGCACTATCAGAGCATGATCTTTGCAGTAACGTTAGCAGCACCCAAGACAGCTTTGTAAGCAACTGCCTTTAAGCCTTTGCCTTCTCTTGGATGTTTGGCAGTGATCACGTTCCCAGCTTCTATACTGAAGATCATTCTTGTCTTAGAAACACCATACTCACTAGCCCTGTTTGGAGCACTTCTTTTTTATTTCTTCTCTCCTTTCCCTTTTTTTTTTTTTTTTTTTGAGACGGAGTCTTGCTCTGTTGCCCAGACTGGAGTGCAGTGGCATGGTCTAAGCTCACTGCAAGCTCTGCCTTCTGGGTTCACACCATTCTCCTGCCTCAGACTCCCGAGTAGCTGGGACTACAAGTACCCGCCACCCCGCCTGGCTGATTTTTTGTATTTTTTAGTAGAGACGGAGTTTCACCGTGTTAGCCAGGATGGTCCCCATCTCCTGACCTCTTGATCCGCCCGCCTCGGCCTCCCAAAGTGCTGGGATTACAGGCTTAAGCCACTGCGCCCAGTGTTGGAGCACTTCTTCAATTCTTTCTAGGACAGGGTCTCACTGTTGCCCAGGCTGGTAGTGCAGTGGCACAATCATGGCTTACTGCAGCCTCGACCTCCCAGGTTCAAGTGGTCCTCCCACCTCAGCCTCCTGAGTGAGTAGTTGGGACTACAGCCACGTGCCACCAAGCCTGGAATTTTTTTTTTTTTTTTTTTTTGTATTTTTTGTAGAGACAGAGTCTCCCTATGTTGCCCAGGCTGCTCTTGAACTCCAGGGCTCGAGCAGTCCACCTGCCTTGGCCTCCCAAAGTGCTGAAAATAGGGCATGGCTCACCACCATGCCCAGCCTTCAATTTTCAAATAAGCTAGAAACACCTAGAACATCTAGTTCTTGATACATTTATTTTCCTGGGAGCATGGATTTCTCACAAATCATTTCCTAAAGCTCTGATTTTCAACATCTCTCAACATTTACAGTTCCATTTTTCCTGTCTCCATATTCCCTTGCTAATAGCTGTTAATTAGGAGTAGCAAGACCACACTGTTTTCTTCCCACTTATGACACAAAACTTACCTATGATGCATTTTAAATGTCAAGTTTGGGTTTCTTCCTGAGAATTTCAGTATTGCTCACAATTAGGTGGCAACTCCAAGCAGATAACAAGTTAAATACTTGTTTGTATTTTCCTATCAAAGGTGTCCAGGATGAGCTTAATATTTGGGGTGTGGGACTATCTTAGCCTTTCTTTTTTCTGATATTGTCACTTCGTAACCATGTGACCTTGTCAGTCTCATTATCTTGGTTTCAAAAGGTAACATTAGTTGTTCCACCTTCAACTATTTGCAAATTAGTTTTGCTAATTATTATTAGGCTAGCTGATTTGTCGGAATTGTGGGTAAAATTTTAGGGGTGTGGAAAACTCTTTCAAGCAGATGGCCCACTGTGGCCACAATGGCTGTCTAACTATAGTTCCCACTGTGCCCAATGACCCTGGGGAAATCAATCAGTTTCCTTGCCATTCAGGTTCACTTCCTGCAAAGCCTGATCAGTAGCCTCTGTTTACAAATCTCTTTGAGATGCTATGACAGAAGTTATTTGCCTTGCAAAGTCTATCATTTTGAATACTTTCTCCTGGCCTCCTTTTCCCTTTCCTAGCAACTCCACCCACAGAAATCCCTCCGTCTTTTTTTTTTTTTTTTTTTTTTAATGAAAAGAACAACTAAGAATAGCAAAAATATATATAATAGCCCATGCATTCAAACAAATGGTCCTTCATTTTTTGTTGCACTTAAAATTCCACAGAAACCACAACTGAATAAAATAATCTTCCCAAACATCGGATTAAAAAACCTGTTTGCTCTGTGCTGAGCAAAGTGATTGTTTAACGATTCTTAACCCACAGCCACTTTGAGAAAGGAAAGCCAGTTTGGAAAATTACTCAACTCTACAATTTTGCATTGAGTTATAAATACTAAAAGCAACTATCTAGATTATTCTCCTTTTTCTTGGAATAGCAATTCAGAGATGAAACGCGCTGAGAGCAACAAGAGTTTATATTTTTGCACACCCCTCTTTTATGGGTTGCAGGGTATTGAGTTTTTCTGTTCCCAACCTAATAAACAGGAACAAATCTAAAGGAACTTTACTGGCTTACAATTTCTGTTATGTTAACTACAGGAACGCACCTGCAATCTTGAAGTCCTTGTAAAAAAATGCTGTTAAAGAGTAAACATTAATAGACATTCCAATAACATTTTCTTCACTCAAGAGATTTTTTAAAACCATTTTAAGTAACATTTTAGTAAGATGCTCTTTTTAAAGAACTCATTGCACTTAACTGATTTTGTGATCAGTTCAGAGATAGTATGTTTTTTTTTTTCTTTTCTTAAAATAGGCATACGTAAGTGAAACTGAGTCACTCAGAAAAATTCCAGACTCTTCAGCATGGGAAAGATCTTGATGTGTCTAGTAAACACTACCCCAGCCCCATGCAAGGTTATACCTAGATCAATGCGGATCTAGAGAGATGATCTGGTGAGATCATTTTGAGATTTAAAGACCTGGTCTACTGAATAGCCTATCCGATCAGCAAATGTTTCCTTTATAGCAAACCCAAATCCCTCATCCTGTTTTCACTCATGATTGATCTTAGAGAAATCTGAAAACTGAGGACTGAGCCACTATTCTATACAAAAATCCTTTTGATGGCCAGGCATAGTGGCTCACACCTGTAATCCCAGCACTTTGGGAGGCCAAAGCGGTGGATCGCTTGAGCCCAGGAGTTCGAGACCAGCCTGGGCAACATAGCGAAACCTCGTCTCTGCCAAAAATACAAAAGTTAGCTGGGCATGGTGGCACGTGAGTGTAATCCCAGCTTCTCAGGAGGCTGAGGTGGGAGGATCACTTGAGCCCAGGAGGTCAAGGCTGCAGTGAGCCCTGATTGTGCCACTGTGACAGAGTGAGACCCTGTCTCAAAAAAAAAAAAAAAAAACCCTCTTGATGATACACATGTAAAACTGTGACACCCTCTCCTCAGCTTTCTATGCGCTCAATAATTCCATTTCCATTATAAACAACTTCAAATCTATTCATTCTTTCTGTTGTTCACTCGGGAATCATTTCCAGTAACAGGGATTCCTCTTAGAGACAAGAAAGAACAAAACATGGTACATAACGTTAAGTTCAGGCCTGGTCTGATGTCATCAATTCCTGAAATCATGCTAGTAACTTTTTTCAGTCACCAGAGTCACAAAGCTCTGAAGATCAGAAGAAAATATTGTGCAAAGTGAAGAAGTGTAACACGAAGATTAGTAAATCTTCACAGTACTGCAAAAAGCATCCTGTAAGCATGGAACAAAACAGACAATATACATTTTTAAAATGTAAATTCCATTATAGATAATTTATGTTTTATAAATTATAAAATATATACTATTTTTTAAAAACATAAAATTTTTCTCAGACAAGGCAACCAATTAAAACCCCCTCCCGAAAGGGCACATGTTTACAACTCTCTTCAAACCTTTTGAGTGTTAATATACCTAAAGCGACAAACACATTTTATGTTTGTTTCTTTGAGATGGGGTCTCGCTCTGGCACCCAGGCTGGAGTGCAGTGGCATGACCACCGGTCACTGTAGCCTCAATCTCCCAGGCTCAAGCGATGCTCCCATCTCACCCTCCCCTGAGTAGCTGGGACTACAAGCATGCACCACCATGCCTGGCTAATTTTTGTACTTTTTGTAGACACGCAGTTTTGCCATGTTGCCCAGGCTGGTCTCGAACTCCTGAGCTTAAACAATCCACCAAGGCTCAAGTGATCTTCAGCCCCCTGAGTAGCTGGGACTACAGGCACATGCCACCACACCCAGATTTTTTGTTTGTTTTTGTGGAGACCAGGTCTCCCTATGTTGTCAGAGCTGGTCTCAAACTCCTGGGCTCAATTGATCCTCCAGCCTTGGCCTCCTGAAGTGCTGGGATTGCAGGTGTGAGCCATCGTGCCCGGCAGAGACAAAATTTTTCACATTATATGTGCTGGGAAAACACCTGGGAAGTGTAATTATGTAAGGGATTTCTGTGATTAGTCTTTTGTGATTCATATATTCATCTGCTCTTAATTAAGGGTATCATGTACTGAGTGAGTGTGCTGTATGGGATGCGCCCAGCCTAAAACAGAGCCTGTGCCCAAAGCAGTCACACTGTGGTTGGGAAGATTAGACATCCATGTGTTGAAAAATGACAAAGAATGAGGCAGGTGTGGTTGAGTGCCAGATGCTTGGGCCAAAAGTAGGGCTCTAGACCAGTGCTATCTCATAGCAACACAATGCAAGCTATATATTTAATTTTATATTTTCTAGTTCAATTAAAAATTAAAATTAACAGATAAAATTAGTTTCAATATGTAATTGATCTAAAACATTTTTATGAGATACTTCACTTTTAAAAATACTGAATCTTTGAAATCTGATGTGTATCTTACATTTCTAGCCCATGTTAATTGGAACTAGGCACATTTCAAGGGCTCAGTAGCAGGAGAGAATGGATGGTAGAGTGGCGTAACCTAGAGGCTGGATAACCACGTGGACCTTAGATGAGGAGAGAAAACCACACGAATGGCCATTCCAGGGGACGTTATAAGGAGAAGAAAACTGCATGAACAAAAACCTAGAGGTATGGGGAGTCAAGAAGAATGGTCAGACAATGAATAGGCAGTTGCAGGTACTTCATTTTGATAGAGTAATTGGAGATGAAACTGGAAAGTGGTTTGGGAACAGATCAAAAAGTTTATGTAAAAGCGTCGAACTCTAATCTTCCTAAAAGCATGGAGATTTATAAGCAAGAGTGTCAGGATGAAAACAGTGTTTTAGAAAGATTCACCTGGCATCAGAAGGCATGATGGGTAGATATTAACATCTCACTTAATCTTCAAAGTAATTCTGAGTTAGTAAATTTAAAAATCCCATTGTACAAATCAGAAAACTAAGATTTACGTAATTTCATATACGTGAACTCATTATTAAATTGCTTTTTTTTTTTTTTTTTTCTGAGACAGCGTCTCACTGTCACCCAGGCTGGAATGCAGTGGTGTGATCTTGGCTCACTGCAACCTCCACCTCCCGGGCTCAAGTGATCCTCCCACCTCAGCCTCCCAAGTAGCTGGGACTACAGGCAGGTACCACCACACCTGGCTAGTTTTTGTATTTTTTGTAGAGACAGGGTTTTTCCATGTTGCTCAGTTTGGTCTCAAACTCCTGGTCTCAAGCCTTCAGCCTGCCTCAGCCTCCCAAAGTGCTGGGATTACAGAGGTGAGCCACTGTGCCCGGCTGACCTTTTTGACTTTTATGTATCAACTTCAGGAATTGACTCAGAGAAACACACTCCTACCAAGCAGGTTTCCCAGTGCGTAAGTATGAGGGCCTGTTAATTTCCCAAGGTCATGCCCCTATGGAGGTAATGCATATGAGCTGAGGCAGTTTGTTCACGGCAACAGGTGAGCAGAGATAAGTCTAGGTGCCTGACTCCTAAGTTAGTCTCTTTTTCATGTCTCCAAACTACTTGTCTGTTCCCTACCAGACTAGAGGTCCCTTTAGAACTTGCCTTTTCATCTTTAACTCTGCAGTGCCTGATGCATTACCACCTACACTCTGAATACTCATTGACTGCATTCTACTAGAGTCAGAGAAACAAGCTCTCTAGCTCCCACGACAGTCCAGGCACATAGTGGTAACAGGCCTCACTAGGCCTAACTAGGGCAAGAAGATGTGAAATAACCCTCTATTTCTTTTGTACATCCAGATTTCCACTATTCGACACAAAGAATAGTTTCTCTAGGAAAAGTGCTAAGCCTCAAATTGCAATGTATAATATATGGGACAACCTCTGCTGGTGTACAGGAAACAATGAGGTTTTCCAAATATGTCTAAGAAATGCACTTATTTCTACAAATAGCACGTCGATTGTTGGAATTCTGTACCTAACCAACATAAATTCTGTGACTATGAAGGTGGTATATACTGTATGAAAATGTACATCATTATTTAAAAATAGGCATTTCACCAAAATTGCTAAATGAGAACTACGTGTTCTAAGTTCTAAGTCAGTTGTCAATGGGAAAAATACTTGATTTACTTGCCACTTATTGTATTATAACTTAAATGGGATTCTTTCCTTTCTAACTGAGAGATCCAAAGACGTTGTTCTCACTGGACTCTACGGGGAAAAAAAAGCCCCGTCCCAAGCCCCAGTGCGTTTCCTGGACCCAAACAGTCATTGTACCTAAGAGAGCAGATTTCATTTCATTAATGTACAGATTTCTATTTTAAATGTTACTTTTGCCTGTTAATACTGTAAGAAATAATATATCCAGAAAAATATATTTAGGGCAAACAAACATCACAGCCCTCTCAAAGTTTCAAAACAGATGCACAATCATTATCTTCCCATCTTAGCACAAAAGCTGGAGTTTATATGGAATCTTCAGCTGGTCCAAGTTATACGGATCTTGCCTTTTGACAAAGCATTAAGACTTTACTTGAGATTTTTAAGTTGCAGGTGTGTTCTCAATAATGCAGAATTCATTTTAAATAATATTATATTTTTATTCCCTTACCGAGATTATTGTTTGCAAGAAACTCAGTGTTGAGGTTTCACACTGGGAAGGTGGGAGCCAGGCAGAGGCTGACATGAGGAAACCTCCATGGGCCATGACCTTGGGACATTTGCAGGCCCCCTGCTTCAAACACTCAAGAAACCTATTTGGTAAGAATGCATTTCTCTGTGTCAGCCCCTCAGATTGATATATGAAATCAGAAAGCCACTTTAATAATTCACAAGGTAGCGGGTCACAAGTCCTATTACACACGCTGTGAGCATGACCAAACATTCTCTGTCTATACCCAGGGAAGACAGTTACAGCCAAAAGGTTCGCAGTAATCCTGGGGTCAGAACTGAGAAGCCTGGTTGCAATGACTTACCAGTGCATCCATTTTTACTGTGACCAAGAACACTGGAAGTCTGCTGGCTTTGAGACCAACTCTTTCCTAGATAGGGACTGGATGGGCACTGCCAGCAGTGGACTCTCCTTTTTCTGTCACCAATAGCCAAGTGCCCCTCCCTTCTCCGCCCCATTCCCCAGTAGACAGATTCTTCCTTTATAGAAGGCGAGACACCTAAGCAGGTCAGTCAAGTTGTGTTGACCTGACTGTCCCTTTACAAGGACAACATGTCTTTGCTCTCATCCATTATTTGACTTAGGAGGGCTGGCAGTCAGGAGGTGGTTTTGCTGCTTTCCCTCCAACTCTTGAGATTAAAGCGCATCTCCCATAGAAAAGCTACTGGTCCCTTTTCTACATTATAGGAATCCGGATACTTGGTTCTGTTAATCTTGCTAATGGAAATAGCATTGTTTCCATTTTATTTAATGATATAGCTCTTTTCCTTAAATGCGTTAAACATGTCTAACCAGCATTCAAATATTTCTTTCTCTGATCTGTATGTCAGATGAATTTGAATTGGAATTACATTTTCCTGATCCATACTGCAGAAACATCTAAGCTAACTGTGCCTCTGAAAATGCCACACTCAGGTCATCCTAGGCTGGAACTCTGGACAGATGTCTAAGATGTGAATCATGTTTATGCAGGGGATAAAAATGATGGTTTTTTGATGGCACTGAGGAATTGGGTTCAATCTAACACATATTAGATTACAGTTGTAGAGAAAAGTTTGAAATTTGTGGCAAAAAAGATGATTGTACTCTTAGGCTTTTTGTTTCCAACCAATGTAATAATATATTGTCGTCTTACTGCAATTATAATTCAGTAATACAAATACAATTTGTAATCATTTATTCATTTGTTTTACCTACTATGTGCTGGGCCCAATAGAGTATAGGGCAAGGCAGACACTGTCCTCAAAATCAGGAAGCAACTGTAGCTAATGTTTCCTGGCACTTTTGAAGAATTAGTAGAGACAAAGTAAACAAGTGCTTTTTAGAGTTCATTTATCAGAAATCAGAAATAACTTGCTGGATGTCAGTCCAGTTAGGAAAGATGAGAAAAGCATTTTATTCCTTTTTAAGGGTGACCACAAAATCCATATATTGGAAATGTCAAAGTTAATATTACATATTAATTACATGCATTAATTATATTACACATGCATATATATGTGTATATATGTGTATATATATGTATATATCTTTTTAGGTAAAATATATGGGATAGTCCCACAAGCTCTTATCTGAGGCCCCGTGGGGCAAGATGTGTTTTGGGATTTCGAATCTGGGGATTTTAGGAAGGTAATATGGTTCATGTACTAGATATTACATAACACCTAAGCAGATATCAGATATTACATAACACCTAAGCAGGGTCCAGATCAGCATCTTATAATCAAACATTGGTGTCTCTACTGTGAAATGTATGATTATTCACAGTAAGTGGGTAAATAATGACTATAAATAGCCTTATACCACTTCAAGTCAGATCTTGCTGCCAAATGAGTTCAAGTAAGGTCACGTTTGCTGCCAAATGAGTTATGGAAAAAAAACTCTTATCTTCAGAGCTTTCTGGATTTGGGAATTTGGAATAAGAAGTTGTGGACCTGTATTATGGAATGTTCCTTTATAGAAAACCATCTACTGTTTAGGAAAGGCAATAAAATATATTTAAACTTACTAGTTACATTACATCAATTGATTTAATAGTAATACTATTCAGCAATTAATTAATTTGAGGAATAAATACTTATTTAAATAGTGGCAATTCCAGGGAGATTTTGAACCAGCTAAGGTTACATCCTGTTAGCAGGTATTAATAGCCAAAGGCATGATTGTGATGCAGGGACAACTATTTTTGGAAACAATCCATAGTAGTCAATATATTATATAGCCAACCTTCTGTTTTGCAGAGACCAACCTATCAGCTAAGAAAATATCTTTGGTGAATACAATGCTGATTTCAAAGAATCTCAGAATTGGAAGTGACCTTAAAAAATCGCTATAGCCCAACCATCTCTCAGGGCAAAGATTCTTCTTATTCTTGAGGCATCAACCCCTTTAAGATTACAAAAGAAAAGGAAAGAAAAAGAAAAAAGGCTATGATCTTCATCCCAGAAAGATGCACATAATCTACATATGAAAATCATCACAATTATTTTCAAGGGGTCCATTAAGAATTCCTGCCTTAGATTCTTGCCGTATTTGAAAAGAAAGCTAAGGTAAAATTTCACAGCAATCTTAGTACTGTAAAATAAAGAGAGCTGCTTTATTTTAAGCTGCCTCATAAATTACCTGTGGTCATATGGCTTAGTGTCTTCTCTGACATTTATCTCAACTTATGATTTTCTATGCAGTATTTATAAGATAAATATTTTGAACTCATTGTGACCCTTTTTTTTTTTTTTTTTTTTGAGACAGAGTCTCACTCTGTTGCCCAGGCTGGAGTGCAGTGGCCGGATCTCAGCTCACTGCAAGGTCCGCCTCCCGGGTTTACACCATTCTCCTGCCTCAGCCTCCTCAGTAGCTGGGACTACAGGCGCCTGCCACCTCGCCCGGCTAGTTTTTTTGTATTTTTTAGTAGAGACGGGATTTCACCGGGTTAGCCAGGATGGTCTCGATCTCCTGACCTTGTGATCCGCCCGTCTCGGCCTCCCAAAGTGCTGGGATTACAGGCTTGAGCCACCGCGCCCGGCCTGTGACCCTTGTTTTTATCTTAAAGATTGGAAAGAGGAAAAGTAATGACATTTTAGCTTTTCTCTTTGTATTTTTACATTCCATATCATCCATAACTCAGAGGGGTGAAAAAAGAAAAAGAAATCCTCTAAGGAAAAGGCCTAAAATGTCCTACTGGTAAATGTGTCAAGCATCAATTTTCAGTTTGACATTAACTGAGAAAGGAAATGATGAAGTAAATTTTCTAACTGTTGAGCTGTCACAGGAAAAATGATTTATATTAATCTCTGGCATGAAATCATGATTTAGATTTGTCAGTATTAGGTACACAATTTCTTTTTTTTTTTGACATTTATAGGAGACTGAGGGGAGGTTCTGGGTGTGTTGCAGTGTACACTTCCTTCTGCACTTTCATCTGAACTGTTTATGAAGGGCGTCCTTTTCAGCCTAAGTGTCTGAAAGAGGCTCACCAACCTGCCAAGAGGCAGTGCCATGGCAGATCTGCAGGAGTGCATGAACCTCCAGCCATACTGATTTCTAAGTGAGCAATGGCTTCCTCCATGCATGGACAGGAAAACTTTCCTTGAGCTTCTTTCCATTTAATCTAGCAAAATGAAACATAAATGGTCCCAAGTACAAGCCAGATCCCACCTGAAGTCTCACCTGTTAACTTTGCTCCATCCAACAGCTTGTCTCATTGTCTTCACTTGCACACAAGGCCAAGCCAGGGAAACACCGGGTAGGCTGGAAAAATAAGCCTAGGTGATTGGTTTCTGGCCCATGATGCAATATTTCTTATCAGGTTTTGCAACTGGGCTTTGGCTGGGCCTCAGCCCAGAGTCTCAGGAGAATGGAGAGCTCCTCCTTAGATTAAGTGGCCAAGGGGTGTGGAGGTTTTCCTCTCACATTGTTACCATTGAGGACCATTTCTTCTCCCCTCCCAGTAGGAGAAAAACACTCAGTCATAATAATTAATGTGCTTTGGAGCTATTTGGTGTCAAAAAAAATGCCATGAAGATTATAGAACACAGAATCTGAAACAACCTTGAGAACAGTATGCTGAGTCAAAGAACCAGACACAAAGGGCACATCTTGCATGATTCCATTTATATGAAATATCCAAAAAAGGCAAATTCATAGAGACAGAATGTAGACTAGTGGTTGCCAGGGGCTGGGAGGAGGGGGAAGGAAGGGTAACTGCTTAATTGGTCTGTGGTTTCTTTTTGGGGTGACGAAAACATTGTGGAACTAGATAGTGGCAGTGGTTACAAAATCTTTTGATTATACGAAATGCCACTGAATTGTGAGCTTTAAAATGCCTAAATGCTGAATTTTATGTTATGTGTCTTTTATCACAATAAAAAGAAAAATCCTATAGGGTTCTTTTCTATTAGGCTCACGATTTGTTTAGATCAACAAAATCATGTAAAACCAAAACTGGGGAAGCTATTTTAATAAAAGAGAAAGGAAGAAAATTACTGTCACCTGAACAATGGTGAAATATATTTTTATCAGAGTTTAACGCATGCAAGGAGGAATCAGTCTTCATAAGCCAATGTGATTTCTTCTTTTTACAGATAAAGAAGTTAAGACTTTTGTGGTAACCTGGTCTTCAGGAGCAGACATCTAGATTTGAGTCTTTTTCTGCCAGGTTTATGGGCTATGTTACTTAAGTGCAGTTACCTGGGCTCTCAGAACCTCAGTTTCCACATCAGTAAACTGAAAATATCTAGGGCTGATCTTCCGAAAATATCATCAGACCTCACGATTCACCAAAGCCAAATCAATTAGAAGTTACTTCGAGAAGAAAGAATACCACCATGACAAAGTCTCAGCAGTGCCTCATAAGAAGGAAGTCAAAATGGATATTTATAGGGTTTCGGCACCTAGGGGCACATATGATTCACAGCAGGTCTTTCAAGGTGCAACCGGTTGAGATTGGGCAGGCTTTGCAACATAATAGTGTAAGATTGGCCGGCTTAGCAGCACAAAGGTCTTGAAGCAAGTCTTGACAAGTGAACTGTTGTTTGAATAGCCAGCTGCTTGCCTGTTGTCTCAGATTAATTCCTACAGGAATTTTCTGAAGCAAACTGTGCAGTTATTTATTGATTGACAGACTTACTCCTGTTGAGGGAAGGGTTCCTGGAACAAACAGCTAAATTGTGATAACACAGGTGGTCTCAGTTTCAGTCCTGAGTCTGTCATGTCTGATACTGGCTGGAGTTCCCAGAGATGCTATGGTCACGTGTCAAGCACATAGCCTGGGCACTCAATAAATCCTTCATTTTTCCCCAAAGCATCACCACCATTCCCTCTCAAAACTCGCTCCTTGATAGTGAATCTCTGTCAGAACTAGAAGCAAGGTTTGTGCTGTACAGACTGGAACCCTTCCTGCCATCCACTGTTGGACTGGCCTCCACTTCTTTGGTCAAAGGCAAATTCATTCAGCTACAATAAAAAGTCCCAAGTCTTTTCACCACTCTGAATGAGGCAGCAGCAGAGCTCAGGGTTATGATGCTGACAGACAGAGGCCCTAGGTTCCCTGTCGCTTGATTTGTGAGCCTCGGCCAGTTATCTCCCTCTTTCAGCCTCACTTCCTCATCCAGAAGATGAGGACGATTGTGCTTAGCACACAATACATATGCGGCTAACTTCTTTAATTAAGTAAATTGTTGTCTTAAATTTTATTTAAATTTTTTTTCTAAGGTTGCATAAAGATGAAATTTTCTTGTTTTGTTTCCATTTGTTTCCGGTTGTCCCTTATCTTCTGGGAGGACCTGGGTTACGGCTCCCTGGACATGAAGGAATCAGTCTTTCAAGTGGGATCCTGGGCCTGACCTGTTCAGAGGGAGAATGCAGAATCTCATGGGACAAGGTGGGTGCAAGGGACCCACAGACAGATTTTTCAAACCAAAGGTTTCACATTTCTTAGATAAACATGACCAGGTCTAAAAATATCCATTCTTAGCTATTCTCCTCTTCTCTTTTCCTATGACTTTCAACACCCCTCATGTGGTTGAAATTTGTAGCCAGTCCCATTCAACCTGCTTTGCTGCCTAGGGTTCAAGTATAACAGAGGTTTTTTGTTTGTTTGTTTGTTTTTGTTTTCATTTTTGCAGTTTTATTTGTATAAACTAGTAGTTTTCTGATCTACAGAATCATCCACATCCATATGGCAGGTCAAATACATGCTATCAGAGATTTGTGGATAATTCGAATTTTGAACACTTCAAATGGAAGCTTTCAGAAAAGGCCCCTGAACTGGGGATTGGGACCTGCATGGTTCTAATTCTCTCTGCTCCCAGTAAGTTTGGGGGAGTAATTTTATATCTGGTAACCCCAGTGTTGAATGTGCAAAGGCTGCTGGTTGAACCAGGTAACTGCTAAGGTATTTTCTTAGCTCTGATTAATTGTAATTACCCTACTTTTAACCATTGATATTAAAAGTTCAGGCTTTCCTTGAAGGCAAATCCCATCACTTTCTCAGGGGTATTAAAAGAAATCCAAGTTAATTAATTAATTTGTATCTTTATATCAAGAAACATTTATTGAGCTCCAACTAGAAGCCAGGTACTATGTCAGGTCATGAGGTCATGGAAACCCAGGGTGCTGGAGACCTGGAGGAGGGCGTGACCAACATAAGTCTCTAACTCGGCAGGTTTACTGTGAGACCCCCAAGGAGGGAGCAGATTCTAACACTGGCTGGGACAGTCAGGGACAGCATCACCCACAAGGTACCAATGGATAGTGGATAGTTTTTGACAAGATGTAAAGCACATTCCAAGCAGAAGGGAGAAACTCTCAAAGGCTTGCAGGCAAAAAAGAGCAAAGGACGTGGTCTGTGTTCCAAAGACAGCAGGAACATTTGCATGGCTGGGGCAGAGGCTGCCAGGCTGGCCCAGTGGGAAAGGATTCCTGATAACAGGCAAAAGCTGGATTGGGAAGGAGTTTATATATCTTAATAAGAATTTTGGACTTCATTCTGTAGGGAAGAGAGTCACTGAAGATTTTAAGTACAAGAATAACTGGGTCAGATCTGAGTTTTTTCACAAGCAATCCCCAGTCACAAAGGAGATGGATGGGTGGAAAAAGAACTAAAGAAGATGGCAAGAGAAGGTCATCGATTTCAAAATGGGAGACAGGTGGAGGAGCAGTCTGGGGAAGTTCACAGTAAATGGATGTGTGCTTTAAGACTCTTGCATCTGTGGGGGTGCGGGGAGAGATGGCCACCAAGCAGCTAGGAAAATAGATTTGTGCTTCAGGGAAGGGTTAGAGAACAAGGGACTTGTTGGAGGGACTTTTCACTTTTAACTTCAGGTTAGAAGTTAAATGCGAAAACAATCTAATACCCCAAAAACACCCCCAAAATAAGTAGGAAAATAATGATGAGGAGAAGACAAATGATGGGGAAGAGAACAGTCATTTCTACAGTATTCCTTGGGCTGATTTTCAAAACGGCAAGTCTTTTTTACATGTTGAAGGATAAATACCTCTTTTTGATAGCCAATTTAGGCATCATATGAATATAATAATGGCCTCATTGTCTGTAACTCAACACTCTGCCATGATGCCCTGAGTAACTGTAAATGCTCAAGATGCACAGAGATGCAAGATCCAAGGATACATCTGCATACGTCCACTGAAGATCACATTTTAAACCTTAATAGCTTAATAACAGATAAGAAAAATATAGATTTCAGTATTATTAAATATATATGCATGTGTATCCATATATGTGGTGTGTGAGTGGTGTATGTGTGTGTGTTCATATTCTTTCTCCTCCTAGGAAAAGACGCTGTATTAGCTCAGGTGAGTTGCCCAGGAATAGCTAGGAAAAGGTCATGCTCTCCTTCTTCAGAGTTTCAGCCTGTTGTCCTCATATGCCCAGTTTATGCAGGACTTTTCCCTACATCATCAAAAGAATGTGTTTGGCACTGGGGCCTCAGTATCAAGCAGACAACATAGTTCTTACTTACTTTAGAAGTGCAACTGGTAGAATAAAGAGCCTGAGAACCGGAACTGCTGCCAGAAATAGCAGGGCAAATTCACCCACTTCCAAGAAGGTCACTCAGTCTCAGAACAGGGTGCAGGCAGATTGAAGCAAATTCTTGGCACCGCCTGTGCCATGCCTGCCTGTTGCATAATGGACAACCCTTAGTTCCCTTGATTGAGAGTGCTGGTGTTGACCCGGCATTTTCTGTTCCTCTCTATTATATCACTTTCCAGCCCATGTCCAAACAATCACTATTGTCAGTGACCTTCCCTAATAACTCAGTCTCTCTTCTGTATTTAACAGCTACCTGTTAAGAATCCTATTTTTAACAAACAAGTATAACCTAAAAGCTGTCATCTGTCAGGTTTTAAATGTTTGTTAAAAAATAGGAGTCCCAAACGTGTAGCCATTAGGCAACAGAAAACCATAAACAATGGGAAGAGCACGCAACAGCAGGAGACGTTAATCACATCTGACTTCATTACTGAACCTCCACTTTGGAAGAGCCACAGTCAGTGGCAACTCATGCAGAGTTGGAGGGTGATTGCTCTTAACAGAAGCAGTTCTACTGACCTTCAGGAAATTATGTCCTGAGGACATCCTGCTCACGTTAATAAATGAGAACAATGCTCTTTTGGTGGAGGGAGAGGACCTGTCCTAGAGTAGGAATTGGAAAAATAAGATAATGTCTCAAGAAAGATGCATAACTCAGGAGAGTACTTTGAAACCATGGCTAATTTTTCCTCTTTTAATTAGCACCACACGAACTGCTTTTATGCATTACATCACTTGACCTAAGAGAACACTGTGAGGCAAGTACTGTGTTGTCACATTTTACTGATGAGGAAACTGAGGCTTAGAGAAGGTCAGATAACTTGCCTAAAAATACAGAGCTGGGAAATGGCTGTATAGGACTTCAGGAACCCAGGCACTTTCCATAGAGCCCACCCTCTTAACCACTCCATTCTATCTCCTACCTATGATCCAAAATGCCCTTTTATGAAAACTGAAACAGAAGCACCACCTCTCCACCCCACTGCTGGACTTTCTGATTCAAGCCACACTTGGCCAAGAGGGTGGTGGCAACCTGGGTTCCGGTCAAGAGAGAACTCTCTAAATCATCCTCCAGTTGGGGAGTGAAGGTTGCAGTTTGCTCCATGGCCTCATTCTCTCTGATTCAACACTCCGCCACGATGCCCTGAGTAATTATAAATGCTCAAGTTGCACAAAGATGCAAGGTCCAAGGATACAGCTGTATATACGTTCACTGAAGGTCACATTTTCAACCTTAATAGCTTCTGTTTTTACCCAGGCCCATGACTCCTTTTCTTTTCTCATGCATGATAGAATATGTGCTTTTCTTGCTGAGCTATACCCTACGCATTTCCTTGGTCTTACCTTCATAGTATTTTTCCACTATTTCCTTTGATTTAGGGAAATTCAAGCTTTCAAATCTGCAGAGCCCTAGGACATGGGAGACTATTAAGTTCACTAGAGCAGAAGATCTTTAAATAGAAGCCCCTGGTAAGTTGGATTCTGCATCATTAATAATCACCTGGAGGACAGAGGAACAGAGTCCCGCTAATTGACAATCACTCAGAAATAAATATAAAAATCTCTGAAATGCTAATTGTTAAGTGTTTATTGAGGCCCATCATATGCCTGTGCTGAATACTAAAGTACCAAAACATTTCCAAAGAACTTTCAGTCTGATTGTACTCCAAAAAATAGAGGCAAGTATGATATTATATGTAATCAAGTGTGAAAATGTGCACAATGTGGTTCAATTGATGGCAGTTTGTTGTATAATCATGTTTTGGTCACACACCTACAATATAAAGGGAGCTACTATTTTTCTCAGTTAAAATTCAAATGAAAGTCCATAATTTTCTGTGAGAAGCTATGACATCACAATAAAGACACTGATCAGGATTTTTTTTCTTGCTGGCATTTAGATTTTTTTTTAATTTGAAGGTCTTTTAATGTCTTTGAAATATTTAATAAGAAATGCAGTTACTATTAAATATGCAGTTATTAGCCACAGATAGTACTTCTCATTGTAAATAAAAGTTATTTTCCCAGCACCTACTTGCTCCTTAAATGTTATTTCAAAAATCCATTTTGTATGATGATACTGTTCTTAAGATTTTACTTTTGGAATCCAAACAACAATAATGTTCCCTTTCTCCCCGTGAAACGCACCTGTTAGGAGCCCTGATGACACAGAAAGAATTCTCAAGGTCTCCTAGAGAAAATACTCCATCAACTTTACGGCTAACATGAGATTTTGAAGAAGGGAAGACAAGTGCAACCGGTTGAGGACGGTGCACAGAGGGCTTCTAAATTCTTCTGCAGTTTGTAGTGCTACAGATAAGTTTTTCCATGGAGCAGTCCAACCTCTGTTGCTGCAAGATCTGTTTTTTTTTTTTTTTTTTTTTTTAAACAAGTCAGTAAACTAACTGGAACTTCTGTTAAGTCTTGTGACTCTGTATAAATGGGTGCAGATTTAACTTGACACGTTAATTTCTTTCTAGAAAACAATTTATATTCATAGAATCATGGAATCCCAGAGAGGGAAGGGCCTTTGCATTCAGCCGGTCCAAACACCAATCTCGAGCTCATATTGTTCATTTCAAAAGCAGTCTGTGTTCCAGAGCAGCTGCGCTCAGACCCCAGAGGCTGGTATTTTGCACGTCCTCTGTCCCGTCGGGGTCGTTCAGGATGAACATCACTCGTTGGTGATTATTTTTGCTGGGTGGTATGGACAGATTCTGAGTGATAGGTTGGTAGTTTGTGAGGATTAGAGATTTTGAAAAATACTCTTTATAGAGATCCCATGTTATTATTTTCATCTCTGTGTGAGGAGTCCTAGGCCTAGAAAGACCAAATGGGCACAGCTTGAATCCAGGCCAGGGAGCTCCAAAGCCTACGCTCTGATGCTCTTTCTGGCAAACCACACTACTGGGATATTTTAACAAACCCAAGAAAGAATGAGGGAAAATAAGTTTTTTTTTTTTTTGAGACAGAGTTTCGCTCTTGTTGCCCAGGCTGGAGTGCAATGGCACAATCTCAGCTCTCTGCAACCTCTGCCTCCCGGGTTCAAGCGATTCTCCTGCCTCAGCCCCCCAAGTAGCTGGGATTACAGGCGCCTACCACCACACCTGGCTAATTTTTTTGTGATTTTTGTAGAAACAGGGTTTCACCATGTTGGCCAGGCTGGTCTTGAATTCCTGACCTCAGGTGATTCACCCACCTTGGCCTCCCAAAGTGCTGGGATTATAGGCGTGGGTCACCATGTCTGACCTTTTTTTTTTTTTTTTTTAAACAGGGTCTCACTCTGTCACCCAGGCTGGAGTACAGTGGGAGGATCTCAGCTTACTGCAGCCTGAACCTCCTGGGATCAAGCAATCCTCCCACCTCAGCCCCAGCAAGTAACTGGGACTACAGGTGTGCACCACCATGCCCAGCTAATGTTTGTATTTTTTGTAGAGATGGGGTTTTGCCATGTTGCCCAGGTGGGTCTCAAACTCCCGGACTCAAGCAATCAGCCCACCTCTGCCCCACAAAGTGCTGGGATTACAGGTGTGAGCTAAGGCAAAACAACTTTTTAAAAAATAGATTAAAATGTATTATTAGCATGGAGAACTAGAAACTGATTTTTGGGGGGTCACCCAGTAGCTACAGGTATCTACCTCCCCTGCCCCGTATTTCTACATTTTTCTTTTCTCTATATAAAAGTCTATACTTTCAAAAAATTCCAGCATGTAGTTTTATTTTCGGTCTCCCCTAAATATATGCAGATTTGACAGATCCCTTTGCCAGCCACCCATGAAATCAGATGAGTAATTTCAAATTGCAGGGCTGGAAAAATGACCAGCACAGAATAAAGACATGAGCTGGCAGCCACACAAGACAGATCTCAAAAACGAGGAGCAGTAGCTGAGAGGCTAAGAGAATCTGTCCTAGCCACAAGTACTTGGAAAACGGAGGAAGTTGAATCAGGTAGATTGCTGTGAGTGGGAGATTAGGGAGAAATTAAATCTTGGAGTGCCCAGTAACTGTTTGGTGTCAGGTCTTGACAGAACACAAGCTCCCACATGCCTGGTGACCAAGCAAATTAAGACAGTCCTGGCTTAGGCTGCAGACAGGAACAAGAGAGAGAAATCTGATGTCAGAATAAAGGCCTGATTGGCAAATTAAGCTGAATCAAGGTGAAATGACAGTACGGCAGAAACTTACTTGTAATTGACCTTCCTTCAGTCTACGCTCCCACATCTTACACATGCACAGTAAAATATTTTTTCACTAGGAGCTGTTGTGCTGATTTTATAGAAAACACATGGAAGACGGATCCCAGCGAGGGAGAGGAAACACGACAGTGATGAAAAGGAAAACCGGGTCCGTAACTGGGGGCAACCAGACGTTACCAGCAGCAGCATCGGGAGGTTTCTGTTCGACGGATGATTCATTTTCATCCAAGAATTAAACAAAGGAACATCAGATTTTATTTTTGAACATTGGAGTTTATGATTGTTTCCTTCTGATAACAGCTACTTCATTCATGGTCCACCCATCCATCATTTGGTTCTGTTGAGCTCAACTGGGTTTTCCTTTTCCTTAACATTTTACATTTTGTGGAACAGAAAGGTGAAGAGAATAGAAAAGTAACCATAATTAGAAACAGATATCTATGTACCTGCCACCTACTGGAGCTGATTAATATTGACATTTGGCCATATTCATTTCAGAGCTTTTAAATGTTTTGTTGTTGTTGTTGTTTATGGTTTTGTTGTTGTTGTTGTTGTTGTTGTTGTTGTTGTTGTTGTTGTTGTTTGAGACGGAGTCTGTCTGTGTCGCCCAGGCTGGAGCCAGTGGCATGATCTCGGCTCACTGCAACCTCTGCCTCCCGGGTTCAAGCAATTCTTCTACCTCAGCCTCCCGAATAGCTGGGACTACAGGCATGTGCCACCACGCCTGGCTAATTTTTGTATTTTTAGTAGAGACGGGGTTTCACCATATTGGCCAGGCTGGTCTCAAACTCCTGACCTTGTGATGTACCCACCTCAGCCTCCCAAAGTGCTAGGATTATAAGCATGAGCCACTGTGCCCGGCCCTAAGTGTATTTTTAAAAATAAAGATAAGTTAAGCCTCCTTGGTTTCTTACCCTGTACTAGTCTCCTGTTTTTCCTCCCCAGAGCCAGTCTCGATCATGAATTCAGTAGGTTTCCTTTACCAAGTTGTCATACCTGTTAAAATATATATATGTATGTATATATGCAGTATACACATAGATACATCATAGAATATTGTCTTGTTACTATTTTTTTCTTTTTCTTTTTTTCTTTTTTTTTTTTTTTTTGGAGACAGGGTCTTGCTGTGTCCCCCAGGCTGGAGTGCAGTGGCTGGATCCTCTCTCACTCCAACCTCCACCTCTCCAGCTCAAGCGATCCTCCCACCTCAGCTTCCCAAGTCGCTGGCACACACCCCCGACTGGCTAATTTTTTGTATTTTTTGCCGAGACATATGTTGCCCAGGCTGGTCTCAAACTTCTGAGCTCAAACCATCCGCCCACCTTAGCCTCTCAAAGCTTTAGGATTACCGGTGTGAACCGCTGCACCTGGCTTTGTCTTATTACTTTTAAAATTATTTACTTTTAGCATATTGTAGATCTTAATCCGTAGCCACATCATAGTAAAGGCATGAATCTACAACTTGCTATTTTTCAGCCAACCCATTTTGAAATCCAGTTTTATACATCATATGGAGACCACACTAGTTTTGCGAACTTTAAAACAGATGATTCCCATAGGGCAAATGTTGCTATTAGGTAATAAAAGTTTCAGGTGATGAGTATTATGGACAAAAGGAAGAGATTAACTGCACCTCAAAGAGTATCATGAGGATCTCTGATTGATCAAATTAAAAAATCAAATTAAGAAGCAACGAGTACTAATCAGCCTTGATATGTTTGTTATGGAGCTATTTTATTGAAATAAAAGTGCTTTGAAGATGAAAAGCACATTTTTTTTCTTTCCTAGAATTAAATCATTTCATCCCTCCCGCAGGCTACAAAGTTCATTCAAGTAGAAAAAAGTAAATGCTCCAGTTCTTTTTTTTTTTTTTTTTTTCTTTTGAGATGGAGTCTCACTCTGTCACCCAGGCTGGAGTGCAGTGGCACGATCTTGGCTCACTGCAACCTCCACCTTCCCAGTTCAAGCGATTCTCCTGCCTCAGCCTCCTGAGTAGTTGGGATTACAGGCGCCTGCCACCAGGCCCAGCTAATTTTTGTATTTTTAGTTAGAGACAGGGTTTCACCATGTTGGCCAGGCTGGTCTCGAACTCCTGACCTCAGGTGATCTGCCCGCCTTGGTAGTTCTTTTCTTATGGAGTTTCAGCTGACTTGTATTAAGGCTTGCTTGCTTTCTCTTTTTATTTCTGACCACAGTTTGTAACTTGCCTGCACTGAAAGATACTCTTTTTCCACCGCTTAAAGCATGCAAAGTAATGGTCTGGAGGGAGGGCTCATTAACCTTTTTTATTTTTTTCCTGTGGTTTCCTCTCATTATTTCATTGCCTGGGCAATATTTTTTAAAAGACCTCATGCTGGTGAATAGAAGTTGACATAAAAGAGCATAACAACTTTTTTGGAGTCTCAAGGTCTGTGATGTAAACACCCCAATTTGTTTTTCAAAGGTTTTCTTCATCCATTGTATAAATACACATATTTACATAATTTCCAAAACATGTGCTTTGCAGCCGCAGTCCTTCCCGCATTATCTATTAATAAGGGTCACATGTAGATGTGGATTTGCAAGCTTGAATTCCAACACGTCACTTTGTCATTTTCAAATTTTGTGAGCGCTGGAACTTAGTGGGCAGACTTCCCCATCTCGCTTCAAGAAAACATCCGAAGGGTGTCATCCACTTTGGAAGGAACAAGACACCCGAGTTTTGATCAACTTGACCTCTGTGGGATTACACCAGAGAGGGAACTGAAGTGAGATGGGCATCTGCAGGCACTGAACTTTAAGCTTGTCCTTCTAAGGTAACATTTGCAATTCTTTCTATGCTGCACTTTTTCTTTTGTCCCCTAACTTCTGACGAAGCCCATGGGTATGTCAGTGGAAGTCAAAGGTAGCACATAGGTCACTGGAGAAATGGAGGGTTTTTCTATATTCGAGTGGCTTTCAGTGGGCTTCATCTACCCTTGCTTGACGCGGCAGAGCTTAGAGAGGATGCAGGGAGTTTAGAGGTGGGGACAGGGCTGCCAACAGTTTGAGTTTTGCTTAACTTTGGCTTGTTGGAAGGCAGAGCACCTGAAGGAGACCTCTCTGGGTATTTCCAGATGCCCACCTGTGGCCGAAATCAAAGAACAAGGACACCCAGAGACCCTTTGGTCAAGCCCTCTGCGACACCTTCACAGGACATTTTCCTTGGCCCTCTGTCAGTTTCTCCGAGTAAGAATCCTTTTTTATTTTTTGCTGGTATCTCCTAGGCTTTCCAGTTCAACAGAAGGGTCTTCTCTTGACCCTCAGAGCCATTTGCATTTTTTACTATATTGAATTTCTTTTGTACATTACTTTTTATTATAGCTTCTCTTATTGCAATGTGTCTTACTAGTGTTTTCTCTGCATTTTCATCTTTAAAAGAATTAAATAGAGAAGAGTAAGAATGAGGGGAAGAATTTCAAACAAGGGAAGCCCAAGGCCATTTTCCCCACAGTGAGCTCTGCCCCACTGAGTTCTTCCCTGCCTGTCAGGAGATCTCTCATTTCAGTTTCAGATGGTCCCCTTGACCTTGAAGACAGCCCTCTGGGAAAAGCTCTTAGTCTTACACCTAAAATTATTATTCTTGGCAGCTCAGTGGGGAAAGAGGCTGAAATATTCCCCCTGGGGAGCTGTAACCCCAGCCCCAAAGATGGCTTAGTGGGGCCTATAACACTCTTATCTTCAGATGATTAGGCTTGTGAATTAAAATTCTTGATTTCTCATATGCATAACTTTCTCACACTGAGGTGACTGGGGGGAATTCTGGGTAGTGTCCCTCTATCCCTCCAGATCCACTTTCCCCTCTTCTTCCATTCAAATCTGGCCTTTGGAAAGCTCAAAAGTATATCCTTAAACATCCAGCCCCTGGATACCAGCATCATCCTCATCGTGAAACCTTTATCAAGCACCTGGACTCCTACAATACAAAGAAGTACGAGGGGCAATCCCTGCCCCAAAGGTGTCTCGAATGACTTGTGACCACAGGACACACATCTATTAGCATAAAATGAAAAAATAGCTTGAAGGAGAATTATGTGGGCAATAAATACTGCAGGAGTTCAGGGAAGGGAGAAAAGACTGCAGCTGGGGGCAGACAAAAGTGATCTCATCAATGACGTGGGTTTTGGGAAATGGCAGACTTGAGACTAAGGCCTGTCATTGCAGCACATTGGGAGGCCAAAGCCGATGGATCACTTGAGGTCAGGAGTTCGAGACCAGCCTGGCCAACATGACGAAACCCTGTATCTAATAAAAATACAAAAATTAACCGAGCATGGCGGCGCACGCCTGCAGTCCCAGCTACTTGGGAGGCTGAGGCAGGAGAATCGCTTGAACCCAGGAGGCAGAGGCTGCAGTGAGACGAGATCGCACCACTGCACTCCAGCCTGGGCGACAGAGTATCTATTCTTCCAAGGAGTATTGTGTGAAAAAAGGCATAGAGGCAGAGGGGTACTGGTGTATCTGAGGCCAGTTAGCGGGCCAGAGTTTGACACTGCAGGTGTGTTTTACCCGAAGGGCAAGGACTGCCTCCTTTCTCTAGGTGCTATCTAATGTCCAGGCTATTTGGTGTACCTGGGACTATTAAATAACAGTGTCTGGTGCTTTGACAAGGAAACAAAAGTTACCTTTGTCTGCTGTCTGAGTTGCAAAGAGCAGTATGTTTTTAGCTTGGAAAAGATTGAGAACTGTATTTCTTTTAGCTTACTTATTCTCACTTATCCTGGTAACACTGATCCATTTTTTTTTTTTTTTTTTATGTTTTAAAATTAATACATTCAGTGGTATGTTTGTATTACACACAGGAAAATTCACTCTTTTTAGCATGCCTTCTTGCGAGTTTTGACAAATGCGTACAGTCACGTAACCATGACCACAATTAAAATATCGAGCAGTTCCATCATGCAAAAAATTCCCCTGTGTCCTCTGCAGGCAACCCTTTTCCTCATCTCCAGGCTCGGGCAGCAATGGATCTATTTTCTGTCCCTACAATTTTGCCTTTCCCAAAATGTCATATAAATGAAATCACACACCCTATGACTTTTGAGTCTGGCTTTCTTTTTTTTTTTTCTTTTGTATTTCTTCATTCAAATTTATTTTTCATTTTCGTATCTCACCAACACATGTGTAAAATGTAGCAGATGTGTTAGTAAAGGAGAAGCAGCTGGGGAGAGAAGGGTAGGAATTAAGCAGCCACACATGAGTCAGGTTGAGCAGGAAGTGATTGGGGACAGATGTGGCAGGCATCCTCCTCCCTACCCCACCTTCCCACAAGGCACCAGCAACTGCTGCCGCTCACAGCCCTTGAGTCTGGCTTTCTTCACTTCATTTTCTTCGTAATGCATTTGAGATTAGTCCACATCGTTGCATGTCTCAGTAGTTCATTACTTTTTGTTGCTGAGTAGTGTTCCATTGCACAGATGTACCAAAGTGTGTTGATCTATACACAAGGTGAAGGACATTAAGTTTGTCTCTACATTATTGGCATTTACAAATAAAGCTGCTGAAAGCATTCACATGCAGGTTTGTTTGTTTGTTTGTTTGTTTGTTTGTTTGTTTTTGAGACGGAGTCTCCCTCTGTTGCTTAGACTGGAATGCAACGGCATGACCTTGGCTCACTGCAACCTCGGCCTTTCGGGTTCAAGCAATTCTCCTGCCTCAGCCTCCCGAGTAGCTGGGATTACAGGCATGAGCCACCACAGCCGGCTAATTTTTGTATTTTTAGTAGAGACAGGATTTCTCCATGTTGGTCAGGCTAGTCTCGAACTCCTGACCTCAGGTGATCTGCCTGCCTCGGCCTCCCAAAGTGCTGGGATTACAGGCGTGAGCCACCGCACCCGGACACATGCAGGTTTTTATGTGAACCTATGTTTTCATTTCACTTGTGTACAAACTTAGGGAGCGAACTGAGTGGGTGACTTCCAGGTCGTCTAAGTATATGTTTAGTTTTGTAAGAAACTGTCCATGCCTATAATCCCTGCACTTTGGGAGGCCGAGGCAGGATTTCTTGCGCCTAAGAGTTCAAAACCAGCCTGAGAAACGAGGCAAGATGTTGTTTCTACAAAAAGTTTAAAAATTAGCCAGCCATGGTGGCACATGCCTGTAGTCCCAGCTACTCAGGAGGCTGAGGCTGCAACGAGCCATGTTGACACCACTGCACTCCAGCCTGGGCAACAGAGGGAGAGAGTCTGTGTCAAAAACAAAACCAAACAACAACAACAACAACAACAACAACACAAAACCAAAGAAAAAAAAGAAAAAGAAAAGAAAAGAAAGAAAAAGAAACTGCCCAACTATTTTCTAAAGTGACTGCGCTGTTATTCACGCCCCCAGCAGTGTAGAAGACAAGACCTCCGGTTTCTCTGCATCCTTGCTGGCACTTGCTCATTTAAACACCTTTTTAGCTATTCTAATAAGCGTTGCTTTAGTTTACATTTTAGTTTGCATGATGGTGAGCGTCTGTTCATCAAACTGGTAAGTTTTTATTAGTAATTCTACTACATAATAATAATTCCACCACAACTGTAGTTAACCATTCCACTACCGCAGTGCTTCTCACTGGCACCAGTTTTGCACCCCTTCCCGGACATTTAGCAATGTCTGGAGGCATTTTTAGTTACCACCATCAGGGGCATGCTATTGGCACCGAGTGGGTAGAGGCCAGGGGTGCTGCTAACCATCCTACAATGCCCAAGACAGCCCCAACAACAAAGCGTCACCCATCCCAAAATGTCAGTAGTGCCCGGGCTGAGAAACTCTGCACTAGAGCATTGTCAGAAAGATTCAGACATGGGCCACCCTGAAAACCGTGGGAGCTCCTCATGTTATAGTCATTCATACTAAATCAAAACTTAGAAAACAATTTTCCAATTGATCTCAGGCGTTTCTTTTTTTTTTCCTGAGACAGAGTCTCGCTTAACAGGCTGGAGTGCAGTGGCATAATCTCGACTCACTGCAACTTCTGCCTCCTGGGTTCAAGTGATTTTCCTGCCTCAGCCTCCTGAATAACTGGGATTACAGCCGCCTGCCACCACACCTGGCTAATTTTTGTATTTTTAGTGGAGACAGGGTTTCACCATATTGGCCAGGCTGGTCTCGAACCCCTGATCTCAAGTGATCAGCCCACTTTGGCCTCCCAAAGTGCAGGGATTACAAGCATGAGCCACCACACCTGGCTGATCTTAAGCCTTCTGTTTAACTGCCAGGGACTCTCACAGGTTGATAGATTCATAGCCCTCAGCTTGTTTCTTGCCACCATGATCTCTGTCCCAAGTTTAGACACATGTGCTTGCTAACTTAGGTGTTTGATCCTCCTCTGATGTGAAGACCTGTCACATCATTGAGGGTTGAGGTTTTCCTTTGTGACAGAGTTCATTTTAATGGTGAGATTTTATATTATCAAACTTTGGTTCAAAGTAAGTTATGTTTGCATCATAAATCCTTGAAAATGGTTACAATTTACTACCAAAAAGGCAACTCACTTTCTCTCTCTACGTCTCAGTTCCTCTGCTTGTGAAGTGAGTCTCAGAGGGGTAGCTGATCTTTGAGGCCACATGGAACTCTCAGGTGCTTTGATTCTACCGAAATCATTGAGTGCCACTCTGCTATCCAACAACACAATAAAATGGTTCATGTGCCATTTGTTGGCACCAAAGGTCTACATTGTTTTGAAAACCCTTGCCTCCAAACACCCAAAAGATAAATTTTCTGAGGTAAACAAGATGGCATGATTTGCCTAGGACAAATTTGGGTTCCTTCTAACACTTCTTATAGATTCTAGTAATTTTTAGATTTCGGTTTTTGCTTAAGTTCAGAAGTAGAGCCATTTCCGGTCCATGCTGGGGAGACCTGAATGGGTATAGAAACAGCAGCAAGGCAGAAAGACAAGTAACCACCTACTTGCTCTAGCTAAATACTGCTTTACAATTTATGTTTTATTCTTCTTACCACTAATGCAAAGTAATAACTTCATTCAACAAATATTTACAATGTATCTACTCTGTTCTCGGTGTTGTGGCAGAGACATTGGTAGACACCAAAGACCAGCTATGGCCTTCCAGAGTCTGTCTTGACATATGGAAACACAATCATCCTGAATCCTTAGACCATTAGCTAATGATTTACAAAGGCTGCTCTTCAGAGGTTTATGTCCCTAGAGCAGACACCTACACACAGGAGGTCCTGGGTAAATGTTTCACTGATGAAATGATGGACGCTGTATTAGTTCATTTTCACACTGCCCATGAAGACATACCTGAGACTGGGCAATTTACAAAAGAAAGAGGTTTAGTGGACGTACAGTTCCACATGGCTGGGGAGGCCTCACCATCGTGGTGGAAGGTAAAAGGCATGTCTCACATGGTGGCAGACAAGAGAAGAGAGCTTGTGCAGGGAAACTCCCCTGTTTAAAACCATCAGATCTCGTGAGACTTATTCACTATCACGAGAACAGCACGGGAAAGACCTGCCCCCATGATTCCATTACCTCCCACTGGGTCCCTCCCACAGCATGTGGGAATTCAAGATGAGACTTGGGTGGGGACACAGCCAAACCCTATCAGATGCCAAGCGGTGCTTCTCAAACTATCTGTGGTCGAGGGTCATTTTCAGCATTTCTAATCCATGGAGACTGATGCCTAGGTCAAACACAGTAAAAATGTGCTTGGATGTCCCAGCAATGCCAAATTGTTATGCAAGGTTTTCAATGCTTTCTCAGTTTCTGTGGTTATTTCATTGTAGACTTAAAAAAAAAAAGATCTCACAGCCCAGTACTGGTCACAGATGAGGCTTTGGCAGTAAGAGAAAAGAGGGCACATTCTGCCTGAAGTTAATCAAGGATGTGTGAACTCACAATTCACATTTCCTGCACCCACTAAGTCTGAGGTCTTATGCAAGTAAGGAACTGAAACAATCAGAATGACTCCCAGGCGTCAAACGCCATCCAGATGTAATTTTGTTTCTCCCAAATGCTCTTCCTCTCAAATCTGTTTTCTGTTCAGGCATTGGATAAGGTAGAAATAAAGGCAGAAAAGGAAGAAAGAGGAAGGGCAGGTGTGGGACCCTGGGGTGGCCGATCCTCATGCAGAGGGATGTCACAGGAGTGTTGCCAGCGACCCACGGTGGTTCTGCCTCACTCCATTTCCTTCAGGGCACCTTGCACTTATTTATCCATGGACGCAGATCACACCTCCAGGAGCTGAGAGTTTTAGGCTGCAGGTTCTCACGCCTCCCTGCTTAGTCATCGGGCAGTACCTGTCACATAACATAGGCCACTCTCGGAAGGGATTCCAGACACTGACCTACAGCCTCATGGTTCTCTAATTTGCGTTTCTAGCTCACTGAAGCAGCTAGTTCATGGCAATCAAAGATTCCCCTGCTCCCCTTCCATCTTACCTCCTGCCCCTGCCAACCCCAGTCACCACAAGGTGGCCATGACTTTCTTTCCCTCTCGGTCTGTGGCCAGCTGCAAACCAGTGACCTAGAGAGGTGTCACCACCTCCCACGAACAGCTCTGGCACTCAGCTTTCTGTGGAAAGCATTTTATTTTAAGAAGCAGAGCAAACTGTCATTGCAAGACCTCTTCTACAACTTGGGATGAAAGTTCATCACAAAACAAAGTGCCTGCTGAAAGAGGACAGGAATAAGAGGTCAGCATTGTCAACTCCATGATCAAGCCAGACGCGCTGAGAAAAATTGACACGTGAAAAGTTCTCTGTATGTCTCAAAATATTTTTGCAGATGGTGCTGAGTTTTTTGCAGGACATGGTAACAGAGAAATCCTCTGCTAAGTGAGCCATTATTTAAACTGCTCTCATGAAAGAATACGACAAAGAAATATTCACCAGACTTAGATTATGGGTGTAGTGCTTTTAGTGATAGTATCAGCATTGAGTTTTCTTCATTACTCAAGGAAACAGGAAATTAATTTGACCTACAAAGAAAGTGTCATGTAGAGGCACCAAACTTCCTACTTCCTAACACTTTGACATCAACTCTGAGTAAACAATATTAAAGTTGAATGACATTATTTTGAGAAACAGTTACTGGAATTGCCTCTCAGCTGTTCTTCCTACTTCTGCTCTCTTCTGACTTCCATCTACCCTGCATATTAAATTAATCTTCCTAAAATGCTCCTCTCTGTACCTTTCTTGCTCCTGAATCTACAATGGCAGCCAATAGAGTCAGCACCTTGTAGAGCAGAAGGAAACTTAGCCATGCCCTCCAGGCCCCTTACTTGCAAAGTGGGGAAGTGAAGACCCAGAAAAAGTGGTTTCCTCACTGTCATTCAGCTAGTAATGGACAGAAATAAGAACTAGAACTTCATTTTTTTTTACCTCTTTTATTTTTTTTGAGACAGAGTCTTGCTTTGTCGCTTTGTTGTCCAGGCTGGAGTGCAGTGGTGCGATCTCAGCTCACTGCAACCTCTGCCTCCTGGGTTTGAGCGATTCTTCTGCCTCAGACTTCTGAGTAGCTGAGATTACAGGCGTGAGTCACTGTGCCTGGCCTAGAACTTCAAATTCAGGGCATGATTTTTTTTTTCTGCCTTAATTCCTCTAATGAGCTTTCAAATCACAATTTGACCCCCACATTTCTACAGAACATCGTTTCTCTACCTGAGCTCCCAGCTCCCCATCTCTGCTATGCACAGACCTTCCCCAATCCTTCCTCCAGCCCTGGATTTCTGCTGGAGCTTCCACCCAAAGGTTCCCCGCCCTACTGCCCTGTGGCCTGAAATACAGCTGGGTTCATTTGTTTCTATTCCACCCACTCCTCCACGAGGCCCAGCCCAAGAACTCCAGTGACCTCTTCCTGGCACTTTTTGGACTCATTGTCTGTACTTCACAGCCGGCATTCACTCACGGACTGGTTAGTTCACTAAGTGTTTTTGGGTCTTTTCTTCTTAACATCATAGATTTATGGGACATTAGAGTGGAAGGTATCTGGAAGTCATCCAGTTTGACCCCATACCTCTTACATACACGATTGTCCTGTACCACCTTGCTGATACCAAGAAGGTGAAAATGAAGATCTGACCCCAAACTGCCCATTCCAAGTTAGACAACTTTTGTTTTCAGACAGCACTTCCTTGTGTTGAGACAAAAATCTCCTTCCCACCCATCTTCACCCAAACTGACCCTGTTTCTGCTCTCCAGGTAGATATAGAATAAATCAAATCCCTCTTCCACATTTAAATCCCTCTGCATACATTTAAAGACGAATTGTGTGCATCCTCCCTTCTCTTAGCCCCTTATCTTTCCCAGGAGTCACTGTTCCAGTCCAAATAATCCTGGTCCTCCCACTCTGTCCGTGACATGGTTTTGCACGCTGCACATGGTACTCCAAAATTATGGCCAAAAGATGTTGGTCAAATACCAAAAATTTGAACATAGGACAGTAGTCCCCTAAAGACTGAAGAGAGTGGCTCAATCACCTCCCTTGTTCTAAGTACTATATCTCTACTAATGTATCCTGCAAACTCACTAGATTTCTGGAGGGCATATCACACTGAGGATTTATAGAAGGCTTATTCAACCAAGATTTATCATCAGGGTATATCTTCCCTTTTTAGGATGTGTGTGGTTATATTTTCAGATTTTTTTTTCAGAATGCTGTATTTATTCTTGTTAAAAGAATCTCTGCTTTCTTTCATTCAACAAGGCATTACTGAATGCATTGGGACCTGGTAAAACACAAGGAAGGATCAGATGCTGGTTTTTATTAAAACGTGCTCATTATAGGTAAGGTAAGACTTCCATAAAGAATTTTATTCTAAAATAAACATTAATGTGCTTTTAATGAATTTTAGTTACAGTACTATGGAAGTTCAGAGAAAATGAGATTGCTGTGATCAGGAGAGAGGGAGGATAGAAGGCCTCATGGAGAAGAGGTAAGATTTTAATATACAAAAGTTATGGGAAAGAAATTCTCTGTGACTAGAACAGGATAAGCAGAGCTATAGAGGCAATAAATCAAAGACTAGGGACTAAAGTTCAGAGAGGTGAGGAGAGAAATCACGAGTTTCACTGCTGTGTCTGATTCCAGGTCAGTCTCGCCAGGTTCTTCCTTGCTTTCCTCCCATCCAAATTTGTACATCCCTTCTTCCATGGTGAGGACTTATTTCCAAAACATTGATGTATTTACTCGTGTGTTCAATTCTGCCATGCCCATTGCCACCTTCTCGTCACTACACAAAACAAACCTACTACGAAGAGTGCAAGATTGGTTTGCACTTCTTTTTATTTTCCTAGACTGAGAGTCTAATAGTTAAAGTACTTTGTTCAAAATTTACCTGGGGAGCTGAGTACAATGGCTTATGCCTGTAGTCCCAGCTACTTGGGAGGCTGAGGTGGGAGGATCACCCGAGTCCAGAAGTTCAAGGCTGCGGTGAGCTATGGTCACACCACCACACTCCAGCCCCGGTAAGAGAGCCAGATCCAATTTCTTTAAAAAAAAAAAAAAAAAAAAAAAATTAATTACATGGATTAGTTCTCTCCCTCCTGCATCCTTTATTCAGCCTATTATTCATTTAAAATACAGTTGGGTTCATTTGTTTCTATTTGCATTTTGTTTGAGTTTTTCCCCTTTATCTTTCTTGATTTAACTTTATTTTTTTTTGAACATGTAGAACATTCATGTGCTTGACGACAGTCTCTATCTTTGGTAGCTTACTACCTTCTGGAGCATTCGTAATATGTCATGGCAGTTGTTTTTTGATTGACTGATTATTGAACAAACAGTTGAAAATTGTATGTAACAGAGATGCCTGTTATTGAGAAGATCTTACATCAAGGTCCTATAAGCTCATGCCTTTGATGTCCAATCATGACAAAGTCTGATGTGTCCAAAAAGCCTCAAGCTATTCAAGGGTGTGTACCCAGATGGCAGCCCTAGGATCCCCCAAAGGAAAGGTCCTCCATCTGGGATGCCATTCAGTGGTACCCTGGAGAAATCTGTCCTGGGGCTTTGTCCTTGATGGAGTAGTAGCTGTTGAAAGATTTTTAGAAGCAGCACCTGCACAATAAATGTCTGAAATGACTGCTGCTCCTTCTGCTGTGGGCAAGGCGACAGACAAGAAGAAAAGGTTAACCTTCCTTAGAAGTTAAGATGTATCTGTGTATACACTGCATTTCTTGGGTGCAAATAGGACACCTATTTTTGAGAAACCTGGCAACTAAATTGCAGCCAGGTTGGCCTCTCAGTGGAGAAGAAATAAAAAAGATACGACTCATTAAACAAATAACTCTGAGTAAAAGGGCCCTAGTGAATACAGTCTATTTGTTTTATTTTTAAATTACATTTATTAGTCATTACAAATATAATCATTAACAGATTATTTACATAATTGGTTGTAAAATGCAAACCCAGGGCCAAAAGGCAAACTAGTTTTTGAGTTACCAAACACAATACTTTGAAATTACAAAGAAATGTGGATGCCGTTCCATACATTAACGCTGACTGACCCCCTTTACTCTCTATGGGAAAAAAAGAAAACATGCAAGGTCATTGGTGGCATCTCGAAATGTGCTTTGTCATGGGCCTTACACCACACTGCTTCGGGGGTTGGGCTGCTCTGCTGGAATGATTCCTGAGGAACGAGCTTGCTCCAGTAGCTGGGGGACTACAGTGACACGAACCCTTTAGTAGTTCAGCTGGTACCCAGGTTTCTCCCTGAAGCCCTATGTCTAACCTGAATCATAGCGTCAGGTCTAGATTTAGCTACTCTGTACTATTTTTCATCCTTGAACCACACAAAAATTTAGTGGCTTAAAACGACAACAGATCTGCTCAGGATTGCAATGGGTCATCAGTGTGGCCTGGGCTTACCTAGTGGTTCTTCTGCTGGTTGTGCCTGATGGTTCACGTTGCCGAAGCCATCTATCTGGCAGTTCAGAGGAGCCTGGGCATGGGGTCTAGTATGGCCTCACACACATGTCTAGGGGTTAGTGTTGGCTGTCAACTGGTCATGTTTCATCACCTGGAGGTAGCATTCTGAAAGAGTAAGCCCCAAAACACAAGCGTTTTTCAAGCTGCGTCTTATATCCTGTTTGCTGACATCCCATTGGTCAAAGTAAGTCACATGGCCAAATTCAAAGTCCTCATGGGAGGAGACCACCAAGGCGGTGGAGGTGGAATTCACTGGGAACAATAACTGTGATAACCTACAACACAGAGTCTTATAAGGAGACAGGCTATCTGCATTAAAATCAAAGCCACAGTCCAAGGCTTATGTGGCTTCTCAAGGCTCCAAGCCAGGGCTCTTTCTCCCAGCCCACCTCCTCTCTGTCCTCATCAGTCCCGTTCTGATTTCCTGGTTAGTGTGCCATTCACATCAGACCTTGGTCCACACGGGCATCTATGAGACATAGAGACCTCATCCCTTATCTCTGGGCCTAGCACTCCCTTTGTTCCTGGCCAGCAATCCTAGGTTGTTTGTTTAGTTTATTTCTGTTTAAACTAGTTTAAAAGTGTAATAAAATAAGGCCAGGCCTGGTGGCTCATGCCTCTAATCCCAGCACTTTGGGAGGCCAAGGCAGGAGGATCACCTTAGGTCAGAAGTTTGAGGCCAGTCTGACTAACATGGTGAAACCTGCTCTCTACTAAAAATACAAAAATTAGCCAGGTGTGCTGGTGTGCGCCTCCAGTCCCAGCTACTCAGGAGGCTGAGAAAGGAGAATTGCTTGAACCCGGGAGGTGGAGGTTGCAGTGAGCTGAGATCATGCCACTGCACTCCAGCCTGGGCAACAAAGCAAGACTCCATCTCAAAAGAAAAAAGGAAAAAATATATATATATATTTTTATATATATACACCTATATATTATATATAAATATATTATATATATGTATTATAAAATATTTACCTGGTTTTTAAAAAAGCTAAATGGTAATAGAGTAGACGATTAAAAATAAAAGTTCGTTAACTCCATCTTTATCATGTACTCTTTTAGACTTTTCTTCTAAAGACTTTCCAGCATTATCTGGTTTCCTGGGTCCTTCTCATTTCTCACTCCAGACTTCAAAGCTACAGGGATTCTCTGGATCTGCAAAAGTGGGCAGGAATTGAGTGGGTTGTTCGGCTGCTGTGGCTGTTCCACTGTCTCCTGCTTAATCCCTTCTAACGGACTAAGTTTATCTTTGTTAACCTCAGACTTCTGGAGCAAGGAGTCACTCCATCACACTGGAGTTGATTCTCAGGGAGCTGGTGACAAACTGCCCTGTGGCTGCTGGGGCTGGTGACAATGCAGCCCTGCACGACGCTTCTGTGCCCACACGAGCACAGCGTGAAGTTCCTCAGTGGGCAACCCTTGAGCTGCGGCAGCCAGGAGGGTGTTTTAAGGCAGCAGTCCCCAAACTATTTGCCTCCAGGGGCCGGTTTCATGGAAGACAATTTTTCCAAAGACCAGGGTAGGGGAGTGGTTTGTGGATGAAACTGTTTCACTTCAGATCATCAGGCATTAGATTCTCATAAGGAGCGCACAACCTAGATCCCTTACGTGCATAGTTCACAATAGGATGGGCTCCTATGAGAATCCGATGCCACTGCCGAGCTGACAGGAGGTGGAGCTCAGGTAGTAATGCTTGCTCGCCAGCCACTCACCTCCTGCTGTGCGGCCTGGTTCCTAACAGGCCACAGACCAGTACCAGTCCTGGGGTTGGAGATCACTGTTTTAAGGTGTTATATGGGGAGTATTATTGAGTCCAGGTTTCTGCTACCTTAGGATACATATTTATCTTATATTCCAATTAGAAATTTTTTTCCACATCAAATAAAGCAGAATTAACACATTATACTGGCATAGTACACGCACCCTCTAAAGAGCATAACATAGCGTCCTAAAGCAAACAGACAGGGGCAGGGCACCAAGGGCACCGCACAGGTGGCAGGCAGTGGGAACAGGCAGGCGGACGCTGCAGCAGCCTTGGTGTGAAGATTGCACATCCAACGGTCTGTGGACAAGGTCACCAGCAGAGTGGAGAAGAGTAATGACCACCCTGGCCTCTCAGACCAGCGTGGCACCTGCAGAAGGGGGGTGGCCACACCCAGACACAGGCAGAAGACAAACCCAGAGCAGAGCAGAACAAAAAAGCTCATCCTCAGCCACACCCATCAGAGGGTTGTCACCAACTGCCAGTGCTCAGGAAATCAATATCATCATCACCTACATCAGAAGTACAGGTTACATAGGTACACAAAATGCACATGCATGATATAAAGTATTCTTCAATTAATTGCAGTAAACTGCAATTCTCGTTTAATAGCAGTGCTTTCAGTCATTCTTATCAGATCTTTTTTACTGTCTTTCTAAAGTCCCAGATTGCAGACTTTTGTAGTATTGTTAGAAGGAAACGTGTGGGCTAGGCAGAGACTTTCCAAATACTGCTGTCAAGATGCAGACGGCCAGAGCGGCAAGACCCAGCCATCCTCACTTGGCTGAATCTCACATTAAGGTTTGGCCTGGCGCGGTGGCTCATGCCTGTAATCCCAGCGCTCTGGGAGGCCGAGGTCGGCAGATCACTTGAGGTCAGCAGATCACTTGAAGTCGGGAGTTCGAGACCAGCCTGGCCAACATGGTGAAACCCTATCTGTATTAAAAATACAAAAATTAGCTGGGCGTGGTGGCGTGCACCTGTAATCCCAGCTACTCGGGAGGCTGAAGCATGAAAGCCGTTTGAACCCTGGAGGGGGAGGTTGCAATGAGCCAAGATAAACCAGTGCACTCCATCCTGGGCAACAGAGTGAGACTCCAACTCAAAAATAAAAAAAGAAAGATGTATGTTCTCCTGTTCTTGGGATGCATCATACTTACAAGTAAAGTCTGAACTTACCCTTTCTATTACAGGAAAAGCCTCATTCCTTCCCCTGCTTCACCACATTTTATTCAACCTCTAGCAGTTGCCAGTATCTTTTGCCCATGACATTTTGCTCCCATTCCACCTTCTATCCCCCAATCTCTTTTTGAAATAATATTTATTGTTACTAACCTCACCCCATGATCCCCTTTTTATGTCTCTTTCCTCTGGATTCTGGGAGAGTTTCTCAATCTCATCTCCTCCATTGATTTACATTTCTGTGGTATCCAGGGCCTCCGTGGGGGCTTGCAGTTCGGCGATCACAGTTTTCATATCCATGCTGTCTTTCCTGCTCGCAGATGTTGACTCCTCGAGACTGCTTGGACTGTTTCCCCAGCGGCAATGACCTCTTGGATCTTACTGAGAACACAAGTTAGGACTTCATTGCTCGGAGTCTGTTTCACAGGGAGCTATTTGCTCCATTCCTCAGATAGGTGAACTGCGGCGCCTTCCATGTCCACTGCATTCTGTCCGAGCTGAGTCTTCAAGGGAGAGATGGATGAGTAGCCTCAATCCACTATTGGAAGTTGAGGCACAGTTTTTCAGAATGATGGGGCCACCTGTTTGAGTGTCTTTTACACAGGTCAAGAGATTGACACCAGCTTCCCTCCCCGGGTCAGAGGTTTGGCAGCTTCTGCAGAGAGCATGGTGGTGGGAGGGAAGAGAAGGGAGAAAAGCAACACTATAAGCCCTTGGTAGAGGATTCCCTACATACCAGGGGCCCTGGTCATGTTTACAGCAGTAAACACTCTTTTTTGATGCAGTAGTTCTCCAAGCAAGCAGCCCCCCAGTTCCCTGACTCTGCCTGGCACAGTGCTGGTGGCATCTCAGGATTTCTCTCCCTCCCGTGCCTCCTGTGCCCCCAACCACATGCACACACCTCCCCAGCCCTGACCTTCGAATGGGGTGGATATTGGTAAGGATCTAAGCCTCTTCCACTTCCCAGATAAGTGGTTCCTTTACGTGTGTGTAGTAAGATTAGGGGAGTATTATGTTCACCAGAATTTATCTTAGGGAGTGCACTATATGTGGAAGAAATAATTTGATAAGCTGCTTGGTTGAATGAAAGAAATGGCAAAGTCACACTCATGTTACTAAAGATGGCTGCTTCACCGTAGACCATGACACAGGGTGAAGAATTTGTTTTGCTCCTGAGAAGTAACAGAGACAGAAAAAAAAGAAAGCGAAGTCATAGAGTTGGAGAAACCCACGCCCCGTGCAAGGTCACCAGCCCCATGACTTTCACCTCTTCAGTTCAGGCAGAATTTGTCAATGTCAGCACTACTGCTGCTTGGGGTCAGGTGATTCTTTCTTGTCAAGGGGTTGTCCTATGCATTGTATGCATTGTATGGTCTCTACCCACCAGATACCAGTAGCTTTCCTCTTCCACTGTGA
Source organism: Rhinopithecus roxellana (assembly GCF_007565055.1). Classification (NCBI taxonomy): domain Eukaryota; kingdom Metazoa; phylum Chordata; class Mammalia; order Primates; family Cercopithecidae; genus Rhinopithecus; species Rhinopithecus roxellana. The sequence continues at coordinate 35,121,466 of NC_044559.1, forward strand.
CATCCAAAAATATCTCCAGACTTTGCCAAATGACCCCTAGGAGGCAAAATTGCCCCAGTGGAGAAGCATGGAGTTACAGCAAATACACTCATGGAGTCCCTGATGTAGGTGAATTCTTTGTGAAAAGCGTTGAAGGGCTTGTGTTTCTGGCCAGACTGATATGGGGCCACACAGAGGCAGCCAGAGGAACAGAGGGGCCAGAGACAGAAGGGATCGTGAGAATATACACCCCAGGAATTCACAGATATGGTGGGGAGGGCTTTGCTGTTTTTCAGGCTGTGGTCTCTGGGGGCAGGGAGCTTGTCTGATGTGTGCATTACGGAGTCAGTCCCTTTCTTTATTCTGGAGTCTGTGCTATAGAGAATAGACACTCCTCCGTCTTCCTGGCATGAGGTGGTCTGTCTGTCCTGGTTTTCAGCTGTAAGACAGGCTGTACCCACTTTTTCAGTGGGGTTTGAAGTGCTGGCAGCATGTGTCCATATGAATTGAAATCGAATCAGCACACACATGTGGAGGGGCTAGAATGGAATGATGAGGGCGTGGGTGACTCTATCATCTCTCGAGCAACTTTTGTATGCCCTCCAATACTTTAAATAATTAATCCACACCTGTAATCCCAGCACTTTGGGAGGCTGAGGCAGGCGGATCACGAGGTCAGGAGATCAAGACCATCCTGACTAACACAGTGAAACTCCGTCTCTACTAAAAATACAAAAAATATTAGTGGGGGTGTGGTAGTGGGTGCCTGTAGTCTCAGCTACGTGGGAGGCTGAGGCAGGAGAATGGCGTGAACCCAGGAGGTGGAGCTTGCAGTGAGCCGAGATCAGGCCACTGCACTCCAGTCTGGGTGACAGAGCAAGACTCCATCTCAAAAGAAAAAAAAAAAAAGAATTAATTTAACAGCATACCCCAAGAACACGTAAATACTTAATAGATAATGAAAGGACCAATGAGGGAAGATTTGGATTATTTAAAACGTAATGGGAAAAATCGGTTATTTATAAAAGAATAAAATTACAGCTTCACTTGATATATTAAAAAACATTATAGTTTGGGTGCAGTAGCTCACACCTGAAATCCCAGCCTTTTGGGAGGCCGAGAAGGGAGGATTGCTTGAGCCTAGGAGTTTGAGACCAGACTGGGTAACACAGGGAGACCTCGTCTCTACAAAAAAACACAAAAAATTAGTGAGGCATGGTGACACATCCCTGTGGTCCCAGCTACTTGGGAGACTAAGGTAAGAGGCTCATTTGAACCCAGGGGGTTGGAGGCTGCAGTGAGCCGTGATCACGCCACTGCACTCCAGTCTGAGCCACAGAGCAAGACTCTGTCTCAAAAAAAAAAAAAAAAAAAAAAAAAAAAAAAAAAAAAAAAGTACAGGTAGATTAGCATAAAAGTAAAACACAAAACCTTTTAAAAGTGGAAGAAAATGTTGAAATTGAGCATTTTCTAAGTGCCACATCAATAGAATCAATTATTATGAAAAAGAATAAGATTTATGTAGCTAAAGAAACTACATAAAAAGCAAATAAACATTTTGAAAATTAAGAAACTGAGGCTGGGTGCGGTGGCTCACACCTGTAGCCCCAGCACTTTGGGAGGCCAAGGCACGTGAATCATTTGAGGTCAGGAGTTCGAGACCAGCCTGATCGACATGGTGAAACCCCGTCTCTACTAAAAATGCAAAAATTAGTCAGGCATGGTGGTGCACGCCTGTAATCTCAGATACTCAGGAGGCTGAGGCAAGAGAATCGCTTGAACCTGGGAGGCGGAGGATGCAGTGAGCTGAGATCATGCTACTGTACTCCAGCCTGGGCGACACAGTGGCGAGACTCTGTCTCAAAATAATAATAATAATAATAAAATAAAATAAGGAAAGAAAAGAAACCGAGATTCAGAAAGGCTAAGTAACTTGCCTGCAATCACTGAGTTAATGACTCAGCAAGCTGACAGCAAACGCTTTTTTTCTCTCCACACTATTATAAAATGGCATAAAAGAAGGCACAGGCTACAGTTTTGTGTTTTTTGGTCACGAATAGCACATATTTATGGAAGAAGTATACTTTCAAAAAAAAAGGTTGTTGTTTTCAAAACTGTAGCCTTCAGAGAGTTTCCTAAAGGTGGAATTTGGAGTCAAAGGTGATGAACATTTTTTGAAGTCTCGTGGTACCACAGCCAAAATCCCTTCTTTTGCAATCTTTGCCACTTTGACAGGTGAAAATACGCTATCTCGTTGTTTCAGTCAGAGTGCATTCTTTCTTTCTTTCTTTTTTTAGATTTTGAGATGGAGTCTCGCTCTGTCACCCAGGCTGGAGTACAGTGGTGTGATTTCGGCTCCCTGTAACCTTTGCCTCCCAGGTTCACGCCATTCTCCTGCCTCAGTCTCCTGAGTAGCTGGGACTATAAGCACCCACCACCACACCCGGCTAATTTTTTGTATTTTTAGTAGAGACAGGATTTCACCGTGTTAGCCAGGATGGTCTTGATCTCCTGACCTCGTGATCTGCCTCCCTCAGCCTCCCAAAGTGCTGGGATTAAAGGCGTGAGCCACCGCGCCCGGCCCATTCTTTCTTTATCTCTAAGGCTGAACATTCTTCCATGATCACTGAGTGTTTGCGCTTCTCTTCATGACCTTTGGGTGTTTTTGTGTTGCACGGAGAGCAGCATTGAGATATCGGCTCACTGCCACCTCCACCTCCCAGGTTCAAGGGATCCTCCCATCTCAGCTTCCCAAGTAGCTGGGACCACAGGGCCATGCCACCAGCCCCGGCTAATTTCTGTATTTTTTGTAGAGGTGGGGGTTTTGCTATGTTGCCCAGGCTGGTGGCGAACTCCCGAGCTCAGGGGATTGGCCTCCCAAAGTGCTGGGATTGCAGGCGTCAGTTACCGTGCCCAGCCGTGTTGCACTGTTTTCTTATTATTTTGAAAGGTTTTCTTGTAAAATAAAGGTACTGACCCTTTATCGTAGTGTTAAAATATGTTTGCCAGTTTGTCATTTGCCTTTTTATTGTTTACTGTTTCTTTAGCTACATGCATCTTATTCTTTTTCATAATAATTTATTCTATTGATGTGGCACCTAGAAAGGGCTCAATTTCATATTTTCTTCTGCTTTCAAAAGACTGTTTTATTTTATGCTAATCCACATGTAATGATATTTAATGGATCAGGTGAGGCTGTAAGCTTAATCTTTTGCAAATAACCAATTTTCCCATTACTTTTTGAATAAGTTGAATCTTTCCTCATTGGTCCCTTTTTTATCTATTAAGCACTTAAATGTTCTTGGGTGTCTCCTAAGTTAGCTATTCTGTTCTGTCTATCCATTTATCAGTGCTTATGCCCACAGCATAGAGTTTTAAAGTAGCTTTCAAATCTCCTTTAATACTGCGTTGGCTTAATTACCTGCAGTTCTCTAAGCCTGTCTCTGGCCCTTTTAACCTGCTTTGTCTTTGTCTGGATTGTCCTGCCCTCCCCAACCCACCTTGTCACCTGGGTAACCCCAGCCACTGATTTTAATTGACCAGTTGTTCATCCTCAGTCCCCCCTCCCACTGCTCTACCTCCTCGAAATTTCAAGCCTCTCGGGACCACAAGCAGCATCTCAGCTTCTCCTTCTTATCCTCTGCCAAGCAGCCCAACATCCACAAAAGGTATTGAATAAAAGCAAGGGTCAAAATGGAGCCAGACGGAGGTGGGTATGGGAGGTAAGCTTCAGCCTTTTAAAAGTGGAAGCTTTAAGTCAGAAGCTTGACTTCAGGGAGCTTAGCCAGGCCTTCCAGAACTCAGAGCCACCATAGGCCTCATCCTGACTTCCACAGTCTCTTCAAAGACTTCCATCAAATCTCCGCCTCATTCTAACCTACTGCAGAACAATTGTGACAACCCCCATTAATGGGATACTAGGAGATGATTTCTATTAAAGATCCAAGTCAAAGACATATGGAACTGAATTTTAATTTTGACAGCACAGCGTGTGAATAAACGTCACGGTGCTTTATGGCTCTAAATCTGTTGCAAAATTCATTACTTCTTCACAAGTCAGAAACCCCATAAACAACTTCTGTAATGTTCCAGTAACTACTTTGACTGTCATTTCAGATATTCTGAATGATTCATAGAAACTCTCTGCTGATTCCAACTGCAAAAGTACTTTCTGTCTAAAGCATTAAACCTGAAAATCCATAACTCTCAGGGTCATCAAAAGCAGTTGGAAAAATAGCTGAAGCTGGCAGCAACAAGACTCTGGAGGCAGCATCCCTTTATTTAAAGATCATGAACACTGACGTAGGGGTTGCTGCATGCTTGTCTTCATAGCTATCCTTGAATAGCTTCCAATTTCAAAGGTGTGGGAAAGGTCTTGCTCTTAAAATCGAGTGACCGTCTCATTGGACTTGAAATAGAAAGGGATCACACCAAAGATGCTTAATTGTCCTGAGTAAACAATCAACACCCCTTCCAAATCTGCACTCACATCCTGCATTAGAAAATAATCGGTAAGATGGTCCCTCGTGTGTGTAGGAGTGTTAAGTTTTCAAACCTGTACCAAGGTTTTATAAACAGACTCTCCGTGGTCTGTCCGCATATCCAGGCGGAGCAGGGCCCTGCCTGAGTGGTAGGATGGAGAATGCTGCTTATGTTTGTCGCCGAAGCCCACACGCCCACACCCAACTGTCACAAAGCCTGAAATTCCTACCATTAGAGTTACTACTTTTGGTTGAGGGCTTCAAGAAAACCCTTGCTCAAAGACAAATATAACAGGCAAGAATTCTTCCACGACACTCAGTTGCAAATAGCGTCGCACTTCTTTGTTTTTCTATTGCAAATTAAAAGGGTGGCTTATAAAGAATAGAATTGGGAAAGGGGAAAGAATCCTTTATAGTGGTGAACCCAACAGACATCACCCTAATGAAATGATGAGGGCTGGCACACTGGTGATGCCATGTGGATACAGTGTACCTTCCATGTGATGGGATAAGAAGGGCATTTCCCCAAATCCCACCACTTATTGTAAGAAAAATCTAATCGTAAGAAAAATCTCCACAAACCTAGTTTGGGAGACATTCCACCCACAGGCTCGCTGGACGTAAGTACTATTCAAGGTGTCAAGGTCACGAAAAACTAGGCAAGCCTGAGAAATTGTCATAGACCAGAGGAGACTGAGGACGCATGCCGACCAGATGCTTTAAGGTACACAGGAGTGGCTCCTGCAACAGAAGGAGGGCACTAATGAAAACACTGGTGACATTTGAACAGAGTTGGGAGGTTAGTCAGTAATAAAACGTACTAATGACATCTCTGAGTTTTGACAAACATACCATGGAAATATAACAATGGTAAAAACTGGGTGAAGGACGTAAACTTTCTGTATGATCTTTGCAACATTTCCATAAATCTGAAATCATTCCAAAATAAGTGTTTTTTGAAGAGTTGGGAAGAAATCCAATATCCATTTTACTCTCTGATGCTGCCACCCCTACTCTTGGGCTGTACAGGAACTCTGGGAATATAAAGGTGCCCTAAACAATTCTCGAAGTCTGGGGTCGTACTCAGCTGGTTCGCCTTGCATCAGCTTATGTGCTTGTGGGCGTAGCCCACTGCCTACAGCTGTCTGTCCAGTGCTGTGGTTCTGTCTGAGTCAAGCCTCACTAGCTCAGCAAGCCCAGTCCTGGTGCCAGCAGGCAGTTTATGCCAAGCAATATTGTTTGGCTGTGTCACCACCCAAATCTCTTCTTGAATTATAACAATCCCCACGTGTTAAGGGTGGGACCAGGTGGAGATAATTGAATCATGGGGGCAGTTTCCCCCATACTGTTCTCGTGATGGTGAATAAGTCTCATGAGATCTGATGGTTTTATAAATGGGAGTTTCTCTGCACAAGCTATCTTGCCTGCTGCCATGTAAGATGTGCCTTTGCTTCACTTTGCCTTCTGCGATGATTGCGAGGCCTCCCCAGCCTCATGGAGTTCATTAAACCTTTTTCCTTTATAAATTACCCAGTCTCGGCTATGTCTTTATTAGCAATGTGAGAATGGACTAATACAGCAAGTTTTCCAGCCCCTGTATTCTAGGTTCGGTACGGAGACAATTGCCTTGGCTGTCAGGACCCTGCATGGCAGATCAGTACCCTGTCCTTCACTGGCCTCCAGGCAGGCAGCCATTATCCAAGTTGTCACCTTCTTTGAGGTAGTGCCTGCCCATGGGAGTGCCCTGCACTGTTCCAGAACCTCCTCTCCTGCCCTCCCACCAGCCTTGGTGTTCTGCTCCCTTTTTCCTCCTCTTCACCCCACAGAGCCCTGTCGTTCCAGTGGGTTGTGTACTGTCTCACACAGGAACTCCGACTGTTGAAAACAAAGGTATCTAATGCTCCTTGGAGATAAAAGAAGTCCAGACACCCAGGACATGGAACCTGGCTCCTCACTTGGGATAAGAAAGGGACAAAAGCTACCTCGTGTTCTTTGTCGTCAAGCTTACAACTTGAGAAAAGTAGGCGCAGTTAATTCTCAAGCTGGTAATTCCACCACCTGAAATGTTCCATACATGGCCTTGCCCCACCCGCACATGAGGAGTGACATCACATGGTGATAGGAAGCATCAGTGCTGGGCCCTGTACTATCCGCCACTCCCAAGAGGGAGATGGGGAAGGATCTTGCCATACATTGTCAGCCAGGAGACCTGGCCAGGTCCGCCAACGGGAGTAGCCAATAGAAAATAGTGTGGGCCTGATACTCCAGGCAGGAGTCCTGCATAAAAATGAGGCTCACAGACCATGTCAGAAAAGAACCTTGCAATGTATGTAAGACCCTTCTTTCCTGATATTAGTTCAGACTATACTGTCTCCCAAGGCTTGACACCTGTCCTTTGGAGACATGTGTGAGCTTGCTCTAAATGGTTAAGTAGTTAAAGAATCAGGAGTTCCTTCCAAGCCCATGGCAGGATTGGGAACAAGGAGATCCTGCCTGGGCAACTCGATCACCACAGGGTCTGGACCACCTCTCTCAACATCACTGGCCATGAAGCCCTAGCGGCCACTGCGGATAGAATGACTCCAACCTGGGCAAAAGCCACTGGGGTACAGGATGTGTGTGTGTGTGTGTGTGTGTGTGTGTGTGTGTGTGTGTGTGTCTGTGTGTGTGTGTGTTTCTAGAGTGTGAGCCCTCTTCCATTGGGTAAAGATAACAGAAACAGGCAGCGAGAGGGATTCGAGCAGAGATCTTTGGAGGAGGAACATGAGAAGGGGGCACCAAATGAGAACCAGGGCAGCCTGGTTAGGACTTGCGCACACACTGGCAGGATGGTGGCCATTACAGCCGGTTTACAGAGGACCCAGCAGCTTGTGCAATGTTGGGGTGGCCTCAGGGCAAGCTGCAGCATCTCTGCCCAGAGCAAAGACAGGAGGGTATCCATCCACCGGGCCACCACTAAAATTGATTTGCGGAATGGTCACGGGATGCACAGTCTCCCAGCTTTACTCTGCAGCCTCCTGGGATTCTGAGTCACCTAATACACTTTAATAAATTCCTTTTCTGCTTCACAGGGCCAGACTTGGTCTCTGTTATTTGCCATTAAGAACCTCGATTGACACGTTAATTCCCTTTATCCCAAATTTATATAGATAAATGTCACATGGAAACAATTCCCTTGTGCCTGGAAACAGTAAATTAAATGGATGGAATGGAACCAACCAGGCTGCTGTATAGCAAAAGGGAATAAAAATGTGTCTTTGTTTCCTCCTTCCATAATGCATATTAAATAACCCATCTTACTTTACATCTAAGCCGGAGAGACCTAAAAACCACTAGTAAGCACACGACGGCTTGTGAGTTAATTATAACAGCCCTTGCTAAGTTCGGCTTGTGGTTTTCCTCTTATAATGAAATGTCAAGAGTGGAGGAGGTAAGCTCAGTCGTGTGTTGCCGCTGATGTTTTTAACCAAAGGATATGAGGCGGTTTGATATTTTTGGCTTCATAATTCCCATTTCCAGTCCTGATTTGGAAATAAAGTAAGATTGAAGTCCAAAGAAAAAGAAAGTGTTTCCAAGATACAGAATAGTTCGGTGTTCCAAGGTAAAACCTTAAATATCCGAGGTCCAGCTTTCCATTATTTTGAGATTGCTTTTTTCACGTAGCAAGCTGTACTTTTCTGTTGCTCTTTTTCCCCCTTCCTGCCTTAGGACTGTAGGCTGATGTCTACCTCAGTGTATTGCAGTATTCACTTTGTAGCTGCTGACTTATTTCTTCTTGGGATTCCTCTTGAACAGTGAGACTTCAAACTCAGGACTTGGCACCGAAAAGAAATGAAGGTGTCACCATGCTGCAGTTGGAAGCCCATGGGGGTACATAGCTGTGTTTCTCATCTTCTTTCACCCCTATCATATGAAGTAGAGCCAAACAGAAAAGGGGTTCCCATAGCTGAGGTAGGCGGGGTGGGCATTATGCTTCTTATTCAGCTTTGGAATTTCAAAATGCTAGAGACAGAGGTCAATGGTGCACGATGGCGTTATTTTGCCCTCTGTGAACTAAGCACACTCTTTCAGTATAGGTTGGAAATTCCTAACACTAAAAACGACCAATGGTGCTTTCTCTAGCCAAGGTGCAAGCTCTTCTGGACTCTGCATGTGTGCGTGTGTGTGTGTGTGTGTGCATGTGTGTGGGGAGAGGTGTATAGAGGTGTGTGTAATTCGCCCTTGTCTTTCATGGAACCCAGGCTTATCTCACTGTATCAGACACCCAGCCCCTAAGAATGACAGAATGTGAATTTTGTCCCAGCCTGAGTTTGATCCATGTGACCCCAGTTCCAGACCCAGGGTGACCTCCAAGTTCTTCTGAACTTCCGGCTCCTGAGAAGTCGTTTGTGATTGAGGAAGAAAGAGCCAGAGGGAAGTTGTTGATGGCAAGAGAGATTTTCAGTGAAGCTTCCTGAAAGCTGTGTAGAAGACAAACCAGGAGTCCACTCTCTGCTCCATTTCCTAAGTTCACCTAGCCTCCTTGCCATTTTGCCTCACCGATAGGTGAGGGCCCTCACAGGGCCCAGCACAGAGTAGGTGTGCAGTCGATGATGGTGATGGATAAATAAGTGAATGTTTTATTTGCAATATCACTTTAGGCTCAAATTCCTAACAAGGCATGACATTTAGTAGCCTCTTTGCAAATGTATCTTTTCACAAGGAACTTGGTCTCCGAATCTTGGGTGTGTACAGAGAATGCAGCTTTTCACCAGGCCCACAGACACATCGTCTGAAGCGGTCTGTCCCACCTCTATGGGACCACCACTTCCCTTTGTCTAGCACCTGACAGCCTCTAAAGTCGTTTTTCTTACTTTACCTCATTTGAGTCTCAAAACAAGAAAGGAGGGCAAATTTTATCGCAGTTTTACCAGTGAGGAAACTGGGGCTCTGTTATGGGCTGAATTCGATCTTCCTAAAATTCATATGCTGAAACCCTAAGCCCCCAGAACCCCAGAATATGACTATATTTGGAGAATGGGCCTTTAAATAAGTAATTAAGTTGAAATGGGGTCATGAGGGTGGGCTTTCATCCAATCCTACTGGTGTCCTTATAAGAAGAGGCGATCAGGGCACAGACAAACACACAGGGAAGACCACGTGAACACACAGCAAGGAAGTGGCCATCTGCAAGTCAAGGAGAAAGGCCTCGGGAGAAAGCAAATCTGCTGACACCTTGATGTCCAATGTCTGGCCTCCAGCTGTAAGAAAATACTTTCTGTTGTTTAAAGCATTCAGCCTGTGATCTTTTATGTTATGGCAGCCCTAGCAAACTACTACAAGCTCAAAGAGGTTAAGTAACTCACCTGAGGTCTCACACTCAGTAAGAAGAGTGAACTTTTGTCCATCCATATGCCCCGGTTTGAAAATTCTTTTTTTTTTTTTTTTTTTTTTTTTTTTGGAGACAGGGTCTCTTTCTGTCACCCAGGCTGGAGTGCAGTGGTATGATCACAGCTCACCACTGCAGCCACAACTTCCTGGGTTCAGCTAATTTATTTTATTTTATTTTTTGTAGAGACAGGGTCTTGCCATGTTGCCCAAGCTGGTCTTGAGCTCCTGGGCTCAAGCAATACTCCCCGCTTGGCCTCCCAAAGTGCTAGGATTATAGGCATGAGCCACCGCATCCAGCTTGAAAATTCTTTATCAAATAAAACAATTTATTTAGGGATGGAAACACTGCAGTGGGTCTCTGATTGACTTACTTCTACACTGTTTAATTGCCTGAGGGTTATACACACAGGCACCAATTATAATGTTCCTTTAATTTCAGGCAACATTGATTTAATTAGTATTTACAACAAAATGTTTCTTCGATCCTAGGCAGCACTGGGAAATAATACAGGGTCCCCAGTCCCCCATCCCTATGACCTCCACCCCACCTCCAGGGAAAGCTGAAACATCCCTCCTTATCTCTCGTGATTTGTTCAATAATCACTTGCCCTATTTGAGCAACAGGCAGAGAATAACAAAGATTCTGACACAAATTAGACTTCTTCAGGTAGATCTGACTCCACTTCAAACAGCTTTTTGACTTTGACTTATTTCCTGTGGGTTTAACAAAAGTGCATCTCCTGCTCACCCACAGGAGGCCCACTTTTTTTTTTGAGAGGGAGTCTGGCTCTGTCACCCAGGCTGAAGTACAGTGGCATGATCTTGGCTCACTGCAACCTCCACCTCCTGGGTTCAAGTGATTCTCCTGCCTCAGCCTCCCGAGTGGCTGGGATTACAGGCGCTTCCCACCACACCTGGCTAATTTTTTTGTATTTTTAGTAGAGATGGGGTTTCACCATGTTGGCCAGGCTGGTCTTGAACTCCTGACCTCAAGTGATCTGCCCACCTCGGCCTCCCAAACTGCAGAGATTACAGGTGTGAGCCCCCGCACTGGGCCAGGAGGCCCACTTTTTACTTCTACTGTTTCTCCTTTCCCTGCTTCCCAGGGACCCTTCCAGAGTCTGAGTTGGAGCAGGTGGTTTTGCTTTGCGTTCTGACCAGGAAGTGAAACCTGGGTGTGAGCAATGTTTTGCGTTATGTGGCCATTTCCCCTCCTCCTCCCTGCCTCAGGACGGAAGGCTTGCAGTGTCCAAACTGGGTCTGGCCTCTCAGGGGAAATTTCTCGAAGCAGTGGGAACAGGAGTCCCTCAGTGCTAGATGGCTGGGGAATGGGTGGCTGAGGAGTGAAGGTCTATTCTGGGCAGAGCACTCCCCCTTGCTGAAATGGCTGGAAAATGCATTTGTCCCTGCTGGAAATGGTATAGCATGGGATATAGGGCTGAGGGTCGCTGCTGAGTTTATGGCGGGTGGGGGATAGCGGGGAGCAGGGAGGGGAGAGCGCAGAGATTAGGCATTACTTGGTTAAAATAGTAACTGCTGGGCTGGGTGCAGTGGCTCACACCTGTAATCCCAGCACTTTGGGAGGCTGAGGCGGGCGGATCACCTGAGGTCAGAAGTTCAAGACCAGCCTGGTCAACATGGCGAAACCCTGCCTCTACTAAAAATACAAAAATTAGCCAGGTGTGGTGGCACAGGTGTGTAATCCCAGCTACTTGGGAGTCTGAGGCAGGAGAACTGCTTGAACCCAGGAGGTGGAGTTTGTTGAATTAAGATCACACCGCTGCACTGCAGCCTGGGCGACACAGCAAGACTGTCTAAAGAAAAAAAAAAAAAGTAACTGCTGAAGGTGACAGAGACGTAATCCATATGTGCAGCCACCAGGTGGCCACATTCTGGGTTCTGGAGCTGGGTTCCGCCTAACTACCGCCCTGGATGATGATTTCACACCCTGGCCAGCTCCAAGACCAAAATCTAAGTGTTTTGAGAATTCCAGTTCCTGCTCATTGATTTAGATAACATACATGAACTTGGATTCATTAGAAATATGCCTTTGTGTCTTCATGATCACCATCTTTGTAGTTTTCAAGATGATCGTTAGATCCTTATCAAAACATAAACAATTGGCAATGGTTCCAATTGTGTCAACAAAAGCCAACTTCAAACCTGTAATCCTCATGCTGAGTGGAGAGGCTGGTGCCCCACCCGGGCTGTGACATGGTGGCTTGGGAGATGTGTAACTCAGATATGTCGGACCATGAGTGAGGCACCCACACTTCCCTCCCAGTGACCTTAGAAGTTAAGACAAATTGAAGTCTGCCGGTCTCCAGGCAGGCATGGTAACATGCACACATCAGATGTGGTCCTCCGGGAGTGCTGGGTGATTGTCCATCTTCCTAACAGTCCTCAATTGAGGACTCAGTTCCAGCTCTTAACGCAGCACAACAGAGTCCTTAATAGGAAAAGTCGTACTTTTCCCTCACCGTGAAAAGCAAGTCTGCACATTTCTAGATATGTCCCAGTATTATCATCCAAGCTCCAGAAACGAACCCAGCCACAAAGTAAATATTCTCCTACATCACATGGAAATAGCTCCGTGAGAAAAATTCCCTATCAAGACAGAAACGCACCTACAGAGGGAGAGAACGACATGAGAGGGAACTGGAGTTCTCCGGGAGGAGGGAAGCCTGGCTCCGCATCCCAGAGCTGCCAGGGACCCGGAGCAGAAGGAGGAGGCGAGGAGGACAGGGGCGCCGACGGAGAGAGGCGAACCCCCGGAAAATCCTCAAAGCCAGTGAAGCGTGGGCTCTGGACGGAAACAGAAGGGCAGTGCCGTGGTTCACGCCGTGGGAAACCGCAGCCAGTGATGACCTGGGAAGCCACAGGGGCTGGCAGCTGCGGGCGGAACGAAGCGGCTGGAAGCTCCAAACGGGAGCTTATCCCAGCTCGCTTTCCCCTTCGACGGCACCGTTCAAAGCCCTGCTCAGACACTGGGACAAAGAAATGACAGGCTCGGAAAAGAGGGTGAAGCTCCTCCCCGCCCGCCTTTTCCTTCCGCAGAGCCTGGGCTCCCCGCCTCCCGCCGCCCCTGACCCTGGCAGATTCAGGTCCCTCCTCGCTCTGCGTCCTTTGATTCACAGATGGCCCCGTTTCCAATAACCCTTTCTAGGAAGCCATAGAGAGAAAGCGCCCAGCTCCCGGCCTGCAGGGAGGGAGGGAAGGAGGAAATGATTGTGTTGACTTCATCTGGAAGCAGGAGGAAGCTGAATTTTCTCTCCCTCTTTCTTCCCCAAGCCAAGAAATAGATTCTTTACCAGAAAGCCATGTGGCCACATGGCCACCACTTGCAGAGGGGCTGGGTGAGGAGGAGGTGCTTTGCCAACGTCTCAGCTGATAGCAAAGGTCAGTGGCTCATCGGTGAGAACATCACACCTCTGTCAGAGAGGAGACCCTGAGCAGCGCCCGACACACACACAGGGCTAGGAATTGATGGTGGCTTGGGGTAAAGGTAGGAGGAACAGCATCCATCACAGGACAGTCCCTTCCTCGCGTACCAGCCGGGATCCCCACTCCCTGTCATTGCCAGACTGTGTCCTCTCAGACTACAAGGTCCTCATCCTGTCTCCCTCACATAGATCCTTTCCAGACCACGGGCCCTCTCTCAGGCCAGCAGGTCCAGCTGCAATCTAGAATGAGCGTCTACCGTGTGGACATGGGAGAGGGGACTTGGTTCTTAAACCAGGGGCCTTGGCATTAGCTACCTTTGGTTTTTCTCTAGAAGTCAGAATGATTCGTTAGATAATTATAAATGATGGGGGGTGGGTAGTTTGGTCGTATTTAGCAAATTACATTGAATATAACAAAATCTTAAACCATAAAGCAAAACCTGCTGGGTTTCTGCTTCCTGTGGTGACATGCCATGAAGGCCCAGCTCTTTTTCCAGGAGGACACTTCTTTTCTGTTTACAAGACAGCTTGAGCAATCCCACTATCAACTCTCTCCAGAGCGGATGCCGCCGAGGCAGCTCAAATTCAGAACCGTATCTTTAAAGACATTTTAAAAAATTTGATCCTTTGATAAGATCACTTAAGTGTTGTCCAAACTAGCCTTCCAAATTTTGGAATGCCAGTAATTACGTTCAATAATTATGTTCAATAATTACCCCATCTCCCTCCTCCCCCCAAAAAAACCAATTGTTTTATTTTTATTTTCTTTTTCTTTTCTTTTTTTTTTTTTTGAGACAGAGTCTCACTCTGTCCCCCAGGCTGGAGTGCAGTGGCGCGATCTCGGCTCACTGCAAGCTCCGCCTTCCGGGTTCAAGCGATTCACCTGCCTCAGCCTCCTGAGTAGCTGGGACTACAGGCGCCCGCCACCACGCCCAGGGTTTCACCGTGTTAGCCAGGATGGTCTGGATCTCCTGACCTCGTGATCCAGGTCATGAGGTCAGGAGACCATTTTTTTGTTTGTTTTTTGTTTGTGTTTTTTTTGAGACAGAGTCTCTCTCTGTCACCAGGTACTGCAACCTCTGCCTCCTGAGTTCAAGCGATTCTCCTGCCTCAGCCTCCCGAGTAGCTGGGACTACAGGCGCGCGCAACCATGCCCAGCTAATTTTTGCATTTTTTTTTTTAATAGAGACGTGGTTTCACTATGTTGACCAGGATGTTCTTGATCTCTTGACCTCATGATCCGCCCACCTCAGCCTCCCAAAGTGCTGGGATTACAGGCGGGATCCGCCACGCCCGGCCGATTTCTGAAATTAAGAAATTAAAGATTTAGGTAGCAGTGGAGTTGTTTGCCCGTTTGGGAGTGGGGAGGTTGAGAAGAGCATCTGACTGATGTGCGACAGGAAGGTGGTATCGCAGCACACCGGGCACGTCCTCTCTAACAAGGGCTCTGCAAAATGCCTGCGAGAACGCTGCCCTTTCTTCCAAATGTCCGGCTCTGAAAGACTTAGAAATAAAATGTTCAAAGGTTGGAAAGCTTTCGATATTTTCTGCATTAGGAGTTTGGACCACCGTAAAATCACACTCGTGATACGCTGGATTAAGCTAGTGCCTGCCATCCAGGGTCGCAGACTCTTCTAGGGGTTGAGTATCTGCCTTTCACCTGACACTGGAAAGACAAGGACTGAAAACAGCTGGAGTTACAGGAGAGACCTCCCAGGATCCTGCAGACAGGGCAGGATGATGAAAAGGAAAGGCGGTTGTTCCCGGAACTTGTCTGTGAAGATTGGCTGGTTTAATAACATTCCTCCGCCATCTAGTGGCATTTAGAGCATAAACTTAACTCACAGTTTCTTGGAGCGACTATGTCAGGGAGGCCTAATTTGCTAGACTTAGACTTTATAAATTTTTTTTTTTTTTTACTGAAATACATTTTTAAAAATCCATCGTTAGGTTCATCAGGGAGAATATTAATAAGAACTAACTTTGAGTCTGTTTTGGTGCATTGGGTGATGACCAGAAACTGCTTTGCCTGATCGTTTGTGGCAGGTGACAGCTTGTTTCTTCATACTAATGTCATCTACAGTGCCAAAACTACACGTACACATGTAAGAAAATTCTCTGCCCTCTTCGGTGCTGGAGGTGAGGAGTTCCATGATCAGCGCATCACTGTGCCTTTACTATTTGTACTGCTTTAGGAATGCTTTTATAAGGATAAGTCCACGCCTTTCATCACATCACACCATTTGCATGATTGGTCCTTACCTAGTGTTCAGGACCTTGCAATGTCCTCAGCCCTTGAAGAGTCATGTTTAGGGCTGGGGTTCTGAACTCTCTCCCATTGCAATAGCTATATTAGTCTGTTCTCATGCTGCTAATAAAGACATACCCAAGGCTGGGTAACTTATAAAGGAAAGAGGTTGGCCGGGTGTGGTGGCTCGCACTTGTAATCTCAGCACTTTGGGAGGCTGAAGAGGGTGGATCACAAGGTCAGGAGTTCAAGACCAGCCTGGCCAACATGGTGAAATCCTGTCTCTACTAAAAATACAAAAATTAGCCAAGCGTGGTGATGGCTGTAATCCCAGCTACTCAGGAGGCTGAGGCAGGAGAATTACTTGAACCCGGGAGGCGGAGGTTGCAGTGAGCTGAGATTGTGCCGCTGCACTCTAACCTGGGTGACAGAGCAAGACTCCATCTCGAAAAATAAATAAATAAATAAATAAATAAAGGAAAGAGGTTTAATTGACTCACAGTTCCACATGGCTGGGGAGGCCTCACAATCGTGGCAAAAAGCAAGTAATTACTACCTTATATTAGCACATAATCATTAAAAAGGAAAATTTTTTAAAAATGTTGTAAACAGGCTCAAATGACATGAGTACAAGTTTTTCTGCAGTATGTTGCCCTTAGTATTATTAATTTTGACCATCGTCATCACTCTATCCAACGTCATGTCTCACATGGCGGTAGGCAAGAGAGCACATGTGCAGGGCAACTGCCCTTTAAAAACCATCAGATCTTGTGAGACTTATTCACTATCATGAGAACAGCACAGGAAAGCCCCACCCCCATGAGTCAGTTACCTCCCACCAGGTCCCTCCCACGATAGGTGGGGACTGTTACAATTCAAGGTGAGATTTGGGTGGAGACACAGAACCAAACCATATCAATAGCTGTCGTGTTCAGTTCTGGTACTATGTGATCAGGTACAAAATAGGTTTTATGCTCATTATCTCATCTGACTCTCACAACAATATTAGGAGGAAGGGGCCTCCTAACACCCCCATTTTGCATATAAGGAAAATGAGGCTCAGAAAAGTCAAGCAACTAGATGAAGAGATGGTGGAGCCAGGACTCAAACCAGACAGTCTGATTCTAGAATGTACACTTTTAGCCTTTGCAGCCTTCTCCTCCAAGTGATTCTCCTGTCTCAGCCTCCCCAGTAGCTGGGATTACAGGTGTGCGCCACCACACCCGGCTAATTTTTGTATTTTCAGTAGATACGGGGTTTCACCATGTTGGCCAGGCTGGTCTCGAACTCCTGACCTCGTGATCCACCCGCCTTGGCCTCCCAAAGTGCTGGGATTACAGGTGTGAGCCACGGCGCCTGGTGGAAATCATTGTTTTATGGCTCCCATTTTTTAAAGCCACTTAAGGCTTAATGAACTTAATGTCGCTAGCTCTGTTACATGTTCTTGTCATCCCAGGGTGCTCTTTAATTTGTTTTTTTTTTTTGTTTTTTTTTTGTTTTTTTTTTTTTTTTTTTTTGAGACGGAGTCTCGCTCTGTCGCCCAGGCTGGAGTGCAGTGGCCGGATCTCAGCTCACTGCAAGCTCCGCCTCCCGGGTTTACGCCATTCTCCCTCCTCAGCCTCCCGAGTAGCTGGGACTACAGGCGCCCGCCACCTCGCCCAGCTAGTTTTTTTGTATTTTTTAGTAGAGACGAGGTTTCACCATGTTCGCCAGGATGGTCTCGATCTCCTGACCTCGTGATCCGCCCGTCTCGGCCTCCCAAAGTGCTGGGATTACAGGCTTGAGCCACCGCGCCCGGCCACTAATTTGTTTTACATTTGTTTTCTTTTTTCTTCTTCTAAGAGTTGTTAAAACATCTAGGTAGTGGAAGTTTTATATTAGCTAAACTAATACAAATTTGTGTACTTAGAAGAAGTACACTCTGCTGAGGATAGAGTGATGACAGTGGTCAAAATTAATAATACTGGCCGGGCGCGGTGGCTCACGCCTGTAATCCCAGCACTTTGGGAGGCCAAGACGGGCGGATCACGAGGTCAGGAGATCGAGACCACCCTGGCTAACATGGTGAAACTCCATCTCTACTAAAAATACAAATATTAGCCGGGCACAGTGGCGGGTGCCTGTAGTCCCAGCTACATGGGAGGCTGAGTCAGGAGAATGGCGTGAACCCAGGAGGCAGAGCTTGCAGTGAGTGGAGATTGTGCCACTGCACTCTAGCCTGGGCAACAGAGCGAGACTCCGTCTCAAATAATAATAATAATAATAATACTAAGGGAAACATACTACAGAAAAACTTATGTCATTTGAGGCTGTTTACAAGATTTTTTTAAAAAATTTTCCTTTTTAATGATTATGTGCTAATACAGGGCAGTAATTACTTGCATCTCTAACAACTAAGTCTATAGATCTCTACTTGAATATTTATTTGTTCCTTCTATGCATCTATGATGGTTAATATTGAGTGTCAACTTTATTGAATTGAAGGATGCAAAGTACTGTTCCTGGGAGTGTCTGTGAGGGTGTTGACAAAGGAGATGAACATTTGAGTCAGTGGACTGAGAGAGGCAGACCCACCCTCAATCTGGGTGGGCACCATCTAATCAGCTGCCAGTGCAGCTAGAATAAAACAGGCAGATGGAAAGAGCAGACTTGCTGAGTCTTCCAGCCTTTATCTTTCTCCCGTGCTGGATGCTTCCTGCCTTTGAACATCAGACTGCAAGTTCTTCAGCTTTTGAACTCTTGGACTTACACCTGTGGTTTGCCAGGGGCTCTCAGGCCTTTGGCCACAGACTGAAGGCTACACTGTCGGCTTCCCTACTTTCGAAGTTTTGGGACTCAGACTGGCTTCCTTGCTCCTCAGCTTGCAGGTGCCTGTTGTGGGACTTGACTGTGAGATCGTGTGAGTCAATTCTCCTTAATAAACTCCCATTCATATATACGTCTATCCGATTAGCCCTGTCCTTCTAGAGAACCCTAATACAGCATCTTTCACAGATGTTTGATCCATGACAATTAATTGGCTAGTACTTGGCCTTGAAATCTTGGGTCTATTTAGGCAATATCTTTATTTTACAATATGTAATGGAATTTTAAAATGATAAACTATAACCCTTTTCCAGCCAATGAATGTGGAAGCTCAGAGAGCTTTTAGTGGGCTCTTGGTAAATTAGTCAACCGAAGCAGTTGATACAAAAAATCTTTTATATCTTATTGTTTTTAGCAAAATTTCTGGACAGGGAACTCTTCAGTACAGAAAACAAAATTTCTAAAAATATAAAAATTATATTTATAAGATATAATTTAAAATATAACTTGAAGCGGTTCCTAAGATAGTGTTGTTTTCTACTACATATTAATATGTAATATCAAAGCTCTGCTTCCTTTCAGCTGAAATATGACCAAATATCAAGGGGCAGTTCACTACCAGGACAGCTTTTGTCTTTTCTTAAAGTCAACGTCTATTCCCATATCCTGCTTGCTAAAAAACTGGCAAAGAACAAAAAGCATTCCTTGAGACTCTCATGTACCAGCAAGAAATACGTGCCCAAAAAATTTAAAAGAAAATACATGACTTTTTAAATATTATAATAATTGGGCACAGTATATTCTTTTTCAATGACCTGCAGGGTAAATTATATCTTGGGCTGCACAAATTAATCTGAACTACCTAAGGGAAATGTGACCAGTACAGAGATCTATTGTAATAGTGTTACACGCCTGGATTAATTTTCCTTTGGCACTGTGTAATTTGATCTTGCAACTGCTTAGACAAATAGTGGCTAGGAGCATACTGAATAATTTATAACTCCTTCACTTATTCAGTAAGTGGTGACTGTGCATTCTCTTTGTGCCTGGCACTGTGTTAGGGCTGAGGACCCTGGTGACTAGGAATTTGATGTCATGCCTGGGAGCATAAACCCTAGAATTGGAAAGCCTGACTTCAAATTCTGGCTCTCTGGTTAGTAAGCTAGCTGTTTACTAGCCGAATGACTTCAAGCACATTGCTTAATCTTACTTAGCTTGTTCATCTCTGAAATGTTTTGGTTTTTTTTTTTTTTTTTTTTTCAAGAATAAACTAAATCAACATGAGTCATCTAAAACAGTACCTGATTTACAGCATATGAACCCAGATCTCGAATCAAATGCTGAGCCCCTTGTATGCAATCTAAGGAAATAGGGACCTAACTTTGTTAAATAACTAAAAATCATTCTTTTTGGTTGGGTGCGGTAGCTCATGCCTGTAATCCCAGCACTTTGGGAGGCCGAGGCCGGCAGATCACCTGAGGTCAGTAGTTCGAGACCAGCCTAGCCAACATGGTGAAACCCCATCTCTACTAAAAATACAAAAACTAGCCGGGCGTGTTGACTCACATCTGTAGTCCCAGCTACTCAAGAGGCTGAGGCACAAACATCGCTTGAACCCGGGAGGTGGAGGTTGGAGTGAGCTGAAATCATGTCACTGCACTACAGTCTGGGTGACAGAGTAAGACTTGGTCTCAAAAAATAATAATAATAAAATGAAACATAAAAATCATTCTTTTGACAAAACCTCCAAACCTGCCATTTTCATTAATACAGCTGTGGATTCATACGGCTGGAGAGGAGGCATTGTCTCTGCCCTTATGTATGTCATCAGAAGAGACAGATAAGTGTGAAATTGTTCCGAGTCCCTTGTCAGGGGGGCATTTGTTTGCTAGTGTTGTCATATTCACTGATTTTTTTTTTTAATTAGTTGTTGACCAGACACAGTGGCTCATGCCTGTAATCCCAGCACTTTGGGAGGCTGAGGCAGGCGGATCTCGAGGTCAAGAGATCGAGACCATCCTGTTCAACATGGCAAAATCCCATCTCTACTAAAAATACAAGAATTAGCTGGGCATGGTGGTGTGTGCCTGTAGTCCCAGAGGCTGCCTGAACCTGGGAGGTGGAGGTAGCAGTAAGCCAAGATCGTGCCACTGCACTCCAGCCTGGCGACAGAGTGAGACTCTGTCTCAAAAAAAAAAAAAAAAAAAAAAAAAAAAAAAAAAAAAAAAAAAAAAAAATTAGCTGTTCAAGGCCATGATCATAACCATGGCAACTCTGGCCTCACATACATGTCTTAGAGTGGCCCATGAGCCCTCTAGAGCATCCTTTGACGTGGTCGTATTTTGCTGGGCTGATAGATGTCTTCTCAAAATGGCCCGAGGTACCCCTTGTTCTATTTACACCATTCTGTGCCATTTCTTCAAGACACAACAATTGCTAACCATCATAATTTCTTTCAACAGGTCTCCATTTAACTAACTCGCTATGTGGAATGATCTGAACTCTCCTCATTTTCCCCCATGGTCTTTGAGAAAACTCTGAGACTCAAGGATGCTTTGTGGCAGACTGTCAGAAGAGTCTGGATATGCTAACCAGGCCCTCTTGAGTCTCTCACTGCAACCCAGGTCCAAATCACTTTGTTGTCATCTTGTTTGTTACCTTATTGACATCCTGTCCTCATGTTTCTTCTTCCCCACTCACAGCTGTGTGCCACCTCAACTGCGGAAAAGCACTGGGCATTTGGAGCTCACGATTTCTTAGTACACCCGTGAGTCACTGACAGCAATGCAAGGAAGTACCGTACTTGGTACAGGATGACAATTCGTTTGTCAACTCAATTTTGAAGAAACAAATTACCCTCTTTGGGGAGAAATATGTCAAAATAATTTCTCAAACTATTCAGGAGTTGCCGTTAACCTGAAGTTAAGTGTGGACATAATGAACAGATCATCAACATACTAGAGTGGATGGGATCCTCATCTGTGACCTTCTATTTAAATGCAGTTTTTCTGGCAAACCTAGTACTCAGTTTCTTCCCTTTTTTTTTTTTTTCTTTTGAGACAGAGTCTCGCTCTGTCACCAAGGCTGAAGTGGTGCAGTGGTGTGATCTCAGCTCATTTCAACCTCCTCCTTCTGGGTTCAAGTGATTCTCTTGCCTCAGCCTCCCAAGTAGCTGGGACTACAGGTGCCCACCACCATACCCGGCTAATTTTTAGTAGAGACAGGGTTTTACCATGTTAGCCAGGCTGGTCTTGAACTCCTAACCTCAGGTGCTCTGCCTGCCTCGCCCTCCCCAAGTGCTGGGATTACAGGCATGAGTCACTGCGCCCAGCCATTTTCTTACGTGTGACATTCAAGATTGTTCACAGCCTGACTGTTTAATTAGATAACTTCCTAAGGTCCCTTCCATTCCTATAGGTCTTACCATTTCTTGCTAAATACGATACAGGTTGGCAATGGCAAAACAAATGCCATCTTTTGGTGCTAAGAACATGATCCAAACTCTAACCAAATGGAACTAACAGGTGAACACATCCTACACATTCCACGTTACCACCTCTGGAACAACTTTTGCCCTGAGCAAAAGGCATGGAGGTTTATTCCATCTGGACTTCTCCCTCTGATTTTCCTCTGGTATGTTCGATTTCTTCCTATTTGTGAAAATCCTTCACAAATGCTGTCTCTTCCAGCCAAAATCCCACCCCCATCAGTGCCATCTTAGGGCACTGATCTCTTCCCATCTTGCTCCAAGTGATGCACTTGTCTCCCAAAGTGCCTCGCACATAAATACTGACGTTGCATGAATTTGTTAGATAACAGAATGAGAAGAAATGGTCTTCTTTCATGTTTTAAGCATGAATCTTTTGAGTGTCAAACAGCAACCTCTTGTTTTTGTGCCTTTTCAGAAGGCTGTACAGAGCTCTTCATGCTCAGCTTCAGTAGTGATCTGGGTCCAATTGGGAAATAGAAATCACATAGTGGATAAAATCAAAGTTTAATACAAAGAACTGTTTACTATGATAAAGGACTATCTATAAGATAAAAGGGGCCTGGCAGGGTGGCTCACGCCTGTAATCCCAACACTTTGGGAGGCCGAGGTGGGTGGATCACCTGAGGTCAGGACCAGCCTGACCAACATGGTGAAACCCCATCTCTACTAAAAATTTTTAAAAAATAGCTGGGTGTGGTGGCGGGTGCCTGTAAACCTAGCTACTCGGGAGGTTGAGGCAGGAGAATCGCTTGAACCTGGGAGGTGGAGGTTGCTGTGAGCCGAGATCACGCCATTGCACTCCACCCTGGGCAACAAGATCAAAACTCCATCTCAAAAAAAAAAAAAAAAAAAAAGATAAAAGGAAATCCTATACAGTATGCTAGGGTTCAGAGAGAGTACTCAAGGAAGGAGTTCAGACCTCGTTGGAGAAGGTGTGGCTCAGCCCACTGGATAAGCAGCAATGTTAGATGGTTTGGCCAGGCCAGGGCTGGTCCACCGGTTGCTAAGCAACAGCTAACCTCTAGAATGTGGCTGGAGAGCAGGCAGTCAGCAGCTACTGATGTGGATATGCAGTGGGAGCCTGGGCACCAGCAGGGCAGAGGCCTTCAGAGAACGTGGCCACATGGAAACTTGCAGAAGGAATGGCTATCCTGTGTATGACCCTCTAGGCAAAAGTACCTGTGTGTGGGCCAGGCAGGAGCTTTGGTTTCCATGTCAAGAGAGCTATGGAAAGGGTATTACAAGAAGAGGCTGTAAGGTTGTAGATGGACGGTTTTCTGGGCCCACGGCTGGGGTAGGCTACACTGGATGGAAATCTTCACACTCACAGGGCTGACACCAGCCTCACCCAGAAACTTGGGGAAGCCTCCTTGTCCTGGAATGTGCCTCCAAAGCTCTCTACTGAGAAATCTTTTTTTTTTTTTTTCCCAGCCCAGAGGTCTTTTATTTATTTATTTATTTTAACACCTATTATGCCATGAATTCATAGGGAATAGGTTCCAGCAGCTCAGGCTCCTTCCCATTGGTCCTCACAAAGTGTGCTTCTCTGGGTGGAGCAGGCTGGCGCTTCAGCTGAACCCAGGTACCTTTCTCTTTGGCTTCTTTCTTTTTCTGATCATTTTCCTTCACGCGTTTCAGGAAGCTATCTCGGCTCTTAGAGTGCTTAATGTGCTCAATACGCACATTAATTCTCTTGGCAAGAATCTTGCCCTTAACTTGTTTGTTTACAACAATGCCAACAGCATGCTGGGTAACGTTGTAGACTCTCCCAGTTTTGCCATGGTAACACTTGTGGGGCATTCCTTTTTGAACAGTACCCATTCCCTTGATGTCTACAATATCACCTTTCTTATAGATTCGCATATACGTGGCCAAAGGAACAACTCCATGTTTTCTAAAAGGCCTAGAGAACATATATCGGGTGCCTCTCCTCTTTCCCTTTGTGTTCGTCATTTTGGCGAATTACTGGAAGATGGCGGTTCCGGCCGAAAAGAAGCGAGAAATCTTAACACCACACTCCCTTGGTGGAGAAATGTTTGAAGGAATTCTCTTGTAATATTACAGGTATTGAAGAATGCATTTGGAGCTGTGAGGCAATAAATAGATAAGCAACACATCCTTCATCTTTAGAGCTTCCTTAGTTCATTTGGTTCCAAGGACCTACAGAACCCAAAGGTCATTAGTCCCTGTAAAGCCAGGAAAAGGCTGGCCTGGTGTAACCTCAGGCAAAACACTTCCTCCTACCAGCTTTTTTCCTTATCTTACAATAAGGGGTTGGACCACATCAGTGGTTGTCAAATACCAGGCTACTGTGAGGTGAAGAAAACAAATACAATATTTTGTAGACTTGAAGTCATTCAATTTAAAAGTTGATTCTTTCTACCTTTATTTTCAGTGTTAAAACATCCTGTCGTTTATGAAATAGTGATCGTAAAGGGGAAAAAAAATTTCATCCTTACTTAGCAAAATAAAAGCAAGCTCAGAATTTTGTTTTCAGTTTTCCTATCCTGAAAGTCTGGTCACTCTGGAACTGGATGCTCTCTCTTGAAGGGCTCTCTCATTTCTGACGCTGGTCTAGAGGACCTGTTGGTCTTTGCTTCTTGTCATCCAACTCAAAAGCAGACAGAAGAAACTCTAGAAAATGTGACCGCTTCAGAGCATGTGTAGTGAATTTGGGTCTGTCACAGAGTATCAGCAAGGTTCTGCACAATGATGACTGTCAAATATATGAAGAGTTTCATAATTTTAAGATATCTTATTAAACTCTACGGCAACCACAAAAACATTTTAAAAAGAGGCATAATTCATAAAGCCATAATGAAAATATAATCAAATTTTATAAAATAATACAAAAGCAAGCAGAAAATCTGGACAAAGATGGAACACTTATTTCGCCTATGTCTTGTTTTTTTTTTTTTTTTTTTTTGAGACGGAGTCTCGCTCTATCACCCAGGGTGGAGTGCAGTGGCACAATCTGGATTCACTGCAACCTCTGCCTCCCAGGTTCAAGCGATTTGCCTGCTTCAGCCTCCCCAGTAGCTGCGATTACAGGTGCGCACCACCACACCTAGCTAATTTTTAATATTTTTGGTAGAGATGGGGTTTCACCATGTTGGTCAGGCTGGGCTCGAACTCCTGACCTGAAGTGATCTGCCCACCTCGGTCTCCCAAAGTGCTGGGATTACAGGTGTGAGCTACAGTGCCCGGACAATTTTTTTTTTTTTTTGAGAAGGAGTCTCGCTCTGTTGCCCAGGCTGGAGTGTAGTGGTGCCATCGCGACTCACTGCAACCTCCGTCTCCTAGGTTTCAGCGATTCTCGTGCCTCAGTCCCCCAAGTAGCTGGGATTACAGGCTCCTGCCACCACACACCTGGCTAATTCTTATATTTTTAGTAGAGACGGGGTTTCACCATGTTGGCCAAGCTACTCTTGAACTCCTGACCTCAGGTGATCCACCTGCCTTGGCCTCCCAAAGTGCTGAGATTACAGGCAGGACTCACTGCCCCGGCCTAGCAGGTGTTTCTTACTTAGCATAATGGCTGAGTCCAAGTGGCAGCAAAGAGTCTACGTTCTATCAAAACATACATCATTTGAGTTAGGAGCGGTGCTTAAGATATATATATATATTGCTTTGGAAGCATCACAGAACCTCAGCAAAGTATTGAGGGGGAAGCTTTATTACATTTAAGAGAATGAGAGCGAACCATGTGGCAGGGTGACAGGTATGGAGACGCTACTGTTTGTCTGGCTGCTCATCTTCATCAGCACCATCTCTATGTCTCACACAAAGGGTGGCTGGAAATGTAACATCTAGACCTCCCTCCAAGGGAGGTTCAGATGCAGTTCATGCAAACACCTCCCTTTTGTTGGAATTATCCTTACAGTGCTTTTTCTCTTTTCTTCCCCATTCCTACAAAAAGGTAACCTCCAACACACTATGTATACAATAGAAGCAGGCCCTCAGGACAGAAGCTGTGTCTGAGAATGTCAGACAATTATGAATTAAAAAGCTCCAGCCATCTGAACACTTCCCCTGCTGACTTTGTGTGGTTGTGCACAAGAGGAAGGGGCTGGGTTGAGAATGAGTAGAACCCACACACAGCATTCTTCCATTCTTCCATAGTACTTATTCTCCAAATGCAGTGGCTACACCTACCAATCCACTTGTAGAAATGGGATTAGGCTCCAGGTGTCTCTCGGTACCTGTTGAAAAGTCAAACCAAGGTCTGAAACTGGAATTGGATTATAGATCTCAGGCGATGCTGCTCAGAAGGCCGTGGCTCTCTCAGCAACACACATCACCTTCTCCCACCTCTTCCCAAACCCAGTCTCTTCCAAAAAATTCAGAAAATTGAACATTAGGATCTTTCTAGACAATAAATGTATATATACACATACTATCTCCACACTCTCCCGCTTTCACCTTCCTAGAGGGCCAGGCATATAGCCCTCTAAAAATCAGGATATGATTCCTAGAATAGTAATTTTTAAAGTTAACTATAGCAAAAGTAATACATACTCACTCAAAAACTTCCAACAACAGAAAAATATAAATTCAAATAGAAAGTCCACCACTCCATAATGTGATTTTCAGGAGAAACTACTGTGGAGTCTGGTATGTATCCAGTCAGAACTTTTTCTTTGCAAATACACATGAATGCATATTTAAAGGTATTTTTTCGCTTGGTTGTAAAGTTTATGTTATTAAAGCAACAACTTTGACAGTACACATATATGGGCATCCTTCAACTTTTTTAATAATCACATTTTTTTAACAGAAATTAGGCCTCTGTTTTTGAAGATTTAGCTTAATAATATGTCCATGTCACAGAGCTTTGCAGTTTTTAAAGTTCTTTCCCACGCATTGTCCTGTTTACTCCACTGAATGGCTCTCTCAGGTAGGCTTTCTCATCCCCATTTTACAGATGAGAAAACTGAAGCTCAGTGAGGTGATTTGTAAATGGTTTCACAAAAAGTGGCAAGGTAAGGTCTTCCCAGTCCAAGTCCAGGGCCCCTTACAGTCCTCCGTTGCCTCCTCTAGTTGCCCTTGAAGGAGACGGTCAGGAAAAGGAGTCTCTGTTACAGTCATCCACAAGGCAGTGCACGGGAAGGTATGTGTAGAGGTAATTTAAAACTTAAGGAACACCTGGCTGGCACAATCGTTCACGCCTGTAATTCCAGCACATTGGGAGGCCGAGGGAGGCTGAGTTCGAGACCAGCCTGGGCAACATGGAGAAACTCTAGCTCCACAAAAAATACACAAAAATTTAGCCGGGCTTAGTGACATATGCCTATAATCTCAGCTACTGGGAGCCTGAGACAGGTGAATCACCTGAGTCTGGTAAGTTGAACCTGCAGTGAGCCCTGACCATACCACTGTTCTCCAGCCTGGGTGACAGAGTGAGACCCTGTCTCAAAAAAAAAAAAAAGCTTAAGGAACACCTATTCGCTGTCCAGACTGTCAAGAAAATTACAATGTGATTTATTACCTATGATTCCCCCTCCATACACCTTTAGTTTAAGAGGAAATAAAATGATTGTTTTTAGTTCCCTTCTTTGACTGTGGTTAGAGGAAAAGTTAAGTCAAAAGACAATCCAAAGATGAAAATAGAGGCACCAAGTCTCCAACGAAGAGTTTGCTAGATCACACGCTCTTATGCATGTGCATCTTCTTTAAACTAATTATTGGTACTTTTGTTAAAAGCATATTAAACATAGAAAAGGAATCTAAATATGACCTTACCCCACTTCCCAAGGTGTTAGAACTTTTGATTTTTGGGAAGCAGCAGAGAATAGCAAAAGGAATCCCTAAACTGAGTTCAAATTCCACCTCCATAAATACCTAGCAGTAAGCTCTGGGGTAAATTACTTTGAGCCTCAGTTTCCTACCTCATAGGGTTGTCTGAGCCTCAATCAAAGCAGTTAATTAGTATTTGTTCTCTGTCCCTCCACTAATATGTTTCCTTTAAATGTGTGTTATCATTTCGAAGGGAAAACATTCTTAAAATATGAAAGCACTAGAGTATGCTGCATTTGATTTCTGACCAGAATAGCTGCTAAATACTAGTCTAAGTAAGTAACTATAGCATTAAGTAAACTTGGAAAACGCATAACAGCACCTCAGGAGATAAACAAACTGTGTCCATGTATGATGACGGAGCTACTTTTCTTACACTGAGAACAGGTATCCAGAATCACTTGGGGGCTTTGTAACTTCTTGGTGGGATGGATCATGTAGACAGCGGCACCAGGAAGTGAGAACTACGCCCGCCAGATCTCACCTGTATTCGAACTTGGTCCTTACCCCACTCCACCCTTGCAAAAAACTAGTAAGGTCCCTGCTTTTCATTTCCACAGATTGCAATACTCCATGCTGCATATTTATCTGTTAATGAGCATCTGAAAACAGGTTAACCCGGAAAAATGCTTTGGTATACTCTGAATAACTGTTTCTTAAAATGAACTGGCTCTTTTAAAAAGAAGTTCATAAAAGTCAACTTTAAATCACATAATACATAAATCCACAAAAACCCTGTACCCTCTTCCCCATCCCTCTAACACACATACACACAAGGTTACCATAGCTAGGACTTTAGTATCTTTCCAGAACCCTCTCCTTAAAAAATACATACAGAGAGGTCAAGCTGGTATATCTGTAGGTTGATTTATAAAGGTACAAAGCGACATCAGGAATCACCATGGATTCACATGGAATATCCTCCATAAACACGATACATTAGCCCAAAGGCTGCTGGTCCTATTTCATGCGGCACTCCCGCCATCCAATGTGTAAGCCTATCTGTAACACGGAGCCCTCCCATCACCTCAATTGCAATTTGACAAATGTGACAAGGACTCTTGCTGAACTTGGTTCCTTCTACCTTTCATTTCTCACTCACCTGACTGACCTGGTCAATAAAAGCCCACCCCAACAGGATAATGGAGGAAACGTAGACACAGCCAAACACTTCTCTGGATGGTGAGAAGTGTTCTGGTTGTTTAGGACAGGGTGTTTGTTCTGTGGGTCGAGTGGGCACAGACAAATGGAAAACATTCTCTCCTGCTCTGTATCAAGTTGTTGCTGAAATGGGAACTGTACTATACTTGTGGGTCGAGTATGATCTTTAAAAATCATCAGCAACATCTTGGGCTTTGACATACAAGTTACTAGTATTAACTACTTACACTTCAGAGCACCTTTGTGAGATCGGATCATCCAATATCTTGGAAGGTCCCTGGTACTTCTGCTTCAACTTTTTTTTTGAAAGTTGATGCCTCAGAGCTTAGAAAGCATTTAATCATATCAAAGAAAAACAGTGAAAAGCATTTTTAGGCAAGCACATTCATCCTTTTTTACTCATAAACTGGGACAAGTTCTTAAGATAGTATCCACTATTTAAAATATGATTTCTATGAGAAAAGAGTTCGGAATTCCAATTAGAGACACCAGAAACACACCCTTTGCAGCCTGCTTGTCCCAGCAGGCTGTCTGCACAATCCCCTCCACCCTGATCTCAAATTAACACAAAGCAAAACACAAAGTCTAGGAACAAGCTAGTTCAGAGTCCAGAGAAGTACACTCCTTTGGTATGGACACCTAGGGACCTGGTTTCTGGGGAGGAGATGGCATCAATAGGAGCTCTAGCGGGAGCAGAACCAAGACACAAGTGTTTCTCCCAGAGGTGGCCAGCCCCACAGCTCCAGACCTAGAGCAAGGGCAGCAAGCTGGGGGAACTACGGAGGGGGTGTCCTCCCGAGTCAGAACTCACCAAGGGGCCAGACTAAGAACCATTAGGTAGTGTGGCAGGTTTAACATGTTTCTTGGGACAAGCAAAGTGGGAAGATGCTGAAAACTCTCCCTCCACACCCTTGGGGCTTTAGTGGCTAAAAACAAAAAAACTACACATTTAAATGGACAACGTGGAAAGCTACTCCAGTATTTAATGTATTTCCTGAGTTACTGTAACCAGAAGTTAACTGTGGACAAGCTTGGTTATTTCAGTGGATCTTAAACTTTCAACAGAACTTTTGTACTGGGTTAGGTGGTAGAGATTCTTCTCTTGAATATAATAGCCTATCTGTTTTTATGGAGTGCAATTAGGGGCAGGTAGTCTGTCAAAAAGCCTGGCTGTTGGAAAAAGGCTGGAAATTCCTCAGAAATAAAATATTTCTTAAATATATGCTTCCCTTCACCTTGAGATTTTTTTTTTTTTAATAAGATTCAAGTCTCTTAAATGTAAATTAGGGAGCAACAGCGACGGAAGGTGGCAGCTACCATAGGCTTGGGAGTAAAAAGGTCCCTCGCAGTTTCCGATTGCTGGAAGAACTTGAAGGCGGCCAGAAAAGAGCAGATGGCACAGTTAACTGGGGTCTGGAAGATGACAAAGACACGTCACTTACAGGACGGACAGGAATGATGACTGGGCCACCAAGAATAATTTATGAAAACCAAATATCCAGCCTTAAAATAGAATGTGGACCTAAATACCCAGAAGCACCCCCTTTGCAAGATTTGTAATGAAAATTAATATGGAGTTAATAGTTCAATGAAGTGGTGGGCCCAAGATCCGTATCAGTGCTAGCAAAATGGCAGAATTGTTAGAGCATTGAAGTTGCCCTGCAAGAGCTTTAGCACCCAACAATATCTAAAGAAAATATGAAACTCCCTCAGCCTCCTGAAGGACAATATTACAGCAATTAATTAAAAAGAAAAACCATGGGCCCTTCGCTTTCCCAGAATTCACTTTAAGGAGTCTTCATTTTCCACAGTAAATTTTCTAGATATGTCTTGTAGACCTCAAAGGACTAGAAAGGAAACTCCCATTCAAAGGAAATTTATTGTAAGATACTAAATGATACTCATTTTTTGTCCGTTTGAAATAAGTTGTGCTATAAGAAGTTATCCTGTCAAGTGTAACCACTGTCCACGGGGTTGAAACTCTGGGATCAAGGTAAGTATATTTAAATTGACTCCCATTGTAACTGGTGGGGCACATCTAACTGTGAAAAGACACATCCCACAATCACCTTTTTCTGTTGATTACATGGCCTGGGCTCTCTGCCTTGGCTCCTTACCCCTCCCCCTAGCTCCTACCCTCCCTGCAACAGCCCTCTACCCTGGGGGCTTGTTACCCTCTTGTCCTAAATCCTCCTTTCTCTTGCAAACAAATCCACAGTCTACTGAAAGCAGACTATTACGTTGGAAAGGTTTCTTTACTAATTTTACACTTACTCTACAGATCTTGGTTTCAGGGGATTCTTTCCAACAGTTAACTCATTAAGTTTCGTGGCATAATTTAAGTGTACCACAACTGTTAGAGCAATGGGAACCAATGCCTCCCTCTGAGATTGGCCTTCAGCGAGGAATTTGGGGCTTTCTCCGTATCTTCTCTTCCCAAGCTTTGAGGGGTGCTTTTTCTCCCCTCCT
Source organism: Rhinopithecus roxellana (assembly GCF_007565055.1). Classification (NCBI taxonomy): domain Eukaryota; kingdom Metazoa; phylum Chordata; class Mammalia; order Primates; family Cercopithecidae; genus Rhinopithecus; species Rhinopithecus roxellana. Next base: position 35,152,708 of record NC_044559.1, read on the forward strand.
CCTCAAGTTCCTTTTGCACCATCACCACCCAACGCTTTCCATGACACTTCCTTGCTTTGGCCAGAAGCCATTAGGTAAAGCTGAAAAGTTTCCCTGACCTCCCTCACTATTCACTCTCTACCAGGCTACAAAATGAATATTGGGTCCTCAGTCCTGCCACTCTCTGCGGTCATCATCAGCTGATGCATTGTTTTTAGCTCAGGTTTTGATAAAGTGAATTGTCTCCAGGGTTACTCAGACCTGTCAGCTCTCAAAGTCCTTGGTGGTTAAACTTGGAGAAAGGCCACATGAAGACACTCATAAGCACACATAATCCCTCTGTATTTTTTTTTCCTGTAATTGATTTTGCTTTTAGAAATTAAAGAAGTTTTGAACAGGGCTGTCATTTGGTCACCCTTCCAATTCATTGGGATCTAGTTTGAAATATGACAATTGGAACAAAACTTTGAATCCAGTGCATATTCTGGTTTTGGCGTTGCGGTTGCGTCTGAAGATCCTCAGTAGGGATTGGTGTGCACAGTAGATCCCTGAAATTGGCGGGCTTGACCTCCTAGCAAATTGCTTCGTTTTTCCACTTCTGTTCAGGACCACTAAACACTGAAATGTGGATGCATACAGAAATAAATGCAGTTCATTATGTACTAAAGTTTTGTTTTTTAACTTGGTATTTGTGTAAATCCACCTTTTGAAGCAACAACTATCAAGTCTGAAAAGCAACTAATGTTTCCATTAACGTTTTTCTGGGGAAAAGTTAGTTCTAAGAATTTAACATCTTGTAACTGAAGTTTAACATAACAGTATCCCATAAGCAGTCTTTTTTATTGTCAGACTATTGCCAAATTTTAATTTTTAAAAGTGTGCGTTTTTTTCAAAAGTGTAAATTAGAAATTAATAATTAACAGAGTATCTCTACTGGGCAGAAACATCAAGTCTGGTCACACTGTTCTCAGACAGTCATTAAAACTCAGCATTAGCATCGGTTAATCACAGAGGAATGCTTCTGAGTTGCTGCTCCTGAAGAGCACGTACTCATTCTGCATTCATTAACTTAAGCTGTTTTTATTAAGGAAAAACAGACTTGGATATAAGTTCATCAGAATGGCCTTCCTATCTCATGACTGCAGCTCATACTGACCACGTGAATGGTACTTTGATATAGTTAACTGAATATAAAGGAGCCACTAAAAGCCTCTGCTCATTAATTATCACCTCCAGTTCAAGTCACTACTCTCCTGCTACATGGACCTAAATCAAGAACCACAAGCTAATATCTTTCCTCGATTTACCCTCTTTCCCTGTATCTTCCTTTCTCTTGCAAACAAATCCACAGGCTACTGAAAGCAGACTGTTAAGTATGTCAGAAAACTTACTTTATTAATTTTACACTAACTCTACAGATCTTGATTTCAGGAGATTCTTTCCAATAGAGGACTCATTAAATTACATGGCATAATTTAAGTGCACCAGAACTGTTAGAGCAATGGAAACCAATGCCTTGTTATGTGAAATATTTCATCCCACACATATTCACTTGATTGAATTAATGCCTTTTTCGTGTCTTCTTATTGAACATACTTAGTTCTTTATTATTGAAGCTAGACTTCATGGCAAGTGAGTTCTATTTCACAGAAAATCTGAATACATCACTGGCTTACCAAATAAGAAATTTTCACATTACCTATGGGCCCAGAGCCTTCTGTAAAAGGCTCATGTGGTCTGGTTCTGTGTCCCCACTCAACTCTCATATTGAATTGTAATCCCCATAATTCCCAAGTGTTGAGGGAGGGACATGGTGGGAGGTGACTGAATCATGGGGACGGTTTCTCCCATGCTGTTCTCGTGGTAGTTAAGTTCTCACAAGATCTGATGGTTTCATAAGTGTTCGCAAGTTCTTCCTCCCTTTTCTCTCTCTTGCCTGCCACCATGTAAGACATGCCTGTTTCCTCTTCCACCATGATTGCAAGTTTCTTGAGGCCTCCCCAGCAATGCAGAACTGTGAATCAATTAAACCTCTTTCCTTTATACTTACCCAGTCTGGGGCAGTTCTTCACAGCAGTGTGAAAACCAATGAATACAAAGGCTAAGTTTTGCTATCAATAATTTAAACAAAAATTTAAAATACAACCTAGCATTCAACTTAAATCTGCTTACTATTGCTCACTGACTTCCAATCATATTGATAGAATAAAGACAACTATAGAAAGCAAAAATTCCCAGTCTAGTTAAAAAAAGAAAATTGAAGCTATTTGAATAAGCCTTGCCAACAGTCTGAATAATCAGTCTGTTTAGCAAATGGTGTATATAAACAAATAATTAAAGATGCCATTAAACTACAAGTTGGTAAACAGGCATTACCTATTTAATAAGTACAATATATACATAGAATCCTTTTGAAAAGCTTCATTTTATACAGAAACATATTTACAAGAAACAGTGTAATCAAATTAAAGATTATCTGTACAATACACACACACACACACACATATATATATATATATATGTCTTCTGGAAGACAAACAAGTTTCATCATTGCAGTCAAAATGGATAGCCATTTGCATTTTAAAAAAGAATTCCATTCCAGAAGAAAAATACATCTCTAATATACAATTATATTTTTCATTTATTTTCCTAAAAATTCTCCATGTTTAGATTACCTTTTCCATTTTTCTTTGTTCATCCTTGAAAAATTTCAGGTTTCTAGTGCCACCAACTGGTGTTAATTAAAAATCAACAATCTTGGTGTCCAAAAAAAATTGCTTTAAAAAAAAAGGTTATCAAAAAATAGGCTACTGGAGTTAACATTCATAAAGCATAAATGACAACATGATTTATAAAAATATTTTCACCAGGGTAGCATATATAATAACATTTACATTATTAAGGATTCTATTTTTTTCTTTTACTGATAAATCTTGGTTTAAATTTGCATATAACAATTTTTAGAAAATAATATACTGCAAAAGAAAGTTTGGAAACATGCGTGACATGATTAACCTTTATGAGCACCAAATAGGCATTAATAATTTAATGGTAAAAAATCTAATGCCATTTTATGGTCTTTGGATTTTTTAAAAATTTTTCTTAAATAATAAACATTAAACTGTGACAAAAGTTAGGAAACATGCAGAACCACCAGGAAAACAGTAATTTGCTCTCAGTGTACCTTTGCAAGGATTTTCCAAAGCCTCATGTAGGAGTGATTTCTGGGCCACCTGCACAAGTAGATAAACCCTCTTCTCAGGCCAGTTATAAAGGGCTGAGATGAGCCACAGAAGTCCAAGACCTGCTCTGATTGTCTCCCAGTTCTCCCAGCTATTTTCTTTCCTTTTTTTTTTTTTTTTGAGACAGGGTCTCACTCTGTCACCCAGGCTGGAGTACAGTGGCAATCATAGCTCACTGCAAGCTTCAACCTCCCAGGCTAAGATGATGCTCCCAACTCAGCCTCCTGGGTAGCTAGGACCACAGGCATGTGCCACTGCATCTGGCTAATTTTTTGTATCTTTTGTACACATGCGGTTTTGCCATGTTGCCCAGGCTGGTCTCAAATTCCTGGGCTCAAGCAATCCTCCCACCTCGGCCTCCCAAAGTGCTGGGATTACAGGGGTGAGCCACCACACCTGGCCCCAGCTATTTTCATTAGACCATAAACTCCATGAGGACGGAAATGCCCTGGTCTGCTCACTAGTATAAATACAATACCCTGTATGGTGCCAATACAATAATATAGGTTTTCAATAAATGCATTTATTAAATAAATAAATAACATGTTGGTAGCCTGATAAAATTTAATTTCAAGCTAAATCACTTTAAATGGTTATGAAAATAGAAAGTAAAAACAAAAAAAACACCATCAAAGTTCAAATTCATTCTTCTGCCCAAATCTACCATTTTCAGTCCTTAAAACTAAACAGGCTAAAGTCTGAAGTGGTATGGGAAAATGGAGTCACGGAAAATATTCACTTCAAAATTAAAACCTATTGAAGTGTATACATATACATACACAGAAAAAATCAATTCCAGCTCAAATAAACCAAAATATTGCTAAATAACCAAAACAGCCTTGATATGTACAACCAATAATGAACATATAAAACAAACCTCCCTCCAGGTTTCAGATTTATCCAGATATTTTCCTTTTCCAGATACCCCATTCTTCTCGCCATATATTTAGAGGGCAGAAGGCCCTCTAAATCCTTACATCAGGAGCTGTCTGTGAATTAGTATGGAGATAGGTATCTCTGATACATGTAGATTACTTTGCTCAGTCCTGATCCATATACAAAAGCACACAGTAGACACTGAAGAACAAAAGAAAACTAAAGCATTTTCTTTTTTTTTTTTTTTTTTTTTTTTTTTTTTTTTTTTGAGGCGGAGTCTCGCTCTGTTGCCCGGACTGGAGTGCAGTGGCCAGATCTCAGCTCACTGCAAGCTCCGCCTCCCGGGTTCATGCCATTCTCCTGCCTCAGCCTCCCGAGTAGCTGGGACTACAGGCGCCCACCACCTCGCCCGGCTAGTTTTTTTTTGTATTTTTAGTAGAGACGGGGTTTCACCGTGTTAGCCAGGATGGTCTCGATCTCCTGACCTCGTGATCCGCCCGTCTCGGCCTCCCAAAGTGCTGGGATTACAGGCTTGAGCCACCGTGCCCGGCCAGCATTTTCTTTAAAAAATTTCCATAGTTTCTAAAATTTGTAAGGCAAAAAAGGTAATAGAGTCAAAATATTGTTTATAATAGTTTTCTCCTAAAATTTTCTCATTAAACTTCTCCAAGTAGATGGTAGCACAAACATTAATACTGGAGTGTGCATTTTTGTCTAAAATGTTTTAAAGTATATAGGCATAGGATACTATAGATCTGATCACTATTTGGTCTCCATTATACATTTTGTGCCTTGGAGGAAAAAATCCAAATACTGTAGTTTATGAACCTGTATCGTAAGAAACTAGAAAAATTTAGTTATGCAGCCTACTCAAAGTAGTCTTTAGGAGTGTTTAGTGTGTCTAGAAACAAATGATAAAATAATTCAGATTTGATTGCACTTTCCCTCTCATTTTGATAAATTATTAATGGTAAAAAGAACAAGACACATTATGTTATGACTAATACTTTTTATAACTATTCTAAAAATAAAACATCTTTGAACATATATTTTCATTTTGAAGTGAAAAGATATTTGTTTTGGGATAACATCTAACTCAATATTTAGAAAAAAAGACATTCATTAAATAATCTAATCCTTAGTAAATTATCTTTTTAAACAATGTTGATTAAAAAATGTTAAAACACGGCCGGGCGCAGTGGCTCAAGCCTGTAATCCCAGCACTCTGGGAGGCCAAGATGGGTGGATCACGAGGTCAGGAGATCAAGACCATCCTGGCTAACACAGTGAAACCCCGTCTCTACTAAAAAAATACAAAAAAAAAAAAACTAGCCGGGCGAGGTGGCGGGCACCTGTAGTCCCAGCTACTCGGGAGGCTGAGGCAGGAGAATGGCGTGAACCTGGGAGGCGGAGCTTGCAGTGAGCTGAGATCCGGCCACTGCGCTGCAGCCTGAGCGACAGAGTCAGACGCCACCTCAAAAAAAAAAAAAAAAAAAAAAATTTTAAAACACATAAAAAGGATATTGCCACCATGAGCCCAACTTTTAGGGCCCATACAATTCTTTACAGGCTTTTAATCCATCATCCCAAAACTTAATTCCCTTAATGGAAGAAAAAGGGATGCAAAAATCCAAACCAAACAAGGCTTGCTGCAGTATCTGCACAAGAGCCAAGGTATCTTATTATAGTAATGATCTGAAGATAATGAAATATGAAAAATCACTCAGAAATTGTGAGAAATAATAAGGGGTGAGAAAAAATTCAATGACATAGAAATATTGATACTATGGCAACATTTAAGTGTATATCTTAAATAAATATTGTAAAAAATCCAACAAGATAGAACAATTTGGCTCAAAAGTTAAGTTCCTTTGGTTACAGATATATACTTATTTTAGGTATGTGTGAGGTTTTTTGTTTTAAGAGACACGGTCTTGCTCTGTTGCCCAGGCTGGAATGCAGTGGCACCATCATGGCTCACCTGCAGCCTTGACCTCCTGTGCTCAAGTGATTCTACCGCTTCAGCCTCCCGAGTAGCTGGAACTAAAGGCATGCACCACCATGCCTAGATAATCTTTTAAAATTTCTTTGTAGAGATGGGGGTCTCACTATGTTGCCAAGGCTGGTCTTAAACTCCTGGCCTCAGGTGATCCTCCTGCCTTGGCCTCCCAAAGTGCTGGGATTACAGGTGTGAGCTACTGCACCTGGCCTATTTTATGTTTTAAATAAATACACTGAAACATCACATGTGGGGGAACTGTATGATCACTCCACTATAATACATAATTAATATATCAATGTTGAAGAATGGTGCTCAAATGAAATAGTTTATAGTGCCTTATGCTGGTTTCTTTTGGAAGTTGGTTCTTCATAAATATTTATCTTTACACAATTTCAGTAAAACTAAAGTATTTCAGTTTCAAAGAACCATTCATCTCTCTGTTCTCATGATAGGATCCATTTCACAATTTAAAATATAAGTAAACTCCACAGAAATTTTATAAATTAATATGTAATTTAAAATCATATTTTAAGTAACTAAAAACTTTAAAAATTCAACTATTAACTCAAACAATCAGAATCTGAAAAAATGTACCTAAAACAGATAAAAAAAACCTGACAGAGGTAAATAATGACTGATCATTGCTAGTTACCAACAGCTAGCTTTCCTATTAAGTTCAGCTTGCATTAAAACTGAAATTAGAAGATTTAAGTATTCATACGCATCCCTAAAACTCACCCAATACGCTGGAGTGTGAAAATAAAAAATTTTATCATTTTTTTTTTGCTGTCTTGATGTCGGAGAAATAGTGTATTACTGAATGTTTACCACCTGTCTTTTCATACATAATTTTTAAAAGGTGAGTCATTTTTGACATTATGTATTTTAAAGGGAAGAAATATGAACAAAGGGCTTTATAAAAGCCCTTGTAATGTTCAATATTTCTTATGAATATAAGCAAATTAAGTTGTTTAGATTCAATGACAGGCTGTTATATTACACCATACAAAAACAAACTTCATTAAAGCTTTCAGTTTTACAGTATATATAGCAATGCATTCATATTGTAAAAGGATATTTTTTGTGTACAGATGAAGCAAAACAGTATTTTTACTGGCTGAAACAAAAAGTGGAAGAAAGTTTCCAACAGTAGTGGTCAGTGGCACCTACTCCTGTGTGGCTTTTGTCTGTTTACTGAGCAAGAGGCTTGTATTAGGTTTTCTTTGTCTTCTGTTCTAGTTCATGCTGGTGTTTAATAAGACGTTCTATTTCTGTTCCAAGTGTTTGTAGATTTTCCTTTAATAATTGGGGTGAGGGGAAAGGGAAGTGAAAAACAAAAGTATAATAAATAAAACAATTTAGTTTGAACTATTTTTTGCCTAAATTTTGAAAATGAAAGAGTGGTTAGTCCTAAATGCTATGTCAGATAAACTACCAACCCAGCTGTTTTCAGTAAAGTACTCCTGTCCATTTCAAAGTAATACTCAAACTTCCTACTGAAGCTACAGCAATTTTTTAATGCATAAAATAATTTCTTACTATTACTGATTTAAAAATTATTTTTAAACTCTACTAATTTTCAAGGCCCACCCACAGCAAAAATAAAATAGTTGGATCAAATATTAACTGCAAAAAATAAAATAAAGCTGAAAAATAAATCAGAAATGCCATAATCTTAAAAAATTGTTTCAGTAATTAAAACTAATTATATGTCAAAGCCATCCAATATAAATTTAATGACATCTTAGTGTCTATCAAATAGCAAAATTAATTTTTGCTATTTTTCATCTTTCCTAATAAAAAGAACTATACTTTTTAAAAAGAGAAAATCACAAAACTTCATCTTTGGGTAAAATGACTGTCTTGCATTACAGAAACAGTCCAGTTAATTGCTAGATCAGACTGTGAAACAGGCATCATTTTGCCATGTTTACTGGTTGGTGTATGAATGAGAAACACAAATACCTTCAAAGTAATATTTTTTAGTAACGTATCCTCCAAAACAGCCTGTAATTTTCGGTTGATCTCCAAAGAGAGCTCCAATGTTAATCCATTGTCAGCTGGATGGGATGTGTATAAAGATGCCATGATGCCACCCCGTCTACTTAAATGAACTTTGTTAAAATCAGATGCCTCGGAAGAAAGTGTGCCTGACTCTTCCCGTAAAATATAACTTTGAATTATTCTGCAAAACAAAATGATAGTATCAGTTGTGTACTTGTAGAATTACAAAAAAATGGAATTTGCAAAAGTCAACTAGTAAGATAAGCATAAAATAAATATTAGGTTAATAACCTAACTATATTAGGAAAGAATTCCCCTTATTCAGATGGTTCTATTGTAGCATTCAAAGACATATAAACATTGCTTTTCTATTTCTTTCCTTATTAATCACAATTTGAGCTTTTTTGTTTGTTTTTAAAGAGACAAGGTCTCATTCTGTCACCCAGGCTGGAGTGCAGTGGCACAAACATAGCTCACTGCAGCCTACACTGCATGGGCTCAAGCGATCCTCCTGCCTCAGCCTTCTGAGCAGCTAGGACCACAGACGTGTACCATCATGCCTGAATAATTTTTTTTTTGAGATGGGGTCTTGCTATGTTGCTCAGGCTGGTTGACCTCCTGGCCTCAAGCAATCCTCCTGCCTCGGCCTCTGGCCTCCCAAAGTGCTGGGATTACAGGTGTGAGACACCATACCTAGCTGAGCAATTACTTTATTGCTCCAATTTGTTAATATTTTCTGTTTTCCTATTACTAGACTTACAATTTGCTGTATTTTATGCTCTTTCTTTTAAAAGTCACAGGCAAACTTTCCTATAAGTCTAAAGTTATTTCAAAATAAAAATTAAGTCATTGGAAAAGGCCCACAACATAAAAACAACTTTTATTTACATAAAACAGTATTTGTGAAAGGAATCTGGCGCAGCACTCCCCAGAGTTAGTCAGAGCTGGGTTTGGATCTTCAGCTCTAGGTCTGTCACACAGGGGATGAATGGTGACCCTGAAACATTTAGTGATTTGACCTGAGCCCCAGTTATCTGCAAAATTAGAGAACTCATGCACTGAGTGGTTGTAAGCAATCAATGAGATATTGCTAAGCCACAGGCACAGTGCCTTGTACTACTAGGTACTCAATAAATTATCCCACTATGTCCTACCCAACAGGAAAAAAAAATCCACAACCCCATATATATCTCTTAGAGCCACAGTCATGAAAATAAAAAGCTAAGTAAAGCATTATCTTTTTAAAATCTAAAGTTTAAGTATCTTAAAAATATTAACATCGACTGAACTCTCTATCACCTTAAAGGAAAGACCTGTGTTTTATTTCATCTTAGTATTCACAAAACCTAGAACATAATAGGTGATCATAAAAGACTGGGAACTCAAGAACTGTAATTATTTTTTGAAAGGCTCTTGATAGGACTAATTTTAAAAACAGTAACTTTGCCATATGAGTAATAGTATTTTGAAGACCGATCATGTTACCATATTATACATACTTTGTTTTTTTCCTAATTTCTTCCACCAGTTGTTTGATGTGGTCCTCCATAAATTCTATCTTTTCATTTTTCCTGGCATGTGCTTTTTGCAGCCTAACTATCCTCTCAATCAACATGGCCTTATCTACTTGTGGAAAGTTATCCACAGCTACTGAGGACCCAGTATTTTCTGGAGATCGATCTTCTGCACTGCTTCGAGCATTCAGGGACCCTGAAGACAAAAAAAAAAAAAAAATTGGTTTAGATACTGTGCTTAATCTAACATCATCTCTCATCTCATATATTATTTATTCCGGCATCATTTCAAATAGTCACTCTAACAGAGTTGGACACAGAAGACAACACAGGTCAACGTGGCCTAGGTTCTTGTTTCTGAGTATACTGGTGACAGAGGTATCAACAGGGTCTATACTGTGTCTCTCAGGAAGTGGTAATAAGAGAAACAAGGATCTCAAAAAGAATAACAAGTCTAAAGTGAGACCAAAATTAAACTATAATAGAACAAAGCAGAGAGGAGGAGGAAGGGAGGACAGGAACAGAGGTATGAGAGGAGACAGAGAAACAGAGGTTAGAATATAGTGGGTTAAGCTCTGAGGCCAGCCTGCCTAGGTTCAAATACTACTCCTCTACTTACTAGCTGTGTGACTTTGGACAAGGTATTTAATTTTCTGTGCCTTGGTTATGTCATCTTAAAGTGGCATAAATTACATTATTTACCTCACAGGATTGTGATGCTGTGATGCTTCGAAAAAGCCATATAGTAAGCATTATGTAGTGTTAGGTATTACTTTCACCAACATCAGTAAGAAGAATCTGATCCTCTTTACCCTACAAAGATTAGTTTTTTCCAATCCCATTTTATAGCTTTAAGTAATATATCTTCTTTCTTTCTTTTTTTTTTTTTTTTTTTTTTGAGACAGAGTCTTGCTCTGTCACCTGGGCTGGAGTGCAGTGGCCGGATCTCAGCTCACTGCAAGCTCCGCCTCCCGGGTTTACGCCATTCTCCTCCCTCAGCCTCCGGAGTAGCTGGGACTACAGGCGCCCACCACCTCGCCCGGCTAGTTTTTTGTATTTTTAGTAGAGACGGGGTTTCACCATGTTAGCCAGGATGGTCTCGATCTCCTGACCTCGTGATCCGCCCGTCTCGGCCTCTCAATAAGTAATATATCTTATCCAAAGTAATATATCTTATCCAAAGTTATATAACAAATAAATGGCAGAGCTGGGATCTAAATACATGTCTATAATTTCAAATCCATATTCTTACTACATATTTTTTTCCCACTACTGTAACAGCTGATGATGGTTTTCTACTAATGTGCAACCTCTGGGAGGCAATATAGTATAGTGCCAAGCAAGGACTCTAGAGCCAAAGATTTCTCACTGTGGATACTGGATGAATCATGTAGCCTCTGAATCTTGGTTTCCTCATCTATAAAATGGGAATTATAATACCTACCTGACTTTTTTTGCAGAGTAAATGGTATGTTTCAAGTGCTTAGCATGGTTCTTGGCATTCCAAAAAAGACACAAACACTGATACTTTGCTAATTATCATTTTCATAATGGTATCAATCATTTTATAGACTCTACCCATTTTTACTTTAGAACATAGGCATATCTATCATGAGAAAAACTAAAAGATTTAAAAATATATACATGTGCATATATATGTAAAAATCTGATACACAATGATGACAATCTTCATTGGTTCTTGGGTGTTAAAAGAAAAAGAGAGAGACCACTGTACACCAAATCTCTTTATAAATCTGATTTTAAAAAACAGAAGAGGAAGCTGTTGCACAGAATAAAGCAGCAGCAGGCTAGAAAAAAGAAGGGGCTGGGCGCAGTGGCTCACGCCTGTCATCACAGAACTCTGGGAGGCCAAGGTGGAAGGATCACTTGAAGCCAGGAGTTCGAGATCAACCTGGGCAACATAGTGAGATCTTGTCTATACAAAACACAAAACAAAACAAAACAAACACAAAAACAAAAAACCAAAAAATAAACATTAGCTTGGCGTTTGGCATGTGCCTATAGTTCTAGCTACCTGAGAGGCTGAGGTGGGAAGATTGTGGTTGAGGTTGCAGGGAGCCAAAGTCACACCACTGCACTCCAGCCTGGGTGACCGAGTTAAGACCCTGTCTCAAAAAAAAAAAAAAAAAAAAGAAAACACAACGAACAAAACAGAAAGTAGGGAGACAGACTGCATAGAACCCCATGACATACCTGAAATCCTGGGTAATGAACAGAACTTAAATATTTAACCAGAAACATTTTTTACAATATAATTATATGTAACCACTATTTTTCACACTTCAAACTGAAACAAAGCATATCAATACTTTTTAAAATATAAACATGCTATTTATTTATTTATTTTTTGAGACAGAGTTTTGCTCTGTTGCCCAGGCTGGAGTGCAGTGATGCAATCTCAGCTCACTGCAACTTCCACCTCCAAGTGATTCTCGTGCCTCAGCCTCCCGATGGGATTACAGGCGTAAGCTACCACACCCAGCTAATATTTTTGTATTTTTAGTAGAGATGGGGTTTCTCCATGTTGACCAGGCTGGTCTTGAACTTCTGACCTCAGGTGATCCACTCATCTCGGCCTCCCGAAGTGCTGGGATTACAGATGTGAGCCATTGTACCTGGCCAAAAATGCTATTTATTTTTATATCAATCATGAAATAACAACTACAGCCACTAGTTTTTTACCTGATGAACTAGAACGGCTTCCCATGCTGCTGACTTCTTTGTCATAGCTTCCATTCTCAACCTGATCTAATTTTCTTCGTGCTATAGGAAAAAGAAGATTATTTGTCACAGTTATAAAGGACCATTTGCTCCTACCATCTCTGACTTTAATTGCTAAAATCACTGAGGCAAAAATGGCATAAACAAGAGAAAGTTCTTGAATACATACTTTAGGCAGAGGGCTATGTCATTCATATAAAATGTCATTTGGAAATGTACAAGTACAAAATATACAGAAACAACATTATAACTGACACTGGCATCACTTAATTACAGTGGAGTTAACTATTTAAAGTACTGAAAGATTTAGAAGTTCCTTACAGTACCAGAAATTTCCTCCAAATTTCCCTTCAATTACATCTACAAAAACAAACTAAATTCTATGGCAAATATCTGAATATATTCATATTAAGTAAATGCTAAGTCCCTTTTAGCTTATTATTATGTTTCAACCTATTTTAACACAAATAAAGCCATGGGAAATAGTGGAGAATAGGAGGTTAAAATACGTGTCTTATTTATTTTTGTATCCCAAGCATATAACACAGACACCCAATGATTGTATGACTTTTTAAAAGAAAGAAATCTGGCCGGGCGCGGTGGCTCAAGCCTGTAATCCCAGCACTTTGGGAGGCCGAGGCGGGCGGATCACGAGGTCAGGAGATCGAGACCATCCTGGCTAACACGGTGAAACCCCGTCTCTACTAAAAAGTACAAAAAACTAGCTGGGCGAGGTGGTGGGCGCCTGTAGTCCCAGCTACTCGGGAGGCTGAGGCAGGAGAATGGAGTGAACCCGGGAGGCGGAGCTTGCAGTGAGCTGAGATCCGGCCACTGCACTCCAGCTTGGGCAACAGAGCAAGACTCCGTCTCAAAAAAAAAAAAAAAAAAAAAAAAAAAAAAAGAAAGAAATCTGGAATCTAGTTCAGCAGTCAATTGTTATGCTTGGGTAATTTATAACTTTTTGGGGTCTGTTTCTTGAGACCCAGGTGAAGAGTTAAGTTGCAACGATTTCCAAGTTAGAGGACGCATCTGGGGTATCTGCACCCTAGATGCCGGTAGCCTAGATGCAGCACAAAAGAAATCACAGGAATGTGAAAGGAGAAGATATCAGAGCTGCTATTTATACTGATATTTAAAGATAGATGTTTAAAAATTTCTATTTTTCATGTTTTCTTATATAAAAGAGTAACATATGTTTAAAATGTATAAACAAACACATATAAATTGGAGAACAAATGCCTAAGCACTTCTTACTGACAGGAGTATGTGATCACAAGTTTAGATACTAATGCCCTAACATTAGTTTCCCAATTCTCATGTTTTGTGATTCTGTGAATAAATGTCCTTTAGCATACAAGATATCTTTTAGGATAAAAGACTATTCATGAAATTGCAAGAAGTTTAAGAATTTGGTTTACTAATATTGATAAAGAGAACATACAGCTTCAATGTAGTAGAACCACAAAAAATATTTTTTTTCTAGAAAATCCTTAATGATTAAAAGAAACAAACACATTCATGGTCTAAGTGTGGAAGAATTTTATACCTTGTTGAAGTTGTTTGGTGAGATCCTTGATACTAGAGGCATGTTTACGTCTTTGAGTTACTAACTCATCTTTTAATTCTTCTACCTGGATACTCAGTGCTTTAACTTCTGTTTGTCTACAAGTAAGTTCAGCTTGCAGAGTTTGGACTTCCTCTTTTCGCAGTTCTTCCTCTTTCAACAACCTACTTTCCTGAATAGTAAGTAAAACAAAACCCACCAATTTTAGTATGTTTGTTTCCATTAATACTCAGTTTATTACCTTAACAATCTAAGGTTCCTGATAGTGGAGATTGTTCTATTATTATTCCTTACCAGCTTCTGTTTACTTGAGCTTCTCACAGTTCTCATATAGCAAAGCAGGGGGATACATTAATGAGCATATCGTTCTATACATACCAAGCAACATTGTGATACAGGTTGTTGAATTTTTGGATTAAAGTCTCAAATCATTTTTATGTGTAACTTGAAGACATTCTCATAAATTAACAAAACAGAAATTTAAAGTACATTTTAAAAATATATAATGATTCTAGTTAGGAAGGACACAAACCAGTTTTCTCATTTTCAAAAGTAAAATATTCTTCATAATTATTTTAGGAAGAAATTTTATTGTAAATTATAACAGTTGAGGAAAAACTGACATTTCTTACAGCAGCTGAAATTGTCAGAAAGTCAGTGCCTGGGAAAGAACTTAATTCAATTATCACGACTTTTATACTGTTAGGGAAATTTAATTTGTGCTTGTTATGTTTTTTTAAATAAATGTAAATTTATACTTACCAAATTAATATTTGTCTGTTTCATTTGTTCACACTGGCTTTGTAACTGACTTTCACTACAAGAAAGTTTATCAAATTGTGACTGCAAAGAATTGGATTCAGACTGAAGCTGTGCATTCTTACTAGTGAGCCTTTCTGTAAACAGTAGTAGCTCAGATTCTCTTTTCCTACTGCCTTCGATGTCTTTTTGTAGGTCATTAATCAAAGAATTAAGACTTTCCACTTCTTCCTTCAAATTTTCAATTTCTTGCTTACCTCTAAAAAACAAAATTTGTATTTAAGAAAAAAATAAACCATTAAAAGACATTAAATTAATGGTTTGGGAATTTGCATCTAGTCAAATGTTTAATACAGGTACTTCTATTCGTTCATCCAAATATTTATAAATGCCTAATATATGCCAGGAAACAAAAGCTGGAAAGAAAAGTGAGCAAGACCAACACGGTCTCCACTTTCGAAGAGTTTTTAGTCAAGTGCAGAAATTATGAGTGTAAAAAAACATTTTTGATGATAAAAGCACAGAGTGGGTTTGCCTAAACTAGTCTAAGTGATGCTCAAACTAATACTTAAAGCAGGACTCAGCAACCTTTTCCTGTAAAAGATCAGACAGTAAATAAGTTAGGTTTCTGGGTCACATGGTTTTGCTGCAATTGTTCCACTCTGCCATTGTACTATGAAAACTGCCACAGATATTACATGAATGAGTGTGGATGTATTCCAAAAAAACTTCATTTACTAAAAGAGGAAGTGGGCTGGATTTGTTTTGTAAGCCATGGTTGATCCCTGACCTTAAGCAGAAGTTACTGGAAAAAAAATATATGCTCCTGGTAAAGGGAACAGTATGTGTTAAAAGCTGGGAAGGGAGTAAGAGGACTTCTTGTTGGTCCTAACAGATGTTCAATATTGATGAAGAGAAGGACTGTACTATATCCCAAGCACTTAACACAGGGTTTGGCACATAGGAAACAATCCATTAACATCTGTTAACCAACTACAGCTGAAATACAAGGGTGAAAAAAGGGAAGGCACGGAAGTAGCAAGGGACAGGTCACTAATCTTATAAGCCACGCTAAGGCAATGGAACTCACTAAACAATCTCTGAGGCAGTGGGAAATCACTGAAGAGTTTTTAGATTTCCTTTTTAAAAAGGATTATATTAACCATAGTGTGGAAAATAGATTAGAGAGGATACAAGCAGAAAAAATACAAACGAAGGCAGTTTTCCAGGTGAGAGCTGATAATAGCTTGGACTATGGTAGTAGCAGCGGGGAGGTAAAAAGTGAATGGACTTGACAGATGTTACAGACTCAGCATCACTAATACTTTGTAACTGGCTAGATGCGTGAGGGGAAGGAAAGAAGACATGTGGATGGCCCTCAACCTGTTGAGCTGGACAGTCATATGGATGCTGCACTCATCATTCATCCTAGGAACATGTGAGGAGAAGCATGGGACAGAGAAACCGATTTTGGACATGCTAAGGTTTGAGGTATCTTTGATACTTGTGCCTGGAGCTTAGTGAAAAGGGCTAAAGATAATGATTCAAAAGTCCTGCAGCATACTATAAAAATAGTTGGGATCACCCAAAGTTACAATAAAATTAGAACAAGAGGGCTTTATGAAAGAGAAGCCTCCCAAGGAGATTGAGAGATGGTGGCCAAAAAGGTGAGATGAAAATCAGCATGTGATGGAAACGAAGCCAAAGGAACAAGCCTATCAAGAAAGAACTGAATTCAACAGTGTTTAAAGATGATAAAAATTCAAGCAAGGGTGTGTCTGAGATATGTCTACCATATGCAGGGAGGCATTAGTAATTTTTAATGAAATGGTGGGGTAGAAGCTACAATGAAGTGGAGAGGTACAGAACATAGGAAGTGAGGAAATGGAGAATGAATACAGAAGATTCTATAAAGTTTGGCTGCAAAGGAAAGGAGAAAAATAAGGTGGTAGGGCAAAGCCATAGGAATTTTGATTTTTCTCTTTTTTTTTTTTTTTTTTTTTGAGACAGAGTCTCGCTCTGTCACCCAGGCTGGAGTGCAGTGGCACGATCTCGGCTCACTGCAAGCTCCCCCTCCCAGGTTCATGCCATTCTCCTGCGTCAGCGTCCTGAGTAGCTGGGACTAAAGGCACCCACCATCACGCCTGGCTAATTTTTTCTATTTTGTTTTTTAGTAGAGACGGGATTTTACCATGTTAGCCAGAATGGTCTTGATCTCCTGATCTCGTGATCCACCTGCCTCGGCCTCCCAAAGTGCTGGTATTACAGGCATGAGCCACTGCGCCCGGCCAGGAGTTTTGATATTTTTAAAAGACACTTATGTTTAAATGTAGAAAGAAAAAGAAAGTGGAGAAAGGTAAGACATAAAGGATAAAGAATAATAATCAAGACAGAACCCAAGAAGGCAGAAGAGATGAAATCCACAGCAGAAGTAGAAAGACTAATTTGATTCACAGAGGAGATTCTTCCATGGTAAAACAGCAGAAAATATGGCTGCAGATACAGGCAGTTCACGGGACTGATGGCAAAAAGTTGAGAGAACTGTCACCTGACAGTTCCCATTTTTTCTGTGAAGAAGTAAACACTTGCCAAGAGTAAATAGAAAAGTAAGAGGAAAAACTGAAGCGTGAAGAAAACGGTAGGGTTTAGAAAAGATGTTATGAAGAGGGTGGAGAATCTCTGACCAAGGACACATGGCAAGATTAGGTGCATTAATATTTCCAATTGAGGTTAGTGACCATGAATTTATTAGCAGAATCAATCTTAATGATGGTAGAGATTTTTTTTAGCAACACTCAGCAGCTTAGTTATCAGCAAGGTGTGGAAAAGAAGTTACCTGGCTTCAAAATGAATCCAGGTTCTGTCAAGTAACGTCACAAGTGGAGTTTACTTAAATAGTTTTATGAGGAGCCAAGGAATAATGTCAGCTCCGGATCTTAAGCTACACACATGCAAAGATCTAGAGCTAGACTTACCTTTTAGAAGAAAAAGTAAACACTGTGCCTAAGTAACAGAATTCGAAAGCTAAGGAATGGATAAGACTCAACCTATTCTGTCATAAATTGCCACTACCAATGTTTAAGGAATATAAACTTTGATTTTTAGAAGTCATGATAGGAAGGAACTCAAAGATAATCCAAAGAAGTGCAAATAAAGAGAAAAAATTTAAAAATTTCAGCTACTAAAATTCTAAAAATTGTTCTTGTTTAATGCAATAATTGCATTTAGAAAATCTCGAGATAAAATTTAAAAGCTTGTTTATTAATACAAACAGAAGTTGCTCATTTTGTACCTTTGAAGCTGCTCTTGTAGCTGATCAAAAATTTTCACCTTGTCCAATAAATTCTGAATTTCAGCTTTTTGGCGATTAATAATTTCCTTATATTTTGATAATTCATCTTCTGTTCTTAATCGTTCATCTTCTAGACATTTCACCTATCAGATGATCATAACCAAGTTACAAACCAGGTCTTCTTGTTCTTTATAAACTATTTTATATAGTGGTTACATATGAATAATCTAGAAATTCTAAAGCACCATTAACGTGAAGAAAATATAACGCAAATTTTACAATCCTACGTTTTAGTCTCAGGTTTCTTATGATTTAGTCATGGGAGTTTTAGCATGTCACTTCACTTTTTACTGAATCACCATCTCCTTATCTGAAAAAGAATAATATATCTTCTCTATTTCAGAAAACTAGCAAGAAGAACAAGTAAGAAGGTTTACGAAAAACAATTTAAAATTATCAAGTGATCTCAAATTCAGGGTGGTTAAAGGACTATTTCTAAATAAATGAATGATACACATTCATATTAATATTGGAAGAGATACTAATCTTACAAAAGAGACTGTAAACACTGAAGAGGACTTACTAGATTATTGGCCATTAAAACTATCTATTAAATATATCCGGGAAAAATACAGCCTTCCTATTATTTTCTGACACAATTCTAAGGTCCAACTATCTTTCCAGTTGATTCATTGATGAGATTGTCTTTAGATGAGAGGCCCAAGGATAAGTTATACACACAGCAAATGTGCTGTGAAATAGGAATGTTTGGCAAATACGTCAAAGGGACTAACACGGAAGACATTTTCCTTTAAACAAAAGAAGTTGCTAGGAAATTGCTCCTCTACTCTACTCTGAGTTCATTTATTATGGAATATTTCTATGTTAATGTCCTTTCCCCACCACTTTAAAAATCAGAATGAATCCAAAATTTAAGATATTTACCCTTCCTCCGGATTCATGACTAAAGATTGAATTACCTTTGTTCTCAGTGTTCGTAACTCATCCATACCCTCCTTAAATGTTCTCTTCAGATCTTCTAGTTCCTTTATTTTGGCATGATGCATCTTTAAAAAAGTTTAAAAGAAACAACAAATCATAATGTGCTAAACTATATCTAGGATTTATTGCCTACTCTTTCCAAAAGGCTTTAAAAGTAGATGGCAATAAGTTCTATTTCTCTTTCTGTATTTATTACACAACTTAGGATATATAAAGAGCAAAACTACTCACCTCTAGCTGGTCGGATTTTTCTTGCATTTGTTTTTCAAGTTCTCCTTTTGTGACTCTAAGTTTTGCATCAAGCTCATTTGATTTAATTTCTTCTGACTCCTAGTGGAAAGAAAATGAAAAAAGTGTGACAATTTTTAACCCATTTCCCGTTTGCCCTGAGATTACTCCTCTCTAATCCTAGTGTAGCATCATATATATTTCTGTTACATTAGGATGAGAGGCAAGTTCTGTTTAGAAATAACTCCAAGAACAGTTTTTTATTTTATCTTCACACTGAAAATCAGTCAGATTTGTTTCAGCCTCGAGTGTTTACATAAAATTAAACGAGTGCTGGCAGCAAGCTGCACTTTTTCTCTAAATAGCAAATGGGTTAAAGTTTTATACTTTGAAAAGAAAGCATTGCAATTAAGTTTACTAATTGTGAAATACGTAGTATACCTAAAATTGAAGACTGCATTGAAAGATTTTAAATATGTCAATTTTGCATAAACAAGAATAGTACATTAAAATATGTAACATAGTAGAGTAGTTTTTATTTTTGTAAGCTATACATTTCCTTGCACTCTTCATTCTTCAGACATTTTCTAGGGTTTTTATTTGTTGGAAAACTTCTCTTATAAAATCCATTGAAGCTGCAGGTACTTTAACATTGGAAATAACCTGCATTTTATTTAACTGCCTGCCCAACAAAGTACATTCTATATGCAGAAGTAGAATACTGCACATATGGAAATTTAACGAAACAAGAGAACTAGCTGGGCGCAGTGGTTCAAGCCTGTAATCCTAGCAATCTGGGAGACCGAGGCAGGTGACTCACGAAGTCAGGAGTTCGAGACCAGCCTGGCCAACACAGTGAAACCTCCTCCCTACTAAAAATAACAAATTTAGCCAGGTGTGGTGGCAGGAGCTTGTAATTCCAGCTACTCGGGAGGCTGGGGCAGGAGAATCACTTGAACTCGGGAGGCAGAGGCTGCAGCGAGCGGAGACCATGCCATTGAACTCCAGCCCGGGTGACAGAGTGAGACTCCAACTTTAAAAAAAAAAAAAAAAAAGATATAACTGATATTTGCTAAAATTTGATACTAATCTATTTTAAAAGTTATGCATACCTGATATGTTTTTATCATATCCTGACAGTTTTTTCGTATCTGATCTGCTTCTTCCTTTGCTTGTGTTAATTTTGTTGTTGTTTCTTTGAGTTTATCTTTGGTTTCCTGCATTGACAAAAGACAGAGACAAAGCTGAGTACAGCAATGTGATGAATGGTAAGAAGTGTTCGGCAAGTAAGAAAGTTCTTGTCCTAGCACTGTCACTGAGTGGCCGTTTATTATTCTAGCAATAGTATTTTATGTTTCTGACAAAAAATTAAAATGATTTGTATAGTTAACTAATAGCCATTAAATACAGTTAAATTTGACAGTTTTTGGCGCAAATTACTAGAAGTTACTAACCTGATAAGATGAGCAAAGTGTTAAAAAGTTCTTTGTACACACACATCAAAGACAATTCTTTGGTTTACGGCTGTGGTATCTATTTATAACTGTCTTGGCTGGGCAAGGTGGCTCATGCCTATAATTCCAGAACTTTGGGAGGTTGAGGCAGGTGGATCACCTGAGGTCAGGAGCTTGAGACCAGTCTGGCCAACATGGTGAAACCCTGTCTTTACTAAAAATAAAAAACTTGGCCAGGTGCAGGGGCTCACGCCTATAATCCCAGCACTTTGGGAGGCTGAGGCAGGCAGATCATCTGAGGTTGGGGGTTCAAGACCAGCCTAACCAAAATGGAGAAACCCCGTCTCTACTAAAAATACAAAATTAGCAGGGCGTGGTGGCACATGCCTGTAATCCCAGATACTCAGGAAGGCTGAAGCAGGAGAACTGCTTGAACCTAGGAGGTGGAGGCTGCGGTGAGCCGAAATTGCACCACTGCACTCCAGCCTGGGCAACGAGAGTGAAACTTGGTCTCAAAAACAAACAAACAAACAAACAAAAACACAATTAGCCAGGCATGGTGGTGGGCACCTGTAATCCCAGCTACTCGGCTTGGGAGGCTGAGGCAGGAGAATCGTTTGAACCCAGGAGGCAAAGGTTGCAGGGAGGCAGAAGTTGCAGTGAGCCAAGATCACACCACTGCACTCCAGCCTGGGAAACAGAGTCAGACTTTGTCTCAAAAAACAAAACAAAACATAGAAACTGTCTTTTTTTTTTTTTTTTTGAGACAGAGTCTCACTCTGTCACTTAGGTTGGACTACAGTGGTATGATGTCAGTTCACTGCAACCTCCGCCTCCTGGGTTCAAGTGATTCTCCTGCCTCAGCCTCCCGAGTAGCTGGGATTACAGGTGTGTGCCACCACACCCAGCTAATTTTCGTATTTTTAGTAGAGACGGGTTTTTGCCGTGTTGGCCAGGATGGTCTCAAACTCCTGACCTCAGGTGATCCACCTGTCTCAGCCTCCTAAAGTAAAACTGTGGTTTTATAGACTGATGCTGCAATCTGGCTTCTGTTCCAAATCATTCTCCTAAGATGGCAACTCTGAAAGTTTTCAGGGGTTACCCTTATTAAATCCAATTACTTCTTCTTGTTGTTATTCTTTACTTAACTTGCTCCAGTTCTGACCACCCCTGACTCTTTCAATATCCTTCCTCTGTTTCCATTACAAGACAATACTCTCCTTCTCTTTCTGCCCTCTTCATTGTTCCCTGACTGGCTTTTACTTCCTGTGGTGATTTTCCAAGATACAACCTGACCATGCAGCTCTTTCTTCATAATTCTCCCTCAGCAGACCCATCCATGATTTTGGTTATCATGTGGATTTCAAATGGGACTTTAGGTATCATCTCCTCTTAGTAGCTTCCCTTCAGAAAAAGGCAGATGCCACTCACTCTGCTTTTCCACAGATATAATTTAGGCATGCCCTGGATTCTAATGATCAATACATTATACTATAGCTTGTATGTTCCCCTAATACAGCATATAGCTTCTCGATAGCAACTAACTCAGTACTTGTCACATATTAATTGTTTGACAAGTATCTGTTGAATTAATAAAGGAATATCTAATATAAGCCTCTAGTTAGGCTGGGCACCCCAAATACCCAATACTCATCTCTCTTTGTTCCTTTTTTCCCTGCTGTTTCTCTACATGGAATGCCTTTCCCTGCATCTCTTGAACCATCTGAATTGCATTAATAGGCCGGATGCAGTGGCTCATGTCTGTAATCCCAGCACTTTCGGAGGCCGAGGCAGACGGATCACCTGAGGTTAGGAGTTTAAGACCAGCCTTGCCAACATAGCAAAACCCAGTCTCTACTAAAAATATAAAAATTATCCAGGTGTGGTGGTGCACGCCTATAATCCCAGCTACTCAGGAGGCAGAGGCAGGAGAATCACTTGACCCCAGGAGGCAGAGGATGCAGTGAGCCAAGATCGTGCCACTGCAGTCCAGCCTGGGTGACAGAGCAAGGTTCCATCTCAAAAAAAGAAAAAAAAAAAAAAGGAAAAGAAAAAAGAAAAACAAAAACAAATTGCTTCTTACACGTCATTAAAAAAAATAAATTTACCATATAAGTACTGAAAGTTATATATTTTCAGTTGCTAGTTTTTAATAATTTGACTTGTATTAAAACTTAGTACCACTTTTAAAATATAAGCAATTATTTACTTTTTCAAATGCTGACTTTTTAAAATACTAGACTCAATGGACAGAGAGGAAGAAAAAGAGAGAGAGAAAGAACTTCATATGTTTTTCTACTACTATACCATTAATAACTAAAAAGAGCCTGGCACATAGTAAGCACTTCATCCACTCAAAAAATAGCAATAGAGAAATTCCTGTATGTCAAATAAATATTAAGTAAATGAGTAAGGGAAAAGTGAGAATCACATTAAATGTTTTGGTTAAGGTATTGATTGTGTTTCACTTATTCATTCATTCAGTATTCACTGGGGCATCTATGCACCAAGCATTGCTCTATGCTCAAAGGACATAGCTGTATAAGAAAACAAACATAATCTCACCTTCATGAAGCTCATATTCTAGTAATGGAGACACTAAAAATAATACGTAAGTAAAATACATTAGTGGCAAGTGCTAAGGAATAAAAATAAAGCAAGGACATGAGAAAGTTTGGATAGAATGAAAGTTTGGATAGATGAAAGTTTAGATAGAATTCCTAGGGAAGGTACCATTGAGAAGGTGCTAGGTGAGTACAGACTCAAAAGACATGAGCAGGAAGATCTGCTGAAGGACTGGATTTGCTAACTGAGAAATTAAGGATGAATCTAAGGCTTTTAGCCTGAGCAATTAGATGGATGGATTGTCACTTATTGACACAGGAAAGCAATGGAGGAAAGGGGACATTATTAGTTCAATTTTAGACATGTTAAGTTTAAGATGCCTTAAGTCATCCAAGATGTCAGATGTCAAATAAGCAACTAAATATATGAATCTGGAGCTCTGGGTAGAAGTTGTAAATCTGGGAGTCACTAGCATATAGTTTTCTACTTCTATGTTTTCAAGTACACTAATCTTGTCCTCTGCAGTTTCTAATTTGCTGTTAATTCCATCCAATGTATTTTTCATCTCAGACATTACGTCAATCTGTTTTTTTTCTTTCGTGTCTCTCCGTATCATACTCATGCTTTTGTCTATCTCCTTGAACATATGGAATGTATTTATAATAGCTGCTTTAACATCATTGTCTCATTGTCTACTAATTCTATTATTTGTGTCATTTCTGAATCTTTTTTTTTTTTTTTTTTGACACAGGACAGGATCTTGCTCTGTTGCCCAGGCTGGACTGCAGTGGCATGATCATAGCTTCAACTCCTGGGCTCAAGTGATCCTTCCATCTCAGCCTCCCAAGTGGCTAGTACTACAGGCATATAAAACCACACCTGACTAACTTTTAAAGTTCTTTTTGTAGAGATGGGGACCTCGCTATGTTGCCCAGACTGGTCTCAAACTCCTGGCCTCAAGCAATCCTCCCACCTCAGCCTCCCAAAGTGCTAAAATTACAGGTATAAGACACCGCACCTGGATCTGTTCTTATTGATCTAGTTTTCCTTTCTTCTCATGATGGTCTCCATTTTCCTGCCTCTCTGCATACCTGGTAATTTTTTATTGGATGCCAAACAGAGTAAATTTTACGCTTTTAGGTGCCAGAATTCTCTGTAGTCATTTAAATACTTTGGGCCTTTGTTTTGGGACATAGTGCATTTACTTGAAACAATTTATTTGAAGCTTGCTTTTAAAGTTTTGTTAAGGCAGATCTATAACAGACTTAATCTAAGGCAAATGCATCCTCACAACTAAAGCAATTACCTTCTGGGGGCTGCCCGATGCAGCCCTGCCTGATGTGTGTTGATAGGTCATTTCTCTTCGACTGATGGAAACATGAACAATTTCCTAGCCTTGTGGGAGCTCTAGGGATTGTTGACCCTATTTCTTTCCCTTCCTCTGTAGCTTCCTTTCTTAACACACACACACACACACACACACACACACACACACACACACACACACACACACTCGTACACATGTACTGATCAGTAGTCAGTTGAAGACTTGAAGGGAACTCACTGCAGATTGTATTTTTCTCTTTCCTGGGACTCTGCCTTCGTTCCCCATATTTTGAACTCTGTCTCCTCAATTCAGGTAGACTGCTACGCTGTTTAGGTTCTTCTCTTTGTTCTGCAGGAATACCTCCTTTATTTCCCTTCACTCAGAGATCACTGTCCTGTGCTGCCTGTTGTCTCAAGTCTGAAAGCCTTCATTTCATATATTTTGTCTTTTGTTTTTTAAGGTAGAAGGGTAAACCTGGATCTTGTTATTCCATAATGCAATATAGTCAATAGAATACAATGATAGAACAGCAGAGTTATAGAACAGACATAGAATAGTTTTACTGAGATAAAATGGCAAAGCAAATAGGAAGCCCACTTGTTTCTAATGATTGGGCCTTCCGAGTAAACAAACCAGTTAAGAATGACACTATCAGCAACAACATGACAGACAGCCTCAACAGCTTCGGGAGAAGAGCTTATTAAGCAACAGTCTTACTTCGGGTGACCTAGTGTACAGAACATATAAAATATACCAAGCCCCTGTCACACAGTAGGCCTGTAAAATATTACCATCTACAGCCTCCTGCTGGTCTAGCTGCTGGGTCCAAGACTATTCTTCTAGCTTTCTCTGAAGCAGTAACATCTGGCAAGCACCCAGCATAGCCAACCCATGGTAGCCAAAGAACCACAGCCACATCTATTGCTAGCAGGCTTATCCTGATATCAGGATAAGATAATCTCACTTGAACTATTGTTCAATCTCCACTGAACTACTGAACAACAGTTCAAGTGAGATTATCTTATCCTGGTATCAGGTAGGTGAATAAGTAGCAACCAGGTAGGTAAACAAGTAGATGACGTATACTGGGGGAAACTCATCTTTATTCACTGTACTCAAAATAAAAGGCTTCTGTTTTTAGAGGCTAGGTGTTAAAAACACATTTTCAGTTAAATGCTAAAGGAGTTTAGGGAAGGAAACAAATTGTTTCTCTTGGGTACTCTGATGATCTGGGTAGCCAGTCCACCTACTCTTAAGTTCTGGGAATATGCAAAGGGGGTCTGACCAGAAGCTACTGATCACAATGGATCCAGTAACCAGCAGGACTGCAGTATTATTAGTACCTAAGACTTGGTGGACAGGAATCAGAAACTAGAAAGGGTGCCTCAAGAAAAATTTACTAAGTGTCTCATGTCTCTTGCACACATCTCAAGAGGTAGACTATACTAACCACATGATTATTAAATCTTGTATCCTTTGATCCAGGGACTCCTTCCAACATCCAATAGGTAAATACCTAAAACAAGTAACCAGGAGCCCATCTCGGACACTCTTTCGAAGTAACGACCGTGTCTCCTAAGGCTTTTATAGCCTCCAAGTTATCTAACACAGTGTTATGCACAAAGCTTGCTGGTTAATAAACACCTTTAGTTAAAAAGAACTAGTGAATTTCTACATACCAAGTCAATATATGCTTGTTCATTTTCTAGCAATCTGCACCACGTAACCTTACAGAAGTCAGCCTTAAACCACTTCTCTAACCTATTTACAGAGTATCTGGTTTCATCTGAGCTCAAAACTGCCATTAAGAATCTCTTACATACATCTTTTAATAGTTCTTGTGTTCCTCAGTGCTAGTATTCTAACAGGTTTCAGGATCCTGTCTCTTAGCACTCTAGATGAAGATGAGGAAAGTACCACAGATATCAGATATGACCAAGTATTATGTTCTGATCTTGAAGCAACTCAGGCAGTTGAGAATCATTACTGTTTTTATGAATTTGGAATTCCAATTCCTCATTCTGTAACTCAAAGGGAAAATTTAAATGGTTTAGCTGTGTTGAGCTCCAGGGACTGTCATCCTCCTCCTTTCTGAAAATTCTTTCTCTGCCTTGGTAGTTTCCTCACACACATGTGCTGATTAGTAGGTCAGCTTCAGACTTGAGGGAAACCCACTATTCTCTAATCTACCTTTGACCACTGTCAACAGAGACTACTCCTCCTACAGTTTTCTCTGATAATGCTGTACCAGAGAATACAATATAACCAAAGGTTATTAACAGTTCTACTGATTTAGAACTATTTAATGAGGTAATCCACGATTATGATTTTAACCATTATCATTAATCCTGTTTGTGAAAACCTGGAAACTGATATTTCCATAAACTTGCACTTCTTAAGTCACAATTCAGAGTTGTTCTTTTACTTCACATTCTATCATCTTCAGATTTTTATTACCTCTAATATCAGCTCAGTTAGTGCTTAAAATTATGGCATCAGGTATCAGCCTTTATAATTACTTATATTAGCTTTTTAATTATATTCACTAGGCATAATACCAATGAAATTATATTTATAAAAAAGTTAAGGCAACTTATTCTTAAAATCTTTATATTTAAATAAGAATTTATATTTTTTGAGTATAAAATCTTAGCATCGACTTTTAAAAATTTCTAGAGTTTACAATCAAATTTGAAAATTCACACACGTTCTCCCTCGTCCAATTTCTCACAATGTTATTTAAATTTTGCATATCAAAAAATGCTTAAAGAACAGGGCAAATTTGGGTGTTGTAAACTATGGATAGTAAAATTTAACATTCCACCTCATTTAATATGTAAATAACGTGAGGACATTTCTTTTTCATAATCACCAAATATTCAGGTCCAAACTAACTTGCAAGGGTCACTAAACAAAGCTTCATACCTCATTAACTGTTATTGCATTTGCTCTTGAAGCTCACTCTAATCATTATTCCATTGTATTACAGTACGTACCTTATGTGAATCCATTTCAGCTTTTAATTTGTTTTGTGCCCACTTTACTTTGATGATGTGAGAGTTAATGTCTTCCTTTAATTTGTCTATTTCTCTGATGAGTCTAGTCGTTTCACCTTCCTAAAATAATATCACTAGATCATATATTTGCATTTATATAATCAATTAATTACGTGTTTATCTTTTATATCTCCCACAACGTAATCAGTCCAGTAATACTATAATCAAGGGCTGGCAAACTATGGCCCACAGACTATAAAACTGATTTAAAGTCCAAATGATGAGAGGGTAGTAAAATCCTAAATCCAATTAATAGAAACAAAGATGTTTAACATTTACATTTTAACCAACTGGATGTGTTGTCAACACAACATACCTTTATGATTCTTAACTGGCTGGCATTAAGGTGAAATATGAACTAAATTGGTTTTGTCAGAATTCCTGAGAATGATGACAATATTCCTGAACTAAAAGCTAATGAATAAAAAAATAACATTTATCACTGAAAAATGCTAATGCACTGGAAATATGACCGTTGAGAGGCTGCTAGTTAACAGGAAGGGTTCTGAATAGGTGGCTCAGTAACGAAATCTCTTTAGACAGTATCTAAGAAAGACATGCTTTTCGTAAGAAAAACATAAATTCTCTTCTATGGTGGTAAGTGTTACATTAAGATTATATAAAATTATACTTCTGGCTCTAAAACTATTCACATTTGACACTACTATATACATATTTTACCAAAATATAATCTTCCCTTGAGAAGCAAACAAATTTCTCCAACATACAGATTTTAAAAGAAAGTTTTTAGAAAGCTCAAGAAAAAGTTATCTAATAAACCTGTGCCAACACTTTATCTTTTCCCTAGCAAACTTTTTCTCTGCAGACAAGTAATAAAACACTTGAATTACTAAAATATTCATGGTTTTAGAAGCTAAACTAATAAAAATAACTTTACATTTGAGTGTTAACCATGTTAAATTATGATTATTTGATTAAATACGGAAAAGCAAAGAGAACAAATTTCAAATAAGGTCAACGTATTTCAAATAGTGCAAATTATACCTTAGTTTCATACAGCTGGTGCAACCGTCCTTTCTCCTGAGAAAGCTGCTTAATTTTATTAGTGTTTTTCTCAAGTTCCTTATTTGCATCTCTAAGTTTTTTCTCAAGTGTCTCTTTTTCCTTTCGAAGGTCTAATGATTCCTTCTCACCTCTTACATACTTCATTACCATTGCTTCTTTTTCTTGGCGTGCCTCTTCACATTTCTTGTTGGCCTTCAAAAAAAAATATTACTTAGCATTAATGAAAAGTAATTTTCCAAATGGAAATGTATCGAAATATCGAAATACATGGTATTTGTCTCTTATATTACCAATGCATTTTTTTTTTTTTTTGCACAACATTCCCAGGACTTGTGCCATGAAATTTTAAAATGAAAGAAAAAATTCAAAATTATAGAAAAATTGTACAATATCCCTAGCATTTGCCTTTACCCTTTCCTGTTTCTTTTACTTTGGCTAATATGGTTGCTATTTTTCATGTACTCCTCCAGATCCCCTTTCCCACTTTTTTTTTATTCCACCTGGTGTCCCAGGAACATGACATCATGAACCCTATCAATGAGCTCTCTTGACCTCAAACTTCCAGTTGGGTTCAGCCAACAGAAGGCAGTAGGCAGAAGCTTGGGAATGTAGGCAGAGTGAGATCTGGCTCCTCCAGAGTTCCCACAGGTTGGCTGAGAGCCTCTCCATACAACTACCCTCTGGGGTGTAATACCTGCTCCTTGTCCAGCAGCCCTGAAATTCTGCATCTTCCCTTTTTGGGCTCCCTAAATCCTGTTCACACCTTGACAAAGAGTCTTTTTATTAAGTTATCTTCAACACCAGTTTAAGTGTGCAATCTGTTTTCTGCCAGGACCCTGACTGTACAGCTGACAATTTCTAAAATTTTAACTCCCCTTCGAAAATTAAGTAGCCATATGCTAACAAATGACCATTTAATTTCCTATTTATGAAAAGCTTTCTGAAGCATTTTACACTTAATAAGAAATACCTAATTGGATTAAGTATGAAAACTATATACTCATTTAAAAATTGTCTCTTAGTATGAACCAGAACTCCATATTCTGAAATTCACAGAATGAAAACTTCTACAAATAGGCCTTCTTTGAAGTAAACTCATGGTTTGCAAATACGGTGAAGCACATATTTATTTTACAAAAGATAGAACTTCAAATTTTAGGAATTTTCAATATCTTTTGTGGTAAATACACACTGATAATGCAACTGAATTGAAGAAGGTAATTATTAAAGTTAGCAGAATGTAGGAAAAGCTTCTATGCTTTGATGAAAAATGGCTGACAAAAATGTTTCATAAAGTTCTGGCACTGTTGATAAACACATCTAGTCAACACTGAGAATGCTATACACATACATATAAGTAGTTTAAAAATCTCCCAATTGGGATTTGTTTCCATCGAAATAGTCCACTAATCTTCAACTTAAGAAAGACATTGAATTAGGGATATGATAGGCCCCTGAGGATGTAACAATGTGCTTGTAGACAAGGACTGAGAAAATTATGCTGGACTTGGCCAACAGAATTAGATTTTTAGACAACTGAGTATCTGTACTTAGAAAAAGTCAATAGTTCATGATCAACTTTAAGAGAAGTCTGGTTTCATAATAATTTAATATTCAGATAATGTATCGGCTATTGGAAACAAAGTAGCAGTTGTGGCCTCTGAAAGACCACCATCTGGTGAGAAAGACATATAAACAAACATTATAATATAATACGAAAAATTACAGTAAATGAATGTACAAAGTCCTTCAAAACACGAAAATACTTACATTCCCTGGGAGGAGTTGGCAGGAAGGGTAAAAGATGCTATACTTGAGCTAGGTATTAAAGGCTAAGAAGAATTCAATAGAATATAAGGGGTGAATCAAGGACAGGAATTAAAAATAGAGTGAATATCATGTGCAAACACCTAAAAGTATAAAACAGCATGACACATTTAGGGGATATCAGGTTATTTTATAGGGCTTAAATTTGGTGTGTTGGCTGGAGTGGGAAGGAAGCAGTTATGAAAACGAAAAGAAGTGTAGATTAGATCCTGAAAGGAAGAACTACTTCTGTCATAGTAATCATGGTAATCAGTTGAGGTTTTATTCCATAGTCAACGTAAAGTCAAAGAAGAATTGATGAATCAGAAGCTCTAATTAAAATGTGTGTTTTAGTAAGATAACTGGTAGCAGCACGGGAGCTTTTCTGAAGTTGAGAGATGGGGGGCAGAAAATAATCGAAAACAGACAATTGTAATAGATAAAGTGAAATATTATGAGGGTCTTGGCTGGGTGCAAGGGGTCATGCCTGTAATCCCAGCACTTTGGGAGGCTGAGGTAAGCAGATCGCTTGAGCCCAGGAGTTCGAGACCAGCCTGGACAACATGGCAAAACCCCGTATCTACAAAAAAAAACAAAAAATTAGCTGGGCAGGGTGATGTGCACCTGTAGTCCCAGATATTCAGGAGGGCTAAAGCGGGAGGTCTCTTGAGCCCAGGAGGTTGAGGCTTGAGTTAGCCATGATTGCACCATTGCACTCCAGGCTGGGCGAAAGACCCTGTCTCAAAAAAAAAAAAAATAAATGGAAAACATTATGAGAGTCTTTACTATAGCAAGGAATGGTGCACCAGATAATAGCTCTGTTACTCGTGGGGTCATCCATAGATCAACTGCAAAGGAATAATCTGGGGTGCTTGTTAAAGTTCACACTCCTGGATCCCGCCCCATTCTGCTAATGGAAGCACCTACCTCATAGTATTATTGGGAGTATTACACAAGACAATACAATAACTGTTATTTAAGCTATTATAGAAAGTCCATTTATGGCACAAATAAAGGAAGACAGGCCAATTAAGGTATTTGGATTTATCCACTATAAGATGATTATCATTGACTTGGATAAAGATAAGTAAAACATGAATAAGATAACCAACAGATAAAATAAATGAAGTGTAGCTTCTACAAGTATGGCAGATAAATCCTCCTCATAAATACCAAAAGTTTTAGATGAAAAATAACAAATATCTTTTAATATATAGTTGAGCTCACAAGAAAGTATGGGAAATTTCCAGGGCTAAAAGATGTAAGACAAAGTAGAAATCCAGAATGGTATACTAGGGCTATAAAACCTTCACTGCCCTGTGATACTTACTAATATCAGGCCATGGGAGATGTGGGTGGGGGAAATGTTATCAAGTCCCTGAGATTTTATAATACAGCTACACCCTCTAGTAAGTAGAGTTCAAATTCATTCTACCTATCTGGTCTATGAAATGAGGAAACCTTGGCCGGGCACAGTGGCTCACACCTGTAATCCCACCACTTTGGGAGGCCGAGGCAGGCAGATCACGAGGTCAGGAGATCAAGACCATTCTGGTTAACATGGTGAAACCCCAACTCTATTAAAAATACAAAAAATTAGCCGGGTGTGGTGGCGGGTGCCTGTGGTCCCAGCTACTCGGGAGGCTGAGGCAGGTGAATGGTGTGAACCTGGGAGGTGGAGGTTGCAGTGAGCTGAGATTGCGCCACTGCACTCCAGTCTGGGTGACAGAGTGAGACTCTGTCTCATAAAAAAAGAAATGAGGAAACCTCAATCTGGAAACTAAACAGCGGGTGAATGTGTGTGTGCACATGAACATGGGTAAACACACATGGGAATCTATTTTTAAACAAAACTTACTAGGTTTAGTGACAATAGGTGAAAGATAAACAGGTGTTCATTTTACTAATCTTTCACCTTTTCTATATGCTTGAAAATTCTCAAAAAGCTGGGAGGAAAAGTTAGGGGAAAACAGGAATGAGGCAGATCTATTAATAATTAAATAGATCAGTTTTCCAAAATCTACTTTAATAATATCCACTTCCTAGGGTTGTGAAGATCAAGCAAGTTAACACTTGTAACGTATTTTGAACATGGCTTTGCACACAGCTAAAACTCAGTATATCAGCTACTATTATCAGCATCACCTACACTCTTCATCATTAAGGAGAAAACCTATGTAGTAGTGAGTGTAGTATATTGCCATTTGTTTTTTAAAAGGCAGGGAAGGAAAAAAGAAAAATACACAAGTGTCTATGCAACAAACAATTTTGGAAGGATACACAGGAAACTGGCATCAGTGGTTACCTTTAGGAAGGGGGTAAAATGTTTGGAAGAAGACTTTTTCAAATGTTTGAATTGTTATCATGTACACCAACTACTATTTTATTTTAAATATTAAGCTTCAGAGAGTTTTAGGAAGGAAGGAAGGAAGGAAGGAAGGAAGGAAACAAGGAAGGAAGGAAGGAAGAAGGGGAAGGGCAAGGGCAAAAGGAAGAGGAAAAGGAAAAGGAAAGGAAGAAGGAAGGAAGGAAAGCTCACCAGCTGATTCTAATGATTGGCTGGCTATGTTTGGGCCTGCTCAAACCAGTTACTTCTTAAGCTCCTCGGCTCTTTATTTCCCTTCAATTAGTACAAAAGGGTCCAGAACTGATAGGAGGAGATTTAAACATAACATCTGTAATGCAAGGGGTCAGCATGTTTTAAAGAATCATCCAAATAAAGGCTGAGGATAATGTGTTGCCTAAAGTCCTTCCTTCCAGAATGCCATCTACAGTAGCAGCTTCAGGGTAGAAAGGGTGGGATCCACCACAGTCAAATAATGAAGGTGTGAGTTAAACCTTTCAGATTCAATTCATCGTGAGGACTAATTGTTGGTCAGATACTGTGCTATGTTTTGTGGATACAGAAATGAAGATAACAAAGATGTCATGCATAGAGTTCAGGCAAGTAATAATAAAAAAGCACTGCTTAAAATGACCTCTTCTGAGATCATATATACCAACTCAAAAAGAATACCAAGGTATATTAAGTATGGGAAAAAAGGTTACAAAAAAGATGTACAGTATTATTCCAATCAAGCAGGGGGAAAAAAGTATATGACCATGCACAAATAAACAGGTGTGACTTGTACATGTATATGTAGTAAGATACATAACCAAAATACCAATAATTAGCTATGGAACAAGGAATGGGATATAAAAGGATTGCAGGCAAGGGAAGAAGACATAGAGATTTTTTAAAAATTCACTTTTTATTCCATATGCTTTAATTTATTCATCTGTATGTATTTACAAATTGATTTAGAATTTCTAATGACTTATTTTATTATTTTTTTTTAGACAGAGTCTTGCTTTGTCACCCAGGCTGGAGTGCAGTGGTGCAACCTTGGCTCACTGCAACCTCCGCCTCCCAGGTACAAATTATTTTCCTGCTTCAGCCTCCCAACTAGCTGCGACTGCAGGTTTGTGTCACCACGCCCGGCTAACTTTTTTTTATTTTTAGTAGAGATGGGGTTTCACCATGTTAGCCAGGCTGGTCTCAAAATCCTGACCTCAGGCAATCTGCCTGCCTCAGCCTCCCAAAGTGCTGGGATTACAGGCGTGAGCCATCGAGTCCGGCCTAATGGCTTATTTTTATATAAAAGAATTACCTAGTATTAATATAACAGTGCGGTCCAAAATAGTCTAACAGTGTTAGCTTATTTTAACAAACAAGAGTCACCAGAATATCAAGTTAATAATGACAACGATGTGAGAAATACCTGTTCCATCCGTTGGGCCATCTCTTTGTGTAACTGCTGAATTGCATTTTTAGCTGTAATGTCTTGAGCTACTAGTTTATCTTTGGAAGCTTTAACTTCTTTATTAAGTTCTTCTATTCTTGATTCTAACTGTAAATAAAATTATTTTCAAATTATTTTTATAGCTATATCAAACAGACCACGAATACCGCAAATATAAACAAAGTAAATAAACATAAACAATACAACGAATATACTTCAGCTATAGAAATAAAAACTTTCAGCAATGCTTCTATATCTCATTGGCATTTAGTAAAAATCTGGAGATAACCGTTAAGTTAAGGTATCTGGCAACCCCTAGAATATCCACTAAGGAATAACGCAAAGAAACACAGTAGAGTCCTGCCTTATCTGTGGCTTCACTTTCTACGGTTTCAGCAACCTTCAATCAACCACAGTCCAAAAATATTAAATAAAAACTTCCAGAAATAAACAATTCACAAGTTTTTAATTGCATGACATTCTGAATAGTGTGATGAAATCTTGTGCTGTCTTACTATGTCTCACTCAGACTGTGAGTCATCCCTTTGTCCAGCATGTCTGCACTGTACATACTACCTGCCAGTTAGTCACTTAGCAGCCATCTCAGTTACCAGATTGACTATGGCAGGATGACAGTGCTTGTGTGCAGCAACACTTAGCCCTTAATAAATAAGTAAGTATTTATTTACGTATTAGTGGCCCCAGAGTATAAGAATAGTGATGCTGGCGATTCACAAGTGCCAAAGAGAGGCTTTAAAGTGCTTATTTTAAGTGAAATGGTGACTTGAAAGAAAAAAAATAATATGCTGAGGTTGCTAAAATCTACAGTAAGAATGAATCTTCTATCCATGAAACTGTGAAGGAAAAACAAATTCATGCTAGTTTTGCTGTCACACCTCAAACTTCAGAAGTTACGGCCACACTGCATGAGTGCCTTGTTAAGATGGGAAAGGAGACAGGCAGTGGCTTATGCCTGTAATCCCAGCACTTTGGAAAGCTGAGGAGGGGGAATTGCCTGAGGTCAGGAGTTCAAGACCAGCACAATCAACACAGCAAGACCCAATCTCTACAAAAAAATTTAAAAATTAGCTGGGCATGGTGGTGCATGCCTGTAGTCCCATCTACTCAGGAGGCTGAGGCAGGAAGATTGCTAGAGCCCAGGATTTTGAGGCTACAGTGAGCTGTGATCCCACCATGGTACGCCAGCCTGGACATCAGAGTGATGAGACCATGTCTCTGAAAAAAAAAAAAAAAAAGAAAATGAAAAGGGCATTGATTTGTCAGGGGCAGACATAAACAGAAACATATTCTGATTAATGGCAATCGGGTTCAGTGCTATTGACAATTTCATGCATCTACTTAGGATCTTGGAAGAAATTCCCCTCAGATAAGGGGGAATTAATGTACTGTATAGAGAAAATATCATGAAAGAAATGTAAATGTTATATTAGACAACATTCACTTAATGCAAAAGAAGGCAGTGAAGGAGGAATAGGGGAAAAAAAGACTTGAAACATGGAACGAACGATATGGCAGACATAAATCCCACCATCAATAATAACATTAAATGAAAGTAGATTTAATAACCATATAAAAAGGCAGAAATTAACAGACTTAATTAAAAAAACAAGATTCAACTATATGTTGTCTACAGAAGGCATTTTAGGTTCAAAATGCAAACAAACTGAAAAGAGTGGAAAACATATATAATGCAAACAGCAATCATAAAGAAGGAAGAGTGGCTATACTTACATAAAAAACAGACTAAAATTAAGAATGTTACCAGAGATAAAGAATAGCTCATAAAAATAAAAAAAGATCAAGCCATCAGAAAGATCTAACAGATAAATGTATATGCATCTAAGAACGTAGCATCAAAATACATGAGGCAAAAACTAACAGAAATAAAAGGGAAAACAGACAAGTCAACAATAGTTGGAGACTTCACTACCCTACTTTCAAATAACGAATAGAATTAGGTAGATGATTAACACAGAAATAGGAGACTTAAGCGCTACAAAACAATGGAATCTAATACATCTACACAACACGCCACCCAGGAACAGCAGTGTATACACTTTCATCAAGTGCACATGGAATATTCTCCATGACAGAGGATACGCTAGGTTACAAACAAGCTTCCATAAATTTAAATGATTAAAATCATATGGAGTATGTTCTCCTATCATAATGGAATAAAATGAGACCTCAGTAACAGAAAGAAATTTGGGAAATTCACAAATTTGTGAAAATTAAACCACATACTCCCTAAATAAACACAGAAGAAACTGCAAGGGAAATTAGGAAGTACTAGATGACTAATGAAAATGAAAACATAATATACCACAACTTAGGAGACACATCTAAATGAGTGCTTAGAGGAAAATTTATAACTATAAATACCTATATTAAAAAAGAAGAAAGGGGGCCAGGTGTGGTGGCTCATGCCTGTAATCTCAGCACTTTGAGAGGCAGAGACAGAAGGATCACCTGAGGTCAGGAGTTCGAGACCAGCCTGGCCAACACTGTGAAACCCCGTCTCTACCAAAAATACAAAAATTAGCTGGGTGTGGTGGCGGGCGCCTGTAATCCCAGCTACTCAGGTGGCTGAGGCAAGACAATCGCTTGAACCCAGGAAGCCGAAGTTGCAGTGAGCTGAGATCGCGCCACTGCCCTCCAGTCTGGGTGACAAGAGTAAAATGCTGTTTCAAAAACAAAAAGAAGAAAGGGTATCAAATAAATAACCCAAACTTCCATCTTAAGACACTGGAAAAAGAGCAAACTAAACCGAATACCAAGAGGAGGAAGAAAATAATAAAAACTAGAATGGAAATTAATGAAATGAAGAATAGAAAAACAGAGACAAGCCCAGGTGAAGTGGCTCATGCTTGTAATCTCAACACTTTGGGAGGCTGAGGCAGTGGATCGCTTGAGCTCACGAGTTCGAGACCAGCCTGGGCAACATAGTGAAAACCCGTCTCCACAAAAAAATACAAAAATTAGCTGGATGTGGTGGTGCATGCCTGTAGCAGCAGCTACTCAGGAGGCTAAGGTGGGAGGATCACTTGAGCCTCATAGGTAGAGGCTGCAGTGAACCAAGATCATAACACCATACTCCAGCCTGGGTGATAGCGCCAGACCCTGTCTCAAAAAAAAAAAAAACAAAAACAAAAACAAAAAAACAAAAAAAAAAAAAGAAAAGAAAAAGAAAAATGGAGACAACAAACAAAACCAAAAATTGGTTCTCTGAAAAGACGAAAATTGACAAACCTTTAGTTGGAATGACTGAGGAAAAAAGAAAGATGACTGAAATTACTAAAATCA
The DNA here is from genome assembly GCF_007565055.1 of Rhinopithecus roxellana. Taxonomy (NCBI): domain Eukaryota; kingdom Metazoa; phylum Chordata; class Mammalia; order Primates; family Cercopithecidae; genus Rhinopithecus; species Rhinopithecus roxellana. The sequence goes on from NC_044559.1 coordinate 35,190,252, forward strand.
AAACGAAAGAGGGACATTACTACTGACCTTATAGAAATAAAAAGAATTGAATGAATACTATGAACAATTTAACTTAGAGACAAAATGAACAATTCCTAGAAAGACACAGACTACCAAAACTGACTCAAGAAGAAACAGAAGATCTAAATAGACCTATAACAAGTAGAGATTGAATCAGAATAACAAAAAAGAACAACAACAAAAACCTACCCACAAAGAACAATTCAGTCCCAGGTGGCTACACAGATAAAATTCTTTAAAACAATTAAAGAAGAATTAATACCAATTCTTCACAAATTTTTGCTCTTCCCCCAAAAAGGAACACTTCCCAACTCATTCTACTCATTCCTAGGTATACACCTGAGAGAAATGAAAGCATATGTACACATAAAAACTAGTACGTCAATGTTCACAGAGGCATTATTCATAACAGTCAAATGGCAGAAACAACCCAAATGTCCATCAACTGATGAAGGGGTAAACAAAACATTAAAACGTCATATATCTATATAATGAACTACTATTCAATCATTAAAAATAATGAAGTACTGATACATGCTACAACTTGAATGAAACCTTAAAAACACTATGTTAAATAAAACAAGCTAGATAAAAAGGGGTACTTATTATATAATTCCTTTTATATGGAATGTCCAGAATAGGGAAATATGTAGAGACCAAAAGATTACTTGTTCCCTAGGGCAGGGTTGAGGGAGTACTGTTGGAGGGAAACAAGAAGTGACTACTAATGTGTGCTGCATTTCTTTTTGGGGTGATGGCATGTTCTATAATTGTGGTGGTTGTACAAGTAAAAGTCACTGAACTGTACACTTAAAATAAGTGAACTGTGTGGAAAGTTAATTATATCTCAATAAACCTGTTGAAAGAGACCTAAATCTTACTTTATCGTACACATATACTAATTTTCCTTATTACAAAATTATCTAGAGCAACACTGAGCAATAGAAGTACAAGCCACATGTGGAATTTACACTTTCTAGTAGTCATACTTTAAAAAGTAAAATTCTTTTTACTGCTGGGTGCAGTGGCTCATGCCTGTAATCCCAGCACTTTGGGAGGCCAAGATGGGCAGATCACCTGAGGTCAGGAGTTCAAGACTGGCCTGGCTAACATGGTGAAACCCTGTCTCTACTAAAAATACAAAAGTTAGCCGGGCGTGGTGGCAGATGCCTGTAATCCCAGCTACTCAGGAGGCTGAGGCAGGAGAATAGCTTGAACCTGGGAGATGGAGGTTGCAGTGAGCCAAGATTGCGCCACTGCACCCCAGCCTGGGCAACAAGAGCGAAATCACATCTCAAAAATAAAATAAAATAAAATAAAATAAAAAATAAAAAGTAAAAAGAAACAGGTGAAATAGTTTATTAAACCCAATATATCCAAAATATTATCATTCCAATATTATCAATCCATGTGAAAAAAATGAGTTGTTTTATTTTTATACTAACTTCTAAGTTACATGTGTATTTTACACTTACAGCACCTCTCAATTTAGACTAGCTACATTTGAAGTGCTCAATAGCTATATGCAGCTGGTGGATGCCATATTAGATAGTGCAGATCTAGAGATAAAATTAAGAAAGAAAAGTCTGTTATACTGATTTTCTATTTAGAAGTATAAAGTTATTGAAATGCTAGCAAAAGAAAGGTGAATCCAATTTTCTCTGGGAAAAAAACAAAAATAAGCTCGTGAAAGGAAAGGCTCTGGTTCCATTCTACCTGTTCAGTCTGAAGTTTCTGGTCACTGAGTGACCTGACTACCAAAATACGGATTCAGCCCGTTATTAAGGCTCCCTCACACTTTACCATTCTAACTTTGGTTTATATGTGGGGGCCCTAGAGCACATAAAAATCAGGATTAAATACAAACTATTTTACAAATACAGTCACCTTCCAATCATGCATCAAGTGAAAACTTGTTTTACCAATTGTTTACTGTTATTTTCGTTATATAACTTTCTGTGAAAGATGAGACAAAATAAAATACTATTAAGGCTAGAATGCTTCTAATCCTTTTCACAGAAGAAAAAGCACCTCAAAAATAAAGAGCAGCTCAGCTTTGCTATTAGTCTGAATATTCACTTTGTTGATTCACACATCAGAGTTCATTTAAAAACTAGAAAGAGGTGGGGGCAGTGGCTCATGCCTGTAATCCCAGTACTTTGGGAGGCCAGGATAAGGCAAGTGGATCACCTGAGGTCAGGAGTTCAAGACCAGCCGGGCCAACATGGTGAAACCCTGTCTCTAATAAAAGTACAAAAACTGCTGGGTGTGGTTGGTGGCCGTCTATAATCCCAGGTACTTGGGAGGCTGAGGCAGAAGAATCACTTGAACCCAGGAGTCAAAGATTGCAGTGAGCCGAGATTGTGCCATTGCATTCCACCCTGGATGATGAGAGCAAAACTCTGTCTCAAAGAAAAATAAAAAGCAAAAAAAAAAAAAAAAAGAAAGAAAAGGACAGGCTAGGAAAGCCAGTAAGCCAGATGCAATCTAGCCTTCACAACATAGTTTTTAAAAATACTGAGAATGGAACCATACCAAAATATAAACTTAAAAACATCCTAATGTCAGACATAAACTTTTATATTTCTATTGCTTCCTCCCTGTTGGCAAAAACAGTCTAGTTGACTGTCAACTCAAATCGTCTTTTTGCTTATTTTGAACATAACAGAATGTGTTCTACTATATGTAGTACAGCAGTCACACATATAAGAATAAACTTACATAAAAGGAAATACATCAGGCTATGAGTCCTACTTTGTAAAAGAGAATGGTTTAAATGCCACGCAATTCTCTGCATTTAGAGTATGATTTACCTTATAGAACTTCAACTTATACAAAAGTGTTTTTTGTTTTTTTTTTTGGGACAAGGTCTCACTCTGTCACCCAGGCTGGAGTACAGTGGCATGATCTCAGCTCACTATAGCCTCAGTCTCCCAGGCTCAAGTGGTCCATCCACCTCAGCCTCCTGAATAGCTGAGATTACAGGCGCATGCCACCAGATGCAGCTAATTTTCTGGTTTTTTTTTTTTTTTTGTAGAGACAGGGTTTCACCATGTTGCCCAGGCTGGTCTCAAAGTCCTGGGCTCAAGTAATCCACCCATCTTGGCCTCCCAAAGTGCTAGGATTACAGGCGAGAGCTGCCACAACCAGTTGCCATGAATGTATTTATTTTATTAATTGAAGTATGGTCTTTGAAGATTTTTTTCTTTTTTACCTGTTTAATTGTGTTCATATGCTGCTTCTCTGTTTCTGTTCTTTTTTTTAGTTCTTCTCTTAAATTGTCTTTTTCTGAACAAATGTCTACGAAGAGCTCCTGATGCTTCTTATTTTCTTTAATTAACCTAAATATAAAAAGGGCAGTATATGTAAAACATAATTTAAAATGGAGATAAAATAATATGTAGAATATAATTTGTTTACAGATTAGGGTATAGATATCTATAACTATTCATTATAATGTTAATAAATTAACATTCCTAAATAATCATTTTATAGTGAAACATAATACTTTGCAAAAGATTCTCTGGCTAATTAGGCTATTAACTTTTCCCTAGAAATATGAATATTTCAAATCAAAATATAATCAGATGAACGAAAAGCATACTCTTCCAAATGTATACCTTCGGGTATCTCAATTATGCACCAATCCTGTCAGCACTGACATTCTTCAAATAAGTGGTTCTCAACGACGGGCAATTTTGCCCTTCCAGGCAAATTTGTCTGAAAACATTTTTGGTTGTCATAACAGGGGTAGGGGCTGCTACTGGCATCTAGTGGATGGAGGCCAGGGATGCTGCTAAACATCCTACAACACGCAAGACAACTCCAACAACAACAAAGAATCTGGCCCCAAAGCGCAATACTGCTAAAGCTGAAAAGTCCTGCTTCAGATTTTAACACTATTTTAATGATATTCTAATAGTTATAATGTACAGTCAATGTAAAACAGCAAAATCTAGGCAGAAATATCATCTTGAATTCCCCTAGAAAAACAGAAACAAAATCTCAAAAACTGCCTGCAAAGTGCTAAGATACCTAAGAAAGTTAACAGCAAGTACTCGAGGCCTTAGCTGTAACGTGACACTTATTGCACATTTGCTATTGGTTAAATTTAGTTTTTTTAGTTTAAAAAAGTGTATTATTTCATTTAGTATTCAAAATAAGTCTATGAAATTATTACTATCCCTTCTGTTTTACAAATTAAAAAAAAAACTAATTAGGCATGATGGCTCACGCCACGAGTCCCAGGAGAGGCACTTGATCCCAGGAGTTCCAGGCTGCAGTGAGCTCCACTGCACTCCTGCCTGGGCAACAGAGTAAGACCCTTGTCTCTAAAAATAAAATATTAATAGCAAAACAAAACTGAAGCCTAAGACTTGTTCCAGGTCACACAGCTAGTAAGCAGTTGAACTTTGAATTTTGTTTTGGATCCAGGTATAGTTCCAAAGCCCCAGGACTTTCCACCTTCCACTTTGAAGATCACTCATTAACTCAACAAGTACTTACTTGGCATCTATTTTATGTGGGAAATATGTCAGCAAATAGTCCCTGCCCTCGTGGAACTTACATTCATTCTAGGGGATAAAATAAAAATAGACCCTAGATATATAACAAAATGTCAGCTGGTGATTAAGTCCTATTAAGAAAAATAAAGGAGAGCGAAAAGCCAGAGAGTGACTTGAGCTGCTATTTTAGATAAGTAGTCCAGACAGGCTTCTCTGAGAAGACGACAGTTGAGTCTAGGAATATGGTGAGGAAACAATCATATAAATGTTTGGAAAAAAGGCAAATATATGCATGCTTATTCAAGCCTTTTATGACACAGTGGTTTAACTTAGATCATTTATGTGAGGCACACTTAATGTGCTAAAGAAAACTGCTTGACACACAAGAGTCCTGGCCATAGTTCACAAGCGAACAAAAGGGAGGGGGAAGTGAAGAGCAGTAAACACTCAATTTGTTACTTATGTGCCAAATGCATATAACTATTCTTAATTAAGAATTTTGATACTAGCACTTTGGGAGGCCGAGGCGGGCAGATCACAAGGTCAAGAGATCGAGACACCCTGGCAAACATGGTGAAACCCTGTCTCCACTAAAAATACAAAAATAAGCTGGGTATGGTAGCGCGTGCCTGTAGTCCCAGCTACTCGGGAGGCTGAGGCAGGAGAATCGCTTGAACCTGGGAAGCGGAGGTTGCAGTGGGCCGAGATCCACCACTGCACTCCAGCTTGGCAACAGAGCGAGACTCCGTCTGAAAGAAAAAAAAAAAAAGAATTTTGGGCTGGTCACAGTGGTGCATGCCTGTAATCCTGGCACACTGGGAGGCCAATGTGGGTAAATCGCCTGTGCTCTGGAGCTCCAGACTAGCCTGGGTGACATGGTGAAACCCCATCTCTACAACAAAAAAAAACAACACAAAAGTATTAGCTGAGCATAGCGACGCACACCTGTAGTCCCAGCTACTTGGGATGCTGAGGTGGGAGGACAAATTGAGCACAGGAGGTCGAGGCTGCAGTGAGCTGAGATCACGCCCACTACACTCCAGCTTGGGAGAGAGAGAAAGACCCTATCTCAAAAAAAAAAAAAAAAGGACAATTTTGGGCCAGGCGCGGGGGCTCACGCCTGTAATCCCAGAACTTTGGGAGGCTGAGGCGGGTAGATCACTTGAGGTCAGGAGTTTGAGACCAGCCTGGCCAACATGGCGAAACCCTGTCTCTACTAAAAATACAAAAATTAGCTGGGTGTAGTGGTAGGCACCTGTAGTCCCAGCTACTTGGGAGCCTGAGGTGGGAGAACTGCTTGAATCCAGGAGGCAGAGATTGCAGTGAGCTGCGGTTGCGCCACTGCACTCCAACCCGTATGACAAAGCGCAACTCCACCTCAAAAAAAAAAAAAAAAAAAAAAAAAAAAAAAAAGAATTTGGTTGGAAGCTTAGACAGTAATATTGATGGGTTCAAAAATCAAGGAACAGAAATAAAGAGAAGAATGGTGCTTGCGAGGGCACAGGGGGTGAGGGAAAAGGGTAGATGTTGGTCAAAGCCTACAGACTTTTCAGTTATAAAATGAGTAAGTCCTGGGGATCTAATATACTCCATGGTGATAACAGTTAATAACATCATATTGTACACTTGAAATTTGTTTAGACAGTAGATCTTAAATGTTCTCACTACACATATAAAGGTAACTGTGATGTGACAGATGTGTTAACTAACTTGATTGTGGTAATCATTTCACAATGTATATCGATTCATCACATTGTACTCTTTAAATATATACAATTTTATCAGTTATATTTCAATAAAGCTGGGGCAAAAATGGGGGAATAGGTGTATACACAAAGATATCTGGAAATAGATGCATTCATGAAAATTTCAAAGAAAGTAAAAGGAAGTTTTCTTCATAGAAAATTAGATGAAAAAAAGTTAAGAAAAAAATCTAGTTGTTTTAGAGCTAACCTGAATCACACAAAATTTTATCTGGAATTTAAAACACTATGTGTATAACCAGAGATTAACCTCAATTTAAAATAACACTTGACATTTGTGTAATGTCCTAATGTCCACAAACAATTCCATCAGGTAAGTACTGTCACAGGTGAAAAAATCTTTCACTCAAAAAGGCTGACTTGGCCAAGACAACAGAGCTGGCAAATGCCAATGGGTATCTTCCAAATACCAGACATCAGAATTATGATTATTCTACTCACTTGTTCTGCCACTGTTCTGACAGGATGAAGCAAAAAAGAGAAACCAGTTTTCCACTCTATTTCTAGTATTTTCAGATACATTTAACAACTTGTAACTGGCTCATTTCTAATAACCGTATTTTAAAAAGCTCTAAAGTCCCACTAACAAAGCTTAGATTTTAACTCTGCATTTGTTAGCATATGGCCTTGAACAAGTTACTTTTTATCTCTCTGGTAACTCAGCTTCAGGTAACTCATCTGTACAATGGGGATAATAATACATGTCACAGAGAGTTCTTGTGAAGAATCCATGAACTAATGTATGTAATATAGCAGGCACATAATTATCAGCATATACATGTTTACCGCTATTATTATTAAATGTAAAACATCTTATAATTTATAAGGTATATTTATAATTTATACATGAAAGTGGCAAGAGTCTAGATCTAAGTAAAGTGGGAAGAGGCATCAGAGATAATCTCAAGAGGAAGGTCTAAAAGATTAGGTACAGACTACAGGAAAATGAGAAAGTTACCCTATAAAATGCAAGAACAGCAGCAGCGCTGATGGTTCAAGTACAAAAGCATATAGTTTATTCACATAATATAGTATTTCAGTAATGAATAGCAATAGCAGGGGGTAGTATTAAGAAGGGCCTTGGAGTACTTGCAAACCCAAGTTCACAGTAGCATTATTAACAACAGTCAAAAAGCAGAAGGAACCCAGATGTCCATTAATGGATGAATAAACAAAATGTGGTATATACATACAATGGAATATTATTCAGCTTTAAAAAGAAATGAAATTCTGGCATGCTATGACACGGATAAATGAGGACATTAGGCTAAGTGAAATAAGCCAGTCATGAAATGACAAGCTTATGATTGTCACCTACATGAGGTATCATGAGTAGTCAAACTCAGCAACAGAAAGTAGAACGGTGGTTGCCAGGGGCTAAGGGCAAGTGGAAATAGTGTTGTTGCTTAACGAATACAGTGTTTCACGTTTGCAAAGTGAAAAAGTTCTGCAGACTGGTTGTCCAACAGTGTGAGTATATAATAACACTACTGAAATGTACACATAAAAATGGTGATGGTAAATTTTAAACTATCATGACAACAGAACTTCACAAATCCAAAAGTCTAAAAATATATTATTATTTACTGAATGACAATTATTCTGTTCTCTAAATTTTAATTTTTTAAACCAATGAATTTAGAATGGAGATTTTAAGAAAAAGTTTTGGAATGTTATGACTTGTCATTTCCTTTTGAGTTTCTCTTAGTTCTGACAATATTATACTTCTACATTCTTTCAAAAGTGAATTTGAGTTGTCTATAAAAATTTCTAGCACATTTATACATTTACACTATTTAACATATTAGATATTTGAAAAACTCGACATTTGCTCATACATTCAGTAACTATACATTTATTGTTCAACTACTATGTGCGTGATTCTAATGTGGAAGTAAAAATGGACAAAATGGTATTTTCCTTTAAAGAATTCTATCTCAAATCCCTGTGGGGGAAAAAAAATAACCTAAAGGTATAAAAAACTTACTTTTTAATGATATGTTCCTGCTGCAAATATTTATCTTGCACACACTTTTCAAACAGAACTAATGCATGTTCTCCCTTATTCATTCCATTTGGTACTACTCGATGGTCTGCAAACTCCGTAGATAAGAGCTCAGATTCTATTTCTTCCAACAAATCTTCTGATGCTGAAACGCTCTTTATTTTTGAAATAAACTTCTTGGTGCAGTCTGTATCATAGGGGCTTTCTGAATAAGTCTTTTCATTGGCTGATTCTGGAAATGTAGATGACCTTAATTCCACTAATATTTGTGTTACTTTCTGTTCTGTTTCATTTGTTTTTGAAATCTGTTTAGCAAAATTTCCAGTAGGAAAATCAGCTGTTTGTTCAGAATTTTCTAGGCCCATGTCTGTTTTGGCACAAGAATCCTCACCTCCACCATGATCTGGAATATAATTTTCCTGGGCTTCAATTCGATTATTATGCTCATTAGGTTGACATAAAGTTTTATCAGTGTTTAATGACAATAGTTTGGACTCATTTTCTAATTTGCTGCTTTCATCGCCAGAAAACAAGTTGCATGAGTCTTCCTTTAATTCACGTGTTTTCCCAACATTTTTATCAGAGGAAGCAGAGGCTATGTAGTCTGTCTCTGACATGCTGACTGGCACCAATTCACTTTGTAATTCTTCAAATCTGCTCCTGATCTTCGTTTTACATCTAAGAAATTGAAACATCAAAATTAAAAACCACTTTAAATCAAAACCCCATAAAAGCTTGAACACACTCTGTGATGTAGAATAACTAACACCACAAATTTTATCACTAATAATTCCTTTAAAAGCCTTTCCTTGAGAAAAAGAAAAAGGACTAGGACAGCTAACCCAAGCTGGCTAGCTACAAGCAGTAAGGCCATTGCAAAGTCTGTCTTTCCTCCCTCAATTCAAACAACTTCATTAATTTATTTCAGTTGTAGTCTGCCATTCTCCAATCATCCCCATAAGATGTTAGGTAAGGAGTAACACTAGCAACTAGAAGATGAGTGCCAAAGAATGCTAAGAATTCCTTCAGCTCTGTAAAGAAAAAAAGACTACCTCATAAATCTGTAAGAAAACACTGGAGAAATAATACACCAATCAAAGCACGAGGAGAGAAATCACAAACCAAGATAACAAAACAATGCACATTAAAGAAGATAAAAATTTACTAAGAAGGAAACCTAAATAACAAGACACAACTATCTATAGCCCAGAGATCTAGATTTGAGCCATAATGAAGTCAGGGTATGAAGAATCCCTGGTAGAAATTAGTTTTCCATCCAGGCAGGAATTCACGAAGTACCATGGTGATTTTCAAACATTCTCATCAGGAAAAAAACAATGTCCAGTACAAATAAAATGGAGCCCATATGCACTGCCTAGGTCAATAAAAACAACTTTAAAAATTAATTTGACAAAGTTAGAATATATATATATACACACACACACACATATATACATATATACACATATATATACCCACACACACATATATATGTATCTTTTTTTGGGGGACAGAGTCTCACTATTGTTGCCCGGGCTGGAGTGCAATGGTGAGATCTTGGCTCACTGCAACCTCTGCCTCCCAGGTTCCAGCAATTCTCCTGCCTCAGCCTCCTGAGTAGCTGAGACTACAGGGGCCCAACACTACGCCTGGCTAATTTTTTGTATTTTTAGTAAAAGAGGTCTCAAACTCCTGACATCAGGTGATCCACCTGCCTTGGCCTCCCAAAGTGCTAGGAATACAGGGGTGAGCCACCACATCCAGCCTAGAATATATTTTTATATTGTTTACAGAGGTTACTATTCTAGCCATTTCATGAAAATTAGTCATCTTCAAATATTATCCTACAACATATAATTATAAAATATTTCCACAATCTTGATAAAAAAAAATTGTTGACTTCTTTTGTCAGGTATCAACAAAGCATGTACAAGGTCATGAGTTACTGAAACCATGTGAGGTTAGATTAAAAAGTGGGCAGATCATAGTTTTGACAGAAATAACAGAGCAATAATTCCAGATGAGAGAAACACTAATGGAAAATACCTCTAGTTTATACACGAGATATAAACTAATGGAAAACTAATGGAGAGATACACTAAATTTTTAAGTAACAAAACGTGCATGGTTACATCAGGCTGGGATAAAGGTGGTTATCAGAGGATGATGAAAAGAGAGACAGAAGACTGGTCAGGTAGACTCCATAGAAGGCTAAGCAGGAGTGAATTTTGTTAAGAACAAATCATGGTAAATCAGAAAAGACTTGTATACTTAATTATAATGCAGAGTTTCTAGCACATAGTGGGTTCTCACATATTTGTTCAATTAAAGCTTGTAAGCACAGAAATGGTAACACTAGTATTTGAGAAACATTATTCTAGGAATCTCAAAAATGGGAGGAATAAGTGTAAGAAAGGAAAAGCAGACCAGCTTGTTAAATATGCTAATTTCTAGACTGCCCTCTGAGGCATCAATTAATACAGCCATTGGCCTAAATACTCTACCTCTCTATATAAATGTTTCCAAACAACCAAATTATCATTATCTTGCTGCAGGTATTTTATAACCAAGCCAAAGCACACACTAGTATTAAAGGCTTGGTTTAGACAACACAAAGAAAGGGAGTAAATAAAAGACCTCGTAAGTACTCTGTATTCCAAAATCTAGGACAAAATAAAATAATTCTCAGAGGCACTGCCACCTAAATTACCTCACCCAAAGTAACTCACTTTAAGATATAACTTGTGGGCTGGGTGTGGTGGCTCACACCTGTAATCCCAGCACTTTGGGAGGCCAAGGCAGGCGGATCACGAGGTCAGGAGTTCAAGACCAGCCTGGCCAAGATGGTGAAACTCCCGTCTCTACTAAAAACACAAAAATTAGCTGGGTGTGGTGGCAGCTGCCTGTAATCCCAGCTACTCGCAGGACTGAGGCAGAGAACTGCTTGAACCCGGAAGGCAGAGGTTGGTTGCGCCACTGCACTCCAGCCTGGGAGACAGAGCAAGACTGTCTCAAAACAACAAAAAACAAAAACAAAAAACAATTAGCCAGGCATGACAGTGGGTGCCTGTAATCTCAGCTACTCAGGAGGCTGAGGCAGAAGAATTGCTTGAACCCAGGAGGCGGAGGGTGCAGTGGGCCCAGATCACGCCATCGCACTCCAGCCTGGGCAACAGAGTGAGACACTTTGTCTCAAAAACAATTAAAAAAATTAAAAAATAATAAGGAGAAGGAGCACGTCTTTGAGTCAAATTACACCTCCTCATGCCAAGCAGCTGGGAACAGCTTCAACTCTTCTTCAGAGAAAACAATGAGTTTGTGACTTCATTTCTTTTATTTTAATGGCTAGAACCTGTCTTAATTTCTGGAATAAGTTTTTTGTAGTAACCAAAAGTGGCGTAATAGTTACATCAGACCAAGAGATTCTTAAAAGGACTGCACTTCAGAAGGAAGTACAGAGGTTAGGAGTGTTTTACACTGTATGACTGGAGACCTAGTAAGGAAAAAATAAAACCATTTCATGTTTATATCCCAGATTTAAGATTCCTCAGTAAACCAGTTGTACTACTTTTCCATTCTTATCTCTCAACACATTCCTGAAATCCTGGCACTTCACTACACTAGCCAAACCAGTCTAACTCAAAGATTCCCCCAATTTGCATATTAACATTTCAATGGCTTTGTTCTCATCTAGAATGTTCTTCCCTTAGGTCTATCTAAAGCCTATGTTTAAAGGACCAATTCTAATGTCACATCTTCCTCCAAATTTTCTCATCACAAGTACAAAAATAGTCTCTCAGGGTAAATTAAAAAACACTGCATTTATACTCATCAAGCACATAGAGCCTTTCTTGTGACCTTTTTGACGAGGCAGCTTTAGCCTTTTAAATGATCTTTGTCCTTGCATGAAGATGGAACTTCACTCTGAACTGAATCAAACTCTTAAGTCTCATGCAATATAATAGTAATAATATATCTAACAAACATGTTCTCTACTACATTAACACGCATTTTTGCAAATGCTCTTCAGTGGTTATAAAAATGAAGGTGGGGCCAACCGGGTTTACACAGTGATCTAGGGAGCAAACAGCATTCAGTGGATGGAAAACAGGTTGTAAGATGACAATGTGCAAGACAGTATAGAACAACAAAAAATGTGTCACCCTGCTGGATACTCATCTAGATTTAAAAAGCTGTTTATTTGGTTACCTAAGCTTACAATCTGTTTTATATATCCTTCTCCTGTAAATTAAGGAAGACTCAGATTAACCTCAAAAGGCAAGTACTTTCTGTAACTTCTCTCGGCAATATGCTCACGACCTTTAGAAAATCATGTAAATTGGCATGTGATAACTACTTAGCTTGCAAGCTGGTTTTTATTTTTTTTATTTTTTTTTTATTTTTGTAAAGACAGAGTCTCACTCTGTTGCCAGGCTGAGTGCAGTGGCACCATCGGCTCACTGCAACCTCCGACTCCCTGGTTCAAGTCATTCATCTGCCTCAGCCTCCCAAGTAGCTGAGATTACAGGCACAAGCCACCATGCCCAGCTAATTTTTGTATTTTTAGTAAGATAGGGGGTTTCACCATATAGGCCAGGATGGTCTGTCTCTGGACCTTGTCATCCACCCACCTCGGCCTTCCAAAGTGCTGGGAATACAAGCATGAGCCACTGCACCTGGCCGCTTGCACACCTTCTGATGATGCTCAAATGAATACTGTTTGGCAGCCAAAGGAAAAGGAGGGGGTTAACAATGGTCTATGTGTATACATGCAACAAAGCCATCACCATAAATAGCTGCACAAGAGTGGCAGCAGATCAGGGGAAAAAGCAATGAACTTGATTATGTCCACAGTTAACCAGAAGAAAAACAGTTGGCTGAGTCCTCATGTAGGCCTCCAGTTGACAATACCGATGAAGGCCAATTTGGTTGCTATTCAAGTTTTTTGGGGGGAGAGGGGTATGGGGTAAAAGGGGAGCCGTCATCGAGGCTACTAAGGATAGAATGGCAGGTAGTAGACTAAAGGGGAAGGATGTAAAACAAGACATTCATTTGTAACATTATTTTAAGAAGTGCTGGTACATCAGGGGTGCAGTGTGTAATCCCAACACCTTGGAAGGCTGATGTGGAAGGACTGATTGAGATCAGGAGTTTGAGACCAGCCTAGGCAACATAACAAGACCTCACCTCTACAAAAAAAAAAAAAAAAAAAAATTTGTTAAAGTTAGCTGGGCATGGTGGCATGTACCTGTAGTCCCAGCTACTCAGAAAGCTGAGGTGGCAAGATCACTTGAGTCCAGGAGTTCAAGGCTGCAATGAGCTATGATGGCACCACTGCACTCCAGCCTGAACAAGAGTGAGAGTAGGTCTCTAAAAAAAAGAAGTGCTTGTACAAAGCAAATTTACACTCATATATATATATATAGTAATTACAATTATAGATTATAATACCTCTTAGCAACTCTTACTCATTAGGAGAAACTGTATTTAATACAGTACAGTCACAAAATTTCTTTTAACGCAAGTACTTTTTCTCCCCTAGAGTTGTTTCTGTTTCTGACACAGTACTACAGGACCAATTCACACTTCGAAATCATTTCAGTGGGTGAGAACTGGTTTCGCTCTTACTGGAGCTCATCAGCTGTAGGCAACTGGTCAAGAAACAACTTTTACTTGCCTTAAAGCCAACCATTACCCACTCTGGAACTTATTTTTAGAACTCACATTTCTACAAAATTATTTCTACACAAGAACCATATAAATGAAAACACTGTCTTTTGGTTCCATTTCCTGTTTTTCTAATTAGCAGTATAAACAACAAAAAATTTAGGTTTATTTGATAAATTGCAAATATTGCCCCTATATATAACATCACTATTGTAAAATCTAAGATTGGTGTTCGAAGTATTTTTCAGACCCTGCATTTTGATGCACCAGCTAGTGCCTGCCACCTGGACCACTAAACTGGCTCAACTGGTCTTGTAACTTGGCACAAGAAGACAGCCTCAACCCCCTGTGAGTCATCCCCGACCCAACCAATTAGCATTCCCCATTCCCTAGCCCCCTGCCCACCAAATTATCCTTAAAAAACTCTAGTCTCCTAATTTTCAGGGAGAATGATTTGAGTAATTAACTTCTTACTATTACTTGACTGGCTCTGCATTTATTAAACCTTCTCTATTGCAATATTGCTATCTCAGTAAACTGCCTCTATCTGTGCAGTAGGCAAGAACCTATGAGGTGATACAACAAACTCACAGACACTCAGTAACAGGTTATCAAACAAACTAGTCTCATACAAAGGTACTAAGAAACACATTTCCAAACTAGATGTTCATTTTTACCAAATACATATTGAGCATCTATTAATATGTGCAAGCACTATTCTAAGTGTTGGGAACATGGCAGTGAATAAAATAGAAATCCTCATTTTATTCTTCGTGTTTTACTGCCAATAAACACTAAAGTATTATGAATTCTACAGTATTTAATGTTACAGTATTTTAACTTTAAGGTTTGCCAGGGCTGCATCAGAAGCTAAGAAAGAAATGCTTAAGTGTTTTAAGTCTATTAAGAGAAATCTGGCTTCATTCACAGACCATAAATTTTTAAATTATAAACTGTAGTACCATTCCTTTTTTTGAGATGGAGTCTCACTCTGTCACCCAGGCTGGAAGGCAGTGGTGCCATCTTGGCTCACTGCAACCTCTGCCTCCTGGATTCCAGCGATTCTCCCGCTCAGCCTCCCGAGTAGCTGGGATTACCGGGGTGTGCCACCACACCCAGTTAATTTCTGTATTTTTAGTAAAGATGGGATTTCACCATGTTGGCCAGGCTCTCTTGAACTCCTGACCTCAAGTGATCCGCCGGCCTCAGCCTCCCAAAGTGCTGGGATTACAGGCATGAGCCACTGCGCCCAGCCCATACCATTCTTAAATAATACCAGCTGTGTACTTCTCAAGTAATATCCATTAAGCAAACTGAACTTGAGACCACTCCTGTTCTTCAATATAACGGCTTACTGTCCTTTGTAGGAAAAGTACCTACATCAAAAGAGCTTTAAAGTATTCTCCAAAAACACCTTGAAAGCAGCATAAACGAAAGAATAACATCTTTCTGACTAGTTCTATCAAGATTTCGATATTGCAATTAATGTCAGAACTAAAATCAAATCAACAAAGTATGCACATAGTTCAACGTAACCTGCTCACAACCCCCAAATAACTGATTTTTGATAAATAATTAACTTTAAAAGACAAACTTTCTGGATAAAGCTAGCTAGCTATTTACTTATTTATGTTTAGAAATAGGGTCTCATTCTGTCACTCAGGCTGGAATGCAGTGGTTCAATCATAGCTCACTGCAGCTTCAAACTTCTGGGCTCAAGCAATCATCCCACTTAAGCCTCCCAAGTACGTAAGACTACAGGTGCATGCCACTTTACCCAGTTAATATTTTTAACTTAGCTTTTTAAAAACAGAATAATAGGATGGAAAAGAACTTGTGTAAGAAACATGAAAATGTTGTTTCATGTGATGAAAACATCTGACACTTAAGTTTCATACAAGGTGAATTTATGCAGATAAAATTCTGCTTTTAAAAGATAAAAACCAAGGGGGCTATTTGACAAAAAACTGTAAGCTCTACAAAAAGGAAGACATGATTTTTAAAGTAGTCACATCCTATTAAGCTTTTGGGTAAAATTTAACTTTTTATTTTATTATTAGAGATAGAGTCTTGCTCTGTCACCCAGGTTGGAGTGCAGTCAGAGGTCACTGCAGCCTCAAATTCCTGGGCTCAACTGATCCTCCCACCTCAGCCTCCTAAGAAGCTGGGACTGCAGGTACATGCCGCCAAACCCAGCTAATTTTTAAAAATGTTTTGTAGAGATGGAGTCTTGCTATGTTGCCCAGGGTGACCTCAAACTACTGGCATCAAGCAATCTTTTCATCTTAACCCCCCAAAAGTGCTGGGATTACAGATGTGAGCCACCATGGTTGGCACAAATTTAACTGTAATATACTGAGTTTCCTTTAAGTGAAACACAGCACTAGAATAAGAAAGTTTCCTTTAGTTCACCAGTTTGAAAAGTCTGTTTTATGAGACCACGGTTATTTATCCCTATGGAGGTACGTTTAGCTTTACACCTAAGGCGCAAGGCAAGAACTTTATGATATATGCATTATATCACACACAGACACACGCAAAAAGATGTTTTAAAAAAAAAGACTTGAGCAATAGAAGAGGGAAGACCCCCAAATTCCACCAACTCCCAAATAGTACCAAATCCTGTGATAGGATAACAGGACAAAGAGAAATTATGGTCCATCAAAATTCCATGAAAAAGAGGGTCGGTGGCTACATCATAGTTTACATTATCAAGTTACGCCATATATGTCATATCAGCTCAGTAATTTTACATATCTCCTATAAATACTTTAAAATACTAAAGCAGAAAGTTATCAGAAATAATTGCCCACTAATATAGAAATCTATTTTGAAGACTGCACTTGCACTTCAATGAGTCGAAGAAAACACGAAAAGTATTATCAGCTAATTTTCTTCCAACTCTGAAAACTAATAAAGAAGGTAAAACAAATGGCTCACACCTGTAATCCCAGCACTTTGGGAGGCCGAGATGGGAGGATCAAATGAGGCCAGGAAGTAAGAGACCAGCCTGGGAAACACAGCAAGACCTGGTCTATAAAAAATAATAATATATATTTTTTTAATTAAAAAGATTAGCATGGTGGCCTGTGCCTGTTGTCCTAGATACTCAGGAGGCTAAGGCAAGAGGATTGCTTGAGCCCAGGTCAAGGCTACAGTGAATTGTGACCATACCACTATACTCCAGCCTGGGTCAGATTGAGATCTTGTCTCAAAACACTAAACAAAACGAAGGCTAACATCTTTTAAAAAAATTTTTTTCAAGTTATAAGCCTGCATTATATTAAAAAGTTTGGGTTAATGTTTAAATTTTGAAGCCACCTTTGGCCAGGGTTGGTTAATTTGGTGTGCTCTAGTTTATTAAATACATGAACTGATAGTCTACTGTGGGATTATGTAGTTAAGTGTGGTAGATGTTACACAGTCTACATAATCCTACAACTATCAGTTCATGTGTCTTAATGATAGACGAATGTTAATAATAAACTCACAATCCAATCAAAACTATGCTGGGGCTGATTTCCACTTTGTGTCTACTGTCCCTTCACCTCAGTATTTGCCCTTTTTTTTTTTTACTTTTTAGCCCAAATACATTTTTAAAATCTCAGTAGCTAAGAAAGTTCAAAGAAGTTTGAAACAATAGATTATCTATGCTCTCACTGCTGCCCCTAAAATGAATACTAAGTATAACATTTGCAATACTGTAAACTCAATGATATGTTTATGAGAAACTGAAGAACCAGCTTTAGTTATTTTAAGGTAGAGATAAAAGAAAAACCTAAGTTTTACTAAATTAAAAAAAAAATTTCAGAGTAAGGATTCTTTCTTTAACACAAAACCGTTGCATGAATTTGAGAAACTAGTGCAGATTACTAGTCCTTCTTCAAAGGGAAAGATTATTTTCTAAATCTCCAAATAAAGCTGCTTTGTGTTTCAACCTACTGTCTCTTCCCTAGAGTCAGTATACTGCAACGCTTTTATCTTCACTCCATGATGTCAGCATAAAGCTGCAAATAGATGTTTCTAAACTGAACATACTAAGCAATCATCATCAGCTATGCTGTCACTGCATAGCATTAAAGAACAACTCTTCAGTTTATGGGTGAAAAAACTAAAAGGTCAGCGTGGTCACTGTGATACACACCAGCCAACCCTTTCCGTTTCCAATAAATAGGACTCAAAAGCCAATGACACACTATGGAATCTCCACTGTTTAAAGAAACCTTAAGTTTATATGCAGTTATTCTGAATTTAACAGGGCCTTTAAAAAAATAAACACAATCCATGAATTTCCAGGGAGAATCTTCAGTAATTATACGTTTGCCTATTATGCTGTAAAAAGAAGTTTTAATTCTTAATACTGAAAGATTCGTGATGTAATATCTTCACTGAATTAAAAATAACATGAAAAGACCAAAAATAAAACAGAAAAATGAACCTGGCCAATCACTACTGTTTTTTATTTGTGTAATGTTGGATAAAGAATTGAAGTTACACAGGGAACAGTGTACATTACACACAGAGATAGTTCAGTTTCACTATCAATCTCTCTAGAACCTGAATCCTTCCCACGAGATGAACACTTAGGTAAATATTAAGGTGTAGTTAGTCGCTGGGAAAGCCACACCCACCTATTTAGCATACCTAAATAGATAATAGCAGATTAATTTCTTCAGAATGACTACCAGCCCACCTCCTGAAACCCTAATTTACTGCACACCTGAGAAGACAACACCCGGCCTATCGTCTTGGAAGAAACAAAAAGCTAGGCATCAAAGGAACATGACACACATGCAGAGAAAACGGCCAAGTACCTGGGACTGCACTGCGTATTTTTACTATATTCTCTCTTCTGATTCCCATAGGTAACAAGATTATCAAGTGAAAGAAGTAGGATTCTAATCCAGATGTTCTGACTCCAAATCCAGGACTTTTTCCTCTAAACAAAATCAAGATGGGAATGTATTAGCTGAAGTTGTTAAACTGTTAACAGCTAAGCAATAATCACACCTGCACTGTTTCCCAAGATTGCTACTTTAGGGACACGGGGAAGGGTTTCTGTTTTGTTTTTACCATTTTTCACTACTGATGGAGACATAAATTTGAAACCCCGTCCTTACAAACCAAGGTTTATGAAATGCCTTGATGTCCTTGAAAGACCACATAAAGAACAGTATCCACACTCCAAACGAATCATTTCTAAGGAACTTAGAGTCACAGTAATGGAAGTGTTTGGAAGAGGGTAACAAGTCATCACAACAGTAAACATAGAACACCCACATATGGTTAACTCGAGACGAGAAGCGAAATCGGCGATTGAGTCTAGGAAAGATTCTCGAGCAGGTGGGGCTTGGTTGCAGTTCACACGCAGCCCAGGCAAAGGGCTCGAATTCGGACGCTCTCGAAGCACAGCCCCCACGACCCCCGCTGACCCCCTTCGCCACCTCCAAGGTCCCGGAACCGAAGGAGGAAGGCAGGGAGAGGAAGGGGCTAGAAACTCGTTCCCCAGCCCTCCCCTTCCTCCACGCCCTCGAAGGAGCCCGGCGGAGAGCCGGTTCGACCTAGCCCTCGCCCTCGCCCCCGCCCTGGGACCTGAGGAAGGAGTGGAAGGTTGGCAGCCTCACGGCACCGAGACCGCGACTCCCCGGTCTGCCCCGAGCGCCCCTCAGACACTCACCCCACTTCTCCAAGCCTCAGGCCACACCCTAACGAGGCTGCTGGAGCTCTGGCTCAGGGGCCAACTTTTCCATAACGGGGTCCGACCAGCCAAGAGTGGGAGGAAAAGACCGCGGTGAGAAACACAGCCGACGCCTCACTCTCTCAGCCGCTGCTTCCCCAAACCCCTGCGGAGCTGACACATCAACAAAGATGGCGGCGACGCTGAAGCCGGCCCGGTTACAGCTGAGGGGGCGGGGGCTCCCTGGAGGAACCAATCAACGCAGCGCGGGCGGGGTGACGCGGCACACCTTGAGGTCCCGGGTAACCTGTCTGCAGTAGGCGGGGCCGGCGGAGCTCACCTCCCACCTCGCCGCCCGGGAGGCCCCGCCCAGCACTCAACCGGACTGGGCACCCACGCCCCCGCGACCTGGAAAGCAGACTCTCTTGCTCCTTGGTTTTGTCTTTCCTCTAACGCTCCTTCCGAGTCACGCAGGTTGTTTCTTTCT
The DNA here is from genome assembly GCF_007565055.1 of Rhinopithecus roxellana. Classification (NCBI taxonomy): domain Eukaryota; kingdom Metazoa; phylum Chordata; class Mammalia; order Primates; family Cercopithecidae; genus Rhinopithecus; species Rhinopithecus roxellana. The sequence continues at coordinate 35,210,377 of NC_044559.1, forward strand.
GCAGGACGCTCTTGTTGGCTATTACTCCTCCTCACCCTTTGGCCTGCATGAGTCAGGGACATAAAGCAATAAAAGAGAATTTGAAATTGGTGGCTTCCCAGCTCTGGTGCGTAAACCTTGCACCTTACGTGGGCGGAATCGGCTGGAGCAGGCTACCTGCCAGGTCGACGATTCAGCCCTGGGGGAGACCTCGGGGGGTTCCATAAGAGGGCGTTCGTGTCTTCAGCGTGGCGCTGCTACCATTGTTTAATAATAAACTGTCGGTGCCTTCGTCTCTGGCTCCAGACTGAGCGCACTGATGGTAGGAAGTGTCCTCTCGCGGCTGGGTAACCTGGCACGCAGCATGGCAACAAAAAGTGTATTGGGTACAGTTGCCTCGCCGGAGCCAGAGAAGGAAGGTCAGCAGTTCAGTCTCTGCAGGTTTTGCAAACCTCCTCAGTCCGGAGAAACAGTGTTCTTTGGTTTAGGACTTACACACATCTCATGAATGAAAATAGCTAATTCAGACGATTCTGCAATGTAAGAGTTTGTAAAGCAAAACTTACTACTGCTCTGTTAAATTTCTTCCGATACTGTTGGCAAACCCACACGGAGGTGTAATGGCACCTCACTCCTCAAATGAAGGTACTACATTGAAGCACATTTTGAAGTTAAAGTGTCTTGTCACAGAAAATGAATGATTTGACTTTAAAACAAATCGACCAAATCTTCCTAGGGAGACATTAATCCAAGTGGAAAAAACTGAAGAAACCTTAAGCTGTTTTCAGTACTTGTCAGTAATAACATTGGTATTGCTACTTCTGAATATTACTGAATTTATAATTAGTATAAAGTATATATATCTTTGTGAACCAAGTTTTTCACTATAAAAGATACACAAATATAAACCAAAGACATTACATTAAAATTCTGCAATCCTATATTTGAATTTACAAAAATCAGAATTAACTCATTGTACATTTTTTCATGAAAAAAGGTGTGTCCACTGAGAACTCCTAGAACAGTGACCAACCCATTGCACACTCCTATTCTCCAGATTATGATCTCTAAATAGCATTTCCCAGAAAAAGTTACTTTGGCTCCTCTTGGAGGTTAAGTGCTGATTCCCAGTAGGGGCAAGAAATATGCAAGATAGCCTAGGACATGTTGGTTGTAGCAGAAAGCAAGGAAGAAAGCAAAGATAACATGAACTGTGCCCAAAAGACTCAGAAGGCAGTTCAAAGATGCTCCAACTTCTCAAACAGGACAAATTTAGCATTCAAAAATAATAACAGCAATGGGTTATACATTATGTAAAAAATCAGTGAGTGCATTTATTTTTTTAATGTCATTGACCCTCTTGGAAAGATGACAACAAGACATTACAATCTGAGAACTGATAAAGGTAAAGAATCAAACATTCATCCTACCTTTCCTGTTGCAAACTGAATGTCAGTCAGATAGTCAATGTGGGGAAGTTCTTCTCTATAGAACTCCATGTAATAATTGCAGAAAGAAAGATAGATGATCACCATTTTGCAAACCCTGACGAGCTAATGGATCTAGGTACTGATCATCTGTGAATCTAGAACCATTAGATGAAAAACTGATAGGAAGCTTCGTATTGTAATGGATGGATGGGGCTGACACCACTTGAACGTACTAGATCAATCTTAATATCCTCCAAAGTGAACCCACTACATGCTATGTATTTTCTGAAATGCTGCAATAGAGAAGCACACCACCACCTGTGAAGTAGTCCTGCCGGGGGATGCAATCAACAAAATTGAATGGGAAAAAAACAAAAAACAAAAAAAACCCTGCAGTTACTGTAATAAATAAATTGCAAGAGAAGTACAGTATTTAAAGATAAACCTATTTTAAAAATAAATCACTGAGTGCAAAACAGGATGTTTTGATCCTGATTTGAACATATCAATAATTTAAGATAACACTTGAATGGCTGGGCATGGTGGCTCACACCTCCAATCCCAGCACTTTGGGAGGCCGAGGTGGGCTGCTTGAGCTCAGGAGTTTGAGACCAGCTTGGGCAACACAGTGGGATCCCATCTCTAAAAAGAAAATTAAAAAATAACATTTGAGGTATCTGGAAATGTTTAGTATTAATTTTATGATATTAAGAAATTATGGCCAGGCACTATGACTCACACCTGTAATCCCAGCTACTGAGGCGGGGTGATGGCTTGAGTCCAGCAGTTCAAGTCTGCAGTGAGCTATGACTCTGCCACTGTACTCTAGTCTGGGCGACAGGAAGACCCTGTCAGAGAGAAAGGAAAGGAGAAGAAAGGAGAAAAAGGAGAAAGGAAAGGAAAGCAAGAGAAATTACCGTTTTTAAAGTTGGGATAAGTTTTGGTGATGTTACTTAAAAGTGGTAATCTCAAAGACGCCCACTTACAATATTTTTGGATGAAAAGATACAATATCCCAGAAAGTAATAAAGTGCTTAACAAATAAAATACCACCTGATGATAGCATATGAAAGAACAGAAACCAACTGAAAGAGCTCCCTGTGGCCAAAGCTGGAAAAATCTGAGCAAGGAAATACAGTAGTATTGGATTATAAAAGTATAAAATAAATATCCATGAGTCTATTATTAAATTAGTAAATGGAGAAGAGACAAATCTCCCGTGCAGAAGAATTTCAAATAATTTCTGTAGATACTGCACCCTCAAAGAGGGACAACATAACTCCCTACTCCTTAAATGTGGGCTTCAAATAATAGCTTCCTCTCAAAGTGTATAGTATGAAAAGGGAAGGGAAAAAAAAAAAGAGTATAGTAGAAAGACCTAACAAACACTACCACAGTCAGATGACCAAGTCCTACATCAATTGTCATAATCATATTCATAGGATGTACGCTTGATATGATGCAATAAAAATGGCATTTTTACCTCTGTGATCTTCCTTCCAATAACCCATAACTCCTTTGCTACCAGCAGAAAAACATCAGACAAATTGCAAAAGTAGGGCATCCTACAAAACGCCTGACAGTACTCCTGGAAGCTTGACGTCAAGGTCATCCAAACAAAAAGTCTAAGGAAGTCCCGTGGCCAAGAAGAGCCTAAGGATCTATGAAAACTAAATGAAATATGATATCCTGATGAGATCTTGCATCAGAAAAGGGACAGTAGGTAAAAACTAAGGAAATCAAAAGGATGGACTTTAATTAATAATGTATCAATGTTGGTTCCTTAATTGTAACAAATGTATCATGCTAATAGACCATGCTAATAATAGGGGAAATGATGTGACTTCTGTCAGAACTTTGTCCAGCACTTTCCTTTCTTTTTTTTTTTTTTTTTTGTTTTTTGTTTTTTGTTTTTTGAGATAGAGTCTCGCTCTGCTGCCCAGGCTGGAGTGCAGTGGCATGATCTCCACTTGCTGAAACCTCCGCCTCCCAGGTTCAGGGGATTCTCCTGCCTTAGTCTCCCAAGTAGCTGGGATTACAGGCACCTGCCACCACACCCAGCTAATTTTTAAAATTTTTTTTTTTATTTTTAGTAGAGACGGGGTTTCACCATGTTGGCCAGGCTGGTCTTGAACTCCTGACCTCAAGTGATCTGCCCGCCTCGGCCTCCCAAAGTGCTGGGATTACAGGCATGAGCCACCACGCCCAGCCAGCACTTTAATTTCACTATTCTGTAAATATGAAACTGCTCTAAAAAATAAAATGTATTAAAAATATATCAACTAAAGAAAAAAAATCAGGCTTTTAAATAATTGAAGTTAGTTTCATTCAGAGTCTTACAGAGGACTGCAACCAGGGAGATCCCACAAAATTTCTGTTAAACTACTCCAAAGCAGTGTGTCAGCACACTTTAAATATTAGGTGGTAGAGGTTATGCCCAGTGGTTACATTAAAAGTGCCCAGAAGCTATATATAAGATAAAAATCTCTTCAAAGGTTGGGTGCGAGAGTAAGTCTAGGCATCATCATTAATCCTATCCCTTATGTACAGAAAAAGGCAAAGGCTAGATCTCTGAATGTATCTTTTCTAAAAATGCAGTGATTCTGAGAGGTGGGAACCTGAGTTCCAGCCTGCTTACGCACTCTTCAAGGGATTCTTCTGGAGGGCTGAGAAGTTACTAAGTGAGGCGGTCTGAAATCATGCTGACAAACACAATGAACAAAGCTTTTTTCACAGTGAGGGAGGACTACGCTGGGGGCCAGAAGCAGACGTTTGCTACTTTGTCTCACATTTACAATTCTCGGATTTGCTTCAAAACATTGCCGGAAGAGTGCTTGGGGTGCAGATGTAGACAAGATTAACCATGAATTGATAAGGTAGAAACTAGATGACAGGTACACAAGGGTTCCCTTCCTATGAAATTGTTAGAAGAGTTCCATAGCAAAAAAAAAAAATTAAAAAGCTTGTCTTTAAGTAACACCAACAGGTATAACCACATGCCCTCAGTCAGGAAGAAAAGAAAAAAAGTATGAGCACGTGTGTGTTTAACTTCTAAGACCAGGCAGAGGCAGTTGATTTGGAAAACCTTGGAAGACCTTTAAGTGGGTACGGCGACCCAAGTGACCTTCAAGGAGACAAAGTCTGCATCTTTGCGCCCAAAATGTGCCGAGGACGTTGCCAGAGATATCTTTCTAGAAGAAGCTAGAACAAAATAAAGTTTCTGCAAAGGAACTTTTTGAGCCTGCAACTAGACCACAAGCCGCTTCCGGGGAAGGCGGAGGGAGCACGTGGGCACATTGAGTTGCACGTGGACGCGGAGTGCGCAGGCGTGCGCTGGAGCTAGGAGGGCGCAGTCGGGATCGGAGGCGAGGGGAGTGCCGGGCGCATCCCAGGTGGCGGGGCTCCCAGCATAGGCAGTCGTCACCACAGCCAGGCCGCAGAGACGGGTTCGGGTCCCTGGTCCTCTTGCCCCTTTCCAGGTGAGGGTTCCCAGGCGTATAGGGGAGGGAGAGGGCCTGCATGAAGGGGAAGGGAGGGGACTTCGGTCGTTGGGGGCCAGACGTTGGGCGCTGGACGTTGAGGTTGGGCGTTGAGCGGGTACAAGGGGCATGGAAGTGGAGAGAGGAGATTTGGAACCTTGGCTGCGACGGGCAGGTCTAAGATTGGAGGGTTTGGTGTGGGAGGATTCTCTTTGAGTTTGGAAATAGCACTTCTGGGCATCACTCCTTCAAATGCAAACGTTCACCTTCTCTCTAAGAGAAACTTGCATGTGGATTCACTGCCTTCGTTTGACTAAAAACTGCAATACAAACAATATTAACACTAGACTTTCTTTTCCCCCACCTTCCTCCTATAGGAAAGGAAGATGCGCTAGGGCATTCACTTAGATGTGGGTCAGCTGGCGCTGGTTTGTTTAAGGAGTGCCTGCTGTGTGCCAATAGCTTTTCTGGGCCCTGGGGTCCTTACTATAAATAACGTTAGCCCTGCTGGGCCTCTGCACTAAGGGAACTGATACTTCCAGCTTCCTTAGTGAGGCAGCACAGCACGGTGCTGTGTGCTAAAATGCAAGGCCGTGGAGGCTGACCTGCGTTTTCATCTGAACTGTGTAAGGTGCTCGCCCTGGGGGGGTTTGGGAAGTTATTCCAGCTTCCCACGTCTGCCTTGTTTATCTGTAGGAATAACGAAATAAAAATACTTTAGTCCTCAAATTATTTTCATCTTAAACTTGCAAGCTGGTTCCACAGGAATGGAAGAAATTTTATGCTTGTAGGAGTGGTATAAAAGTAAAGCAGAAATAATAGCTGCCCTTTGAGCCCTTAGGAAGTACTAGCCACTGTGCCAAGTGATTTATTTACGTCGTCTCTCATTTAATCCTCGTGATTAGGATTTATGAGGAAGTTAACTACTGCCCTCCGCATTTTACAGTCGCTGAATCCTAGAAAGATGAAGTGATTTCCCCAAGATAGTGTGGCTAAATGAGGAAGACGAGACTTATCTGGCTAACTTCAGAGTTCATGCTTTACTGAACCATTGCGTTTTGTCGCTTTAAAACCGGAGTGTTTTTTGTTGCTGCTGCTGTTGTTGTTGTTTTTGAGACGGAGTTTCACTCTTGTTGCCCAGGTTGGAGTGCAATGGCGCAATTCTGCCTCAATGCAACCTCCGCCTCCTGGGTTCAAGCGATTCTCCAGCCTCAGCCTCCCGAGTAGCTGGGATTACAGGTACCAGCCACCACGCCCTGCTACTTTTTGTATTTTTAGTAGAGACAGCGTTTCACCATGTTGGCCAGGCTGGTCTCAAACTCCTCACCTCAGGTGATTCGCCCACTTCAGCCTCTAAAGTGCTGGGATTACAGGCGTGAGCCATGGCGTCCAGCCGAAACCGGAGTGTTTGAGTGGAATGGTTCTTGCAAAATACATAGGATTGCCAGGAAAATGAAAGGAAACAGTAGAGAAGGAAAAAAATGACAGCTGAGTATCTCTGCGTGCACTTTTAATGTTAAAATAACTCGAGCCTGTGGTGTCCTAGAGGGAAAAGAAATGACTTACCCCCACTGTATCTTAGGAAGCTCCCAGCAATATCAGGGAGGACCGGTAGGATTCCGAAGAAAAGAGAGGGTCTACCCTTAGGGAGCTTCAGGTCTTAGTGGGTTCAAAGCGTGAAGTACAGAACAAAGAGATCTAGAAATATGAGCCCTCATTTTTGCCTGTAGCATTATAGAAATGAGGCAGTTCACTACTCTTTTGGTACATCAGTGATTCCCAATTCTAAGAAAGTCAGGTACTCTCTAACGTAAAGAAATGTTGAGACCCTTCTAGTTAACCTTTTGTGTTAGCTAAATCAACATTTAAATACTGTGGATTCCAGAATGATTAAATATTATTTTTATCACTAGTAGCATGTAAAAGTAGTAGATTGTATATAGGGGAAATTACTTATTTTAAAACTGGGTGAGGTTAACCCATGTGGTTTCAGGGCCTTTGCGGCAATAATCTGTCACATTTGTTTACCTGGGTATCAAATCTAAAGCGTGAGGTTGGGAATCAGAGTATTATGCCATAGGGCCTGCCTACTTGTGATTCAGATATTCTCAGTGGTTGACACAGGATGAAACCAAGTAGGGATAGATGCTCAGTCTTACTGGTGTTTTGTAATGTTAAAAATTTATGGCTGGGTGCAGTGGCTCACACCTGTAATTCCAGCACTTTGGGAGGCCGAGGCGGGCAGATCACGAGGTCAGGAGTTTGAGACCAGTCTGGTGAAACCCTGTCTCTACTAAAAATAAAAAAATTAGCCGGGCGTGGTGGAGCATGCCTGTAGTCCCAGCTAATTGGGAGGGCTGGGGCAGGAGAATTGCTTGAACCCGTGATGCGGAGGTTGCAGTGAGCCCGAGATCGTGTCACTGCACTCCAGCTTGGACAACAGCGAGACAACGCCTCAAAAAAAAATAAATTCACCATTAAGAGCCTGTTCTGTATCCCAGTTGTGGTGGCTGCCTAAGTCTATGCTTACATTACATTCATAAAACTGTAAATCAGTGTACGTGTAATGGTATGATAATTGCATATTTAAAAATAAATTCCAAAAGGTTTTAGGTGACTGAACGTTTTATCTGGATTCACAGTAGTACTGGCCACCTGCTCCAAAAGCTAATGCATAAGTGGTAGTAGTGTTCAAAGTCAGGGACATTCTGACTTTCCTGTTGACAGGCTGCCAACCTGTGTCTGGGATCCTGTGTTCCATTATGAGAGTCATGTCAGTATAAGAGTCTCGTGTTTTTGAGAGGTTGTGGTTACAGGGCAGCAACAGTTGGGAAGGGAACAATTTTACAAAATGGTTCCAATGCAGCACGATTGGCTGTCCCAAATGAAACCAGAAGTTTGTGGTGCCAGAATAGGTGTAGATGTGTATTTGCACTGGGTGTTGTAATGAAAATTCCTGAATAGGGTGAGTCCTTCAAACATTGTCCAAATATTCCACCATAGGGTGAACCTTTTAAGTATAAATCCTCTTTATTTGCTACTTAAACTTTATAGTAAGTCTAACGCTGATGCCGTTTCTAAAGTCAAATTTTTTTACTAATTTTTGGATTTTGGAGGAATCGTTGTGAGACATGAAGTTTGTTATTAAATTTCAGTAAACTTCATAGCCTGATGTGCTTAAGACTTAAGCACATCACTTAAGACTGCCAGATGTCATTTCAGACAGCAAGTGTCATTTTCAGTGAACAGGTTGGCATGAAAACAGTGCAATAGTGCATTTAAAATAGTTTTTATCATATGAATATCTTTTGAATGCCTAGTTCTATAAAGCTCCGTGGTGGATACTGCAGGAAATCAGAGGTATTTTTGTTTAGATTTTTAAAAATAAGAGTACTGCACTCAAGCAACTTAAAATAATTTAAATGACAGATATAACTGTCTATAGGTAACTGTAATACAGGGTAGTGAGGCGCTGACTGTAGACTGATTGGCAGCCTGAGTTACTAAATATAGTGTTATGAAAGACTATCTCAGGTGTAACACAGCAGCCTACTGAGGATGCAACTCAGTGTCTTGAGAAGAAGATAACTGTACGCTAGTTTTATGGTTTAAATATTGCTGTGATCCTTTACTTGATTCAGAATTAAGTTACCACATTTTTGGAAAAAAGGTTTACTGTTAGATACTTCAGTCTTAAAAATGTTTTTATCTATAAAAACGATTCATTCAATATAATTTGGAAAATATGAAAGACAGTGAAAAAGATATCCTCATCAACCCACCTACTCCAGAATACTCATTGTTATTTATAACGTAATATGTTTCATTCATCTTTTTTAACCTGCAGTTTTGATTTTCTTTTGCAGTTATAATTATATTGAATATACAGGGTTTTTCCTGCTTTTTCATTTGCCATTCTGTTTTTTTTTTTTTTTTTTTTGAGATGGAGTCTCACTCTGTCATCCAGGCTAGAGTGCTGCAGTGGCGCTGTCTGGGCTCACTGCAAGCTCCGCCTCCCGGGTTCACGCCATTCTCCTGCCTCAGCCTCCCGAGTACCTGGGACTACAGGTTCCCGCCACCATGCCCAGCTAATATTTTGTATTTTTTAGTAGAGATGGAGTTTCACCGTGTTAGCCAGGATGGTCTTGATCTCCTGACCTCGTGATACGCCCGCCTCAGCCTCCCAAAGTGCTGGGATTACAGGCGTGAGCCACCGCGCCCAGCCTCATTTGCCATTCTAACAGACATTTTAACAGTGTTTCTGGAAACTAAGAATCTGAATGCTAGTGTAATAGTCTGTCTGTTAAAGGCATCACAGTTAATTTTTTTTTTTTTTTTTTTTTTTTTTTTTTGAGACAGTCTCGCTTTGTTGCCCAAGGTAGAGTGCAGTGGCACAATTTCGGCTCACTGCAACCTCTGCCTCCCAGGTTCAGGCGATTCTCCCACCTCAGTCTCCTGAGTAGCTGGGATTACAGGAGTCCACCACTCCTCAGCCTCCTAAAGTGCTGAGATTACAGGTGTGAGCAACTGCGTCCGGGCCTTTTCTGCTATTTTAGATGGACATTTTTATATATAGGATTTTTTGGTATTTAGGATTATTTCAATGGCATGATTTCTAGATGTAGAGGTACCAAGTCAGTGGCTAGGAAGGCTTTTTAAAAACCCATAGGTATATACATATATATTTCTAAATTGCTTCCCAGAAAGAGCATATTAATTGATACTCCCTTCAGTAATAAGTGGCTTAATGTTTTAATTGCACTCACTAGATGGAAACTGCATATTTGCTTCAATTTGAATTTTTTTTTAACTATAGGGTTGAATGTTTTTCCCCTTGTGTTTATGAACTTATCTTCCTCTCTGCATTCTGTTCATGCCTTTTTGTCATTCATTTTACTGTATTGGCCTGCAAATAACAGCTTATTTGATGCCTCAGCATGTCTCTGCATAGGCAAACCAGAGCTGGAGTGGCGACGTGAAGGAACCACCAGACACACCTGGCTCTGCATCTGCTCCTTCACCATCCTCAGGCTGTGCTTGTTACTCCCTGATTACAAAATGTGTGATAAGTCGCCAGGCCTCAGGACCGTGTTGCAGGAAGAAAGGGGTGAAGGACTGTGCTAGCCACATCTGTCCCTGTTCTGCAGGGTAGGGAAGAGCTTTCTCAGAAGCCACCTCAGGAGAACTCTGTGGCCAGTATCGTTGCTAACTCTAGCTGGCAAATTAGAGGTGGAATGGTGTTTGAGTCTGCTACAGTATCTGGAGGTTCTTAATATTTATCCCACTTTTGAAAAGGTATCAAATTTGTCATCTTTGTGATAGTATTTCCTGGACTGCTTACTATTTTGGTAAGTTTTCATTGTCACGTGTTTATGTTTGCTATCATTTCCTTTGTGATTGTTTTAACCACTTTTAAACTAAACAAAAGAAACCCTTCACCCGTGGCTATTGCAGGCTGATTCTCTGTGAAGCATAATCTGAGATGGAGATTTGTGTGTATTGTGATGAGTGAATGTGGCCTGTGTGATACTAGTTTTTTTGTATTCGAGATGGATTTTGCAGTCCAGTGTACACTCAGTGTTGAAAAAAAGGAATGTTCTTGGTTGTATTAGTCCCAATTAGGTCAAGTTTGTTAACTCATACAGTCTTTACTACTGCCTGTTTTCTGAGTAGTGGTTGTCTAAGATAGATGCGTCCTAATCATAGTGGATTGAATTTCTTCTCCTTCAGTCAGATTTTTTTTACACACCTCAAAACAACATTATAATGATTCAAAGATTCCTGGCTGCTTTATCTCCTTGGAGTGTTTGTTTTTTGTTTTTGAGACAGAGTCTTATTCTGTCACCCAGGCTGGAGTGCAGTGGCACTGTCTCAGCTCACTGCAACCTCTGGCTCCCAGGTTCAAGCTCTTCTCCTGCCTCAGCCTCCCGAGTAGTTGGGACTACAGATGCTCACCACCATGCCCAGCTAATTTTTGTATTTTTAGTAGCAATAGGGTTTCACCATGTTGGTCAGGCTGGTCTCAAACTCCTGATCTCAAGTAATCCACCCTCCTTGGCCTCCCAAAATGCTGGGATTACAGGCATGAGCCACTGTGCCCAGCCTGTGTTTTCTTAATCAATGTAAAATATCTTCATGTGTCTTAATAGTTTCTATCTTGAGTTTGATTTTATGTGCTACTGATACTAACATTACATCTTTTTTTTCTTCTATTTCGAGGCAGAGTTTGCTCTTGTTGCCCAGGCTGGAGTGCGATGCTGTGATCTTGGTTCACTGCAACCTCCACCTCCCAGGATCAAGCCGTTCTCCTGCCTCAGCCTCCCGAGTAGCTGGGATTACAGGTGTACGCCACTATGCCTGGCTAATTTTTTGTGTTTTTAGTAGGGACAGGATTTTACCATGTTGTCCAGGCTGGTCTTGAACTCCTGATCTCAGGTGATCCACCTGCCTTGGCCTCCCAAAGTGCTTGGATTACAGGCATGAGCAACCGTGCCCGGCCTAACTTTACATCTTTTAGCTGTTTGCATAGAGCATATTTTAGTCCTTTTATTTGGAACCTTACCATATGATTTGGTTATATGTATGCCTTTTGTGCCTAACATTTTACTGAATAATTTTCTTTCTGAGTTTATCTCTTTTTTCTCTCTTAACTAAGACTAACTCATTGGTACTTGGATTACTTGGGCTTGATTCTGTCAACTTATTTGATGTTTTCTGTACTTGAATTTTTTTTTTTTTTCTATTGGATTAAGATTTTCTTCTGTGATTTTAAAGTTACATATCTGTTTCTGTTTGTCTGGCAGTTACTCTAATATTTTAATGCACATTCTTTGTATTTCTTGTACAGAGTCTACACTTTATTCCTCCCCCCACCGCCCGCCCCCCGCCCCCCGCCGCACCACCACCTGATTCCTCTGGAGTTTCTTTTTTTTTTTTCTTTTTTTGAGATGGAGTCTCACTCTGTTGCCCAGGTTGGAGTGCAGTGGCACAATTTCGGCTCACTGCAAGCTCTGCCTCCCGGGTTCATGCCATTCTCCTGCCTCAGCTTCCTGAGTAGCTGGGACTACAGGCGCCTGCCACCACACCTGGCTAATATTTTGTATTTTTTAGTAAAGACAGGGTTTCACTCTGTTAGCCAGGATGATCTCCATCTCTTGACCTGGTGATCCGCCCGCCTCAGCCTCCCAAAGTGCTGAGATTACAGGCGCGAGCCACCGCGCCCGGCCTTTATTTTTCTTTTGTAATTGAACGACAATGCTCTTTTATACACAAAACATTGCAGTTCTCAGCCTGTCCCTTCGATTTAGGCGTGCTTATCCATACAGTTTTACTTCCCCTGGCAGCCGCAGTATCGCCCCCATCGCTACCCATCTGCAGTCAATCTGTTAGGGATCTTCTCAGGGTCAGTCCAATAAGAGTTCCTCACCTTTGTGTGTGCCTGTATATTTTTGTTTTTATTTCATTATCTTGTCTGTATTCTCATTAGATTAGGTTAGGCCTAATTTAAAGTAAGAAATGAGATAAGTTGTAGGACACCAACTGCTATTTATATTTTTCTATTCAAGACCATGTTAAACAACATTTAGATATTACTCATGCTAGTTTCAGCAGTGACATTTTTCCTCCTGCTCAGCTGTTCCGGGAGCAGACAAAGCTATCGGTCACTACTTGAGAAAGAAGAGGTGTTTGTCCCTTTTAATTCTCCTGGGCAGGGCACTTAGCATTCTTTAAGAGTAATAGAAAAACAAGCCAGCATCCTTTCTGGATAGAGGTTTCTCAGAGACACTTCATGACAAATTAAACTTGGAAAGCTTGCAACATTTCCAGTTCACTTTCAGAGAAAGATGCATAGATAGGCCCTTAAAAGCAGTAGGTATAAATTACAATTTGTGGAAGTTCAGCTGGAGATGATAAAAGCAGAGACCTTGGCAAAATGGGAGGAAGGAGGGGTCAGCTGAGATGGATTGTGAAGCCTGCGCAGGATGGTCAGGTAGTGAGTGCGAGGGCATTCTGGGTAGAGCGTTCAGCATGTTCAAGGACTGGATATAGGAGAGGGTAGAGGGATTCTGAGAAGGTAGAAAGGTAGGTGACAACCTGATTTAAACAGACCTCTTCTGTTGCATTTGCTATTAAGGTGTAAGCTTTAGGTTGGGAATATTTCTTTTAAAACATGAAAGACCTTTTCAATTAGTGTTGCCTCAAAAGCTTTTACGAGTAAGGAATGGTGTTGAATGCTGAGATTTACTTTTTTGATTTTTCATGAGTTGGTCTGTTGATTTCTGTGAGAGTTCATACTTACAGAGAATCGGTGTTTTTCTTGTGCCTTGTCGGCCAAGTTTTGATGTCATGGTTATACCTGCTTTGGAATCATTTTATAGGAATTATCTGTTACGTAAATATATTTGGGAGAATTCCTCTGAGCCTTCAGTTCTTCTGAAATTTTGAAATTAAAAGTTGTCTTTTCAATACATTTCTCTCCTTAGGCCTCTATGAGTGTTAAATCGCCATTTAGTATGATGTCAAGAAACAATTTGGAAGTACCTCCTTCTGAGATGACAGAGCCATTTAATTTTGAGAAAAATGAAAACAAGCTTCCACCACATGAGTCTTTAAGAAGTCCTGGAACACTTCCTAACCATCCTAATTTCAGGCTGAAAAGCTCAGAGAATGGAAATAAAAAGAACAATTTTTTGCTTTGTGAGCAAACCAAACAGTATTTGGCTAGTCAGGAAGACAGTTCAGTTTCTTCAAAGCCTAATGGCATCAACGGAGAAGTGGTTGGTTCCAAAGCAGACAGGAAAAAATTGCCAGCAGGTGAGTGAAAACCACAGGCTTCCTACTTCTTGATTCTCGTGGTTTCTGTGACTTACCAGAAGTATATATAACCACACACCAGTGGGCTATTAACAGAACAGGCACATGACTCCCTTACCGTATTTGCATTTAATTATTAATTTAGAAGGAAAAACCAGATACCAAGTGGCTGCCTTTGGCTTCATTAATCTCAGAGAAAATTCCTGGGGAGAGAATGAGTTTTTTCCCCCACAGAGGACTAGGAATGCAGAAAGGAAACACTGTAGCTTTTTTATGGGTGTTCTAAAGATTGACCATATCTTAAAAATACTGTGCAAACTTTATGCATATATCACAAAGATATAGCTAAGATTTTAAATGGTTTCATGTGATTTATCATTCCTTTAGTTCCAATTCTAAAAACCTTTTTTGGCTGGGCGTGGTGGCTCATGCCTGTAATCCTAGCACTTTGGGAGGCCGAGGGGGGCAGATCACGAGGTCAGGAGTTAGAGACCAGCTTGGCCAACATGGTGAAACCCCATCTCTACTAAAAACAACAAAAATTAGCCGGGTATGGTGGCGCAAACCTGTAGTCCCAGCTACTTGAGAGGCTGAGGCAGGAGAATCGCCTGAACTTGGGAGGCAGAGGTTGCAGAGTTGACATCATGCCACTGCACTCCAGCCTGGTGGCAGAGCGATACTCTGTCTCAAAAAAGAAAAAAAAAAAAAAAAAAAAACACCTTTCTAAGGCGGTTAGGACCTGGTAGAATTTAGTTTCTTTGTGAAGGTATATGAGATGTGATCTTTTAACATGGCGATATAATTCTCAGAATGTGCCCTTGGGCCTCTGGGCTTCCGCAAGATGTCAAAACTGTTTTCCTTACATTATTGCCTTTTCTGCTATGCCAGCTTTATACTGATAGTGCAAAAGCAAATTATTAGCTCAGCTTAAGGCAGGAGCGCCAACCTGGGTGAGGGCTCATTGAGTTTTTCATTGTCATGCACTTCCAGTTAAAAGGAAAACCAGAAATGGCAATTTCAGTTAAAAATGCCCTTGATTGAGCAGTAAAAAGTATTCAAGTATTCTGTTAAATCTTGACCATTGTGTGCAGTATTTTTAGTATTTGTGTGATGAAATGGGAATTACTCCTAACTTTTATCTTCTGAAGTAGGAAAAGCATGTGTGCAATTGAGTTGTGAGCTGAAGAGAAACTCTTCTTGGAACATACTTTTTACTTGAAAAGATGACATACTGGTTATTCAGATTTACCTGGCAAGCGTTTTCTCAAAAATTAAAGTGAGCCCTTTACTTCAAGAAAAACAGCTGACAGTATTTTGTCAATGACAAAGTTCAAGCTTTCAAGCAATTTCGGATTTTAGGAAACTTGTGTCTGCCACTTTGAGCTTAAGAACTTCCCAAGACAGACTTTTCTGGTGAGATGCATGGTGATATTAACACACGAATATTAGTATTTTTATTTTTTTGGAGACAGTCTCTGTCACCCAAGCTGAAGTGCAGTGGCACAATCGTGGCTCACTACGGCCTCAAACCCCTGGGCACAAGCGATCCTCCTGCCTCAGCCTCCCAAAACCCTGGGATTATGGGCATGAACCACCACAACAGGCCCTAACTCATGATTTTTTGCTATTGCATAATGAAATATGTCAACATTTGGAAATGCTGTATAACTCAGTGAACCTGTCTTTTCCAAATGACCAGTGCATGATACTGCTGTCATGCATGGGCAGAAATCCAAAGTGTGGGATAAATCAGTGAATTTTAATGTAACAATATGAAAAGTTCCTTAATGTGATTTTAGAGTTCACATTGCTTCTAACCCTGTACCACTTGTTTTGGTGTATTATTAAAGGCAAATATCCACAATTAACAGAGGAGGACATTAAGTATTCCTCCTTCTTGCAAATACCTGTCTCTGGGAGGCCAAACTTTCTTTTTTTCAAATACCAGAAGCAACTTTTCACAGAGTGAAGGCAAAAACTATATATGAATCCAGCCGTCTTCTGTTAAGCCAATCATTAATGATATGCAAAAATGTGTAATCCTTCTATATTTTGTTTTGAAAAATACAGTTTTCAAAAATTGTCAGCATGTAATGCATTTATTTTTAAATGGATATTTAAGTTTAGTTTTAATTTCGAATACAGTAAATATTGATTGAAATAAACCGTGTAAACAAAAGCTCTGCAGGCTCCTCAGTTTTTAAGAGTGCAGAGGGTTTCTGAATCCAGAAAATTTGAGAACTGCTGCCTTAGTGAATGGAGAAAAGTTCACAATGAGAGGAGTACTAGTCAAAATTTTGGACAAGTTCTTTTGTTTATATTTTTATTTTTTTCGAGACAGAGTCTCTCACTCAGCCAAGCTGGAGTGCAGTGGCACTGTCTCAGCTCACTGAAACCTTCACCTTCCAGGTACAAGTGGTTCTCCTACCTCAGCCTCCTAAGTAGTTGGAATTATAAGTGTGTACCACCATGCCCAGCTAATTTTTGTATTGCCCATGTTCATGTTGGCCAGGCTGGTCTTGAACTCCTGAACTCAAGTGATCCACCTCCCTCAGCCTCCCAAAGTGCTGGGATTATAGGGGTGAGCCACTGTGCCTGGCTAAGTCCTTATTTTCTGTTGGGCAAAGTAGGATGTTGCTTAGGTTCTGGTGTAGCTATAAGGTCATTGTGGTATAGCCCTATTACTTGAATATCACCTAATTATACTATTTTTCATTATTAGCAATAAAAAGTATTATTTGGCTTTTGTTTAAAATTGTGTTTTTCCTTCCCAGGAAACTCAGTGTCATCACCAAGTGTAGAAAGTAATTCACCACCCAAAGAAGTGAATACTGTAAGTTACTTTATTGTGTGTTTGCTTGTTTGGGTAAAAGATTCTAAACATGTTTTGGTATTTATTTAATAAAGAAGTGTTCAATTTGTAGGTATCATTCAAGATCAGACATTTTTTATTTAATGTACATTTTTTAAAAAGAAAACTTCCTTAGGTCATTGTAGATTCACATGCAGTTGTAAGAAATAATGGGGATCCTGTGTAGTCTTTTGCCTGTTTCCCCCATGGTAACATGCTGCAGAACTATAGTACAGTATCACAACCGGGTTATTGATACACCATCAAGATATGGAGCATTTCCATCACCACAAGGGTCTCTTATATACCTTGTTGCTTATGTTCTGGTGTAGCCAATCCACTTTTCCTTCTGCCCCTGCCCTCTTAATCCATAGCAGCCACTGATAAGCATATTTCCACAATTTTGTCATTTTTGAGAATATTACATAAAAGGCTACGTACAGACAGTATGTAACCTTTTGGGATTGGCTTTCGTCATTTCACATAATTATCTAGAAATTGATCTAGGTTGTATGCATCAATCATTCGATCCTTTTTATTGCTGAGTAGTAGTCCATGGTATGGACAACTTGTTTAACCATTGAAGGACACCTGGGTTGTTTCTACTTTTTGGCTCTTAAAACTAAAACTCTATATCCATTGATGTACAGAATTTTATGTGAACATGTTTTTAATGCTCCAGGATAAATGTCCAGGGTATAATTTCTGGGTTGATGAGTAGTCCCATACTTTGTTTTATAAAAAACTGCCAAATATTTTCCAGAGTGACGGTATCATTTTACATTCATTCTTACCAAGGGTGTATGAGAGCTTCAGTTTCTCTGCATCCTCATTGGCATTTGGTGATGTCAGTATTTTTATTCTACCCATTTTCATCACAGATGTGTAGTACTATCTCATTGTGGTTTAACTTGCATTTCCCTCATGATTGATGATAAACATCTTTTCATGTGCTTATTTGCCATCTGTACATCTTTAGTGAAATGTTTTCATGTCTTTTATATATTTTCTGAGTTTTTTTTACTGTTTTGAAAGTTCTTTGTAATTTTCAGATATTAGTCATTTGTCAAGTATGTGATTTGCAAATATTTTCTCCTAATCTGTAGCTTGTCTTTTCATCTTAATAAAGTAAGTTTTTCCTTAATGGATTGTTTTTGGTGCTTTTGATACTCTGGATCCTGAAAATGTTCATTTTTTCCCCAAACAATTTGATAGTTTTACTTTTTTTTTTTTTTTTTTTTTTTTTTGAGACGGAGTCTTGCTCTGTCGCCCAGGCTGGAGTGCAGTGGCCGAATCTCAGCTCACTGCAAGCTCCGCCTCCCGGGTTTACGCCATTCTCCTGCCTCAGCCTCCCGAGTGGCCGGGACTACAGGCGCCCGCCACCTCGCCCGGCTAGCCTTCTGTATTTTTTTAGTAGAGACGGGGTTTCACCGTGCTAGCCGGGATGGTCTCGATCTCCTGACCTCATGATCCACCCGTCTCGGCCTCCCAAAGTGCTGGGATTACAGGCTTGAGCCACCGCGCCCGGCAGTTTTACTTTTTTTTTTTAGATGGAGTCTTGCACTGTCACCCAGGCTGGAGTGCAGTGGCATGATCTCGGCTTACTGCAACTTTCACCTCCTGGGTTCACGCCATTCTCCTGCCTCAGCCTCCCAAGTAGTTGGGACTACAGGCGCCTGCCACCGTGTCTGGCTATTGTTTTTTTTTTTTTTTTTTTTTTTTTTTTTTTGTATTTTTAGTAGAGACAGGGTTTCATCATGTTAGCCAGGATGGTGTCGATCTCCTGACCTCATGATCTGCCTGCCTCGGCCTCCCAAAGTGCTGGGATTACAGACGTGAGCCACCGAATAGTTTCACTTCTTACATTTAAGTTTTGATCCATTTTCAGTTAATTTTAAGATTTTAAGTTAAGAAACTTAAGTTGAGGTTTATTTTTGCCTGTGGATGTTCAATTGCTCCAGTGCCATCTGTTGAAAATTCTCTTCACTGAATTGCTTTCACACATTTGCCAAAATTCAGTTGGACATATTTGTGTTGGTCTAGTTGAAGTTATTCATTTTCTGTATATCTATGTGTCTGTCTTTCCAGTACCACACAGTCTTGATTCCTGGAGCTGTGTAATAAATTTTGAAATTGGGAAAAGTGATTACTTCCACTTGATTTATCTTCTTAAAATTTTTTTTTTTAACTATTCTAATTCCTTTGCCTTCCAACATGCAGTTTAGAATAATCTCATCTCTACAAAAAATATTGCTGGGATTGTCATGTGAATTGCATTAAACCTATATATCAGTTGGGGAATTATTGACATTTTTGCTGTGTTGAATCTTCCAATCCATGAACATAGTGTTTCTCCTTTTATGTAGATCTCTGATTTCTTTTCGTTTTGTAGTTTTTAGCTTACAGGTCCTGTGCATGTTTTGCTAGATTTACACTTAAGTATTTGATTTTTTTTTTTTTTTGAGTAATTGTAAATACTGTTGTATTTCTGTCCCCATGTTCATTATCTGGAAATATGATTGGTTTTTTATGTTTATCTTCTGTGATCTTTTTTTTTTTTTTCTTTTTTTTTTTTTGAGATGGAGTTTTGCTCTTGTTGCCCAGGTTGGACTGCTGGGCTGCTATCTTGGCTCACTGCAACCTCTGCCTCCCTGGTTCAAGCAATTCTCCTGCTTCAGCCTCCCAAGTAGCTGCGACTATAGGCATGTGCCCCCACACTTGGCTAATTTTTGTATTTTTTAGTAGAGACGGGATTTCACCATGTTGGTCAGGCTGGTCCCAAACTCCTGACCTCAAGTGATCCACCCGCCTTGGCCTCCCAAAGTGCTTGGGATTACAGGCGTGAGCCACTGGGCCCAGCCATTGAAGTCCTTTTAAGATCCCTTGCAGTTTTCTACATAGCCAATCATATCATCTGCAAATAGGGACAGTTTTATGTTTTCTTTTTCAGTGTATATGCCTTTGATTTCCTTTCTTGCTTTATTGCATTTACTGTAGGAACTTTCTACACGAGGTTTGAATCAGAGTGACAGTGGACACCTTGCCTTGTTTCTAATCTTAGGGAGAAAGCATTCAATCTTTTACCATTAAGTTTAGATGTAGGTTTTTGTAGATGTTCTTTATCAAGCTGATGAAGTTTTCTCTAGTCCTGCTTTTCTGATCCTTTTTATCATGAATAGGTGTTGAATTTTATCAAATGCTTTTTCTGTATTGATTGATATGGTAGTGACTTCTTTTCCTTCAGTGTGTTAATTTGGTAGATTACATTGATATTTTGAGTGGTTAACCAGCCTTGCATTCCTGAAGTGAACTATGCTTGGTCATGGTGTATAATTATTTTTATGTATTGCTGAGTTCTATCTGATAATATTTTAATAAGAATTTTTACATAAGTTTTCATGAGAGATTTTGGTCTGTAATTTTCTTTTATACTGTCTGTGTGGTTTGAGTATCAAGGTAATATTAGTTTCATGAAATGAATTGGGAAGTGTCCCCTCTTCTGTTTGCTGGAAGAGAAATTGTATAGAACTGGTGTTAATTCTTTAAACATTTGGTAGAATTCTCCAATGAAAACCATCTGGACCTGGAGATTTCTTTTGGGGGAGTTTTAAAGGTATGGTTCAGTTTCCTTAATACTGATAATTGAGGTCTATTCAAACTGTTTCATATTATATTTGCGTTTTTTAAGGAATTTGTTCATTTTGTCTACGTTGTCAAATTTATATGTGGAAGTGTCCCCAGTATTTTCGTGTTAGTGGTGTCTGTAGTAATGTTCCCTATTTTATTCCTGATATTGGTAATTTCTTTCTTTCTTGTTTGTCTCGCTACAGGTTTGTGTTTTATTGATCTTTCCAAAGAAATAGGTCTTTGTTTCATTTTATTCCTGTTTTTAAAATGAATTTCTTCTTTATGTTTACTGTCTCTACTGCTTTTGGGCATTTTTTTGGTCATTGTTTGGGGGGGGGGGGTTTGTTTGTCTTTTTGGTGGTTGGTTGGTTTTTTAAGACAAGGTCTCCCTATGTCATCCAGGCTGGAATGTAGTGGCACAATCATAGCTCACTACAGCCTTGTACTCCTGGACTCAAGCAATCCCACTTGCTGAGCCTCCTGGAGTAATTGGGACCACAGGTGTATGCCACCACACCTGGGTATTTTTTTTTTTTTTTTTTTTTTCTGTAGAGATGGGGGTCTTGCTGTGTTGCCAGGCTGATCTTAAACTCCTGGCTTCAAGTGATCCTCCCACCTTGGCTTCCCAAAGCACTGGGATTACAGGCTTGAGTTGCCCTGCCCAGCCCCAGTGTATCTTTTTATTTATCTCGAAACTTCATCTTTAACTCATATTATTTAAAAGTGTGCTTTAGTTTCTGGGTGTTTGAAGATTATTAGTATTTTTTCTGCTACTGATGACTGGTTTGAGTCTATTGTGGTCAGAGAACAGCTTCTGAATCACATCAGTTCTTTTAAGTTTGTTGAGGTTTGTTTTATGGCTCAGGATGTGGTCTTGGTATACATTCTCTTGGCACTTGAAAAGAATGTGCCTTGTCTGTTGGGTCAGACGATCTATAAATATCTAATAGCTCCTGTTGATTGGTGATGTTGAGTTCTATCCTCTTGCTGATTTTATATCTCGTTATGTCAATTGTTGAGAAGGTATTAAAGTCTCTATAATCCTGGGTTGTTTATTTTCAGTTCAGTTAGGCTTTATATTTTGCAGCTGTGGTTCATGCATATTTAGGATTGCCGTGTCTTGTTGGGTTGACTCGTTGTCATCATAATGTCCCTCTCTTTGGTACTTTTCTTTCCCTGTAATGTTTTATCTGATATTAATACAGTCACTCATTTATCTTAACATTTACATATTTTTCCATCTTTTTACTTTCGGTCTATATTGTTATACATAAAATGAGTTTCTTATAGACACCATATATTTGGGTAATGTTTTTTAATTCACTAGGACAGTCTGTCTTTCAGTTGGTATACTTAGACAATTTACATTTGATGTAATTGATACTTGAGAGTTTATGCCATTTGTTTTGTTTTCTGTTCTGTTTATTTTTCCTACCACCTTGTGGGTTACTTGAATACTTTCTATAATTTTGATTTTTATCTGGTGTTTTCAAGAGCGTGTCTTTGTATACCTTTTCCAGTGGTTGCTCTACATACTACATCATGTATACACAACTTATGACAGTTACCATTTTACCAATCTGAGTTTAGTGCAGACACCTTAACCTCCCCGTGCATTTCTTTACCTTCACCCATTTGTCTTACATATTCTATCTCATAGATTTACAACTCCTTCAGACCGTTTATCATGTTTGTTCAAACTCTCAAACATAATTTAGAACACTCAACAGGAGAAAGTCTATTGTACTTATTAATATGTTTCGTTTATCGGGTCTCGAACTACTGAGCTCAGTCCTCCCACCTCGGACTCACAAAGTGCTGGGATTACAGGCATGAGCCACTGAGCCCGGCCTGTTGTTTTTCTTCTCTATTTCAGTGTTCCTGCCTTTATCATTTCTTTTCTCTTTAGAGAACTTCCTTAAGCCATTCTTTTAGGATAAAGCTGCTGGTAACAAATTCTCTTAATTTTCTTTCATCTGAAAAGTCTTGATTTCCCATTCATTCCTAAAGGATATTTTCCTTGGATAAGTTTCTCAGATAAGTTTTCTTTCAGAACTTGAAAAATGTTTTGTCACTTTCTTCTGGCCTCCATGGTCTCTAATGAGAAATCTGTCTTTTTAAAGACGCCTTACTGCCATGTCGCTCTTTGGGTCTCCAGGTTCCTAGTCAGCCCACCTCCTCCTTTCTTACTTTCAGAGTCATCTTATGTTTGTTTTATATATAAGTTCAGGGTTTTAGTTTACCTTAATAGAATGAATTTTTAAAAATCCCCTCCCCCCCGCCTTCCAGGTAAGGGATTCTTTTCCTCTTTCTGCTTTCAA
Organism: Rhinopithecus roxellana; assembly: GCF_007565055.1. Classification (NCBI taxonomy): domain Eukaryota; kingdom Metazoa; phylum Chordata; class Mammalia; order Primates; family Cercopithecidae; genus Rhinopithecus; species Rhinopithecus roxellana. Next base: position 35,232,878 of record NC_044559.1, read on the forward strand.
GCTTGTAATTTTCAGAATTTTAAGATGTGTCTTGGTGTTTAGTCTCAGTTTACTCTGGGGCTCACTCAGCCTCTTAAATTAGTAAATTTATATCTTCTGCCAAATTTGGAAGTTTCTGGCAGTCTTTTTTTTTTTTTTTTTTTTTTTTGAAACAGTGTTTGACTCTTGTCGCCTGGGCTGGAGTGCAGTGGCGTGATCTCAGCTTACTGCAACCTTCGCTTCCTGGGTTCAAACAATTCTCCTGTCTCAGCCTCCCAAGTAGCTGGGATTACAGACGGCCTCCACCACACCCAGCTAATTTTTGTATTTTTAGAAGAGATGGCGTTTCGCCATGTTGGCCAGGCTGGTCTCGAACTCCTGACCTCAGGTGATCCCACCAGCCTCAACCTCCCAAAGTGCTGGGATTACAGGCGTGCACCACCATGCCCGGCCTCAGCAGTCATTTTTTGAATACTTCTCAGCCCTACTTTCTCTCTCCTTTCTGAAGACACAAATGCTAGATCTTTTGTTATAGTCTCACAGGTCCCTGAGACTATTCGTTTATTACTTCATTTTCATTCTGTTGTTCAGATCAGGTGTTTCTGTGGTTCTGTCTTCAAGTTCACTGATTGTTGCCTCTTTTCCCTCCATTATGCTAGTGAGCCTGCTATTGTGTTTTGTATTTTGGTTATACTTTTCAGTTTTAAAATACCCATTTGGTTCTTTATATCTTTTATTTCTTTAGGGAGACTCTATTCATTTGTTTCAAGCCTATTCGTAATTGCTTGTTAACGTATTGATGACTACCTTAAAATCTTTATAGATAAATGTTTTTGTCATGTTGATGTTGGGTGCTTGATTTTTTTTTTTTATTCCAGCATTCATTTGTGATCTTCCTGATTCTTGGTGCAGTGAGTTATTGTCTATTGAATTCTATTGAAACTGGGATATCTTGGGTATTATGAGACTTTTTTTTCTTGATTCAGAATCTCACTCTGTTGCCCAGGCTGGAGTACAGTGGCATGATCTTAGCTCACTGCAGCCGCCACCTCCTGGGTTCAAGCGATCATCGTGCCTCAGCTTCCTGAGTAGCGGGGATTATGGGCATGTGCCACCATGCCTGTCTGATTTTTGTATTTTTTAGTAGCAATGGGGTTTCGCCATATTGGCCAGGCTGATCTTGAACTCATGGCCTGATCTGAACTCGTCTGCACACCTCAGCCTCCCAAAGTGCTGGGTTTACAGGCGTGACCTACCACACCCGGCCTCTATCTTATTTAAACTTCCTGTCTTAGCTGGCTTCCTCCGACACTGCTCTGGCTGCTGGTTTGTTACTGCCAGGTTGCGGGTATATGTCCAGGTTCCCTACTCGGCCTCTGATATTCAACTGGGGAGCTCTTTCTTTTGGGTGAGGATGGGAGTTCCAGCTTCACAGGAGGCCTCAAATGATTGCTTTCTGGCTGACAGTGGTGAGTGCCTCATTACAGCTCCCCATCTGGTCTCTAGTGACACGCGTGGAGAGAGGGCCGACTGAAAGAGACGGTGTTAGGAGGGACTAGTTTGTATTGAATTGTGGTGGAAAGTTCGGACTCTCCACTAGGCCTTTCCTGACACCACGTTGGTGGGCATGGGGGCACCTCGTTGCTGCCAGGTGGAAATCCAGGTTCGCCATGTGGTCTCCATAGGCAGGGATGTCATCCTTCCGCTTCGGGGATGAAGTGCTGGCACCCTATTCTGTTGGCCTTCTCTGATACCATACTTGTGAGCAGGTTGGGGCACCTCATTGTAGCCTGGTGAGGGTGGAAATCTTGGCCCCACACTCTCCCTCTGTGGGTGGGAGTGGGGCCACAGTTTTGTCTGTGGTGTTTGGAGTAGAGCAGTTAATGTTAAGTTTTCTGTCTTTCTGGTCTGCCTTTTTTTCCTAGTCCTTTGGCTAGACAGAGCAGGTTTTTAAAATAATGAGGGTCTCACTATGTTGGCCAGGCTGGAGTGCAGTGGCCATTCACAGGCACTATCGTAGCTTGCTACAACCTTGAGCTCCTGGGCTCCACTGTTCCTCCTGCCTCAGCCTCGGAAGTAGCTGGGACTGCAGGTGCCCGCCACCACACCCAGCTAGAGAGTCGGGCTTTTCTTGTTGGAGTTTTTATCATCTCTGCCTTCTGGTGTTTCTGAGTTGCTGGCTTCTCCAGCACCCAGTCTGGTATATATGAGGCAAAAAGAGAACCCAGACACCTTACTGCCATGTCGTTCTTTGGGTCTCCAGGTTGCCAGTCAGCCCACCTCCTCCTCTCCCACTTTCACAGTCACCTTATGTTTGTTTTATATATAAGTTCAGAATTTTAGTTTACCTTAATAGAAGGAATAAGGAAAAGTACATCTACTTGATCTTATCTAGTCCCAAATCTAATATTTAAATGGAAAAGTTATTGCCAAATTCTAACATTGCTCTTCTCTGTTCTTAATAGAAGCCTGGAAATAATGTGCGTCCTGCAAAATCAAAAAAACTAAACAAGTTGGTCGAGAATTCCTTGTCCATAAGTAATCCAGGGCTCTTTACCTCCTCAGGACCTCCTCTTCGGTCCACAACTTGCCATCGCTGTGGCCTGTTTGGTAAGCATATTGTTCTTAGGTGTCTGAATTCTTCTACATATTTGAAAATCATTTTTATTGTGGCAGATGATAAACATTAAGTGTGGTTAGAACAGTGTCCCCATGCCACACATCCATCTCAGCCTCAGCCACTGTCAGCATCCTGCCGTTCCTCTTCACCCATCCCTTCCCATTCTTCCTGCTTCCTCAGTGGACGTTTTCCTCAGTTTTTTTTAGGGGAAGCTCACATGCATTGAAATGCACAGACTTACATCCTTGTCATAATATAGGATGTTTCTGTCTCCTCAGGAAGTTTTCTCATGTCCCATCCCGGTCCCTACTTCTGAGAAGCAACCATTGGTTTTCTAATCATGAATTAATTTTGCCTGTCATAGAATTTCGCTTAAGTGGAATCACACAGCATGGACTCTTTAGTATCAAGGTTATTTCATATACAATAATACTTTTGAGGTTAATCCATGCTGTTGCACGCACCATTATTTTTTGTTTATTGCTGACTAGTATCATTGTATGGTTATACCATGGTTGAACTGTTCTCCTATTGATGAACGTTTTGGCTGTGTCCAGCTTTTGCCTGTTAGGAATAGAGCTCTCTCAACGTTTTTGTACAAATGTTTGTGTGGACATAACGTTTTCATTTATTGTGGGTGCACAGGTAGACACAGAATGGCTGAGTCAAAGGGTAGGTGTATGTTTAACTGTTTAAGAAGCTACCAAACCATTTCCAAGGTATTGTCCCATTTTCTATTCCCCCTGGGAGGGAGTTCTGGTTATTCCACATCCTCGTCCACGTTTGGTGTTTGTGTTTTTATAACCCTTTTCGTGGATAAGTTGGAATTGTCATATGCCTCTTGAGTTATAATTTTTCAGTACATAAGTCTTACTTGCATGGCATTTACCAGTTTACAGTTAAATTTGCAGTGCTCTCGTGATCAGTGATCTTGAGCAGTTTTTTTCTGTTTATTACTGGCTATTTGGATATGTAACTTTTTTTTTTTTAAGTTTTAGTGTGGAAGCATTTGAGGCCAGACTGGGTTGGTGGTTACTTCTTTGTGGGTTTTTTTTTGTTGTTTTTGTTTTTTAGATAACCTGTTTCTTTAGCATGAACACTGATAGGGTTTTTAAAAAAAATTCTTTGTTTCAAAATCTCCCTGGGTTTTTCTAGATGTGATTCTCATTGTTTTTTGTTGTTTTTCTCATGATACGCAGCCATTTCAGTCACTTGTACAAGTCTGTTTTCACTACAGGAAAGTTTTGTTTACTTTGCTTGATCTTGCCTCACTGTAACCTCTGCCTCCTGGGTTCAAGTGATTCTCCTGCCTCAGCCTCCCAAGTACAGGTGTGCACCACCACACCTGGCTTATTTTTTTTTAATTTCTGTAGAGACGGGATTTCACCATTGTTGGCCAGGCTGGTCTCAAACTCCTGACCTCAAGTAATCCCCCCACCTTGATCTCCCAAAGTGCTGGGATTACAGGCGTGAGCCATTGCACGTTTTGCACCATTGCTTGCTGCTTTCTTTTCTTTTCTTTCTTTTTTTTTTTAAAGACTAGAGTCTCGCTCTGTTACCACGCAGGCTGGAGTACAGTGGTATAATCTCAGCTCACTGCAACCTCTGCCTCCTGGGTTCGAGAGGTTCTTCTGCCTCAGCCTCCCCAATAGCTGGGATTACAAGTGCCTCCACCGTGCCCGGCTAATTTTTGTATTTTCAGTAGAGACGGGGGTTTCACCATGTTGGTCATTCTGGTCTCGAACTCCTGACCTCAAGTGATCTGCCTGCCTCGGCCTCCCAAAGTGCTGGGATTACAGGCGTGAGCCACTGCACCTGGCTGCTTGCTGCTTTTATAACATGTATTCTGAGGTCTATTTTTAGGAAACTCAGTTATATGTCCCAGTCTGATCTCCCTTTTTTAAATCTTTGTAGGCCTTTTTTCTCTGTATTCTGAGAGTTTAAAAGTATAATCTGAATACTTAATCCTAAATAGCACAATTCTCTTCAGATAGTCTTCTTGCCATGGTTAATAGAGTATTTGATCAAGTGTGGACCTTGAGAATGTCTTGATCTTCATCTGAACTATTTTGTGGGTGATGTTCTCTAGGATCGCTGAGGTGCTCTCAGTGCAAGCAGACCTACTATTGTTCCACAGCATGTCAGAGAAGAGACTGGTCTGCACACAGCATCGTGTGCAAGCCTGTTCAGCCAAAGTAAGGATTTATGGTCTTTTTATTCATTATGGATTATGTATAAGGTCTTTTTCTGATACAATAAGCATCCAATAGTTCAGCAGACCACAACCAAGTAGAAGTTACTTTTTTTTTTTTTTTTTTTTTTTTTTTTTTTTTTTTTTTGAGGCGGAGTCTCGCTCTGTCGCCCGGACTGGAGTGCAGTGGCCGGATCTCAGCTCACTGCAAGCTCCGCCTCCCGGGTTTACGCCATTCTCCTGCCTCAGCCTCCCGAGTAGCTGGGACTACAGGCGCCCGCCACCTCGCCCGGCTAGTTTTTGTATTTTTAGTAGAGACGGGGTTTCACTGTGTTAGCCAGGATGGTCTCGATCTCCTGACCTCGTGATCCGCCCGTCTCGGCCTCCCAAAGTGCTGGGATTACAGGCTTGAGCCACCGCGCCCGGCCCTTTTTTTTAAGCTCTATAATGAAGTGTACAAATCTGAAGTGAACAGCTCTGTGAACTTAATTTTCATGTGTATTGTTTTACTGGGTAGTACATGTGAAGATTTATAACCTTGAAAGAGTTTTTCTTTAATGTTTAGAGCTTTAGAATGCCTTATTTTCATCATGTGTACTTTCCTGGATCTTAGTAAGTTTAGAACTCTTAACTGCCTCTTGAGTTGTGTTTTTATTTGTAAATACATAAATTGTACTTACATGGCATTTACCAGTTTTACAAAACAGTTTAACATATGACCTCAAAATTCTGTGTAAGTAATGTAGGGAATTACCTCTTTCTTTTTTTTTTTTTTTTTTTTTTGAGACAGAGTCTTGCTCTGTTGCCCAGGCTGTAGTGCAGTGGGGCGATGTCGGCTCACTGCAAGCTCAGCCTCCTGGGTTCACGCCATTCTCCTGCCTCAGCCTCCCGTGTAGCTGGGACTACAGGCACCCGCCACCGTGCCCGGCTAATTTTTTGTATTTTTAGTAGAGATGGGGTTTCACCATGTTAGCCAGGATGGTCTCGATCCTGGTGATCCACCCACCTCAGCCTCCCAGAGTGCTGGGATTACAGGCGTGAGCCACCACACCCAGCCGGGAATTATCTCCATTTTACAGATAAGAAAACTGAGGCTTGAAGATACTCTCTCACTCTCAGTCTCTGTCTGATTAGGTGGCTTTTGGAAGAAGCACACCTATGCACACACAGGGTGTGGACCACTGTATAGCCAGCAGTGGGGAGTCTGACGTTACCACTGTGATTCTGGAAGAAGCTGTTTTGCTCTTTCAGGATTTTGTTCGTTGAGAATTTACCGTAATTGTGATTGATAGCCCCTATGTTAATTGCCTGTATAGTATAAATATTGTAATCTGTTGCTTTATTGCAGTTTCCACAAACTTGAAGATAATAAATCATCTATTGAAACAAAGGATGTGGAGGTAAACAATAAGGTATGGTATACTTTGTCTTTAAATTTTGAATGACTCCTCTTTATTGAGTTAAGAGGATGTGAGATAGTTTGGGCTTATTTCTGCATTTTATCAATATTTAAAAGTAAGTTTCCTATTTAAATATGTACACCATAGTGATACAATCAGGGGTTTTTGAAAATTACTTAATCTTTTTCTCAAAAAGGATGTGGTAGTATCTCAGTGTAAAATCATGTGGATTAAAGAGTCTCTTTAGCCTCTGCGGGCACAGGTTTTAGCTTTATGTGCTGTACTCTAATAGGGCCTGGTTATCTAAGGAGGCTTTCTGATAGCAGTTCCTCATTTAGACAACAACATGGGCTGAATTATTTGTAATCTGAAAAACATCTGTCACGTCCAACTCATATTTATGAATAATTTTTAGCTTTCTTTAGCTGCTTCTAGCATCTACTTTAAAAAAGGTGACTTCAAGTATTCATTCTTACAGAAAGCATTAACAAGTGCAGATTTAAAATAATAACCTCTACCACCACCACTTTCATTTTCTAAAAATAAAGTCATCCTTCTCTTCACCCGCATGGCCTTATTCTTGGGTTATCCCCAGTGCTGTGCACACTGCCTGTGGACAGTGGGTTTCAGTGACTCTTGGAGGCCTTCCCTATTTCTATGTTCTTTTATTCAAGCCGAAGAGTCAGGATATTGTGGTTGCGGTTCCGGCGTGTAGTGGCCATAGAATCATTGAAACATGTGCTTTTAAGTAACTCGCTTCTGTGGTATTTTTCAAACCAGAGTGACTGTCCACTTGGAGTTACTAAGGAAATAGCCATTTGGGCTGAGAGAATAATGTTTTCTGATTTGAGAAGTCTACAACTCCAGAAAACCATGGAAATAAAGGTATTTGTTATTCTTCAATCTCCATAGACAGAGATCCAGAGAACTGTATTTGTTCTCTTGTTTCCTGCTTTTGAGTTCATGTGGTAGCTACAAAACATATCTGATTAAACTAATAAACATCGCAAAAACTATCTACAATGCTGTTTGTATCTCAGTTACAAAGCTTGAAGAAATTGATGTTTCCTTTTGTGCCTTAGGAATTATTCCTTTTTTTTTTTTTTTTTTTTTTTTTATCTTTGAAAGGGTACAGTTACCGAATTCAAACACCCAGGGGACTTCTATGTGCAGTTATATTCTTCAGAAGTTTTAGAATACATGAAACAACTCTCTGCCAGCTTAAAAGAAACATATGCAAATATGAATGAAAAAGACTATATTCCTGTTAAGGGGGAAGTTTGTATTGCCAAGTACACTGTTGATCAGGTAATCCGTAATGAAATGAATTATTTAAAACGTTTGAGCTAACTTTGGTAGTATGAACTGAACACCAGAGCTTTTAATGATGCATGGCAAGGCTTAAAGCCAGCCTCTGATCACACTTCTGTTCCTCTTCAGTATCCCATGCCCTGTTCAGCTTGCTTCCTCTCTGTCTTACCCCTCTCCAACTCTGTTGACGGGTTCCTGAATTGCTGGTTGTAGCCGAATGGCTGGCTAGTCTTAGAGCTTGTGTTTTATTTGTGTAGCTGAGGCATTAGTGTGTGATAGTCTCATGGGACAGAAATAGCTTTGGAATAGTTGTGTATATTATTAATAACATGTCCTACTAGACAATTTTAGGGATTTCTTAGCAAGATTCTTAGAAAATTAAGTTGACTTTTTGCATGTTCTATAGATCGATTGAGGGTTTTTAAAATCTAAGATGGTGAAATGCTGTTTATATTTCACTTTCAGACCTGGAACAGAGTGATCATACAAAACGTTGATGTGCAGCAAAAGAAGGCACATGTCTTATATGTTGATTATGGAACTGAAGAAATAATTCCATTAAACAGAATTTACCACCTCAACAGGAACATTGACTTGTTTCCTCCTTGTGTGAGTCTTTTTTACTTTCTAGATGTTTAATAGTGTCCCAAAGGAGCTGTTTTCAATGTTTTGATGGGCACAGTGTTTGTTCTGTGTTATTGTACCTGTACTATGTAAATGAACACTCATTGGCTATCTTGACCTTATTTAAGTACTGCCCAAGGTGAGAAACTAACATTTTTAGGCACATCTTTTCAATTTGCTCCTCAAAATAATAATTTCTGTGTTTATTATAGTATCTGAAAGTGGTCTTAATTTATGTGTAATTGAAGGATAATTATTCTTTCACGAAGTTTCAAGTTTCAAGTACCAAAAGTAAGCATTATGAATACAGTACTAGCAGAGGCTAATAATAATTATACATAAAATTGTCTGATTAGTACTTGAAGATTTGTGATAAGTTTTCAGCATGAGATAAATTCTTTTTTATACAAATAATTAGAAAAAATCATTTTTAAATGGCAATTTTTGTAAGTAACCTGCATAAAAATTTTCAGGCCATAAAGTGCTTTGTAGCCAATGTTATCCCAGCAGAAGGGAATTGGAGCAATGATTGTATCAAAGCTACTAAACCACTGTTAATGGAGCAGTACTGCTCCATAAAGATTGTCGACATCTTGGAAGAGGAAGTGGTTACCTTTGCTGTAGAAGTTGAGCTGCCAAATTCAGGTAAGATCTTTTTAAATTGAGTACTTAATAGGATATGTAGTTTCCACCTATTACTCAGAAGAAACGGAAACATGAAGTGAGGCCAGGTAAACTGCCCTCTGGAGTCAGATTGTGACTGAACCCATTCTTGAAATTGGCAGTTTGTCAAAGACGTGGCACAAATTCATAGAATTAGGTGGCTGGCTAGATTTAGACTTCATGTGAGCATAACTATTATCCCTTTAATAGAGCCATTATAATATCTACTCCTGAATGTTGGCCCCTTTATTGAGAAAATTCCTGAAGTTCTCCGAATTCATTCGTCCTTATCAGTGCTTGTTCTTGGAGTAACCTTCACCGAACTGCATTTGGCTAGTACGTAGTAGCTAAGCTGTGGAAATGGAAATGCTTTAGAATTCTCTTCTTCCCTTCTGGCCTTTCACCTGTTTGATAAATGACTTCTCGCAGTGTGATGGGTGCCTCCCAGTTTCCAGGGTATCACCCCTCTGCTTTCAGAGATCTGGCATCATGGCTGAATTGGTAGAAAATCAACTAATCTCTTGTGAAATTAAGTAAAAAACCTGTTGTTTGCTATGTTTCATGTTATGATTTCAGCTTTTGGATATTATTTCAGGGAACTTGAAGTTTGGGTCCATGCTGACCCTTGTTTCAGCCATACTTATGTCTTAAATTTATTTCCCATAAACAGTGGTCATTCTAAGCATATTCATGAGGTGGTAAATGAATCTTTCGTGTTCTTCAGGATTTCAAAGTGAAACCTTTTCGTTAAAATTTCTGTCAAATAGAGGGTAGAAGACTGGTTACCAGAGGCCAGGAAGGGTAGTCGAGGGCTGGGAGTAGGTGGGGATGGTTAATGGGTACAAAAAAAAAAAAAGTAGTTAAAAAGACTGTATAAGACCTACTGTTTGGTAGCACAATAGGGTGACTGTAGTCAATAATAATTGTACGTGTTAAAGTAACTTAGACTGTAATTGGATGGTTTGTTACTCAAAGGATGCTTGAGAGGATGGTCACCTTCTCCTCTGTGGTGTGTTTACTTCACATGGCATGCCTGTGCCAGAACATCTCATGTAACCTATAAATATGCACACCTACTGTGTACCCACAAAAATTTTAAAAATTAGATTTCAGAGAAAAAATTCTGTCAAGTGACTATGGTAATTTTGCCTCAGTTTTTTAAGCTGGGCATTACCATAGCTTGCCCATAGGAATTGAACTGGCAAAACATGTCAGCCTATTAATAGCTATGAACGTGAGTCATATGATTGACTTGTTTCTTCTTTATGCTTTTCCCATAATTCTTTGTATAGTTTCTCAATGGAAGCATATTTTCTTAATCACTTTTTAGGAAAACTTTTAGACCATGTACTTATAGAAATGGGATATGGCTTGAAACCCAACGGACAAGATTCTAAGAAGGAAAACGCAGATCAAAGTGAGTATAGATTGATATTGAGCAGTATAGAAGTTTCAGTTATTGAAACCGTCTAGCTGTTAAACAAAGGCACAACTTTATCCCTGTTAAGACTTGTTAACGATGAACATTCTATGAAAGATTTAAATATGCTGTTTTGTATTTAGTATCTCATTTCTAATCTCAATCTTTCCTGCCTGTTCTCCTCCTCTGTCTGTTCTGCACACGAATCCTTAACATGGTAATCATCAGAGATTGACATACTAAATATTATAACACTTGAGAGTAAGGGCTTTTTGTTTTTTTTTTTTTTTTTTTGAGATGGAGTTTCACTCTTGTCCAGGCTGGAGTGCAGTGGCATGGTCTCAGCTCACTGTAACCTCCACCTCCCTGGTTCAAGTGATTCTCCTGCCTCAGCCTCTGGAGGAGATGGGATTACAGACAGGCGCCTACCACCACGCCCAGCTAATTTTTTGTATTTTCAGTAGAGACAGGGTTTCACCATGTTGGCCAGGCTGGTCTTGAACTCCTGACCTTAGAGCAGTTCATATGCCTCAGCCTCCCAAAGTGCTGGGATTACAGGTGTGAGCCACCACTCCCTTCCAAGTTAGGGCTTTTTAGCTCACATTTTCTTAGTTTGTTTTTCTTCCTTCTTGGGTATTCCGCCAGTAATTAATAGGGCTGTAAAATTCTTTTCCAGCAGGACGGTGTTTCTGATGGTTTTTTACTTCTGTAAAAACTTGTGTGTGAGGCTTATTTAGATTAACAAGAGAACCAAGAAATTTTGCTTTTAGTATTTTATTTCCTCATTGCCTAGTCACCTGTGTTAGTATTGTCTTTTTGATCCTTTGCTCCTGTACTGAGTGCTTTAGGAGTAGATACAATTCATTGACTCTTGCTCATTCATTCAGAGGTGATTGCTAGATTGACAGTGCCATGGTTGGACACATCCTATCACATGAGCACACTTGAATCATCCTTGAATCTCCCTCCTCCTTACCTCCCATCCTTTGCCCTGATTGGTTGCCAAGTCTTTATTGATTCTTCTTCCCAAGTATCCCTTGCATATGTCTTTTTTTATTTCTCCACTACCATTTTCTTAGCTCAGGAATCCTCATCATTCATGGACAGTTGAAACAAGTTTCCAATGTCATAGTTTATCTCCCTATCTCTATTCTTAGAGTACTTGCCTATGTGATATGCCTGATACACAAATCTTGGTGGAGCAGCTCTGATGAAAAGTTTTCAGTTCCTTGTCATTTGGTGGAGGAAACCAGAAGAGTTAGTGGTCTTGCGGTAGTCATGGTTGAAACCGTAAGTTCTGGTGCAATAGAGTGAGGAAGAATAATGAGGAAGAGGAAGCTGGGGCCACCTGCAACGTGGAGTGAGGAGCTGTAATAGGAAAGGTGGGGACAGAATGGGAAAAACCTTGCCAGAGCAACAGAGAGTAAATGCTTCCAGGAGGGGGAGTCATCAGTAATATCAGATGCTATGAAGGTGTCCAGTGGAAGGAACAAGAAATCCACTGAGCAGTATCTTCTTCACTAAGGCACTATGAAGGTACCTTCATGAAGGCTAAGACCAGTACAGACAAGCAGAAGAAATTATGTGGGATAGAGAAATTAGGTGTGATAGAGAAAGTGCAGGGTGCAACGGAAGCAGGTGGGAGGGTACCTAAGACTTGGAATGAAGCCATCTGAAAGTGATGCCACACGGAGCAGGAAATAACCAGGTGCTGCAGGTGGGGAGTATGTTGCACGAAAAGGAACATGTGTTAAGGCCTAGAGATGGGAAAAAGCATGATCAGGCCTGAGAAACTGAAAAATAAGTACAGCTAGATTTGACCACTGGTGAAGAGGTGTATGTAGGATGGGGAAAGTATAGGTTGAGAGGTAAGCTAGAGCAGATCATTAAAGGTCGCAGGAGCTATGTTAAGGGGGTTGGACACGATTCTGAAGCCAACATAGAGAATGAAGGCTTGAGACACCTCTGTATTCAGTTTTTTGGATTCAAGTAATGTTGGTGGGTATGGGAGAATCAGATTTGGAAGTCAGAAAAGATGAGATATGGGATATTAAGAGTTCCCTTTAAACCACCTTCTTAAAAATTTAGCTGTGCCTGTGTCACAGAATTAAATCAGCCCTCCTGTCCTGCCCCTTTTTGGCCTAGCCTAGCTGAAAGCCTTTACAACTTGGTCTCTAATGTCAGCGTACGGAGCCAGCAACATCACCATACTTTTGTCCCCTCTCCTCCTACTGTGATCCTAAGCCCAGCTGCACTCAGCCTGGCATTATGATTGTGCACCCTCTTGTGATATTTGTCACACTGTAGCTCTTGTTTGAACATCTTCTGTCTCCTACAAGATTTAGAATATCGGCCAGGCGCGGTGGCTCAAGCCTGTAATCCCAGCACTTTGGGAGGCCGAGACAGGCGGATCACGAGGTCAGGAGATCGAGACCATCCTGGCTAACACGGTGAAACGCCGTCTCTACTAAAATAAATACAAAAAACTAGCCGGGCGAGGTGGCGGGCGCCTGTAGTCCCAGCTACTCGGGAGGCTGAGGCAGGAGAATGGCGTAAACCTGGGAGGTGGAGCTTGCAGTGAGCTGAGATCCGGCCACTGCACTCCAGCCCGGGAGACAGGACGAGACTCCGTCTCAAAAAAAAAAAAAAAAAAAAAAAAGATTTAGAATATCTAGATGCAAAGACTGTGACCTTTTACTTAACTACCTCTCCCCATTGCTGAGTATGGCATCTGACATACATTAGATGCTTAAGATATAATTTTTTTTTTTTTTTTTTTGAGACAGAGTCTCGCTCTGTCACCAGGCTGGAGTGCAGTGCTGGTGATCTCAGCTCACTGCACCCTCTGCCTCCTGGGTTCAAGTGATACTCCTGCTTCAGCCTCCCGAGTCACTGGGACTAGTAGGTGGGAGGTGTGCGCCACCATGCCCAGCTAAATTGTTTGTATTTTTAGTAGAGACGGTGTTTCACCATGTTGGCCAGGATAGTCTCCATCTCCTGACCTCATGATCTGCCCGCCTCGGCCTCCCAGAGTGTTGGGCTTACAGGCATGAGCCATGCCTGGCCAGATACAATTTTTAAAAGCTGGCACAGTGGCTTTCTTCTCTAGTTCCAGCTACTCAGGAGGCTGAGATGGGAGGAGGGCTTGGAGACCAGGAGTTTGAGGCCCCCAGTGTTCTATGATTGTACCTGTTAATAGCCATCGCACACCAGCCTGGGCAACATAGCAAGACCCTGTCTCTTAAACAATAACTCATGGAGGATCTTAGGATGGACCCATGCAGCTGAAACAAACTGTCCAGATCTCCCACTCCACCTATGTACACATGAAGAAACAGAAGCTGACTGGTCCAGTGGGTTACCTTAAGCCCAGAGATGGAGAACCAGAATCTTGCCCCCTTACTCTAGTTTAGTGCTCTTTTCACCATTATGCATACTGTGCTGTGAAACAACAGGACAATGGTTCATTTTCCTTGCTATTAAGTTTTTCTCTTGTCTTCTCCCTTATTTATGTTGTGATTTCTTTTGGAAACATTTTAAGAAATGGTTTTTAATTTGAGCCTATCTCTTACCTTTTACACTTGAGATCATTAAATTTACTTTGGCTACTGTTTTGAGTCAATTATCCATTTCAGTGGGATTTCTAACATCAAGAATCCATTGTAATACATTCTGCGAGGTCATTCCTAGATAGCAAATTCCCTCCACTTTTTGTGGGGTATCCCAGCCTCCCCTTGGTCTTCAGAGTCAACCTGTAGGTTAATGGTGAGAACCATTTCCTTTAATTAGTCTATAATCTAGATGATTATTTTCTCGTATTTCTGTGTTTAAAACAATGAAGTCAACCTTAGTTTTATGTGAATGGTATCTTATCCTGTAGTTCCTTAAAGCAGTAGTGGTTTTTGTCTTCCAGGATTCTGATTTGTTGTCATAATGTCTCTAAATCTTGATGCTAAAAATACATTGCTTGAATAGTTGGAATTTTATAAACCATGTACTTTTTTCATTTCTGTGAGTTTTCTCTTCTGAGTTATTCTTCATTGTGCTTTTGAAGCCTTTCCTTCTTAAACTCTTAGGTTAGCCCGAATTATTTTTCTCTTGACTTGTTACTTACGTTGCTTGTATCTTTTTTGAACTGTTGAATGCATTTTAAATTTCTGACAATTTTATCCTAATAAATTGTTCCCTATAGGGTTTATCATGTTCACTTTAGAGTGAGTAGGTCCTAATCTAATCTGATGTGTTTCTACTTGAGTATAATGAGAGGATATCTATTCCAAATTACATTTTCTTGAACTCTTTTAGGGACTATAAAGAGTGTATTATAGAGCATTTTAATTAGATCTGAACTTGTCTTTTATAAGTCGCTGATTTTCTTTCTTGGACCAGTCTAGCTTTTGGTGGCATTGAAGACTGCACTTACAAACATTTATTGTTGGGAAGAAGAAACACCATGACCTCTCAGACTGCCATCTTCCAGGAACCCTGCAGTCATGGTCATACTCTTTTTAAAATGATTAAAGCGCGCATAATTTTTTTTTTTTTTTTTTTTTTTTTTACTTTGGATGAAAATAAAATGCCTTACTTTTCCGTTTTCTTCTGATAAGGTGATCCTGAAGATGTTGGAAAAATGACAACTGAAAACAAAATTGTCATAGACAAAAGTGACCTAATCCCGAAAGTGTTAACTTTTAATGTGGGTGATAAGTTTTGTGGTGTGGTTGCCCACATTCAAACACCAGAAGACTTCTTTTGTCAACAACTGCAAAGTGGCCGTAAGTCAGTTTTCTTGATTTGCTCTATCAAGCTAAAGTACTTCGAGAGATGACATGTAGAAATAATGTATAGATGTGTGTTTCTTTAAAATGTCATCTTTATCTTCAGGAAAGCTTGCTGAACTTCAGGCATCGCTTAGCAAGTACTGTGGTCAGTTGCCTCCACGCTCTGATTTTTATCCAGCCATTGGTGATATATGTTGTGCTCAGTTCTCAGGTAAGGAAAGAGTATTACTGATTTTTAAAATTCATTTTTATTTTTTACTTACAATTGAGTAAAAACTGTTGAAACAGAGAGTCTTTGGTTTGCACTGATGGCTGGACTTAAAGTTTCAATATTAGAGTGAAACAATCATGTTTTTAAATAGATCAAATTAAACTGGTTGAAAGGAGTGTGGTCTGACCTAGGTAAGGGCAGAGGGTCTGTGTGTGTCAAGGAGGTGGAGAAATAAAGGAGGTGTTTTGGATAATTTTGTCAGCCTTTCGGTTTTTGGGGACTGGTGAAGATAATTCTGTTTAAGTTAATAGGTGGATGTGGAGCCTCCCAGGTTCATATCTTCACCGGTTTTATTGAAATAGCAAGAGGGCCCGGAAGTGTGGAGCTGTCATGGTGCAGCCTTTGGACGGCACATGTCCTGCCTTGTGATAACCAGGTTCTGTTACTGTCTGCCGAAGGGAGGCCCAGTGGCCTCATGGAAGGGGAGATGCAGTAATCCTTCAGTAAACTCATTACTTGGTTAGTGGGTTGACCCATATTTGCCAGGTGTTTTAAAACTAGTCTTGCTATTGAATGCTTCATCTATTGAGACCTTGTGATTCACATGATCAGGATATGTTCTCTGTCCTAATGAGCTAACTCTACTGGAGAGACAAGGCATGTAAACTAATAATGACAGCATAAGACATAATTACTGTAGTAAGCTATTAATAAAGGTTACGTCTTAGGAATTGAAGGCTTCTGATAAGCAAAATTAGTAAACATTGTTCTATAAGCTTGATATCTATCAAAGAAAAATCTATAAATGACCATCTCTAATTTGAGGAGGAAAGGTTTTTGTTTACATCTGCAGTGGAAAAATCATTTGAGATTGAGTCTCTCCCTTTTTCAGAGGATGATCAGTGGTACCGTGCCTCCGTTCTGGCTTACGCTTCTGAAGAATCTGTACTGGTCGGATATGTAGATTATGGAAACTTTGAAATCCTTAGTTTGATGAGACTTTGTCCCATAATCCCAAAGTTGTTGGAATTGCCAATGCAAGCTATAAAGTGTGTGCTAGCAGGTATGAAATTTTTATAGCCTCCATATTCTTTAAAAATTCTAAAGATGAAGAAACATGAAAACATGAAGAGATAAATAGGGAAAAGCTGCCTCTCAAAACAACATGATCAGATGCTTAGAAGTTACTGTATATGTCATTTATCCCACTAGGATCAGAGATTTCGTTCCATGTCAGTCAGTTGGTTTCATTCAAACATACCATAATTTAGAAAGAATATCCTATCTCAGAAGGGTATTATAATTACATCTGCAGCGTATCCAAGATCTTTTCCTTAGGCTATGTTGCAAAATGTAGTTATATCCCAAAATACTTCCTTAGGCTATATTCCCACAAGTGGAACAAGTCAGTAATCTCCTTCTTTTCATGTTTGTAATACGTGTTGTACATTTTCTTCCAGAAGGGGTTGACCTAGTTTACATTGCCAACAAAAAAGTATGAGAGAGTCCATTCTCGTACACATTGGTGCAGCAAAGGGATGCTTCCATATTATTTCATCCTGGCCAATTTTGATAAGCTAAAGGTGAAATCATTTCAATTCACCTTATTACCAGTGAGGCTAAACTTTTTTTTTGTAAGTTGCTTGGCCCTTGCGTTTCATAAACTGACTGAAGCATAACTGTTGGATTGCTGATTTGTAAGTGCCCTTTCAGTGTTGAGTTGTAAGTGCCACCAATGTTTCATATGTTTATAAGGGACCAGTACTTCTTCAGAGATGGTTTCGTACTTTTGTTTATGGCTTTCTTTATTTTATTGGGCTATAATTTACCTACCTACCATAGTGTTCACTTTAGGTGTTAACTATACAATTCAGTAATTCTCAGTAAATTTACTGAGTTGTACAAACATCACCATAATCTGATTTAGAACATTTCCATCAACCCGGTATGGTCTCTCGTGCCTATTTATGGTTAGTCCTTGCTCTGCAGGTAATAACTAATCTACTTTCTGGCTCTGTAGATTTGTGTTTCTGGACATTGTATATCAATGGAATTAACGTGGTTTTTGTTTTACATATTGTAGAAGCTTTTTACAAGCTTTTTCTTTTTTTCTTGATAGAGATGTGAGTCTGGCCATGTTGCACAGGCTGATCTCAAATCTGCCTTGGCCTCCCAGAGTGCTGGAATGAGCCATTGCACACCAGCAGTCTTTTTCTTTGTTAATTCTGTGTTCATTTTTATGTTCCTTTTAAGTGACACGTTTCCTTTCCAGTGTTTGCCATAGGTTTCTTAAGTTTAACGTGGGGCAGTTAGGAGCTAAATTTCTAAGTGCTTTAAGAATAATTGTAACATTCATTCAAAATTCTTTGTTAGGAGTGAAGCCATCATTAGAAATTTGGACTCCAGAAGCTATTTGTCTCATGAAAAATCTTGTACAGAACAAAATAATCACAGTGGAAGTGGTGGACAAGTTGGAAAACAGTTCCCTGGTGGAGCTTATTGATAAATCCGAGACGCCTCATGTCAGTGTTAGCAGAGTTCTCATAGATGCAGGCTTGGCTGTGGGAGAACAGAGGATGGTGACAGATAAACCCAGTGACATGAAAGAAGCCATTGGTAAGTCAGATGTTTACTGGATAATGCCTGTTCTGGAGTTCAGACGGTTCTGTAAATAAGTAGTTTTTTGTACTTACAAAAAGAATTTATGTTGAAAGCCTTTCATCTTTTTAAATCAAGCATTCATCTAAGTACCTGTAAGAATGTTTGAAAAATAAAATTTTGTGAGTTTTATAGGTTGTCAGCAGCTGATGATCAGAAATGTAAATCTGAAATCACTTAGATAATTAATTGTAAGACTGACTTTAAGGTTAATATTCCTATAAAGTCACTTAAAAAGTCAGTGGAAATTCAGTTCTTCAAAAGCGAATTCCCCAGCCACCCCAACCTTGCTACATCCCTCCTCCACTATGTCCATTTAATGTTTAATTATTTTCACAGTTCCCTTGGGTGTGGAAGGAAAAGTAGATCCATTGGAGTGGACATGGGTTGAGCTTGCTGTTGACCAAACAGTAGATGTTGCGGTCTGTATGATATATAGTCCTGGAGAATTTTATTGCCATGTGCTTAAAGAGGATGGTAAGTTGACCCTTGTCATTTGTTTCTTTTTACAAATACATTGGCATAGATAATAACTTCACAGGAGTTTGTTACTGAGTGATAAAAGTACCTCTTTCCAAGAAGGGCCAAGTGGGTATTTGTATTTCCAAGAAAGATTTGGTTATACGTAGTTAGCTTTTGTTCTCTTTTAAGCCACTATTTCTGTTTTCAACAATGCCTCTTTATATTTAAACCAGTTTACATGTCATAGAGTATCTCCTAAATTCATTTACAGAAATTAATTCGGCCTAGTATAGTGGCTCACTCCTATAATCCCAACACTGGGAGGCTGAGGCAAGAGGATGACGAGGCCAAGAACTCAAGGGTGCAGTGAGCCTTGATCATACCAGTGCACTCCAGCCTGGGCAGCAGGGCTAGACCCTGTCTCTGGAAAACAAACAAAAAAACAAATTTAACTTGTATTGAAGTATTAATGTAACATATAGATACACGTGTATATAGGAGTACAACATAATGAATTATCACAATCTCCGCACACTTGTATAACCAGCCTCTAAATCAAGCAATAAAACATTGCCAGTATCTCAGAAGTTTCCCTCCTATCCCCTCCCATCATTACCTCTCCTTTCTTTTTTTTTGAGATGGAGTCTCGCTCTGTTGCCCAGGCCTGAGTGCAGTGCCGCAGTCTCGGCTCACTGCAACCTCCGCCTCCCAGGTTCAAGTAATTCTCCTGCCTCAGCCTCCTGAGTAGCTGGGACTATAGGAGCGTTCCACCACGCCCAGCTATTTTTTTTTCTTTTGTATTTTTGGCAGAGACAGGGTTTCACCGTGAGCCAGGATGGTCTCGATCTCCTGACCTCGTGATCCGCCTGCCTCAGCCTCCCAAAGTGCTGGGATTACAGGCGTGAACCACCGTGCCCAGCCACCTCCTCTCGCTTTCCCAAAAGTAAACATCCTGCTTTCTAATAGCGTAGATGAGTTCTTCCTGGTTTTGAACTTTCTAGAAATGGAATTACACACTATGTGAGCCTCTGTGCCTTACTGCTGGCTCTTCCACTGTGAGATTGTTACATGTATCTGTACCTTGTTTTTCCTTGCTGCATAGTGTTCCATTGTATGTTACATGTTATCTGTATCTTATTTTTCCTTGCTTTGTCAAATAAGGACATTGAACTAGATAACTAAGGCCCTATCTGACCCCATAGTTGTGAGATTTGTCATTTCTTCATTCAGAATCATCTGGTGGGTAGGCCACCATTCCATATAGGATAAAATTTACAATTTTGAAGTTCCTTTTTATTTTTGTAGGTGATTATACTAACATCATCTAAAAATTCTAAAGATGAAGGAAACATGAAAACATGTTTCAAAAGTTACAAAAGTGTATATAGTGGAAAGTAAGTTTCCTGGTTCCTTTTCTCAATTTTCCAAATATTTTTTTCAGAGATACTCTATACATATGCTTGTATGAGTACATATAATCCTTTTCTATATCTATAAATAGTATAAAATGGTAAGTTTTGCATTTTTTCTTCCACTACATTTTGGATATCGGTTCACATACTGTTTTCTCTAGTCTCTTTTTAAATAAGTTTTTATTCTGGAATAATTTTAGGTTTACAGAAAATCACAAAGATGGTACATAGAGTTCTTGTATGCCCCTCACCCAGCTTCTCCTGTAGTTAGCAGGTGATCGTGACACATTGGTTGCAACAAAGAGACCAACAGTGGTATATTGCTATTAACTGAACTCCAAACTTTATTTGGTTTTTGCTAGATTTTCCACTAGTGTCCTTTTTCTGTTCAGGAGCCACTCTGTGATACCACATTGCTGTTTAGTCTCACTTCTTTTTCATGGCTACATGGTATTCCACTGTGTGGGTTTATCCTAATTTAATTAACCTAAGTTAACATCTAGTTGCTCCACATCCTCACAAACATTGTGTGTTTTCTTTTTTGTTTGAGCCATTCTGGTGAGCATCATTGATCTTAACTTTTCCAAATATTGGTTTTTCTTTGTTAAATAAGGACATTAAACTAGATAATAAGGACATTAAACTAGAGATAGGGTGCTTTCTCACCCCATAGTTGTGAGATTTAACCTAAGTGTGGATAAATACTATTTGGTGTGGATAAATACACACTACTAAGTGTGGATAAATACAGAATTAGTGGTTTCCAAGCTTTTATTACTAAAACAAATCCTTGTACTGTTATTTTTACTTTAGGAGTAGATCCCTGGGACAAGTTGCTGAAATTGTAACTAGAGTATTAAGTCAAAGGAATATGTGTGTTTGTGCTTTTGGGAGCTAGTGTTCTTCAGAGGCCAGGCAAACAATCCCCTAGCAGCAGAGTGTATCATTGTCTATAGCGTGTCCTTAAACTTTATTTAGGCTAATCTGAAAGGCGAAACTTCTGAAACATTAGAATTTATTTTCCATTTTAGTAAGTGAGCCTTTGTTACATACTGAAAAGGCATTTGCTTTTCTTTTACTACTACTAAGTGATTCAGATCCCTTCCGCATTCAGAAGCTCTCCGTGGTCTGCATTTTTCAGGTACAGCTCCGATGTCACTCTCCAGTGGCCACTTTTCCACTTCTGTGCTTCGCTAGCCTGCTGCCCACTTTTCGGTTGCCTAATTTCATAATTCTGTCCTTTGTCTGAGAGCCATGTCTTCCTTCTGGAAATACCCTCTCCTTCAAATGTGGTGTACTTCGAATTTCTTTATGAAACCTCCAGCATGCAGAGCTCGTGAGCTCTGACTTCTTACACATTACCTGTGCCATCCATTTAGTGATTAAAGTCACTTTCAGGACAGCTTTTATGTAGCATCTGTATGGGCTTGTATGCTGTTTTCTTATCTCTGCAAAGTTCATACTTGAGTGTACTGATAATCACGCTCTAATTGTTTCTTTTTGCCCAGTAAATCGTTGGTGTTGGGTTTATTGAGAGTATTAACTAAGTAACTTATTTGCCCAATGGTTTTTTAATAAGGAAAAGCATTGGGTAGACTTAATAGTAGTTTGGGGTGGTACCTGTGATTTTTATGATCAAGACATTTTCTGACTTTAAAGGAAAATCTATGTTGTTTATTTTTTAATTTGTTCTTAATTTTTTAATCCTATATGTATTTTATTTTCAGCTTTAAAGAAGCTGAATGATTTGAACAAGTCATTAGCAGAACATTGCCAGCAGAAGTTACCTAATGGTTTCAAGGCAGAGATAGGACAACCTTGTTGTGCTTTTTTTGCAGGTAAGTTGCAGTTGATGTAATCTTGACTTTTAGAACCTTACATTTCTTAACATTCAACTCTTATTTTTATAAGTGCACATTTTCTTAATGTTTAAGCAAATATTTTTTCATGGCCAAGACTAAATGAATGCTTACGATGGCATGTGTTTTTCCTTCTCTTTGTAACAAGGACCCTCCAAGTGATGCTTTGTTGCCTAAACTTCATTAAACATTATTTTAATGCTTTTTTTTCCAGAATTTCTGGTAATATTAAGTTAGCTCATAGAAGAGCTGTTCATGGCAGGGTGTTTCCTGTCACTCTAAGTGTTTACAGTATTTTGAAAATCTATTTGAGACATCTTCATTACAATAATTTTTTTTACTATTTAGTACTTATTTTACCACATAACAAGTAAAATAATCTGAGCCATTAGTGCTAAGAGTATTACACATCTCCAAAACTGACAAGTATATTCAAGTCTTACCTTCACCTTCACATTCTGTTTATTGGATAGGTTATGAATGAAATCTTTAATTCATATCAAATGTAAAAGTATGGTACTACACATTTTGGAGATAGTCTAAAAATAGATTTTGAGACTTTTTTCATTCTAGAGATTTTGGAATTTTGAAAAATGAAAGGCATGATTTGGGGAAATAAGCAAATTTATTACCTGCTTTTAGACAAAGGGTGGCTTTTTTTCAAGATATGTATTTCAAGTGCCAATAGAAAGGAAATGTTCCATGTCACAAACTGTGTGTTAAACCTAGGTGATGGTAATTGGTATCGTGCTTTAGTCAAGGAAATCTTACCAAATGGAAATGTTAAAGTATATTTTGTGGATTATGGAAACATTGAAGAAGTTACTGCAGATGAACTCCGAATGATATCGTCAACATTTTTAAACCTCCCCTTTCAGGGGATACGGTGCCGGTTAGCAGGTATGGTATACCATAAGAAATTTTCTCAACTACTTTCTAATACTTGCGGCTTATAATGTAAGTGTTAATATCTAAAATATTAATATTTTGTGTGAGTTAGAAGATCCTGCTTCATATTACAAAACTTAGAAATTTATTTACAATATTGGCCAAAACGTCCAGTGTTGTCAGAGTAGGGAAGCCGCTGCTTTACTGACCGTGGGAATAAAAACTCCTTGATCCTCTGGAAGGCATTGGCAGGATTCCTTAAGAACCTCCAGTGTTCATACCTTCTGATTTAGTAACTTTCCTCCTAGTAATTTTTCCCGGAGAAATCCGGGAATTGCACAGAGTAGGTTACCAAAAAAATTATTACGCTGCTGTTAATAATGACAAAATAACATAAATAGGCAATAATAGCGGATTGGGTAAATGATCCATAAAATGAATAATGACAGTACTTATTTCGTAGGGTTTTTGGCAGGATTAAATGAAGGCTTAGGGACAGGGTCTGGCACCCAAAGTTCTGCATGTTTAACTGTCTATTGCACAGTCATTATGGATGATGTTAAATATGTGTTACTGATATGAAGAATTGTTCATGATTTAAGTGAAGAAAACAGGTTATAAAAGAGTGTTGTGATGAAGACAACAGACTTCAGAGCCAACTGCTGCTTGCTGTCTGTGAGATGTTTAGACAAATTATTTAAACTTGCTGTGCTTCTGTTTCCTTATCTGAAAGTTATTCCTACCTTACTCAACGAGTTGTTAAGAGAAAAATATAAAGCACTTAACAGGGCTTGGCATTATACCTATAGTAGCAGTTATTATAAAAACTTTAGAATAGATTATATGAGAGAATATGTGTATATGTGCATGTGTGTATTTTGGACATCTGCACATAAAAAGTGTGGGTGGTTGGATTCCAAAATGTGAACAGTGGTAAAGTCAGGCAGCACAGATGGATTTATTTCTTCTGCTAGTCTGTTTCTATTTATTTTACAATATGTTTCAGATTGTTGGTTTTTTTTTTTTTTTTTCTTTCTTTTGTGATGAGGTTTCACTCTTCTTGCCCAGGCTGGAGTGCAATGGCGCAATCTCGACTCACTGCAACCTCTGCCTCCCGGGTTCAAGCGGTTCTCCTCCGTCATCAGCCTCCTGAGTAGCTGGGATTACAGGCATATGCCACCACGCCTGACTAATTTTTTGTATTTTTAGTAGAGACGGGGTTTCTCCATGTTGGTCAGGCTGGTCTTGAAATCCTGACCTCAGATGATCCGCCTGCCTCCACCTCCCAAAGTGCTGGGATTATAGGCATGAGCCACTGTGCCCAGCCCAGATTATTGTTCTTAATTACTATATTTTATTCCAGCGCTGCTTAAATTATGGCCTCCAAACCAGCAACATCAACATGGGAACTTGTTAATAACTGCAGATTCTCAGCCCCCACCCTAGACCAGACCTACCAAAATTAGAGACTCTGGGTAGGGCCCCACAGTCTGTGTTTTAACAAGGTCTCTAGGTGGTTGAGATACATGTTCAAGTTTGAAAATTGCTGCTAAGAAAACAAGGGTGTAAGCCAAAGTTATCCAAGAAAAATAATTTTTGCTTACATAATGAAAAACATTTTGATGTTACTAGAAAGCTGTCCACAAAAGTGGCAGTATATCAGCTGACATCTTCTACCAGCATAATGGTTAACTCATGATTTTATACATAACAGAACATGATGGTGAATTCTAAAACAGTACTCCTTTTTCTGTTGGAAAATGCCAGGTAAAGATATGTTAGCAGAGAAAGTAAGGAAAGATTCTGAGCCTCCTAAAAACCCTAGGGTGTATTAGTAAATGCATTATCCGCATGCAAGATGTAGGTGTGTAATTGAATATTGAAGATACTCAGGTTTGCTGACCTGAAAGCAAACTTGGCAAAGACCTGGTCCTGGGTACGGGTACTACTAAAGCAAAACTGAAGCTTGTGCATAGGATTCTTTTTACTGCTGTCCTTATTTTCCAGATATACAGTCTAGAAACAAACATTGGTCTGAAGAAGCCATAACAAGATTCCAGATGTGTGTTGCTGGGGTAAAATTGCAAGCCAGAGTGGTTGAAGTCACTGAAAATGGGACAGGAGTTGAACTCACTGATCTTTCCACTTGTTATCCCAGAATAATCAGTGATGTTCTGATTGATGAACATCTGGTTTTAAAATCTGCTTCACCACATAAAGATTTACCAAATGACAGACTTGTTAATAAACATGAACTTCAAGTTCATGTACAGGGACTTCAAGGTAACATTTTAAAACCATATTATTTGTTTAAATTTGTTATTCTTTGCTCTCAGAGACTATGAAAATTTTTCTATCATAAATGACAATTTTCCTGTAGAGATAGGCTTTACAGACATAGATTAGTAGGTTAATATTAATTGTATTATTGAAAGATAATTATTGAACAAACATTCCTTTCAATGTAATTATCAGATAAACATGTATTATACAGAGATAATCTCCCTTAGAAGCTTGAGTAAATTGTAAGAATTATATTAAATATTTGACAGAGATGGAAATATAGAGAAATACACTACAGGAATGTAATAGTTCAAGGATTTCATTGTAGACTGAACTTTTTTGTACTGCCCACACAATCCCTCAAATGGAATAGATTGTTTTGTGAAAATACAGATTTTTATTTTGGGGATTTGGAAATGTTGATAATCAATTGATGAACAAATGATTGAATTAAATATGTTACTGAGGAAAACAATAGTACATTTTTTTTTTTATTCCATGTGTGACACCTGTGTTTTGTATGCTTCCAGCTACCGCTTCAGCTGAGCAATGGAAGACGATAGAATTGCCAGTTAATAAAACTGTGCAAGCAAATGTATTAGAAATCATAAGCCCAAACTTGTTTTATGCTCTACCAAACGGGATGCCAGGTAAGAAACCAAAATTTGAGAAATATTTATGCTCATCTTTTAAACTGTAAAATGGAAGTGCCAGTCTTGAATTCCTTAGGAAATGAAGGGGAGAAGAGGCTCACTGTTTTAAGGAAGAACTGATCATAACACTTAAGGCCAATTTAGTTACGAAACACGAGTGGGAACATGAAGGGAAGCCCTACTACAGGCAGCACCTGCCTGCCCAGTAGCCTGGTCTACAGCTTTTTATAACAAAAGTGTCCTTAATTACTGTATAATTTCTTGTTTAAAAACACGTTATCTATGTTGAATCATATTTAGTGCTTTAGATATATCGAAAGACTTTGTAATCCGTTCGTAATCATAGCTTTACTACACCTTAGAGACTTAGATGTTTCATACTAGAACGAATCTTGAAGAAAAGTTGCATATAAAAATTTATTTTTAATTTTCTTTTGTTCTTTCGTGGAAGTTACAATTAAGGAATCTCTTAAATGTATATGACTTTATCCTTGTAGTATCTGAAGATGAGTTAGTGCAAGTTGAGTGCTTTTTAGAATAATTTGCAGGCACTTTTAAAGCTGAAAATAATGAACCTTTTGTTTCAAATTTTCAAAGGTAGAACTGTGGTAATGCCAATAACTGCTCTTAAATTTATCTCTAATACTACAAAATGATCTTTATTCTGTGACTAAAAAGCAGGAGCTTAGGGTTATTTGATTCTGACAACATGTGGTATGATGAATTGGAAATGCTATTGAGGATAATTTTATTAAGTATAGCACTCACTGTGAAAAGTACACTAAACAATTGTAAAAATACAACTTTGTAAGTTTTCACAGAGTGAGCAAACCAGTATAACCACCCTGATCAAGCAGTTGATCCACTGGAGGCTTCCTCTCTGCCCCCTCCCAGTATTGATTGCATACCTTCTGCAAATGGCAACCAATAGTGGGTATATTTATTTTCAAATATAATGTATATTTTATATACATGTATATATTTTCAGTATGCATATTTTAATACACAGGGTTTTTTGATTGATTAGACTTGCCATTCTTTTGTATACTGTTAATAGTAGCATTGGAAATTTTCTTCACAAAAGATTGCTTTTGTATATTTTAGAAAATCAGGAAAAGCTGTGCATATTGACAGCTGAATTATTAGAATACTGCAATGCTCCGAAAAGTCGACCACCCTATAGACCAAGAATTGGAGATGCATGCTGTGCCAAATACACAAGTAAGGTTGTTTTAGGGAAAATATTAGAGGAAAGGTATTTAGTCTGTTTTCTTTTACATGATACTATGTAGATTTTGGTATTTTAGCTGCATATTTCATTTGGTTTAGGGAGAGAAATTAAGGAAGGCAGTGTTGTGGATTTAATTCATATATTGGTCATTCAGCTTTTTGATTCTATATAGATTATTTTTAGGCAAGGATATAGGTAGATTTCTACAAATCTGTCAGTACTTACAGATAACCAGCTCGAGATAATCACACTATTCTAATGGATCAGTCATATTACATTTATTTATGGAGGGGTTGCAAAGAATTCATAGGGTTCCATATGTGAATGTACTAAAAAAGGATGAAATGCCTCGGAGTCAGGCTCATTGATAAGGGTATACTTTGATCCTTCTCCATTTTAATATCTCTTTTTAACAAATTTCCTATGCTAATATAAATAACACTTGGATTTGCTTCTGGGATCAAGGTTAAGTGGGAGCGGAGCCAGGTTACAGTGCTGCTTCATGGTCTGCACTCAGGTCCAATTGGCAGGCCTGTTACTGGGGGTCATGGATAAGCATGGCTCCTGCCAGTCCCTGGGCAGAGGTGGCTAGTGGCAGGATGGCTGGTGGCAGGATGGCAGCCACATGGGCCAAGAGCTGAGATCACTTGGGGACAGGGCTGCTTCCAGTCAGTAGCTAGGAACAGGGTCTTGAAAGTCTGCATTGGGGCATGGGCCTGCCTTCTCAAAGAGCCTTCCTCAATCTTGGGCTCCAATGGCATTTTAGAACCCCCATCTGGATCCCAAACCTCTCACAAAGGCATTTTTGTGGTTAGATGGGCATCAAATTGCTTTTGTTTGGGGGGCACAAGTTAGGGACCTTCAAATTTCATGGTCTTGCAGATATCACGCATAGTTTTGTTTTTCTTTTGTATGAGAACTGGATCTACACTTTCCCTTTCTTCCCAGGATAAATCATAATTTTTGGTTCTGTAAGTATTCTGCCTTACTTCGTTAGGACTGCATGAGCACTGTTCACAGCTGAGCTGTGTAGTGTATTACAGTTACATTCTCTTTTGCCACTTTTGTTGTTAGTGTTCTATAGACTTTCACTAATTATTTCTAGTGCTCTGCATTAGTGCAAATTCCCGCAAAGAACACGATATGTACTTTATCAACTATTACTATATTGGAGGCATCTTCAGCCTTCCAGTCTGCTTCTGCACAGGCTGCTTGTCCTCCAGACCTGAGCTGTTATCCTGGGTTTTTCTTCACCATGCTGAGATCGTTTCAGCCCTGACCCCCTTACTTCCTGGATGGTGCTTCTGCCCCCTACACCGTGTTAGCTAGATTTCTTCCTCCCTCTTCCCACTTTGTTTTTTGGATCCCTGGCTTCCCTTTTGATTTACTCCAGTATTTGGGTGGATCCTGTCCTCCAGAAGCTGAGAAAAGGTGCATGTAACACAAATTTTCTGTTACCTCCCATGTTTGAAAAAGTCTTTAGCCTAATGTTGATAGGTTGCCTGGATACAGAATTCTAGATTGGAAATGGTTTTTCCCTTACAGTTTTGAAGGCACTGCTTTTATTGTGTTTTAGCTGTTGGTGTTTCTGGTCAAAAGATTAATGTTATTCTGGATTCCACAAACTTCGTATGTTTTTTCCCCCTTTCTGGAACAGTTAGTGTTCTCTTCACCTGTTGTGAAATTTATGATATGACCTTAGAATGGTGTTTCTTTTTCTACTATTTTGCTGGGCACTCAGTGGGTGGACCCCTTAAGTCTGGAAATTCATGAGTTTCAGTTTGAGAAACTTTCCTGAATTAATGCTTTTAGTTCCTTTTGTTTTCTGTTCATTTAGGAGCTCCAAGTCTTCTAATGCTTAATTTGGACTCTTCTGCTAAATGTCCTCTTCTCTCTTTCATCTTTTTTGTTTTTAAAGAGATTTCCTCAATTTCGCCTTCCAACTTTTTAAATTTAGGTTTTCATTTCCAGCACATTTTTAATTTCAATAGCTTTTTTTTTTTTTTTTTTTTTTTTTGGTTTTTCATGTGTATGTGTTTTAATACTACCCTGTTCTTTCAAGGGTGGAATGTCATTTCTCCAAGGATATTACTGTCAGTCTTCTAATGTTCATTGTCATCTTCCTCCTTTGCCTTGGTTTCCCTAAGGTCCTGTTTTGTTTTGGTCTCCTCTTAGAGGCTTTCTGCAAATCTCTGGTGATCCTGTGCTGTTCCTGTATTTAAGATGGGGCACTGAGAAGTTACTGGGAAGTTGCTTTGAGAGTGGGCAGGGGCTTATCCACTGATGGCCTTCACTGTGGGTGATCTGGCTCTGCCATTTGACTGCAGGCTCCCAGTGTTGCCATCTTGATGGGCTGTCACATGGGCTGGTTGCCTCCTGCCTGGAGTGCACAGCTTGCCCGCCAGTGTTAAACTCTCCCTGGTCTGCTCTGCCTCACGCTCTCCAGTCCATGGCCTCTGTAGTTCATTGTCTCTGGAGAGGAAACCTCCAGTCTTCTGCCCTCAAGTAGAAGCATCATTAAAACATGGGAATGTAAAGCTCACCATTCTCTTTAGCAACTTAAAAATAGGTGTTATATGTAAATAAGTGTATGAATCAAAGCCTGTTCAGATGTCTTTGCAAGTAACTCTGCTTCCTTGGCCAATCTTCATTTCCAACTCCATCTTAACTCCTAATGTTGAATGAGTAACACCAATCGTTGAGACTTTAGGGATTGGGGATTTGTGATGCGAGCTGGGATGCTTCTTGGCTTCCCCATTGCCAACTTTGGTTGAGCTACCATGGCTCTATTAAATCATTTTCATTCAGGCATCTGCTTTCCAGCTTCCAATATTCTGTGGTCTTTTCTCTTGTTCTCTATTCTTGTGGTTTTACACATTTAAAAAAAAAAAAAATCCTGTTAGGGATTGGGCGCAGTGGCTCACGCCTGTAATCCCAACACTTTGGGAGGCTGAGGCAGTAGGATAGCTTGAGTTCAGGAGTTCAAGACCAGCCTGGGCAGCATGGCAAGACCCTATCTCTACCAAGAATAAAAAATTAGCTGGGCATGGTGGTGTATACCTGTAGTCCCAGCTACTCGATAAGCTGAGGTGAGAGGATCACTTGAGCCTGGGAGGTGGAGGTTACAGCGAGCCAAGATTGTGTCACTGCACTCCAGCCTGGGCTACAAAGCCAGACCCTATCTCAAAAAGAAAAAAAATTGTTACATTTTTCATAGGAGTGTAGAGGTAAATGCTTATATTTAATTTGAAGTCTAACCAGAAATTTTGGCATGGATTTTTAAGTGAAGTAAATATAACTATGAATAACCATCTTAAAGTAGGAGGAGTCACTGACTATAAGTTCTTACCTGAGATTTCATTCTATTTTCAGGTGATGATTTTTGGTATCGTGCAGTTGTTCTGGGGACATCAGACACTGATGTGGAAGTGCTCTATGCAGACTATGGAAACATTGAAACCGTGCCTCTTTGCAGAGTGCAACCAATCACCTCTAGCCACCTGGCACTTCCTTTCCAAATTATTAGATGTTCACTTGAAGGTAGACAGCTAAGTCACTTTCCAATTTAGGTGTCTGGGGTTTGTTTCTTTTTTTTTCCTCTTTGTGTTTCCTAGCTCTAAGTCTGAATCAAATGGATATTTCCAGTAACTGCCTTAATGTTTTTAAATATTAAGAATTTTCAAATCAGTTTCATATTATTTATTCTTTATCGAATTCTCATAAAAACTGTACTCAATCAGTCTTTGTTTTATAGATTAATTTCAGAGGGCCAGGGTTCAGAGATTCGGTTTTGGCCCTGGTTGCTAAGCTAGTAAGTGGCAGGGCCAGGATGTGAAACAGGGTGTCTGACCTCTCATTTGGGGTCTTTCTGCTTTGTCACATCTCTTTAGGGACTAAAGGCATTCAGATGACACCATTTTTGGCTACCTTATGCATAATAAATCTTCATATATTCAGCTTCTTAGTTGAAATTTGAATAAGTGAACAAAAATACTTAAAGTAGCTTTTTACTGTCGCTCCTGATGTCCTTATGCAGAGGACTTGCAGATAATACCATACCAGTTGCTTCATGGTCCTCTTAGGTTTTGACTCAGAGTTGGAAAATTATCTTTGTTGTTTGTTTCTCCTGTTGAAATATATGAAGGACAGATGTGTCTGTTTCGTGCCCTCTAGTCCAAGATTAGTGCTTGATGCCTTGTTAGGGGATCAATAAATATGTATTGAATAAATTTGCCTTTGGTAATGCAACAGCAGTAGTACATCAAAGCATACCTAAATCCAGCTGAAGTCCAGTAAGCCTTTTGCTTATTATTATTAGATAATTTATCCAAATTATATCTTTTTAAAAGGGACTAAAAGACTATAATATCCATTTTTTCCAGGGTTAATGGAATTGAATGGAAGCTCTTCTCAATTAATAATAATGCTGTTAAAAAATTTCATGTTGAATCAGAATGTAATGCTTTCTGTGAAAGGAATTACAAAGAATGTCCATACAGTGTCAGTTGAGAAATGTTCTGAGAATGGGACTGTCGATGTAGCTGATAAGCTGGTGACGTTTGGTCTGGCAAAAAACATCACACCTCAAGGGCAGAGTGCTTTAAATAGAGGTATTCTTTTCAAGTGTTATTAATAACGGATGTTAAGTGTGAGGAATAAGAGATAATCAGTTTAGTTGACTTGACCTTTTCTCACTCCCTGTGCCATACTGTCTCCTCCTCCTCCACAAATCCAGTGGTGGGATTCTGATTCCCATGGCTGCCTGAGAGGACCGCCTTGATGGAGGCAGTCCTCCGAGTCCAGATAGTCCTTAGATCAGACTTGTCAGCACTGCTGTGGGAATTGACACCAAGGGCTTTGAAAATGCCAGGCATTCTGCATGTCCTTATTTCCAATTTACTTTTATCCTGATCAAAAGGAGAAGTCATAGTTTTGAGATTCCATCTTCTTGGTGCTTCATAAGATGTATGTTTGACAGACCTGGCCTCAACCAAAAAGAGATGATAGACAGCCGAAACCTTGGAGACATGGGTTGTTAATGTGGTCAAATTCAGACCACGGTAGTGGATCGTCTCAGAGCCCAAATGGATCCATCCAGGTCTCTGTAGTCGGAACCCATGTGCAAGGGGGAGAGCTATCTGTATGTTTAGACTCCCAAGTTTCTTCTTTACATTATATGTTACCTAATGGCTTATTTTTCTTGTGCTTTTAGAAAAGATGTATAGCATGAGGTGCTGCTGCACAGAGTTACAGAAACAAGTAGGTAACATTTCCTTTAAGTGAAATTATACTCTTAACGTTTTTAGAAATTAAATCATACGGTTTCTTTTTCACCCACAGGTTGAAAAACATGAACATATTCTTCTTTTCCTCTTAAACAATTCAACAAATCAAAATAACTTTATTGAAATGAAAAAACTGTTAAAAAAGTAAGTTAAATTGTATGTTTTCGCCTCTTTTATGATCACCAACAGGACATCTTCAGGCATATTGTCAGGATAGAGCTCACGGAGTGAAACCTATTGTAAGGCTGTACTTTTGTGATTTAATGACCTGAGGTTTGGTCATAATGCTTCTGCTGTTTTTATAGGTTTATCTGATCGTTTTCCTTTGCCACTGCTAACAGAACTGAACCCCCAGGGGTATTCCAGTTGTGATAGCCTTTCCTTACTGTTGTTGGATTTGAAGAATGCCTATGTTACTGATACGTGGAGGGACTTGTAAAACTTGTTGTGACATAAAGCTTAGCCTCAGATCTTTTGTCTAGATTTGAAATTAACTCAGCTCTCACTTGTGCACATTGCTGTAAATATGTTTAGCACTTTTTGTGAGGGGTATCTGAAGGGCCAGGAACAGAAAGTGGGCTGCACTGAGGGTATTTTTTATTTCAAAACAAAACATACTGCCTGCTTTTGGCTGTGGTGATTCTAGTGTCTGAAGAACATACTGGTGAGTTTTAAACCAGTGTTCCTTCCCCTCCACCCCCTTTTTTTAAATGTCTGGGATCCTTCGTTGTAAGATGGCTCTCAGAAATACATTTTTGGTTAAGAGCCAGTTAGAACTTGTGATCAGGGCTGGGGGTGGTGGCTCACGCCTGTAATCCCAGCACTTTGGGAGGCTGAGGCAGGCAGATTACCTGAGCCCAGGAGTTCGAAGCCAGCCTGGCCAACATGGCAAAACACTGTCTCTACTTAAAATACAAAATTAGCTGGGCGTGGTGGTACACACCTGTTATCGTAGCTACTTGGGAGGCTGAGACAGGAGAATCACTTGAATCCAGGAGGTGGAGGTTGCAATGAGCCAAGACTGTGCTACTATACTCCAGGCTGGGTGACAGAGTAAGACTTTGTCTCAAAAAAAAAAAAAAAAAAAACAACCAAAAGCAACTTCTAATCTCAGAATAAAGTTGTCCTCCTCACCACGTTGAGTTGTTGTAGTTCCAGCCAAAAACAAAGGAACTTTTGTTGGTTAACAAGTTTATGTTAGACTGGAAAGAGTTCGAGAGGTGGCTGTATTACTCTTCATGAATCTTTTATGGGTGTAGTGACTCAGGAACCAACTGTGTTAAAACATATCTTTCATGTGGTAATAGACGGTTTCTTTGTTTTTTAAGAAAGGTCAACTGAATTATAAGCTAAATGTAATTAATACAAGATGAACTATCTTGATTCTTAAGTTTCCTTTTACGCATTTTGGGTTATTACAACTTTCAATCCTTTCTAATACATTGTCTTAATACTGTTTTGTGTGTTTGAGCTTAAAATCTTTTAATCTTTTTTTTTGGAGATGGAGTCTTGCTCTGTTACCCTCTGTCACCCAGGCTGGAGTGCAATGGTGTGATCTCGGCTCACTGCAACCCCTGCCTCCCAGGTTCATGCCATTCTCCCACCTCAGTCTCCCGAGTAGGTAGGACTACAGGTGCACGCTGCCACGCCTGGCTAATCTTAAACTTAATGGTGATTTTAATTTCATAGATTAAGGAACATGCAATGACATGGATTTCTGGAATTTAGTCCTAGTACCAAGTCATTATATGTAGTTGTTTTTTTTTTTTTTCTTAGACGAAGTCTTGCTGTCACACAGGCTGAGAGTGCAGTGGTGCGATCTCGGCTCACTGCAACCTCTGCCTCCCAGGTTCACGCCATTCTCCTGCCTCAGCCTCCTTAGTAGCTGGGACTACAGGTGCCCACCACCACGCCCAGCTAATTTTTTTGTATTTTTAGTAGAGAAGTAGAGACGGGGTTTCACGGTGTTAGCCAGGATGGTCTCGATCTCCTGACCTCGTGATCCACCAGTCTTGGCCTCCCAAATTGCTGGGATTACAGGCGTGAGCCACTGTGCCCGGCCACCAAGTCGTTACATTTTTAACCAAGTTGGTTGGCCTGTAGGTTCTTCTTATGTGTGTGATAGGCCTTTTTCCTAAGGATATTGAAAGTGCTTACACATACAACTTAAAGTAAAAGTTCATTGTTTCTCGATAGATTTAAGATAGGGCTTAGTAGCTTTCAAAAGAAAATTTGATATAAAGCATAGTAGTTGAACTGGATTTTCCCTTACTGTGGGAATAAATAGGTAATTTTATTTACATTTGAATACAGTGTAATACCTTGTTTTGGGTAGTGCATATTTACAAAGCACTTTTACATCTACTCACATACTTAATCTTCACAATACCCTTGAAAAGAAAGTAGGACTCATTTTACAGTTAAGGAAGCTGAGGCTCAGAGAGGGTTATAAGACTGTACAAAATCACACACAGGCTGAAACTAGGTCTTACGACTCAAAACAGTTCTCTCAACTTCCCTTAGCTGCTACATGTACAGTATCCTTTTAGATCAGATCAGTTCCATAGGGCATGAAACTAGAGGGTTATATTATTAGGAAAAAACAATGTACAAGGTTGCTTAAGCATTACTTCATTGTGGTGAAAATAGAGCTGAATATTTACTCCTTTAAATTATTTGACGTAGAATGGGTGTAAATATGTATTTTGGCCAGGCATGGTGGCTCAGGCCTGTAATCCCAGCACTTTGGGAGGCTGAGGTGGGCAGATCGAATGAGGCCGAGGAGTTTGAGACCAGCCTGGCCCATATGGTGAAACTTCATCTCTACCAAAAAAAATACAGAATTAGCCAGGTAAGGTGGCACACACCTGTAGTCCCAGCTACTGGGGAGGCTGAGGCAGGAGAATTGCTTGAACCCAGGAGCCAAGATGGTGCCACTGCACTCCAGCTTGGGCAACAGAATGAGACCCTGTATAAAAAAAATAAAGACAAACACATGTATTTCATCATCTCTCTGGAGAGATTTAATTGTTAATTTGTTAATTTAATTGTAAAATTGCTAAAACAGAAGTGCGGTGGTGATAAGAACATAAAATCCTCTAATCTGTTGCTCAAGTGATGTTTCAACACACAAGTTAGTGTCAGATACCTTTTATTTATAAAGAGAGCGCGAACAACTGTATGTTATATTTGTGAAGAGGAGTATAAACAGCTATACTTAGCGTATATTATTCTATGTTATTGTGGTGGTTAATTTTCTTAACTGACAGGTCTGACAAATGCATAATTTCAGTTAAAAGTGAATATTTGGTTTGCTTGTATTTGAAATTAAAGGCCATAGCAATTGAGTTTTTGTATAAGGCATAATGATAGTTGATTTTTTTGTTTTTCAGAAACAGCCTCTCTTGGAGGTAAACCCTTATGAGACAGGAAACAGCAAAGGCTAGCTTTAGGAGATAAAGTACAGCACCTGGTTTTTTTCTTTATGGGAACCTTTTTTTGTCCTCTTTCTCTGTAATGACCTTCTATACCTCTGTTTTTGCTGCCTGCCATTCTCCTATTAGGTTGGTGGTTTTTATTTTCCTCCCACCAAATAAGTATTACATAAAAAATTCATACCAAATCTATGAGAATACTGGCAAGGAATACATAGTGGCTTTCTACTATATATGTAACTTTATTACTTAAAGATACTGAAGGAAGGGCCAGGTGTGGTGGCTCACACCCAGCACTTTGGGAGGCTGAGGTGGGAGGATCCCTTGAGGCCAGGAGTTGAAGGTTACAGTGAACTATGATAGCGCCACTGCACTCCAGCCTGGGCGACAGATTTTGTCTTTAAAAAAAGAAAAAATAAGTAGTTAGTGGATATGAGTTTTATTTTCTGTCCATTTGAAATATTTTGCAATATTCCCTGCATTCTCTGTCCTCTGCCTCTTCCACATAATGTCCTTTGCTTTCATGTTTTGTTACCCTCTCTTTTCCTGTTGACTCGGAGGTCATCAATTTCTTTCTCTCCGTCCTTAATTGGGTTACTTTTCTTTCGGCCTTTGGGCACAGAGTCTGACCTCTGGACCACTCTAACTGGAGAGGGAACTTTATGTTCCTTCTACTGCTGTGTCCACACAGTTAGAAATCTGTAGCTAGTTAGATTTTTGTTGTTGTAGATAGAATTTACTGTTTCTGAAACCCAAATACATTTATCAGTTTAAGGTTTAAAAAAAAAAGTATATATTTTTCCTGAAGCATATAAAATAATCTCAAATTCTCCTAAACCACACATATGCAGAATTA
Organism: Rhinopithecus roxellana; assembly: GCF_007565055.1. Classification (NCBI taxonomy): domain Eukaryota; kingdom Metazoa; phylum Chordata; class Mammalia; order Primates; family Cercopithecidae; genus Rhinopithecus; species Rhinopithecus roxellana. The sequence goes on from NC_044559.1 coordinate 35,269,099, forward strand.
TGGGCCGGCTGACTTTCCTGCCAACCCCAAAGTTTGAATTTTTTCGTGATTTAACCCTCAGACTATGAAACCTAAGATGTTTCTCACCAACTCATAGCAAATACTTAAAAGACACTTTTTTTTTTTTTTTGCTTTTACTGGCAATGTATGTTGTCTAATCTGTTAAATGGAATATTTCCTCATGTAAAAAGTTGTTAAAACACTGATGTGCTTCTGTTAGATAAAAGTTCACGCTGCTTTGCCCAATAAAATTATTTCACTTCCCAACCAGCTTTCTCTTGTTTTCTTATTGCAGGCATTTTTGCCAATTTCCTTTTCTTTCTTGTACATACTGGGAGAGTTAGAGGCTTAATGTGTTCATACCGTCTGCTTTATTGTAACCACGGAGGTAGTGCAAGAATATGCAATCACACAATTGCCATTTTTAAAGTCAAGGAACACAGAAAAATCAGGAGTCAACATTTGTCTTCAGATTGTAACATTTTATCCTATGGTGCTAGACATTTGAATAGGAACTGTTTTAATTAAATGGAATTTAATATTATTTGCTGATTCAGCTAATTTGCCTTGTTCTCCAAAACAGACTAATATCTATAGCACTAGCCTCACAAATAGAGATATGGGTTAAATGTCTCTTGGATTAATTAGACGTAGTAGATCAGCAGGTATTCCTTCTGAGTAGATTTAACATGTTTCCGATTTTAATTAATGTGCCAGCTGCATGTTTCATTCAGTGACTATTGAGCTCCCGCTATGAGTCTGACATTAAGGTATGTGCCAGATTTTTTATTAGGGCCAGCATAGCTCTATCATACCAGCTGATAGGTTCTTCAGATCCCCTCAAAATATATCTGGTTTGGTTATAAGTACAGTAGAGCTTCAGTCTTGAGATCCCCTCAAAATACCTGGTTTGGTCATAAGTATAGTAGAGCTGAGACCATATATCTGAGCAAATGATTTAGTCTTGGGTGGAGGCCTTGTAAATATTAAATCTTATCCCGTTTGCCAGGGAGGAGATTTCTATCATAGGAAAAGTGAACTCCTGGGGGTTGACAAGGGGAAAAGGGACGTTTTTGATACGCTTCTTGTTTTGTTAAAATTCTTTTGCTGCAGCAGCTAGAAATGTAAGTCTCAAAATTGTGAATGAGGATGATTACTATTCTGAAATTGATCTCTCTTGCTATGTAATAACAGCTCTGGAAACCAACACATGAAGATCCTCACCAGCGGGGACCCTAAGCTGCCAAATTTTCAGAGAGAAATTAAGTCGTTGTGAGGCTCACTGCTGAGAGACTGTCAGCCACCAGCAATAGATCATTAGTGTTACCTAATAGGCTCCTCACCAACACAGCTGCCTGGATTTGGCAAGTTGAGCTCTTCTGGGATCAGCCAAAGAGGACACCTGGGCTCCTCACCAGTAGGTGGTTTTGTGGCCCAACTTGCATCCAAATAGCTCTTAATACAAAATTGTCAGAGTGGTTGTTTTTCCAGATAAAGGAAATTGGAGAGTAACCTGTGGTTCTAAACATGCAGGCAGTTAAGAAAGAATGGTAGAATGGTTTTCCTTGCCGGAATTAAGGTGGTGAAGTTCTGTTAGAAGTAAATTACCGCCCAATCTCACAGGGTGAGAACTGCACATGGCTCTCCCAGAGAACCAACCATTAACGTTCTGGTATTGCCCTATATACACGCTGCAGTCTGATTTTCCTAGGAAAGTTCGTGCATTTTGGCTGTAGCTTCGGATAAGCTAAAACTGGCTTCATTTAAGGTATTAGCTAGTTGTGGAGCCTTAGCCATTTTTTCCATGCTTGCTTGCTTCCCTTAACACCCTGAGGGGATGCTGTTTTTAACACCTTGTGGTGTTAACCTTTGATGAAGAGGCCCCTATCTCCTGTGATGAGAACCTTCCAGGCAGTGAGACAGACTCCGATGCTTATTATAAGGCAGGTGCCTACTTTGCCTCCAGGGTACACCCAGATGCCTCTCTAAATGTGTTCCACGAATACTTAGTTAAAGCAGACATGTGAAAACTAAAATTCATGATACTGGGAATTTGGAGAGGAGGTGGAAATAACATGGAAGTACTGACAGGTTGAGGTAGAGCACTTACACAAAATTTCAAATGTTGGCTGAGTGATTATTACACAAGCCTGTGCCTTTGTTCCATGTTTACTTGATTCAGCCAGAAAGCACGTTTCCCAAAAGCAAATCCAATACAACTTTGTGCATAATTCTCACTGTCTTAAGTAGGAGCCTGGATGGATGCATTAACCCTTAGAACAATTGCTGCCTGTTTCACACCTAAGTGGCTTTGGCTTGGAGATGGCAGTATTTCTGTTCCTCACGTCCTGTGTCTGTCTCTGCCTGCAACTTTGTTCTCGGCTCCACAGTCAAAAGCCACAGACCAAATTAAGCTCTGGCTTAATTTGCCACTTGTTGAGCACCTCTGAGTCAGGCTCTTTGTTTCCTCGGGGATGGTTTCTTAGTCAAGAACAGCAAGGCTGTGGTGAGCTATGATTGTGCCACTGTCCCTCAGCCTGGGGGATACAGTGAGACCCTCAAAGATAACAGGGCTGGAGCAAGTCTTTCCCAAAGGGTTGGTTTCTGTTTAACCCTTAAGAAAGAAGGTTGGTTACTGTGGCTCATGCCTGTAACCCCAGCACTTTGGGAGGGCGAGGTGGGCAGATTGCTTGAGCCTAGGAGCTCAAGACCAGCCTGGGTAACACAAGGAAATCTCATCTCTACCAAAAAAAAAAAAAAAAAAAAAAACCTGGTGTGGTGGCATGTACCTGTAGTTCGAACTAGGGAGGCTGAGGTGGGAAGATTAATTGAGCCCAGGAGGTCAAGGCAGCTCTTGGCTGCAGTGAGCCAAGATCGTACCACTGTACTCCAGGCTGGGCAACAGAGCAAGACCCTTTCTCAAAAAAAAACCTAATGGCTGATAGTGAAGGAGCAGATATAACAAGCTGTGTCCCACCTCTCTTCCAGTCCTATCTGGGAACTCTGCTTTTAAGATTTATCCGGATCATTTAAGGTCAGGAGTTCGAGACCAGCCTGGCCAACATGGTGAAACCCTATCTTTACTAAAAGTACACAAATTAGCTGGGCCTGGTCGTGGGCGCCTGTAATCCCAGCTACTCAGGAGACTGATTCATGAGAATTGCTTGAACCTGGGAGGCAGAGGTTGCAGTGAGCCGAGATCCAGCCACTGCACTCCAGCCTGGGCAATAGAGCAAGACTTAAGTCTCAAAAATATTTCTCTGGGGTCCCCTTGGACAAGAGGGGGTCCTTTCAGTCAGTGGAGGACATGGGATTTTTATTTATTTCTGAGGGCATTTACTGTGTGCAAGTTACCAAGCATTGGGCTGCAAAGATGAGTAAGGTAAGCTCCTGGGAAGCAAGAAGCTTACATGCCCCTTAGGATGATGGTAATTCATAATAACTTTGTTTTTTGAATCCTTGTAAATCTTCACAAAGGAAGGGATGTCATGGATGACAAAAGTAGTTATCCAGCTTTCTGCATAAAAAGACTCCACCCCTGCTGGTCACCCACTCATCACTCATCACTCACCACGGCCTGTACCCTCCTGTTGGCGTGCACATCCCGGACAGACCGATTATACATTGAAGTCTGAAGCAACAGGTATCTTCACTGTAGTTATACTTTCAGTTCTTCATAATCACAGAATGAAAATGTGAAATACCACCCCCACCCCCAAATTAAAGATATGCCAAATACTTCAGGAGCAACCAGTGTTGAAATGTGGCTTCTCCAAGGTAAACCTGATTAGGCCAAAGTATGCTGGTAACTTAAAACAGCATAAGGGGTGCGGGGAAAGGGTTGTCATAGGTAGAATTTCCACTTTCTTGAGGCCCTGAGATTTGTCTTTGTTGGACATCTCCTTTGGAGCAGTACAGGCCACTAACCCCATGTGACTATTGAGCACTTAAAAATGCGACCACTCCAAATTGAGATGTGCTTGTGAGTATAGAATACAACAGGACTGGCCAGGCGTGGTGGCTCATGCCTATGATCCTAGCATTTTGGGAGGCTGAGGCAGGTGGATTACATGAGGTCAGGAGTTTGAGACCAGCCTGGCCAACATGGCAAAACCCCGTCTCTACTAAATACAAAAATTAGCCGGACATGGTGGCGGGCACCTGTAATCCCAGCTACTAAGGGGGCTGAGGCAGGAGAACCACTTGAACCTGGGAGGAGGAGGTTTCAATAAGCCAAGATCGTGCCCGTGCACTCCAGCCCGGGCAACAGTGAGAATGTGTCTCAAAAACAAACAAATGGACTTTGAAGACAGTATAAACATCTTTATTGATTACATGTTGAGATAATATTCTGGATCTTTAGGTTAATACTGAAATCCAGCTTGCCTGTTTCTTTTCACTTTCTTTTCTTTTTAAATGTGGCCACTAGAACATTGAAAATTACACATGTGGCTTGTGCAGTATTTCTCTGGGGCATTGCTGATGTAGAGGCAGAGACTATCCCTCCCCAGCAGTTAGACCTCAAGACCAACTGCTGTCCCCTGTGGGGATGGCATGCTGGTGGTACATTATGTCTGCTGCTCTGGTGTGGTCCTGTTTTTATTTTTGGGCGCTCAGTAAATGTTACTGGGATAAATGAAATACAGGAATAAATGAGTCCTTCCCCCAGCCTCCTTCAATGAGGTTTGCAACATTAAAGTCACCATGGGCCACTTTCACTAGCTGTCAATGTCAGGAGGCTTGGAAATTAACTGAGAATTACAGACAGGAAAGGTGTAAAGCAAATTATTTTCCTATCAAATTGACATTTACAAGAATAACAGGAAGGAGCATGGAAAAGAGGAAGCAGGTCAACCTTCCTTGAGGACAATTTGATAATATGCATCAAAAGTCTTAAATTGTATAAAACCTGTATCCTAGAAATTTACCTTTTTGTAGTTTATTCCAAGGAAGTAATTGGACAAAAGCACAAATACATCTAATTGTATTAAAATGGAAAGTTTAATATTCAACAATAGCAGATAGGTTAAGTATGTTAAAACATTATATAGTGGCTCAAAACATAGACATTCAAAAAAAAGGAAGTGGAAAATCTGAGTAATGTACATTTTGTATCGAATGAACTAAAAATATACAAATTTTTGCATAGATAGAATGACATTAGAAGAATATACACCATAATGTTAACAGTGATTATCTCTGGGTGGTGGAAAATGAGTGATTTATCAGTTTGCCTACTGTTTTTTCTTCTTTTTTTTTAATGCAATGAACAGGCATGCACTGACAGTTTTTAAATGAAGTGTGGAAATTATAGATTGTGCAGTCATAGTCAACGTTCATTGAGAGCTTACTTTGTATAAAGCATCATGCTAGGCATTGTGCTTTGTTTTTTTGTTTTTTTTTTTTTTTAAATCAAATGCCCTCCAGACTTAAGGATGATGACCAAAAAGTCCGCTTATTACCGAACTACAATAATAGGAGGGACAGGTAATTAAAGGCAGTTGCCACGACAAATAGAAGAGATGCCAAAGTCACCATTTTTTCAAGGAGCTATAAAGCCCGTGGAGGAGTCAGCTGATGGCACAGTGTTCGCTGCTGCACCGCTCAGAGGCCGGGTGACCCGCGAAGAAGTAAGTACTTGTTTATTTGCAGACCTTGGCTGATTCAGCGTTAAAAAAACCCTAGGGGCTCGATGCACCTCCCTGGCGGTAGTGGTCGGGTCGTGCCGCCCTCTCCCGGGAGAGACAAACAGGTGTCCCACGTGGCAGCCGCGCCCCGGGCGCCCCTCCTGTGGTCCGGTAGCGCCCCCTGGCCCCAGCCGCGCGTGCGCCTGTGAGCAGAGCTGCCCGGGCACCTAACGCTGGTCGCCGCGCTCCTCCGGGTGAGTCCTAGCCTCGAGTTGGCTCTGGCGCCCGGGTGCCCACCAGCGCGGGCTGCCGATGACTGATTCGAGCTCCCCGGACTGGGGCCCCCTCAGCCCGGTCACCCCTACTCAGAGCACCTGGGCTGCGCGGCCCCGCAGAGGGTGCGGGCTTTGTTCGCATTGTCTGAGCGCACCTGAGTGCGGCCTTCCCGGGACGGCGGCGTCGGGGGAAGAGCGCACCTGGCGCGCGCCGGCCTCCTAGCCCCTCGTGGTCCGACCCGGGCGAGCTGGCGGGGTTTTGGGAGGGGTGCGGTCAGCAGGTTAAGGGGGTAGCGGCTCTGGGTACAGGGGTGGAGAAGGGCATGTATTAAACCCAAGCTGCCTGCCTGGCACAGTCGCGGGGCCTCCTTCCCTGGCGACCGCGGAAAGAGACTCGCGCTTTGAATAAAGTATTTGGTGACATGCTCGCCTCCACCCCACACCCCATTACAGGACATATACAGGTGTTAAGGCGGACTTGGGGCAGTTTTCCCAGGCAAAACGAGTGCCCCCAGCGAAGTGTCTGCAAGCAGAACCTGAGAGGGCTGCCCTGAGAGAGTCCTCGCGCTTGGGCAATGGGAAGTCCAGGGATTTATCATTCTGGTGACTTCCCCCACCTGGCTCAGCCCTGCTTCCTGCGTGTCTCCTTCCCTTCCAATAAGGCTAACAAAACTTTATGTAGCTAAGCCGACCTTTCCCACACATCCCTCCCACCTGCTGGGACGGTGAATGGGAGAGTCTCAGAACTGCACCTTGAAAACTTGGTGGGGGCACCAGACAGAAGAGTAGGGAGGAGGGCACCTTGCCGCTTGTGATTGTGGAATCAAGGGCTCCAGCTGAGAGGGGCCTTGCGATGGGGACACCATGCTATGCGTTTGATGTCTTGGAGATTGGAATAATTAGAATGTGTACATTTTTCAAATTATAAGCTGCTTTAAGTAAAATCCCAGAACCTCTAAGTGTTTTATAGATTGAGTCCCAAAAATTCAAGGTCTCTTTTGCTCTCAAGGTGACACTATATTAAGAAATGTTGATTTATTGAAGAGTCAGGAAAGAGAAGTGAAGAGGTCAGAAAGGTACCACTAGAGTTGGCAAAAGCCACAGGCATGAATTTGTAAATGCTGCTGGCTTTCAGCAGACTGAAGCCATCCTCTCTTGTGACTGATGGGGGTACAGAGCTCCTCAGGCCTTACTCTTCTTTTGTAGAAATCCAGCCCAGAGCCATCTCCTAGTAGTATAAGAATTTCTCAGACTAGGTCCCCAGGCAAATCCCAGGTTGGAGAAGAGGATTGCTTGCCTCATCATCTCTGTCTGGCTGAAAACCATCAGTGTATTTTCTTTAAATCTGGTTTTTGGTCTACCATCCAGAGATTACAGCCACTGTTTCCCCTCTCTTCAATAGGCACAAGCCCCTGGGATGAATCATAGTCAGAAGCCCATGTTTTTATGGATGAGAAAACCGAGACCCAATTTTAGAGTGCTAGGTTCAAAGCACAATTGAGCAGAAGGTACAGATATCCCATATACCTCCTGTCCCCACCCATGCACAGCCTCCCCCATTATCAGCATCCCCCACTGCAGTGGTACATTTGTTCCAACTGATGAACTGACATTGGCACGTCATTATGACCCAAAGTTCACAGTTTGTACTGGGGTTTGTCCTGTTGTACATTTTACATTTGGACAAATGTAAAATGACATAAATCCACCATTATAGTATCAAACAGCATAGTTTCACTACCCTAAAAATCCTCTGTGCATCCTGCCCTCTCTACACTCCATGGTAATCACTGATCTTTCTACTGTCTCAATAGTTTTACCTTTTCTAGAATGTCTTATGATTGGAATCATGTAGCATGTAGCCTTCTCAGATTGGTGTCTTTTCCTCAGTAATATACATTGACATTTCCCCTCCTGGCTTTTTAATGAGCATCATAAACAACAGAATCGTTATTTGGCAGTGATGGCATCAGAGATAAGCTCCTGGTGAGAATGCCTTTTGATAATAACTCCCCTGACGTGTGTGCATCTTACAAAGCATTGTCCTTGCATCCTCAGCACCTGGAAGGGTACTGGGCACAGGGCAGGTGCTTAATACTTTTTACTGGATAAATGAAATTTCATATAATTATAGCAAGGGGAGGGTCAGCAACACTACGAGGTTGTTTTAGAACAACCTCTTTTCTAGCCTCAAACTTTTGAATTAACATATCAGTAAATGAAAACCTAGTTTAATTGGGAGGGCTGCAACACAATTGCTCATTTTAAATTTTATCCAATAAGGCTATTTTAAAATAAAACAAGTCCCCACCTCCCATCATCGAGGAAGCTATTGGAAGTCTCTTGGTGACTGTGTGTGTGCATTCCCTGCAAAGTGTGTCTGTATAACCCCAAGGCAGCACACTGGGACAGCTGAATACATTTGAAGTCCTTCCTTTTTGTGCCATTTCATCTTCTAAACAGCTCTGGACTGCTTACTTTTCCTCTTCCATCCACAACATTACCTGCTGACTTCCCTTGAATGTGATTACTACCCTCAGTCCTCCCCTTCCTTTCCTGATCATGAGTCTCTTCTCTTGAACTAGATTTCCCCGCTCTCAAATTAGGAAACTTTGCCCTTTCCCTGGGAGCCTTCACATCGTGGTTTCATGGGATCCTGGCGACAACATTTCCAGGAAAATGGGATGGATGGTGTTACCTCCATTTTACAGAGAAGGAAATTGAGAGACTGAAGTGAAGAAATTTACCCAGGAGGCTTGTGCTCGGGTGTCCTGACATCAGATGGTTGCTCTTTCCAGTGCATCTGCATACTGTATGCCTCCTAGTACCAGGTGCATCTGCGTGCCGATGCCTCTGTGTACCACGTGTCCCTGTGTACCACATGTCCCTGTGTACCACGTTCCTCTGCATACCAGGGTGCCTCTGCGTACCGGTGCCTATATGTACCGTGTGCCTCTGCGTTCTGGTACCTCTGTGTACCGCATGTCTCTGTGTACCACGTGCCTCTGTGTACCGGTGCATCTGTGTACCGCGTGCCTGTGGTCATAGCTGAGAAGCCCTGGGCTGGACTCTAAGCTTGGGGTTTTCTCGCTCTGTGGCCTTGGCTCTCATCTTCTCCAAGATCATTTCCTCATCTGTAAAAATGGAAATGGTAATACCTGCCCTACAGGTTATGAGTGTTATTAAATGAAACGAATATATTAAAGGTAATGATAAACTTTTAACATCACTCATTTAGAAGCGTTTTACTATTTAGCAGAGACTTTTCTACCCTTTCTCACTGAATCTTTACAACGAACACTGGGGGAGTTTATGAAACTGAGATTCTCCCCATTTGGCAGATGAGGAACTAAGGCAGGGGTAGGTTATTGCTTGCAGTCACCCAGCTGCTAGGAGCAGAGCTAGGTTGGAATCCTGTCTCTCAACTTTGGGTCCTGTGTGTGTTCTCCCACACCTCAGGGCTAATCCCAGTGTCCCGCACAGTGAATTCGGATTGTGTACAATTTAAAGCATTTTCAGATATCCATCAAAACAAACATGAACTCTCTTCTGGCTAAAAATGTCTGCAGATGCAGAGTGTGGGAGGGCTTGTGATCTGTGCCTATCTTCCCGGCTTTTCTCCCTAACCCTCCGGGGAATTCGCATTTCCAGGGAAATGGCATGTAGTTCATTCCCTGGTGCTGACTTTTGGTTGTCAGGCCACTGGGTTCTGAAACTTGACTAATTCTTTTAGGGGGAGCATGACTTTCCCCAAGCAGCTTTTAAAATGCTCTCTGCCGTATTAAAGTAGAAATGTGTCCTCCACATCTGCTGACACTCTGGGCCTGAGCCAAATGTTTTGTCAAAGGTTACAAGATGATTGTTACAGCAAAGACTTCCCCACCGGAGATTTTTACCTCTGACTTTAGCCTTCCCGTCCAGGTGTATGCTGTTCTTGTAAAGGGCTCCGATTTCCATCCTGCTGATTTGGAGGAGGCTGCCGAGGGCTAATGTATTTGGGACTGGAATTGCATTTTGTAAGGAGGTAGAAATGGTTTCCTCTTTTTCCCTACACTCATTTCATTTCTGATGGTAGAGAAGGCAGACATTATCCTGCAAAACTGCCTTCAGCTATCCCCAATCCAGCTCTTCTTTTTTTAAAAAGTAGTTTTGTTTTGGTTTTTATTTCTTCCTGTGTCATGGGAAATGTAATTCCTGGGTAGTGCACAGTGGAAATTTTTGTGGGATCCTGCAACAGACTTCACATGCCTGCTGTCCCAAGTGCGGCTGGTGCTGCGTAGAGCCAGGATCCGAAGGCCACACTCTGATGAGGAGATCGGGGGCGTGGGGAGCATCTATATCCATGGATGAGAACTCCAGAAGCCAGAAATAACGCATGGGATTAGCATGAGTAATGGAACAGAGGGGACCAAGGTGATGAGCGAGGTGTAATGGAAAAGCTTGGCTAGGTGTACCTGAGAATGGGTGGTCTGTTCCAGCCCCTGGCTTGCAGATCACTCCCAACTACTTTGTAGGAAACCAGAGGGCCCTGGTAAATCTCATCTTGTGCCAGATGGAGTGTGGGAGCTGCTGGCAGGTATTAGCCGGCGGGAGGGGGGGTGGATGGCGGGTGGGGGGACAGGGGATGGAATTGCCAACGTGCAGGATTCAGGGTGACAGATTTTTAAAACTGTGCTTCTGAACTGCACTTAGTTCATAGCCTGTTTTCTGGAGCCTGGACTTCTGCCAGAGTGTCCCCTCTTACCAGCAGCCCCAGCACCTCTCCCTTGTTGAACATTCTGTGGCAGCTTTCCCCAGAACCGTGAAGGTGATGCTAGGAGGCCAGAATGGAGTCTGATCCACTGATAAGCTGTGTAAGCTGGGGCAGAACACTTCACTTCTCTGTGTCTCAGCTTTCTCACCTGTGAAATGGGGATAATATACCCTCCCTGGCTGGCTGCGAGGATTAGGAGAGAAGACACGAAGGGCTGAGCCTGGTGGCAGGCACACAAGAAATGCTCATTACATGGTAGCAGCTGTTGATTTTTACTGTGGAATTCACCCTTTAAAAAAAAAAAAAGCTTTCCAGGTGTAGGGCTGTATTTTGGAGGTCAAATTGGTATCGTAGGAAAATTTTGATATAAGAGGGGAATGAGCTGCCTATTTGAGATGACTGGGTGGGAATAGAGTGCAAACAATACTTCACCAGCATTGCAATAGCATTCATTTCATTAATCTTGGTATAAAAAAGAATGCAGTGAACACAGTGAGTGCAACAGTGCCCTGGAAGTGTCCCTCTAGCCCTCCTGCAGGAGGTATTCTGGTGTTTCGTTTATCTAGCAAGCAAGGAGCAGACATGTAGGTCTCTGGAGTTCCAGCAGAGACTAGATGCAGTCTGTAGTCTCAGGCATTTGCCACCTGGCAGTCAAGACAAACGTATCACCGGTAGTTTCAGCATGGGCTGTGTGACGATAGGGGTTGCATTGAGGGAGACAGGAGAGGGAGGTGCCGCAGAGGTTGCAGAGTCAACACCGTCTGATTGAACCAAACAACTAGGAGAAGGCATTTGACCTCCTGTGTGTATTTGCAGATTGCCAACATACATTCTATTTTAATGAGCAGAAACGGGCGACTTGGGAAAAACATGCAGCTGGGCAAGCAGAGGCACATAGTGGATCGAGATCAGGCTGCTTAAGTTGGTCTCATAGCATGCAGGGAAGGGGCCTGTGTTTACTGGGTGCCTTCCTACGTGGCAGGAACCTTCTGTACTTCCTTCCACTTTATCCTCACAGCAGCCTGGGGAAGTGGCTGCTAGAATCCTTGTTTTATAAATAATTAACAGGCCTGAGCCTTAGTCTCCTGCCAGTGCCCAGGGTCAGAAGCTGTAACTCAAGAAGATCATCCTGAACCTAAGGACTACAGACAGCATTGAGAAGCTCTTCACCGCATCCTCAATGCCTCGCCCCTGTGTGACTCACAGGTGGCAGGTGGGGGCTTGCTCTGCCTCTGTGGTGTGGAGTAAGAGAAGAAAAAAAACAAACATGTCCTTAGGGGAAAGGGAAATCATGAGTCTTTCTTGCTGGCATGCGCAGGGCTGGAAGCTAGCAGGAAGTGTGTGCTGCAGGCCAATATCCTTCCCGCCACCTTTCTCCCTTTGATCATGTCTGGAGAGGTCCTGACATCCTGGCTTTTGCCATGTTAGGTGTCTCATTTTCACTTAAATCAGGGGAAGACTTGAGCCTCTTAGTTATTTGAAGCAGGAAGACCCTGCACGAAGACTCTCGGCTGGTGGGGATATTTGTTTTATAATAGTTTGTTTTAGGATTGCCTTGAAATCCAAGGAGCTCTATAGACTGTTCCAAGTGGTGCATATTCTAGAATTAGGTAGAATCTGGTGGCATCATGGAAATAACCATACAGCCTGAGAATATTGTGTGGTCAGTACATGCTCCATCCCCCAGGAGGACCACTCTCTGTGGCACCCTGGACTCCCTCCCCCACCCCCCGCGAGATGATTGAAGGTCAGATGCATGATGAGAAGGTGGATCTCTGGAGCCTTGGTGTACTTTGCTATAAATTTTTAGTTGGGAAGCCTCCTTTTGAGGCAAACACATACCAAGAGACCTACAAAAGAATATCACGGGTTGGGCCAGGCGCGGTGGCTCATGCCTGTAATCCCAGCACTTTGGGAGGCCGAGCGGCCATGTCACCTGAGGTCAGGAGTTCAAGACCAGCCTGATCAACATAGTGAAACCCCGTCTCTACTAAAAATACAAAAATTAGCTGGACATGGTGGCGTATGCCTGTAATCCCAACTACTCAGAAGGCTGACAGGAGAATCACTTGAACCTGGGAGGCAGAGGTTGCAGTGAGCCGAGACCGTGCCATCGCACTCCAGCCTGGGTAATAAGAGCGAAAGAAACTCCATCTCAAAAAAAAAAAAAAAAGTATCACGAGTTGAATTCACATTCCCTGACTGTAACAGAGGGACCCAGGGACCTCATTTCAAGACTGTTGAAGCACAATCCCAGCCAGAGGCCAATGCTCAGAGAAGTACTTGAACACCCCTGGATCACAGCAAATTCATCAAAACCATCAAATTCCCAAAACAAAGAATCAACTAGCAAACAGTCTTAGAAATCGTGCAGGGGGAGAAATCCTTGAGCCAGGGCTGCTATATAACCTGTCAGGAACATGCTACTGAAATTTATTTTACCATTGACTGCTGCCCTCAATCTAGAGCGCTATAAGAAATATTTGTTTTACTGAGCACCTGGCAGTGCCTCAACCTTCCTATTCAGAAAGCTCCACATCAATAAACATGACAATCTGAAGTGAAATTAGCCATGAGAATTGTGCTACTTACACTGGTTCGTAATCTGGGGGCAAAGTTCCACTGCAGCTGCCCCCTCAGCCTGTGCCAGGCATGGTGTCTTCCCAGGAGACAAATCCAGAGTCTGGCTGTGGGGTAAGTGACCACTTTGCCCTGACTCGATTGGTTAAGGAGCTCTGCAGTAATGTTCCAAGTACCTGAATGAGTGTGTAACATACTGGGTTGGCCAAGCCTAGTAAAGCTGTTGGAATGAGGATGTGATTCTTTTTAAGTGTGAAAATAAAGATTTTTGGCCGGGCACGGTGGCTCACGCCTGTAATCACAGCACTTTGTGAGGCTGAGGCAGGGGGATCACAAGGTCAGGAGATCGAGACCATCCTGACTAACACAGTGAAACCCTGTCTCTACTAAAAATACAAAAAATTAGCTAGGCATGATGGTGGGCGCCTGTAATCCCAGCTACTCTGGAGGCTGAGGCAGGAGAATGGCGTGAACCCGAGAGGCGGAGCTTGCAGTGAGCCAAGATCGCGCCACTGCACTCCAGCCTGGGCGACAGAGCGAGATTCCATCTCAAAAAAAAAAAAAAAAAAGTAAAGATTTTTGTACAGATTTGTATTTTTTTCTCTGGTGACATTCCCTTAGGAATGCTCTGTGTCTGTCCAGCACCCTGGTAGGCCTGGTTGGGTTTCTAGTCCTCCTTAACCATCTCCCATATGAGAGTGTATGAAATAGGAACACATACTCGACCTCCATTTAGGAACTTGCAACCTCCACATGCCGGATTCAAGTGATTATCCTGCCGCAGCCTCCTGAGTAGCTGGGATTATAGGTGCCTGCCACCATGCCTGGCTGATTTTTTGTATTTTCAGTAGTCACCGTGTTGACCAGGTTGGTCGTGAACTCCTGAACTCAGGTGATCCACCTGCCTCGGCCTCCCAAAGTGCTGGGATTACAGGCGTGAGCCACCACGAAGGGTTGATTTTTATTTTATTTATTTATTTATTTATTTGTTTATTTATTTATTTATTTATTTATTTATTTATTTATTTATTTTGAGATGGAGCCTCGCTCTGTCACCCAGGCTGGAGTGCAGTGGCACGATCTCGGCTCACTATAAGCTCCACCTCCCGGGTTCACGCCATTCTCCTGCCTCAGCCTCCCCAGTAACTGGGACTACAGGCGCCCGCCACTGCGCCTGGCTAATTTTTTGTGTTTTTAGTAGAGACAGGGTTTCAACGTGTTAGCCAGGATGGTCTCGATCTCCTGACTTCATGATCCTCCCGCCTCGGCCTCCCAAAGTGCTGGGATTACAGGCCTGAGCCACCATGCCCAGCCCGAAGGTCTTATTTTTAAAAAAACTTCAGAGTTAACGGCATGTGTGTAAACTTTATGCAAATAAGTACGTCAAAAAAAAAGGAGCTGGATGTATCTTGAGGTCCAAACATCATAGGTTCACGATGGAGGCAGGGATCCAATGGGACTTTTAAAACTATAAGACAGCTTAGCCACATCGGGGCCCTTCTCTTCACTTTGTAAGGGAGGAACCGCAGCCTCTCTTAAGGTCACAGGGCACCAGGATGAGGACTAGGGTCCCTGGGTTCATGTAGGCTCTCTGCCACCACGGGGCAGGTGTGGCTGCTGCCTGGGTGGTGAAGTGTTTTTTTAAAAAACTTCTTAAAAAATCATTTTTCCTGGCCAGGTGTGGTGGGGTGTACCTGTAGTCCCAGCTACTCGGGAGCCTGAGGCACAAAAATCATGTTAAGTCCTGGAGGCGGAGTTTGCAGTGAGCCAAGATCACGCTGCTGCATTCCAGCTAGGGCTACAGAGTGAGACTCCATCTCAAAATAAAAAAATAAAATAAAATAAAAAATTTCCTCCTCCTTCAGCCAGATTATGATTTATAAATAATTTAGATGATTAGTGATGACTAGTGGATAATTTAGATAGTGCAGGCTTTCTTCAGATGTTGTCTTATCTAGGGAAAGGTTTGTTAACCGCATTAGAAGGTTTCAGAAGATGAGGACATTGAAAATCAGATCTTCAGCCTGTTGAATTCTAACTCCTCATCAAGAAATGGAGACCCTGAGAAAGGAGTGACTTTGCCCAGGGTCACATGGCTAGTCAGGACCCAGGCAGAGCCAACACCCCGGGCCTCTTAACTCCGGGGAGAGCAGGAGAGCACACCTTCCCAGGATGTGTGGGGGGTGGGGTGCATTTGAGGGTGGATGAGAGAGGTATCCTGGGGAAGATGTTAGATTGGTGTCTAAAACGAAAGTAATTATAGTAAAGTCTTCCATGACTTTTTGGGAATTGGGGACTTTTCCAGGCCACTGTAGTTATTGTGCTGAGGGCCTCTGGGGACATATCTGTGACCTGGAAAAGGCTGAGTTGGCATCTTGTTTGGCAGTGTGACTTGGGGCGTTCACAGAACTAATTGCTGATTCTTTCCTTCTTTTCCCGTCTCTGTAGTTATATCAACATGCCCCCTTTCCTGTTGCTGGAAACCGTCTGTATTTTCCTGTTTTCCAGAGGTAAGACTGGTGGTGGGGAAGTACTGAGGTGTTGGGTGGAGGGGTTTCTTGCTTCAAATCCTGTTGATTTTCAATTCTAAAGGTCTCTTGAATCCACCTGCATCTCCCCTCCGTGGCTACCTCCCTAGTCTAAGCCATGTCATCTCATGTTTGGATCACTGCAGAAGCCTCCTGCTGGTCTCCCTGGGTCCCCTGGACCTCCTCCAAACCATTCTCCATGCAGTGGCTATTTCTTTTTTTATGTTTAAGTTCCAGGGTATATGTGCAGGATGTGCAGGTTCATTACATAGGTAAACGTGTGCTATGGTGTGTGCCATGATGGTTTGCTGCACCTCTCAACCCATCACTTAGGTATTGAGCCCAGCGTGCATTAGCTATTTATCCTGATGTTCTCCCTTTCCCCACCCCACCCCTCAACAGGCCCCAGTGTGTGTTATTTCCCTCCCCATGTCCATGTGTTCTCATTGTTCAGCTTCCACTTATTTTATTTATTTGAGATGGAATCTCACTCTGTCACCCAGGCTGGAGTGCAATGACACGATCTCTGCTCACTGCAACTTCTGCCTCCCGGGTTCAAGCGATTCTCCTGCTTCAGCCTCAGCCTCAGCCTTCTGGGTAGCTGAGATTAGAGGCACGTACCACCACACCCGGCTAATTTTTATATTTTTATATTTTTAGTAGAGATGGGGTTTCACTATATTGGTCAGGCTGGTCTTGAACTCCTGACCTCAGGTGATCTGGCCGCCTTGGCCTCCCAACGTGCTGGGATTACAGGCGTGAGTTGCCGCACCCGGCCCTCAGCTCTTACTTACAAGTGAGAACATGCAGTGTTTGGTTTTCTGTTCCTGCATCAGTTTGCTGAGGAGAATGCCTTCTGGCCCCATCCATGTCCCTGCAAAGGACATGATTTCGTTCCTTTTTATGGCTGCGTAGTATTCCATGGTGTATATGTACCACACTTTCTCTGTCCAGTCTATCATTGATTGGGTTGATTCCATATCTTCACAGCGGCCATTTCAAAATGCAAATCGAATCATGTCTGGACCCCTCTTCACCCCCAACTAAAACTTTTCGGTGACGTTCTGTGGCTTTTTTTTTTTTTTTTTTTTTTAGTTTTTGTTTGTTTGTTTTTGAGACAGAGTCTCGCTCTGTCGCCCAGGCTGGAGTGTAGTGGTGCGATTTCGGCTCACTGCAAGCTCTGCCTCCAAGTTCATGCCATTCTCCTGCCTCCTTCTCCTGAGTAGCTGGGACTACAGGCGCCCGCCACCATGCCCGGTTAATTTTTTTGTATTTTTAGTAGAGACAGGGTTTCACTGTGTTAGCCAGGATGGTCTTGAACTTCTGACCTCGTGATCCACCCGCCTCAGCCTCCCAAAGTGCTGGGATTACAGGCGTGAGCCACCACGCCCGGCCAACTTTCTGTGGCTCCTAAGAGGCTTTGTCTCATCTTACCCCTGGCCATCGTGAGTCCCCTCTGTGCCCTTTGCACAGCAGCCCACTCTCCTTCCAGTCCTGCCCTGCATCCTTGCTCCCTGCCACCAAAAAGATTCTGAATTATGTTGCCTGTCTGCTTGGATCACCCCCTCGCCCAAACACTGCCACCCTGGCAAATTCCTCCCCATCCTTTGGTCCCAGCACAATTCCCCTGGGACCTCTAGATCATGTCTCATCCCCTCTTCAAACCCCTTGTAGCCCCTGCTCTGTAGCACTTAACACAGATACGAGTTTTGCGTGCATTTTTTAAAATGACGTCTTTTCCATAAGACGTAAGCTCCTCAAGGAAAGAGACTGTACATTCTTTAACATTCTTTATTCACCACTGTATTATTTCAGGGCCTGCACTGGGCAGGGCTCACAGTTTATGCTCCAGAAATAGATTAATGAATAAATAATGGAGCAAATTCACTTTCTTTTTACTTCCCACTTTGTCCCTTTCAAGTTCTAGCCTCTTTGAAATATGAGAAGGTAGGAAGGAATTAATGTGTCTGCAGATTGTTGTCTTATAAGTAAGAACAGGTGGACTGGGCGGCCAAGCTGTCCCAGCCTCGTGAGGCTCGGGGTCCTCTTCTGTAAAGCCAAGGGGTTGCACAGTGGCCTCTGGGATTCTTTTTTGCAATTCCTCCTTGGTCTGTGTTTCCATGAGTAGATAGATAGATAGATATTTGTTCTCTGCTGAATTGGCTACTGTTAACACCTGCCTGTTTCCTGGAACCTCGCGGGGATCAGAAAGGCTGGTGGCTCCAGCCTGGCTGCCCAGCCCAGCTGTTTCCCTCTGTCTCTAAGCCAGGTCGGGTGGATGGAAAGTGTGACACAGCAGCTTCATGGCCAAGGGGCTGGGGAGTGGTGAGATGTGTTTGGGGCCAGGGCCTGAATGAAGTCTCTGCATTCCCGGGCACAGTCCAGGTTCTGTTCCAGCTTGTCATGGACCTTTGCCTTCTGTGGCCCTGTCCAGCCTCCCGATCGCAATCACGTACACTTGATCTCATCATCCTTGGGTTGTACAGATGAGGCAGGGGAGGCCCAGAGAGGCCCTGTGACTTGCCCAAGGTCACACAGCTATGTAGCAAAGTTGGGACTAACACCCAGTTCTCCCTACTCCTGGGCTGGCCGTACCACTCGGCTTCTCTGGAAAGATAAGAAATGTACAAAAGTTCTCTCTAAGACTTGGCTGTCATATCTGTAAAGTGAAAGAGTTTGACTAGATTAGTGATTCTCAACCCTGCCAGCTCAATAGTGTCACCCATCCTGCAGATTGACGTTCCGGAGTCCAGGCAGCTGGTCTTCAGGGGGGCTGCTGCCTTCGTTGGAAAAAGCAGCAGCAATCACACATGAAGCAGCTGCCTGTTCAGGGGGAGCCTCTGCAGTTCTGAGGACATTTCACAGGGAGCATTGGGGATGTCACCCGGGCTCAAGGTGGGCTCACCTGAAGCCTGCCACCTGCCATGACAGCTGAGCACAGGGCACAGAGGCATAGTTAGCTGAGTGACATCTTTAGTGAGTGGTCTCCGCTCACAGAGCTCCCCTACTTTCCCATCCTAGGCAGATGGCTGGCCTGCCTTCAGCTGGAGAATTTGCTGGTAACATATTTAAAAAGAAACTGTATTTTTCTGTTCTTTGTGGGGTCTTGAGGATTCCTCAGCTACTGGGCCCTTTGCCAGGAGAATAATTCACAGACTCAGTTCAGGAAAGCTTAGGGCCTGTGTGTTGTATGCAGAGGGCTGGACGAGGCTCTGTGGAGGACTGGGTGGAAATGTCCCTGCCGTCGGGGAGCTTCCAGGCAGCCAGGTGAGGGGCTCGTGGGAACAGCACCACATTATGGGGTGGGCTGCAGTGGGCCCAGGAGTTGGCATGGTTGTGATCTCTGAATGCAGTGAGCAGAAAGCCTGTAATTCTTTTTTTTTTTTTTTTTTTTTTGAGATGGGGTCTTGCTCTGTTACCCAGGCTGGAGTGCAGTGGCATACTCTTGGCTCACTGCAGCCTCTGCCTCCCAGGTTCAAGTGATTCAACTGCCTCAGCCTCCCAAGTAGCTGGGATTACAGGTGCCTGCCACCACACCCAGCTATTTTTTGTATTTTTAGTAGAGCTGAGGTTTCACCCTGTTGGCCAGGCTGGTCTTGAACCCCTGACCTCAGGTGATCCACCTGCCTCGGCCTCCCAAAGTGCTGGGATTACAGGCCTGAGCCACCCCGCCAGCCTGTTTTTGTTTTTGTTTTTGTTTTTGATGCTGCCCCTGCCTCTGTCCCAATAGCTGCCATTTTTTTAATGCAGGTGGATTTTCTTTTCTTTAATTATGTCTACTGTCTTTCTTTCTAGTCTAAGTCTTGTTTCTGTCTCTGGTGGCAAAACAGCAGCAGCAGACTGTGCCAGATCTAATGAGAGAGATTTGTCTGGCAGCTTTTGGCTGTGGACCTGACTGCTGGCTCAGCACATTGACTTAGAATCTCCATGAGTAGAGATTGAGGGGAGGAGGGAGTATTAGGTGAGCAGGAACTGTCTGCTCAAAGATATGGTATGGAGAAAGACTAGTTTAGTTTGCATGGGGGACTAGTGAACGGGAAGGAGCTGGGAAAGACAGAGCTGGAACCAGCCAAGAGGGTGCTGAGTTAGCAGGTTGACCAATAATGTGGGTCACTGCTGTCACTCCCCCAGACTGAAACCCTCTTTTGGAGTCTCTCTTGTCATCACTTTCCTGGCAGGTGCAAACCTTAAGACCAGGTGCCCTGTACTGTGTGATTCCTCCTGTCCTCCCTGCTGTTTCTCCTTCACCTCTCTTCACAGCAGTCCCCATGCTTGTCTGCCACTCAGGTTCAAACAGTTCTCCTGCCTCAGCCTCCCGAGTAGATGGAACTATAAGTGCCCGCCAACACACTTGGCTAATTTTTATATTTTTAGTAGAGATGGGGTTTCACCATGTTGGCCAAGCTGGTCTTGAACTCCTGACCTCAGGTGATGGGCCCACCTTGGCCTCCCAAAGTGCTGGGATTACAGGCGTGAGCCACCACACCCGGCCTGCTCGTGTTCCTTCCTCTGCCCTGCTTCGGTGACCTGGCTGCTCCTAGGCTCTGCCTCTCTAGCTTTGTTTCTTCTGTGTTTAGTCGCTGCACATTGACATTTACAAAGCATCTGAGTGTACTTCTCTTCTGCCACTGGACACCTACCAGCTGCAGTTGCGGAGAGGATTTTGGTCTTTCCAAACGTCCCTTCTGGGGACCCCTTATTGTCTTTAGGACTTCCATCGTGGGTGGCTCACTGTTCAGCAATCCTGTGACCTCCTTGGGGTCTTACCCCTGCCTTCCAATTTCCCCTCCCCCCTCCCCTCCCCTCTTTGCTCCCCTCTTTGTCACAGAGTCTCGCTGTGTCACCTAGGCAGGAATGCAGTGGCTCAATCTCCGCTCACTGCAACGTCTGCCTCCCAGGTTCAAGCAGTTCTCCCTCAGCCTCCAGAGAAGCTGGGACTACAGGTGCACACCACCATGCCCAGCTAATTTCTGTATTTTTATTTTTTAATTTGTTTTTTAAATTAATTAATTAATTAATTTATTTATTTATTTATTTATTTATTTATTTATTTATTTTGAGATGGAGCCTCACTCTTGTCGCCCAGGCTGGAGTGCAGTGGCGTGATCTCGGCTCACTGCAAGCTCCGCCTCCCGGGTTCACACCATTCTCCTGCCTCAGCCCTCCGAGTAACTGGGACTACAGGCGCCCACGACCATGCCTGGCTAATTTTTTGTATTTTTGGTAGAGACGGGGTTTCACCATGTTAGCCAGGATGATCTCGATCTCTTGACCTCATGATCCACCCACTTCGGCCTCCCAAAGTGCTGGAATTATAGGCATGAGCCACCGCACCTGGCCATGAAGATTAATCTTTAAGGCAGTGAGATGTATTTCCTGAGGGGCCTGGCAGGGGTAGTGAGGGAGCTTCCAAGGATGTGCCTAGAGGTAGCAGGAGACTGTGGTTATTGCACCTGACCAGGGGCAAGTTTTCAGAATCACAGGCTCTCTAGAGCCCCACTATGTGTTATTTTTATTCTTTCTCTTAAAACTACCCACATTTAAATACAAAGATACCTCACAGAAGTGATGTAATTGGGGGGTTTCTTTATGTTATCCATCTGGTAATTTTTGAGATGCAAGAATCATCACTCCCCCACATTCTAGCTTTCCCTGCTGTTACCTGTTCAGTCCGGTCACTTACTGTGGAGATTGAGCCTCCTCCCCTCTCAGCATTTTAATGGTTGCTTCTGGTGTTTTCTCTCCTAGTGCCCCCATCTCTCCCTCTCCAGGAAGTCCATGTAAGCAGAGAAACCATTGGGAAGATTTCAGTTGCCAGCAAAAGTAAGCCCAGGTTCTTCTTGACCCTCTGGATGCCCATTCAGACCTCTGCATGAGGGACTGGAGGAGAACCGTGTTCTCCCAGAGAATTTCTGCCCCTTTCCTATCTTTCTTTCATGCTGTGGCCAGTCATTGCCCCCAAACAGCGACCTGACCAAGTTACTTGGTTTAAAAACAAACAAAAGTGGGTGCCTGTAATCCCAGCTACTCAGGAGGCTGCGACAGGAGAGTTGCTTGAACCCACGAGGCGGAGGTTGCAGTGAACTGAGATTGTGCCATTGCACTCCAGCCTGGGCAACAAGAGGGAAACTCTATCTCAAAAACAAACAAAATAGCTCAGTAAACCTTTTTTTGTTTTGTTTTAAAGACAGGGTCTTGCTCTTGTTGCCCAGGATCTGCTGTGCAATGGCACAATCTCAGCTCACTGTAACCTCGACCTCCTGGGCTCAAGCGATCCTCCTGCCTCAGCTTCCCAAGTAGCTGGGACCATAGGCATGCATCATGCCCAGCTACTTTTTGTGTTTTTAGTAGAGACGGGGTTTCGTCATGTTACCAGGCTGATCTTGAACTTCTGAACTCAAGCAATCTGCCCACCTTGGCCTCCCAAAGTACTGAGATTCCAGGTGTGAGCCACCATGCCCAGCCTTAGTAAATCTTTATTATTGAATTACTTGGCCTGTGCCTCAAGGTTTTCTGTTATCTGCTCACCAGGTGATGGAGTGACTACCTGCCATGCCCATCTCCCACCATATTCCTTCCTTTTCCACCTTAATCAGTATCCCTCCACATGACTGCTGTTACTGCTACTGAACTCTTGGGTAATATGGCCTCACATATCGGGGTGCCCGTGTCCACACTAGATTGTGGCCCTCCAAGGCCTGGGACCAAGCCTTTTCAGTGCTGCTCACTGGCCCAGTAGACCCCCTCATAGAGCTTAATTGGCATTGTTGAACTAGGTTCTTCCATTATTATAACACAAAGGCTTTCATGTAAGGGCCCATTTGTGGGCATCACACCCGTGGTGCCTGTGCTTCCTGCTTCAGAGGAGGGCCGCCTTCTGCAGGTTAGTTCTCCCCTTTCATGCTAAGAGGGGCAGCAGCCTGGCCCATCACAAGGCTGTTTATGCCTTCACTCTGCTTCGGAAGTGAGACCCACTTGCTACCGGTTGTCATCTGTCTGTCCCGCTCTCCCTAGTGATGTGGTGCTCCGCTGCAGTGGACATCCTGTTTCTGTTAGATGGGTCTAACAGCGTCGGGAAAGGGAGCTTTGAAAGGTCCAAGCACTTTGCCATCACAGTCTGTGACGCTCTGGACATCAGCACCGAGAGGGTGAGTGCAAGTCTTTGTAGATGTTTGTGTTAGGGCGTCTTCTGTGATAAGGGACAGAAACCTGGTCTCAAGCAGAGGAGGCATCTACTGGCTTGTGGAGCTGGGAAGACCAAGGGGCTGAATCCTGGTTCCTGGCATGTTGGGGTCCCAGGGCTGAGTTGAGGCTATAAGGCATCTTTCTCTCTCTCTCTCTTTTTTTTCCTTCTCTCAATTTTATTTTCTTTTGGTTAACTTCCTTCCCAGATAGGTTTTCCAGACATAGCCAAGTTGTCCTGCATTGTTCCTCAAGCTAGTGACCCCAGTAAAAATTAAGGGGACTTTTTTCTCTATAGAGCTGGTCAGAGCCCCAGGGAGGGCTCTGATTGGGCAGGCCTAGGTCACATGATAATCCACTGACCAATCACAGCAGTCAGAGGGAAGAGAGTTTCTGGCCAGACCTCAGTCAAAAGCTCTGCCATGTTTTGCGGGTAGGGAGTGGATTTGACTTTCTTCTAGAAAGAGAGATTGGGTTGTGTTTGCAGAACAGTGGGAAAGGGAAAGCATGCTAAGCAGACTAAAGCTGTTACTACCTCAGCAGACTGAACATGAAGCACAGCTCCTACCCTCTCTTGCACTTGAGAGAAACTACTCCTGCTTGAGTGGATCCAGACAGTATCCTCATTTCTTATTCTTCAAATAGTAGGTCTTAAATGTAGCAGAGTGTGGTAGCTGTGGTGGCTCTCATTTCTAAAAGGGTTTTTTTTTTTTTTTTTTTTTTTAAACAATCCAACAGAAAAATGGGCAAGGAACACAGACAATTCCCAGAAAATGAAACACGCAAGGCCTTTAGGCATACGAAAAGAAACCCAACCTCACTCACTCAGAGGGTCAGCAAACCGTCTGCCTAACATACAGTTTTTCACTTACTGGGTTAGCAAAAAAAATCCTGAATTTGGTGACATGCTTCACTGGCAAATCTTGAAAGAAACTGGTGTTCTCATACACTGCTGGTAGAGTGTGAAATGGTGCAGCCTCCGGGGGGGAGTCGAATAGTATTCATCCCAGTTACAAAGGCTTGGATCCTTTAACCCAGCAATTCAACATCAAGGAATTTATTCTACAATACACACGCCCATGCAAAATAGTACCCATACAGAGTTATTCATTGCAGCATTATATGTATAAACTGTAAAAGATTTCAGGCAATCCAGACGTACATTGAGGGGGACAGATAAATCCATTATGATGCATTCATATATTGAAATACTAGCCAGCTCCAGAGAGTGAGTGAGGAAGCTCTCTGATATGGGAAAACACCAGAACAAGCGAAGTGTCAAAGTAAGGTGCAAATGCTGTGTATGTTACTTTCTATGTAAAAGATAAGGGGGGATGAATGAAAATCTATCTTTATATTTTCCTGTATCTGTTTATACTCTGGATGGTTTATTAAGAGGCTGAGAACAGTGGTTTTCGTTAAGGGGGAGGTTGGGAAGTGAGTTGACAGCACAAGGCCAGAGGGAGACTCATCAATACAGACTCATCAATACAGTCTTAAATATTTTCTGGATTTTGAATCATGTGAACCTACTCAAAAGTCAACTTAAAAATTAAGAGAGGCCGGGCACGGTGGGTCACGCCCCCAGCACTTTGGGAGGCCGAGGCAGGCGGATCACGAGGTCAGGAGATCGAGACCATCCTGGCTAACATGGTGAAACCCTGTCTCTACTAAAAATACAAAAAATTAGCCGGACATGGTGGCACGTGCCTGTAGTCCCAGCTACTTGAGAGGCTGAGGCAGGAAAATCGCTTGAACCCAGGAGGCAGAGCTTGCAGTGAGCTGAGATCGCACCACTGCACTCCAGCCTGGGTGACAGAGTGAAACTCCATCTCAAAAAAAAAAAAAAAGATTGAGAGGATGTAGCCTGGAAAAGCTGTCATTACTTGGATGAGAGACCAGTTGTATACAGGTTGAGGAAGGAAGTGGTTTTCCAAGATAAAATTCCTAGATTAATCCTAGTAAAACCTCTAGGATTTAGGAGAATACATGACTTTTAATGAGGGCCAGATTTTCTGCAGAATGGTGTGTCGTTTTATTAGCTGGAGCACACTCCCTGGACCTTAGACCGTCTTGTGCCTGAGGACTCCATAGCAGCTTCATTCAATCTAAGCACAAGCAGCCCAGAAGTTTTCTAACCATGATGTTAAACCAGCATAGACCCTGAAAGGGCCGGGCCAAAAAGTGCCATTTCCCCACCACCCTCTGCACAGGACCCTGTTTTAAAAGAGTTCCTTATAAAGTGTCACTAGTTAGTCGGGGAGGAATAACATAAAGAGAAGTAGCATGAAGAGTTAAACACTGTTGACCTTGGCATTGATGTAGTGTGTCCTGAAATGAGTAGCCTGGAGACCCTGGGGTTGGCTAGTTGGAAATGTAGGGTCCTATGGATTCTTAGCGTGTGTTTCACAGATGAGGGAACAGACTCAGAGAGGCTAAGTGACTGTCGAGGGTCACACAGCAACCTCAGGAGAGAGCTAAGTGTGGAAGAACTGGGACTCGACTCTCAGCCCAGGACTTGCTCCATTAGTCCATTTGTCTTAGCCCTCAAAATTCACACCTTGCTATCACACAGCAAATGGCCAACAGTGTGGCAGTCTGTGTGTGTGTGTGTGTGTGTGTGTGGGAGTGGTGTAAGAAAACCATGACAA
The DNA here is from genome assembly GCF_007565055.1 of Rhinopithecus roxellana. Classification (NCBI taxonomy): domain Eukaryota; kingdom Metazoa; phylum Chordata; class Mammalia; order Primates; family Cercopithecidae; genus Rhinopithecus; species Rhinopithecus roxellana. The sequence goes on from NC_044559.1 coordinate 35,294,695, forward strand.
GAAATTTCCTGGCTGATGCTATTGGGAGCAGATCCCAGAGTTCGGGGAATTTAATCTGGGCGTTGCTGGACCACATCTAGAAAGTGTCATTGGGTTCTGGGGGCTGATTTCTTGGTTAGACATGGGCCAGTCAGTGCCCATGAGGGAGCCAGGACAGCTAGAGGCCTGGAAACCTCTATGAATGAGGGAACCTGAGGATCATTTTCATGTGAAAGAGAGCAGACAATGGCTCTGTTTTTTAAGGGTAGAATCTGGGTGTTCAGGGAGTTAGATTCAGGCTTAACCTGAGAAAAGCTTTCTCGCAGCAAGACTTGAGAAGCAGAGGAATTGTTTACTTGGGTGAGTGAATTAGTGTCTTGACCCCCAAGGTCAGGTAGACCCCTTGGCATGCTGCAGAAGGGTTTTTGAATGAGGGCGATTTAAGATGGTTTAGTCTGACTTGTGGCTTCAGGCTTTATGTTTTTGCTGCTGCTTTTTTTTTTTTTTTTTTTTTTTTTTTTTTTTGTATTCTCTTTTTGTTATCTCCGTGTACAAGGGATTTCATTTGTGCCATGTTTTACTTGCTTTAACTTTAGTTTTCAAGAAGAAATGTCAAGTAGCTGTAAATTAAGACTTTTATGGATGCTGTGTTGTTAAGGTGGATTTAAGGTGTTTGAAGTCTTCCTCTTAACACTTAAAAGCTGAGAGGTTCACTTCCTGGCTCTAATGTAGTGACTGGGGCAGAGTGATTATGGCTGGTAAGATAGCTGGGCGGGCCTGTTTCTGAGCGTACAGTAAACTGAAGATAAAAGGCAACTATTTTGTTCCCAAACCACCAATTAAACAAAATGCTTTAACTACTGGCTTAAGCTGCTTCCTTCTTGTTTTGAAGTTATATTTCTTCCTGTTTAACTCAAGTAAACATACCCAGCTGTTGGTCTCAGGGGAGGTTATTTTTTCAACTAAGTAATTCATTCACATGGGTTCAATAAAAAGATGTACAGTGAAAAGTCTCCCTTTCACCCACACATTTTCCATTTGGCCTGTCCCTCAACTTGTGTTCTTGAGTCTCTTCCAGAATCACTTTGTGCAAATACAGGCAATATGAATAAATATTCTTCTTTCTCCCTTATTACACAAAGGGTAGCCTACCACACATTGTTCTCTCATGCCTTTTTTCTCCTCACATTTTCTTGGAAATCTTTTCATATCTGTATACAGGTATAATTTTTTTTTACAGGTCATTAAAATGTTTCATCATAAGGATTTATCAAGGTCTAATTAACCCCTATTGATGGATATTTGCTGTTACAAATATACTGTGATCTTGTAAATAACATCATTTCACACGTACAAGTAGGATACATTTCCAGTAGCCCTATGCATTTTTTTAATTTTCTTTTTTTAAATTTTCAATAAATATTAAATTGCCCTCCATGGATGCTGTACCAATTTACATTTCTACAAGCAATGTTTGAGAATGCTCGTTTCACCCTGGAAACATTGTATATGGTTTTTTGCTAAATGGATGGGGAAAAATGCTGTTTCATTATGGTGAGGCCAGATATCTTTCCATTAAAGAGTTATTTGTATTTCCTGTTCTGTGATCTCTGTTCAAATCCTTTGCCCATTTTCTGTTGGATTGTTGGTCTTTTGTAGGTTGATTCTCATTTTTTTATATATTGAGGAAGCTAACCCTTTAACATGAATTGCACATAATTTTTCCATTTTGTCTTTATTTTTTTATTCTGTTAAGGTATGTTTCATCCCGCAGAAGTTGTTTTTTCTTTCGTGCAGTCACATTTATCAGTCTTTCCTTTATGGCTTCTGGCTTTTAAGTAATAGAAAGTAAGGTCTTTTTACACATTGAAATTTTAGAAATTCTCCTGAGGTTTTCTAGAAATTTCATGTTTAGATTTTTCACCCCAAAATCTTGAATTCATTTGCAGTTTATCCTTTATTTTTTGTAGATTGCTCTTCAGTTGTCCCAATATCATTGACTGACTAGATCATCTTTTCCCCCTGGTTTGAGATGCCCCTTTTTAATCACACACTAACTTCAAGGAAAACCTAGGAAGTGCTCCTTCCCAGAAGCTTCTTCCCGGGATCACCTACTGGTCTGTCTTCCTGTGTCCGTCTCCCCCATGTGCCCACTAAAGACTGAGATTTCATTCTGCTTGAGGTGCCGAAGAGCTCCTGCCCAGAGCACCCTGCCTGCAAAAGGGAACCCCACCCAGCTGATCCGGAGCAGATGCCGCTGGCCTGGTGTGGCAGGGCGTTTCCATCACTCCCAAGTCCCAGGCCTGTCAAGGGAACGGCAGTGAGGGAATTCAAGTGAGGAGCAGAGGGCAGCATCATTGCTTAAACATGACTCACTTGGCCCATTTGCACTCTTGGCCAGAACTAGGGTTAGTTTTGGGAATAGTAACAGAGAATGTTGTTTCTCCAGGGGTTTTGGAGAACCAATGATTAGGTGCAGGCCTTGGGCCCTTGGGAGGAAACCTGAATGTTTGTAGCCTTCTCTGCTCAAGACATGCTAGTGCTTTAAGGATGCAGAGAGCGACTTTACTCAGTTTCCTTTCTCCAGTTTTGCAAGGCATTGGATCTCCTATGGCCTCCTCAATTAGGACACAAAATCTATGTGGATTCACCAGTGTTCTCCTTCATTACAGAAGAACTTCAGCCCCAATGCTGGTCGTCTCAGTTGTGGATGCTGATTGTCCTCCAAGTCTGACTATGGTCTAGAGACCTGGACTTTCTCTAGCTTGGCAGGAGCAGGTCTGGCGGGGCTGACCACCCAGTGAAGGACTGGGTTGTGGGGTGGCTGTGCTTAGTCATGAGTTATCAATGATGATGGCTGTGGTTAGCTTCTGCAGCAGCCCCAGTTGGGTCAGTAAGTGTTTTGCTGCTGGCCTGTGCTGGCTGCTGAGAAGGCAGGAGTTATAACTGGGCCTTAGGGAAGACCATAGGCACAAAGTCCAATGGCCTGGCTGCCTTTCTTACTAGTCTTGGGCAAGTAAGCATTTGCCTTGGGCCAGACATATATATTCTCCACACTGGGATTTCTCCACCCATAATGTGGGTGTTAATAGTGACTCTGTGGATTAAATGAGATAGTGCATGAAACTGCTCAAGATAGCACTGGAAGCTGGGAGGCAGTTGGTAAAAGTGAGCAGAGACCCTGCCCTAAAGATGCACAAGCTTAGCTGAGAACGCTGCCAGAACGTTCAGCTGCCTAGCAGAAGGTCAATCAAGAAGCTTGAATTGGGGTCGTCAGTGCAGAACACAAACAGATTTGGCTGGTTTTTTTTTTCCAGGTTCTCCAAATGGGTCTTTGGAACCTCCTCCTAGGGAGACAGGAGAAAGCTCTGGCACTGGTGTTTGTTGAGTGGGTGGGAGGCAGGGTTGTTAACCTTTCTTGCCCCTTCTTTCCTCTTAGGAATGTTTTTGACTTGACCCCAGTCTCGGGGCCCTGAGCCCACTGTCTCCTACTGCAGGTCAGAGTGGGAGCGTTCCAGTTCAGTTCCACTCCTCATCTGGAATTCCCCTTGGATTCATTTTCAACCCAACAGGAAGTGAAGGCAAAAATCAAGAGGATGGTTTTCAAGTAGGTATGATCAGATACTGCTGTGGTTAGGGTGATGCCAGCTGCTCTTAAAATTGCTCCATTGAAGGGTTTGGTCCTGCTCTGGGCTCACAGAGAGGACTGTGGGCTGCTTTCAGGAGCCCAGCTGGGCACAGTTGGTCACACGAATTCCATTCTCAAGGCTGCCCCTCCTTATTGCATGATAATGTCCCAGGTAGGAATTTAAATGCAAGTAAAAAAATTGGCTGCTGTGATGTATAGTTGTCAATTACCTGGGAGAAAGTGCTATTGAAGGTCACGAATGGGGTTAAGAGCCTGGAGGAATAGGAGGAACACTGAGTCTTAACCCCATTTCTGTCTCTTGTGACCACTGCAGCTTGGACAGTTCACCACACTTCTCTGAGCCTCATTTTTGTGGTCTAAAAAGAGTAAGTGCCCCTCTGTTATTGAGAGTGCTTTAAAAATTATGACTGTCTGGTTATGTGCTCATACATATACACACCTTATGTGTTAGTCTGTTCTTGCATTGCTATGAAGAAATACCTGAGGTTGGGTAAATTATGAAGAAAACTTTTATTGGCTCATGGTTGTGCAGGCTGTACAGGAAGCATAATGCCAACATATCCTGGTAAGGGCCTCAGGAAGCTTCCAATCATGGTGGAAGGCAAAGGGGGAGCAGGTGCATCACATGGCGGGAGCAGGAGCAAGAGAGAGGAGGAGGTGGCACACATTTTAAAACAACCCGATCTTATGTGAATTCACTCATCACCAAGGGGATGGTGCTAAGCCATTCATGAGGGATCCGCCCCCATGATCCAGACACCTTCTACCAGGCCCCACCTCCAACACTGCATTACAGTTCAACATGAGATCTGGAGGCAACAAACATCCAAACAATATCACCCTCTAAATATATATATATAGTGATATGTTTACTTACATTATAAGTTAGCTGATGTGTGCATCTGAATATGATATGTGTATATGCTCATATGTTTTTATACACATATTTTATGTATATTTTACATACATATAATCTATACGCATGTGATACATAGATATATACATATATACATATGCACATATTTACACGTACATGTATATACATACACAAATATAATGTTCTTCACAAGCCCTCACAGAATAATGACTTTGACTTGCCCCTTGCCATTCTGGTCTCTGGATCCACGCTGGGCTCCTGTTGCCACTTGTCCTAGTGTCCACTGAAGTCCCCCAAAGTCCATGGTCAGAGCCGTTTTTGGCTGTCTCCTCCCATTGCAAAGGCTCTGAGCTCTGAGGGCCTTTTTCCAGTTGCAAGCCTCTGTAGTTCTGTCGCTGCTCTCAGGAAACCTGAGGCCCCACAGTGGGTACATCAGGGACTCTGGGAGCCCTGCAGACCTCAAGAAAGTCCGAGTAACCCTCACTGACTTTTATCTTGGACTATCTATCCCAGCCCTTGAACAGATTAAGGGGCAAGTCATCATGCAAGAAAGTACAAAAGGAAAGAGCTCATTAATATGTGTTTACAAAATACATTAGTGCACATTGGGCTTTTCTTCCCCTGGAGGCTTGTGCCCTTGGGGCCTCCAAGAATTGGCTTCTTGCAGAGAATAGTCTCAGCCTTGCTCCGTATCTTTGACAAAGACACACAGTGCCGGGGCTTCCTCCCAGGTTTGTGGAATCACTCTCTGCTCTTGGTATATTTAGGAATCTGCACTTGGTTTTTGAAGCACAGTCTCACTCTGTTGCCTAGGCTGCAGTGCAGTGGTGCTATATTGGCTCACTGCAACCTCCACCTCCCAGGCTCAAGCCATCCTCCCACCTCAGCCTCCCAAGTAGCTGGGACTGCAGGCATGCGCCACCACACTGGGCTAATTTTTCTATTTTTGTAGAGATGGGGTTTCGCCATGTTGCCCAGGCTGGTCTTGAACTGCTGAGCTCAAGCAATCCACCTCCCTTGCCCTCCTAAAGTGCTGGGATTACAGGTGTGAGCCACTGTGTCCAGCCAGGAATCTGCACTTTTTTTTTTTTTGAGACAGAGTCTTGCTCTGTTGCCCAGGCTGGAGTGCAGTGGCGTGATCTTGGCTCACTGCAAGCTCCACCTCTCGGGTTCACACCATTCTCCTGCCTCAGCCTCCCAAGTAGCTGGGACACAGGCACCTGCCACCATGCCCGGCTAATTTTTTGTATTTTTTAGTAGGGATGGGGTTTCACTGTGTTAGCCAGGATGGTCTTGATCTCCTGACCTCGTGATCTGCCCGCCTCAGCTTCCCAAAGTGCTGGGATTACAGGTGTGAGCCACCACGCCCGGCCGAATCTGCAGTTTTAAAAGGCCTCTCCCCACCCTCCGCTGTGATTGTTATACACACTAATTTTTTAAAAACAGCTTTATGGAGATATATTTTATAGCCATAAAGTTAACACATTTAATGTGAAATTCAGTGGTTTTGAGTATATTTACAGAGTTAAGCAACTTTTACTCTAATCAAGTTTTGAACATTTTTATCACCTCACAAAGAAACCTTGTAAGTAGACATTTTTCCAAAGAAGATAGACAGATGGCCAATAAGTACACAAAAAGATTGTCAACATCATTAACTATTAAGGAAATGCAGATCAGAACCTCAGTGAGCTACCATGTCATAGCCACTACGGTGGCTCAAAGACTGACAAAAACAAGTGTTGGTAAAGCTGTGGATAAAGTAGAGCCCTCATCCATTGCTTCTGGGTTTGTAAATGGTGCGTGCCACATTGGAAAAAAGTTTGGCAGTTCTCAAAATGTTAAACATAGATTTAGCGTATGAGCCAGCAATTCCACTTCAGGAGAATTAAAAACATGTGCACACAAAAACAGTTGTATGCTAATGTTCATACCAGTGCTATTTATAGCAGCTCCAAAACGGAAACAATACAAAATCCTCAACTAATGCATGTACAAACAAAATGTGGCATATCCAAATAATGGAATACTACTCAACTGTAAGAATGAATGAAGTACTGATTCATGGTACAGCATGGAGAAATCTTAACATTAGGTTAAGTGAAAGAACATTAGGTTAAGTGAAAGAAGCCAGGCATAATAGGTCACATACTATATGATTCCACTTTTTTTTTTTTTTTTTTGAGATGGCGTCTCCTTCTGTCACCCTGGTGGGAGTGCGGTGGCGTGATCTCAGCTCACTGCAACCTCCGCCTCCTAGGTTCGAGCGATTCTCCTACCTTAGCCTCCTGAGTAGCTGGGACTAGAGGCACCCACCACCACGCCTGGCAAATTTTTGTATTTTTAGTAGAGACGCGGTTTTGCCATGTTGGCCAGGCTGGTCTCGAACTCCTGACCTCAGGTGATTCACCTGCCTCAGCCTCCCAAAGTGCTAGGATTAGAGGCGTGAGCCACCACGCCTGGCCATGATTCTACTTTTTATGAAGCGTCTAGAATAGGCAAATCCATGAAGATTAAAAAGTGGATTGGTCATTGCCAGGGGCTGACGGGAATGAGGAACAGCTGCTAATGGGTATAGGGCTTCTTTTGGGGGTAAAGAATATGTTTTGGACTTAGTGGTGATGATTGCACAGCTTTGTGAATATACTAAATATCACTGAATTGTACACTTTAAAAGTGTGAATTTTGTGTTATATAAGTTATATCAATAAAGTAGTTACAAAAATTTACCCATTATATGCAGTATGCATTTTCAGAGGAAAAAGACTGTTGGTATAAGTTTAAGGCTAAAAGTCAAAGACCATTTGAGTGACTTTGACTCAAAAAATTCAGCTCTGCTCTTGTCTGAAAAACTAATTGAATCTCAAAGAATCGGTACAAAAGGAGCAAGGAGCATTAGAGATCATCTAGTATGTTTTCCATCGCTTATTTTACAGAGGAGGAAGAAACAGGTGCCCTGGCCAGGATCAGTGGGTTACACTGCCAATCCAGTAGGCCCCACCCAGCTGTCCTTTCCCACCTCTTATCATGCTCCCTCTCCCATACCCCCCAGATGATTAGTTGAGCTGCTTTTCAGCTGTGTTGAGGTCATAACTAAGGGCTTGAGAGCATTATTTATAACATATGAAATGCAGAGACACACTAAGATTGAGGGCATTGAGGGTGGAGAATGAAGACTTCTTATGTGTCTGAACAAGGTCAGCTCTTCTGGGGCTGTGTATGGTTAGCACTTATGTTTCCTAGGACAACTGTAAGTGACAACAAACAAGGAAAGGAGGCGCTGACTTTTGGCCCCAGTTGTGGGGTTACTGAGGACACTAAAAATGAAGACAGGCTGTTATGAATCAGAACGGAGGAACATGGGCCAAATGAGAGTGATGACCTTCCCGGGGCACTTTATTCTTTTTCTACAGTGAAGTTTTGTTTTAAATTTTAAACTTTTGTAGGTACGTAGTAGGTGTATATACTTATGGGGTATACGAGGTGTTTTGGAACAGGCATGCAATGAGTAATCATCACATCAGGGAGAATGGGGTATCCATCCCCTCGAGTGACAGTGAAATGTTAAATGCTTGACTGATTAGGACAGCTCGACCCAAACCCAGGACACTTGTCTTTCCAGACCAACGCAATCCCCCAAAAGTATGTTTTGAGGTAGTTAAGAAACCACTCTGACAGCCACCTTACTGCTACTTTGCAAGAAGTTTAAAAAACATCGCAGTCAAACCTTCCAACATTGCATCCCACGATAACATAAAATCAAGATAAGACCTGGCTGCTGATTGGTTCCTGAATGCACAGAGCTTCTGGCCTGCTGGCTGCCCAGCCTTGCTCATTTCATTAATGTCGTAGTAACACAACCCTGTGTTTACTGTGACTGAATTTTTTGGACTCCCTCCATAGCTTTGTCTCTGCTTTACCTTAGCACAAAACTGTTGATGGCCTTCCCTGGCCTCTTTCAAACCACATTAACGTTGAAATGTGGCTTTTAGGTTAGTTAGAATTACAAAGCATTTTGTCCTCTGTTTTTCCTTAATATTATTTGGTATGTGCTATTACATAAAGCTGTATTATTTTTCACGTTGATCCTTTTTAATGATTATTTAATAATCCAAGTTCAGCTATCACAATATATTTAATCTCCTAAAAGGTAACATTTAGGTTGATTCCAGAATTTTTGTCTGTTGTTGAGAAAAAAAGATGTAATTAACATCACTGTACCTACAGTGGGGTTTCTTTTCTTTCTTTTCGTTTTGAGACGGAGTTTTGCACTTTCACCCTGGCTGGAGTGCAGTGACGCGATTTCGGCTCACTGCAACCTCCGCCTCCCGGGTTCAAGTGATTCTCCTGCCTCAGACTCTCCTGAGTAGCTGGGATTACAGGCACCCGCCACCACACCCGGCTAATTTTTGTATTTTTAGTAGAGATGGGGTTTCACCATCTTGACCAGGCTGGTCTTGAACTCCTGATCTCCAGTGATCCACCCGCTTCGGCCTCCCAAAGTGCTGGGATTACAGTAGTGAGCCACCGCACAAGCTGGGTTTTTATGAATTATTATTATTGTTAAGACAGGGTCTTTCTCTGTCACCCAGACTGGAATGCAGTGGGGGTGATATCAGCTCACTGCAACCTCCGCCTACCTGGTTCAAGCGATTCTCCTGCCTCAGCCTCCTGATAGCTGGATTACAGGCCCCTGCCACCATACCTGGCTAATTTTTTTTTTTTTTTTGTATTTTTAGTAGAGATGAGGTTTCACCATGTTGGCCAGGATGGTCTCTAACTCCTGACCTCAGGTGATCCGCCCACCTTGGCCTCCCAAAATGCTGAGATGACAGGCATGAGCCACAGTGCCTGGCCTCTTATGAATTATTTTTCATAGTCTGTTTTGTGGCCTGCTGACATCAGAATGACTTGCAGGTAGGTGAGGGAGGGAGGGAGTGCTGGTTTGAAATCTAGATTCTCAGGTCAGGTTGCAGACCCACCAATTTGGACTGTCAGGGAATAGGACCTGAAAATCCACATCATTAAGTCTCCTGAGAGATTTTTATGAACACTAGAATTTGAGACTAGACTCAAAAGATAAACTTCTTACAGTAGGCCGCTGTGGGTTCATTTTGGTAACAGCCACCCACTAGGTCCTCAGAGGTGCTGGACCCAGCATTTCATCCTCTAACAATACTGTTTCTTTCCATTTTAACATGGAAGGAAACTGGGACTCAGGTCAAGTAACTTTTCCAAGTTTACCTACTAAGATATTGCAGAACTAATACTTGAGCCCCTCCACCTCTGGAACTCATGTTCTTAATTACTTGTCTGCACTGATAGCAAAATGTTTTGATTCTAGCCCTCCCACCGCCCCTCTCCAAAAGTTCATGCGTGGCAGTCATAACCCCCAAGACAGTAGCTGATCTGTGAACTTTCAACTTGTAACCTAGTTTAGTCCAATTTGAGAGAAATTAGAAAAATCCTGGTGAGACTCTGGCCTCAGAGCCCCCCTGTCTGGGTTCAGGTCCTGCCTTCACCACTCATGAGTGACATAACCTTAGTTTACACCCTTCTCTGGACTCCTATTCCAGAGAGCTGTGGTGAGAATTATGTGAGAATATGCTTAAGCGTATGTAGATAAACATAGGTTGAGCACAGCGTTTGGCACTTGCTAAGTGGCCAGGAACTATTAGCAGTTATTACCACTATTCGCTGAGTGGGGTCTCCTCGTTGGTTAAATGTGAAAGTAGACCCTGAGCTCAGAACAGACTCTCAGGCAGAAATGCTCCCTGGAGTAGGCGGAGAGATTTCTTCTCACGTCTCAGAGGTCCAGCCATGAGGAATCTCACCTTACCTTGGTCGCAAGCCAGCAGACAGGGTTCTTGTGGGAAAGCCTTCACAGGGGTGCTGAGGTAGAGAGGGTGACAGCGTCGGTATCACTGTGCTGAGCAATGTGAAGGCCTGTGCAGTGGGCAGCCTGGGCTCTCATGTCCCTGAAATTTAATTTCTCTGTAACCACAGGCTGGTAGTTGTGAAGAGGGAAGCCCAGACCCACTAGAAAATCTGAATGGGCCAGGTGTGGTGGTTCACGCCTGTAATCCCAGCACTCTGGGAGGCCAGGGCAGGTGGATCACCTGAGGTCAGGAGTTCGAGACCAGCCTGGCCAACATGGTGAAACCCTGTCTCTACTAAAAATACAAAGATTAGCAGGGCATGGTGGTGAGTGCCTGTAGTCGCAGCTACTCGGGGGAGGCTGAGGCAGGAGAATCGCTTAAACCCAGGAGATGGAGGTTGCAGTGAGCTGAGAGTACACCACGGCACTCCAGCCTGGGTGACAGAGTGAGACTCCATCTCAAAAAATAAGAAAACAAAATCTGGATGGAACCCAAGCCTTCCCCTGAAGGTGGTAGATGGAAAGGAAAACCAGTTTAACTCTGAAGGGGCCCAAGGGCAGACCCCTGTGAGAAACAGAACAGAGTGTGGGGAACAAGTACTTTTTCTTTTCATTCCTAAAGCTGTGAGCCTGTAGGAGTGGTAATGATCAGATGGACCACACAGGAGGGAAGGCTTTGGGGAGAGAAGGCAAGGACCCTGGCTGAGAACCTCAGAATCCAAGAACATAGCCAGGAGGTCATAGGGCTCACTGGCCAGTGGGTAGAGGTGCAGGTTGCTTCAAAGCCACCGAAGCACCTTGGCTTTTGATGAGAAGAAAGTTTTGTGAGCATTTAGGCAGGACAGTTTAGAACAGGGGATGGCAAACTTTTTCAGTAAAAGCTTGCATAGTAAATAATTGTATGTATTTTCAGGCCAATGCTCTTTGTGTAGACAGTACATAAATCAGTGGGTATGGCTGTTTTCCAATAAAACTTTATAAAAATGGACAGCAGGCCAGATTGAGCTGACTCCTGGCGAGGAAAGAGCATCAACTTCAAAATCAACCAGACTGGGCTAAAACTCCAATTCCGACCTCCACTAGCCAGATGAGAGTCACGTGCCTTCACGAGTATGTAACTATCTGTTGAAGAACTTGGGCTTTGGAAGTGGAGGGCCCTGGGTTCAAGTCCTGCCTTCACCACTCATGAGTAGCATAACCTTAGTTTAGACCCTTCTCTGGACTCCCCTATTCTAGAGAGCTGTGGCGAGAATTACATGATAATATGCTAAACATATATAGATAAACATGGGTTGAGCACAGTGTCTGGCACATGCTAAATGCCCGGGAAATATTAGCAGTTACCACTGTTCTCTGGAGTTTCCTCGTTTGTTAAGTGTTTAGTACTTTTTACCACGGATGTAAGGATTACATTCAGTAACAGGTGTGTGTGTGAAGTGTCTGACATAAAGTAAAATGTCAGCACTAATATTATCCTTTAGAAATGGAAGCCATTCTGCTCTCAGGAGCCTTGGAAGAACACTCTTTTTAAATATAAGAGCCCTTTGGTGAAGGAAACTGGATTAGTGGGAATCAGAATTGGGTTGGTGCTCTTTGGTATCTAATGTGTGATCCAGCAGGGTGTGAGAGGAGTTAGGGGCGCTTGGGAGTCAGTGGCGTGGGTGCAGTCTTCCTCTTCGAAGATTCACCTGTGTTGGTATGCTCTGTTTTTCTTTCATAAGCCCATTGCCCAAGCCAAGCTCTGCTCACTAGCTCCAGAACACAGGTTGTATTGCTCACCTGTGTCTTTGCTTTAACCCCTTCCTGTAATCAGGAGCCAGTAATCCTGTAACCCCTTCCTTTCCTCATCAGCAGATTCACCAAGACCCCATTTAAAAGCTCTTTCCCCTCTGAAGTCTGTTCCCCGACAGCTGCACCCCACAATGAATCTGCTCCTCCGAATTCCTATTATTTGCATCCTTGCATTCCTGTTTACTTGCTGTCTTGTAGCATTCCTGTTTACTCGCTGTCTTGTAGATCCTGTATCTTCAACTAGACCGGGAGTTCTTTAAGGGGCAGGATCGTGGTTATACTTCCTGGTCTCCATTTCACTATCTTCCCTCTAGTGGATCCACAGTAAATACTCATGGGTTGAAAACAAGTAAGTGAATTTTTAACCGATGCAAATGTCAATATATATATTGTAGGCAAGATTGTTAATTCTAGGAGTTGTCAGCTCTTGTTGACATTTTTTAACTTTATGGAGCACCGCAAAGAAAACTGCCCTTTAAGAGCTTGCTTATGTTAGAAAGCAATAAAAGTGAAGAATATTCTAGGCCTGGTCTATAAATCCTTCCCAAGCACGATTTTCACGCTCTTTGCCTGTCTTCCTGCTGAATGGAGAGCATTTTGAAGACTGAGGGGAAGGTGGAACCACAACATGAAAGGAGCCTGGATTCCTGAGTAGCTGCTTGGAGGGGAGCCAACCAGGAGAGATGCCTGGGCAGGAGGACTCATGTCAGACTTGCATGAAAAACCACACACACACACACACGCACACACACACACACACACACACACACACAGAGCAGGCAATGCCCATGCCTCTTGTCAGTTGGATGTTTTCACATTAGAAGAATGACCATAGTTAGGGTTGAATTAAAGGTAGGCATTGCCTTAATTTATGGTTGGTACAATCTGAGTGTAAATGTGTCCCCCATCTAGAGTCTGTGGTTAGTCACTATTTCAGAATAATGTTCCCATACGGTTTTTTCTGTGTGTACAGTTGATAACCACAGTAATTCCATCAGCCTCACATTGTTGATCATGTTTGGACGGGCTACAAACCACTGAATAGTTTGGCTGCAACAGGGACTGACTCACAATTCAGTAACCTAAAATCCATTGTAGTGAGTCATTACTTTCTGCCCAGCTGACACTCAAGCTGGCAGTCCTGTCTCTGACAGGACACTTACAGGAGTCTCCTAATTTGGGATTTAGCAGAGATACTGCTCTGGGATTCCAGGACTGGTCAACAGTTCCTATAACTGAGCTGTGAGGATGAGAGCGTCTCAAGCCATGGCAAATAGAGCACCACTGGCATCCCGATGAGATGGGACCCCTGTAACCTGCCCTGATCTGGAGGTGGTCAGACAGCTCAGCCTACCAGCTCCCAACCCTGAATTTGGACATGGCCCACAAAGGCCTGGATCACAGAAAAGACTCTCATCACACCTTTGCCTTGAAGCCCTGTCCTTCACTCTTATGGATCCTTCCTCACACAGTTTTCCCAAGCTCAGTTATCTGCTTTCCCAACCCAAGATGTTGAGCTGTAACAAGGAGATGATGATGCAGGGATGAGGAGATGGGAGGCAGGTGTCAGACAAATGACAAGAGCTGTCGGCCCAGAGTCATCACTCAGGGAGGAGAAAATAAACACACCCAACACACGAAGAATGACATTATTACAGAATACAACAGAGACTTGCAGGGTGAATCTCAAGTGCATGGAAAAAGTAGTTTCGGTCCATTGTTGTTGTGGTTTAGATGGTAGAACTATCACTTTGAGCCTCTGCTAGGAGAAGGTGACCTTTTGCTAATAATGGAAGAGCCCATCAATTTCAGGCTCTCATCCCAACTTCACCTCTTTGCATCACTCACTTTGCTTCTTTCTTTTTTCCTTCTGGGTGTACACAGAGGAGGGCGCACGGAGACGGGACTTGCTCTGAAATACCTTCTGAACAGAGGGTTCCCTGGAGGCAGAAATGCCTCTGTGCCCCAGATCCTTGTCATTGTCACTGATGGGAAGTCCCAGGGACATGTGGCACTGCCAGCCAAGCAGCTGAAGGAAAAGGGTGTCACTGTGTTTGCTGTGGGGGTCAGGTTTCCCAGGTAAGAGCCTCGGTCACCCTGGAACAAGCCCTCAGGTGGTCAGCCTGGGGATCGTGTCATGGCCATGGGAAGGGAGGGGACGGGAAGAGCTGTCCGGGTCCTTCCCGGGATCTGTCTTTTCCTCACTTTGCCATTTTGGCTCCAGGGCACAGGAAGCTTCAATCTTTGGGAGCCTAAGCATTTGCATTGACTTTGGTTTTGTTTGAACACTTGGTTGTAAGTGCCAGAAATTCTGCTGAAATTTATTTGGGCAAAAATGGAAATTCATGGAGTCATCTCATTCACTGGGTGGGATGGGGGTCCCTCGGGGTGGGCAGGAGCCAGGGACTTCAGTGTGATCCAGATTCTTCCACACATCTCTGCTGTTCTCTGCCTGTTGCCTCCTCTCTTACGCTGACTTTCTTAGGAAGCTGGAACTGGAGCTGCGGATGGCGCCCAGCTCACGTCTTCAGAGCTCCTCCCTGGAGAGAAAAGACCCCTTTCCACAGTTTAACAATCCAAGAAAATACTCTAATCAACCTGAGGCAGAGCCCACTCTTGGGGCCAGGGGAGGGGGAGTCTGGCTGGCCACTCCCCTTTACCCCATTTGTCTAGCTGCTGGGCAAATAGGCTTTCCTAGAAGAGAGGAGGCTACAGATCCATTCTGTTACCAGCTATGCTTGCTTGTTCTTTACTTGCTGTCACCTAGAACCACTTTCTTTCATTTCCTTTCTGGTTAACTGTTTTCCTCACCAGCTATGGGTCTGACAAAACCAGACACTAAATCTGTGCTGCCATCCACAAGGAACCCATGGCCTAGGAGATGAGTGGGCAGGAGAAGGGTGGGTACAGGGCCACAAACTGTCACAACCCCTTGGCACAGGTGGGAGGAGCTGCATGCCCTGGCCAGCGAGCCGAGAGAGCAGCATGTGCTGTTGGCTGAGCAGGTGGAGGACGCCACCAACGGCCTCTTCAGCACCCTCAGCAACTCTGCCATCTGCTCCAGCACCACGCCAGGTAAGACCTTCCAGCCTGGAGGGAGTGGAAGTGCCATGTGGGGTCGGGGAGGGCCCCCTGAGGCAAGAGGTCAGGACCCAGGAGCCTCCCAGGGAGGGAGGGCAGGCAAGAGAAAGACCGGCAGCCTCCACCCTGGGCACTCTGCTGTCTCCCTGTGCCCTGCCCTGTGGGTTTCCCAGCTAGGAGCCCCGAGCTTGTCTTCACGGAGGTAGAGAGGCCCAGGGCTTGAGACTCAGACGTAGTAGGTTCCCTGTCCCCTGCTCAAGAGACAGAGCCAAGTCTCCTCCCCCTGCCTTGGTCCACACAGAGGAGCACAAGGAGGCTTTCTGCTTGGTGCAAGATCCCTGCATTCTTTTTTTTTTTTATTTTTTTATTATACTTTAAGTTCTAGGGTACATGTGCATAACGTGCAGGTTTGTTACATATGTATACTTGTGCCATGTTGGTGTGCTGCACCCATCAACTCGTCAGCACCCATCAAGTCATCATTTATATCAGCTATAACTCCCAATGCAATCCCTCCCCCCTCCCCCCTCCCCATGATAGGCCCCAGTGTGTGATGTTCCCCTTCCCGAGTCCAAGTTTCCTCATTGTTCAGTTCCCACCTATGAGTGAGAACATGCGGTGTTTGGTTTTCTGTTCTTGTGATAGTTTGCTAAGAATGATGGTTTCCAGCTGCATCCATGTCCCTACAAAGGACGCAAACTCATCCTTTTTTATGGCTGCATGGTATTCCATGGTGTATATGTGCCACATTTTCTTAATCCAGTCTGTCACAGATGGACATTTGGGTTGATTCCAAGTCTTTGCTATTGTGAATAGTGCCGCAATAAACATACGTGTGCATGTGTCTTTGTAGTAGAATAATTTATAATCCTTTGGGTATATACCCAGCAGTGGGATGGCTGGGTCATATGGTACATCTAGTTCTAGATCCTTGAGGAATTGCCATACTGTTTTCCATAATGGTTGAACTAGTTTACAATCCCACCAACAGTGTAAAAGTGTTCCTATTTCTCCACATCCTCTCCAACACCTGTTGTTTCCTGATTTTTTAATGATTGCCATTCTAACTGGTGTGAGATGGTATCTCATTGTGGTTTTGATTTGCATTTCTCTGATGGCGAGTGATGATGAGCATTTTTTCATGTGTCTGTTGGCTGTATGAATGTCTTCTTTGGAGAAATGTCTGTTCATATCCTTTCCCCACTTTTTGATGGGGTTGTTTCTTTTTTCTTGTATATTTGTTTGAGTTCTTTGTAGATTCTGGATATTAGCCCTTTGTCAGATGAGTAGATTGCAAAAATTTTCTCCCATTCTGTAGGTTGCCTGTTCACTCTGATGGTAGTTTCTTTTGCTCTGCAGAAGCTCTTTAGTTTAAGTAGATCCCATTTGTCAATTTTGGCTTTTGCTGCCGTTGCTTTTGGTGTTTTAGACATGAAGTCCTTGCCCATGCCTATGTCCTGAATGGTACTACCTAGATTTTCTTCTAGGGTTTTTATGGTATTAGGTCTAACATTTAAGTCTCTAATCCATCTTGAATTAATCTTCGTATAAGGAGTAAGGAAAGGATCCAGTTTCAGCTTTCTACTTATGGCTAGCCAATTTTCCCAGCACCATTTATTAAATAGGGAATCCTTTCCCCATTTCTTGTTTTTGTCAGGTTTGTCAAAGATCAGATGGCTGTAGATGTGTGGTATTATTTCCGAGGACTCTGTTCTGTTCCATTGGTCTATATCTCTGTTTTGGTACCAGTACCATGCTGTTTTGGTTACTGTAGCCTTGTAGTATAGTTTGAAGTCAGGTAGCGTGACGCCTCCAGCTTTGTCCTTTTGACTTAGGATTGTCTTGGCAATGCGGGCTCTTTTTTGGTTCCATATGAACTTTAAAGCAGTTTTTTCCAATTCTGTGAAGAAACTCATTGGTAGCTTGATGGGGATGGCATTGAATCTATAAATAACCTTGGGCAGTATGGCCATTTTCACGATATTGATTCTTCCTATCCATGAGCATGGTATGTTCTTCCATTTGTTTGTGTCCTCTTTTATTTCACTGAGCAGTGGTTTGTAGTTCTCCTCGAAGAGGTCCTTTACATCCCTTGTAAGTTGGATTCGTAGGTATTTTATTCTCTTTGAAGCAATTGTGAATGGAAGTTCATTCCTGATTTGGCTCTCTGCTTGTCTGTTACTGGTGTATAAGAATGCTTGTGATTTTTGCACATTAATTTTGTATCCTGAGACTTTGCTGAAGTTGCTTATCAGCTTAAGGAGATTTTGGGCTGAGAAGATGGGGTTTTCTAAATATACAATCATGTCTTCTGCAAACAGGGACAATTTGACTTCTTCTTTTCCTAACTGGATACCTTGATTTCTTTCTCTTGCCTGATTGCTCTAGCCAGAACTTCCAACACTATGTTGAATAGGAGTGGTGAGAGAGGGCATCCCTGTCTTGTGCCAGTTTTCAAAGGGAATTTTTCCAGTTTTTGCCCATTCAGTATGATATTGGCTGTGGGTTTGTCATAAATAGCTCTTATTATTTTGAGGTACGTTCCATCAATACCGAATTTATTGAGCGTTTTTAGCATGAAGGGCTGTTGAATTTTGTCAAAAGCCTTTTCTGCATCTATTGAGATAATCATGTGGTTCTTGTCTTTGGTTCTGTTTATATGCTGGATTACGTTTATTGATTTGCGAATGTTGAACCAGCCTTGCATCCCAGGGATGAAGCCCACTTGATCATGGTGGATAAGCTTTTTGATGTGCTGCTGAATCCGGTTTGCCAGTATTTTATTGAGGATTTTTGCATCGATGTTCATCAGGGATATTGGTCTAAAATTCTCTTTTTTTGTTGTGTCTCTGCCAGGCTTTGGTATCAGGATGATGTTGGCCTCATAAAAAGAGTTAGGGAGGATTCCCTCTTTTTCTATTGATTGGAATAGTTTCAGAAGGAGTGGTACCAGCTCCTCCTTGTACCTCTGGTAGAATTCAGCTGTGAATCCATCTGGTCCTGGACTTTTTTTGGTGGGTAGGCTATTAATTGTTGCCTCAATTTCAGAGCCTGCTATTGGTCTATTCAGGGATTCAACTTCTTCCTGGTTTAGTCTTGGGAGAGTGTAAGTGTCCAGGAAATTATCCATTTCTTCTAGATTTTCTAGTTGATTTGCGTAGAGGTGTTTATAGTATTCTCTGATGGTAGTTTGTATTTCTGTGGGGTCGGTGGTGATATCCCCTTTACCATTTTTTATTGCATCTATTTGATTCCTCTCTCTTTTCTTGTTTATTAGTCTTGCTAGCGGTCTGTCAATTTTGTTGATCTTTTCAAAAAACCAACTCCTGGATTCATTGATTTTTTGGAGGGTTTTTTGTGTCTCTATCTCCTTCAGTTCTGCTCTGATCTTAGTTATTTCTTGCCTTCTGCTAGCTTTTGAATGTGTTTGCTCTTGCCTCTCTACTTCTTTTAATTGTGATGTTAGAGTGTCAATTTTAGATCTTTCCTGCTTTCTCTTGTGGGCATTTAGTGCTATAAATTTCCCTCTACACACTGCTTTAAATGTGTCCCAGAGATTCTGGTATGTTGTATCTTTGTTCTCATTGGTTTCAAAGAACATCTTTATTTCTGCTTTCATTTCGTTATGTACCCAGTAGTCATTCAGGAGCAGGTTGTTCAGTTTCCATGTAGTTGAGCGGTTTTGATTGAGTTTCTTAGTCCTGAGTTCTAGTTTGATTGCACTGTGGTCTGAGAGACAGTTTGTTATAATTTCTGTTCTTTTACATTTGCTGAGGAGTGCTTTACTTCCAATTATGTGGTCAATTTTGTAATAAGTGCGATGTGGTGCTGAGAAGAATGTATATTCTGTTGATTTGGGGTGGAGAGTTCTATAGATGTCTATTAGGTCCGCTTGGTGCAGAGATGAGTTCAATTCCTGGATATCCTTGTTAACTTTCTGTCTCGTTGATCTGTCTAATGTTGACAGTGGAGTGTTGAAGTCTCCCATTATTATTGTATGGGAGTCTAAGTCTCTTTGTAAGTCTCTAAGGACTTGCTTTATGAATCTGGGTGCTCCTGTATTGGGTGCATATATATTTAGGATAGTTAGCTCTTCCTGTTGAATTGATCCCTTTACCATTATGTAATGGCTTTCTTTGTCTCTTTTGATCTTTGTTGGTTTAAAGTCTGTTTTATCAGAGACTAGGATTGCAACCCCTGCTTTTTTTTTGTTCTCCATTTGCTTGGTAGATCTTCCTCCATCCCTTTATTTTGAGCCTATGTATGTCTCTGCCTGTGAGATGGGTCTCCTGAATACAGCAGACTGATGGGTCTTGACTCTATCCAGTTTGCCAGTCTGTGTCTTTTAATTGGAGCATTTAGTCCATTTACATTTAAGGTTAATATTGTTATGTGTGAACTTGATCCTGCCATTATGATATTAACTGGTTATTTTGCTCGTTAGTTGATGCAGTTTCTTCCTAGCCTCGATGGTCTTTACATTTTGGCATGTTTTTGCAATGGCTGGTACCGGTTGTTCCTTTCCATGTTTAGGGCTTCCTTCAGGGTCTCTTGTAAGGCAGGCCTGGTGGTGACAAAATCTCTAAGCATTTGCTTATCTGTAAAGGATTTTATTTCTCCTTCACTTATGAAACTTAGTTTGGCTGGATATGAAATTCTGGGTTTAAAATTCTTTTCTTTAAGAACGTTGAATATTGGCCCCCACTCTCTTCTGGCTTGTAGAGTTTCTGCTGAGAGATCTGCTGTTAGTCTGATGGGCTTCCTTTTGTGGGTAACCCGACCTTTCTCTCTGGCTGCCCTTAAGATATTTTCCTTCATTTCAACTTTGGTGAATCTGGCAATTATATGTCTTGGAGTTGCTCTTCTGGAGGAGTATCTTTACGGCGTTCTCTGTATTTCCTGAATTTGAATGTTGCCCTGCCCTACTAGGTTGGGGAAGTTCTCCTGGATGATATCCTGAAGAGTGTTTTCCAACTTGGTTCCATTTTCCCCCTCACTTTCAGGCACCCCAATCAGACGTAGATTTGGTCTTTTTATATAATCCCATACTTCTTGCAGGCTTTGTTCATTTCTTTTTCTTCTTTTTTCTTTTGGTTTCTCTTCTCGCTTCATTTCATTCATTTTATCCTCAATTGCTGATACTCTTTCTTCCAGTTGATCGAGTCGGTTACTGAAGCTTGTGCATTTGTCACGTATTTCTTGTGTCATGGTTTTCATCTCTGTCATTTCGTTTATGACCTTCTCTGCATTAATTAGTCTAGCTGTCAATTCTTCCACTCTTTTTTCAAGATTTTTAGTTTCTTTGCACTGGGTACGTAATTCCTCCTTTAGCTCTGAGAAGTTTGATGGACTGAAGCCTTCTTCTCTCATCTTGTCAAAGTCATTCTCTGACCAGCTTTGATCCGTTGCTGGCGATGGGCTGCGCTCCTTTGCAGGGGGAGATGCGCTCTTATTTTTTGAATTTCCAGCTTTTCTGCCCTGCTTTTTCCCCATCTTTGTGGTTTTATCTGTCTCTGGTCTTTGATGATGGTGACGTACTGATGGGGTTTTGGTATAGGTGTCCTTCCTGTTTGATAGTTTTCCTTCTGCCAGTCAGGACCCTCAGCTATAGGTCTGTTGGAGATTGCTTGAGGTCCACTCCAGACCCTGTTTGCCTGGGTATGAGCAGCAGAGGTTGCAGAAGATAGAATACTGCTGAACAGCGAGTGTACCTGTCTGATTCTTCCTTTGGAAGCTTCCTCTCAGGGGTGTACTCCACCCTGTGAGGTGTGGGGTGTCAGACTGCCCCTAGTGGGGGATGTCTCCCAGTTAGGCTACTCAGGGGTCAGGGACCCACGTGAGCAGGCAGTCTGTCCGTTCTCAGATCTCAACCTCCGTGTTGGGAGATCCACTGCTCTCTTCAAAGCTGTCAGACAGAGTCATTTGCGTCTGCACAGGCCTCTGCTGCTTCCCCTGTTGTTTTTTTAGCTGTGCCCTGTCCCCAGAGGTGGAGTCTACAGAGACAGGCAGGTTTCCTTGAGCTGCTGTGAGCTCCACCCAGTTCGAGCTTCCCAGCGGCTTTGTTTACCTACTTAAGCCTCAGCAATGGCGGGTGCCCCTCCCCCAGCCTCGCTGCTGCCTTGCGGATAGATCGCTGCAGACTGCTGTGTTAGCAATGAGGGAGGCTCTGTGGGCGTGGGACCCTCCCGGCCAGGTGTGGGATATATTCTCCTGGTGTGCCCGTTTGCTTAAAGCACAGTATTGGGGTGGGAGTTACCCGATTTTCCAGGTGTTGTGTGTCTCAGTTCCCCTGGCTACGAAAAGGGATTCCCTTCCCCCTTGCACTTCCCAGGTGAGGCGGTGCCTCGCCCTGCTTCAGCTCTCGCTGGTCGGGCTGCAGCAGCTGACCAGCACCGATTGTCCGGCACTCCCTAGCGAGATGACCCCAGTACCTCAGTTGAAAATGCAGAAATCACCGGTCTTCTGTGTCACTCGCGCTGGGAGTTGGAGACTGGAGCTATTCCTATTCGGCCATCTTGCTCCGCCCCCAAGATCCCTGCATTCTAATTGTCCTTGTCAGGGTCCACCCAGGAGCCAGAGTGATGCCATTATGTGGAATGTACATGGGTGCACATTATGTAAAAGCTGTGTCGGGTGGGGCCCAGCAGAGGAGATGCTTAGAGACTGGATGCCCTGCTGAACAGGCAGAGCAGGGCCGCTCACCTGGAGATGTGCCCTGACCTGAGAGAGCAGAAGGTGGCCAGCCTGGGGGTGTGGTGGAAACTCCCAGGAGCAGGAGCAGCTGCTGGGGGAGCGTGTGTGGCAGGAGGAAGTGGAACCCTGTCTCCTCCATGGATGCGGGTGTGTGTTGTGGACAGACTGCAGGGTGGAAGCGCACCCCTGTGAGCGCAGGACGCTGGAGATGGTCCGGGAGTTCGCCGGCAATGCCCCGTGCTGGAGAGGATCACGGCGGACCCCTGCGGTGCTGGCTGCACACTGTCCCTTCTACAGGTTGGTCTGCAAGGTCTGGGCTCGCCCTGGGTGGAGATGAAGGCCCCCACCCCTGAGCTGCGGGGAGGATAGCACTTTGGGGCCCCGCCATGGAGACTGTGACGGGGATTGAAGCAGACCTGGGAGGGAGCCGAGGACATAGCCATGGGAGAACAGGGAGAGGTACAGCTACTCGGTATCAGCATCCCTTAACACACAGCCCAGGCACCCAGGGCGAGCACCGGTGGCAGGGTCACAGGCATTCTGGAAGGCTGGTGAGTGAACCAAGTGCTGACCCTGCAGGGCAGTGGTCTGCACTTGTGATATTGATTTGGTAGTTTGGTTCCTCTGAGCACCAGTTTCCACATTATGGGGGCTGAGTGAGGCAAGAGGATCAAGATGAATTCCAATCAGGGAGGCTGTGGGATGCTGGGTTCTTCAGGATTGGAGCCCAGGCACCCAAGAGCATCTGCTGCCCGGCCGCCAGCCCATCCCTCCCAAACACTCCCCACACCATTCCTGGGCACTTTCTTTAGACTATCTGCCATTCAGCACCTCTGTCCGGAGTCCAGTGACCCTGCTACTCTCCCTCTCTGGGGGGCCAGGGCAGTGTTTGAATCAGCTACATCTTTGCCCATTGGTCTTCCTCTAGCGATGAGCTCGTAGCACAGCACACAGCAGTGAAGTTGATTGGCTGAGAAGCCTCAGGGCTGTGCTGGGCTGATGGAAAATCCAAAGACTGTTTCTCTGGGAAAGGTCAGTCCCCTGCAAGAGGGTCAGAGGAGATGGGGCCTCATGCCACGTCAGGGCCACCAGAGGCTTTCCTCAGAACCCAAGCTCTCAAGTGAAAGGAGGAGCTGAATTGCTCCTTGGTGGCCACGTTCTAAGTGCCTGCTCAGCCAGGCAATATGTGATAAGGAGACAGCACAGTTGCTGCCCCCAAGGAATCGTGGTCTAGAGCAGGGCATTGGAAAAGGAGACCAGAGGCCACCCTGAGGCATCCTAGGTGCTGGGGTGGAGTCTGTCCTCTCTGGGATGTCACAGAGAAGGGGCCACTCAAGCAGTTTTGCAAGATTTGGAACCGTGGCAGTGGGCAAGGTGCCCAGAGCTGGGAGCAGGTGGGAGAGGCTGGTGGCCGCAGTGTATACTTCCTGGGCCTTGCATTCAGACTCTGCTGTCAGGCTGCTGAATTTTTAATCCTAGCAGCACCACTAGGGAGCTGTGAACTTACCACTGCATGTTTCTACGTTTGAAAAGGGGTGTGATGATAATCATAACTGCCCTATAGGGTTGTTGAGAGCATGCGGTGATTTAATAGGTAGATGCGTTAATATTGCAGGCTCCTAGAATGAAGCATTTGGGAGCTCTTTATCTATTTCCTCACTCAAGAAATACCCACGGAGGGCGTCCTGTGCTCCCCGGCACTCACCCAAGTCCTGGGGAATCAGCACCAGCATCTCAGAAACACATCTACCCTCACAAGCTGGTGCTCCAGTGATGGGAGGCAGCCATTCCAAAATGAATACAGAAAATAAACTGTTCAGTGGTAGCAGGTGTTGTGGAAGAGATGTGGTGGGGTAGGCGGGAGCACTGGGGCAAGGTCACAGTTTGAAATGGAGTGGCCAGGGAGGGCCTTGCAGAGCATGTAGCATTTGTATCCAGACCTGAGGGAGGTGGGGAGCAAACTGTGTGCAGGTCCCTGCAAAGCCCTATGGGTAGTGTCTGCACCATAAATGCCGATTCCCAGGGAGGCCCGAGTCAGGGAGCGGGAGGGGCCCAGGGAGCTTTCTGGGCTAGGACTTGTGGCTTTATTATGAGGTCGCTAGGATAGACATGGAAGAGAAGACGATTTCTCTTGAATGAGCTGGCAGTTTGGCATACTTTGTTTTTATTATTACCATTTTTTTGAGACAAGGTCTTGCTTTGTCACCAGGATAGAGTATAGTGGCAGGATCATGGCTCAGTGCAGCCTCAAACTTCCAGGCTCAAGTGATCCTCACATGTCAGCCTCCTTAGTAGTTGGGACTACAAACACGCACCACTGTGGCCAGCTAATTTTTAAGGTTTTTTTGTTTTTTTTTTGTTTTTTTAAAAATATATATGGGGTCTCACTATGTTGCCCAGGCTTGTCTTAAACTCCTGAGCTCAAGCCATCCTCCTGCCTCGGCCTTTCATAGTGCTGGGATTACAGGCATGAGCTACCACGCCCAGCCTTGGCAACCTTTATTTCAGCAACTCCATGAGCTCTTAATTGACTTGGCTTTTACTCCATTTTACCCCAGGGAAGACCCTGCCCTAGAGGAGCACCTGATTGGCCTGCCCCTGGTGTGGGCAGCCCAGGGCAGGATCTTGTTGGAAGAAGCCTTATTTGGAGAACTTTAGGGAACGTTTATGCCAAGGCCCAAGAGTCTCCTCAGGTGAGGCCATCCCAGGAATTGCTGCCAACCCGGAGTGGGTTTTCTGCCCCCGGATGAGGAACTGCTCCTGTGGCAGCAGGGCACGTGGCCCCGGAGACTCAGGAGAGGCGAGGACGAGGCCCAGAGGGCAGAGTGGGGGGATTTGGGGTCATGATCAGGATTTGGACCCCAGCTCTGCTGTGTTCCAGTAACTATGTGACCTCAGGGGACCTAAGTCAGCCTTCAGAACCCATTTCCCTATCTGGAACATGGAGGGAACCATCTCTTCAGGTAGCTGTGGTTAATGGAACACCCGTGGGTGGAAGCCAGCCCAGGAATGGTGGCTGCTGTGTTATCACAGAACGTCAGTTCTCCAGTAGACCTGAGGAGTCATTGAGTCCAGTGGCTTGCGTGTCTTGACCTGCAGAGCCTCATGTGGACACTTGTTGTGCAGAGCAGATAGAAGCAGCACACCTGGGGTGGAGGGAGGGGATGGGGCACTGCAGGAGGCCTGGGGCCTTGTTCCTTCAGTCCTCTTCTCTCCCCATCAGAGCTTTGAGAAATACAGTTGGAAACTGCAGGTAGAATTACTATACAAAGAGAAAAGTGAAGACCATAGGAGGAAAGTAACATGTCTGTGGTCACACAGCCAAAATCCAGTTGCCCATTTCCCAATATTTCTCTCCCTACTGCATTGTGAGCCTCAGAAAGTAACTTATAATAAAAAGCTGTTGCTACAGTTTGAGGTTTTGCATGTGGATGTCTCTGTCTTCAAATGTGATAGCTAGCTTATGTTACCTCTTTTGTTTTTTTTTTTTTTTTTTTCCTTTTTGAGATGGAGTCTTACTCTGTTGCCCAGGCTGGAGTGCGGTGGCACGATCTCGGCTCACTGCAACCTCTACCTCCCGGGTTCAAGCGATTCTCCTGCCTCAGGCTCCTGAGTAGCTGGGATTACAGGCACACTATGCCCAGCTAATTTTTTTATTTTTAGTAGAGGTGGGGTTTTACCATGTTGGCCAGGCTGGTCTCGAACTTCTGACCTCAAGTGATCTGCCCACCTTGGCCTCCAAAGTGTTGGGATTACAGGCGTGAGCCACCACACCTAGCCTTTTTTTTTTTTAATGTCACTGTATAGTTTGAAACATTTCCTACTCTATGCAGAGAAAAGTTAGGGTAGAATCAAAAAGAAAACCAGGAAGTCTTTCTTATTTCTGCACTGGAATCTTCTATCCGCTTTTGGTGTTGTAAATCATCTTACGTTTTCTGCCCTCCCCTTACATCTCTGATCTGTCTATCGTTCTGTTTCCTTGGATTGTAGCTGGAAGAGAGTGTTCCTAGCCCACCCCACTACCTGCTACAGGACCACCTGCCCAGGTATGATCTGCCTCTTGGATTACCGGTTCTTTCAGGGCCCCGGACCCAGGCTGCTTTGTGAAGGGGCTTTTACAATCCTGGGACAGAGGGTGGGGTTGCGACTGGCTCTAGGACAGAGGGTTGGGGCACCTGGCGGGCGGAGGAGAGTGTGCTCTTCACTTACTCCATGGTGTTTGCTCATTAAGAATGGAGTGGCGGCTTTGGGATTACTCCCCTGAACCAGTGTTATGTGCATTGGTGAGAGGCAGAGAAAGGCAGGCACTGAGCACCAGCTTTGCAGACATCCTCAAAGCCAGCACCAAACTCAGGGCAAGATACGTGAATGATTTCCTCCTCTATAAAATGGGGTGATGTTTACCCGATGTCTGGAAGCCCATTTCCCTCCTCCATATGAAAGGAGGCATCGTATATGAGGTCCTGGTAAAGATTTGGTAGATAATGCCCGTGGAAGTAATCCCTCAGCTGTAAAATCCCAAATTAACATGAGGAATCATCGATGCCATTATGCATCATTCAGCATGGTTCCCTAGTGTGCCCTCACGGTCCCTCACCATCCCTCACAGTCCCTCACTATCCCTCACCTGGGGTGCTAGTGACCCCACTGACCTGGGAGCTCAAAATTGCACTTGAATGGGTAGGTGTCAGTGCTGGGGTGGATTTGCTACTCCTGATGAGTAGCCTGTCTCCCGGAAACAATGCCAGCAGTTAGACACACAGGCAGGGTAGCGAGCAGTTAGACACTCAGGCAGGGTAGTGAGCGTCCCTATTTGGGGTTAGGTGATCCCTTCAGTATGTTCTCAAGGTTTGCAGTTCCAGCACCACGGCCTCTGAAGCATAGGAGAATCTGAGAGTGGAGCTGTTTCTGCTCAGTAATTAGGGTTTGAGGACTTATGGTTTAGGAACTAGAGTGAAATGGCTTTCAATCCCAGCTTTACCTCTTACCAATGATCTGACCTAAGGCATGTGACTTCTATTCATTTAGCTTCAGCTTCCTCATCTGTCATATAGGGTTTTTATAGTTCCTACCTAAGGTTGTGACAGTGAAATGAGAAAAGCAGAGTATTGTGCTTAGCACAGTCCCTGGCACATAATAGATGCTAGATGCTCAGTTAAAGGCCACTGTTGCCAATGTCAGTGAGCCTCCAGTTATTTCCAGTCTTCCGGCTGATACAACTGCAGCCCCAGTGAGGTGCCTAGACTTAGCTTTAATCTTTTCTGCCTTTGAAAAGTCTGTACTTTAATTATAATGATGTGGCCATCAAGTAACAGATTAATATTTTTAAGCAAAAAGGACAAGAAAATGCCAGTCCCAATTGTGACCACACTCAACTGCTTCTTCAGCCCTTGGAATACACAATCACATGAAGACCCTGTTTGTTTTCTGTAACCCTGGGAAGGAGGTCATGTGGTTTTAACTGCATTTTGTAATAATTGACAAGGAAAGTGATGAGATGCTCAGGCATGGAGCACAGGGAATCATAGATCAGACACTTCAGAATGGGTCAGATTTTGACACAGGCTGTGGTTTCCCATGTAAACTTTCAGCTTTGAAGAGGCCTTGCTCATAATTTGCATCTCATATCTAAAAGTCAGTACTGTCATTACCTGTTGGGGAGTGTTTTTTTAGCACTGAGATTTTCTGCGGATTAATTGATTTAATCCTCACAATAACCCCACAGAACAAGTTCAGTTCCCATCACTCCTTTTGAGATGAGGATATGAAGATGGGAGATGTTAATTAAGGTGCTGGAGGAAGTGGAAGGGCCACGTTCAGTGCTCAGCAGCCTGACCGCAGGATCCGAAGGCTGGTGTGTTTTGCTGTGCCAGGCGCAGAGGCCATTAAGACAACCCTGTGTAGAACTTAGAAGACAGGGCCCCATTGGCACCGCAGCTCTCTCTGTCTTGAAGCACCCACACTTGATGTCACGGAGAGCTTCCTCCTTGTCAAGCTCCAGTCTAACACCAGTTCATCACACGGCACCTTACAAAGCCTGCTACAGAGCATCCTTTACCAACCGTGCCCAACTCCTCCTCTATGAACTCGGCAGTGCTTTCCCCTCTGCTACAGGTTTCCTGGTGAACTGTGAGGGAAGGAAGGGGCTGGCCACTGGTAGAGCAGGAAGCCAGCTGCACCCACACCTCTGGCCAGTCCTCTACTCCCCTGTGCTGTGGTGCTTAGCGGTTAATGGGCATCTCTCTGATAGGCCCCTGTGACTCGCAGCCCTGCCAGAATGGAGGCACGTGTGTTCCAGAGGGACTGGACGGGTACCAATGCCTCTGCCCGCTGGCCTTTGGAGGGGAGGCTAACTGTGGTAGGTATGCACCGGCCCTGTAAGACTGACCACTGGGGAGCAAGGAGAGGACAGGCTCCCCTTTTCACTGCACACCCTTCCAGCTTCTGGGTAGAAACTGGCCCTCAAGCCATCTGCTTTTCAGTGCACCACTGGTCTGCGGTTCACGTGGTGCAGCCTCTCAGTGTTCCGTGAGTAG
The DNA here is from genome assembly GCF_007565055.1 of Rhinopithecus roxellana. Classification (NCBI taxonomy): domain Eukaryota; kingdom Metazoa; phylum Chordata; class Mammalia; order Primates; family Cercopithecidae; genus Rhinopithecus; species Rhinopithecus roxellana. The sequence continues at coordinate 35,323,179 of NC_044559.1, forward strand.
ATAATTCGGGTGGCTGAGCTCTGGATGACACAGTGGCTCCCAGCTTATTAGCTGCAGAATGGTCATTGCTTGAAGTTTGAGTGCTGCCCAGCCCAGCTGAAGGCAGGAGTCTACCCAATTCTGGCTCCCAGTCCTGGGCAGTCTTTTCTTCTCTATTCTATGAAAGCAGAGAAAGGAGCCCCAACTCCTTTTGATTTTAGAGGTGTGAAATGAAGATAATAGTAGGCTTTACCTCATTGGGTGGTTGAGAGTTTTAAATAAGATTATGCAAAGTGCTTAGTATCATGCTTGACGCATATAAGGGCTTGCTGAATAATAACTTATAAAAATGTGATAACTGGGTTAGTTGAAGATCTATATGAAAAAAATTAATCTTGACCCTGTACCTCACAACCCTACCAGAAGTCAATTCTAGCATGGCTATAGACCTCCATGCAAAAGGCAAAGCAGTGAAGCCTCTAGAAGCAAACACAGGAGCATATATTCATGATCTTGAGGTAGACAAAGATTTCTCAGGACACACACTGGACTAACCATAATGGAAAAAAGTGATAATGTAGATGGCATTTTTTTTTTAAGTGGCTAAATGGAGACCCTTAGTGAGTGCCAGGAGTGCCGTGTCTGGCCTTGTCTCTAACTGCGTGATGAGCACCAGTCACTTAAGCTTGGGGCCCACAGTTTCTCTGCCCCATCTCCCTCCTGGGACGGAGTTTCTCCTGCTCTGCGTGGTAGTTTGGCGTCTCGGGTGGGACAGATCACATGCTGCATGGCCATGGCTTGACCGTGGGTGTTGCTATGATCCCCGCAGCCCCGAAGCTGAGCCTGGAATGCAGGGTCGACCTTCTCTTCCTGCTGGACAGCTCTGCGGGCACCACTCTGGACGGCTTCCTGCGGGCCAAAGCCTTCGTGAAGCAGTTTGTGCAGGCCGTGCTGAGTGAGGACTCTCGGGCCCGAGTGGGTGTGGCCACGTACAGCAGGGAGCTGCTGGTGGTGGTGCCTGTTGGAGAGTACCAGGATGTGCCTGACCTGGTCAGGAGCCTTGATGGCATTCCCTTCCGTGGTGGCCCCACCCTGATGGGCAGTGCCTTGCGGCAGGCAGCAGACCGTGGCTTTGGGAGCGCCACCAGGACAGGGCAGGACCGGCCACGCAGAGTGGTGGTTTTGCTCACTGAGTCACGCTCCGAGGATGAGGTCGCGGGCCCAGCGCGATACGCAAGGGCGCGAGAGCTGCTCCTGCTGGGTGTAGGCAGTGAGGCCGTGCAGGCAGAGCTGGAGGAGATCATGGGCAGCCCAAAGCATGTGATGGTCTACTCGGACCCTCAGGATCTGCTCAACCAAATCCCTGAGCTGCAGGGGAAGCTGTGCAGCCGGCAGCGGCCAGGTAAGGTCCCGGTGCCTGACCCAGGGCCGCTGGTCAGCAGGCAGGTCCTTCCTCCTTTTGGCCACCACTTAACCATCATTCTCTGCCAGTGCCCCTTCTAGGAGCTGAAACCACAGCCCCACTCTTTCAGGTACCAGTCACATAAATAATTTCTCAGTTTACCTGTCAACAAAAATGGGACTAATAGTAGTACCTCCTGAGAGACCTTTAGTGAGAATTAAGAAAGATGGGCGGTATACATGCTTAGTACAGAGTAAGCACTCAGCAAACTCTAGGTGTTGCTGTTATTATTAATCATGATTTTATTATTGTTACAAAGACCTCTGAATCTACCAAGCAGGCTCCAGAGCAGCAGCTTGCCAGCTCCTTTGATGGCAATCCACAGGAAGAAGTGCATTCCTGGTGCACACATGCACATGTATGCACACACACAGATGCACGTGCATGCACACCCGCTGGTTCAGCCACACACAACGGAAACAAATGCTTCCTGAGAGGATACTTACCCTGTCTACCCAGGAGGGATTCTGACATTTTTCTCTTCTGTTCTGTTTTGCAAACCATGAAGTTGATTTTTTATGACCCTATTGGAAGGCACTCTAGAGAACACTGCTTCCGTGCAGAGGCCTGGCCTGTGGCCAGAGATGTCATAGCTGAAACACGTCCTTTTTTTCTTTTGAGACAGGGTCTCGCTGTTACCCAGCCTGGAATGCAGTGGCACGATCATAGCTCACTGCAGCCTCGAACTCCTGAGCTCATGTGATCCTTCCACCTCAGCCTCCAGAATAGCCAGGACTGCAGGTGCACAACACCATGCCCAGCTAATTGTTTTATAGAGATGTGGTCTTGCTATGTTGCCCAGGCTGGTCTCGAACTCCTAGGCTCAAACAATCCTCCCACCTCAGCCTCCCGAAGTGGAGGGATTACAGGCATGAGTGAAATGCATCCTTTATAGGGCTCCTGGAGTTCTCCCTTGGTAGGTGGGCATGGGAAGCTACAGATGCGAATCTGCTTCTCAGCCCTGATGCCACCACTCTCTCCAAGGTGAGAAGCATTCCCTCCTGTAAGGTGGAAGGACAGGGACTGGCTGCCCACTCCCACCTTGCCCCTCTAGGCTGGCCTAAGTGCTTTTGTTCTGCTTCTTTGTTTGGTTGGATTTTTTTTTTAAATAATAGTTGTAGATTTATAGGGGGAAAAAAAGGACAATAGTGGAGAGTTCCCTATACCCCACACCCAGTTTCCCCTCCTATTTACACCTTGCATTAATATGGCACAGTGTTACTATTAATGAACCAGTATTGATACATTATTATTTAGTGAATCCATGCTTGATTCATATTTGTTTAGTTTTTACCTAATGTCTTTTTTCTGTTCCAGAATCCCATCCAGGACCCCACAGTATATGTAGTCAGCCACCTTCCCTGTAGCTGTGATAGTTTCTCAGATATTCCTGGTGTGGGAGTGGTTTTAAAAACCAATAATCAGAGCATCAGATCCTCTAACTTCACACTTAGAATTTCCAGTGGTTCCCCTTTGCACTTGGAATAAAACCCAAACTCTATCCCCTGGCTTCTGAGAGCTCTCCGTGGCCTGGTCCCCATAGGCCTCTCTGCATCCCCTGCATGGGACAGGCCTTTGGCTCATACTTACTTGTCTTTCAGTTCTTAGGTGAAATGTCACTTCCCCAGAGAAGCTCTGACCCCTTCTCCCAGTCTTGTTATGTTACCCTACTGGTAACATAAGTCCCCTGCTTTTCCCTCCAGGCTGCCAACATCATTTGTAATTCTATGTTCATTTCATGTCTGTTCCCCTAGACTGTCAGCCTGTTGACAGTAGGAATGGGCCTATTTTGTCCATACAGCATCTAATTAGTGCTCTGCATACTGGGGATAGATGAAGGCACAGGTAAAGATGTTGTCACAAAGGGTTGCCCAGAAGCCCCATGGGTTACATAAGACAGGAACTTATTTCTCTCACATACAGTTCAGAGGTGAGTGGCCCGGGCCAGCAGGGCTTGGTCATCTTATGGCTTCCACCTTGAGGTCCAAGGTCACCATTTCTCAGCCAGCAGGAAGGGGGAGAGGGGAAGTGGAAGGTAAGCAGCTTCCAGCTGCATGAATTTGAAATTGATCACGTCCGTCAGATAGAACTTAAGACACGTGGCCACCCTAGCTGCCAGGAAGGCTGAGAAATGTGGTCTGGCCAGGCACTCATCTTCCTGTTAATATTCTAAGAAAGTTCTGTTCTGTGGCTAAAAGGAAGACATAGGGGGTGGATTCTGCCGTGAACAGAGCACCCTGGCTGACCTGGGCCATACCCAACTGGGCAGTCCCTGGGTCCCGTCGGGGGGCTCTGACTGGCAGATCCACTGCTGAAGCCCCTCTGCTTGCTCCTGCAGGGTGCCGGACACAAGCCCTGGACCTCGTCTTCATGTTGGACACCTCTGCCTCAGTAGGGCCTGAGAACTTTGCTCAGATGCAGAGCTTTGTGAGAAGCTGTGCCCTCCAGTTTGAGGTGAACCCTGACGTGACACAGGTTGGCCTGGTGGTGTATGGCAGCCAGGTGCAGACTGCCTTTGGGCTGGACACCAAACCCACCCAGGCTGCGCTGCTGCGGGCCATTAGCCAGGCCCCCTACCTGGGTGGGGTGGGCTCAGCTGGCACCGCCCTGCTGCACATCTATGACAAAGTGATGACTGTCCAGAGGGGCGCCCGGCCTGGTGTCCCCAAAGCTGTGGTGGTGCTCACAGGCGGGAGAGGTACAGAGGACGCGGCTGTCCCTGCCCAGAAGCTGAGGAACAACGGCATCTCTGTCTTGGTCATGGGCGTGGGGCCTGTCCTAAGTGAGGGTCTGCGGAGGCTTGCAGGTCCCCGGGATTCCCTGATCCACGTGGCAGCTTACACCGACCTGCGGTACCACCAGGACATGCTCATTGAGTGGCTGTGTGGAGGTGAGTGGGGGAATTCACATCCTCAGGGCTATCGCTATGGCAGGCCTTCAGCCTGAGCCTTCACATACATCATGACAAGGATGGCAGCTCTTCCCAGCTACTGAGCACTTGGTTACCAACTGCCAGGTTCTGTGCTAAATCCCATGCTCACATAAAATCCTACAGTAGGTATAACCATCCCCATTTGACATTTAAGGTATAGAAAGTTTAACTAACATAGATAACTCCCTCCCAAACTTGACAATTTACGCATTCCCTTTAAACAGAACCCACTTTTAGGATATCCACAAGCTTCCTAAGGGTCTACAGATCCCACATTGACACTGACTTGGGCAGTAACAGAGCCCAGAGCAAACAGAGCCAGCCCAAATCCAGTGACCTCCTCTTCACCTTCTTAGAAGAGACAGGAGAATCACTTGAACCCAGGAGGTGGAGATTGCAGTGAGCCAAGATCGCGCCATTGTACTCCAGCCTGGGCAACAAGAGGGAGACTCCACCTCAAAAACAAACAAGTCTGCCATGTGTATGGCACATCTGAATAATGGAATCTCCACAAGTCTGTAGGACAGCTGGATCTTACTAACCTAGCCAAGTGGTATGCAGCACCAACCATGAGCTACCAGGGCAAAGGGAGACATGATTCTAGTAGCCTTGCACCTCTACTGGGCTTACTTAGGGTGGGGGTTTTCAGGTCTAACCCATGCCCGGCCGGCCTGGTGGGTGTGTTCTCCATTGCAGAAGCCAAGCGGCCAGTCAACCTCTGCAAACCCAGCCCATGCGTGAATGAGGGCAGCTGCGTCCTGCAGAACGGGAGCTACCGCTGCGAGTGCCGGGATGGCTGGGAGGGCCCCCACTGTGAGAACCGTGAGTAGAACTCTTGCTCTGCATGTGTCAGCCAGGGATGGTATTGCGAGCCCTGCCAAGTCCCACAAACTCAGCTGAAGGCAGGTTCTAAAACATTCGTTCAGTGGAAGGAATTATTCAATCATTTCCCCACAAACCATTTAGTGAGTACCTCATGCATCCCAGGCATTGTTCTAAGTGCAGGAACATAGCAGTAAACAAATAAAACCTCTGCCCTCATGGAGCTTCCATTCTAATGGGGAGGCAGACAATAAGCAAATTAAGTGTAATACAACATGTGTGTTAGACGGTGCTCAGCACCCTAGAGAAAGTCATGACAACTAGGAGGGAGGCCACAGTTAGGAGCACAGTGGATCCAGGGTACAGGAGGGCAGACAGAGGCAGGGATGGGTAAATGCAGTGGTGGGAGCTGCTGGAAGCTCTTTTTGGGGTTCTATTTGCTCAGTAAAATGGGAAGAACAGCTAAGTGAGGATGAGGAGGAGGTGCTAGAGGTGTGAGAGAAAAGAAATGACTATCAAGAGAAGGGTAACAGATTAGGGCCTAGAGAGTGATTGTTGGGAGGCATTAGAGGTCTACTTGTGGCTCCCGTTCATGAGTTTGAAGTAAGAACAGCCAGAAATCAGAAGACAAGTCCAGTCGGAGCCTTGCTTTTTTGGCCATGGGCAGAGTTT